>NC_091984.1:102071299-103429808 GCF_044704955.1 Pristiophorus japonicus | reverse complement strand
CCCCCTTCTCCCCCCCTCCCCCCTCCCCCCTTCTTCTCCCCCCTCTCCCCCCCTCCCCCCTCCCCCCTTCTCCCCCCCTCCCCCCTTCTCCCCCCCTCCCCCCCTCCCCCCCTCCCCCCTTCTCCCCCCCTCCCCCCTTCTCCCCCCCTCCCCCCCTCCCCCCTTCTCCCCCCCTCCCCCCTTCTCCCCCCTCCCCCCTTCTCCCCCCTCCCCCCTTCTCCCCCCTCCCCCCTTCTCCCCCCTCCCCCCTTCTCCCCCCTCCCCCCTTCTCCCCCCC
Source organism: Pristiophorus japonicus (assembly GCF_044704955.1). Classification (NCBI taxonomy): domain Eukaryota; kingdom Metazoa; phylum Chordata; class Chondrichthyes; family Pristiophoridae; genus Pristiophorus; species Pristiophorus japonicus. The sequence continues at coordinate 103,429,531 of NC_091984.1, read as the reverse complement.
TCCCCCCTTCTCCCCCCCTCCCCCCTTCTCCCCCCCTCCCCCCTTCTCCCCCCTTCTCCCCCCCTCCCCCCTTCTCCCCCCCCTCCCCCCTTCTCCCCCCCTCCCCCCTTCTCCCCCCCTCCCCCCTTCTCCCCCCCTCCCCCCTTCTCCCCCCCTCCCCCCTTCTCCCCCCTCCCCCCTTCCCCCCCCTTCCCCCCCCCTCCCCCCTTCTCCCCCCTTCTCCCCCCCCTTCTCCCCCCCTCCCCCCCTCCCCCCCTCCCCCCTCCCCCCTTCTCCCCCCTTCTCCCCCCTCCCCCCTTCTCCCCCCCTCCCCCCTTCTCCCCCCCTCCCCCCTTCTCCCCCCCTCCCCCCTTCTCCCCCCTTCTCCCCCCCCTACTCATTGCAGTCTTGTGACTTCTCCCCTTCTCCCCTTCTCCCCCCCTCCCCCCTACTCATTGCAGTCTTGTGACTTCTCTCTTTCTCCCCTCCCCCCTACTCATTGCAGTCTTGTGACTTCTCCCCTTCTCCCCTTCTCCCCCCCTCCCCCCTCCCCCCTACTCATTGCAGTCTTGTGACTTCTCCCTTTCTCCCCTTCCCCCTAACTCATTGCAGTCTTGTGCCTAGTGCAGAAGTCTTCTGATCGCCACCGCTCCCCCCTGGGCTCAATGCAGAAACCTTCCGATCGCTACCTCTCCTCACCCCCCTACCCCCCTCCGTTTGTTTTCCAACGAAGCCCCGAGCCCGTGTCCGAGCGCGGGGCCAATTCTGACGGCCGACGCTACGACCCCCCTCCAGCCCTGCTTGAAGATGTTCGGTGGTGACGTATGAGTAAAAACAAATTTAAACTTCAGAAATATAAGAAACTTCCATGTACTCTGTTGAAAGGTAAAAAAAGTTGAACTTTATAATGGATATTTCAAGTGTTAGAGACTCCCTCCAAAAACTTCGATGAAAAACAATGGCATCTTTCAGCACCGATTTTTCAATTTGTGCTGCTTTCTGTTAACTCACCAAAAGATTTTTTGGGAGTGGCCAGATACGCCGACCTAGGATTTGGGGGCAAACTGCAAAAAATGCTGAAAACTGGTGCAGACATGAGGGAACATCAAAAAAACCTAATGTAGAAAAATCAGAACTAAAACAGATTCCAGGGGGAAACTTTGAATTAAATAATTCCACCAGAAAAAATGATGCGCGCTAAAAAAACGGCGGAAATGACCCGGGCAAATTGAGCACCTAGTCTGTACTGACTTAGTTGGTCGGAGTTGATCTCGGAAGGAGGATAAAGCAGCTAAGGTTCACACTCTTGATTACTATTCAGTCAATCCTGCTGGAAAATGTGTGTGTGGGGATGCCAGATAAGGACAGGAATGTGCTCCCATGGTCAACTATCCTGCCAACACTGACTTCCAAACTCATATGTAAAGAATGGCCACTTGGGCAAGGCAGACAGATGCCTGTACCTATGGAAGTATTTCCCAACATTCCCCAAAAAGAGTTAGCACCATAGGAAAAGATGGAGACAATATTGAAATGGGGAAAAATCAGATATTATACTGCTGTAATCACAAATACCACTGCTCAACTCAAATATTATCCTCAGCTATCACATCTATGCAGAAAAAAAGGCTTAAATGGGCTAGCTAAACTCAACACATGGACTGAGTGCCAACTCAAGAAGCACTCAAGAATGACCTAAAGGAGTGAAACTTGCAAGAGGCACATTGTGGCGAAGGTAGTTCAACCTCATAAAGGCAGAGCAGCACCGCAGGGGCAACAGTATCTGGATTTAAGGGCAGAGGAGGTCGGTTCAATGAGATATCAGCATCCATGAAATATCATCATCATAGGCATTCCCTCGAAATCAAGGAAGACTTGCTTCCACTCTAAAAGTGAGTTCTCAGGTGGCTGTACAATCCAATTCAGGAATTATAGTCTCTGTAACAGGTAGGGCAGACAGTGGTTGAAGGAAAAGTTGGGTCGGGAGCCTGGATTGCTGCAGACTCCATCCGCTGTCTGCGCTTGGTTTCTGCATGCTGTCGGCGACGAGACTTGAGGTGCTCGGCGCCCTCCCGGATGCTCTTCCTCCAGTTTGGGTTGTCTTGGGCCAGGGATTCTCAGGTGCCGGTGGGGATGTTACACTTTATCAAAGAGGCTTTGAGAGTGTCCTTGAAGTGTTTCCTCTGCCCATCTGGGACTCGCTTGTCATGTAGGAGTTCTGAGTAGAGCGCTTGCTCAGGGAGCAAGTCTACTTACATCCAAGTTTATGATTTCTAGATTTCCAAATAACAGTGATGCTTTATTTAAGAGCTCCAATCAGTGGGCTTCAATCCCCCTTCCCCAACCACGATCTCTGTCAGACTCCCTTTTAAAGAGTTCCCTTAGTAATGGGAACGGTTCTCTCTGGTCCCCAGTGATAGCCTCCCACCACACTATTTTAAAGGCCAAGCAGCTGCTCCTCAACTTCCAGGCCATTTTGGTCGGGAACATAAGAATATAAGAAATAGGAGCAGGAGAAGGCCATTTGGCCCCTCGAGCCTGCTCCGCCATTTAATAAGATCATGGCTGATCTGATCATGGACTCAGTTCCACTTCCCTGCCCGCTTCCCATAACTCTTTATTCCCTTATCGCTCAAAAATCTGTCTATCTCCGCCTTAAATATATTCAATGATCCAGTCTCCACAGCTCTCTGGGGCAGAGAATTCCACAAATTTATAACCCTCTGAGAGAAGAAATTCCTCCTTATCTCAGTTTTAAATGGGCAGCCCCTTATTCTAAATCTATGCCCACAGTTTTAGTTTCCCCTGTGAGTGGAAATATCCTCTCTGCATCCACCTTGTCGAGCCCCCTCATTATCTTATCTTTCGATAAGATCACCTCTCATTCTTCTGAACTCCAATGAGTATAGGCCCAACCTACTCAACCTACCTTCATAAGTCAACCCCTTCATCTCCGGAATCAACCTCGTGAACCTTCTCTGAACAGCCTCCAATGCAAGTATATTCTTCCTTAAATACGGAGACCAAAACTGTACGTGGAACTCTAGGCGTGGCCTCACCAATACCTTGTACAGTTGTAGCAGGACTTCCCTACTTTTATATTCCATCCCCCTTGCAATAAAGGCCAACATTCCATTTGCCTTCCTGATTACTTGCTGTACCTGCATACTAACTTTTTGTGTTTCATGCACAAGGACCCCCAGGTCTCTCTGTGGAGTCCTTGTGGAGACGAAGTCCCGTGTTCACACTGAGGACACCCTCCATCGTGTTGTGTAGCACGACCACGGTGCTAAATGGAATAGGTTCAGAACAGATCTAGCACCTCAAAACTGGGCAGCCATGAGGCATTGTGGGTCATCAGCAGCAGTAAGATTATATCCCACCACAATCTGTAACCTCATGGCCCAACATATCCCTCACTCTACCATTACCATCAAGCAAAGGAATCAATCCTGGTTCAATAAGGAGTGTAGAAGAGTGTCATGTATGTACATTCTGTTTGTAGCCACCAGATGGTGTCATTGTTTTAGGAGTTTGTAAAACTTAATGGCATAAAACATGTAAGGTCAGCACCGTTCAAGCCTGCGTCCAACGGGCAAGCTGAACGTGCAGTACAAATTATCATGCAAAGCATGAGGAGACTAACCCAAGGGTTACTGGAGACCCGCTTGTCCTGCTTACTGCCGAGTTAAAGGACAAGACCCCACACACTCACAGGGGTCTCGCCTGCTGAACTCATAATGAAAAGAGGTCTTAAGACCAAGCTATTTCTGGTACACCTGGATTTAAATAATCATGTTGAATACAGAAGATAAATTCAACAAGGGTACCACGATCACGCCACTGTGTCACGCGAGATCTCTGTTAATGATCCTGTATATGTGTTGAACTATGGTCAGGGTCCCAAATGGATCGCTGGTGTGGTATGGCCAAGGAGGGCAACAGAGTATTCATTATTAAGCTCAAGAATGGGCAAACTTGCAGGAAACACATGGATCAGACAAAGCTGAGGCACACAGACGAGCCAGAACAGTCGAACGAAGAAACCATCGAAGACCAAACAACCTACCAGCAGTCTTCAGAGGACTCAAGGGTCATCAGTGAACCTGGAATTTCCATCACGGACCTGTTCATGGCTGATCTGGGTGGTACCGGGCGATGGTCCCACGCTGCTCGGCAGGAGCTGGCTGCTAAAGATACGCTGGAACTGGGACAATATCCGAGCGCTCTTGCCTGCTGACGACACTTCATGTGCCCAGGTCTTAAACAAGTTCCCTTCGCTGTTCGAACCAGGCATCAGGAAGTTCCAAGGAGCAAACGTGCAGATCCACCTGATTCCTGGGGCGCGACCCATCCATCACAAGGCAAGAGCAGTACCGTACATGATGAGAGAAAGGGTGGAGATCAAACTGGACAGGCTGCAACAAGAGGGCATCATTTCGCCGATCGAATTCAACAAGTGGGCCAGTCCTATTGTCCCAGTCCTCAATGGATATGGCACCATCAGAATCTGTGGTGATTACAAAGTAACTATCAATCATTTCTCCCTGCAGGATCAATACCCACTACCAAAGGCCGATGACCTCATTGCAACGCTAGCGGGAGGAAAGACATTCACGAAGCTGGATTTGACTTCAACCTAAATGACGCAGGTACTGGAACAATCATTGAAGGGCCTCACCTGCATCAACACGCACAAAGATCTCTTCATTTATAACAGATGCCCGTTTGGAATTCGATCAGCCGCGGCGATATTCCAGAGAAACATGGAAAGCTTACTGAAGTCAGTCCCGCGCACGGTGGACTTCCAGGACGACATCTTGGTTACAGGTCGGCACATAATCGAGCATCTGCAGAACCTGGAGGAGGTTCTTAGTCACCTCAATCGCGTGGGGCTCAGGTTAAAACGCTCGAAGTGCATTTTCCTGGCACCTGAAGTGGAGTTCCTGAGGAGGAGGTTCGCTGCAGACGGCATCATGCCCACCGATTCGAAGACGGAGGCAATCGAGAACTCACCGAGGCCACAGAACCTGATGGAGCTGCGGTCATTTCTAGGACTCCTGAACTACTTTGCTAACTTCCTACCGGGTCTCAGCACACTGTTAGAACCACTGCACGTCTTACTGCATAAAAGGGATGAATGGGTGTGGGGCAAAAGCCAAGCAAATGCCTTTGTAAAAGTGAGAAGATTGTTATGCTCAAACAAATTGCTTGTGTTGTATGATCCATGTAAGCGTTTGGTACTAGCATGTGATGCGTCGTCATATGGCGTCAGGTGTGTATTGCAACAAGCTAATGATTTTGGGAAATTGCAACCAGTTGTTTATGCATCCAGGAGTCTTTCTAAGGCTGAGAGAGCCTACAGCATGATTGAAAAAGAAGCGTTTGCGTGTGTTTATGGGGTAAAGAAAATGCATCAATATCTGTTTGGGCTAAAATTCGAATTGGAAACTGATCATAAGCCACTCATATCCCTGTTTTCCGAGAGTAAAGGGATAAATACGAATGCATCGGCCCGCATCCAGAGATGGGCGCTCACGTTGTCTGCATACAACTATGCCATCCGCCACAGGCCAGGCACAGAAAACTGCGCCGATGCTCTCAGTAGGCTGCCATTGCCCACCACAGAGGTGGAAATGGCGCAGCCCGCAGATCTAGCCATGGTTATGGAAGCATTTGAGAGTGAGCAATCACCCGTCGCTGCCCGGCAGATCAAAACCTGGACGAGCCAGAACCCCTTATTGTCCCTAGTCAAAAACTATGTGCTTCATGGGAGCTGGTCCAATGTCCCAGTGGAAATGCAGGAAGAGATAAAGCCATTCCAGCGGTGCAAAGATGAAATGTCTATACAGGCAGACTGCCTTCTGTGGGGCAATCGAGTAGTGGTTCCCAAGAAGCGCAGAGACACCGTCATCAGTGACCTCCACAGTACTCACCCAGGCATTGTAATGATGAAAGCGATAGCCAGATCCCACGTGTGGTGGCCCGGAATCGATGCGGACTTAGAGTCCTGCGTGCACAGATGTAATACATGCTCGCAGTTAAGCAATGCACCCAGGGAGGCGCCGCTAAGTTTATGGTCTTGGCCCTCCAAACCGTGGTCGAGGGTCCTTGTCAACTATGCAGGCCCGTTCTTGGGTAAAATGTTCTTTGTGGTAGTAGATGCGTACTCCAAATGGATTGAATGTTATATAATGTCGGCTAGCATGTCTGCTACCACTACTGAAAGCCTGCGGGCCATGTTTGCTACACACGGCCTATCCGATGTCCTGGTGAGAGACAACGGGCCATGTTTTACCAGTGCTGAGTTCAAAGCATTCATGACCCACAACGGGATCAAACATGTCACATCTTCCCTGTTTAAACCAGTGTCCAATGGTCAGGCAGAGAGAGCATGCAAACCACCAAGCAGGGCTTGATGAGGGTAACGGAAGGCTCACTGCAGACTCGCCTATCCCGAGTCCTGCTTAGCTACCACCGAGACCCCATTCGCTCACTGGGATCCCACTTGCTGAACTGCTCATGAAACGAGCACTTAAGACAAAGCTCTCGTTAGTTCATCCTGATCTACATGAACAGGTAGAGAGCAGGCGGCTTCAACAAGGTACATACCATGATAGCACAAATGTGTCACGCGCGATTGAAGTCAATGATCCTGTATTTGTACTGAATTATGGACAAGGTCCCAAGTGGCTTCCCGGCACTGTTGTGGCCAAAGAGTGTTTTGGGTCAAAATTTCAAATGGACTCATTCACCGAAAACACTTGGATCAAATCAAACTCAGATTCACGGACTATCCTGAGCAACCCACTTCGGATCCTACCTTCTTTGACCCCCAACATACACACCAGTGGCAACAGGCACCGCGGTGGGTCACGAAGCAGAGCCCATCATCCACAGCAGCCCAGCAGGACCCCCCACACCAGGCCAGCTGCACAGCAACCCAGCCAGGACCCAACAGATGATTCACCAATATTGCCATTCACACCGAGACGATCAACCAGGGCAAGAAGGGCCCCAGATCGACTCATCTTGTAAATAGTTATACTGTTGACCTTGGCGGGGAATGTTGTTATAGATGTAAACTTGTATTTACTTTGTACAGCCACTAGAGGGCTCATTCCCTGGAGTCCCAAGGGATCCCATAATCCCTTGGGAGCACAGATATTTAAGGAGGCCTCACAGGTTGGACAGGCACTCTGGTGACCTGCAATAAAAGACTAAGGTCACACTTTACTTTGAGCTCACAGTGTTCAGTCTGAATCCTTCTCCGTACATAACACCATGGGCTTTTATTTTCGTGACCAGTCTGCCATGTGGGACCTTATCGAAAGGTTTGTTAAAATCCATATATACATCATACGCACTGCCCTCATCGACCCTCCTGGTTACCTCCTCGAAAAATGCAATCAAGTTAGTCAGACACGACCTTCCCTTAACAAATCCATGCTGAATGTCCCTGATTATCCTGTGTCTTTCTAAATGTAGATTTATCCTGTCCTTCAGGATTTTTTGCAGTCATTTTCCCACAACTGAGATTAGGCTGACTGGCCTATAATTACTCGGCCTATCCCTTTCTCCCTTCTTAAACAAAGGCACCTTATTAGCAATCCTCCTGTCTCTGGCACCACATCTGAAGCCAGAGAGGATTGGAAAATGATGGTCAAAGCCTCTGCTATTTCCTCTTTTGCTTCGCTTAACAGCCTGGGATACATTTCATCCGGGCCCTGGGTGTACCTCGCTGTACCACACCACTGGAACCCGCAGCCTCGGAAGGTGGAGCACTGGGTGTACCTCGCTGCACCCCACCACTGGGACCTGCAGCCTCGGACGTTAGGAAATCATGGAATATCCCACCAACACTCAAACCACGAGTGACGGAAGGGGCTGGCACCTCAATGGGCGACACCTGCACCTCCACCAAAGTCAGTAAAGCAGTGGGGGCTTCATCCATCTCCACCCCCTCCCTATCCCCCTCACCCCCATGCTCTTGGTCTGGAGGATGGGATTGGAAGATGTTCTCCTCTTCAGGCTCATCCTCGTCTGAATCTTCTTCTGCATCGTCAGGGTTGGCCTCAAGTTCTGCAAAATATAACAGAACACAGATAAATGGTTAGCAGCAGAGGAGGGGCAGGGTGGGTGGCATGAGTAGGCTCACACAGCACAGGCAGCAGGCTGATTTGCAGGACCATGATGAATGATAGCATATTGCGTCAGTGGAAGCGTAGCTGACTGAGACATCCCCAGGACCCAAAGCATGTCTAGCCCGCGCAGTACTTAACATTTAGCAAAGCCAGACTGTGGAATTTGCAGGACTTACCCTCTCCCTCGAGTATGGGCCCAGCTTGTGCAGTGGTGGTTGCTTTTCTCCAGGCAGGACCCATCAAAGCAGCGACCCTCTCTTCCATGGATGTCAGTGGCAGCAAATTTGCCGGGCCTCCTCCTGTTTGAGTTCTTTCCCTTTTGTTATGTGCCACTTTCCTCTGGTAAGATGAAAATGCAACTTTTTAAAGAGTGTGTCCTTCTGCTGGGTGGGACATATACAGCTGGTCACATTTACAATTGCAATTCCATTGAATAAATGAAAATATTACTTACACTAACTACTTGGCCAAGGTCCTGCCACTTCATTTTACACTGGCCTCTGGCCTCTGGTCTCTCGTGATGGTCACCATTGCACAGTAATCTTCTGCAACTTGGTTCCAGTGTTTCTTCATTTCTTTGGGTGGAACTTTTATGTGACCTCTGCTGGTGTCATTTGGTCTCAATCGCAGTAACTAGTGCCTCCACTTCATCCTGTAAGAAATTCTTGGTCCTTGCACTGCGCTACATCTTGTATTGCTACAGATCCGATTTTTCCAATGCTCTCACACAGCACTCCTTCTCACATAACTGGCTCTTTAAAAATGGCCGATTGCCAACCCGGAGCTGTACTGCACATGCGCGTCCATTGAAATAACATCAGAAACGTAACTTTTTTTGTCACGCATTTGCAGAAGGTGCGGCATTGTTTTTTCAGTGCAGACAGCAGGCTCCACCCCCCGAGGTGACTGGACATGCTGCGTGGCGCCAAATTTGAATTATATATCAGGGAAATTTTGGCAAAATATTTCTGGCGCATTTCTGGCCTAGAAAAACGGGCTTAACTCTGGCAATACGCCAGAAAACGGGTTTGGGCAAAATTGAGCCCTAGGAATTGAACCTGACTCTAATGTTAGCTTTGTTTCTCTCGTCACAGATATGCTGCCTGACCTGCTGAGTATTTTCTGTTTTTATTTCTGACACTGTTAGTCTCTGTAGTTCAGTTCCACACTGAGCAGATATTTTACTAACTAAAACATGACAGGCGCTCTCAGTGTTAAGATTTTTTTGTATTTTTTGTATTTAAACTAAGTTCTGGCTTTGGAAAACCCCGCAACAAAGATATCAGGAAAGCTGCAATTTGACCGAGTTCAATAGTATACAGAATAAATAAGAATCATTGTAAATATTTTAATATGTACAGAAAACAATTGGACAATTGGAGGCAGTTGCGCCTAATACTAGCCATTGATTGCACAGCATTTGAACAGAAGAACAATCCTTTAATCCCCTCACCATGGTGACCTTATAACAATCAGCTAAACAGCTGCTCAGGTTTCATGTGAAATATGAAAATACACTGATTTGGGCAAAAATACACTAAATGCTAATAAACTAACATGAGTTTAAAACTCATTATTAATTCTGGAAAACTTTTTCTCTGCTGTGTTTTCTTAATTTGATTTTAGGCCAATTGTAGTTAGACTCAAGTTAATGAGGGTACAAAGTTTTTATTTCTGAAATTTTCAAATGATACAGAAAACTGCAGAGTTGCAGGGTGCGTAGAACTGTCATTGTTGGTTTGTGTGCCTGACCAAATAATAGCACTTGATGTAAATCAGGTAAGTATGAAAGTGAACCTGAGTATGAAGGTCAGGAGGCAACCTCACACGAAGATCTGGAAGAACATGGGCATAGTAATACAAATGGAGGATCATTGCTTACATTATTCTATGAAGGAGGATCATGTCTGGAGGATTGAGGCATTTTTTCAATGAGTAACCTAGCTAATGGACCAAGATATATAATGCAAGCCACAATCAAGGTGGAAAAGAGGGGAGAAGATTAAATAATGGTAATTTTATGGTTTTAAAAACCTGTGGGAGGAAAGGAAGTTTGAGGAAGTTTCATCCTTTTGTGGTTCTGAGAAAGATTGAGTAGGAGGTACTGCAGTGAGCCTGGATTTCAACACAGCGAGAATGCACAGTGAAGGAAGATCATGGAGTGTAGCATATTTAGGGATCGAAATTCGGTTGCTAACGCCTGCTGATAATGTAGGTGTTAAGTGGGTATAAGGCAGTTCAGACTGGCGCTGGGAAATTCAGCACTGGGAAATTCGGTGATCATTTTTTAAGGGTGTTAAAACAAAACGTACCGCCGGCTATAATTTGCCAGGATAGCATACAACACCTCTTTGGCGCCCTTCTTGCCATATTCACATTTGCCGCCTCATATAACGTCTGGCGTCGATGATGCCTGAAAAAGTTGGACTGCGCAAGGCGGAGAAACAAATCCGGGGCATTACTTAAAGAGAGTTGCAGCCGGGGCTCAGGTCTCGGTCAGTGCTGCGTTTGATGCTCACATCGAGAGTAGAGTGTTGGCGTCGTATTGCTGTTGACTCGTCACAGATTGAGTTCTCGTATCTCGGACACATTGTTCAGTTCAGTATTGGAAAAATTTGAAAGTTGCATTTCGCTGTGACCTCTGCAAAGTTATTGTACACATGTGGCATTGAGAGCTCTGCCCCACAATGGAGAGGTCTTTTGGAATCACAAGGGATTCCACTCCCTCAACAGCTGGTCTGCGATCACAGGCAGATGATCCTTGCTGTCAATGCCCGCTATCCTGGCAGCTGCCATGATGCCTTCATCCTGTGGGAGAGCACTGTACCATGATTCTTCCAGCCACCGCGTAAGAAATTAGGAGCAGGAGGAGGCCATTTGGCCCATTGAGCCTGCTCCACCATTCAATACGATCATGGCTGATCATGAAGGCCGTGGCTGGCTCCTGGGCGACCTGGCTGATGACACCCCTCCGCAATCCCACCACCCCTGCTGAGCAGCGCAACAACAGCATTCATACCACAACCCAAGCCATTATTGAGCAAACTATCGGGGTTCTGAAACAGTGTTTCCACTGTCTTGACCGCTCTGGAGGGGCATTCCAGTACTCACCTGATAGAGTCTCCATGTTCACTGTTGTGTGCTGCATGCTGCACAACCTGGCCATCATCAGGGGCCAGCCATTGCCATTAGGGATGGATGATCCACCTCAGTAGGTCGACGACGATGAGGAGGAAGACGATGAGCTTCAGCCAAGAATGAGGCACCTTAAAATTTAACTGGTGCAAGGGCTGCTCATCAGAGGCTAATCGCGCATCAATTCCGATGAATAGCGCAAGATGTGCAGAATGGCCAGCCTATTCACCTGCCGATCTGCTGAAGACATTGTGCCCCACCCTTCAAGCCACCGTGTATACAAATGGCAAGACAAGATTGTGGCAAATTAAAAGATTTTTTATTTACAACAAAAACAATAGTGTGTTGTAAAGAAGCATTAAAGAGGCAGCATGACACTGCTACGGCTGGAAGGGCTGCTCATCAGAGACTCATCACTCATCGATTCCAGTGAATGACTCTTGACGTGCCAAATGGCCAGTCTATACATCTGGGCATCAACTAAACACATCGCTACCCACCCTGCAGCACTCCATCTTTAATAATCATTACATAATCATGTGAACAATCTAAACTTGGTTGATTGGAAACATAAATCATGTGTGCTGAAAACAAGCACAAGACAACAACTTCAACCCCAACACAGTCGGCAGTCGGAGAGGCGGGAGTTCGGGGCGTTGGTAAGGCCTATAAAGGCCCAGCAGCAGAGTAGAGCGGCGGCAGACAAGAGGCAGAAGTTCGGGGCGTTGGTGAGGCCTATAAAGGCCCAGCAGCAGAGGAGATGCGGCGGCAGTCGGAGAGGCTGGATTTCGGGCCGTTGGTGAGGCCTATAAAGACCCAGCAGCAGAGAAGAGGCAGCGGCAGAGGAGAGGTGGGAGTTCGGGGCGTTGGTGAGGCCTATAAAGACCCAGCGGCAGAGGAGAGGCAGCGGGAGAGGAGAGGCGGGAGTTCGGGGCGTTGGTGAGGCCTAAAAAGGCCCAGCAGCAGAGGAGAGGCGGCGGCAGAGGAGAGGCGGGAGTTCGGGGTGTTGGTGAGGCCTATAAAGGCCCAGCCGGTGCAGCTGCAGCAGGGAGAGAAGGCAAAAAAGTAGAAAGAAATCGAAAGGTGACGTCACAGCCAAGGGGGTAAGTGATTGGCTGGTGATTGGTGAGTAGCTTATCTTATTTCTCTTCTTTATCAATAAGTAACCTTTAGCATTGTTGTTGCCAAATTAAGTTTATCTAAGGGTTAAGTCATGGCAGAACAGCTCGGACACGTGTTATGCACCTCCTGTACTATGTGGGAAGTCAGGGACGCCTCCGGTGTCCCTGATGACTACGTGTGCGGGAAGTGCATCCGCCTCCAGCTCCTGACGGACCGCATTGTGGCACTGGAGCTGCGGGTGGATGAACTCTAGAGCATCCACGATGCTGAGAATGACGTAAATAGCATGTTTAGCAAGTTGGTCTTACCACAGGTAAAGGGTACACAGCCAGATAGTAAATGGGTAACCAACAGGAAGAGCAGTGCAAGGAAGGTAGTGCAGGGGTCCCCTGCGGTCATCCCCCTGTAGAACAGATACACCACATTGGTTACTGTCGAGGGGGATGACTCATCAGGGGGGAGCAGTAGCAGCCAAGTTCATGGCACCGTGGGTGGCTCTGTTGCACAGGAGGGCAGGAAAAAGAGTGGGAGAGCTATGGTGATAGGGGATTCGATTGTAAGGGAATATATAGGCGTTTCTGCGGCCGCAACCGAGACTCCAGGATGGTATGTTGCCTCCTTGGTGCAAGGGTCAAGGATGTCTCGGAACGGGTGCAGGACATTCTGAAAAGGGAGGGTGAACAGCCAGTTGTCGTGGTGCATATAGGTACCAACGACAATGGTAAAAAATGGGATGAGGTCCTACAAGACGAATTTAGGGAGCTAGGAGCTAAATTAAAAAGTAGGACCTCAAAAGTAGTAATCTCAGGATTGCTTCCAGTGCTACGTGCTAGTCAGAGTAGGAATCGCAGGATAGCTCAGATGAATACGTGGCTTGAGGAGTGGTGCAAAAGGGAGGGACATTGGAACCGGTACTGGGGGAGGTGGGACCAGTACAAACTGGACGGTCTGCACCAAGGCAGGACCGGAACCAATGTCCTAGGGGGAGTGTTTGCAAGTGTTGTTGGGGAGGAGTTAAACTAACATGGCAGGGGGATGGGAACCTATGCAATGAGACAGAGGGAAATAAAATGGAGGCAGAAGCAAAAGATAGAAAGGAGAATAGTAAAAGTGGAGGGCAGAGAAACCCAAGGCAAAAAACAAAAAGGGCCACTTTACAGAAAAATTCTAAAGGGGCAAAGTGTGTTAAAAAGACAAGCATGAAGGCTCTGTGCCTCAATGCGAGGAGTATTCGGAATAAGGTGGACGAATTAACTGCGCAGACAGCAGTTAACAGATATGACATAATTGGCATCACGGAGACATGGCTCCAGGGTGACCAAGGCTGGGAACTCAACATCCAGGGGTATTCAACATTTAGGAAGGATAGGCAGAGAGGAAAAGGAGGCAGGGTGGCGTTGCTGCTTAAAGAGGAAATGAATGCAATAGTAAGGAGGGACATTAGCCTGGATGATGTGGAATTGCTATTGGTGGAGCTGCAGAATTCCAAAGGGCAGAAAATGCTAGTGGGCGTTGTGTACAGACCACCAAACAGTAGTGAGGTTGTGGACAGCCAACAAGAAATAAGGGATGTGTGCAATAAAGGTACAGCAGTTATCATGGGCGACTTTAATCGACATATTGATTGGGCTAACCAATCTGGTAACAATGCAGTGGAGGAGGATTTCCTGGAGTGTATTAGGGATGGTTTTCTCGGCCAATATGTCGAGGAACCACCGAGAGGGCTGGCCATCCTCGACTGGGTGATGTGTAATGAGAAAGGACTAATTAGCAATCTTGTTGTGCGTGGCCCCTAGGGGAAGAGTGACCATAATATGGTAGAATTCTTTATTAAGATGGAGAGTGACACAGTTCATTCAGAGACTAGGGTCTGAACTTAAGGAAAGGTAACTTCGATGGTATAAGATATTAATTGGCTAAAATAGACTGGCGAGTGATACTTAAAGGGTTGACGGTGGATAGGCAATGGCAAACATTTAAAGATCACATGGATGAACTTCAACAATTGTACATCCCTGTCTGGAGTAAAAATAAAACGGGGAAGGTGGCTCAACCGTGGCTAACAAGGGAAATTAGGGATAGTGTTAAATCCAAGGAAGAGGCATATAAATTGGCCAGAAAAAGCAGCAAACCTGAGGACTGGGAGAATTTTGTAACACAGCAGAGGAGGACAAAGGGTTTAATTAGGAGGGGGAAAATAGACTATGAGAGTAAGCTTGCAGGGAACATAAAAACTGACTGGAAAAGCTTCTATAGATATGTGAAAAGAAAAAGATTAGTGAAAACAAACGTAGGTCCCTTGCAGTCAGATTCAGGTGAATTTATAATAGGGAACTAGAGAGCTGGCCATCCTAGACTGGGTGATGTGTAATGAGAAGGGACTAATTAGCAATCTTGTTGAGCGAGGCCCCTTGGGGAAGAGTGACCATAATATGGTAGAATTCTTTATTAACATGGAGAGTGACACAGTTAATTCAGAAACTAGGCTCCTGAACTTAAGGAAATGTAACTTCGACGGTATGAGAAGTGAATTGGCTAGAATAGACTGGCAAAGGAAACTTAAAGGGTTGACGGTGGATAAGCAATGGCAAACATTTAAAAATCACATGGATGAACTTCAGCAATTGTACATCCCAGTCTGGAGTAAAAATAAAACGGGGAAGGTGGCTCAATCGTGGCTAACAAGGGAAAGTAAGGATAGTGTTAGAACCAAGGAAGAGGCATATAAATAGGCTAGAAAAAGCAACAAACCTGAGGACTGGGAGAAATTTAGAATTCAACAGAGGAGGACTAAGGGTTTAATTAAGAGGGGGAAAATCAAGGAGTGCATCCACTGCGGCGTCCGAGAACCGATGGGCACGCTGACGCTGCTGCTAGGTCTGCCATGTTCAGTTTCTGAGTCAGCGTGTAGGAAGCGAATATACCCACGAGGCATTGAGGCGCCCAATCAACGCCTCAATGGAAAACAGGTGGCGCCACTATGTTTGTGGCTCAGCTCCAAATGCTGCCTAACGCTCGGATGTTGAGCCCACGCTTAACGGCCCACTTAGCGCTGTGTAGCATCTCCAGGTAAGTGTGCAACGCCATGATTTAATGCTGTTATCCACTCTTTAACTCTTTTGAGTTTACCTGAAAATAACATAAACATTAAACCGTGCCACCCGCCTGGGTGACACAGCTGACATTTTCAAGGCCCCTTTTTTTTTTCCTTTTTTATCCACTCTTTAGGTGGCGAAACTGAATCTCAGCTGGTGACACCGCCTCATAAATGACGGTCCCGAATTTCGACCCCTTAGTACTTAAGTACTTAAGATGGATAACTGCTGCAAAATCAAGGAAATGTCATGTATATTGGGACTCATCATTGGTTCAGTAATCAGTTTCCCACTGCAATAAGCCAGCCAGGCAGTGAGTGGCCACAGCTGGTATGACAATTTCACCTGCTCTCAATTTTCTGCATTTAGATTTCGAGCAATGTTAAAGGAAATTAAAACCTGCCCTAAGCATTTTTAAATTTATTTATATAAAAGCACAAACAGCTAGAATTATTTCCTCGGGAGTCCAGTTGTGCATTTTGCTGTAATCAGTTAACTTTTTTGGGGAGGAGAAAGAAAATAGACGTGCCATCTTTACCACGTTGCATAATCTCAGGTATAAAATGGTCAATTCCTGAAGGCAGTAAATTTAAATATTTGAATTAATCCCGCAGTGGAAGACTAAAGGGCTGATTTTTAACTCCCAGCGGAGCCAAAGACAATCCCATGTGGGAGTCTTCATCGGAGGCCTGGTAGATTTTAACTTCTGAGCCTCATTTGGACGCTGCCGGTTAGTTGCTTGTTGGTGGGGGAAATTGAAAATCGGGCAGTCCAGAGGCTGCACATCAGCACCAAGAAAGCTGTCGACAGTAAGATAAGTCCAGGCGGGTGGTTCCTGCAGCTAGGAAGGGGGCGGGGCATGAGCCTGGAGCACTCGTGCTTCTCCTTGCCCCACTAAAGAGCTTTTAAACTTCCCTTGGATGGCCTCAATAGCTTTCTGATAGCTTTACCTGCCTGGGTAGCTGGGTCTGGCTCCTGTTCAACAGCAAGTTAAAATGCCATCATGATCCAATGTACGTTGGGGTGGCACCTCAGACACCCCTTGTGCACCCAAGGCCCACCTGATAGAATTTTTAGGCGGGCCTGTAAATGAGCAAACACCCGCCTGTTTCAAATGGGAGGCTATTTAAATGTGCAGAATTGAATCCTATGGCTTTGTAGGACCTTGATTGCAATTTTGAAGTGCAAATGGGTAAAGTGTGTGTGGCGAATGCTCTGCCCATTTGGTCTAGAAGGTGAGTGGCTTAACCAGAGAGCCATAAAAGGTGCGGATAGGAGGAGCAGGAGTGCTTCTCCTGGCTCTACAAAAATACGGTGGTGCTCCCCTCTCTAGGGTCGGCTCCTCCCCATTCAATGCCTGACTTGTTACTGGCTCAGTGGAGTTTAGTGCTTGAACCCAAAATCTTCTGACTCAGAGGCGAGTGTACTCCCCACAGAGCCACAGTTGACACGCTGTCTGATAGGATCCATATCACCCTATATATAGAGGATCCAACGCTGAAAGGGTAACATGAGAGATACATTAAAAAGAACATTTTTTGTTAAGCACACCTGGAAAAGAAATCACAGAGGTCAGTGTTGTGTATAGAAGAACTCCACGAGGCTGAGTACTGTGAGCTAAAATTAGTGTGACCTTAGTCTTCTTTATTACAACTCCAGAGTGCCTAAACAACATGACAGCCAACCTTTTATACTGGCCCTGCACATGTGTGCAGGTGACCATTAGGACTCCAACAGTCACGCCCTCTGGTGGCAAGTATTACATAGTTACATACATAACATCACTCCTCCACAAAGTCTTTGGTACAAATTATTTGCAAGCTGAGGCGATCCGGAGCCCTTCGCTCCCTGGTTGATTGTCTAAGTTCAAACTTGTGTGAGTTGGTCGGACCATTGCTGCATTGCGGCGCGGCTGGTCTGACCGGACTGTCAGGGACGGTGGGTTCATCCTCATGATTGACAGTGAGGTCAATTGCTGGTTGGGTGTGTGTTGGTGGATCGTTGATGGTGATGTCCTCTTTTAGTCTTTCCTGGTTGAAAGTAAATCGCAATTTGGTCTGATCTAAATGCTTTCTGCACGTTTGGCCATTTAACAGTTTGATTATAAACACCCTATTCCCTTCCTTGGCCAAAACAGTGCCAGCAACCCACTTGGGACCATGACTGTAATTCAGGACAAACACAGGGTCGTTAATATCAATGTCACGTGAAACAGCCGCGCGATCGTGGTACATGTTCTGCCGGTGTCGCTGGGTTTCCACGTGATCATTAAGATCCGGGTAAACTAGGGTTTTGAGGGCTCTCTTCATTAACAATTCTGCTGGGGGACTTGTGGTGATCGAGGGGGTAACGTCCGATAACTGAGCAGAATGCGAGACAAGCGGGTCTCCAGGGAACCGTCCGTCACGCGTTTCATGCTATGCTTGATTGTTTGGACTGCCCGCTATGCTTGACTGTTAGACGTAGGCTTAAATGGAGCAGACCTGACACTCTTGATGCCATTGCGGGTCCTAAACTCGTTGAATTCTAAGCTGGTGAAACACGGTCGCTGACAAGGATGTCGGGCAAGCCATGGGTGGTGAACATGGCCCGGAGGCTTTCAATAGTGGCTGTGGACGTGCTGGATGACATGATTACGCATTCAATCCATTTGGAGTAAGCGTCCACAACTACTAAAAACATTTTTCCCAGGAATGGGCCGGCAAAATCTACGTGGATCCTGGACCACGGTTTGGAGGGCCATGACCACAGACTCAGTGGAACCTCTCTTGGTGCATTGCTCAATTGTGAGCAAGTGTTGCACTGATGCATGCATGACTCCAAGTCCGAGTCAATGTCGGGCCACCAAACATGCGACCTGGCAATTGCCTTCATCATGACAATGCTTGGGTGGGTACTGTGTAGGTCGCGTATAAACGTTTCACTGCCTTTTTTTGGCAAAACCGCGTGATTACCTCATAAGAGACAATCCAACTGGATGGACATTTCATCTTTGCATCGGTGAAATGGCTTAATTTCATCTTGCATTTCCCCGGAAATGGTCGACCAGTTCCCATTTAGGACGCAACTCTTTACTAATGATAGCACAGGATCATGGCTGGTCCAGGTCTTGATCTGGTGAGCTGTGACGAGTGACCCCTCGCTCTCAAAAGCATCCATGACCAGTAGCAGGTCTGCGGGCTGCGCCATTTCAACCCCAGTGGTGGATAATGGTAGCCGGCTGAGAGCATCGGCACAGTTTTCAATGTCTGGTCTGTGGCGGATAACATAGTCATAAGCGGATAATGTTAGTGCCCATCTTTGGATGCAGGACGAAGCATTGGTATTTATACCTTTGCTCTCTGAAAACAGCGAAATGAGTGGCTTGTGGTCAGTTTCAAGCTCAAACCGAAGTCCAAATAGGTATTGGTGCATTTTCTTAATCCCATATTCACATGCTAATGCCTCTTTCTCGACCATACGACAGGCTCTCTCTGCCTTAGACAGACTTCTAGATGTGTATGCAACCGGTTGGAGGTTGCCCGATACATTGGCTTGCTGTAACACACAGCCGACCCCATACAATGAGGCATCACAAGATAGCTCTAAATGTTTGCATGCATTATAGTGTAAAAGTAACTTATTTGAACGTAGCAGGTTCCTGGCCTTCTCAAAGGCTGTGACTTGAGATTTGCCCCAAACCCAGTCGTCACTCTTACGTAGCAACATGTGCAAAGGCTCTAACAATGTGCTCAACCCGGGTAGAAAGTTACCAAAATAGTTGGGGAGTCCCAGTATTAACGCAGCTCTGTCACATTCTGTGGTCTGGGTTGGCCTCTATCTTTGAGTCCGTGGGCCCGATGCCGCCTGCTTCAATCTTTCTCCCCAAAAATTAGACTTCTGGCACCAGGAAAACACACTCGGAGCGTTTCAGCCTGAGTCCCACTCTATCTAGGCGACTTAGAATCTCTTCCAGGTCGTGTAGATATTCAATGGTGTCACGACCAGTGATCAGGATGTTGTCTTGAAACACAACGGTGTGCAGAACAGATTTCAGCAAACTGTCCATGCTTCTCTGGACAGGCTGTGCATCGGAGCCTAGATGGATCTGTACCTTGGCGCCTGTGAAGTTGCCGATGCCTGGTTCGAATAGTGAGCACTTGAGCACATGAGGCGTCATCTACTGAAGATAGTGCTTTGATGTCATTCCAATTTCATCTAATCTTTTCTAGCCAGCTTCTGCTGAACAGCATTGGGCCATTGCCTAGAACAATCCACAATGATAGGTCATGCACAGCTCCATCATACGATACCTTCACTGCCGCACTTCCAATGACTGGTATGAGCTCTTTGGTGTAGGTACACAGATTTGCAATAATCGGGCTCAGTTTGGGCCTTTGTGCCTTATTGCCTCACAGTTTCTCGAAAGCCTTCTGGCTCATTATTGACTGACTCGCTCCCGTGTCCAACTCCATGGATACTGGAACTCCATTTAATTTGACTTTCAGCATTATAGGAGGGCTCTTTGTGGTGAAGGTATGTAACCCATACACTTCTTCCTCGTGTTGAGTTGCCTGTGCTGCGCGATCTGCGCCGAATCGATCATCCTCTGCCATGTGGTATGTCACAGCATGTTTGCACATTCACTGGAGATGCCCCATCGTTGCGCAGCCTTTGCACACATAGTAGTTGGATCGACATTGATCGGCCCGATGATTACCCTCCGCAGCGCCAACACGGTGCTAATGGATTCACATTCATCCCCGATGGTGGACTCTGAGTCATCACAGGTCTTGCAGCCGCAGACCTATAAATCCTGCCATATGCAGTACGGCCTGGTAGTGATATCATTTTATGCACAGTACTTGCCGGTGAGCTTCGATGTTGAGAAGATATCTGTTTGGTGTTATCGTCCGTGGCCATGCATGCCTGGGCGATCGCAATGGCCCTGCTCAGGTCTAGGGTTTCGTTAGCCAGCAGCTTTTGAAGAATGACCTCGTGGCTGATGCCCAGCATGAAAAAGTCCCGCAGCATTTGCCCCAATGCAGCTCCAAAATCGCAAGGTCCCACAAGGCATCTCAGGTCGGCGACATAATCCGCCACGTCCTGGCCCTGGAGGGATGGTGCGTGTAAAAACGATATCTGGCCATGAGGATACTCTCTTTCGGCTTGAGTTGGTCCCAAACCAGCATGCACAACTCTGTATATTCCTTCTCCGTTGGTTATGTCAGTGCGAGCAGATTCTTGATGAGGCCGTATAGTTTAGACCCACTGACGGTGAGGAGAACCGCCCTGCGCTTGGCCGCATTAGTGTCTCCTTCCAGCTCGTTGGCCACTAAATGCTGGTCGAGACGCTTCCCAATCATCACCCTATACGAATCTCTCTAATATTCCAATGGCAGCCATGGTTGCGTGAAGGTTTGCATTCTGTTACTCTTCGCCAATTGTTGTGTATAGAAGAACTCCACGAGACTGAGTACTGTGAGCTAAACTTAGTGTGATCTTAGTCTTCTTTATTACAACTCCAGAGTGCCTAAACAACATGGCAGCCAACCTTTTATACTGGCCCTGCACATGTGTGCAGGTGACCATTAGGACTCCAACAGTTGCGCTTCTGGTAGCAAGTATTACATAGTTACATACATAGCAGTCAGGACCTTGGTGACCTCTAACATAATACAGACACAGCCATGTTGGATGCCAAGATCACTAAAGTGCTAAGGGAGTGCTGCACTGTTGAAGGTGCTGTCTTTAGGATGAGACGTTAAACCGAGACTCCGTTTGCCCTCTCAGTTGGATGTAAAAGATCCCAGTGTACTATTTTGAAGAAGAGTAGGGGAGTTATCCCCGGTGTCCTGGCCAATATTTATCCCTCAATCAACATAATAAAAAAAAAGATTATCTGGTCATTATCATATTGCTGTTTGTGGGAGTTTGCTGTGCACAAGTTGGCTGCCGCGTTTCCCACACTACAACAGTGACTACACTCCAAAAGTACTTAATTGGCTGTAAAACGCTTTGAGACGTCCGGTGGTCATGAAAGTCGCTATATAAATCCAAGTCTTTCTATCAAAATTTTCCAGAATTAGCTACAAATAGGGGTTTAAACAGCATTTGTGCTGATTGATCTGTCCTTGAAATATAACAGTATTCTGATTGTGCTGAATTTTGAAAGAGAATAACATAGTTAATCGCCTGTGGCATTGCTTACATACAAAAAAGGTCTGTTTTCCTGTACTCTCATCCTGTGTGTCAGCTCAGCTTAGAAGGTTGTAGGTTTGAGCTCCACAACAAGTCGTGAGCTCATAATCTAGGCTGACTCTCTAGCACAGTACGGGGGTGGGGCGGGGGCGCTGCTTTGTTGATATGGAGTCTGAAACTCTGCTCAGGGCCAAACAGGACATCAAGGTTGTGTATGGTCTGGTTTGATCAAAGGGATGACTTTGTGGCAGTAGTTTTGATCTCCCAGAGTTGAGTGGGAAAAGAAGTCATTGCTGGAAATGCACTGGCTACTTTTGTATAAAGGCAGGCCTACGGAGCTGGATGACGGAAGCGAGGCATTGGAGGAAAATTGCATGGTAAACCATGTCAACTGCCGTGGAGAGGTCAAAGATACTGAGGAGGATAATCTACAATGATCACAATCACAGTGGTTGCTGATTAGATGTTGGTTAGGTCTGTGAGAAGAGCAGAAGCTGGACTGGAAGGATTCAAACGGAATATTGGGAGAGGTGGACACGGAGCTGGGAGGCAATGACACGCTCAAGGTCTCCACTGTTTTGAGTTTAACTAGCAACGGTTTGTGCAGAATTTTGTAGAATACCTTTTTTGAAGTTAGTGTACACAGTGTTGTAAAGTTTTCCACTGTCCACTTGTGATGTCATTTCCTTAAAAATATTCAATGAGATTGATGATTCTGGAACTTCCCCTTGTTCTTGTGATGTAAGAAATGCTGGCAAGACTACATAAATTGCACATTCCTAGTTGTCAGAGAAGGTGGTGGTGGACCTTCTTGATTCCTCGTGGTGATGATAATGTTAGGTAAAGAATTCCAGGATCTTAATCCACCAATAATGAAGGAACAGTGATACTGTCTAAGTCAGGATAGTTTGTGATTGGACGGAGACTTGGAAATTGTGAAGTTACTATGATTGAATCATAGAATCGTACAACAGAAGGAAGCCCTGATCCTTCTCCGTGGTATAAGTTGTGGATTGAAGTAAGCTTGGTGAGCTGCTGCAGTGCATGTTGTAGATAATACATGCTGCACCTAAAGTTTGGCAGTAGTGATAGAAATAGATATTGAGTTCCAATGTCAGGAGTACCGATCAAGCAGGCTGTTTTGCCCAGAATGGTGCAGAGCTTGTTGTTGTGACTGCACCGATCTAAACGAGTGAGTAGTCCATCACACGCCTGACTGATCTTGTAGATGAGGTTTCAGGGGTTGGGAGGTAAGCTTCTCATTCTACTCTGTTTTTGTAGCCATGTTGTTGATATGACAGGTCTAATTCAACTTCTGGACAGTGGTGACCTCCAAGAATTTGACAGTGGAAACTTGGCAATAATGGTGTCATTGAAGGTCAGGGGAGTGGGTTGAGTTTTTATATGTTGGAGGTGGTCATTACCTGGCATTACCTGTGATGTGATTGTTATCTGACACTTGTCAGCCCAAGCTTGGGTGTTATCCAGGTCCTGCTGTAGTCTGGCACAGCTGCCTCCTTATTGGAAGAGTTGAGAATATAGATGAACACTGTGGAACACTGTGGAATTGCCAGCGAACAGGGAAAGCAGCTAAACGTGATTTGATTGAGGATGTTGCCTCACAAGGTTATTGTTGCACTACCAGCAATAACTTTGTGTGCCACAGGATTTTTAATTGTTAGAATGAAAATGATAATTTTTGTAATTGAACCAATCAGAAATAACACAACAGACACTGTCCTGGAATCTAACTGGTTGATCTAATCTGGGATTTTATGCTTTTAAAAAATTCAGATCTGCCCTTTGTGCTACAAGTCAATCAGAAGTTATTGTCCCAGTTCAGAAGGAGCTTCAATACTCAAACCCACTCTTTAAAATCTGTTACAAAGAAATATAGTGGGGAGCTTACCTCCCAATCGTAAAGCAGGGGAGAGGCATTAAACTTCCCATCTGAAGGTTAGAGTGGGGGGCATTTTAACAGCTGGACGGACCTCATTAACATTTCGCTGGCCAGCTACCTGCCCAAAACAGAAGTAAAGAAACAGCTGGACACTGTGACTCGTGAAGATTGGGGAGCCCAGAGTCTGCCCACTGGATCGCGGGTAAGTCATAGGGGTGAGGTTTGGGAGAATTTTGCAAGTGGAAAGGGGTGTCTGGGATAAGGTCCAAAGTTTCCTTGTGGTCTCCAGAGACGCTCCTCTTGGCCCCACAAAAATGTTGTACTTACCTTTTGGGGCCTCTGCTTCTGCTCCAACAGGTTTTACTGGTTGAAGCATCCACTGCAGACACTCCAGCCAATTAAAATTGCCTCAGAGTCCTATCTGAGCCATAACACGCTGATTTACATATTGAAATGTCCATCTGAGTCAGGCGGATGTCTCAACTATAGAAGCAGCCACAAGCCGGTATTTGAACAGCAAAAAGTACCGCATGGTTTTAACTCGCATTCTGCTGGTTCCCATGGGCAGATGGTTAAAATTCCCCTTATGACTAACTTTAACATTCTTTTTTTCTGACCATTTCTGTTCCTATTTTTATTATTTTCATTTAATCAATGAATACTGATGTTGGCTGAAAGGGGCTCCTGAGCTTGACAGTGTGCAGGAACTGCACTAACCTCTGTGGAGATGCATTATAATTATTTTTTGCTGGGAGGAATTACTGAGCCTGACAATATGCTAGAGTTGGAAATCATCAATGGAACAGAATCACGAATACTAAGTGCATGGGCATCACCTGTGTGTTAATTCAGTTGCTCAGATTTTGAATAACCACACTTTATAAACTTGAGCTCATCCAAACTTGGTATCCGAGCACACACCAAGTCCTGTTCACTCATCACCCCTGTGCTTGCTGACCTACATTGGCTCCCCGTTCGGCAACGCCTCAATTTTAAAATTCTCGTCCTTTGTTTTCAAATCCTTCCCTATCTCTAACCTCCTCAAGCCCTACAACTCTCCAGGATCTCCCAATTCTGGCCTCTTGCGCATCCCCAATTTTAATCAAAGGATGACTAAAAAAATAATAAAGAGAGAGAAGATAGATAATGAGAGTAAACGAGCAAGAAATATAAAAACTGACAATAAGAGCTTCTACAGGTATATACAAAGGAAGAGAGTAGCTAAAGTAAACGTTGGTCCTTTAGAGGATGAGACTGGGGAATTAATAATGGGAAACAGGGAATTTTGGTAGATTACAACCAATGCATCCACTATCTCTGCAGCCACTTCTTTTAAGACCCTAAGATGTAGGCCATCAGGTCCAGGGAACTTGTCCACCTTTAGTCCCATTAGCTTGCCTAATACTTTTTCGCTAGTGATAATGATTCAAGTTTCCCACTCCCTATAGCCCCTTGATTATCTATTATTGGGATGTTTTTAGTGTCTTCTACTGTGAAGACCGATACAAAATACAAAAGAAGTGGCTGCAGAGATAGTGGATGCATTGGTTGTAATCTACCAAAATTCCCTGGATTCTGGAGAGGTCTCAGTGGATTGGAAAACTGCAAATGTAACACCCCTATTAAAGAAAGGAGGGAGACAGAAAGCAGGAAACTATAGACTAGTTAGCCTAACATCTGTCATTGGGAAAATGCTGGAGTCCATTATTAAGGAAGTAGTAGCAGGACATTTAGAAAATCATAATACAGTCAAGCAGAGTCAGCCTGGTTTTCTGAAAGGGAAATCATGTTTGAAAAATTTGCTAGAATTATTTGAGGATGTAACGAGCAGGGTGGATACAGGGGAACCAGTAGATGTAATGTATTTGGATTTCCAGAAGGCATTCAATAAGGTGCCACATAAAAGCTTAATGCACAAGATAAGAGCTTGTGGGGTTGGGGATAGAGGATTGGCTAACTAAGAGAAAACATAGAGTCGGGATAAATGGGTCATTTTCAGATTGGCAAACTGTAACTAGTGGGGTGCCACAGGGATCAGTGCTGGGGCCTCAACTATTTACAATCTATATTAATGACTTGGATGAAGGGACCGAGTGTAATGTAATCAAATTTGCTGATGATACAAAGATAGGTGGGAAAGCAAGTTGTGAGGACGACACAAAAAATGTACAAAGGGATATAGACAGGCTAAGTGAGTGGGAAAAATTTGGCAGATGGAGAATAATGTGGGAAAATGTGAGGTTATACACCTTGGAAGGAAAAATGATAAAGTAAATTAGAATTTAAGTGGAGAGAAATTACAAAATGCTGTGGCACAGAGGGATCTGAGGGTCCTTGTACATTAAACACAAAAAGTTAGCATGCAGGTACAGCAAGTAATTGGGAAGGCAAATGGAATGTTGGCCTTTATTGCAAGGCGGATGGAGTATAAAAGTAGGGAAGTGTTGCTACAACTGTACAGGGTATTGGTGAGGCTACACACCTGGAGTACTGCATATAGTTTTGGTCTCCTTATTTAAGGAAGGATATACTTGCATTAGAGACAGTTCAGAGAAGGTTCACGAGGTTGATTCCTGAGATGAAGGGGTTATCTTATGAAGAAAGATTGAGCAGGTTGGGACTATTGGAGTTTCGAAGAATGAGAGGTGATCTTATTGAAACTTGCAAGATTCTGAGGGGGCTTGACATTGTAGACGCAGGGAAGATGTTTCCCCTCATGGAGGAATCTAGAACTAGGGGCATAGTTTCAGAATAAGGGGTCGCCCATTTAAAACAGAGATGAGGAGGAATTTCTTCTCTGAGGGTTTTGAATCTGTGGAATTCTCTACCACAGAAAGCTGTGGAGGCTGGGTCATTGAATATATTTAAGGTGGCGATAGAGAGATTTTTGAGCGACAAGGGAGTCAAGGGTTATGGGGAGCGGGTAGGGAAGTGGAGTTGAGGCCAAGATTAGATCAGCCATGATCTTATTGAATGGTGGAGCAGGCTCGAGGAGCCAAATGACATACTCCAGCTCCTATTTCTTATGTAATCGCTGCACCAATGATGGCCGTGCCTTCAGCTGCCTAGTTCTAAGCTCTGAAATCCCTTCCCTAAGCCTCTATGTCTCTCTATCTCTCTCTGCTCCTAAGATACTCCGTAAAACCTACGTTTTTGACTAAGCTTTAGTCCATCTGTCCAAAAATCTCATGTGGCTTGATGTCAAATTTTGTTTAACAAAGCTTCTGACAAAACACTTTGGGATGTTTTACTATATTAAAGGTGCTATATAACGGCAAGTTGTTGTTGTTGTTAAAAAATCAACAGGAAAACAAACTCATTTGTGAATTAATCATAGTTATTTGTAATAGTTAATATTTAAAAAGAGCTCTGATGCTCAAACACTAACTGTCTATTCCCTTTTAAGTTATTATGATGGGAAGGGGAAAGGTTTTATTTAACAATCACATCTGAATATTTCAATTTAACAATTGAAAATAAAACTTTCTAAAAAGTAAGCAACAAATGTTATCTGTATTAAAACACATCTGATCTGAAAATTTCACATTTTATAACCTATAGGGTACTTGAATCTGAAACCTTGAAATTCAGTTATTCCAAATTCAGTTATTCCAATTTATGAGAAGCAATCACTTTTTTATTATGCAGTGAGCTATACTTTATGAATTTTTAATCCCTGGTAAGCTATTTGTATTGCTTTGAATGAGAGGGGATGGCAGAATAGGGAATGGTCAGCCTGAGTTGTTAAGAGGGAATTTTAAGTCTCTCTGTCCGGTTTCCATAAGAGTTCAAATCCAAACGGTATTTAAAATCCATTTGCCACTTGTTTTCCATCCTATTTTAATGCCACTGTTTTCCTGAGGCGCCTGCTTGACTTAGGCCG
Source organism: Pristiophorus japonicus (assembly GCF_044704955.1). Taxonomy (NCBI): domain Eukaryota; kingdom Metazoa; phylum Chordata; class Chondrichthyes; family Pristiophoridae; genus Pristiophorus; species Pristiophorus japonicus. Next base: position 103,402,093 of record NC_091984.1, on the reverse strand, counting down.
GCGTCTCATAAATGTATGCAAATTGGAGTCCAAGATTAAAGGGAAAGGGATCCTTAGGAGCAAGAATGAGTCTGCAGACAAGTTTAAAAAAATTAGTTCCTGGATGTGGGTATCGCTGGCAATGCCAGCATTTATTACCCATCCCTAATTGCCCTTGAAAAGGTGGTGGTGAACCGCCTTCTTGAACCACTGCAGTCCTTGTGGTGAAGGTACTCCCACAGTGCTGGTAGGGAGGGAGTTCCAGGATTTTGACCCAAGCGACGATGAAGGAACAGTGATATATTTCCAAGTCAGGATGGTATGTAACTTGGAGGGGAATTTGCAGGTGATGGTGCTCCCATGCTGCCTATGTAGGTCAGCGAGCATAAGGGTGATGGGTGAGTGGGATTTGGTGTGAGTTAGGACATGGGCAACCGAGTTTTCGATCACCTCTAGTAAAGTAAGGTAGAATGTGGGAGGCCAGCAGGAGTGCATCAGAATAGTCAAGTCTAGAGGTAATAAAGGCATGGATAAGGGCTTCAGAGGTGGATGACCTGGGCAGAGACGGGCGATGTTATGGAGGTGGAAATAGGCATTCTTAGTTATGCTGGATATGTGATCTAAAGCTCATTTCAGGGTCAAATATGACACCATGGTTGCGAACAGTCTTGTTCAGCCTCTGACAGGAGTTGGTGAAAGAGATGGAGTCAGTGGCTAGGGAATGGAGTTTATGGTAGGGACCGAAAACAATGGCTTTGGTCTTCCCAATATTCAGTTGGAGAAAATTTCTGCTCATCCAGAACTGGATTTCGGACAAGCAGTTTGACAATTTTGAGACTTTGGAGGGGTCGAGAGAAGTGGTAGTGAGGTAGAGCTGGCCGTCATCAGTGTACATGTGGAAATTGATGCTGTTTTTTCGGATGCTGTCGTCAAGGGACAACATACTTTTTGTGGACAGGACATACCTGGGCAGTTTTCCACATTGTCGGGTAGATGCCAGTGTTGTAGCTTTATTGGAACACTTGGCTAGAAGTGCGGCTAGTTTTGGAGCACAAGTCTTCAGCACTACAGCCGGGATGTTGTCAGGGCCCATAGCCTTTGTTGTATCCAGCTCGCTCAGTCGTTTCTTGATATCACGTGGAGTGAATCTAGTTAGCTGTAGACTGATGGCGATGGTGGTGACGTCAGGAGCAGGCCAATATGGATCATCCACTTGGCACTTCTGATTGAAGATGTTTGTAAACGCTTCAGCCTTGTCTTTTACACTCACGTGCTGGGCTCCGACATCATTGAGGATGGGGATATACATGGAGCCTCCTCCTCTTGTTAGTTTTTTAATTGTCTACCACCATTCACACAGGACCGCAGAGCTTTGATCTGATCAATTGATTGTGGGATCGCTTAGCTCTGTCTATAGCATGCAGCTTCCACTGTTTACCATGCATGTCATCCTGTGTTGCAGCTTCCCCAGGTTGGCACCTCATTGTTAGGTATGGCTGGTGATGCTCCTGGTATGCTCTTTTGCACTTCTCATTGAACCAGGGATGTTCCCTTGACTTGATGGTAATGGTAGAGTGGGCCATGAAGTTAAAGATTGTGGTGGAATAAAATTCTGCTGCAGCTGATGGCCCACAGCATCTCATGGATGCCCAATTATGAGCTGCATCTATCCCATTTAGCATGGTGGTAGTGCCACACAACATGATGGAGAATGTCCTCAATGTGAAGAAGTGATTTCGCCTCCAGAAAGACTATGCGGTGGTCACTGCTACCAATGCTGTCATGGACAGATAGATTGGTGAGGATGAGGCTAAGTATGTTTTTCCACGTGTTGGTTCTCTCACCACCTGCCATAGTCCTAGTCTGGCAGCTATGTCCTTCAGGACTCGGTCAGCTCGGTCAGTAATGGTGCTCCCGAGCCACTCTTGGTGATGGATATTGAAGTCTCCCACCCAGAGTACATTCTGTGCCCTTGCTTGTAGAATACTGTATTTTATAGTTAGGTGAAAGAAGCGAGAAGCACTGACTATAGGAGAGCTTACTACTTGTATGTATGAGCTCAGTGATTATCCAGAAAACTGAGTGGCATTGAGTGCGAGAGAGTGAGATAGAAATTTGAGGACATTGGCAGGCTTGACTCGCTTGTTTATGCTTCTGCAAATTATTAACCCATATTGTGTATTTTGTTTACATGATATGATAACTGATTTTATAAATTAATATTTGTTTAGATATTCGGACTTTAAGCTCTTCACATGTCAATCGATAAACGCTTGGGCATAGAGACCTGTTGTATTGATTTGTGCTATATCAGAGGAATGATCCTTTTAGCTGAATTGAATGAGCATGTAGGCGTTAAGGACCTTTTCCCTGTCTGAGGCAGGCTGACTAGGCATGAGGGTGCATCTGGGATGGTAAGGCCCAACATGGCTTTCTATGATTCCCTCCAAAAAGGCTTGAGGCAAGACACAGCTAGAATATATTTCAAAATATATTCAAAATAGGTAGACAAAAGGGTTACTTTATGTTTAACATTTATTTTCTAGACTCCACTCCAGTCACGATTATATGGGAGAGATTATGAGACACGTTCAAAATCATGTTTATTTTTCTTTACAAAGCCATGATCGATTCATGCAGCACCCAATCTCACCACGTTTATGCAGATAACTTACACCTTGACCATGAAGGCGCTCTGTCGATTCTTATCTGTCATCGTACCATCAACACAGAAGCTTTAGCTTGTGGAACAAAAGCACTGCAGTAAATCATAGACACATGACTCTCCTGCATGCATTCTTTGCAACTGAGATGGAAAAAAACACACTTGCAAGATAACAAGTGTCAGAATGCGCGGGTCAGGAACCAGCACCGTACTTAAATCAAAATAAATCTGAATTTAATTGTTGAGAGAATGCAGAGGCTTCTAGGTTGAATCACAATGTGAGTTTGTGTTTGTAAGCGACAAGCTCAAATTATGGTGTTCAACAAACACACATTCGGGTTTTGAATTCCTTGAACATTTTTTCTTTTAAGGGTGCTCACCGTTTTAAAGTGAAAGGAATTGATATGTTCATCAGCGGTCTTGAATGCTGATATAATAGACATAGGTACATAATGGATAGTGATGCTGCAACAATGAGATTCAGAGATTATAAATAGGATTGAGAAGTTTTCATTCTCCTTTAATTTTGCCCTCCGACTTCTATGTTCCTTTTGGTGGTGACTCTTGCTGAGGTAGAGTCCTAATTACACCAGCAGGCCTCTGATGTCCAAGTTTTTCTTCTTCATATGTGAGCCTTCACACTCAGCATCAGTGTAACATTTGACTGTGGAGTGCATCGCAGTCCTGCCCTCACTCAAAATCCACACACCAGTACTTTCCACTAAGAGTGACTAGATAACAATAACAAGAACTCTGGCTGATTTCTTAATCTTTTCTTATCTCAGGGCACCGAGGTCAGTGTACGACCCATACTATATCATTGTCCTAGCTAGGATTCGCTAAGTTAGTACAGACCAGAGATTGAACCTGGTCTCTTTGGCTTAGTACAATACCACTCAATGCATTTATCCACTGAGCTATTAAGGAGCTCGGGCAAGGTTTTTCAACCCATAGATTAATTTATATTTCATATATTTATGTTGCATAAAGATGGATTGCTTGGGTGGAGTTAGTACATTGTTGCATTATATCTCACAAGATGATCCAGTGAGGTGCAACAACTACGTATTTGATAGTTAAAGGCATTAAAGTTGAATAATGTTTTTGGAGAGCGAGTGTACTCTTAGAACTTAGGACATCGTGGCCCCACCCCCCGACCTGCGAGAGAGCAGCTCCGCAGGTCGGGCTATAAAAGAGCTGGAAGCGGCGGGCCTGGGACATCGTGGCCCCCCCTCTCCCCCACGACCTGCGAGAGAATAGCTCCGCAGGTTGGGCTATAAAAGAGCTGGAGTGGCGGGCCTGGGACATCATGGCCGCCCCGATCTGCGAGAGAACAGCTCCGCAGGTCAGGCTATAAAAGAGCTGGAGTGGCAGGCCTGGGATATCGTGGCCGCCCCGACCTGCGAGAGAACAACTCCGTAGGTCGGACTATAAAAGAGCTGGAATGGCGGGCCTGGGACATCGTGGCCCCCCCCCCCCCCCCGACCTGCGAGAGAACAACTCCGCAGGTCGGGCTATAAAAAAGCTGGAGCAGCATACCACTTCAACTTCCAGCGCGAACTGCTCCAAAGATTTTGAGATGGGCAACTGGGTGATGTCATCAAAACCCTGGTCGCCGTTTTGGAGCGTGAGCAGGAACATCGGCAGGACCCAGGTACAGAGGAATGGGAAGGTCGGGGCGGATGAGCGGCGAGTGTTTGTGATGGAGGTGTGACAGATGAGGGTACGGGACCCAGAAGAGCCGAGGGCCCAGGGCAGCACGGGCCACCCACACTGCGATATGTGTGCATGTTAGGTCCGTGCAACAGAGCAGGTCTCCAGTCGTCTTAGTTAATCCTTGCCACTGGATTAAGACCTAGATCTGTCAAGCCCACGTGGTGGCTGGTGTGCAACGGTCATCACACGTTAAAAAAATTCACGCACAGACATCTTCCACCCCCTCAATTGGAGTTCAGGCCTGGAACATCGGGTCCTTCATCAAAACACCTGTGAACTCGTGGAAGCAAGTCATCCTCATTCAAGCGACTGCCTATGATGCTGAGAACTCAAGTCACAGTCGGCATTTACATTTTTAAATGGATAGCTTTTTTATTGGCAAATCTGGGTGCCTTACAGATAAAATGGACCCCTGACATCGATAAACAGCCACAATGGCGGTAAATTTGTGGTGCAATTTAGGAAATGGTACTGTGGGAATATTTCTGCTCAGGTTCAATTCCAGTTTAGGATCGATGAGGGACTGTTATGAAAAGAACTAATTCAAATATCCACAAAGACTCCGAAATGATCTTTTAGTGATTATTCCAGAGTTGAGATTTGTTCATTTTATCATCACTTAGTGCTCTGATATATTTGCATCAGTTTTTCCAAAAAGAAATTTCAACAAAATTAATAAACCGCAGTGTACTGGATATACAGAAACATAGAAAATAAGTGCAGGAGTAGGTCATTCGGCCTTTCGAGCCTGCACCACCATTCAATAAGATCATGGCTGATCATTCACCTCAGTACCCCTTTCCTGCTTTCTTTCCATACCCCTTGATCCCTTTAGCTGTAAGGGCCATATCTAAATCCCTCTTGAATATATCTAACGAACTGGCATCAACAACTCTCTGCGGTAGATAATTCCACAGGTTAATAACTCTCTGAGTGAAGAAGTTTCTCCTCATCTTGGTCCTAAATGGCTTACCCCTTATCCTTAGACTGTGACCTCTGGTTCTGGACTCCCCCAACATCGGGAACATTCTTCCTGCATCTAACCTGTCCAGTCCCTTCAGAATTTTATATGTTTCTATGAGATCCCCTCTCATTCTTCTAAACTCCAGTAAATACAGGCCCAGTCGATCCTGTCTCTCCTCATATGTCAGTCCTGCCATCCCGGGAATCAGTCTGGTGAACCTTCGCTGCACTCCCTCAATAGCAAGAATGTCCTTCCTCAGATTAGGAGACCAAAATTGAACACAATATTCCAGGTGAGGCCTCACCAAGGCCCTGTACAACTGCAGTAAGACCTCCCTGCTCCTACACTCAAATCCCCTAGCTATGAAGGCCAATTTTAGCAGCTTTCGATTTCATCTTCTTTTTTCTTGAAGGTTCCTGTTCTGTGGGATCAGCCACTTCCATCACTTTGTTGGCTGCTGGCTCTTTACCCCCGCCATGTCATGTCATTTGCCTTCTTCACCGTCTGCTGTACCTGCATGCCAACCTTCAATGACTAATGTACCATGACACCCAGGTCTCGTTGCATCTCCCTTTTCCTAATCTGACACCATTCAGATAATATTCTGCCTTCCTGTTTTTGCCACCAAAGTGGATAACCTCACACTTATCCACATTATATTGCATCTGCCATGCATTTGCCCACTCACCTAACCTGTCCAAGTCACCCTGCAGCCTCTTAGCATCCTCCTCACAGCTCACACCACCACCCAGCTTAGTGTCATCTGCAAACTTGGAGATATTACTCTCAATTCCTTCATCTAAATCATTGATGTATATTGTAAATAGCTGGGGTCCCAGCACTGAGCCCTGCGGCACCCCACCACTCACTGCCTGCCATTCTGAAAAGGACCCGTTTATCCCGACTCTCTGCTTCCTGTCTGCCAACCAGTTCTCTATCCATGTCAGTACATTACCCCCAATACCATGTGCTTTAATTTTGCACACCAATCTCTTGTGTGGGACCTTGTCAAAAGCCTTTTGAAAGTCCAAATACATCACATCCACTGGTTCTCCCCTGTCCACTCTACCAGTTACATCCTCAAAAAATTCTAGAAGATTTGTCAAGCATGATTTCCCTTTCATAAATCCATGTTGACTTGGACCGATCCTGTCACTGCTTTTCAAATGCGCTGCTATTTCATCTTTAATAATTGATTCCAACATTTTCCCCACTACTGATGCCTGGCTAACCGGTCTATAATTACCCGTCTTCTCTCTCCTTCCTTTCTTAAAAAGTGGTGTTACATTAGCTACCCTCCAGTCCATAGGAACTGATCCAGAGTCGATAGACTGTTGGAAAATGATCACCAATGCATCCACTATTTCTAGGGCCACTTCGTTAAGTACTCTGGGATGCAGACTATCAGGCCCCAGGGATTTATCGGCCTTCAATCCCATCAATTTTCCGAACACAATTTCCCGCCTAATAAGGATTTCCTTCAGTTCCTCCTTCTCACTGGACCCTCGGACCCCTAGTATTTCCGGAAGGCTATTTGTGTCTTCCTTCATTCGTATATGAAGCAAACTCTTCAAAAAGGAGCTGGAGGTTAACTTTTCTCTTCTCGGAGGGGAGATCCGTACTAAAATTGTCCTGTTCTGCTGGGCTAGGTAAAAACAAACCATGTGCTCATTCCTGATTACTGCCCATAATAGAAAATACCTCTGCGAATGGTAGATGAGAACAGAGTTGGGCATATTTATAAATATGCTCTGCAGTTGAACAGCCCATCAGAAATCACTGTCTAAGGTCAATGAAGAATGGCTATTTGGGTGAGACCTGGAAATGCCTGTGGAACTACATACCAGTAAAAGTTGGCACTTTCGGGGGTGGGAGGGGGGAGCGGGTTTGGTTAAAGAGAGTTATACAGAGATAGATAAATAGCTGGTTAGGAACTGGACTGAAGGTTGTAAATATAGAGGGAGATGATTAAATACTAGGCAGATTATGATGGTTCTCAAACCATCGAAATCTTGGCAATGAAGGCAACAGGTCAGTGACAAGTAATATAGGCTGTAAGGATAGATCGATATTCTGGAGTGTTGCGTAGTTAATTTGGGGAAGCAGGAAGATCTTTGCAGAAACTTTCCTCATGCTGATGAGCAGAAAATTCACTAAAAACATTTTACAAAGCAATTTAGCACTTTTCCCCTCCTCCAGATGCTATTCCTTATTATGCCATGCAATGGAAACAATGCTAAAATTTGAAAATAAATCAAAATTCTACTCCTCAAGGTATGATCAGATTTAAAGATTACTATGAAATTGTTTGCTTTTGTCCAACTGTCTTACTCTTGTACAGCTGTGGAACGTGAGCAATTCTGCACAGCTTTTCGAAAGGTTTGTGCAACAGATGTCTGCTGATTACATTTCTTCTTTAACAAACAAAACCAGAAATTGAAAAACTTGAAATAGTTGCTGTGAAACTCTAGCATGGACACGAAGTTAATTTCACTTATGTGAGATAACTGTTATGCTAGCTTGTTTGAATGTGATGACAGAAAGCACAGTAAATATTGCCCCAAGTGATAGATCAACTGAATGTAGCTGACTGTCTTTTTGGTGCTTTCCTCTTTTAAATCCAGCAACAACAGGGTGATTTTTGGGGATTTGTGCTCCAAGTGAGGAGCATCACTCGACAGAAGCACACTGTCCACTTTGAAGCTTTTGCTTTGTGAGCATGCCAGATTTTTGGGGAGATTCGGGAACATGCCTAGCAGCTTTTATCATGGGTGACGAATGTGGATGGTTCCACAACCCATATGTGTGGGTTTCTGATGCATAGTATAGAAACAAAGCACTCTGTGTTGGAGTGCATGGCAACTCAAGGGAGATCTGCAGAGCAACACCATGGCAGAGACCCTACCCGAATGCCAATCTCTGGATTATTCATGAATGCACAGACTGCTCCATACAGGTATTGGGATCCAATTTCACCTTCTCAAGGGACAGGTAAGCTGATCAAATTGAGAAAACTATTGATGAGGGTTTCAGCACTGTCATTGGGATAAGGGGCTCGAACCTCCACTTTTGTGCTTAGCGCCCAAAAATGGATGTTATTTCTGGCGTGGGCGTTAAAAAAGGGTTTTCAGATCGCTGGCTTCTCATCCATTCTCAAAACACCTAGTTTACATTTTTGAAAATGGGCGTTACCGCGAGCGATAGCAAATGAATGGTAGCTTTAAATTTCTTTGACCTTCTGCCGTAAAGTGTGACCGTCCTTAGCAAAGGCATGGCAACACTTGATTCCCGTGATTCAGGAGGTCAAGAGTCATCATGACATGCGCAGGAGAGGAGATAGAGTGAGAAGGAGCTCAGAGGCACTGCAAGCATTTATGGCTGTGGTGTGTGCTTGTCTGGCTGTTGTGGGAGGCACGACGGAGATTCACCAGCAGCAAAAAGTCTACTAAGCACCAAGAACATAGTTGCCACCGAGTTTTTGTCCAACAAATAAGATATAACATGGAAGGGATGGAGGAGGCCCTGGAGCTGGTAGCCAGAAACACTGCTGCCACGGGCCTCCCAGCGGTCCCTGAGCATGGCACTCCACCTCTAGGTTCCGCACCACCATTGCGAACGGCAGATGAGAGCAAGGACCAAGATCCTGCTTCTGCATCAGAGAACGTTGCCCCCTCATCACTCCCCACTCCCGTACCCGTGCAACCATCGCATCTGCCTTCATCCCCCTCAATGAGGCACCACCTGAGGAGCTCCTCGGCCATGGAGCGAGGAGGGGAAGGGGTAGAGGTGGGAAGAAGAAGGAGAGGGGGGAAGGAAAATGAGGTGCATGTTCGCAGGTGATGGCTGTGTTATCTCTCCATCTGGGTGTATGCAATTTGTAGCAATGTATGGGGGCTGGGGACCACGCTCCTGCTTTGCCCTTAGTATTCTGTGTTGATGGACATGTTGAACATGTGATTTATGTCAATGGAGGAAAAAGTGGGGTGTGGGTGGGGTTTGGGTGTTATTGGTTCTGATACTTCTGATTTTAGACCAATGTTGGTATTAAACTTTTGTTATTGAACATAACCTTGTCAGATAGCTGGACTGTTACACACTGGTGATTCCTTATCATGAAAGGGTTAAAGACAACTTAACATCAATCAAAATAAACTTTAACTGGCACCAAGGTGATGGGCACCGTTGATGTCTGAGCTGCACACACACAGCAGTGTGTCAGCGTTGTCACTCACATCAGCGCTCTTTCAGGCAAATCTTTCCGATAACAGCTCCTCATGTAAGAGTAGGATTTAACAAATGCCAGCCACATCGCTGGCGTTCGTTCTGGTTAGTTCCACCTTTTGTGGGCGTTTTTTTGAGCGAGCGATATTGTGGGCAATATGTGTGCGAAGTGGTGAAACTGACGATTGGCGATCTCCATGGCTGCTAGTCTGCGTAAATATGCTCTTTACGACAAAAAAACAGTGGGCGTAAGTTCATATTGAATCTCAGCGTTAATTCCGTGCGGAAAGTAACGCTGGGCGATATTATGGCCGTTGATTTCACCCATTCTGCTGATTCCGCCTAAAAAAAGTGAGTGGGCGGTAATATTTTTTCCTGGCGTTAAGCTCATTGGGAAAATAACGCTCGGCGATAAGTCTCCTAAAAAAGCCCGTCAGTTTCCATTTTGTGCCAAAATGTGCGATATATGAGCATTATACGTCATTTTAGAAGTAAAATGGGCATTAAGTAGGCGCTAAACATGCAAAATAAGTGGAGGTTCTAGCCCAAGGTGTCTGCTCACCCGCAAATCAGCAGATGCGGTAACACGGTTCCTGGTAGCATGGACAGGAATAAATTTATCAAGAATGATGATGTTAGGCCAGAAATTCCAGTGGAGTAACAAGGGTGATCTTTCACAGGGAACTCTTCCCCCACCCCCACAACAACCCTGCCTGATGAATCTGAGCCATCTATGCCCTGATTCCAGCCCATATCTGGGACAGGGAACATTTAAACATTTCGGAGTGAGCACTGGCACTTCTCGAGATATCGATGGGAAGGATTTTGCTGTGGTGCTTTGCCACATCATAAATGAACCTATAATTCTGGAGGAAAATAATTACACTAAAAATTCCCAATCTCTCATTGGGCAGTTCTCTACTCTACGCATTCAATTTTCCGCAAGAAAATTGCCTTTAAAAATTTAAAAATAAAGGATGCCCTGGCGTCCACTATTGCGAGGGTGAAAATGATGGGAAGTAGGTTATATGATGAATTTATCTCATTTACTTCTAGTTATAATACGTCCACACGCTATGCACCCAATATCCCTTCTAACGGAAAATAGTGGAAGTGCACCAATTCAAAACATGTGATGTTATCCACTTTGGTAGGAAAAATAGAAAAACAGAGTAGTTTTTAAACGGTGAAAGATTGGGAATTTTTGGTGTTCAGAGGGACCTGGGTGTCATTGTAAACGAATCACTGAAAGTTAACATGCTGGTGCAACAAGCAATTAAGAAAGCAAATGGTATGTTGGCTTTTAGTACAAGAGCATTTCTTCACTCAGAGTGGGGTGACTCTTTGGAATTCTCTACCCCAGAGGGCTGTGGATATTCAGTCGGTGAGTATATATAAAACAGATCGATAGATTTTTGAATATTAAGGGAATCAGGGATATGGGGATAGTACAGGAAAGTGGGGTTGAGGTGGAAGACTAGCCATGATCTTATTGAATGGCAAAGAAGTGCTGTTCAGGGGCGGGTGCAGTCAGCAGAATGGCTCCCCGTCCAATTTTTCACCTTCACTTCTGCACGTTATCCTCGGGCTCCTCCAAATCTACTCTAGCTACACATTGGAAGACCAGTGCTGCAGCGTCTCCATCTGGATACTCCGTTGAATCTGCAGCAGACTACGATTATTCTGGAAGCTTTGGCTACACTCTATTTGACGATGTCCCCTGAGTTGTCAAGACGTTTGAATTACTACTTGAGCACGCCTATGGTGTGTTCTTTGATAGATCTAATGGAGGCATGCACCTCATTGTATCTATAAGAACATAAGAATTGGTAGGAGTAGGCCATTCGACCCCTCGAGCCTGCTTTGCCATTTAATAAGATCATGGCTAATCTTCGACCTCAACTCCACTTTCCTGCATTATCCCCATATCCCTGATTCCCTTAATATTCAAAAATCTATCAATCTGTTTTGTATATACTCACCGACTCAGTATCCACAGCCCTCTGGGGTAGAGAATTCCAAAGATTCACCCCCCACTGAGTGAAGAAATGCTCTTGTAATAAAAGCCAACATATCATTTGCTTTCTTAATTGCTTGTTGCACCAGCATGTTAACTTTCAGTGATTCGTTTACAATGACACCCAGGTCCCTCTGAACACCAAAAATTCCCAATCTCTCACTGTTTAAAAACTACTCTGTTTTTCGATTTTTCCTTCCAAAGTGGATAACTTGATATTTCTTCACATTATGGGCCCAAGATTCGGCTCGAGTTGCTTCTATTTTTTTGGAGCAACTAGTTTAGTATGGAGTATCACAGAAATCGCTATTCTCGGCATTTAGTTTGCTCCAGTTCTAGTTAGTTAGAATATTTTTGTTTTAGTTCAGTGTTTTTTTTCAAAAGGGGGCGTTACCAGCCACTTACACCTGTTTTGCAAGTTTAGGCAGTGAAAAGTTACTCCAAACTAACTTAGAACGGAGTAAGTGTCAATTTTTATATGCTCAGAAAAAACCTTGCCTACACTTTATAAATTAGACGCAGGTAGCGAGAGATGGGGGGGTGCGAAGGGAAGTTAGAGGGAAGTTAGGGGATTTTACAAAGCATTAAACACCACTTTTACCAATAAAGAGCCATCATCAATAATAAATGATAAATAAATCAATAAATCAATAAATTAATCAATAAATCAATCAAAAAAAATTAATGAATAAACATTTTTTTTTAAATAAAAAAATCAATCAATAAATAAAAAATTAAAAGTTTCTACTCACCTACTGCAGCACCAGGAGCCCTCCAACAGCCTGCCGAAGAGCTGGTTGGACGGGCCCCGCTGCTGACGAGCTGCATGGGCGGGCCCTGCTGCTGAAGAGGTGTTTGGGCGGACCCCGTCGCCGAAGAGGTGCTTGTCGGGCGGGCCCTGCCGCCGAAGAGGTGCTCGGGTGGACCCCGTCGCTGAAGAGGTGCTCGGGCGGGGCCCACCACCGAAGAGCTGCAGTTCGGGTGCGGCCTGCCACCGGGAAGGAGTTCGGGCGGGGCCCGCCACTGGGGAGGAGTTCAGGTGGGGCATGCCACCGAAGAGCTGCTGGTCGGGCGGGCCCTGCCGCCGAGGAGGTCACGGCAGTGGCGACGAGGCGAGGGATGGTGAGGCAGGCAGGCCACTTGGCCCGGGATAGGGTCACCCGGAGACAGGACGCGCTGGGACAGCCAGGAGCTACTGTGCACGCGCGCAGCCTCCACTGCGCACACACGCAGCTGCCGGCACTCCTTTTGGCGCAGGGTTGTAGCTCCTCCCCCAGCTGCTTGTGTTGCACTGCGTTGACTGTGAAACAGGCCTGCTGGACTTGGAGAATCGCGACGTAAGTTTTAGATGCTTTTTTTATTCTAGAAAATAGGCGGGCCTCTTGGAGTGCGCCGTTCTGGGAGGACATCCGAAACTTGGGCCCCAAATTCCATTTGCCATGTTCTTGCCCACTCACTTAGCCTGTCTATACCCCCTTGAAGTCTTCTTGCATCTTCCTCACAACTTACATTCCAACCTAGCTTTGTATCATCAGCAAACGTGGATATATTACATTTGGTCCCCTCATCCATCCAAATCATCGATATAGATTGTGAATAGCTGAGGACCAAGCACTGTTCCTCACTGTACCCAACTAGTTACAGTCTGCCAACCCGAAAATGACCCGTTTATTCCTACTCTCTGTTTTCTTGTCCCTTAACCAATCCTCAATCCTAGTATCTTACCCCCAATCCATGAGCCCTAATTTTGTTTAATAACCTCTTGTGTGGCACCTTATTGAATGCCTTCTAAAAATCCAAATTCACCACATCCACTGATTCCCCCTTATCTAGTCTTCCAGTTACAACCTCAAAAAACTCTTAACAGATTTGTCAAACATGATTTCCCGTTCATAAATCCGTGTTGACGCTGCACAATCTTATTATTATTTTCTAAGTGCCCTATTACCACATCCTTAATAATAGATTTTCCCGATTATTGATGTAAGGCTAACTGGACTGTAGTTCCCCGTTTTCTCTCTCCCTCCTTTCTTAAATAGCGGGTTTACATTTGCTATCTACCAATCCGCGGGAACCTTTCTAGAATCTATGGAATTTTGGAAGACGACAACCAATGCATCCACTATCAAAGCCCAAGGATGTAAGCCATCAGGTCCAGGGGATTTATCAGCTTTCAGTCCCATTAATTTCACCAGTACTATTTTTTTACTAATACTAATTTCTTTCAGTTCCTCATTCTCGCTGGACCCTTGGTTCTCCACTATTTCTGGGAGGTTTCTTGCATCTTCTTCCGTGAAGACAGACACAAAGTATTTGTTTAATTTCTCTGCCATTTCCTTATTCCCCATTATAATTTCTCCTGGCTCAGCTTGTAAGGGACCCACATTTACTTTCACGAATCTTTTCCTTTTTACATACCTGTTTTTATGTCTCTTGCTAGTTTACTCTCATATTTTATTTTCCCTTTCTTTATCAATGTCTTGGTCCTCCTTGCTAAATTCTAAAATCCTCCCAATCCTCAAGCTTACTGCACTTTTTGGCAACATTATAAGCCTCTCCTTTTGATCTAATACTATCTTTAACTTCTCTTGTTAGCCACGGTTGGACCACTTTTCCTGTGGGGCTTTGTGCCTTAAAGGAATGTATATTTGTTGTAAATGATGTATTAATTCTTTAAATGCTAGACATTGCTCGTCTACCATCATACCTTTTAATGTAGTTTCCCAATCTACCTTTGTTGCGAACATAAATAGGAACAGGAATAGGTCTTTTGGCCCCCCCAAGCATTCAGATATGGTGCCATTAGCGTTGTCTTTTTTCGATTTTTCCCTGATGCTACCTTAGTCACTGATTCCCTATTACCTTTGTTACTCTCTCTGCCCCTTCCTGACCCACTCTGTTTATTTTTACCCAAAACTGCTCTGCTCTAGAGCCGTGACATTTTTCTTGCTGCTTTTACATTGACTCCTTCCTAAATCCTCCCACGCCCCCCCCCACCCCGCCCCTTCCCCCTCGCCTACCCCCCCCCCCTGTTGTCATTAGTTTAAAGCTCTGTCTACTGCCCTAGTTATTCAATTTGCCAGGACACTGGGTTCAGCCCGGTTTAAGTGGAGACCGTCCCAATGGAACAGCTCCCTCTTTCCCCAGTACTGGTGTCAGTGCCCCACGAAGAAAAAACTCTGCCTCCTGTGCTCCACTACTGTTCATAGAGTGGTCATGAGCCAAGTCAGAAGCCTGCATCCTTGGTGTCCCAGGATCCATCGTTTGACTTTCTGGTTATTAGCAAATAATGTGGGCAATGGGCTGCTACCAAGAAATCAAGCATTTAATTTTCCTGTGCAGATTTCACAAATACATTGATTATGTAGAAGCCCTTGCAGCATGTATGTGTGCAGGAGAACTCAGGGCTACATGCAAGCCATCAATGATAGCTTGGACTTTTGGAAATCCTGCCATTTGGAAAAATCCTTGGCTCTCTCCTGATGTTTTATCTTGCTTACAAAGAAAATGATGTAATTGTTTTTTCCTGCAGACAAGGTATTAGTCACTTGTTTTATGCATCGATATATTGCAGACTGACTGTCCCCACTGTGAACCTGGAAAAAGCCCGAGGGAGAAAAGTTCAAGACTGCTGTGGCCTTCTCTGCCCTGTTATTTGCCTGGGGCAATTATGAAAAATACCTTTTGTTTAATCTTGTTATTTTTTGAAAAAGGTGTTCCACTGGAGCATGTTGCACAATTCAGTCACAACCTGCCTGGTGAATCTGAGCCTCCTCATGCATTGTTCCTTTTTCAGTTCCAGAAAATTCCACCATAGCTGATATTGGTTGGCAGCATAATGGCAAATAGGAGCCCCTTAATGCAACATTGCTTCAATTCCCTGGCATTCAAAAGTTTCTCTTCATCTGTTTCCTCTTTCTTTAAGTAGCACATGTACAATGGTATTCCCAAGGGTCACTCAATTTGCACAGGAGCTGTTTTTAAATTATTCATTCAAGAGATGTGGGTGTTGCTGGCAAGGCCACCATTTACTGCCCATCCCTAATTGCCCTTGAGAAGGTGGTGGTGAATCGCTGCAGTCCATGTGGTAAAGGTACTCCCCACAGTGGTGTTAGAACTGAGATAAGGAGACATTTATTCTCTCAGAGGGTTGTGAATCTGTGGAATTTGGAGAGCTGTGGAAGCTGGGACATTAAATAAATTTAAGACAGAAATAGACAGTTTCTTAAACGATAAGGGGATAAAGGGTTATGGGGAGTGGGCAGGGAAGTGGAGCTGAGTCCATGATCAGATCAGCCATGATCTTACTGAATGGCGGAACAGGCTTGAGGGGCCTTATGGCCTACTCCGTTTCCTATTTCTTATGTTCTTATATTCTTATGTTAGGGTGAGAGTTCCAGAATTTTGACCCAGAGACGATGAAGGAACGGCAATACACTTCCAAGTCAGGATGGTGTGTGACTTGGAGGGGAACTTGGAGGTGGTGGCGTTCCCATGCACCTGCTGCTCTTGTCCTTCTAGGTGATAGAGGTTGTGGGTTTGGGAGGTGCTGTCGAAGAAGCCTTGGCGAGTTGCTGCAGTGCACCTTGTAGATGGTACACACTGCAGCTACGGTGTGCCGATGGTGCAGGGAGTGAATGTTTAAGATGGTGGCTGGGGCGCCAATCAAGTGAGTTGCTTTGTCGTCGATGGTGTCAAGCTTCTTGAGTGTTGTTGGAGCTGCACTCATCCAAGCAAGTGAAGAGTATTCCATTACACTTCTAACGTGCCATGTAGATGGTGGAAAGGCTTTGAGGAGTCAGGAGGCGAGATAATCGCCGCAGAATGCCGAGCCTCTGACCTGCTCTTATTGCCACAGTATTTACGTTGCTGGTCCAGTTAAATTTCTGGTCAATGATGACCTCCAGGATGTTGATGGTGGGGGATTTGGCAATGGTAATACCATTGAATGTCAAGGAGCGGTGGTTAGACTCTCGCTTGTTGGAGATAGTCATTGCCTGGCACTTGTGTGGCGTGAATGTTACTTGCCACTTATCAGCCCAAGCCTGAATGTCATCCAGGTCTTGCTGCATGGACTGCTTCTGCCATGTATCTCACATTACTGTATATAACTGTATCTTACCATGCTATACATGACTGTAACTGGATATGACCTGTAACAATAAGCATACCTTACCATCAGGGGTGCACTTGCAGGAGACACTCCATACCTGTCTCACTGAGGTATATAAAGGGAGGTCTCAGGCACGTGCGGCACTGGAGAGCTGGAATTAAAGGTGCAGGTCCTGAGTGACCTTGACTTCAGCATGTGTCTCGTGTAAGTCAGTACATTGGAGTCAGGACTTAACAGTGGCGATGAGTTACGGGATCACAGAATCCACAGAATGGCTACCAACAGCTCAGATGAGAAATACAATGCTGGAGACAATTGGGATGACTTTATAGAAAGGCTCCAGCAAAGCTTTGTGACCAAAGACTGGTTGGACGACGATAAGGCAGACAAGAGAAGAGCCCATCTCTTGACCAGCTGTGGCTCGAAAACATACGCTTTAATGAAAGACCTGCTGGCACCCGAGAAACCAGCAAGCAAGTTGTTTGAGGAGTTGAGCACACTGGTGAGAGACCACCTGAAGCCAGCGAGCAGCCTACACATGGCCAGGTTCTACAACTACAGATGCTGTGTGGGCCAAAGCATACCCGACCTCATGGTGGAACTTCAGAGGCTGGCTAGTTCATGTGAGTTCCCCGATGAACTAAGGAGAGAAGTACTGAGAGACTTTTTTATTGAAGGAATAGGCCACGCAGGCAAATTCCGAAAGCTTATAGAGTCTAAGAACTTGACTCTCGAGGTAGCAGCACTGGTCGCACAGATGTTCTTGGCAGGCGAAGAAGAAATGAGGCTGATCTATACTTCGGGTACGACAACCAACGAGGCATCGGAACAAGGGGTTCACATTGTGAAACAAACCGCTACCCCCATACACAGACAAAGGCAGGAGAGCAGGCCTTCAACAGCAGACAATGGCGCCAGAAGCCATCAAAATCAAGGGCCACATGAACGGCTGATCACACCTCATCAACCCATAATACGAGCAATCAACAACAGATTGAGAGAAGCTCAAGGGAGATCAGCCAGACGCAGCTCATCCTTCGGAAACAATGGAAATGGTCTGTGTTGGAGATGTGGAGGAAGGCACTCAACCAGGGTGTGTCGATTTCAGCATGCTGTTTGCAGAAACTGCAACTACACAGGGCATCTGGCTCGCATGTGCAGAAAAACAGCAGCTTGGCTGGTATATGAATTGGAAGGGTCGGAAAGCGGACCAGAAGACGGTTGGAACAGTGCACGGTGGGTTAACACGATCAATGTCCACTGTTCTTACATCAAGACGCCTCCAATTATGATGAGGGTTCTACTCAACGGGATACCCGTCAACATGGAACTGGACACGGGGGCCAGTCAATCCCTCATGAGTGTTCAACAATTTGAACAGCTGTGGCTGCACAAAAGCAACAGACCAAAACTCACAAAGATCGACACCAAACTAAGGACCTATACTAAAGAAATCATCCCAGCGCCATGCTCTCAGTCACACATAAAGGGATAGTGAACCGACTTTCCCTGTGGATTGTCTCTGGGGATCTCCCAGCCCTGTTGGGGAGAAACTGGCTAGCAGAACATAATTGGAAATAGGATGATGTTCACGCCATGTCGTCAAAGGAACGGACCTCCTGCTCAACAGTTCTAAGCCATTTTGAACATCTCTTTCAGCCAGGTGTGGGCACCTTCAAAGGGGCTAAGGTTAGAATCTACATCACACAGAATGCCAGACCGGTCCATCACAAGGCTAGAGCTGTGCCTTATGTGATGAGGGAAAAGATTGAAAACGAACTGGACCAGCTTCTGCGGGAAGGCATAATTTCTCCCATGGAATTCAGCAAGCCCCATCGTCCCCATCATGAAGCCTGATGGATCCGTGCGAATCTGTGGGGATTGCAAGTCTACCATAAACAGAGTCTCCCTACAGGATCAATACCCGTTGCCCACGTTGGCTGGGGGAAAACTTTTCTCGAAACTTGACCTCACATCTGCGTATATGATGCAAGAACTGACCGAAGAGTCTAAGCTACTCACCACCATCAACACACATCGAGGCCTTTTTGTGTACAATCGATGCCCATTCGGCATCAGATCAGCAGCTGCGATATTCCAGCGCAACATGGAGAGTCTGCTCAAGTCCATCCCGGGGACGGTTGTGTTTGAAGATGACATACTCATCATGGGCAGGGACACCGACTCCCATCTCCGCAATTTGGAGGAAGTACTAAGTCGATTGGATCGGGTAGGCCGAAGAGTCAAGAAATCCAAGTGCCTGTTTCTCGTGCCTGAGGTTGAATTTTTGGGCAGAAGGATTGCTGCTGATGGATTCCGCCCAACCGAATCCAAAACCGAAGCGATTCGCCTGGCCCCAAGCCCCGGAATGTCTCGGAACTGCGCGCCTTTCTCGGGCTACTCAATTACTTTGGGAACTTTATGCAGAACTTGAGCATGCTGCTGGAGCCTCTCCATGTGTTACTCAGAAAGGGGTGCGATTGGTTTTGGGGGGACGCCCAAGAACGCGCCTTCAATAAGGCACGCAACCTTCTATGTTCCAAGAGTGTTTTAGCCTTTTTTGACCCAGGTAAAAAGTTAGTCCTTACGTGTGTTGCGTCAGCGTACGGAGTCGGATGCGTTTTACAGCATGTCAATGATGCGGGTAAATTGCAGCCCGTTGCTTATGCCTCCAGGTCACTTTCGCGGGCGAAGTGCGGGTACGGTATGGTTGAGAAGGAGGCGCTCCCGTGCGTGTACGGTGTCAAAAAGATGCACCAATACCTTTTTGGGGCCAAGTTTGCGTTAGAAACCGACCACAAACCCCTCACGTCCCTACTATCTGAGTGCAAGACAATCAACGCCAACGCCTCGGCGCGCATTCAGCGGTGGGCACTCATGCTGGCGGCTTACGACTACACGATAAGGCACAGACCAGGCACAGACAACTGTGCCGATGCGCTTAGCAGGCTACCCCTGGCGACCACAGAAGGGTCCAACGAACATGACTGTGAGATGGTCATGGCAATCAATGCCTTTGAATCCACAGGTTTGCCCATGACGGCTCGCCAAATCAGAGCCTGGACGACCAGCGACCCCACGTTATCTCTAGTTAAAAGATGCGTTTTAACCGGTGACTGGGCAGAGGCTCGCGATGCCTACCCCGAGGAGGTCAAACCCTTCCATAGGCGCATGCATGAACTCTCACTACAGGCAGACTGCCTGACGTGGGGCAACCGAATAGTTATGCCCTTACGAGGCAGGGAGACGTTTGTCCGGGAGCTCCATCGCGAGCACCCGGGGATCGTCCTTATGAAGGCCATAGCCAGATCTCATGTCTAGTGGCCTGGCATTGACGCGGACTTGGAGCTCTGCGTCCGTCGGTGCACCATTTGTGCCCAACTCAGTAATGCCCCCAGGGAGGCCCCCGTAAGCCCCTTGCCCTGGCCCACCAAACCGTGGTCACGGGTGCATGTAGACTATGCGGGCCCATTCATGGGCAAAATGTTCCTCGTAGTCGTTGATGTATTTTCAAAATGGATCGAGTGCACCATTTTAAACTTGAGCACCACCTCCACCACTGTGGAGAGCCTTAGAACCATGTTTGCAACGCACGGTATTCCTGAAATATTGGTCAGTGATAATGGGCCGTGCTTCACCAGCGCAGAATTTCACGATTTTATAGTTGACCACGGTATAAATCGCGTTAAGACGGCACCTTTCAAGCCGGCCTCCAATGGCCAGGCAGAACGAGCAGTGCAGATCATTAAACAAGGCTTGCTCAGAATCCAAGAACCCACGCTGCGGAGCCGCCTGTCGCGACTGCTGCTGGCATACAGATCTCGTCCGCATTCGTTGACTGGGGTTCACCCCGCGCAACTATCGATGAAATAAACCTTAAAGACCAGGCTCTCGTTAATCCTCCCAGACATGCATAAAATTGTTGAGGCTAAGCGTCAAAAGCTAACTGAGTACCATGACTGAAATTCGAGGGGGAGGTGGAATGGGATAGGGGACAAAGTGTTTGTGCTAAACTATGGCCGGGGTCCCAAATGGCTTGCAGGGACAGTAACAGACAAAGAGGGAAACAGGCTACTGGTTGTACAAATGGACAATGGCCAAACCTGCCAGAGGCATGTAGACCAAGTAAAAAGTAGATTCACTGATAACATTGAAGAACCAGAGGCAGACTACAATGTGGAACTCACACCACACCTGGTGGACAGACAGGTGGAACAACCTGAGGAAAGGGCAGTCTCAACAGACAGCCCAGGCGAGATACCAGCAATCACACCGAATGAAAAACAGGCACCAAGGCAAACAACTGAACCACAACTAAGACGTTCCACGCGAGAGCGCAGACCACCTGAGTGACTGAATCTATAAAGGCAATAAGACCTTGGGGGAACGTGATGTCATGTATCTCACATTACTGTATATAACTGTATCTTACCATGCTATACATGACTGTAACTGGATATGACCTGTAACAATAAGCGTACCTTACCACCGGGGTGCACTTGCAGGAGACACTCCATACCTGTCCAACTGAGGTATATAAAGGGAGGTCTCAGGCAAGTGCGGCACTGGAGAGCTGGAATTAAAGGTGCAGGTCCTGAGTGACCTTGACTTCAGCATGTGTCTCGTGTAAGTCAGTACATTGGAGTCAGCTTCATTAGCTGAGGAGTTGTGAATGGCACTGAACACTGCAATCATCAGCGAACATCCCCACTTCTGATCTTATGATGGAGGGAAAGTCATTGATGAAGCAGCTGAAGATGGTTGGGCCCAAAACCATGCTCTGAGGCTGTGATGATTGACCACTACAACCATCTTCCTTTGTGTTAGGTATAAGTCCAGCCAGTGGAGCGTTTTCCCCCTGATTCTCATTGACTTCAGTTTTACTAGGGCTCCTTGGTGCCTTGATGCCTTGATGTCAAGGGCAGTCACTCTCACCTCACCTCTGGAATTCACATCTTTTGTCCATGTTTAAACCCAGGCTGTAATGAGGTCTGGAGCTGAGTGGTCCTGGCGGAACCCAAACTGGGCATCGGTGAGCAGGTTATTGGTGAGTAAATGCTGCTTGATAGCACTGTTGACGAAACCTTCCATCATTTTGCTGATGATTGAGAGTAGACTGATGGGGCGGTAATTGGCCGGATTGGATTTATACTGCTTTTTGTGGTCAGGACATATCTGGGCAGTTTTCTACATTCCCGGTTGGATGCCAGTGTTGTAGCTGTACTGGAACAGCTTGGCTAGAGGCGCAGCTAATTCTGGAGCACAAGTCTTCAGCACAATAGCTGGGATGCTGTCTGGACCCATAGCCTTTGCTGTATCCAGTACGCTCAGCCTTTTCTTGATATCACGTGGAGTGAATCGAATTGGCTGAAGACTGGCTTCTGTGATGGTGGGAACCTCAGAAGGAGGTCGATATGGATCATCCACTCAGCACTTCTGGCTGAAGATGGTTGTAAACGTTTCAGCCTTGTATTTTGCACTCAAATGCTGGGCTCTGCTATCATTGAGGATGGGGATATTCATGGAGCCTCCTCCTCCCATTAGTTGTTTAATGGTCCACTACCATTCACAACTGGATGTGGCAGGACTACAGAGCTTTAATCTGAACCGTTGGTTGTGGGATCGCTTAGCCTTGTCTATAGCATGCTGCTTCTGCTTTTTAGCATGCATGTAGTCCTGTGTTGCAGCTTCCCCACGTTGACACCTCATTTTTAGGTACAGCTGGTCGAACTCTTGGCATGCTCTTCTACACTCTTCATTGAACCAGGGTTGGTCCCCTGGCTTGATGGCAATGGTAGAGTGATGGATATGTCGTACCATGAGGTTGCAGATTGTGGTGGAATACAATTCTGCTGCTGCTGATGGCCCACAGCGCCTCATGGATGCTCAGTTTTGAGCTGTTAGATCTATTCTGAATCTATCCCATTTAGCATGGTGATAGTGCCAGACAACATGATGGATGGTGTCCTCAGTGTGAAGACGGAACTTCACCTCCACAATGACTGTGTGGTGGTCATTGCTATAGTGCTGTCATGGACAGATGCATCTGCGACAGGTAGATTCGTGAGGATGAGATCAAGTATGTTTTTCCCTCATGTTGGTTCTCTCACCACCTGCTGCAGGCCCAGTCTGGCAGCTATATCCTTCAGGACTCGGCCAGCTCGGTCAGTAGTGGTGCTACCAAGCCAATCTTGATGATGGACATTGAAGTCCCCATCCAGAGTACATTTTATGCCCTTGCTACTCTCTGTGCTTCTTCCAAGTGGTGTTCAACATGGAGTACTGATTTATCAGCTGAGGGAGGACGGTAGGTGGTAATCAGCAAGAGGTTTCCTTGCCGATGCTTGACTTGAGGCCATGGGACTTCATGGAGTCCGGAGTCAATGTTGAGGACTCCCAAGGCTACTCCCTCCCGATAGTATACCACTGTGCCGCCACTCCTGGTGGGTCTGTCCTGCTGGTGGGACAGGACATACCCAGGGATGGCGATGGAGGAGTCTGGGACATTGGCTGAAAGATATGATTCTGTGAGTATGACTATATCAGACTGTTGCTTGACTAGTCTACAGGACAGCTATCCCAATTTTGGCACAAGTCCCTAGATGCTGGTGAGAAGGACTTTGCAGGGTCGACTGGGCTGGGTGTGCCGTTATCGTGTCCATAGCCAGTGCCGAGGTCAATGCCGGGTGGTCCTTCCGGTTTTATTCTTATTGGGGCAGAAATCCCGGCCCCCCAGGTCCATACAGACCCGGGAAGGCATTGCGAAAGCCAGTTTTCAGCGCGCCATGCGCATGCGCTGAAAACCAGCTTTTCCAATCTGTCAAGCTCTGGCTTGACAGATCCTCCATATCCCCACAGCCAGGAAATTCGCATGAGCAAGATTGCGATATTTACCCATCTCTTGCCCAGCAAATGTCCTGAAAACTCTTGCGCCTGGTAAAAGCTTTTACCAGCGTAAGAGTTTTAAAACATACAAAAACATATTAAAATAAAATTTAAAAAACACATTTTAATGTTAAAATTCCTGCCCACTAAGGTAAGTTTATTTTTAACCCTAATTACAAAACTTTTTTAAAAATTGGAAAAATATATATTTTTTCTAAGACATTTATTAACTTTAATTTCAATTAATTTTAATTAACTGAGGTGTGTTTTTTATTTTGTATTATGGTGCTTAGTGTGTTCATTTTTTTCCCTCATTAATAGCTATGAGAACTCGTAGATACGGAGTTCTCATTGCTATTAATGAGAATGCTGTGGAATACTTTACCTGATTGGTTGTGCAGTCACAAGTGACCGCACCTTCTGCCTGGGAACCTGGTGGATGGGAGCGCGCTCCACAGAACGGGAAGAGAAGGCCTCCCCACCGGAATCCCAGGCGCCTCCGTGATCACCAGGTAAATTCGTAAAAATTCTCCAGACAGAGGCATTCGTTCGAAAGAAGCCTCCGACCGAAATTTCAGGGCCATTATTGTTTTTTGTAGCAGTTGTGTACAACTGAGTGACTTTCAGAGGCCAGTTAAGCGTCAACCACATTGCTGTGGATCTGGAGTCACGTATAGGGCAGACCGGGTAAGGACAGCAGATTTCCTTCCCTGAAGGACATTAGTGAGCCAAATGGGTTTTTACAACAATCCGGTAGTTTCATGGTCACCATTACTTTTTATTCCAGATTGATATAATTAACTGAATTTAAATTCCCCAGCTGCTATGGTGGGATTTGAACTCGTGTCTCTGGATTATTCATCCAGGCATGATACTGTGATCACTGTTCCCTAAATGTTCCCCTACTGACATTTACTCCACTTGACCCACCTCATTCTCCAGAACCAGATCCAGCATGCCTCCTTCCTCGTTGGGCCAGAAAGTTCTCCTGAACACACTTCAGAAATTCTTTCCCCTTTCTGCCCTTTACACTATTAGTATCCCAGTCTATATTAGGATAGTTGAAGCCCCCCATTATCACTATTCTATAGTTCTTGCATCTCTCTGTAATTTTCCTGCAAATTTAATTCTCTATATCTTTCCTACTACTTGGTGGCCTATAGAATACACCTAGTAGTGTAATGGTACCTCTATTGTCTCTTAACTCTCACCAAATAGATTCTGTCCTTGATCCCTCCAGGACATCCTCTCTCTCCAGCACTGTAATAGTCTCATTAATCAATACTGCCATCCCACCTCCTTTCTGTCTTTCCCTATCTTTCCTGAACACCTTGGGCTGGATTTTCAGCTGGCTTGTGCCACTGTTAGCACCCCAGAGGGGTGGTAAAGGTTATTTAAATGCTTACCACCGGGCGGCCAGCTTTTATCGTCCAGCCGGCAAATTCGACTCGGGGTTTCCGGCAATGCAAAACTTACCACCCCATCCTGTAGTTTCATTCAATCATGATGTCAATCGTTGTGCAATGTTCTGCTAGTGCCCCGGTTGCAAAATGATGTGCTAACGCCGCATTTAACGTCCACCCCACGTGATGCCTGATAAACCAGGTGGTCCCACGGTCGAGTATAGGCTATTTGACGCGTCTTTAAATTGAGGGAGGAGGATCCTAAATTGGAGGTCACATTGACTGCAACATTTGCATACAGCATGCTGCGTGAAGCTCAGACTTTAATGCTGTGTGTTTATCTGCTACCATTAAATTATTTCACTGAAGTTGTAAGGACACTGTAATGGCAGCGTATTGCTAGGCGGCGTCAAGATAGAAGGGCTCTTGACCATGTCAGCCCACGGATGAGGATAGGCCGAAGACATCTGGGGAGGAGGGCTTACCCCCACCGTTTTAGAGGCACCAATGCTCATACCTCCAGCTCTCTGAGGAGCAGTGTGAGAGAAGGTTGCACTTCCAAAAGGAAGTGCTGACAGATGCCATCTCCTATAGGCAGACTTGCAGCCTTACAGTGCCAACAGGACTGCACTGCCTGTTGCAGTGAAGGTGACTGTGTCGCTGGCCTTCTATCCCTCCAGCTCCTTCTAGGTTGCAGCAGGGGACATACGCAGCATCTCTCAATACGCTGCACGTCGTTGCATTCGCCATGTCACAAAGGCTATGTACTCCCACAGAATGGCCTTCATAATATTCCCAATGAGCAGGATGAGCCAGAATGAGCGGGCATGTGGGTTTGAAGAATTGCGGGCTTCCCAAAGGTTCAAGGAGCCATTGACTGCACACATGTGGCCTTGCAAGCACCATTTAACATGCAGAAGTATTCAGAAATCGAAAGGGATACCACTCTCTAAACGTGCAGCTGGTGTGCGACCACACGCAGCGCATCCTCTATCCTGGGAGTGCACATGATGTTTTCACCCTGCGTGAGAGCATTGTCTCACGATTGTTTCGGCTACCATGGGTACTGCTTGTTGCTCGGGGACAAAGGATACAACCTGGCCACCTGGCTCATGACCCCCCCCACCCCCCCTCCGCAAACCCAGCATAGAAGCGGCGCAGCGCTATAATGAGAGCCATGCGGCCACTCGCAATATCATCGAACAGACAATAGGGGTACTCAAGCAGCATTTCTGATGCCTGGACTGCTCTGCAGGCAGCCTCCAATACTCCCCTCAACAGGTCCCGGAATTTCTTGTGGCGTGCTGCATGCTGCACAACTTGGCCATCATGTGGGGCCAGGCACATTGCCAGTGGGAATTGCAGCCCCACCTCAGGAGGAGGAAGACAACGGATAGCAGCCTGGTGACGCCCCGAATGGCCAGCCACATCATCCACATGGGAGACAGCGTGGAGATGTTGCTGAACCAAGAGCTGCACGTCGGCAGCTCATAATGGTTCAGTTCTCTTGAATGGAGGGAGCTGAGGGATACAGGTAATACTGGCCATGCTATGTGCTACAATAATGGCATATCTCAGGTGAAGTTTGCAATGATACACAAGATGTCAATGGCAAATGGTCAAAGTAACATTTTACTGAAACAAACAACCGAACACCCACATCCCTGCAAAAAAAAAAATCAGACAAAATACAACGTCCTATTGCAACGCACTCAACAACAATGAAGTGCAGCAATGTACCGTAACTATTTATAGGCGGGATTAACTATTTTTAGTGCATCTCCCCAATGTGGTCCTGGTCCTTTAAGTGATTCGGTCTGAGCTTTCCGCCCCCACCCTTTAATTCCCTCCCATGCCTTCTGCTCCTCCTCAATGAGACCTCAGTGCCTACAGCAAGGCTGCTTGAGGGCTGCTGTGTGTGGGCCAGACAGTACAGACTGCCTACGAGGATGCCCTGGACCAGCTTTGGGCCTGGAGGCTCGGCTGCGGACTCGTCCGCCTCAGCATCAGTGGCAGCAGTCTGTAATGGCTCGAGTGTGGACCGCATTAGATGCAAGGTCGGAGTGGCAGTGGTGGGAGCCGGAATGCTGTCATCTTGAGGAAGGACAGCACCTTCCATTTCCTGGGGACCACTGCCACTCACACAGGGCTGAGCCTCAGCATCCGGAGCACAATGTGTTACCACAATTGCCGGCCTGCTTCGGCACCGTACTCACCCGATGTAAGGAATACAGAGAGGATGGCAGCAGTCAGTAATCGCATGGCATCACCTAGCTATAGCGTGGCTTGTGCCTACGATGTGATCGCTGCTGTCACGTCACCCATGGCACGCGCCATCCCCTCTGGGGCTCCACTCTCTCCGTTGGAGCCCATCTGCCTCTGTGAGTTGCCAAGGATGGGCTCGCTAGAGTCCTCAGATGCATGGGCAAAGCGTGAGGTTGCTTCCGCCACACTCACACAAGTGCGTCTATGCTCTGTGGGATCCTATCCAATACATCCATGAGGTCCCGGTGCATTTCCGTGTTCTCCCTGGACATGGCCACCAAGTCCAGGTCCATATCTGCCTGTCTCTGAGCATGACTACTGGGCCAACTCACCCTCTGGGGAGCTGGCTTCCAAGCTTCCCCTTCCGCTGGGCATTGCTGTAGGCTACTGGGGCCAGGTGCCTCAGAGTCGTCAAACCCCTTAAAATCAGCCTCCTCACCTGATGTTGTGTCCCCACTCGGTGGGACTGATGGGGTCTCACGTTCAGGGAGCACACTGTCGTCCCCTCCCTCGTCATTTCCCCGAGCCCCGATGTCGACGGCTCACGTGAATGCTGCTGCACTTCTGGCTGGTCATCTGTAAGCACAAAGCAACAGACATGTGGTTAGCAGCATGGGACGGGGCAGGCAGATAAGAGAAACGTGGCATTGGACATGTATGATCGGCCACTTCATATTAGGGGGCAAGGAAATCATATCAATCGCAAAAGCCATTCATATGGCATCACTACCTGGAGGGGGCTCGGCCTTGCCGCTGGCCATCCTGCGAACTGGGGTGCCCATGAGGGCCGACACTTGCTGCTCTACCTCGGTGAGGTCCTGCAGATCAGGCTGTCTGCTATGTGCTAACTTGGCCTACAATAAGAGCAAGAAGAAGGCTTGAATACGTGTGCAGATCCTCTTGCCTTCCATAATAGAATAGCTGTCACTATATGGAAGTGCAAATGTGTTCATTACAATCTCCGTGGCTGCAGACTGAGCATGTGGAAAAACTGGGAGGAGTTGAGAGCCAGGTAGCATTGCAGCTCAGGGTGACGTTTGGGCAATGCATATCAACAGTGGAAAGGGAGTGTGAGGAGGGGTCACAATGATTAAATGCCTAAGTGCAGAGGGCATGGCTGGTGAACTGAGTCTCCAGCTTTCAGGTGGCTTCAACAACCCACACCATGGCCTGGAGCACATAGAGAAGGGGCAGCTCCGTCAAAGACTTATTGTATGTGACAGTGATCTTGCAACCATGGCAGGGGTCCAGAAATGTAAAAGGTACTCACCCGGACGACTCTCGTGAGGCCATTAAATTTCTTGCGGCAATGGGTGGCAGTTCTTTCCGTTTATGCCGCTGACACCTCCAATGCTATCTCCCTCCATATCCTTCTGAACACCCTTGGCACGGGCCTCCTTCCTCCCATGAAATGTAATGCAGGCCACCTCCTCTCAATGGCCTGAACTAGGGCCTCAGCGACTGTGTGAGAAGTGGCGTGCTCTCTGTCGTCCCTCCTGCTGCACCATGTCTCCCACTCTGAGCGAAGTCGGCCGGTGCATCTGCGCATGCGCAAACAATATCGACGCACCCTAAACATTCGCCTGGGCCCGGGAAGTTTCTGCGCATGCGCAAACTCTGGAGCGTTTTTTGCATGCATTTTTCGGCTGAGGCGGCCAAGCATTGGTGTGTAACACTTGATTTAGCGCCCCTGATCATTGAACCTCAGTTTCAGCCGAATTTTACAGACAGAGACGCAAACTTTTTCCAGGCACTATCAGGATCACCCCGCCGTGATTAACGCCCCGAAATATCCAAAGCCGAAAATCCAGCCCCTGATATCCAGGAATATTTAGTACCCAATCCTGCCCTTTTTTGA
The DNA here is from genome assembly GCF_044704955.1 of Pristiophorus japonicus. Taxonomy (NCBI): domain Eukaryota; kingdom Metazoa; phylum Chordata; class Chondrichthyes; family Pristiophoridae; genus Pristiophorus; species Pristiophorus japonicus. The sequence goes on along the minus strand of NC_091984.1, from coordinate 103,373,007 downwards.
GCCAAGTCTCCGTTATTGCCATGACATCAAATTCCCATGTGGATATTTGTGCCTGCAGCTTGCCAACCTTATTTACCGCGCTTTGTGCATTTACACACATGCACTGTCAACCTATCTTAGACCTTCTTGTATTCTCTTAGTCTGACCCCACCCTAATACCATACTATTTCTTACTCTAGTGCTATCTATCCCTCCCAATCCTTGGTGCACTCTGTTTCTCCTTTCGAATGCTACATCCTGGTGCCCATCCCCAGCAAAATAATTTAAACCCTCCCCAACAACACTAGCAACTTCCTCGCAAGGATATTGGTCCCAGTTCTGTTGAGGGACATGGGAAGCGTCCTGGAATTTCCACGTGGCATAACATGTGCATTCGAGGGAACTGAGGTGCCCTGTCAAGCTTCTATTTAATAGGCTATTAACTAACTTAACAGAAATAAACTGAAGACAAAAAAAAACAATCACCAGCTACTCACCAATCAGCTCCTTCCCTTGTGCTGATGACACTTTAGGGTTTTTTTGCCTCGCTTCCTCTGGGCTGTGGGCTCTCGGGTCTCTGGCCGCTCCTCTCGCTCTCCTGCAGGTCTACTCTCAGTCCTATTAACTTAGAATCCTTGGGTTCTGTGGCTCCACTCCTCCTTTTCAGTTAGACGCCTTCACCTGCCTTCCTCTTCTCTACTGAATTCTTGTGCTCACCAAATTCTTCCACTCTGCTTGCATTCCACTCTGATTGAATTCACCCAGCTCTGACTCCAAACTGTTGCCAGGACAGGAGAATTTTAGCTCTGAGGAAAGATTGGATAGGCTGGGGTTGTTTTCTTTGGAACAGAGGAGGTGGGTGGGGAGGTGAGATTTAATTGAGAGACCTATTTCCCTTAGCAGAGAGGTCAATAACTAGGGTGCATAGATTTAAAGTAATTCGTAGAAGGATTAGCGGGGAGTTAAGGAGAAATGTTTTCACCCAGAGGGTGGTGGGGGTCTGGAACTCACTGCCTGAAAGGGTGGTAGAGCAGAAACCCTCATCACATTTAAAAAGTACTTGGATATGCGCTTGAAGTGCTGTAGCCTACGAGGCTATTGACCTAGAGCTGGAAAGTGGGATTAGGCTGGATAGCTCATTTTCAGCCGGCACAGACACGATGGGCCAAATGGCCTCCTTCTGTGCAGTAAACTTCTATCAATAAGGGCTGAATCCAAAAGTAAGTGCCTTTACAGGACAGCTTGTGGGCCAGGAGGAGCAAACGTATTTCTTTATGCCCGATAAGCTACCCAGTAAACCACCCCTCGCAATCTGTCTGCTCCCCCTCTCCTCCCCCCCATCACCCCACAACTATCGGATCTCCCCAGACCACCATTGGAAACCACCCTTCCGCGCGATAGGTCTCTCCCCCATCCTCACCCCTCTGCCCCCCAGGTGCGATCTGGACACCTCCCCCTCAAAGATCTCTCTCACTTCCCCTAATACGCCTACCTGCTCTCGTAGGCTTGTGAAGCAGGCTTATCACCCATTCCGGGTTTCCCAACTCACAAACACCCATTCCGGGTTACCCACCTCCCCACACAGAACTCGCCTCCAGGCTAAAATCCAGGCTAAATGTTTAATTTTTTATTCACCCTTTGGTATTTAACTATATAGTCTTCTTCTTTCGTGTGGTAGTAGCAAAGCAAATCAGATGTCAATATCTAGGTCAGATATCCAGGCCAAAGCTTCTGATGTAACAGTGTAGACTGCCAAGAATTTCCTCTGAGGGCAGTGCTCAATGATGTGCTCCAGGATCTCATTAGGAGCACCACAGTCACATGATGGGGATGCTTTAATCTTCCATCTATGAAGAAGGTGGCAGCATCTACTATGACTGGCTCTGAGGCGATTGATGGTTGTCCACTGTTTGTGAGGAAGGTTTGATCCTTCAGATTGTACTATGGGGTCCTCTATAAGGAATCCATTCTATACGTCACAGTTCTTCCAAGCATTTCGCCATCGGTCATCAAGGCAGAGTTGAGATCGCTAAAGGGCTTTGGTGACGGTTCAGGCCTCCTGCTGCTCACCCATTTTACACAATATGCGAAACTCGAACTCTGTAAATTAGTTGGAGACAATTAGATGAATTTCCGACATCAGAAGCGATTGAGGGTTATGGTGAGAAGGCTTATTGGGTCAGCCATGGCTCTGTTGGAGCATGGGCAGGTACAGCAGGAGCGGCGAGGTTGGGGCGAAGGAGCAGCGAGAGATTGTAGAGGGATGTGATCGGAGCCCAGGAGAGGCGCGAGTTCGGGGCCAGAAGAGGCGAGGGTCCAGGGGCAGCACGGGTCAGCCTAAACTGTGATATGTGTGCGCACTGGATGCGTGCAGCAGAGCTGGTCTCCAGTCGTCTTGGTTAATCCTTGCCACTGGACCAAGACCTAGCTCTGTCAAGCCCGTGTGGTGGCTGGTGTGCAACGGCCACCACGCGTTAAAAAAATCCAAGCACAGGCATCTTCCACCCTTCAAGATTTAGTTTGGGACCTGGAATTTTAGGTCCTTCATTGAAACACCTGTGAACTTTTTGACGTGGAAGCAAGTCATCCTCGATTCGAGGGACTGCCTATGATGACGTTGATGATGGTAGCACTCTCACCTCTGAGTCAGAAGTTTTGGGTTTAATTCCCACTCCAGAGACTGGAGCACAAAAATCTACCCTGACACTTCAATGCAGCACTGAGAGAGTGCTGCACTGTCAGAGGTACCGTCTTTCAGCTGAGATGTCCGTTCTCTCCGATGGACGAAAAAGTTCCCGTATCACTATTCGAAGAACAGCAGGGGCGTATCCCCAGTGTCATGGCCAATATTTATCCCTCAACCAACAGATTATCTGGTCATTATCACATTACTGTTTGTGCAAGCTTGATGTGCGCAAATTTGCTGTCGTGTATTCTACATTACAATAGTGACTACACTTCAAAAGTACTTCATTGGCTGTAAAATGCTTTGGGACATCCTTCGGTTGTGAAAGACGCTAATTAAATGCAAGTCTTTAATGTCCTTTTCTCATTCCTAAAAATCTTGCTAAGTTCTCACAGTGTTAAACATAAAGCAACTGAATGCTATGGGATGGCTGATATGATTAAATGTAAAGTAATGAAAGCTAAAGGTGATGACATATTTAACACTGAGAACAATAGGAAAATATGTTCTAATATAATGTAGACTTAGATGGTGACAGTAGCTACAACCATTTCTCATTATTGTTCAAAGGGAGCTTGTAATCAGGCAATCTCTGCTTTTAACAACATTTCATCACTTTGAATTTGTTGGCTTTTCCACATGAAAAAATGTCCACCATGTAGAATGACTGTTTCTTTTCTATGAACTGCATTCCTCCATGAAGTATAGTTTGTTTTGAAAGAGGAACCTAGAAATCCAGCAGGGAATGTTATTGTGTCAGCATTTGTTTACTATCATACAAGGGACAAAAAGCTGACATAGACAAAAGACTAGTGACAGAGAAACAGCCTCAGTAATTTTCATTCCCGGCAGATACTTGAAAGGATTGATGCAATAGTTTTTTGGTCTGGGGAGGTAGGTACTTGAGAAAGGAGAAAATTCAGAGACAATGGAGATGCAGAAGCAGGCAAGCGTAGTGAGCTGGGCCACAAGGAAGCTTTTCGCATGACTAGATTTAAATCATACAGAAAGTTTCTGGATATCAAAAGCCTTTTGGATCGCTTTGCACTTTTTCTTTATTATTGTCGAATAGAAGCCGAAGTACTTGAAATGTCTGCACAGGGATTAGCCTGTCAGCTTTCCATCAATGTTATATTTTATCCAGTGAAGTACCATAGGAAGTAAACTGCCTTCAAATGTAAAAATTCATTGAATGGTAATAATAGTACAAAGAAAGTATTGATGAAAATGTTTTCCTCATACAGTAAAAACTTCCAGTTGGTAAATTCATTGCTTGTTTTGATAGTGATCCATAATGGCAGGAAGTTCCTAGACCCGGTCTCCAGATTGCTAAGTAAGCTCATTTTGGCCTGGGCGGCTATATAGATGTTGTAACTGCACTCAACACCCCCAGAGCTAGAAAAATTATGCTCCTTGGGCTCAATTTTCCCCAAGCCCGTTTTCTGGCGTATTGCCAGAGTTACGTCCATTTTCCCTGGCCAGAAATGCACCAGAGATATTTTGCCAAAGTTTTCCCGATGTATAATTCGAATTTGGCGCTGCACAGCATGTCCAGTCACCGCGGGGTGGAGTCTGCTGTCTGCACCGAAAAACGAAACCGCACCTTCTGCGCATGCGCGGGGAAAAAAAAGATACAAGGGCTGCACGTGTGTGTCTGTGGCCCAATGACCTCCGACGGTCGCTCCCCCTGGTGGCAGGTAAACCCAGGCATACATACATTACATCATTCCCCCCAAGATCTTGGTATCGGTCCTATTTACAAATTGAGACAGTCCAGGGCTTTCTGCTCCATTAGTTGATTGTCTCAGTTCAATTCCAGATCTGGATGAGCTCTCCGAGTTATTCATGACTTGAAGCTGGGTAGCCGATCAAATGGGAGTGACAGTGTCCTTGTCGGGGATTGAAGGTCCAGATTCATTGACAACAGCAGAGTCTTCTGATGCTGAATATGAATCGGTTGGTCATTGATGGTGTCTTCTTCAAGCTGTTCCGATCCGTCTGTGTGCCGCAATTTCGTCTGATCAATGTGCCTCCTGCATGTTTGCCCATTAGTGAGCCTGACAATAAGCACTCTGTTACCCTCCCTGGCCGTAATAGTGCCAGTGACCCACTTGGGGCCTTGACCATAATTTAGCACATACACAGGATCATTAATAGAGATGTCGTGTGACACGGCAGTGCGATCATGATACCACTGCTAATGTTGACGTCTGTTTTCGACATGATCGTTAAGATCAGGGTGGACAAATGGGAGCCTTGTCTTGAGACCTCTCTTCATCAACAGTTCAACAGGGGGGAACCCTGGTAAGTGTGTGGGGTCTTGTCCTGTAACTAAGCAGTATGCGTGGCAAGCGAGACTGCAAAGAACCGTGAGTTACACGTTTCAGGCTCTGCATGATGGTTTGGACGGCCCGGTCCGCTTGACCATTGGATGCGGGCTTAAATGGTGCTGACCTTATGTGCTTGATACCATTAAGTCTCATAAACTCTTGAAACTCCAAACTTGTGACGCACGATCCGTTGTTGCTCACAACGATGTCGGGCAGACCATGAGTGGCGAAATTGGCACGAGGGCTCTCAATTGTGGCTGTGGATGTGCTGGATGACATGATTACACATTCTATCCATTTGGAATACGCATCTGTTATGTATGCATGCCAATGATGTAATGATGTATTGTAACTCTAGACCTGAATGTACCTTCACATTGTATATACCTTACCTGTACACCAGAGGGTGCTGCTGCTGGAGATCTAAGGGTTACCTGTACACTGCAGTATAAAGGGGAGCTCACCTCTTGGTGTCCTCACTCTAGGAGCTGCAATAAAGGACTACAGTCTATACAGTTCAAGTGCCATAAGCCCTGCCTCGTGGAGTCATTAATGGAGTGCCTACATACACAATAACTGGTGACGAGGTCACGAATTCCACGCACAACATGTCTAATCTCAGCAACTTCCAACAATTCACCGATGGGGAAGATTGGGACGCCTTCTTGGAAAGGTTAGAACAGTTCTTCATAGCCAATGACCTGGATGGGGACTCACCGGCCACACTGGCGAACAAGCACAGGGCCATCCTGCTTAGTAGTTGTGGGTCCACTATCCATGGCCTCATCAGGGACTTGCTAGGTCCAGTGAAGACAACAACCAAGAGCTATGGGGAACTCGTAACCTTAATACAAGAGCAACTAAAACCCAAAGAAAGCATCCTCACAGCCAGGCACTGGTTTTACACTCACCGGCGACCCAAAGGCCAAGAAATTGCTAAGTTTGCTGCAGATTTAAGAAGATTAGCTGCACCGTGTGAGTTTGGTGACCACCTCACCAAAGCACTAAGGGACATAGTCGTTATCGGAATCGGCCACGAGGGCCTCCTCCACAAACTGCTCTCTGTGGACATCACAGTCACCCTACAGAAGGCAATTAAAGTGAACCAGGCCTACATGATTTTGGTCGGCGACTCCAAGCGAATGATGACCCACACCCAGGACTCTAAACTGATGAATGCAGTCAAATGAATGGCGCCTTTTAAAGGCAGAAATGCTGCCCCGAGTCCCGCAACCCTGAGTCCGCCACATGGGGTCAACCAGCTCGCCCCGTGCTGGCACTATGGAGGAAACCACAGGGCCCACCAGTGCCGCTACAAAGACTATACCTGCAAAGCCTGCAATGCGAAAGGTCACCTTCAGAAAATGTTCAGAAAAAGCTTTACTCACTGCGTCGCTGAAGAGTTGGCTGATTACCTGGGTTCCGACACTGATGAAGACGAAGCTGCTCAACCCGTGGAAGAAGCTATGGAATTTATACCTGCTCCACCGAGAGCTCCCCGTAGAAGATGGAAGTAGACATCAACGGAGTTCCAGCTTTGATGGAGATCGACGCAGGGGCGAGTCAGTCTTTGATGAGCCAGATGACCTTCGAAAAACTTTGGATCAATCCCGCCAAACGACCAAAACTGTCTCCTGTCCAGGCAAAGCTGCTCACCTACACCAAAGGCAAAATCCCAGTCGTTGGCAGCGTGGACGTTCAGGTCTTCCAGAGCGGCGTGATGAACAAACTCCCCCTGTGGATTGTTGCCGGCAATGGTCCAATGCTGCTGGGAAGATGTTGGATGAAGCAGGTCCAAATCGGTCGAAGCAACGATGACCTCCGGGCTCCAGCAATCGACATCCCATGCAGTTCCAAACTTGGATCCATCACTGCACCTAGAAATCCTACCGTCCAGCGCGATTGCTTGGCGACGACTGCACAACACCGTGGTGAGATCACCCAAACCGAACGTCCAGACTTCACCTTCCGGGCCATGGCAGGACTCCGAGAGAAGAAGATCGGCAAAAAAGGTGGATTCCTGACATCTGTGGCCGAACCGGAGAAGAAAAAGATCACCACAGCCTACCTTGAGGAGAGAGAGAAGATGGCGGCCGCACCATGAGGCGAAGAACCTAAAATCAAGATGGCCGCGACCAGACCACGAGGGGCAGCGTTGGAGGGGCGACATGTGGCATCGAGCAGTGAACTGGATTGGAAGGCCCCCTTAAAGGAGACCGGTAACCCAAAGAAATTAAAGGGACAGTTTCACTCTAAAGATGACAAGGACTTTAAAGTTAAAAGTGCAGTTAGGAAATGCAGGTATGCTAATGTAACGTTGAATTATGATGCCGGAGTAACTGATGATAAAAATGTAATGAATGATTGTGAAAGTGATGTTAAGAACAAGTTTGTACTGTTAAATGATGATGATAGAAACTTTAATATGACAAATGTAACCATGAATGCAGACACCGATATACAAGAAAGTGATGTAAGTGCTGAAAGTAATAATGTAAAGAGAGATAACAGTGTAGAATCGACTATGTATGATCGGAGCCAATGTGTCATGGTATGCAGAAAGTAGACTGTTAAAGGACACTGGGTTCTACAGTTACAATGCAAATGCCAGAGGCATCCCCCCCGTGGGAGACCCCCAGGTCCAGCAGGCTACCTGACCATGTAGCCTGGACTTTTGGGACAAATGTGATGCCCCAGGAAGGGCTCACACACACCCAGTGGGAGCAGAACCACTGCTGGGACAGGGTCAATGGGCAGTATAGCCACTACCACTGGCAACCTGCCCCAGATCGGCCCTACACCCCCTGGCCACCAGGCCCAGCACCAGGAGTGAGAGGCCAGTACTCTCCAACTTTCCTGGCGGACCCTGGAATGATCAGATTTCCACCACCAATGGAGGACAAGGAGCCCACACAGTCCTGTGGCCCTGCCCACCACCTAACACCACCACTTACCCACTCTACAGTGTATGCACCCTACCCATTGCACTGGCTTCACCACTGAGGAATCCTCCAACAGTGACACCCATATGGTCTGTGTGTGAGGGGGGGGAAATGTATGAGGCCAGCCTCAAGCACAGGGATCACACCTGGCACCCACACAACCCTCACCACAACCTCCCACAGCCCACTACTGATCACCTCCCCAGGTCATAGCAATAAGGACATGAAAAAGGCTTAGGGGGGAGTGTTGTTATGTATGCATGCCAATGATTTAATGATGTACTGTAACTCTAGACCTGAATGTACCTTCACCCTGTATATACCTTACCTGTACACCAGAGGGTGCTGCTGCTGGAGACCTAAGGGTTACCTGTACACTGCAGGTAACCCAGTATAAAAGGGAGCTCACCTCCAGGTGTCCTCCCTCAAGCAGCTGCAATAAAGGACTACAGTCTATACAGTTCAAGTGCCACAACCCTGCCTCATGCAGTCATTTACAGAGTGCCTACATACACAATAGCATCCACCACCACCAAAAACCTTTTGCTCAGGAAAGGACCCGCATAGTCGATGTGGATCCTCGACCATGGTTTGAATGGCCACGACCACAGACTTAGCGGAGATTCCATTTGTGCATTGCTTAACTGCATGCAAGTGTTGCACTGATGCACACATGACTCCAAATCTGAGTCAATGCCAAGCCACCAAACGTGAGACCTGGCAATGGCCTTCATCATCTCAATACCGGGATGGGTACTGTGTAAATCCCGTACAAATCTCTCCCTGCCTTTCTTGGCCATAACAACACGCTTACCCTATAGCAAACAATCAGATTGAATGGATAGTTCATCATTGCGACAGTTGTAAGGTTTGGTCTCATCACACACTTCCCTGGGAATGGCCGACCAATCACCACTAAGGACACAATGTTTTACAACCGATAAGATCGGATCCTGGCTGGTCCAGGTCCTAACTTGTTGAGCAGTGACAGGCAACCCTTCACTCTCAAAAACATCCATGACCAACAGTAGGTCTGCAGGCTGTGACGTTTCCACCTTTGGCATGGGCAACGGTAAACGGCTCAATGCATCGGCACAATTCTCGGTGCCAGGTCTATGATGAATGATATAATCATAAGCAGATAATGTCAGCGTCCACCTCTGGATGCAGGACGACACGTTGGTATTGATACCTGTCTGCTCTGAAAACAAAGATATGAGTGGCTTGTGATCAGTTTCAAGCTCGAAACGAACCCCAAACAGATACTGGTGCATATTTTTAACCCAATATACGCAGGCTAAAGCTTCTTTCTCTACCATACCGTAGGCTCTTTCCGCTTTAGACATGCTTCTCGACATGTACGCAATGGGTTGTAGTTTGCCCGACTCATTGGATTGTTGGTGCACGCAACCAACCCCATGTGATTGCACAGGTCATAATGTACCAGCAATTTGTTGGAACAAAGCAGATTTCTAGCCTTCTCGAAGGCCCTGTCTTGAGATACACCCCAAACTCAGTTGTCGCTTTTTCTGAGCAGCATGTGCAGTGGCTCTAATAATGTGCTCAATTTTGGTAAGAAATTATCGAAGTAGTTGAGAAGACCAAGGAACGAACGCAGCTCTGTCACATTCTGGGGTCTGAGTGCATTTTTGATGGCCTCTGTTTTCGAGTCCATCGGCCTGATGACGTCTGCAGCAATCTTCCTTCCCAGTAATTCGACTTCCAGTGCCATAAAGACACACTTTGAATGTTTCAGCCTGAGCCCCACTTTGTCCAATCAACGTAGAACCTCTTCTAGGTTGTGCAGATGTTCAGCAGTGTCACGACCTGTGACCAGAATGTCGTCTTGGAACACCACATTTCTAGGAATGGACTTCAGTATACGCTCCATGTTTCTCTGAAATATGGCTGCAGCCGAGCGAATTCCAAAAGGACACCTGTTGTAAATGAACAGCCCTTTATGCATATTGATGCACGTAAGTTTCTTCAATGATTCGACAAACTCCTGTGTCATATAGGCCAACCAATTTGGTGAACGACTTTCCCCCGACTAGCGTCGCAAACAGGTCATCAGCCTTTGGTAATAGGTACTGATCCTGTTTCGAAACTCGGTTGATCGTAACCTTGTAGTCTCCACAAATCCTGACAGTGCCATCACTCTTCAGCACAGGAACAATTGGGACTAGCCCATTCGTTAAATTCGACGGATGAAATGACCCATTCACGTTGTAGTCTGTCCAGTTCGATTTCGACCTTCTCCCTCATCATGTATGGGACCGCCCGGGCTTTGTGATGGACGGGTCTTGCATCCGAGTCCAGGTGGATCTGCACATTGGCTCCCGTGAAGTTGCCGATGCCCAGTTCAAACAGCGAGGGAAATTTGCTTTGCACTTGAGCACACGAATCGTTATCCACTGATGACAAAGCTTTAATATCGTTCCACTTCCACTTTACTTTTTTGAGCCAACTCCTGCTGAACAACGTTGGACCATTGCCTGGAAAGATCCACAGCGATAGATCATGAACCGCCCCATCTTACGACACCTTTACTACTGCACTGCCAATCACTGGTTTGAGCTCTTTGGTGTAGGTAAGCAATTTTGCATTTACTGGACTCAGCTTGGGTTTCACAGCCTTGGTGTCCCACAGCTTTTCAAAAGTCCTCTGGCTCATATTTGATTGACTCGCACCCGTGTCTAATTCCATAGATACCGGCACGCTGTTCAATTTTACTTCAATCATTAGCGGTTGGCTCTTTGTCAGGAATGAATGTACACTATACACTTCCTCCTCGGGTTACTCAGGTTGCATTGCTGGATCCACTCCGGATCGGTCATCATCATCCACGTGGTGTGTCGCAGCATGCTTGCTGAGCTGCAGACACATTCGCTGAAGGTGCCCCATTTTCACACAGCCTCTACAAATATACTGTCTGAAATGGCACTGATGAGGCTGATGATTGCCCCCACAACGCCAACAGGGTGAAATCGGATTCATGCCCAATGGCAGACTTCGAGCAGCTACAGGTTTCACAAACACAGTCGGGTAGGCCTTGCCAGGTGCAGCTCTGCCAACCGACGACACAATCTGGTGCACAGTACTTGCCGTGGAGTTCCGACTCTGCGAGGATATCTGCTTTGTACTATCGACCATGGTCAGGCAAGCCTAGACGATCGTGATGGTCCTGCTCAGATCCAGTGTCTCCGCAGCCAGCAGCTTCTGCAGGATCACCTTGTGGTTTATGCCTATTACAAAGACGTCACGCAGCATATCTTCCAACGCGGTTCCAAACTTACATGGCCCAGCGAGCGTCTCATGTTGGCAACAAGTTCCGCCACGTCCTGGCCCTCAGAACGAACATGCTTGTAAAAGCGATATCTCGAGATAATGATGCCTTCTTTAGGTTTGAGATGGTCCTGAATCAGAGTACACAATTCCTCATAGGTCTTTTCTATTTGGCGTGCAGGTGAGAACAGATTCTTTATGAGACCATAGATTTTTGGACCACAAACCATGAGGAAAACTGCCCTGTACCTAACTGCGTCAGTCTTCATCCATTTTGTTGGCCATGAAGTACTGGTCGAGGCGATCTGTAAAATCCTCCCAGTCTTCTCTCTCCACGAATCACTCCAGGATTCCAACGGTGCTCATTTTTCTTTGCATGAAAGTTCGTATTGTGCCTCGTCGCCAAATATTGCGTATGCAATAACTTAATAGGCTTAGTACCGTGAACTCAATCAGGTGTGACCAGACTCTACTTTATTAGCTCTCAAAGTGAGGATTAAACATGGAGGCTTTCTTTATATACAAGGGCTGCATGTGTGTGTCTGTGCCCCAATGACCTCCGATGGTCGCTCCTCTGGTGGCAAGCAAACCCAGGCATACATACATTACAGACACTCTCTCTAAAAAGTTGCATTTTCATCTTTGCAAAGAACTCGAACAGGAGGAGGCCCGGCAAATCTGCACCCACGGACACGCTGCTTTGATGGGTCTTGCCTGGAAAAAAACAATCAGTACTGCACAAGCTGGGCCCACACTAGAGGGAGAGGGTAAGTCCTGCAAATTCACCATGGTCCATCAAATCAGCCTGCCGACTGGTCTGCAATGTGTGAGCCTACTCATGCCACCCACCCTGCCCCTCTCCTCTGCTGCTAACCATTTGACTGTTCTGTTATTTTTTACAGAATTTGAGGCCAGCCCTGACAATGCAGAGGAAGATTCAGATGAGGATGAGCCTGAAGAGGTGAACATCTTCCAATCCAACCCTCCCGACCAAGAACATGGGGGGGAGGGGGAGTGGATGGAGCTGGATGACCTGTTGTACTGACCTTGGAGGAGGTGCCGCTCATGGAGGTGACAACCCCTTCCGTGACTAGTGGTTTGAGTGTTGGTGGGACATTCCATGGTTTTACATCTTCCGAGGTTACGGGTCCCAGTGGTGGGGTGCAGCGAGGCAAACCCAGGGCCCCACCGTCCCAGGTTGTGGGTCCCAGTTTTGGGGTGCGAGCCACACCCATGGGGAGGAGAGGAAGGAGAGCTCGACCGTGTTCTCCTGAAGTGCAGGATCAAACAGATGTGCAGAGAGCATTCACCTTACCTGATCACTCCATCAGTGGGGTGAGTGATGAGGTAGCGGGACTGTTGGGAGAAGTAACAGCAATGACACAAGAAATGGGAACGATATCTGGGACCATCAGTGAGGGAATCATGGCCATGAGGGAGGGAATGTCAGAGGTAGTGCAAACCACATCACTGACGATGAGGGAGTGAATGTTGCAGGTAGTTCAGACAGTTTTGCTCAACATGAGCGAGGGAATGTTTCAGGTCATTGAGACACTGTCAGGGTGCATGAGGGACGGCATGCTGGAGTTAACTGCTACAATAAGGGAACATGCTCAGACCCCGCGTCCATTGACAGAATCAACTGTCACTCCCACTCCAATCCCCACACCAGCCTCAGAAGAGCCCAAAGCTGGGCCCTCCAACTTACTGCCTAGGCCCTCCAACTTGCCACTTGATGCCGATGCCCCCCACACCCTGAAGAGGTGCAAAGTACCCGAGATGTTAGAAAGAATAAGCTTGGTATCAAACCCAGAAACACTGTGCCACCGCCTGTGGGCAGGGGTGGTGGCATGTCCAAGACCAAGCGCAGCGGGCGGCCTTAGAATCAGGGGGAGGAGAGATGGGTGCAGCCTTTCTTTGTTGCTGCTGCTGCTGTTGTTGTTATTATTATTGTTACTATTGTAACTGTTCTCAACTTAAAAGTTTTTTGTAAGTTATGTAAATTTACAAGTTTATAAGTGATCTTAAAGTAAAGTTTTATACAAGAACTATTTTATTAAAGTTAAGTACATTGTAAACTTTTCAATAAAATATATTTTACATTAAAACTGAATCATGTTCCATTAACACATGTAAGGGGGTGGTGGTCCTGGGGTTAGGTTCACCTCTGACCAACCTGAGTGGTTTGAATTGCTCCTACTCCCTTGGGTTCTAGATTCTGGATTTATTTGGGGGATGTGATAAAGTGCAAAGGACAACTGATTTGGTGCTAAAGAACTTTGATTTTATTAAAGACAAGGAAATACAATGTCAAAAACTTATAATCACTCTAATAAAGAACAATACATTACACATTCAAAGGGGGTTACAGTAAAAAATAACACCTCCCATCTCCCAATACCTAATTCTAGCTAGGTTAGACTCCAGGGCAGGCAGGGACTATGCTTACCAATCCTTTCTGGTCAGTTAGCGGTAGTTCGCGATTTCGGGGTTCGTTGAATTCTGTAGGTTCTCCTTGTTGTACCCCGAATGTCGGAGAAGAAATCCTACTGCGCAATCTTCAGTTGGGTTGAGTCCGCTGATGCAGTAAGGTGCGTTTTGGATCTATGGGGTAAGTACCCGGTTTTCTTTGTTCGAAATAGGTTCAAAGTCTCTTTAGGTAATGTTTTCACCTGTTGGTAGCCAGGCCTTAGATTGTAGAGTGGAAACTTTCGATTCTTCGGTTTCTTCCTGTTAGAGCTTTGTTTCGAGTTTGGTCGATCGCAGTGGTTTTTCGTTGAGACCACGTTTGGCTGTGGTCGGTTGCTGCCATGATGGTGATGTTCTTCCTTCCTTCAGGACTTTAGGACTTCGAGGCTGGAGAAGTTAGTTTACAACTGTCGCGTTGGTTTCTCTCCTTGATTTGATGACACAAGCGTAGTATGATACTAGGCGTAGTGTGGCATACCCTCTGTTAAAACAGGGGCCAGTTATACGGTTTGAGTTGTTCTAATCTTGGTGCCAAATCAGTTCAGAATTCTTTGTTTAAATTTGGCGGGCTTGACTCTTTGTAATATTTTGGCGGGCTCGTTAAAAGTTAATATGTTTTGGGTGGGTTGATGTTCGAAAACTGTTTCCTGATGGAAATATTAGCTTGGTAATCGCAATGTCCTTTTGTGCTTAGTTTTTTGCATACAGGCTGGATTGTGCATCTTTGCGATGTGTATGCTGAAACGGTTTTCCAGATTCAGGTTGATGGTTGGCTATCTCTGGGTTATTTGTTGTAATGTTAATGTTTCTTGTGGAGAAGGATTCTCGAATACCCATTTCTCCAGACAAGTTAACTTAGTCCCAATACCCAGACAATCCTAATAATCAAGTGGGCTTCTTGTGTTCCCTAGGCCTGCCCGCAAGCTTGATTTTGTCTTGTAAAAGTCAAAAATTCGATTAAAGTTCGTAATTTCTTCCATAAGCACTTTATGATTTCAAACTTTCCGGTAGATAGTCCCAAGTTAAATTTCCTTTCGAATGAGCCCAAACACTGGCGGGTGGGGGGGAGCGGTTCTTATGAATTTTGCATCTTTTCAGTCCCCCCTGTTGACACTCCACACTCTTGAGTGCCAATCAAGGTAAGCAAAATTCCTGCTCCCGAGAGTCAACCTTCCCTGCATTTACAATCGCTAAACATTAACGTGCATCCCCCGTTGAAATGCAATGCAATTTACAGGCGAATACAATCATTATAATTTGGTTACAGCATAGAGGGGGTATAATGCCCCTCCTTTACTCATTTTCACAGTAAAATAATGGTGTACAGTCAAACACAACTTTAAGTAAAGTAAAACAAAAGCACATAGTCAAAACACATTCTCAAGTAACATAAAGGTCCATAGTCAAACACATTTTAAGTCCAGTAAAATAAAGGTACATAGTCAAACATATTTTGAGTAATATTCTTACAACACTTGACATTTGCGGTTTACAGCAGGTAAAATCAAACACAAATTAAACATGGTAGTATGGTGTCACCCCTCCCTGCGCAATTCCCAACTTTGGCCAAGGAGCGTATAGCACCCTTTGGTGCCTGACCTGATGGCCTCTGCGTTTCACTCAGCAAGTGAGACACCATAAGTAAAGAATAATCGCAAGTTGACAGATAACTAAAGTGTGGGAAGCAATTCGGATCGAAACTGGGACTTCTATATTTCTGAAAAGGTCCCACCAAGGTTGAATGGTGATCTTGAGAATCTTTTTCCCTATCTCAATTGTTTTCTGTTCTAGAGTATAGAGCGGTAAGATATTCGGGTAGAGGGGGAATTGCATAGCCAAAATGTACAACATAATCCTGTAGGTTTGTGATGTTTTCCTTCACAGTGAGGTGGACAGTGGAGGGTTCAGAAATGGGGACAATCCGTTCCTGGGCCACTTGAACTGATGCCTCAGGTTTAAAGCAAAAACTGCTGTCACTCACCGGATACCAGAAGTGTCCATGTTGGTAGTGTGGCGCACTGGTAGTGACACAATATGTCCCACCCCCTATGTATGCTACCTGTGGAGCGACATGGTCTTGTGCCATGACCTCCATGGTGCAGTTAATAGGTTGTGCGCCAGCAGCTTTGAACCTGTGCTGTGACTTTGAATGGGCACTCAAGTACTGGGGACACAATATTACGTGTGCACTCGACTCCGGCACCCGGGGAGGTCAGTACCCGTTACAGCGTGTTCCCACTTTATGACATAGGGTGGGACCACTGTGAAACGACTGTGTGCACCTCCCTGAATAACTCCAATGCTCTCCACCCGGTATACCGGTGCGGGTCAGGTTGTCCCACCCATGATCGGCATCCTTAGTACGATTCCCATAATGGTGTGGTTAGATTTCCCACAGTCTACTGGGACAGGGTAGGCTTCAGAGGCTAGGCTTAGTGAATTGCTGTACGGGTGGAGGGCTGCGAGGTGCTTGTTCCTGATCCAGGAGGGGACTAAACTTTGTTTTAAATCCTCCAGGTTGTTGTGGCCCTCACCCAACAACCATGCCCTATACAGTACGCACACCTGAGCAGCCTGGTCCGAAGCGTTTCTATCCTTCCGTATGAGTGCATTCACTGTCTCTGCATGTTTTTCCAGCTCAGCCACTATTTCTTTTAAATGGACAGTCATAGCCTGGTCCTTGTGCAGTTCTGAACCTACTACTGTGTTCTCTTCTTTCAGGATTTTTCTCAATTGGTTCTTTAAACCGTTTATCTGTGTTTGCAGTGCTATGTCATCTAGGCTATTTATTACAGAGGATCCTGTATTGTGGGCAGTGAAAACGTTGTTTATGATTCCCCTTCTAGGTCTCCCTGAGCCCATGGTGTCCCTAGCGTTTAGGGTGTATAGGTCTGTTTTGTCTACATTTCCAAAGTTTAATTCATAAAATTTCTTGAACAAGTCTCTAGGTAGGGCCCGGTGTAGCAGCTCTGTCTCCTTCAGGCACCATGCAGGTAGGTGTACCTCGGTAAGGTTTAAAATTACTGAAGTTACTGCGTAATGTACCCCCTGGTATAACACCTTTTCGGTCGGTACCAATACTAATCCATTCCCAGGTCCCTTGGTGATGGTAGGACACCTTTCTATTACTGTGCGTATTGGCGGGGTTGTGGGCAGGGGTTTCTTAATGTGTGCTCTTAGTTCGGTGGCGTTAATTGGGAGTGGGGAGTGGGGAGTGTGGGACCACGCACCCATGTAGGCTAGAATCCCACCCCATCCCTTCCCCTTCATCTTGCCATTGCCTGGCGAAGGCAATCGATATGCCTGGGACAAATATTCTCTGATCCCCACATGCAAACGTAAATTCCTTGTTCGGATTCCCACCATTTGTCCCAACACACTTTTACTCCTCCCCGTGTCCCCGTGATGGTGCGTGTGTATCATAACCGAGTCTTTCCCAGTCCCATTCTTGGTCCCATGCATCCTTGCTGAGTTTTCTGAGCCACCACCATCTTGCCAGGGGAATGTTTCCTTTGCAAGTCAAACTTACACGTTTTCCTTCTGTAACACTGACTCAGGCAGTGATGATCCATATCCGAGGGCATGGAACTGAGGCCTCCCTGTAGATAAACCCTTCCTGCTGGAGTAGTGGGTAGAATTATATCCCAGCCACCCTGGCCATCTTCCCTTGTGGGAGTAAACGGCGAGTTCTTCCACACCTGGGGTGCCACCCCCAGCGGTTACGATCGGTGCTCTTCCTCCTGAACACCCGTAAATGAGGGATTCTTCCACGCCTCCTTGGTCGCCGCTGCTCATCCTTATCAGGGCAAGCAGGAACAGGATCCTTCTCATACTGCTCTCTTTCCTGTAGGGGCACATAAAACAGAATGTCTAGCCCTGAGAAGGCTCTCTAGCTTGACAAAGGTGGCCGAGTTCCAAATAGGGCTCTCTTCCTTTCAGACATAGTATAGTCTTTAATCGACTGACTGTCTTATTCAGTTCCTTGTGGACTGATGTCTGCTTCTAACTTTTATCTCACAGCCGTTTTACTCTTTTCTTACCGGTGCTTCCTTAATAGCCATACCGGTAGATTCTTCTTACTCCTGGGTATTACCCGGCCTGTGCCTCTTTTAATAGCTTCTCAGGTAGATTCTTTTCCTTACCCCAGTTACTAATACATATATACTTATCATTACACATAATCTTACACTATTCTAAATTATTCACTAAACATTCTTAAATTCATATTGTTTTATATATGTACATCTGCCACCCGTCTCTGGGTGGCCAGGTTAATTCCAGCCTTCTTTCTTTCTTTTCCTTCCCTGGGTGTCCAGCGAGGTTGGTAATAGGTTGGCCTGCACCGCCGGATACCCGGAGTGTCCTGACCGGACATGGATTCGGAGTCTCTCACTATCGGGGGAACTTCCCCTCCGGTGCTACAGCACACCGCTCCTTTGGGGGTGGCTGCCTGGTTTGTTTCTTCCCCTGGGGGTTGTTCTGCCTGGTCGAGGGCTAAGGGCTGAGGACTCTCACTTGGTGGCTGGTCCACCGCTATCTCTTCTGAGGGTCCCTCGTTGCCCGAGGCTACCGGCTGGGTGTCCCTGCTCATGGACTGGTCTCTGACCTTGGTGCCCTTTTGCGACTGGTCCCTTTCCCGGGGTTGAACCATTCAAATTGGAGCGCTGGTGACCACGGTGTATTTGGCCGTGGTGTGCGGGGAGTCCTTCTTAAGGCTCCAACTACTGGGGGTGCGTCCGAGTCCCAAATGATTGGGGGACAGCTCCTCCAGTAACACAGTCCACCGCCCCTCTTGGTACAGTTTCTGGGTCTGCCACGTCCCCTGTCGGGATTCCACAGTCAGGAGCTGCTGGCTGGGGGTCCTTGTCTTTAGTACGGTTGACAGGTTTTGGCTGCACCTTACGTTTAGCTGCTGCCCCTGGGTTGTAAAGTTTGCAATGATTTATGTGGAACCACTTTGTACGACGGGGCAGTTTTATGGCATAGACCATGGGGCTTGCCTTGTCGACAATGTGGTACAGTCCCATGTATAGTGCCTCAAAGACCCCTACTCTAGCGTAGCCCCTTACCATGACCTGGTCCCCTATCTCCCACTCATGGTGCTTGCGGGGTTCCAGCAGCAGTCGGTCACTTTCCCATGTTGTTAGCAGCCTGCCAGTGAATCTGTTTAAGGTGTTCAAACAGATTCCTGACAAAGCTGTCCCGGTTCGCTTCTCTAAGCTGGCCTTCCGTGAGTACCGGGGCTAACACATGGGTGGGGGTTCGCATGGCTCTGCCGGTCATGAGCTCGTACGGGGAGTACCCCGTGCTCTTTGACTGGCTGGCCTGGATCCCCATGAGGACCAATGGTAGGACCTCTACCCACCCTTTGGGTGAATCCCCTGTCTCTTTGCGCAGCCTTTCTTTGACAGTGCGGTTTAAACGCTCTACAGGCCCGGATGACTGCGGGTTGTGGGCGACATGCCATTTTCCTTTGATGCCGAGCACCTTAAGGGTCTCCTGCATCACCTGCCCGGTGAAGTGACTCCCTTGGTTGGACTCCACGTATTGTGGTAGTCCCCATCGAGAGAACACTTCTCTGACCAGGATCTTGGCTGTTCCCAGGGCAGTAGCTGTTCGGCATGGGAAGGCTTCTATCCATTTGGTGAATGCATCCACCTAGGCAGTACTTGTAGCCTCCCTGGGCAGTGGGTAGGGGCCCAATGTAATCGATTTGGATCGACTGCCAGGGTCCTTCTACTCTCCTGATATGTCCCATAGACACCTTTCTTTTCTGGGGGTCGGGGTTGTTGGCCGCACACACCAGACAGCTAGCACAGAACTCGCCGATGTCTTCCCTGAGTCCTGGTCACCATCCTGCCTGTTCCACTTGTTGCCAAGTGGTCTCAGGTCCAGTGTGTCCTGCTCCTGGACCCTCGTGGGCCAGCTGGAGGAATCCTCTCCGGTGTTGTTGCGGTACTACCCATTGCTCCCCCCTGAAAAGCATGCCTTCTTTAATGGCAATTGCTGCGGTCCCACGCAGGGTCATCGTCTTTGGAGTCCTGTGAATAAAGAGTCAAGGACCTTGTCCCAAGAATGTGCCTCGTGTGGTTTCATACTGTAGAGTAAGGGCTTTACATTGGCGACAAGAAATGAGAATTCATGACCCACGAGAATGGCCACCGGTAGCACAAAGGAACAGTACTGTGTTGGGGAAGACTGAGACGATTTTGTCGAGAGGCTTCAGCAAAGCTTCGTTATGAAAGAATGGCTGGGGGCTGACAAGCGAAGGGCTCATCTTTTGACCAGCTGCGGACCAAAGACCACTCATGAAGGGCCTTACTAACGCCCGAAGAGCCGGTGGACGAAACCGTTGAAGAACTTAGCAAATTGATCGGGGAGCACCTCAAACCGGCGAGTAGCATACATATGGCCCGACACAGCTTCTACACCCACCGACGTCGTGAAGGACAGAGCATACCGGACTTCGTAGCGGACCTCCGGCGTTTGGCCAGCCTCTGTAAGTTCACAGATGCCTGCAGGGGAGATGCTAAGGGACTTCTTTATTGAGGGCATAGGTCATGCGGGAATTTTCCACAAATTAATTGAGACCAAGGATTTGACCTTGGAAGCGGCGGCGTTGATAGCTCAAACTTTCATGGCGGGGGAGGAAGAGACGAAAATAATATACGTGCACAATTCTGCCTCTAACGCGGCGATGGATCAGGGAGTCAACATCATCAATGCGACTCAGAGCCCCGCAAGCAGGCTGGGGCAGTCCAACACTCGCCAGGCAGCAATAGACCCCAGAGTAGGACTTCAACAGAGACAATGGCAGGCTGAACGGACATTCACGCCATCACAGT
This sequence comes from Pristiophorus japonicus, assembly GCF_044704955.1. Taxonomy (NCBI): domain Eukaryota; kingdom Metazoa; phylum Chordata; class Chondrichthyes; family Pristiophoridae; genus Pristiophorus; species Pristiophorus japonicus. Next base: position 103,352,471 of record NC_091984.1, on the reverse strand, counting down.
GGACAATGCGGCCCGGGTGGGGCCATTGACACCCACTAATAGGGTACTTAAGAGCAGTCAAAAGGACAGTCAGTGCGGAATGCCTGACCATAGTCCCTTTGTTCACAACAATGGAAACTTTAACTCATGTTGGAGGTGTGGGGGAAAACACTCAGCTAGATCTTGCAGATTTCAACAGTTTGTCTGCAGGAACTGCAATCTCAGTGGCCACTTAGCTCGAATGTGCAGGAAGTCTGCAACCAGACTAATATATGAGGCGGATGGACCAGAAGAGGATTCTTTGATGCAGGATGACTTTTGGGGCAAATCGATGGACGCCGAGGTTCAGCGGGTCCATGTGGTGAATATTCACAGTTCATACACCAAAACGCCACCAATGGTGATGAGGGTTTAATTAAACGCTATCCCTGTACACATGGAGCTGGACACTGGGGCCAGCCAGTCACCCATGGGAGTTCAGCAATTTGAGAAGCAATGGCCACTTAAAGCCAGTAGACCCAAATTAGCACGTATTGAAACACAATTACAGACTTACACTAAAGAAATCATTCCGGTGTTCGGCAGTGCAATGTTGGCTGTCACACACAATGGGTTAGTGAATTGGCTGCTGCTCTGGATTGTCCCAGGCAATGGTCCCGCACTGTTGAGGAGGAGCTGGTTAGCTGAGATGAATTGGAAATGGGGGGATGTTCACGCAATGTCATCTGTGGAACGAAGTTCGTGCTCACAAGTTCTACAACAATTCGATTCACTATTCCAACCTGGCGTCGGGACTTTCAAAGGCACTAAAGTAGTGATACACATCACCCCGGACGCCAGGCCAGTGCACCACAAAGCCAAAGCGGTGCCGTATGTGATGCGGGAAAAGATCGAGAGCGAATTGGACCGGCTGTTGAGAGAGGGCATCATCTCACCTGTTGAATTCAGTGACTGGGTGAGCCCCATCGTTCCCGTCCTAACAGCGGATGGCTCTGTCAGGATCTGTGGCGACTACAAGGCCACCATCAATCGAGTGTCCCTACAAGATCAATACCCGCTCCCAAGAGCGGAGGACCTCCTCGCCACACTGACCGGTGGCAAGCTGTTCACCAAGTTGGACCTCACTTCAGCCTATATGACCCAGGGACTGGCCGACGAATCTAAACTACTGACCACCATCACCATGCACAAGAGACTGTTCATTTATAACAGGTGCCCGTTTGGCATTCGATCAGCGGGCGCGATTTTTCAAAGAAACATGGAAAGCCTGCTTAAATCCATTCCTGGAACGATCGTATTCCAGGACGACATCCTCATCACAGGTCGAGGCACCGAGGAAACACCTCCACAATCTGGAGGAGGTGCTACGCTGACTGGACCGGGTAGGCCTGCGACTCAAGAAGTCTAAATGTGTGTTCTTAGCTCCTGAGGTTGAGTTTCTGGGCAGGAGGGTTGCAGCAGATGGGATTCGGCCCACCGAATCCAAAACAGAGGCGTTTCGATGAGCACCCAGGCCCTGCAACACATCGGAGTTGCGTTCATTCCTGGGACTGTTGAACTATTTCGGGAAATTCCTGCCAAACTTGAGCACGTTGTTGGAGCCGCTACACATGCTCCTGCGTAAAGGTTGCGAATGGTTTTGGGGGGACTGTCAGGAACGGGCTTTTGATGGGACGCGAAACCTACTTTGTTCAAACAAGTTGTTGACCCTGTACGACCCCTGTAAAAAATTGGTTCTGACATGTGATGCATCGTCCTATGGGGTTGGGTGCGTGTTTCAGTAGGGTAAGGCTGAGGGTCAACTACAACCTGTGGCTTATGCCTCCAGGTCGCTCTCTCAAGCAGAACGGGGATATGGGATGGTCGAGAAAGAAGCGCTTGCATGTGTCTATGGAGTAAAAAAAATGCATCAGTACCTCTTTGGTAGGAAGTTTGAATTAGAGCTGGACCACAAGCCATTAACATCCCTGTTGTCAGACAGCAAGGCTATCAATGCCAACGCATCAGCTCGCATACAGCGATGGGCTCTCACGCTGGCTGCTTATGACTACTCCATCCGGCACTGGCCCGACACTGGAAATTGCGCTGACGCGCTCAGCAGGCTTCCACTGGCCACCACTGAGGGGGCAGTGGAGCAAAGTGCCGAGATGGTCATGGCTATCGATGCCTTTGACAGCGCAGGCTCCCCCATCACAGCCCGCCAGATCAAAATCTGGACAAATAGAGATCCCCTCCTATCCCTGATTAAGAAATGTGTCCTGACTGTGGATTGGGTGCCCGCACACGGAGCATGACCTGAGGAGGTCAGACCGTTCCACAGACGGATGGATGAGCTCTCCATCCAAGCCGACTGCCTACTATGGGGCAGCCGGTAGTTATGCCCCAGAAGGGCAGGGAGGCATTCATCAGGGAACTCCACAGCGAGCACCCAGGCATTGTGCTGATGAAGGCCATTGCCCGGTCACACGTTTGGTGGCCTGGAATTGATTTAGACCTGGAACACTGTGTTCGCAGGTGCACGACGTGTGCCCAGCTGGGTAATGCCCCCAGCGAGGCCCCGCTCAGCCCGTGGCCATGGCCCACCAGGCCATGGTCTTGCATTCATGTTGACTATGCGGGCCCGTTCATGGGTAAGATGTTCCTTATTGTGGTAGATGCGTACTCGAAATGGATGGAGTGCATCATTCTGAATTCATGCACGTCATCCACCACCGTGGAAAGCCTACGTGCGATCTTTGCAACCCATGGCTTGCCGCATATCCTGGTTAGTGATAACGGCCCATGTTTCACAAGCTACGAATTCCGAGAGCTTATGTCGCGCAATGGCATCAGCCACGTCAGGACTGCGCCGTTCAAGCCGGCCTCCAATGGCCAGACGGAGCATGCGGTCCAAATCATTAAGCAAGGGATGCTCAGGATTCAAGGACCCTCCCTACAATGCTGCCTGTCGCGTCTCCTGCTGGCCTATAGATCCCTACCGCACTCGCTCACGGGAGTCCCGCCCGCAGAACTACTAATGAAATGGACACTCAAAACTTGGTTGTCCCTCATTCACCCAATCCTGACCGACATAGTTGAGGGCAAGCGCAAGTCACAAAACGAGTAACATGACCGTAATTCGAGGGGGAGATGTATAGAAATAAATGATCCTGTATTTGTCCTCAATCACGCCATGGGGCCCAAATGGCTTGAGGGCACTGTAATTGACAAAGAGGGGAATAGGGTCATCGTGGTAAAACTCAACAATGGTCAGATATGCCGTAAGCATCTGGACCAAGTAAAAAAAAGGTACAGCATCGACACGGAGGAACCTGAAGAAGAGCATGAGATGGAGCTCACAACACCGCCAGTGAACGAGCAACAAGAGCAATCAGAAGAATGCACAGTCCCTGCGGTCAGCCCGGACAGGCCGGAATCACCACAGGTGACAAACACTCACGTCAGTGTCCAACAACCAGAGCCCCAACTGCGGTGCTCCACGAGGGAGCGTAGACTACCTGAAAGACTAAACCTATGATCCCAATAAGACTTCGGGCGGGGGGCGGGGGGGGGGGGAGGTGATGTCATGTATGTAACCACAATGTAACACCACTGTATTACTGTATACACTTAACCTAGATGCACACCTTGACCACAAGGGGTGAACTTGTGGGAGACACTCCTTACCTGATCTCACAGGTATAAAAAGGGAGGTCCCACACAGGGTCATCGTCTTTGAAGTCCTGTGAATAAAGAGTCAAGGTCACAGAGTGACCTTGTCCCCAGAATGTGCCTCGTGTGGTTTCATGCTGTAGAGTGAGGACTTTACAGTATGGACTAGAACCCGTTGGAAATATCCAGCACCGTGAAAGTGGTCGCAGAGGCTGGGATACGTCCAATGAGGTCGGCAACAGCAGCAACCGTGGGTGCAAAGGCGGGGATGTTACGGTTGATTACTCGACAGTCCACCTTGGCTCTCCAGGAGTTATCCGGTTTCTTAACTGGCCACAATGTAGAGTTCACATGGGTAGCTATTGTTCTCAATACCCTCTGTTTAACCAGGGAACCCAAGGCTGTTTCCATGTCTGCCTCCGCCTCCCTGGGGAAGTTGTACTGTTTCTGTGGTCGGGGTCATGGGGTGCCCATCTATGCTAACCTCAACTCCGTTTATTCTCCCACAGTCGTGTTTGTGAGTGGCAAAAGCTGCAAGATTTTTCCTCACATATTCTTCGTATTCTATCGGAGTGTTACTGACCAGTAATTCAAGGTCGTAACCCTCCTTTGGCTTCATGGTGCACACCGTCCCTTTTCCCTGTTTTCCCAGCATAACCATCACCTCACTCTCCTGTCCCGTGCAGACTGACCCCCAAAGACAATGGTTTCTTAAATTCACTAAGATCCCGTGGCCTAGGATGAAGTCAGCCCCCAGGATCCCTCTCCCTTCCTGTTCCCACTTCATCAGGACACAAGTCCACTTAGTGTAGAGTGTACTTAAATGAATGGAGAGCGGAATGGTGAATGAGCCAGTCTGTTCAGTGCCTGTGAAACCCACCAAGCTGTAGGGGATCCCATTAGACAGAGGTGAGGTGGCGGGGTTAGCTGCATAGACAAGGGTGCTTGAGGCACCGGTGTCCAGCGGGTAAGTCCTTTTCACCTTTTCCACTTCCATCTGAACGGTCGGAATCCCCCACGCATCGTACGCAAGGGAACACAGGTGGACAGCTTGCGCCTGTCCTAGTCACGGTTTTGGTTGGGAGGGGGCAGATGGGATTTCTGTACCGGTGGCGGTGGCTACCTTCCCAGGGCCATCTAACATGGTCCGGAATGCGGTTAGAAAGGTATCGAATGAGTCGGGAGGTCCTGGCTTATTTGTCTCGGCCCTTTTGGCCGGGGCTGGAGAACTTTTTCCTGCGCTACACTTCCAAGGATTTCTACAATCCTTTCTCCAGTGCCCACTTTTTCCGCATCTGAAGCAGGTACGTTTTGTATCGGAGGGGTTGCCCCCGCTTGTGGCGCCATTCCCTCTTGTCCTGGCTAGGCCGGATTTCGTGAGCCCTTCCCTTTTGTGGGAACTCTTCCGTCCCTCTGCCATTCTGGTAAGCTCGGGTCAGTTGTCTGACCACTCCCTGTTCAGTGGCTTGGGGATCTCTTGGGTCGAACCAGGCCTCAGCCTTGGTTCTTATTCGGGGTAAACTGTCAGCTAATAGGCTTCGGAGCCAGTGTGCTAACTCGTCCGGGCTTAAGTTTTCTCGGTCGATGTCCCCACTACAGGCGCTTTGGTACACAGACCACAGTCGGTCTGTGAAAGCCTGTGAGGTTTCCCCTGCGAGCTGCACCGTTTTCTCTACTCTGGAGAAGGGACTCCCGTCATTGCAGCCCATAGCTTCTAAAATGTCTTTCTGGATGGCAGCAAGTGTTTTCCGTCCCCTTTTGCTCTCATTCGAGAGGGAATGGTACAGCTTGCTGTCCAGGGACAGGAGGAGCATCTTTGCCATTTCTGCATCATCGCACCCATTAATATCCCCTGCATGTTCCACCTCCATAAAGTGAACCGAGGGGTCTCCTTTTGGAGTTAGCTTTCCCAGGTGGCTTATCATAGCCCTAAGCTGTTGGGGAGTGTGGGGGACCGCAAACTGACTTTCCAGGGGCCCTGGACCCCCGGTAAGGATGGGCGGGCCAAACTTCTGTTGCCGGACCGGGTACATTGGCCCTGGTTCTGGCTCTCCCTGTTCTGGCTCGCCTACCTCTCCTCCCTGCTGCCCAGCTGAGCTGAAACTCGGTGCCACAGGTGGTGGTGGTTCATTATCCCTGTCTGCCCCGCAACGGATTTGCCCCTCCTGCTGCTGAACCAGTGTAGTCACCGGTGCCACAGCGGGTGGCCGGGTAGTTTCCTCCTTCTCTTCCAGGTTTATCTGGGGCGTACCTGGGCTTATTAGGCCTACCATGCCTTTTGCCTTGGACAGAGCAAAGTTTAAACTTTTAATTTGTTGCTGGCAGGGACCGTGGTCTCCCGATTCAAATCCATTCGTGCTAGCTACTTTATACGCCGCCTGCACATCTTTTAATCTTTCCTGGAGCTCTTTTACTTGTAGGGTGAGGCGAGTGCTTTCCTCCCTCAGTGACTTTTCATTACTTTTGGCCTCAGTAACCTGACATTGAAAATAGTCCTGACTGTTTTTAAACCTCCCATTATCTGGGTCCTTTCCTGTTTTAGCTTATGGAGTTCTTCCCATAATCTTTCTTCTGACATAACCCTTTCCTGATAGTTCTCTGTGCATTCCCATAACTCTGCCTGTAGTGTCTCATTGGTTTTATCTAGGAGTTGGACCTGTCGCTGTAGACAGACCAACCAAATTGCCTTCTCTACTGCTTCTTTGTGATCTTTGCTTGCTGTCCACTGGGCTGCAGCATCAGCTGGACGCTCAGTGCGCAATAGACTAAGCACCCATTACTTAGTGACATTCACTTTCTTATACACAGAGAAGGAAATACTATCTTCCATCTATGTTCTTTGCCCCAAACCAGCACTCTCCACATCACACCCCTTGTACCAGATTCCTGCTGTGATCGCTATTTTATAAGGGGGTGATGGTCCTGGGGTCAAGTTCACCTCTGACCAACCTGAGCGGTTTGAATCGCTCCCACTCCCTTGGGTTCTAGACTCTGGATTTATTTGGGGGATGTGATAAAGTGCAAAGGACAACTGGTTTGGTGCAAAAGAACTTTGATTTTTATTAAAGACAAGAAAATACAATGTCAAAAACTTATAATCACTTTAATAAAGAACAATACATTACGCATTCAAAGGGGGTTACAGTAAAAAATAACACCTCCCAATACCTAATTCTAGCTAGGTTAGACTCCAGGGCAGGCAGGGACTATACTTACCAATCCTTTCTGGTCAGTTAGCAGTAGTTTGCGATTTCGGGGTTCGTTGAATTCTGTAGGTTCTGCTTGCCCCGCCCCGAACATCGGAGAAGATTTCCTACTACGCAATCTTCAGTTGGGTTAAGTCCGCTGATGCGGTGAGGCATGTTTTGGATCTATGGGGTAAGTATCAGGTTTTCTTCATTAGAAATAAGTTCAAAGTCTCTTTAGGTAATGTTTTCACCTGTTAGTAGTCAGGCCTTAGATTGTAGAGTAGAAACTTCCGATTCTTCGGTTTCTTCCTGTTGGAGTTTTGCTTCGAGTTTGGTCGATCGCGGTGGTTTTTCGTTGGGACCACGTTTGGCTGTGGTCGGTTGCTGCCGTGATGGTGATGTTCTTCCTTCCTTCAGGACTTCAGGACTTCGAGGCTGGAGAAGTTAGTTTACAACTGTCGCGTTGGTTTCTCTCCTTGTCTCGATGACACAAGCGTAGTATGGTACTAGGCGTAGTGTGGCATACCTTCTGTTAAAACAGGGGCCAGTTATATGGCTTGAGTGGTTCTAATCTTGGCGCCAAATCAGTTCAGAATTCTTTGTTTAAATTTGGCGGGCTTGACTCTTCTTTTGTAATATTTTGGCAGGCTCGTTAAAAGTTAATATGTTTTGGGTGGGTTGATGTTTGAAAACTGTTTCCTGATGGAAATATTAGCTTGGTAATCACAATGTCCTTTTGTGCTTAGTTTTTTGCATACAGGCTGGATTGGGCCTCTTTGTGATGTATATGCTGAAATGGTTTTCCAGATTCAGGTTGATGGTTGGCTATTTCTGGGTTATTTATTGTAATGTTAATGTTTCTTGTGGAGAAAGATTCTCAAATACCCATTTCTCCAGACCAGTTAACTTAGTCCCAACACCCAGACAATCCTAATAATCAAGTGGGCTTCTTGTGTTCCCTAGGCCTGCCCTCAAGCTTGAATTTTCTCGTAAAAGTCCAAAATTTGATTAAAATTCATAGTTTCTTCCGTAAGCACGTTATGATTTCAAACTTTCCGGTTGATAGTCCCAAATTAAATTTCCTTTCAAATGAGCCCAAACACTGGGGGGTGTTCTTGTGAAGTTTGCATCCTTTCACGCAACACAACATTATGGATCAGCTCCAAACAGTAAACATGTCCATGTGGAATAGTTGTCGCTGAGCCCTCAGGCTTCAGTAAAGCATTCATGAATGAGCTGCTGGCGCAAGGCTCGAGCACTCGTTAAAGGAGCACGATGGCCCATCTTCCTCTGCCGTCGTGCTCCGGCCTCAAGCACTTGCATGGCTTCCTCATCCTCGTCGTCCTCCTCCTTCTCCTCCTGCTCATCACCTGCATCTTCCACGTCATTATCATAAAGCCACTCTTATCATAGGTGAGTCTTCCACTACCAGGTGCTGCTGCCTCATGATGGCTAAGTTATGCAGCATGCAGCACACATCAGTGAACTGATCGACAATCTCAGAGGAGTACAGCAAGTAGCCTCCGGAATGGACCAGGCATCGGAAATGCTGTTTCAATATGCCAATGGTCCTCTCAATGATGCTGCGCGTTGCAATGTGTGACATGGTGTATTGACGGTCAGCTTCCGTCCGGGTTACACGTAGAGACGTCATGAGTCAGGTGGTGAGGCTGTACCCTTTGTCTCCCAGTAGCCAGCTGTGCCCTTCTGGCTGCTGCTGAAACATGGCAGAAATAACGCTGTCACGTAGGATGAACGCATCATGGGTGCTGCCAGGGTATCTTGCATCGACTGACATGATATGATGCATGTTGTCACACACGAGCTGCACATTAATGGAGTGGAAGCTTTTCTGTTCCTGTACATCGCGGAATCCTTCAAAGGTGTTCGCAAGGCAATGTGGGTATAATCAATGCAGCCCTGTACCTTTGGGAAGCCAGCAATCCTGGAGAAGCCCACAGACCTGTCATGGATTGCTTGGGCAGTCATGGGGAACTTTATGAAGTCATTCCCTCATTGCAGCCGTGACCTGGCGAATGGAGACATGTGTTACATTTTGAGAGATGGTGCACACATCCCCAGTTGCAGCTTGTAATTGATCCGGAGGCATAGAATGAAAGTGCAGCTGTAAGCTTCACTTCAACTGACAAAGCAATCCTCCTGATGCTTCTGGGTTGCAGGTCTGCTTTGACCAACGCACGGATCTCACTTACAACGTCTTTGCAGAAATGCAGTCTTCTGACACAGTCTGCGTCACTCAGGTGGAGGTACGAACACCTGTCTCATTATACCCGAGGTGGGTAAGGCCTCCTGCCCAGCACCCTACAGGCTCTGATGTCCCTGATGCGATGAAGTCAAATTAATTGTCTCCTACATAGCACCATGATGCAGAAGGCTCGCACAAGGTATGGCATTGTCAGTATTGCCCCTATATTTACATTTGAAAGAAGCTCAAAATGGCAGGAAAACAGGCAGCACAGGTTCGCAGTTGTATCTCTCCAGGTCTGTCTGGATGGACCACAACCAAAGGTCTTATGACATCTCCTCTCTCCCGCCCCCGAGTCTTGTGACTTCTCTCTCTCCCTCCCCCTCCCCGGGCTCCAAACCTTCAAATCGGCACCTCTCTCTCTCTCCATCTCCTCTCCTCTCTCCTCTCCTCTCCTCTCCTCTCCTCTCACCCCACTCCCCACACCCCCAGCCTTTACTAATTGGAGTTTTGTGACTTCTCTCTCTCCCTTCCCCCTCCCCAGGCTCAAAACCTTCCAATCAGCACCTCACTCTCTTTCCCCCCCCGCCCCCCCCCCCCCCCGACCATCACAGCTTGTTTTGTAGCCCAACCCCGAGCCGCTGTGTCTGGGCGCGATGTTGATTCTGCCGGGCAAATCTACGACCATCCAGCCCTGCTTCAAGACGTTCACTAGTGGTGTGTGAGTGAGTAAAAAAATGAGAAAACTTCTGAAATCCAACAAATTTATACCTCTACGTTGACAGGTAAAAAAAAGTTGAACTTTATTCTTGATTTTGACAGTATTCTTGACTCCCTCCAAAATCTTCGATTTAAAAACAATGGCATCTTTCAGCACAGAGTTGTGAATGTGCACTGGTTTTCTTAACTCACCAGAAGGTTTTTCAGGAGTGGCCAGATACACCAACCTAAGAGAAAAAAATGTTGGCCAAACTGCGAACAATTGAAAAAACCGGCGCATACATGAGGCAACGTCAAAAAAAACATTTTAAAAAACTGGCCTAGAAAAATCGTAACTAAATCAGTTACGCCAGCGCAGATCGCAGGGGGAAACTTTGAAAAAAATAAATACGCCCAAAAAAAAGGCGCGCGCCAAAAAAACGGCACAAATGAATGGAGAAAATTGAGCCCCTTATCTCTATCCAATGCATTCTACTGGAAAGCATAAATGTGTAAGTATCAAGTGAAAATAGGATCAGGCTCAGCTATGATGTCTCATTCAATCAAATCACCCCGAATACTCATTGGCTAGGCTCAAAGATGAAAAATGGCTACTTGGCTGAGGTACCAGTGGGTGGCTAATGCCATAAAAGCAAACACTTTCAGGACAGGAAATGGGAGGGAAAATGTTTTTTTAAAAGATGTTTGGAAATTTATTGTAACAAGCACCGATAAAAGCACAGATATTACAACCAACACCATACCATTGGACCCCCTCCTTCACTGGATATGAAAGTACTTCCTGTTGCTTCAGTGCCATAGGTGCTGGCTCGTTAAAAGATCCAATTTGTCCCAAGTTAAAGTAAAATACAGATAATAGTGTTTGGTTTGTTTTACGTTAGTTCCAGTAACAACATGTTATGATGAATACATTTTTGTGGAGCCCCTCAAATGACTCAATGGATAACTGCACCACTTGGCACCATACTGAGCCATGTAGACCAGGAAAGTCCCAGTTTAGATGCCTGATTGGCAATGTTCCCTCTAATCTTCAATGTTCCTGTGATGTATGTAGCACTCAAATCACTGACTCCACACAGTCTGGTGTCGTAGTACCTGCTGTGACCTTAGTCTTTTATTGTGCAACTCCAGAGTGCCTCTCAGGTGTGGTGGGCAGCCTTTTATACTCTGTCCTGCAGGTACTTTCAGGTTTCCCACCACAGCGCCCTCTGTGGCGCACCATTGTACTTATACATTTAATGTACCTGGACAATACATAACAGTTCCCTCTAATTTTTCTTGGCTATGCGGCCCATTCAAAATTCCACACATGCACTGTTTTGCCATTTGAAAGCCAGTGAGCCAGCTGTGCAGGACCTCCAGACTGCTGCATGGCCGCACACCTTAACAGGAACATTGTTGATCTGTTCTGAGTCAGCTGATCTCAGCTGGGCTGTAAATTAGGCATTTCAATTGGCTTCAGTGCCGAGTGTCTGGAAGACAGAGCGGAACTTAGCTAAGGTTCCACCTTCTGATCACTGTCCAGGGATCCCTGCTGGGAAATGCATGTTTTGGATCAAAATCAGCTGTGGCATATGTCACAGCCAATTAGCTTGCTGACATTTGTTGTTTCATCTTTCTCATGAAGAATGGCCTCTTGGGAAATGTGCTAAAAGGCTGCGATCACCCCTGAAATCATAGCCCTGGTTTTGTGAGGGTCAGCACTGTCATAGGAGCCTCTCACCTGAGTGTATGTGTTGTAAATTTGGGGAGGGAGGTTGTAACACTTTGCATTTTGTGATGCACAATCAGTGGGGGGGGGGGGAGGGGGCAATAAAGGGAAGCTGTAGTACAGGTATGCATGAATTTCATTAACATTGAATAATTATTAAAATGAAGTTACATGCTGAATTTCACAATTTGAAGCAAGGGTCTGTCCCTGGCATGCAGCTCACCGAAATAAGCGAGGTGCATGGCTGCTAAATGAGCTTGATCAGCTTTGAATAATTTCTTAAAGCAAGATTGCTAGGGGGAAAAATTTGTCCCATAGTGCCAGTAGATGATGCTAATGTGACATTGAGACCAGTACCGACAGGACGAGGCGAATTAATGGCACACGTCAAATCGGGACCCCCGTAGTGCTACCAGTAACAGCTATTGCCGGGGACCTCAATGCCAGGGAGATCATGACTTCAGTGAGTGTGCAACGCTTATTGAACGCCTGACTTCCCAAATTGCTTTTTGCTACTTACCTCACTACCTGGACTAAACACCAACAGAGAGAGCTGGTGTGCAGTGCCAGGAAGCTGGCTGCAGGGACATTATTTAAAGGAATCATCAGTAATCACTCGCACCTGTCAAGTTAGTGCAGTTTCAGTGGCTTTTTGTTAGTGTCAGTTACTGCAACAGTTTCATTGAGTAATTTCAAGGTTATTTTGTATCAGGAGTCTTGTGGCAAGTACAAAAAAGCTACATTTATTCTTCAAAGATTGAAACTGCAACACCTGGTAAGCATAATGGGGGCTGTACTGGCATGCCACCTCTCCCTCCAGGATCTATGCCAGAAGGAGCGTAGGCAGCGAGAAACATTGGAACATGTGCGCAGAGGGAGGAGGAAGAAGATGAGGAGGAAAAAGATGAGGAACAAGAGGGAGGTAGGAGGCAGCGAGACAATGAATGGGCATTGTGGTGTGCCACTTCCCTCCACATAATACGGCAGACTTATGGCGAGGTCCTTCTGCCTGCCTTCTCTCCACCACTAACACCAATGTCTCTAAAGCTTCATGGGAAAACCTGTGGGCTCTCTCCCTGAAGCAGCAATCTGGAGGATTTGTAATAAGTGCTCCTTCTCCTGGTCCTTCTTATGGTTGTTGAGGCAGCTGCACAGCCAACAATGGTGAGAATGAGGTGCTGCAGCATCAATGAACCTCCCTTTTAAGTAGTGAAAAAAGCATGTGGCAATCATAGAAACATAGAACCATAGAAAATAGGTGCAGCAGTAGGCCATTCGGCCCTTTGAGCCTGCACCACCATTCAATAAGATCATGACTGATCATTCCCTCAGTACCCCTTTCCTGATTTCTCTCCTTATCCCTTGATCCCCTTAGCCGTAAGGGCCATATCTAACTCCCGCTTGAATACATCCAATGAACTGGCATCAACAACTCTCTGTGGCAGGGAATTCCATAGGAAAACAACTCTCTGAGTGAAGAAGTTTCTCCTCATCTCAGTCCTAAATGGCCTACCCCTTATCCTAAGACTGTGTCCCCTGGTTCTGGACTTCCCCAACATCGGGAACATTCTACCTGCATCTAACCTGTCCCATCCCGTCAGAATCTTGTATGTTTTTATGAGATCCCCTCACATCCTTCTAAACTGCAATGTATAAAGGCCCAGTTGAACCAGTCTCTCCTCATGTGTCACTCAGTCCCGGGAATCAGTCTGGTGAAGCTTCGCTGCACTCCCTCAATAGCAAGAACGTCCTTCCTCAGATTAGGAGACCAAAACTGAACACAATATTCCAGGTGAGGCCTCACCAAGGCCCTGTACAACTGCAGTAAGACCTCCCTGCTCCTATACTCAAATCCCCTAGCCATGAAGACCAACATACCATTTGCCTTCTTCACTGCCTGCTGTACCTGTATGCCAACTTTCAATGACTGATGAACCATGACACCCAGATCTCGTTGCACCTCCCATTTTCCTATCTGCCGCCATTCAGATAATATTCTGTCTTCGCGTTTTTTCCCCCAAAGTGGATAATCTCACATTTATCCACATTATACTGCATCTGCCGTGCATTTGCTCACTCACCTAACCTGTCCAAAGTCACCCTGCAGCGTCTTAGCGTCCTCCTCACAGCTCACACTGCCACCCAGTTTAGTGTCATCTGCAAACTTGGAGATATTACACTCAATTCCTTCATCTAAATCATTTATGTATATTGTAAAGAGCTGGGGTCCCAGCATTTGAGCCCTGCGGCACTCCACTAGCCACTGCCTGCCATTCTGAAAAGGATCCGTTTATCCTGGCTTTCTGCTTCCTGTCTGCCAACCAGTTCTCCAGCCACATCATTATATTACCCCCAATACCATGTGCTTTGATTTTGCAAACCAATCCCTTGTGTGGGACCTTGTCAAAAGCCTTTTGAAAGTCCAAATACACCAAATCCACTGGGTCTCCCTTGTCTACTCTACTATTTACATCCTCAAAAAATTCCAGAAGATTTGTCAAGCATGATTTCCCCTTCATAAATCCATGCTGACTTGGACCGATCCTGTCACTGCTTTCCAAATGCGCTGCTATTTAATAAGAACATAAGAACATTTCATCTTTAATAATTGATTCCAACATTTTCACCACTACTGATGTCAGGCTAACCAGTCTATAATTACCCGCTTTCTCTTTCCCTCCCTTTTAAAAAAATGGTGTTATATTAGCTACCCTCCAGTCCATAGGAACTGATCCAAAATCGATAGACTGCTGGAAAATGATCACCAATGCATCCACTCTATGGGCCCAAGTTTCCACATGATTTGCACCTGATTTTTAGGAGCAACTGGTGGAGAATGGACTATCTTAGAAATCGCAATTCTCCATATTTTTTTTTCTGCAGTTCTAGTCAGGTAGAACAGTTCCACTTTGGAACAGAATTTTTTCTTCAAAAGCGGGTGTGTCCGGCCACTGACACCTGATTTGAAAGTTTCCACAGTGAAAACGTACTCCAAACTAACTTAGAATGGAGCAAGTGAAGATTTTTGTAGAACTGAAAAAACCTGTTCTATATATTAAAAAATCAGGCGCAGGTTACAAATTAGGCGTCCAGAACGAGGTGGGAGGGGGAAGGGAAGTCATTAAATTCTACAATAAATCCTTATTTGTACTTATACAAATATTATACAAATAAATCCAACCTGAATAAAAATTTATAAGCAAAGAAAAGATTAAATAAACCATCTTCCTACCTGTGTGAAAGTGCTTCAGCCAGGGAGAATGCTGCAGCAAGCCTCACAAAATGAGGCAGCCATTCCCGAAGGCAGGCGGGAGGGTGGGAGGGAGGGAGGGAGGGAACCGACCAAACGCGGGGGGGAAGGAAGCCGTTCCAGACAGCGGGCGGGTGGGAGGGAGGGAACTGACCGACCGACCGAACGCGGGGGGGGGGGGAGGAAGCCATTCCAGACGGCGGGTGGGTGGGCGGGAGGGAGGGAGGGAACCGACCGAACGCGGGGGAGGGGGGAGGAAGCCATTCCAGACGGCGGGTGGGTGGGCGGGAGGGAGGGAGGGAACCAACCGAACGCAGGGGGAGGGGGGAGGGAAGGAAGCCGTTCCAGACGGCGGGCGAGCGACCGAATGCGGGGGGGGGGGGCGGAGGGAGGGAAAGGAAGCCGTTCCAGACGGCGGGCGGGAGGGAGGGAGGGAACCGACCGACCGACCGAAAGCAGGGAAGCCGTTCCAGATGGTGGGGAGGGACCCAACTGACCGAACGCGGGGGGGGGGGAAGGAAGCCATTCCAGACGGCGGGCGAGCGACCGAACGCAGGGCGGGGGAGCCGTTTCAGACGGCGAGCGAGTGAGCGGGCGGGAGGGACCCAACTGACCAACCGAACGCAGCGGGGGTGGGGGGGGAGGAAGCCGTTCCAGACGGCGGGAGAGAGGGAGGGAGGGAAGGAGACAGAAGGCTGCAGGAAGCCTCAGAAATTGAGGAGCCATTTCCCGACGGCAAAAGGGGGAGGTCGTCGGGAAACGGCTGCCTCAACTTTCTGAGGCTTCCTGCAGCCTTCTCAGTGCTGATGTGCTGATGGCAATATGCTTTTATTAAAAAATGTTCAAAAACTAAACAGCTACAAAGAACTGCAAAAATGGCCGAGTGCCAATGTTTCCTTCACACTGCGCGTGCGCGAACGCTCCAACGCGCACGCGCAGCGTTGCCGGCAAGAAAAAAACTAATTTAAATAGTACCCGCCCCCTCCCACTTACAAAATCGGCACGAGTGTAGGCTCCGCCCCCCTGGGCGCCGCGCCAAACAGACAAGGAGCTGCAGGGCTCTCCAGAATCACGAGTTTTTTTTTCGACGCCGTTTTAGGCACGAAAAACGGGCGCCCAGCTCGGAGGGGCGCCCGTTTTTTATCTTGTGGAAACTTGGGCCCTATGTAGGGCCACTTCCTTAAGTACTCTTGGATGCAGACTATCAGGCCCCGGGAATTTATCGGACTTCAATCCCAACAATTTCCCGAACACAATTTCCCGCCAAGTAAGGATATCCTTCAGTTCCTCCTTCTCACTAGACCCTCGGTCCCCTAGTACTTCCGGAAGGTTATTTGTGTCTTCCTTCGTGAAGACAGAACCAAAGTATTTGTTCAATTGGTCTGCCATTTCTTTGTTCCCCATTATAAATTCACCTGAATCCGACTGCAAGGGACCTATGTTTGTCTTCACTAATCTTTTTCTCCTCACATATCTGTAGAAGCTTTTGCAGTCAGTTTTTATGTTCCCGGCAAGCTTCTTCGCGTACTCTATTTTCCCCTTCTTAATTAAACCCTTTGTCCTCCTCTGTTGAATTCTAAATTTCTCCCAGTCCTCAGGTTTGCTGCTTTTTCTGGCCAATTTTTATGCCTCTTCCTTGGATTTAACACTATCCTTACTTTCCCTTGTTAGCCACGGTTGAGCCACCTTCCCAGTTGTATTTTTACTCCAGACAGGGATGTATAATTGCTGAAGTTCCTCCATGTGATCTTTAAATGTTTGCCATTGTCTATCCACCGTCAACCCTTTAAGTATCATTTGCCAGCCTATCCGAGCCAATTCACGCCTCAAACCATCGAAGTTACCTTTCCTTAAGTTCAGGACCCTAGTTTCTGAATTAACTATGTCACTCTCCATCTTAATAAATAATTCTATGGTCACTCTTCCCCAAGGGATCGCGCACAACAAGATTGCTAATTAGTCCCTTCTCATTACACATCACCCAGTCTAGGATGGCTAGCTCCCTAGTTGGTTTCTCGACATATTGGTCGAGAAAACCATCCCTAATACACTCCAGGAAATCCTTCTCCACCGCATTGCTACCAGTTTGGTTAGCCCAATCAATATGTAGATTTAAGTCACCCATGATAACTGCTGTACCTTTATTGCATGCATCCCTAATTTCTTGTTTGATGCTGTCCCCAACCTTACTACGACTGTTTGGTGGTCTGTACACAACTCTCACGAACGTTTTCTGCCCCTTGCTATTCCGTAGCTCCACCCTTACCAATTCCACATCATCCAAGCCAATGTCCTTTCTTACTATTGCATTAATTTCCTATTTAACCAGCAATGCCACCCTGCCTCCTTTTCCTTTCTGTCTATCCTTCCTAAATGTTGAATACCCCTGGATGTTGAGTTCCCAGCCTTGGTCACCCTGGAGCCATGTCTCCGTGATGCCAATTACATCAAACCCATTAATTGCTATCTGCGCAGTTAATTGGTCCACCTTATTCCGAATACTCCTCGCATTGAGGCACAGAGCCTTCAGGATTGTCTTTCGAACACACTTTGCCCCTTTAGAATTTTGCTGCAATGTAGCCCTTTTTGCTTTTTGCCTTATGCTTCTCTGCCCTCCACTTTTACTTTTTTTCTTTCTATCTTTTTCTTCTGCCCCCTTTCTACTTCCCTCTGTCTCCCTGCATAGGTTCCCAACCCCTGCCATATTAGTTTAACTCCTCCCCAACAGCAGTAGCAAATACTCCCCCAAGGATATTGGTTCCAATCCTGCCCAGATGCAGACTGTCTGGTTTGTACTGGTCCCACCACCCCCAGAACCGGTTCCAATGTTCTAGGAATTTGAATCCCTCCCCTCTGCACCACTCCTCAAGCCACGTATTCATCTGAACTATCCTGTGATTCCTACTCTGACTAGCACGTGGCACTGGTAGCAATCCAGAGATTACTACTTTTGAGGTCCTATTTTTTAATTTAGCTCCTTGCTCCCTAAATTTGTCTTGTAGGACCTCATCCCGTTTTTTATCTATATCGTTGGTACCTATATGCACCACGAGAACTGGCTGTTCACCCTCCCTTTTCAGAATGCCCTGCACCCGCTCCAAGACAATCTTCCAGATATAAAAGGGGTCAGAGGGTCTAGTAAGAAGGAGGAACTGAGGGAAATCCTTATTAGTCGGGAAATTGTGTTGGGGAAATTGATGGGATTGAAGGCCGATAAATCCCCAGGGCCTGATGGTCTGCATCCCAGAGTACTTAAGGAGGTGGCCTTGGAAATAGCGGATGCATCAACAGTCATTTTCCAACATTCCATAGACTCTGGATCAGTTCCCATGGAGTGGAGGGTAGCCAATGTAACCCCACTTTTAAAAAAGGAGGGAGAGAGAAAACAGGGAATTATAGACCAGTCAGCCTGACATCAGTCGTGGGTAAAATGATGGAATCAATTATTAAGGATGTCATAGCAGCGCATTTGGAAAGAGGTGACATGATAGGTCCAAGTCAGCATGGATTTGTGAAAGGGAAATCATGCTTGACAAATCTTCTGGAATTTTTTGAGGATGTTTCCAGTAGAGTGGACAAAGGAGAACCAGTGGATATGGTGTATTTGGACTTTCTGAAGGCTTTCAACAAGGTCCCACACAAGAGATTAATGTGCAAAGTTAAAGCACATGGGATTGGGGGTTGTGTGCTGACGTGGATTGAGAACTGGTTGGCAGACAGGAAGCAAAGAGTAGGAGTAAATGGGTACTTTTCAGACTGGCAGGCAGTGACTAGTGGGGTACCGCAAGGTTTTGTGCTGGGACCTCAGCTGTTTACATTGTATATTAATGATTTAGACGAGGGGATTAAATGTAGTATCTCCAAATTTGCGGATGACACTAAGTTTGGTGTCAGTGTGAGCTGCGAGGAGGATGCTATGTGGCTGAAGAGTGACTTGGATAGGTTAGGTGAGTGGGCAAATGCATGGCAGATGAAGTATAATGTGGATAAATGTGAGGTTATCCACTTTGGTTGTAAAAACAGAGAGACAGACTATTATCTGAATGGTGCCAGATTAGGAAAAGGGGAGGTGCAACGAGACCTGGGTGTCATGGTACATCAGTCATTGAAGGTTGGCATGCAGGTACAGCAGGCGGTTAAGAAAGCCAATGGCCTGTTGGCTTTCATAGCGAAGGGATTTGAGTACAGGGACATGGAGGTGTTACTACAGTTGTACAGGGCCTTGGTGAGGCCACACCTGGAGTATTGTGTACAGTTTTGGTCTCCTAACTTGAGGAAGGACATTCTTGCTATTAAGGGAGTGCAGCGAAGGTTCACCAGACTGATTCCCGGGATGGCGGGACTGACAAATCAAGAAAGACTGGATCAACTGGGCTTGTATTCACTTGAGTTCAGAAGAATGAGAGGGGAACTCATAGAAATGTTTAAAATTCTGATGGGTTTAGACAGGTTAGATGCAGGAAGAATGTTCCCAATGTTGTGGAAGTCCAGAACCAGGGTTCACAGTCTAAGGATAAGGGGTAAGCCATTTAGGACCGAGATGAGGAGAAACTGCTTCTCCCAGAGAGTGGTAAACCTGTGGAATTCTCTACCACAGAAAGTTGTTGAGGCCAATTCACTAAATCTATTAAAAAAGGAGTTAGGTGTAGTCCTTACAACTAGGGGGAGCAAGGGGTATGGCGAGAAAGCAGGAATGGAGTACTGAAGTTGCATGTTCAGCCATGAACTCATTGAATGGTGGTGCAGGCTCGAAGGGCCGAATTGCCTACTCCTGCACCTATTTTCTATGTTTCTATTTTCTATGTTTCTATGTTTCTACATCACCCAGTCTAGGATGGCCAGCCCTCTAGTTGGTTCCTCGACATATTGGTCTAGAAAACCATCCCTTTTGCACTCCAGGAAATCCTCCTCCACCGTATTGTTTCCAGTTTGGTTCGCCCAATCTATACGCATATTAAAGTCACCCATGATAACTGCTGCACCTTTATTGCATGCACCCATAATTTCCTGTTTGATGCCCTCCCCAACATCACTACTACTGTTTGGAGGTCTGTACACAACTCCTACTAGCGTTTTCTGCCCTTTGGTATTCCGTAGCTCCACCCATACCGATTTCACATCATCCAAGCTAATGTCTTTCCTTACAATTGCATTAATTTCCTCTTTAACCAGCAACGCTACCCCGCCTCCTTTTCCTTTCTGTCTATCCTTCCTAAATGTTGAATATCCTTGGATGTTGAGTTCCCAGCCTTATTCACCCTGGAGCCATGTCTCCGTGATGCCAACCACATCGTATCCGTTAACTGCTATCTGCACAGTTAATTCGTCCACCTTATTCCGAATACTCCTCGCATTGTGGCACAGAGCCTTCAGGCTTGCCTTTTTAACACACTTTGACCCTTTAGAATTTTGCTGTAAAGTGGCCCTTTTTGTTTTTTGCCTTGGGTTTCTCTGCCCTCCACTTTTACTCATCTCTTTTCTGTCTTTTGCTTCGGTCTCCATTTTGTTTCCCTCTGTCTCCCTGCATTGGTTCCCATCCCCCTGCCATATTAGTTTAACTCCTCCCCAACAGCACTAGCAAACAGTCCCCCTAGGACATTGGTTCCGGTGCTGCCTATGTGCAGACCATCCAGTTTGTCCTGGTCCCACCTCCCCCAGAACCGGTTCCAATGCCCCAGGAATTTGAATCCCTCCCTGCTGCACTACTGCTCAAGCCACGTATTCATCTGAACAATCCTGCGATTCCTACTCTGACTAGCACGTGGCACTGGTAGCAATCCCGAGATTACTACTTTTGAGGTCCTACTTTTTAATTTAGCTCCTAGCTCCTTAAATTCGTCTCGTAGGACCTCATCCCGTTTTTTACCTATATCGTTGGTACCAATGTGCACCACGACAAATGGCTGTTCTCCCTCCCATTTCAGAATGTCCTGCACCCGCTCTGAGACATCCTTGACCCTTGCACCAGGGAGGCAACATACCATCCTGGAGTCTCAGTTGCGGCCGCAGAAACGCCTATCTATTCCCCTCACAATTGAATCCCCTATCACTATCGCTCTCCCACTCTTTTTCCTGCCCTCCTGTGCAGCAGAGCCAGCCACGGTGCCATGAACTTGGCTGCTGCTGCCCTCCCCTGATGAGTCATCCTCCTCAACAGTACTCAAAGCGGTGTATCTGTTTTGCAGGGGGATGACCGCAGGGGACCCCTGCACTACCTTCCTTGCACTGCTCTTCCTGTTGGTCTTCCATTCCCTATCTGGCTGTGGACCCTTCACCTGCGGTAAGACCAACTCGCTACACGTGCTAATCATGTCGTTCTCAGCATCGTGGATGCTCCAGAGTGAATCCACCTTCAGCTCCAATTCCGCAACGCAGTCCGTCATGAGCTGGAGATGGATACACTTCCCGCAGACGTAGTTCCCACATAGTACAGAAGGAGCATATCACGTGTCCGAGCTCTCCTGCCATGACTTAACCCTTAGATACACTTAATTTGCCGACAACAATGTTAACAGGTTACTTACTGATATAAAAAGGAAAAAGAAAAGCTACTTACCAGTCACCAGCCAATCACTTACCCCTTTGGCTGTGACGTCACCTTTTGATTTCTTTCGACTTCTTTTTTGCTTTCTCTCCCCGCTGAAACTGCACAGGCTGGGCCTTTATAGGCCGCTCCGACACCACGCACTCCCGCCTCTCGCTGACTGCCGCCGCCTCAGGAACACCCGCTGGGCCTTTATAGGCCTCACTCATGCTGCTCCCGCCTGTCGCCGACTGCCGCCGCCTCAGGAACACCCGCTGGGCCTTTATAGGCCTCACTCATGCTGCTCCCGCCTGTCGCCGACTGCCGCCGCCTCAGGAACACCCGCTGGGCCTTTATAGGCCTCACTCATGCTGCTCCCGCCTGTCGCCGACTGCCGCCGCCTCAGGAACACCAGCTGGGCCTTTATAGGCCTCACTCATGCTGCTCCCGCCTGTCGCCGACTGCCGCCGCCTCAGGAACACCAGCTGGGCCTTTATAGGCCTCACTCATGCTGCTCCCGCCTGTCGCCGACTGCCGCCGCCTCAGGAACACCAGCTGGGCCTTTATAGGCCTCACTCATGCTGCTCCCGCCTGTCGCCGACTGCCATAATGAGAAAGGACTAATTAGCAATCTTATTGTGCGAGGCCCCTTGGGGAAGAGAGACCATAATATGGCAGAATTACTTAATACGATGGAGAGTGACACAGTTAGTTCAGAGACTAAGGTCCTGAACTTAAGGAAAGGTAACTTCGATGGTATGAGACATGAATTGGCTAGAATAGACTGGCGAATGATACTTAAAGGGTTGACGGTGGATAGACAATGGCAAACATTTAAAGATCACATGGAGGAACTTCAGCAATTATACATCCCTGTCTGGAGTAAAAATAAAACTGGGAAGGTGGCACAACCGTGGCTAACAAGGGAAATTAAGGATAGTGTTAAATCCAAGAAAGAGGTATATAAATTGGCCAGAAAAAGCAGCAAATCTGAGGACTGGGAGAAATTTAGAATTCAGAAAAGGAGGACAAAGGGTTTAATTTGGAAGGGGGAAATAAAGTATGAGAGGAAGCTTGCCGGGAACATAAACACTGACTGCAAAAGCTTCCATAGATATGTGAAGAGAAAAAGATTAGTGAAGACAAACATAGGTCCCTTGCAGTCAGATTCAGATGAATTTATAATGGGGAACAAAGAAATGGGGAACAAAGAAAAAGTTGGTCCTGTCTTCACGAAGGAAGACACAAATAACCTTCCGGAAGTACTAGGGGATCGAGGGTCTAGCGAGAAGGAGGAACTGAAGGATATCCTTATTAGGCGGGAAATTGTGTTAGGGAAATTGATGGGATTGAAGGCCGATAAATCCCAGGGGCCTGATAGTCTGCCTGTACTTAAGGATGTGGCCCTAGAAATAGTGGTTGCTTTGGTGATTATTTTCCAACAGTCTATCGACTCTGGATCAGTTCCTATGGACTGCAGGGTAGCTAATGTAACACCACTTTTTAAAAAAGGAGGAAGAGAGAAAACGGGTAACTATAGACCGGTTAGCCTGACATCAGTAGTGGGGGAAATGTTGGAATCAATTAGTAAAAATGAAATAACAGTGCATTTGGAAAGCAGTGACAGGATCGGTCCAAGTCAACATGGATTTATAAAGGGGAAATCATGCTTGACAAATCTTCTGGAATTTTTTGAGGATGTATCTAGTAGAGTGGACAAAGGGAGAACCAGTGGATGTGGTGTATTTGGACTTTCAAAAGGCTTTTGACAAGGTCCCACACAAGAGATTGGTATGCAAAATTAAAGTACATGGTATTGGGGGTAATGTGCTGACGTGGATAGAGAACTGGTTGTCAGACAGGAAGCAGAGAGTCGGGTTAAATGGGTCCTTTTCAGAATGGCAGGCAGTGACTAGTGGGGTGCCGCATGGCTCAGTGTTGGGACCCCAGCTATTTACAATATACATTAATGATTTAGATGAATGAATTGAGTGTAATATCTCCAAGTTTGCAGATGACACTAAACTGGGTGGCAGTGTGAGCTGTTGGGGGGACGCTAAGAGGTTGCAGGGTGACTTGGACAGGTTAGGTGAGTGGGCAAATGCATGGCAGATGCAGTATAATGTGGACAAATGTGAGGTTATCCACTTTGGGGGCAAAAACATGAAGGCAGAATATTATCTGAATGGCGGCAGATAGGAAAAGGAGAGGTGCAACGAGACCTGGGTGTCATGGTACATCAGTCATTGAAAGTTAGCATGCAGGTACAGCAGGCGGTGAAGAGGGCAAGTGGTAGCTAGGCCTTCATAGCTAGGGGTTTTGAGTACAGGAGCAGGGAGGTCTTACTGCAGCTGTACAGGGCCTTGGTGCGGCCTCACCTAGAATATTGTGTTCAATTTTGATCTCCTAATCTGAGGAAGGACATTCTTGCTATTGAGGGAGTGCAGCGAAGGTTCACCAGACTGATTCCCGGGATGGCTGGATTGACATATGAGGAGAGATTGGATCGACTGGGCCTTTATTCACTGGAGTTTAGAAGGATGAGAGGGGATCTCATAGAAACATATAAAATTCTGATGGGACTGGACAGGTTAGATACAGGAAGAATGTTCCTGATGTTGGGGAAGTCCAGAACCAGGGGACACAGTCTAAGGATAAGGGGTAAGCCATTTAGGACTGAGATGAGGAGAAATCTCTTCACTCAGAGAGTTGTGAACCTGTGGAATTCCCTACTGAAGAGAGTTGTTGATGAGAGTTGTTGGATATATTCAAGAGGGAGTTAGCTGTGGCCCTTACGGCTAAAGGGATCAGCGGGTATGGAGAGAAAGCAGGAAAGAGATACTGAGGTGAATGATCAGCCATGATCTTATTGAACGGTGATGCAGGCTCGAAAAGCAGAATGGTCTACTACTGCACCTATTTACTATGTTTCTATGTTTCATACTGTTCTTTGCAATGTTGTGATATGGTGTGGTCTCATAGCCTGTCCAGGTCTTTCTGCTTTATCTCCTGCCAGTTCCACTTGCTCCTCACTTGAGTCATGATTCACCTGGTGCATTTTCCTCAAATTTCCTACCAAAATTATCCAACTTCCTGGTTTTCTCCATGTGTTATGCACAGCCTTATCCTGTAAGCAAAACATAGCGAAGAAAATTATACAAACTTCACAAGTCCACAAAACTGCATTGCTATGCCCAGACTACCTCCCTACCAGGGATAAGATTTTGTTACTGAGCTGTCATGGTGGTTTTGATGGAAGTATTCTGTGTGAGCGGAACTTTGAACTGTAATGTACAAAGTATTACAGTGCCCCACTGCAATTATACCCTCCAACATCTGTTGCATGCAAGAATGAGAAGAAGGGCACACGTTCTATGCATACTGTTTCTCTGAGGATGCAGGAAAAAGACATTTCTATTTTGGGCACTATCTTCTATGGGTGATTAATGACCATGTAAGGTACACTTACCTTGATATTTTTCCAAATTCCTGAAAACCTTTTCCTCATTTATTCCCAGTTACGATAGATCCAAGAGGCTGCCTTCATTCTCTGAGACCCTAATTGCAGCTTGCATTTTTGTCTTCACAACAGAATGCCCTTTGCCCCAAAAAGAGCCTATCTGCTTCTTGCAGCATGCCTCCAAGGCATGGTTGTTGAATAGGTAAGTTTTGCCCACATTGCTTCTTGTAACAATATTCTCGTATAGCTTAGGGATAATTTGCAGACCTTAATATTATGTTCCCTTTAAGGGCCAACAGCAGTCCTTTAACAGTTACAAAGTCCAACCAGCTAACAGCTGTCAACCACTAGTGCTCCTAGCTACAATCTTTCAACCTTCCTTGAATATGGGAGTGGTGCCAGAGGACTTCAGATGTTACTCCCGTCTCCTCGCCAGCTTTCATCCTATTCAAGATTGACCTCATCCCCAATATCATTCTCTTTAGTAAACACTGAAATAAACTACTTAGGGTTCAATTTTGCCCAAAGCCGTTTTTGGCGTATTGCCAGAGTTACGCCCTTTTTTCTAGGCCAGAAGTACTCCAAAAATAAATGTGCCACGTTTCCCTGCTCTATTTTTTAAATTTGGCACCGCACAACCTGTCCAGTCGCCTCGGGGGGTGGAGTCGATTGACTGCGCTGAAAAAGCAATGCTGCCCCTTCTACGCATGCGCGAAAAAAAAAAAGTTTTTGACGTAATACCTATGGGTGCGCATGTGTAGTACAGCTCCTGGTCTGCAATCGGCTATTTTTAAACAGCCAGTTGTGTGTGTGAGAGTTGTTGAGTGCTGTGTGAGAACTGTAATTATTATTGGAAAAATCAGATCTGCAATACAAGATGTAACGCGGCTCCAGGACCAAGAATTTCTTACAGGATGAAGTGGAAGCACTAGTTAATGTGATTGAGGCCAGATGGCAGGAGCTGGACACCAGCAGAGATCACATAAAAAGTTCCATCAAAAGAAATGAAGAAACACTGGAACCAGCTTGCACAAGATTGTTGTGCAATGGTGACTACCCCAAGATCTGGAAGCCAGTGCAAAAAGAAGTGGCAGGACCTTGGTCAAGTAGTTAGAGTAAGTAATATTTTAATTTATTCAATGCAATTGCAATTGTAATGTAAATGTGACCAGCTGTATATGTCCCACCCAGCAGAAAGACACCCTCTCTAAAAAGTTGTATTTTCATCTTTGCAGAGGAAAGTGGCACATAACAATAGGGAAAGACTCGAACAGGAGGAGACAAATCTGCACCCACTGACACCCTTGGAAGAGAGGGTCGCTGCTTTGGTGGGTCCTGTCTGGAGATAAGCAACCACGACTGCACAAGCTGGGCCCACACTCGAGAGAGAGGGTAAGTCCTGCAATTCCACAGTCTGGCTTTGCTAAATGTTAAGTACTGCACGGGCTGGCCGTGCTTCGGTTCATGGGGATGTCTCTATCAGCTCCGCCTCGGTTGATGCAATGTGCTATCATTCATCATGGTCCTTCAAATCAGCCTGCTGCCTGTGCTGTGTGAGCTTACTCATGCCACCCTGTCCCCTCTTTGCTGCGAACCATTTGTCTGTTCTGTTATATTTTGCAGAACTTGAGGCCAACCCTGACGATGCAGAAGAAGATTCAGACGGGGACGAGCATGAAGAGGAGAACATCTTCCAATCCCAACTTCCAGACCAAGAGCATGTGGGTGAGGGGAGGGGATAGATGAAGCTCCCAGTGCTGTATTCACTTTTGAGGAGGTGCAGCTGCCGTCCATTGAGCTGCCAGCCCCTTCCCTGACTAGTGGTTTGAGTGTTGGTGGGATATTCTATGGTTTCCCACCTTCTGAGGCTGGGGATTCCAGTGGGGTGCAGCGAGGCACACCTAGGGCCCCACCGTACGAGGCTGCGGATCCCAGTGGTGAGGTGCATAGAAACATAGAAACATAGAAAATAGGTGCAGGTGAAGGCCTTTCGGCCCTTCAAGCCTGCAACATCATTCAATATGATCATGGCTGATCATTTTTGCAACTTTAGTACCCCATTCCTTCTTTCTCTATATACCCGTTGATCCCTTTAGCTGTAAGGCCCACATCTAACTCCCTTTTGAATATATCTAATGAACTGGCCTCAACAACTTTCTGTGGTAGAGAATTCCACAGGTTCTCTGAGCGAAGAAGATTCTCCTCATCTCGATCCTAAATGGCTTACCCCTTACCTTTAGACTGTGACTCCTGGTTCTGGACTTCCCCAGCATCGGGAACATTCTTCCTGCATCTAACTTGTCCAATCCCATCAGAATTTTATATGTTTCTATGAGATCCCCTCTCATTCTTCTAAATTCCAGTGAATATAAGCCTAGTCGATCCAGTCTTTCTTCATATGTCAGTCTTGCCATCCCGGGAATCAGTCTGGTGAACCTTTGTTGTACTCCCTCAATAGCAAAAATGTCCTTCCTCAGATTAGGAGATCAAAACTATACACAATATTCAAGGTGTGGCCTCACCAAGGCCCTGTCCAACTGCAGTAAGACCTCCCTGCTCCTATACTCAAATCCTCTCACTATGAAAGCCAACATGCCATTTGCCTTCTTCACCGTCTGCTGTACCTGCATGCCAACTTTTAATGACTGATGTACCATGACACCCAGGTCTCATTGCACCTGCCCTTTTCCTAATCTGTCACAATTCAGATAATATTCTGCCTTCCTGTTTTTGCCACCGAAGTGGATAACCTCACATTTATCTACATTATACTGCATCTACCATGCATTTCCCCACTCACCTAACATGTCCATGTCACTCTGCAGCCTTTTCGCATCCTCCTCCCTGCTCACACTGCCATCCAGCTTAGTGTCATCTTCAAACTTGGAGATATTACATTCAATTTGTTCGTCTAAATCATTAATGTATATTGTAAATAGTTGGGGTCCCAGCACTGAGCCTTGTGGTACCCCACTAGTCACTGCCTGCCATTCTGAAAAGGACCTGTTTATTCCTATTCTTTGCTTCCTCTCTGCCAACCAATTCTCTATCCACGTCAATACATTACCCCCAATACCATATGCTTTAATTTTGCACACTAATCTCTTGCGTGGGACCTTGTCAAAAGCCTTTTGAAAGTCCAAATACACCACATCCACTGGTTCTCCCTTGTCCATTCTACTAATTACAACCTCAAAAAATTCCAGAAGATTTGTCAAGCATGATTTCTCTTTCATAAATCCATGCTGACTTGGACCAATCCTGTCACTGCTTTCCAAATGCGCTGCTATTAGATCTTTAATAATTGATTCCAATATTTTGCCCACTACTGATGTCAGGCTAACCCGTCTATAATTCCCTATTTTCTCTCCCTCCTTTTTTAAAAAGTGGGGTTACAGTAGCTACCCTCCAATCCATAGGAACTGATCCAGATTCTATAGAATGTTGGAAAATGACCACCAATGCATCCACTATTTCTAGGGCCACTTCCTTAAGTACTCTGGCATGCAGACTATCAGTCCTGGGGATTTATCAGCCTTCAGTCCCATCAATTTCCCTAATACAATTTCCTGACTAATAACGATTTCCTTCAGTTGCTCCTTCTCGCTAGACCCTCGGTCCCCTAGTATTTCCGGAAGGTTATTTGTGTCTTCCTTCGTGAAGACAGAACCAAAGTATTTGTTCAAAATTGGACTGCCATTTCTTTGTTCCCCATTATAAATTCACCTGATTCTGACTGCAAGGGACCTACATTTGTCTTCACTACTCTTTTTCTCTTCGCATATCTATAGAAGTTTTTGCAGTCAGTTTTTATGTTCCCTGCAAGCTTACTCTCATACTCTATTTCCCCCCTCCTAATTAAACCCTTTGTCCTCCTCTGCTGAATTCAAAATTTCTCCCAGTCCTCAGGTTTGCTGCTTTTTCTGACCAATTTATATGCCTCTTCCTTGGATTTATCACTATCCTTAATTTCCCTTGTTAGCCACGGTTGAGCCACCTTCCCAGTTTTATTTTTACGCCAGGCAGAGATGTACAATTGTTGAAGTTCATCCATGTGATCTTTAAATGTTTGCCATTGCCTATCCACCGTCAACCCTTTAAGTATCATTCGCCAGTCTATCCTAGCCAATTCACGTCTCATACCATCGAAGTTACCTTTCTTTAAGTTTAGGACTCTAGTCTCTGAATTAACTGTATCACTCTCCATCTTAATGAAGAATTCTATCATATTATGGTCACTCTACCCCAAGGGGCCTCGCACAACCAGATTGCTAATTAATCCTCTCTCGTTACACAACACCCAGTCTAGGATGGCCAGCTCTCTCGTTGGTTCTTCAATGTATTGGTCTAGAAAACCATCCCTTATGCACTCCAGGACATCCTCCTGCACCATATTGCTACCAGTTTGATTAGCCCAATCTATATGCAGATTAAAGTCACACATGATAACTGCTGTACCTTTATTGCATGCATCCCTAATTTCCTGTTTGATGCCATCCCCAACCTCATTACTACTGTTTGATGGTCTGTACACAACTCTCACTAGTGTTTTCTGCCCTTTGGTGTTCCGCAGCTCTAGCCATATAGATTCCATATCATCCAAGCTAATGTCCTTCCTTACTATTGCGTTAATCTCCTCTTTAACCAGCAATGCTACCCCACCTCCTTTTCCTTTCTGTCTGTCCTTCCTGAATATTGAATACCCCTGGATGTTGAGTTCCCAGCTTTGGTCACTTTGGAGCCATGTCTCCATAATCCCAATTACATCAAATCTGTTAACAGCTATCGGCGCAGTTAATTCATCCACCTTATTATGAATGCTCGTTGCATTGAGACACAGAGCCTTCAAGCTTGTTTTTTTAACATTGTTTGTCCTTTTAGAATTATGTTGTAATGTGGCCCTTTTTGATTTTTGACTTTGATTTCACTGCCCTCCACTTTTCCTTGTCTCTGCAGCGAGGCACACCCAGTGCCCCTGTCCGAGGCTGTGGGTCCCAGTGGTGGGGTGCAGTGAGACACACCCAGGGCCCCACCGTCCGAGGCTGTGGCTCCCACTGGTGGGGTGCAGTGAGGCACATCCAGGGCCCCCGTCCAAGGCTGCGGGTCCCAGTGGTGAGGTGCAGCGAGACACACCCAGGGCCCCAACGTCCGAGGCTGCGGGTTCCAGTGATGGGGTGCAGAAATGCACAACCAGGGCCCACCATTTGAGGCTGCGAGTCCCACCGGGATGCTGTGAGCCGTACCCAGAGTGAGGAGGAGAAGGAGAGCTCGACCGCGCTCTCCTGAGGTGCAGGATCTTAACAGATGTGGTTCAGATGATGGCAATGAGTGCGGAGAGCACTGACCTTACACGATCATTCCTGGGTGGGTGATGAGGTATCGGGACTGTTGGGAGAAGTAACAACACTCTCACGAGAAATGGAAACACTGTCCGGGAACATGAGGGAGGGAATATCTCAGTCAGCTGGAACCATGTCAGTGCACATGAGGGAGGGAATGTCGCAGGTAGCTGATGTGCTGTCAGAGAACATGAGGGCGGGAATGTTGTTGGTAGCTGATGT
Source organism: Pristiophorus japonicus (assembly GCF_044704955.1). Taxonomy (NCBI): domain Eukaryota; kingdom Metazoa; phylum Chordata; class Chondrichthyes; family Pristiophoridae; genus Pristiophorus; species Pristiophorus japonicus. Next base: position 103,322,222 of record NC_091984.1, on the reverse strand, counting down.
GCTGTCAGTGATCATGAGGGAGGGAAAGTCGCAAGTAGTCCAAACACTCTCAGTGAACATGAGGGAGGGAATGTTAGAGGTAGTTGAGACACTGTCAGGGCACATGAGGGAAGGAATTTTGGAGTTAGCTGCTGCAATAAGGGAACACACCCAGAACCCGCACTCATTGACAGAATCAACTGCCACTCCCACTCCAATCCGCAGACCAGCTTTGAAGAGCCCCAAGACGGTCCCTCCACATTGCCACCTGTCCCCCCAACAACAGGTGCGCATTACCCGAGATATTAGAAAGAATAAGCTTGGTATGGGCAGGGGTGGTGGAGTCACCAAGATCAAGCACGATGGGCGGTCTTAGAATATCATCATCATCATAGGCAGTCCCTTGAAATCGAGGAAGACTTGCTTCCACTCTAAAAGTGATTTCTTAGGTGACTGAACAGTCTAATATGGGAATTACAATCTCTGTCACAGGTGGGAAAGATAGCCGTTGAAGGAAAGGGTGAGTGGGACTGGTTTCCCGCATGCTCCTTCTGCTGCCTGCGCTTGGTTTCTGCATGCTTTCGGCAACGAGACTCGAGGTGCTCAGAGCCCTCCCGGATGCACTTAGGGCGGTCTTTGGCTAGGGACTCCCAGGTGTCGGTGGGGATGTTGCATTTTATCAAGGAGGCTTTTAGGGTGTCCTTGAAACATTTCCTCTGCCTACTTAGGGCTCGCTTGCCGTGTAGGATTTCTGAGTAGAGCGCTTGCTTTGGGAGTCTTGTGTCAGGCATGCGAACAATGTGGCCCACCCAATGGAGCTGGTTGAGTGTGGTAAGTGCTTCGATGCTGGGGATGTTGGCCTGATCGAGGACGCTGATGTTGGTGCACCTGTCCTCCCAGGGGATTTGCAGGATCATGCGGAGATATCATTGGTCGTATTTCTCCAGTGATTTGAAGTGTCTACTGTATAAGGTCCATGTCTCTAAACCATACAGGAGGGCGGGTATCACTACAGCCCTGTTGACCATGAGCTTGGTTGCAGATTTGAGTGCCTGATCTTCGAACACTCTTTTCCTCAGGCGGCCGAAGACTGTGCTGGCGCACTGGAGACGGTGTTGAATCTCGTCGTCGATGTCTGCCCTTGGTGATAATAGGCTCCCGAGGTATGGAAGGTGGTCGACGTTGTCCAGGGCCACGCTGTGGATCTTGATGACTTGGGGCAGTGCTGTGTGGCAGGGTTAGATTGGCGGAGGATCTTTTTCTTACGGATGTTTAGTGTAAGGCCCATGCTTTCGCACATCTCAGTGAAGATGTTGACTATGACTTCGAGTTCAGTCTCTGAATGTGCCCAGACGCAAGCGTCGTCCGCGTACTGTAGTTTGACGACAGAGGTTGGGACAGTCTTGGATCTGGCCTGGAGATGATTTCTCAGCCTGTCTTGATGACTATGCACATGCTGCAGACTAGAGATGGCAGAAGGTATACTTAAGAACATTATGTGCCCAATCAAAGAGGTGGCAGACTGCTGAGGAGGACGAGAACTTACATCCCATACACTTATAGGGAGAAGCGGTCTTATCTGAGACAATGCGCAACAAGGTTATGTGAAATAAAAAACATTTAATGAGAACATTTGTATAAAATCATAATTATAACTGTAAAAAGCACCCCACCCCACCACAAATTTATAAAATTTATATCATTCATTAAACGTTTAACATTTCCAACAACACTTCATAAACATAGAACACAAATGCAAAAAAACAAGCTACCCTCTACCCCCGTCACCCAAACCTCCCAACAAAATAGCAACAACAACATAAAAATACTGTGACCACTTTCCTTTCCCCCTCTGCTCCTCCTCCCCACCTCTACCCTTTCCCCTTCCTCTCTCGACTCCAAGCCGCTTTGCCGAAGAACTCCTCAGGCGCTGCTTCATTGGGTGGAGGATGCCGGCAGATCTGCTGGTTGGCCAGATACAGGAGAGTATTGTCCCGAGGAAGGAGAGGACAGTCCCGAGGAGGGAAAGTCCTCCGAGCCAGAAGAAAGACCTTCCTCCTGGCTCACATATGTCGTTGGCAATGGGCGAGCGGCACCTTGGGGTGCAGTGCCACGCTCCGGGACCACTGGTAGCCCTCTGGCACCAGTGTTCCTGGCTATCACCTCCAGGGCCTCCGCCATCCACGGCACATACTTGGTCATGGTGGCGGAAATGCTGGCCAGCTGTTGGGATATGCCCCCCATTGTCTGGAAGATCTGCTGACCTATTTCAACACTCCTCCTGGACAAGTGTACCATGTCCCCGCTCAGATCTGCCACTCACGGAGCAGTCCTGCTGTGTCGAACCGACCTCCGTGGGGTTGGCGCCATCATGGAGACACTTGAGATACCCTGCGGCAAGGTGCTTGGGCCCGCTACCTCCACGGTGGAGGAGGGCATGGCCACAGGAGCACTAACTGTCAACGGGGTTGCATAGATTCTGGAACCTGGTGATGCAGGCTCTTCAAAGTCGGCACTGTCATTAGTGGAGAAGGCACCCTGCAGCTCCATGGGTGAGATTCGGGGCTCCTCAGCACCAGATTGATGATCCCCCAGCGAGTCCAGCGCCGGACCCGCAGCTTCTTGGCTCGGTGGTGTTACATGGGGCCGCACGGCTGGCTGAGCTACAAAACATAAATGAGGTTATTAGAGGAGAAGTGGGTGGTAGGGTCACAAGGTGATTCAAATGCGACACACAGCATATGCACGACAAAGGCACTACTGCTATCAAAATCATCACAGACATCACATTTCATGACTATGACCAAATTCTGCATTACAATGATTTTCATGAGGCCATCATTATTTAGACAACATTTTTATCAATCATCTATCATACATTATTGTTCGGATATGAGTGGGTGTGGCATCTATTGACTTAACATCATGCAATGATGTATACTTTACTCATGTGGCATCACATCAGGTTCTGCTGCTGCTTGCGTGGCCGACCGGGGGTAGCTCCCCACTTGTGCTAGCACCTGCTCCTTGATGTCTATCAGCTCGCTGATGACTGGTGACCCGCCACCCGTGCGCCGCTGCTCGGCCCTATTCTTCGAAAGCTTCTTCTGCAAAAGGTAACAACAGCACGACATGGCATGAGATCATTGCGTGAGATCATTGCTAGGTACTGTCACAGAGATTGATACAACACATAACCGACAGATGTAATCATGATTATTACAAAAATTATCATTATTTACCAAAAAACGTACACCGTGAACGCAGGCTTTGAGTAAAGCATTCCCAGTATAAGTGCAAGACATCACATCTGATTTTAATCACTCATTACACTTACAATTCAAATTATATAAATATATAAGTAAATGTAAATAAATGTAATACTTACTCTCGCGGATCCGACAAGGCGGTTGCCCTCACGCACCTCGTTTGTTGCCGACGAGACCACCTCGCCTATGTCGGCCCAAATCTTCTGGTAAACCTTTGGGGTGGGCTTCCCATGCCCACCCTGGGTCAATTGACCCCAGCGTGACTTCACCTCCTGCAGGAGAGAGGCATTTACCTCATCGGAGAATCTCCAAGCTTGTTTTTGTCCTCCCACTTCTAGTTCCTCTCCCACCTCACTGCTTTCACCAGCGTCCTCATCCTTCACATCGTGCTGTGTTGCCTCCTCCATGCCTTCCATTTTAATTATTTTTTTTTCCCCAAAATCTCCGTGCAAACGAAGTTATTTGTGCTGTCAATTCCTTTTATTGCTGCTAAATCTCTTTCCTGCCTCCCACAACTGCCAAACAACCACACAACACGCCCACACATGCTTTCAGTTCCTCTCTGCTCCTTCTCCCTCTCCTCTTCTGCACATGTATTGATGACCCCTGACCTCCTGAAACGCGGGAAACATGGAAACATAAAAACATAGAAAATAGGTGCGGGAGTAGGCACTTCGGCCCTTCGAGCCTGCACCACCATTCAATAAGATCATTGCTGATCATTCACCTCAGTACCCCTTTCCTGCTTTCTCTCCATACCCCTTGATCCCTTTAGCCGTAATGGCCATATCTAACTCACTCTTGAATTATATCCAGCGAACTGGCATCAACAAATCTCTGTGGTAGGGAATTCCACAAGTTAACAACTCTCGGAGTGAAGAAGTTTCTCCTCATCTCAGTCCTAAATGGCTTACCCCTTATTCTTAGACTGTGTCCCCTGGTTCTGGACTTCCCCCAACATCGGGAACATTCTTCTTGCATCTAATCTGTCCAGTCCCGTCAGAATTTTATATGTTTCTATGAGATCCCCTCTCATCCTTCTAAACTCCAGTGAATAAAGGCCCAGTCGATCCAGTTTCTCCTCATATGTCAGTCCTGCCATCCCGGGAATCAGTCTGGTGAACCTTCGCTGCACTCCCTCAATAGCAAGAATGTCCTTCCTCAGATTAGGAAACCAAAACTGAACACAATATTCCAGGTGAGGCCTCACCAAGGCCCTGTACAACTGCAGTAAGACCTCCCTGCTCCTATACTCAAATCCCCTAGCTATGAAGGCCAACATACCATTTGCCTTCTTCACCGCCTGCTGTACCTGCACGCCAACTTTCAATGACTGATGTACCATGACACCTAAGTCTCGTTACACCTCTCCTTTTCCTAATCTGCCGCCATTCAGATAATATTCTGTCTTTGTGTTTCTGCCACCAAAGTGGATAACCTCACATTTATCCACATTACACTGCATCTGCCATGCATTTGCCCATTCACCTAATCTGTCCAAGTCACCCTGCAGCCTCCTAGCGTCCTCCTCACAGCTCACACCGCCACCCAGTTTACTGTCATCTGCAAATCTGGAGATATTACACTCACTTCCTTCATCCAAATCACTGATGTATATTGTAAAGAGCTGGGGTCCCAGCACTGAGACCTGCGGCACCCCACTAGTCACTGCCTGCCATTCTGAAAAGGACCCGTTTATCTCGACTCTTTGCTTCCTGTCTGCCAACCAGTTCTCTATCCACGTCAGTACATTATCCCCAATACCATGTGCTTTAATTTTGCACACCAATCTCTTGTGTAGAACCTTGTTAAAAGCCTTTTGAAAGTCCAAATACACCACATCCACTGGTTCTCTCTTGTCCACTCTACTAGTTACATCCTCAAAAAATTCCAGAAGATTTGTCAAGCATGATTTCCCTTTCATAAATCCATGCTGACTTGGATGTGGGAAATGACCGTTGCCATGGCGTTGCTATGGACGCTGACATTTTATGGCAGAAGAGCAAAAAATTTACCGCTAACGCCCATTTCACATTGCTCGCGCTAACGCCCATTTTATAAAGTGGAAAGTTGGGGTTTTGAAAATGGGCGCTAATCCGGTGCTGTCAAAACCCATAATAAATGCCAACGCTGGAAATAACACCCATTTTTGGGCGATCTGCATAATAATAGAAAGTCGAGCCCTTGGTTCTTGCGCCACGTTGCATCTTCTATTGCAGCTCCGATTTTTCCAATGAGAATTAAAGTTCTTTAAAAATACCCGAATGCAGACTGGAAGCTGAAGTGGGCATGCATGCCCATGGGAATCACATCAAAAACATCCTCTTTTTTTCAGACATGCGCAGAAGGGCAGCATTGTTTTTTCAGTGCAGACATTAGGCTCCAACCCCCGAGGCTACAGGACAGGCTGCGCAGCGCCAATTTCAAAAAATAGAACGGGGAAACTTGCTACATTTTTTTTGTAGTATTTGGGGCCACGAAAAACGGGCATAACTCTGGCAATACGCAAAAAAGCGGCATTGGGGAAACTTGAAACCCTATATCTTGTTGCCTCCCCTTCTTGGACTCTATGACCAGGGAAGAGGAGCAGGTGAAATGAGTACCAAGCAATTCTTCAGCAATAGCCCCGAGACTGATTGCCCTTCTGATGAATCTAACCCCACCTCCACCCACACTCCAGTACCATTCCTGTAAAATCTTTCCACTACTTCTATTACTTCAGCAATTTTTTTACCTACATTCAATTCCTAACTTGAATTCCCACTGCTTTCGGTGCAGTTGCTCATGAGGGATATTATCAAAGGCTTCTGTAATACTAACTATACCAAACTCTATGGGTTTCCATTATCCATTTGGGATGCCACATTTTCCAAACCCTTCTGAGGCTATATGAGCTTTATTATCATGATAATTGAGTGCATCATTTTACAATTTGATGTACGATAGATAGGTCTGTAACTCCCAGATTTGACCCATTTACTGAATATGAATACTATGTTAGCTAATTTCCAGTATAGTGGCAGTGGCACCGTCCTCACATTCACTTCATATTGCCTCTAGACTTGAGTACTCCAACTCACTCCTGGCCGGCCTTCCACATTCCACATGACGCAAACTTGAAGTCATCCAAAACTAAGCAGCCCGTGTACTAACCCGCACCAATTCAAGATCACCCATCACCCCTGTACTTTCTGACCTACATTGGCTCCCAGTTAAACAATGCCTCGATTTCAAAATTCTCATCCTTGTTTACAAATCACTCCATGGACTTGTGCCTCCTTATCTCTGTAATCTTTATCAACCTCACAATCCTACAAGATGTCTGCGCTTCTCAAATTCTGGCCTCTTGAACATCCCTCATTAAAACCAATGGTGGATATGCCTTCAGCTGCCTGGGCCCTAAGCTCTGGAACTCCCTCCCTAAACCTCTATGCCTCTCTACCTCTCTTTCCTCCTTTAAGATGCTCGTTAAAACCTACCTCTTTAAACAAGCTTTTGATCATCTGCCTTCATTTCTTCTGTGGTGTCAAATTTATCTGTTTATCTGTAACACTGTCGTTAAGCGCCTTGGGACATTTTACTACATTAAAAGTGCTATATAAATAAAAGTTATTATTATTATTATAAATTTCACCCTAGTCTCTCTTAGTAACCTTGGATAGAAACTATTCATCCCAGAGATTTCTTTGATCTTCGCTCTTGAAGCATGTTGAGAACCTCCATCTTGCTGATGTAAAATTCTGTAGACCTGCTTGGTTTATCTTCAACCAAAGGCCTGTTCGTATTGCATTCTTCAAAGAATACTTCTGGGAATCAATTATTGAGTACATTAAGTATTCTCTGCTTATCTGCACTTTCAACCCACTGGCATCCTGTAAGGTTCTCACCTATTTCTGATCTGTTCTATCACTGTTTTAGTACTGGAAGAATTTCTTGCTGTTGTGTTAATTGCTTTCAGCTATGCTTATTTCCTGTTTTCTCTTTGCTTCTTTGGACACACTTCTGAAGTTGCCAGTATTCTTTTCAGTAAACCTCACTTACCCTTCTGTCTGCAAGCTTTATGTAACTTATTTTTCTTTTTTATTTCACTACATTATCTTGTTAATCCATTTATTTTGGGGATTTATTCTGGCTAATTTTGCTTAATCTATTTGTCCTTCATGCTCCTCAGTAATTTAAAGCTTGGACCAAGAAATATTTAAGTTTTTTTATTCATGATTTCCTTCTGAACTTGAAGCACGTAAAGTCCTTCCAAAATTCTGTTTTTATATTGGCCCTTTATTTGCTAGGCAAAAAGAATTCTCCATCAAACTTTACATAAGAATAAGTGACTTTGAGTTGTCTTTCAGATTCATGTACAACAACAACAAAAACAACTTGTATTTATATAGTGGGGCCGAAATTCACCCCCGCCGGAAACGGGTCTCACCTACCATTTTTCCTGTGTTTCCACCACCACGGTGGATGCGGTGACCTCTTGTGTGAAATTCAGCTCTTTGTCTTTTTTTTCGAGCGGGGCGTAAGTTGGTCATAATGGGGGCGGAAGCGGGAGTGGAGTGTCCGTCATAATTGGAACGGAAGTGGAGGGGGGCGGGCACAGAGTGTTCGGCGCTGTCAGTCATCAGCGTTGCACTGATAACGTCAGCACGCTGGCGTGTTACCATGTCTCTCCTTTTCACTTAAAGGGGACAACCGCTGCGAGCTCTGCGATTAATTTAATTAGGTCCACTGGGCCACCAGGGAGGACTTTGGCCGGATCAGCAGCCTGGCATCCAAGAAGGGGTGCCAGGCTGCCTGTTGGCGGCCAAGCCAAACCTGGGGGCATAATTGTTGGGCCGACCTGGCAGTCGGCTGACAAAAAAAAATAAGGTGGCGACCGCGGCAGTGCGTCCTCTTCTCTAATTCAGCAGAGGAGGACAAAGGGTTTAATTAAGAGGGGGAAAATAGGGTACAAGAAGAAGCTTGCCGGGAACATAAAAACTGCCTGCAAAAGCATCTATAGATATGTGAAGAGAAAAAGATTAGTGAAGACAAACGTAGGTCCCTTGCAGTCAGATTCAGAAGAATTGATAATGGGGAACAAAGAAATGGCAGACCAATTGAACAAATACTTTGGTTCTGTCTTCACGAAGGAAGACACAAATAACCTTCCGGAAGTACTAGGGGACCGAGGGTCTAGTGAGAAGGAGGAACTGAAGGTTATCCTTATTGGGTGGGAAATTGTGTTAGGGTAATTGATGGGGTTGAAGGCCGATAAATCCCCGGGGCCTGATAGTCTGCATCCCAGAGTACTTAAGGAAGTGGCCCTAGAAATAGTGGATGCATTGGTGGTCATTTTCCAACAGTCTATCGACTCTGGATCAGTTCCTATGGACTGGAGGGTAGCTAATGTAACACCACTTTTTAAAAAAGGAGGGAGAGAGAAAGCGGGTAATTATAGACCGGTTAGGCTGACATCAGTGTGGGAAAATGTTGGAATCAATTATTAAGGATGAAATAGCAGCGCATTTGGAAAGCAGTGACAGGATCGGTCCAAGTCAACATGGATTTATGAAAGGGAAATCATGCTTGACAAATCTTCTGGAATTTTTTGAGGATGTAACTAGTAGAGTGGACAAGAGAGACCCAGTGGATGTGATGCATTTGGACTTTCAAAAGGCTTTTGACAAGGTCCCACACAAGAGATTGGTGTGCAAAATCAAAGCACATGGTATTGGGGGTAATATACTGACGTGGATAGAGAACTGGTTGGCAGACAGGAAGCAGAGAGTCAGGATAAACGGGTCCTTTTCAGAATGGCAGGCCATGGCTAGTGGAGTGCCGCAGGGCTCAGTGCTGGGACCTCAGCTCTTTACAATATACATCAATGATTTGGATGAAGGAATTGAGTGTAATATCTCCAAGTTTGCAGATGACACTAAACTGGGTGGCGGTGTGAGCTATGAGGGGAATGCTAGGAGGCTGAAGAGTGACTTGGACAGGTTAGGTGAGTGGGCAAATGCATGGCAGATGCAGTATAATGTGGATAAATGTGAGATTATCCACTTTGGTGGCAAAAACGCGAAGACAGAATATTATCTGAGTGGTGGCAGATTCGGAAAAGGGGAGGTGCAACAAGACCTGGGTGTCATAGTACATCAGTCATTGAAAGTTGGCATGCAGGTACAGAAGACGGTGAAAAAGGCAAATGGCCTTCATAGCTAGGGGATTTGAGTATAGGAGCAGGGAGGTCTTACTGCAGTTGTACAGGGCCTTAGTGAGGCCTCACCTGGAATATTGTGTTCAGTTTTGGTCTCCTAATCTGAGGAAGGACGTCCTTGCTATTGAGGGAGTACAGCAAAGGTACACCAGACTGATTCCCGGGATGGCAGGACTGACATATGAGGAGAGACTGGATCAACTGGGCCTTTATACATTGGAGTTTCGAAGGATGAGAGGGGATCTCATAGAAACATACAAGATTCTGACGGGACGGGACAGGTTAGATGCGGGTAGATTGTTCCCGATGTTGGGAAGTCCAGAACCAGGGGACACAGTCTTAGGATAAAGGGTAGCCCTTTTAGAACTGAGATGAGGAGAAACTTCTTCACTCAGAGAGTTGTTAACCTGTGGAATTCCCTGCTGCAGAGAGTTGTTGATGCCAGTTCATTGGATATATTCAAGAGGGAATTCGATATGGCCATTACGGCTAAAGGGATCAAGGGGTATGGAGAGAAAGCAGGAAAGGGGTACTGAGGGAATGATCAGCCATGATCTTATTGAATGGTGGTGCAGGCTTGAAGGGCCGAATGGTCTACTCCTGCATCTATTTTCTTTGTTTTTATGTTTCTAATGGCGTCTGCACTGCCATTTCGCACACACTGCAAGCACAGTGCACCGACAGAAAAAACTGTTGGGGGCACCGAGCGGTGGCCGCAAGATTGTTTACAGTGAATTTTGCTTGCAGTGCGGGAGATTGGCGGTGCGCACTTTGATGACGGACGTGGGAGGGTTTGGCAGCAGTGGGGCGGAAGTAGGGACTGGCGGAAAAATCACCGAGGAGAATTTTGCGAGCAGCGGCCATTCAACAAAAAAGCAGCGGCCATTCGACATCACCGCGTGGCCGTCGCTTTCTGATGGTAACAGGCCTTATTGGGAGGCTGAATTTCGGCCCTAGTGTCTTTAACGTAAAGAGATAAGTTTTAAAGAGCATCTTAAAGGGGGAAAGAGAGGCAGAGATAGCCAGTCTCTTTTGGTCTCCTGGGGAGGACTCTTGCACCCATCAGCAGGGAAGAGGACTTCCCTGCGTGCTCTAACAAGAATATGTAGGGAGTCATCTGAGAATCTGTGTGCAGGCCTCGGTCTTTATAAAGCCATATGTGCAAGACTGAGTAATAATCAGATGGTGATATTTACTGCCTACACAGTGCTAGATGAATCTTCAAATGCAATCTGGCCAAAGCTGCTTTAAATATCCCTCAGATGTCAACAGCAGGGATGTGGTGAGCAGGAGCAGGGAGCAGTGCTGGAAGTGCTTCAGTGATCTCATAAGTCAGGAAAAGTGAATGCAAAGCCACATACATTCATCCTGCGGTGTCATCACATCCCCATGTGAATGGTCAAACATAACATTGCCTCCACCAATGGGGGTAGTGTGAAAGGCATGGGTTGGACATTGTTAGAGATGCTTAATGGTGTTGTTGGGGGTGGGGTGGGGGACGGGGAGGGGGTGACCTGGCACAGCACATGGCAGCTATAATGTTGTATAATGCAGGAAGTTAAGTGCATTTTTATTATTCGTTCTTGGGATGTGGGTGTCGCTGGCAAGGCCAGCATTTATTGCCCATCCCTAATTGTTCTTGACAAGATGGTGATGAGCTGTCTTCTTGAACCGCTGCAGTCTGTGTGGTGAAGGTACTCTCACAGTGCTGTTCGGGAGGGAGTTCCAGGATTTTGACCCAGCGACAATGAAGGAATGGCGATATACTTCCAAGTCAGGATGGTGTGTGATTTGGAAGGGAACTTGCAGGTGGTGGTGTTCTGATGCGCCTGCTGCCCTTGTCGTTCTAGGTAGTAGAGGTCGCAGGTTTGGGAGGTGCTGCCGAAGTAGCCTTAGCGAGTTGCTGCAGTATATCTTGTAGATGGTACACACTGCAGCCATGGTGCGCTGGTGGTGGAGGGAGTGAATGTTTAAGGTGGTGGATAGGGTGCTGATCAAGCGGGCTGCTTTGTCCTGAATGGTGTCGAGCTTCTTGTGTGTCGTTGGCCATGATGTTAGCCAGGTCTGATGATGAGGCCATCCCTGACCTCCTGGGCAGTAAGGTGCTCGGGTGCTGCTGGGATCGGGACCTCAGGTACCTCCTGCTCCTCCTCATCTTCCAGCTGATGCTCATCATCCTCCTCCTCCTTGTAGAAACATAGAAACATAGAAAATAGGTGCAGGAGTAGGCCATTCGGCCCTTCGAGCCTGCACCATCATTCAATATCATGGCTGATCATTCACCTCAGTACCCCTTTCTTGCTTTCTCTCCATACCCCTTGATCCCTTTTGCTGTAAGGGCCATATCTAACTCCCTCTTGAATATATCCAATGAACTGGCATCAACAACTCTCTGCGGTCGGGAATTTCACAGGTTAACAACTCGCTGAGTGAAGAAGTTTCTCCTCATCTCAGTCCTAAATGGCTTACTCCTTATCCTTAGACTGTGTCCCCTGGTTCTGGACTTCCCCAACATGAGGAACATTTTTCCAGCATCTAACCTGTCCTGTCCCGTCAGAATTTTATAAGTTTCTATGAGATCCCCACTCATCCTTCTAAACTACAGTGAATACAGGCCCAGTCGATCCAGTCTCTCCTCATATGTCAGTCCTGCCATCCCGGGAATCAGTCTGGTGAATCTTCGCTGCACTCTCTCAATAGCAAGAATGTCCTTCCTCAGATTAGGAGACCAAAACTGAACACAATTCCAGGTGAGGCCTCACCAAGGCCCTGTACAACTGCAGTAAGACCTCCCTGCTCCTATACTCAAATCCCCTAGCTATGAAGGCCAACATACCATTTGCCTTCTTCACCTCCTGTTGTACCTGCATGCCAACTTTCAATAAACGATGTACCATGACACCCAGGTCTCGTTGCACCTGCCTTTTTCCCTAATCTACCGCCATTCAGATAATATTCTGCCTTCATGTTTTTACCACCAAAGTGGATAACCTCACATTTATCCACACTATACTGCATCTGCCATGCATTTGCCCACTCACCTAACATGTCCAAGTCACCCTGCAGCCTCTTAGCATCCTCCTCACAGCTCACACTGCCATCCAGCTTAGTGTCATCTGCAAACTTGGAGATATTGCACTCAATTCCTTCATCTAAATCATTAATGTATATTGTAAATAGCTGGGGGTCCCAGTATTGAGCCCTGCAGCACCCCACTTGTCACTGCCTGCCATTCTGAAAAGGACCCGTTTATCCCGACTCTCTGAAGTGGCTGCGCGCTCTCTGCCATGCTCCTCATGTAGCGCTTATCCTTGTTGCTGTGCTATGTTGTGCACATGCAGCAGATGGCCACGATTTTGAATATCCTGGCTGGTGCGTAATGAACGGCTCCTCCAGATCTTCCAAGGCATCTGAAGTGCATTTTCAGCATGCCTATTATTTGCTCTATGGTGTATATATCTCTTTCATTATATCTCTCCTCGGTCTCAGTATGTGGCCTCCTCAAGGGTATCATGAGCCATGTCTTCAGTGGATAACCCTTGTCTCCAAGCTGCCAGTTGGTAAGTGTGTTTGGTGGTGTGAAGAACTGAGGGAGGGTGGACTGGCGAAAGAGTCATGACAGCTGCCAGGGAATTAGATGCACACATATGTAATCATCTTTTTATGGCTGCAGACGAGCTGCACATTGAGGGAGTTGAAGCCCTTGCAGTTCACCAACACTCCTGGGTGATGATGGGCTGCCTTCATGTCCACATGTGTGCAGTCGATGATGCCTTGCACCCATGGGAAGCCAGCCAGAGCGGCAAAGCCCAACACCCGCTCAGTAAAACTGGCTTCATCAGTGGCAAAGTTGTTATAATTGGATGACTTGTCAAACATGGCATTGGTGACCTGTGTGATACACCTGTGGGCAGCTGACTACGAGATCCTACAAATGTGTGCTACAGATCCCTGGAAGGAGCCTGAGGTGAAGATGTTCCGGGTACTGGTGACCTTGACAGCCACTGGTAAGGCGTGTCCACCAGGACTGTTTCCAGTAAAGCTACAAATATCTGTAATGATCTGGTGCAATAGCCTGAGCCTCCTTTAGCACTGCTGCTTAGTCATGGTGAGGAAGCCTGTACTGTGTTGAGGGCATCACCCCGGTGCGGTGTAGCCCTGCATTGAAGCTCCCTGTCCTGTGGAGCAACAGATCATTGAGGAGAAGGTTGTTGGTGCTGTTGCTGCTGGTATGCCTACTGCTGCTGCTGGTGTTGGGGCTCAACCTGGTCTGATTCTGGGAACCAGGGTGAGACAGTATAAATGGCATCCATGCTGATGTAATAGATGGCAAGTCACGTAGAGACCGAGGACCAACCACGGCACATGCCATCTCCTCTGGGACTCCACTATCGCTCATTGAGCCCATCTCCCTCTGTGAGTGGGCAAGAATGGGTTCATTGGACTCCTGAGAGGCACAGGCAATGCTTGAGGTGGGCTCACAGCAAGTCCGTCGATGCTCTGCGGGACCCTCTTCAATGCCCCCATGAAGACGTGGTGTTTTGCGCGATCTCCCTGGACATTGCCACCAAGTTCAGGTCCACGTCTGCCTATCTCTCAGCGGGACTCCTGGTTCGACTCACCCTCTGGGGAGCTGGGCACAAAGCTTTCCCTCCTGCGGGGCGTTGCTGTAGACCACTGGGACCAGGAGCCTCAGGCTCTTCAAACCCCTCATATTCAGGCTCCTCCAGCGATGTGCTGTCCCCTCTCGGTAGGACTGTTTGCATCTCCAGCTCAGTGAGCAAACTGTTGTCCCCTCCCTCGTTATCTCCCCCATTGCCCAATGTTGATGGTTGAGAGGCAGGCTGCAGCGTTTCTGGCTGTTCATCTGTAAGCAGAAAGCAACAGACGTGTGGTTAGCAGCATGGGAGGCAGCAGGGAGATAAGTGGAAAGTGCCATTGGACATCTAAATGTTAAGTGGGTAGGCCACTTGATATTATGGGTCAAGGAACTCACATAAATCACAAACGCCATTTACATACCGTTACTATCCATAGGAGGCTCTGTCTCGCCGCCCGTGAACTGGAGTGCCCATGAGAGCCGACACTGCTCCACCTCAATGAGGTCCTGAAGATCAGGCACTCCACATCCGATACGCTGCTGCACCTGGCGATTATGAGCCAATTTCGCTTACAATAATAAGAAGGTGTGAGTGAATGTGCAGCTCATCGTGTGGCACATGTGCCTTCCATAGTAGAGTAGCTGCTACTGCCTGGAAGTGTAAAGATGTGCATTATAATCTGTGTGGCTGCACACAGAGCATGTGGGAAGGCTGGGAGTAGGTGAGAGCCACCTAGGATTGCGGCTCAGGGTGACATTTGGCAAATGCATATCAAGAGTCAAAGGGTAGTGCGAGGAGGCGTGAGAATGACTAAGGGGCAAGAGGGTCCACAACGCCTGAATGCACAGGGCATGGCTGGTGAATTGAATCTCCAGCTTTCAGGTGGCTTCACCAACCCACACCATGGCCTGAAACACATAGCGAAGGGGCTGCTTCCTCAAAGACTTTATATTGTTTGAGACAGTGATCTTGCAACCATGGCAGTGGTGCATCAATGTAAAGGGTACTTACCCTGATGATCCTCTCGAGATCGTTAAACATCTTGCGACATTGGGTCACAGTTCGAGGCACCGTGTCTCTCGCAGAGACCTCCTGTACTATCTCCCCCTAAATCCTCTGAAATACTCTTGGCATGGGCCTCCTTCCTCCATTCAGATGCAAGGCAGGCCACCTCACCTCTATAATCTGTATCAGTGCCTCAGCGGCCATGGCTGGGAAGCAGCATGCTCTTTGGCGTTCTACCTGCTCCTCCATTTTCCTGCTCTGCTCACAGTGCACAGGTGGAACTGCGCATGTGCAAACTTATAGTGCCGCGCCCATAACATTCGGCTGGGCTCGGGAACTACAGTGGGCCTCTGCGCATGCGCAATTAACTTGCTTTTTTTGCGCTGCAGTTTTTGGTTGGGGCGGATGAGTACAGGTGTGCAACACCTGATTTAGCGCCTCCGATCAATGTAGCTGAATTTCAGGTGAATTTCCCGGATGGAGGTGCAAACTTTTATAGGGCGCTATACTTGTCGACCCGCCATGAATAACGCCACAAAATGGCCGGAACTAAATTTCCAGCCCTGTACTCAAAATACACTCAGCAAGAGCATTTCCCTTAGGCAAGTAAGCAGGTGCCATGTGGCAGTATTTATTGTGCTTTCCATACTTTACAGTAATGGCCTCGATCAATGGCCACTGAACGTCCACTTCAGCTCGACACACATGGTTCCCAAGCTGCGTGGTTCCCATGACCATGCAGTGAAATTCAAAAGGTCTGGTTAAAAGCACTGTTCAGGTTCTGACAACAAGGTATTAATGAGGTAAATTGGGTCGCCTGCCTCTGCTGTTCGGCTCCATGCTGTGCTGGCAAACACGCCCGAGTTAATGGCGTGAGGAGGTGGGATGACGGCGTGTTCCCGACCCACTCTCATTTATTGAGCATTTATTCTTGACCCGCCTCCAATCCTGCATGTATGGTAGCATGAAAATTCTGGCCTTTGAGTAGAAAAAGATATGGGGGTCGAAACGGGTCGCACCTACCGCTTCTGATGTGTTTTCACCACCGCTGTGGATGAGGTGGCCTCCTGTGCGAAATTCAGCTCTTTGTCATTTTATTTGGAGCTGGCCGGAAGTCGGTCATAATGAGGGCAAGAGTGTGGTGGTGAGCACACTAGAAGGGCGGAAGCGGAGGCGGGATGGAGTCTCCGCCACTGTCAGTCATCAGCCTGACGCTGATGGCATCATGATGCCTGTGCGTCACCGCATCTCTCTTGTTCACTTAAAGGGGAGAGCTGCTGCCATCTCTGTGATTATTTCAGTTAGATCCACTGGGCCACCAGGGAGGGTTTCGGCCAGGCTGGCACCCAAGACGGGATGCCAGGCTGCCTGTTGGCGGCCTGGCCAAACCCGGGGGCATAATTGTCGGGCCGACCTGGCAGCTGGCTGACAAAAAAAATGAAATGGTGGCCGCGGCAGTGCGCCCTCCCCTTGAATGGCCGCTGCACAGTCATGTCGCACACACTGCAAATGCAGTGCACCGACAGAAAAATCTGTCGGGGGCACCGCTTGGCGGCTCGAAGATTTTTGTAGCTGAATTTCTGTGGAGGTGCGGGAGATCAGCGGTGCACTCTTTGATGACACACTTAGGAGGGTTCGGCTGCAGCGGGCGGAAGTGGGGACTGCCGGAAAAAGCACCGAGTTTAATTTTGCTGGCGGCGGCCTTTCGACTCCAAATCGGTGGCCACTCGACTCCACCACTTGGCCGCCACTTTCCGGTGGTAAAGGGCTTTTTCGGGAGACTGAATTTCAGCCCCATGAACTCTTGTCAATTGTAGTTCAGCTCGGGCATTGGGTTCTGAATGATGCTAGTTGGCATTGGTTACTGGAGTACCATGAGCAGTTTCTATCATGCTTGTATTACTTGCTGCTCATCTATTCCATTCTTAGGTCTGATATTTATCACTGCTTTACTACTCAAATTTTTTCAATTAGTGCCAATGTTGCATTAATCTTCCCCAGAACTCCATGGAATGCCTAGAGTTAATTCCTCCCTTCACTCATATACTAAAGGGAAAAAGACAGAACTTGGTGACTGAATTGCAAGTCAGAATCCTTCCCAAATTTCAATCAGATTTCAACTATGTGATTAATCTTGTTATGACCTGTTGCCACAATCCCTGAATGCTTGTGTGTACCCAACCTACCCAATCTATTGGTTATGTCTGTACTCATGGAGACCTATAAAAAAACCTCACAATTCATAGTATTGTTGATTATATATTAATAATATCAAATGATTCATGCTCCAATCACACTGTCCAAAGGTGAAAGGAATGTCATAGATCTTACAATTTGTTTGAATCTTTTTTCTGGGATCTATTAGTTTTACCTGCCTCTTAATTCATTACTATCTTTTGTAAATATAGTTAGGCACCTCCTGTTGTGAAGCCACTTAGTATCAGTCTATGTGTGGATCTCTGAAAGGTGAAAATGTTATTAATGTTACCATTTTGGATCTATTTCCCGATCTCGTTGCTATTGAGTGAATTTGGCATCAAAGGAAGAACAGAAATGCTGCAATTTGTAGCACTACAGTTACGCTGAAACAAGCAAATTGGATTTTTGTTTAAATTAATTACTCATATAACTCAAATCCAAAGCCAAGCTATTAAAGATTCTGCCATAGGAGAAATCTGGCTCAAATCCAAGATTATATATCAGCTCAGGGTTGGATTTCTTGGATAACAGAAAAGCTGCCATTTGATATTTGAGTGCCTGGAACTCAAATTAAATTAAATAACCAGGTTTGGTTGGGTTCAGTTTCTCAGCTACATGCCAGACTCATCCCTGTAGCAGTATTATTTCTACCCAGTGAGAAACTCAACTACTATCTTTTGGCAAACATCTTTGACAAAGCACAGGTGAGCTTTGTATAGCTGTTAGGATTTTTGACATTTTACAAGACACTCCCTTAAATATTCTGTATGGCCTTGTAATACACCGTTAATTTGTTACAAGTGTATCTACATATTCAACAAAATCAGTACTTGAGTTCCAGGTGATGGTTGCTGCTGCTCCTCCTCCTCCAAGTCATAGAAACGTATAAAATTCTGACGGGATTGGACAGATTAGATGCGGGAAGAATGTTCTTGATGTTGGGGAAGTCCAGAACCAGGGGACACAGTCTTAGGATAAGGGGTAGGCCAGTTAGGATTGAGATGAGGAGAAACTTCTTCACTTAGAGAGTTGTTAACCTGTGGAATTCCCTGCCGCAGAGAGTTGTTGATGCCAGTTCATTGAATATATTCAAGAGGGAGTTAGATATGGCCCTTACGGCTAAAGGGATCAAGGGGTATGGAGAGAAAGCAGGAAAGGGGTACTGAGGAAATGATCAGCCATGATCTTATTGAATCGTGGTGCATGCTCGAAGGGCCGAATGGCCTACTCCTGCACCTATTTTCTATGTTTCTATGTTTCTAAGTCTTGCTCTATCCAGAACAAAGAAGCAAGAATGGCTACTAAAGTAAGTAGAGAAAGCTTACTAAAGGGATGTCAGGCAATAGAAGTGTAGAAGTTGTGATCTGGAAGCTGGAAACTCTCCTGGAAAAGGTCCTCTGATCCAGTGAGCTTCAGCTGGGAGTCCTCTTTTTAATCTATAATTCACCGCCTGAAAGGGCGGTGGAAACAGATTCAGTAGTAACTTTCAAAGGGGAATTGGATAAGGAAAAGAAAAAGGAAATATTTATAGGGCTATGGGGATAGGGCAGGGGAGTGGGACTAATTGTATAGCTCTTTCAAAGAGCCAGCACATGCATGATAGACCAAATGGCCTCCTCTTGTGCTGCATGATTCTATACTGGTTCAGGAGCTGTCAAACACTAGGGTCTAGAAATTTGGGTAATTTGCACCTTCCATTAGCGCCCCCATGAGGCGCTAACAGGTTGCAAATTACTTTACGCCTGGGTGCGGCGCCGCTAACGATTCCCGCTAAATTCCCCGGGAGTTTAGCAGCAGTGATAACCTGTAGCGCTCCACTTGGCGGCGGTAACCCAAATTTTTCGAGCATTGCGGCACTTCCACGCCTACTGCAAAATGTCCCGTCTCCTGGATGTTACCGTCCTTAAATGAGGTGAAACGGAATTTCACCTCTTACGTTTTGCTGGCGGATCTGAGACTGGGCGGGATTTGTGAAATTGTATTAAAATACCGAGTGTGGGAGGGGAGGACGCACGTTTGTGTCTTTATTGGAGCATAATGTTGACCTTTTAATTCGGATCCAGCTTGCCTGGAGTGAACACATAACACGCGGCTCACAAACTTGTGACTTAAAATGGTTGAGGTGGGGGCTGTGGGAAGAGTGTGCGGGACCCTAGACGTGGTTTTAAATCTCCCGCCTGGCCTTAAGTTTGAGCTGTGTAAGGATATGACCATTCAAGGAAATAATGGAAAAATAAACATTTTAGTGTAGGGAGGAGAAAGTAGATGCTTCAAAGTTTTATAAATGAATATTTAGCAGTCTTAGAATAAAATGAAGATCTTGGGGTTCTTGTTAGAAAGAAAGGCTGTGATATCATAGACAAGTAACACAAGCTGGATCAACATTTAGGGGCACAGCTTACTTTGGAGAGATAGAAAAAATAAACTGCTAGGGGTAGCCTTTTATGTGGAAGAGAAGTTGATAACCTATCTGGGTCAGGTGTAGATAAGATGGAAACTCCGTAGAAGAAAATTAACTATAGGGGTCTGCTATAGACCACTAGGTCAAGGGGAGGGATCGGACCAAGAACTTTGTAGTCAAATAAAGAAAGCATGTACAGGAACAAATGCAGTTGTTATGAGTGACTTCTATTTAACAGGTATAGATTTGGAAATTTATGAAAGATGTAATAGGAATGAAAATATGATTCTGAACACAATATTGGATTGTTACAGGAACAATTTGTTAGAGGTGCTATTAGATCTCATATTAAGTAACAACCAGGAGATTTTTAGAGCATGTCAGTGACCGTAATATGATGGAGTTAAGATTAGTCTTATAATGGAAAAGAGAATGAGGACAACAGAAACATTTAATTTTAGAAAGGCAGATGAGAGGTGTGTTCAGGAAACCATACTGGACAACAGTATTAGAGAGGAAAAGAATGGAAGAAAAGTGATTTATGTTTAGAAATACATAAGCCCTGATATTTACAGGGAGGCGGGGAAGGAGCTTGGGGGAGGGGTTCTGGACTGAAAACGCTTAAGTGCAGATTTCCTGGACATCCTGCAGAAATTAACTGCAGGATGTATTTCATATTTTTTCATTAGGTTTCCAACTGACAGCCAGCCTAATACCACCAATCTTTTAAAAAGGGTTTAAGAAAAAACAAAGACACTATAGGCTGAATTTTAACACTCAAAAGATTGGTGTTAGGGTTGGGTCAGAGGTTACAATTTTAGAAATCTCAAACCCGACCCCAACCCGCCTCCAACCCGCTCACTTCCAGGTTTAACGACAAGGGGCGAGTAACCAACCGGTTACCAGAAGGCTGGTTGTTCATTTAAATATTTTAATGAGGCTGACGGCCTCTCATTTAACCTGTTTTACAGGTTTAACTGTGGCCCGCTGAGTTTCCCAGGCCTCGGGAAACCTAGCAGCTGAAGGGAGACAAGGATAGCTTCGGAGAGAAAGTAAGTGATTTTACAGCACTGCTGGTGGGCCAAGAGGAGCAGGAGTGCTCCCCCCCTCCACCCCAGTTCCCCAAGCTTCCCCATCCCATACAAAAAGATCCCTGGGATCAGACACCATCCCCGCCTGACTAGAAGCCAAGCCTATCCGGGTGGGGAATCTGTTGAGGACAAAAGACACATGCTGCGGAATTAAAACTCCACAGCACGTGGGGAAACCCAGCCCTCCCCCCGCACACATAACCTGCCCCTGTCAATATCCAGGCCTATAATTCAGTGAGCCTAATGTTTGTTGTGGGTATTCTGAAAGAGAGGGCAGTGAAACACATATTTAAGTATGGTACAATGAAATGGAGTCAGCATGATTTTATGGGAGAGAGGCCTTGCCTAACATATTTACTGGCATTCGTCAAGGAAATTATAACCTTGTTTCCCAATATGCGCTCCCAGTTCGTCTGTAGCCAGTGCTGCAGAATTTTTACCTTTGTATTGCTCCCCCGTAGCTCCATTAATAATTGCACTGTTTGGTGTGACACTTGGGCACATAGAATAGGAAAGTGCCAGGTTCCATTTTTGGTTTGTGCTGAGTTAGTTGATCTCAGTCAGGGTGGTATCTGGGGTACTACAATTACTCTCAGCACCATTGGGGGAAATCAGCCAATGCTCCCTCTCCTGATTGCTATATAGTGTCTTGCTGGACATCATAACATGACAAGATAGAGCTTGGCTGTGATTTTTCCCTCCTGGCATTCACTACCTAGGTTCACCCATGAAGATTGACTACTTAGGAAAGATGCCTTAGTGCAGCTGGTACCTGTGGAACCATACCAAAAGCCACCACTGTCAGTGGAAGAGAAGAAAATTGGAAGAGGAAAATTATCTTAAATAATCCTAAAGATTAGGGAATGCTGTCGCAGATAATAGCAGTATGACATTCCTCTGTCTGCTGTTTTAATAGAGGTGTTAATCCATTTATTTAAAACAATTTATTACCTATTAAAATAGTTGTGAGAGAAATATTATGCAATGTTTGATCATTATTACCCCAACAGTAATTATAGGCATATTGATTGCAGAAATATGTTTCTGTAAGTACAATAACTGAGCTCTAACCACTGTGAAAGAAAGAAACATTATTCCATTCTAGTTCTGAAAGAATTCAGATCTGCTTGAGTCAATGACAGAGTGAAGTAGCCTAATGTTGCTGTCAACCGCGCATTGCTAAATGAGGAGTCTTAAATGTGTCTAGACACTGAAGGAGAGAGCCTACCTTTCGCTCATCCATGCTAATGCTTCTTCAAGGAACTCTGTCTGCTGCCTTTCAGGCCCAAGGCTGACATGAAAAACTGCCACTTCATGAAAAGCAATCCTGTTTGCTTTGGCCTTATCACTGGTCAGTGATACTTTGGAGAGAAAAAAGCAAGTGGTTTTGCTTTTTCTGGAAATTGGGCTCATTCAATCATAAGGTGTCATGGACAAGATTAATTGCTCATTTACATTATATTCTTTAATGTGTTAGTTATAGGTTGGATAATAATTGGTTATTAATGCAAGACTTTTAAACGGTATTGTCTTCATAAAACAGTATTTGGAAATCTGTTTTGGGGGGCTGTGGAGGAAGAGCGCCATTGAGCGATTGATATATTTCATGTTGACTTACATCATCAATGTGTATTTGCAAACAAAATATATTTTTTTCATTTAAAAAAATATCTTGTTAAATCATAGGATGCTAGCAGTTATGTCTATTCTTATATGATACACTAATGATTAGGACTAGGAAAGACCAGTAAATCACAAACAGTTTGTCCATTTTTTATATTAACAACTGCCATCTCCTCTCTTCAAAAATACATGCCATTGCCTCTTGAACCAATTTATACTATCCACTTCAGTAACTTTCCCAGGTAACTTAGTCCATGTCTATTACCCTTTGGATGAGAAAGATCAACCATGATTTCCTTCTCTTGATTGTCCTAAACATCAAATATGCTATCATTCACACTCTTTCTCCTCTCTGTTGAAATTAAGACTCATTATTTCATGTCCTACTATAATTTGCTTTCACAGGACCTCAAAATAGTAATGCTCATCTCCATTCGTCTTCCCTTTCTTCCACAACCCACGAGCTTTTAAAACCCAAGTTTTGCATCAACTAATCTCTAATTTTTTATTTATCTCCTTTCTCATCCTTCAGCATACATCAGAAGTGATGTCATCACGCTGTCTAAGCACCTAATCACATTGAATAATTCTCACAGCAGAAAACCAGGAAATAAAAAGCACTGATTATCATTCACTTTTTAAAAATTTTAAAGAGCGAAATAAAAATTGGGATATAAATATATGAGGTTATGGTAGGAGCTGAAATCTAAACTTAAAAAAAAAAAATGGGGTGTAAGTTCGGTATTGCCCATTTAGAGGCAGTGACACCGCCTGGTTGGTGATTTTACAGCCTGGCGGTAATTATCGCCGCCAACTATGATATTCAGTTATACCGCCTGAAAAGGGGATTGGAGTCGGAAATCAGGTGTTACATGCCATTCTTGAGGTGCTAAATGGCGATAAGTGGGGTGGTAAAATCCGAGCGGTAATCAGCATTTGCAGCTGTGCAACAGACATACTGGCGCCATCTGGATTCAATTGAGGTGGTGATATAATGCAGCATCGTCTCATGCTTATCTTCACTGCCTAAGCACTCTTACTGAGAGGGGGAAGATGGCAGAGGTGAGAGCTTGTCAGTGTGCTCACCGGTTCTTCGACTTCGCCATGGATGCACTCCTTGACGGTGTAGAAAGACAACGTGAATTGTTGCGGAGCGAGACTGGCAGGAGGCCCCAGCCACAGATGTTCCAAAGATTGTGGTGGGAAGTTGCGCAGAGTATGTCTGTGAGAAACACGGTGCCCAGGCCAGACACCCAGGAAAAAGTTCAATAACCTGATGCTGATGATTGTGAGTATCTTTTACATGAACCTTAGCATGACATGCTCTGAGCACAATGTATAGTGTGTGCAGTCTCTCCTCAATCAGTATGTGTAAGACCTCATGCTCTTCATAGGTGAGTACAGATGCAAAGTTTGCATTTGCAGCCTCAGCCACTCCCTGGACCATCATGCGCACTTAACCTTTCTGCTCTGTTGTTGAGACCACCCTGATCTTGTTACCTCCTCTGTCTCCAGATGCATGTGGAAGATTGTAGCCTCACCTTAATTGTTAGGTGCAGGCCTCCAAATTCCAGCATTGCCATGTCTAATGTGCGCAGCTATTCCAAATGACATTGACCTGTGAAGACTCCCATATAGTAACATCTACCAAATATGCAAGGCACCTCGGAAATGGATAGAAGGACACTAACTCAGACGTTCTGTTTCTTCTTGCAGGCCAAGCTAGCGCATAACCGGTGTGAAGAAATACGGACCGGAGGAGGGGACCCTGACCTCCAGGCGGTGGAGGAACGCATTTCGGACCTCATAGGCGCACAAGTGTGTGCGGTGGCGTGGGCAAGGCTGGGCCTCCTCAGGAAAGTGACGGTATGTTGAGGACCTTTGCATTCTCTGTCAGGCCACTTAGCCCTGACACCACAATCCTTCCCCACTTTCCATGAGGCTGGCATTTCAGAATGCCTTTCCCAGTCCTGGCCTTCTCCCCTGCAGGTAACCACTCTTCTTTGGCTTTGTGTTTTCAGATGATGAACCAGAGGCCCAGGAGCCTGTATGTGAGCAATCCAGTGCCGGCAATGGTGGAGAGGATGAGGAGATAGCGGACACCGTTCTGCCAGTCACTAAGGAGCCAACGGCCTCAGTGAGCAGGGACACTACCTCAGCCAAGGAGGATGTCGTCGGGGAGTTTGAAGTATATGATGCTCCGGGACCCAGTGGCCTGCAGCAATGCTAGTGGGAGGGGAAACTCAGGGGCCAGCTCCCCCGAGGGTGAGTGCATGCCTGAGTGATGCTCAGCAGCACTCTGATGAGAACCCTGAGCTCGAGGTAGTCACAAGACAATCATTGCGGATGCACAGCGATCTATTGGGTACATTGGCAAGAGTGCCCAAGAGCCTCAATGCACTTGCTGCGAGGATGGAGGAGTCCACCTCAACATTTGCACTTGCGACTCAGCTGCCCATCGAGCTCATCCTTGGCAGATACCAATGGATGTTGGAAGCCACAAGTGACCATGGGGTCCCAGACATGATGGCGCAGGCTATGGCTGATGTAACAGTAGCACCAGGCCGAAGCCACACAAGGCCTGCATTGTGTCATGTTGTCAGTGCATGGTGGCATCAGTGCGCTCACTGCTCTGATGCAGATGCAGTCTGCCCTGATGCAGACTCACTCTGCTCTGATGCAGATTCAACTTGATGCCACGCAAGCACTGACTACTGCCATCGTGTCTGGGACCCTATCATTCCAATGGGGTGCTAACGGTGCTGAAAGCAGGCCAGCAATCTAAGATCCCCAGATTGCTCCAGATGCTGAGGCTCTGCTCCAGGGGAGTGACAGTGTGTCGGTCAAGATGGAACGTGATGTTCTCTCTCAGGACGACATCATTCTGCCTCCCACTGCTGCCATTCCGCCTTTGCACCTGCTGCTGGCTGCAACCCATCCAGCCGAGACTGCCGCTGCCTATGCTGAAGTGGTGCAGTCCACAGCCGGGCCTTCCAAGGCCCGAGCAGATTGGGGACGTTCTGCTAGGCTATCAGTTGTGTCTGTGGAGCCGACAGAGCAACTTTCACCAAGCCTTGCTGATTGCACTGAGACCCCATTGAGGAGGAACAATAGGCGTGGGGGAGGGGGGAAAAGGGAAAGGGTGGTAAATCACTGCACAAATCGCAGTAACCAATGATAGCATCGTGGCCATATATGTTGACATTGGAATATTAAGGCGTGTACATAGTTGCACTTGCCTCTGGGTGATTATGTTTGTAGGGGTGTTGTTTCATTCATAATTTGCTGCTGATGATGGCTCTATGTTGTGCTTCTGGATGCTGGACCACCGCCACGCTGCTCTTTTTGTAGGCCCTGACCTGCCGCAGATGTTCCTCGCAGGTTGGGGGCGCGCCCGACCTACGAGGAACATCTGCGGTAGCTCGGGGCTTATAAAAAGAGCAAACCACTCCAGCGCAGTGAAGAGGGTGACTCGATTGAATGTCACCATAATCCAGGTCGGTGATTGGAGCGTGGGCAGGTACAGCAGGAGCGGCGAGGTCAGGGCGAAGGAGCGGCGAGGCTGGGATGAAGGAACGGCGAGAGATTGCAGAACAACGTGATTAGGGCTAAGGGGAGGTGTGAGTTCGGGGCCCAGAAGAGGCGAGGGTCCAGGGGCAGCACGGTCCAGCGATATGTGTGCACAGTAGGTCCGTGCAGCAGAGCTGGTCTCCAGTCGTCTTGGTTAATCCTTGCCACTTGACCAAGACCTAGCTCTGTCAAGCCCGTGTGGTTCTGGATCTGGAATATTAGGTCCTTCATTGAAACACCTGTGGACTCATCCCTTTTTGGCGTGGAAGTAAGTCATCCTCAATACGAGGGATCGCCTAAGAAGAAGAAGCTGTGCTTCTTTACGGCACACTCTTGTTGTTAATAAAGGTTATTTTGCAACCACATTATTGTGGTGCGATTTATATGTACGGAGAGTTGGATGTTGGGGCACGATATCTTCAGCGCATTGCCGGGTGAATAAGCTGGCCACTCGGCATGCATTGCATCATTTACTGGAATCGCTGCACGATGAGACTCTGATGAGCAACCCTTGCAGCGGCAACAGTATCAGGTTGCCTCCTCCGTGGCTGATTCTCCTCTTCTTCCTCATCATCTTCGTGCTCCTGAGGTGCAGCTGCCATCCCTGGTGGCAGTGGCGCGCCCCTCATGATGGCCAGGTTGTGCAGCATGCAGCACACAACGGTGAAAAGGGACACTCTATCAGGGGTGTACTGAAATGTCTCTCCAGAGCGGTCAAGGCAGCGGAAACGCTGCTTGAGAACCCCGATAGTTTACTCTATTATGGTCCTGGTTGTAGCGCTGCTTGGGTGGGGTTGTGGGATTGCGGAGGGGAGTCATCAGCCAGGTGACTGGACGATATCCTTTGTCGCCGATCAGCCAACCACGCCCTTCATGCGGTGGCTGGAACAGTCGTGGCGCACTTGTTTCCTGCAGGATGAAGGCATCGTGGCAAATGCCAGGATAGCAGGCATTCACAGCGAGGATTATCAGCCTGTGGTCACACATCAACTGGACGTTAAGGGAGTGGTAGCCCTTACAATTGCGAAACACCTCTCCATTGTGGGTCGGGACTCACAATGCACACGTATGTGCAATCAATGGCTCCCTGAATCATGGGGAAGCCCGCTAGCCTTACGAAGCCACAGGAACACTGATCCTGGCTCTCCCTGGACATGCTGAACTTTATGTAGTCCATTCATCAGCTGTAGAGAGCGTCGGTCACCTGCCGAATGCAGCAATGTACTGCAAACTATGAGATGTTGCCTATATCGCCTGCAGGAACCTGGAAGGTCGGTAGTGTAGAAGTTGAGCGCTACTGTCACCTTCACTGGCAATGACAGCGACGACCAGGTGGCGATTGCAGCTTTGAGATCTGTGTGCAGGAGGTGACAGAGCACCACAGACTTCTTATGCACTGCTCCTCAGACATATCAAGGTATGAAGAATGCGCACAATAAACCCTGGGGGTAAGGCCTCCTGCCCCTATACTTGCGGCCTCTCCTCAGCGTGGACCCACATTGGCCATATCCCATCTGTAGCTGATGCCTTCGAAGTAGTCGTCGCAGCACGACGTGGTGTGCCAGCACTGTCCCCATTAAGTTGCTGAAGGTAACAGTGAGATGCTACTCAGCAATGGATCCGAAATGGAACATGTCAATGTTGCCGAAATGGTAGTTGTCAAGGTAAGTACTCAGCAGCCGCAGCACACCAACACTTACGCACTATGCTAGGAGAATACGTAGCACTCACCATGACCTCTGTGCCCCAGTTGCTATTCCCGTTATATACCAAAGCAAAATACTGCAGATGCTGGAATCTGAAATAAAAACTGAAAATGCTGGAAATCTCAGCGGGTCAGGCAGCATCTGTGGAGAGAAGCAGAGTTAATGTTTCGGGTCGATGACCCTTCGTCAGAACTGGCGAATGCTTGAAATGAACAAATTCTTAAGGGGCACTGAAAACCGGGGGGTGGGGGATGGGGGAGGAAAGAACAAGAGGGAAGTTCTGTGATAGGATGGAAGACAGGAGAGATTTGAGAGACAAAAGGGATAATGGGATGACTTGAGATGGTAATAGCAGAAGTTAGAAAAAGATAAGTTTCGATAGGATGTGAATGACAGGATATTATCACGTGCCATGGGAAACAAAGAGAGAAAAAATACATCAGAGCAAAATATGGGCAGAGGTTAAGATCTGAAATAGTTGAACGTGATGTTGAGTCCAGAAGGCTGTAAAGTATCTAAACGAAAGATGAGGTGCTGTTCCTCGAGCTTGCATTGAGCTTCATTGGAATAGTGCAGGTATCTGAGGACGGAGATATCAGAGTGGGAGTGGAATGGAGAATTAAAATGACAGCCAACCAGAAGCTCGGGGTCATGCTTACGGACTGAACAGAGGTGTTCTGCAAAGCGATCACCCAATCTGCGTTTGGTCCTATTATATACCGTCCTGACATTGTAACCTTGACTTGTGAACAGCAACTTTTTGTGGCGAGTTCCCCGCTAGCCAGTAAGTGAGGCGCAAAAACTGAAGATCTCGTCATCGGCGCTAGCGAGGCATCGCACACGTACTGATGTCATGATTTCCCTGGCGGTAGTAGGTGAGGCAGTACTTCTTTGCGCCGCTTCAAAAACTCAATCGAAGTTTGCAGCAGGCGGTGACATCGCCGAACACTGGTGCTAAGCCATTTGCACCAAAGTTCCGCCTCTCCAGTGCGCTATCAGCTGGTGGTGATCACCAAATTTCGGCCCCTATATATCTTATTATTTTAACCATGTAGTAATTTTTAATCATAATGGAGAAATTTGATATTCCACAAATATAAAATTTGTTTTTCAGGGCCAGGATGGTTGCCCAGCAGTCAATACACCGTTAAAACCCTAGTTACACCTTTTTCAACAAGGCATAACTTTTTATGGGGTGTTTACCAGTGATATTAGAGCAGAAAAAGAGACGTTTTCATCAGTTCATGTTATTTTACTGATTGCCGACTATGGGGATATTTCCACAACATAGCCTGTGGTGGAGCAGGGAATGACTGACCGCAACTTCAGGAAATTCTATCAGTTTTGTCATCGTTGCCACTTCAAAATCAGGGCCAATATCTTTAGTTGCAATCTGGACAATCCCTTTTTTGTTTCTTGCTAAATAAACTTTAAAAATTCTTAACATTAATTTATTAAACGTTGAAAATTACAAATAGTAATTTCCTTAATTCCATTCATTTATAATCTATAGCAGATTTTGAAATTGATCTCATTGGCAACAAGACTTGGTATATGGCGTTGGGCCCTCATGAAGATAATATACCAGTCTCCCAAATTCCTCTCAATGGGCCTGCTTAGAATTACACTTTATAAATTCCCATCACCTAGCCTTTGACTCTCCATCTGCTCAGACATTCCAACACATCCACCCTTGTTCCCAGGAAAACCTTTACTCTCTTCCCCCATCCTGGCTGATCATCCTGGTATGGCCTCCAACTTTGCTTCCTCAGCTTCAAGAGGGCAGACTGTCCTCTGCTAGAAGTACCCTCTACTCCAGGATTATCCTGAAGGACAAACATGCACACAGATTATTTTTTCCACTACCAATTGCTTCCTTAAACTCTTCTACCTTCCCCCTCCATCTTCACCTCCAACAACTAAGATTGAGACCATCCATTCATCAGCCTCTGCTGGTTCCCCGGTTCCACCCCTTCTCAGCCAAGCCTTCATCAAGGTTCCCCCCCACCACTCCGTCCAAGCCCTGAACCCATGTCTTTCTCTAGTTTCTCTCCTATCTCGCAGCTCTTTCACTATTAAGCATACATACCCATACTCCAGAAAGGCACATATTCAATCTGCAATTTTTATTAGAAACACTCCCAGCTATAAAGTACTTCACACATATCAACATTATAACAACAGCTGGCTACATGATGTATGACTACTTTATGATATAAGCTGCAAAATGGATACATGTCTGTCACTGCTTCTTCAACTTACATCTCAAAACTATTTCTCTATTTCCATAATAGGATGTGCCTATTTCAAGGAAACAGACTCAAACTTTAGGCTCAAAGTAGAAGTTCTTGACTTGCTTGGAAGAGACAGTCCTGCATTTCCTTGTCTATAAGAGAATGGGCATCATAGGAGGAGGTAAAGTGGCATGCAATTCCCAAGCTCCGGGATAATACCATTCACTTCTTGGGGCCGAAATTGCCCCCCTCCTTAAGGCCCATTACCGCCTCTAAGACTGGGGGCAGGTGGATGGGCCGACCCATCAGAAATTGGATGGAGAGCAATTTCGCCCCCCTTATGTCTTGTTCCCATTCTCATTCAGTCTTCTGTGACCTCTGGAGTCCCCCAAGGATCTATCCTTGGCCCCCTTTTTCTCATCTACATGCTGCTTCTCTGTGACATCATCCAAAAATCAGGCTCTAGGTTATGTTGGCGACATCCAGTTCTACCTCACCATCACCTCTCTCAGCCCCTCCACTGTTTCTAAATTGTCAGACTGCCTGTTCGACATCTAATACTGGATCAGCAGAAATTTCCTCCAACTAAATTTTGGGAAGAATGAAGTCATTGGGCTAGAAATTCAGTATTACCCATTTTGAGGTGTTAATCCTGTTGGGACGGGAACTATAGCGACCCCTGAAAGTTTTCACTGCCTACCATGAGGGAAAGGAAGCACTAGCTCATTCGTTGCACAATTTTCTTAGGGTGGTGGAACTGAAAATCTCAGTGATAAATTTCCAGAATGAATGCGGATGCTGCAAAGGCTGCTATACATCATGTGGACAGCCAATTCATAAAGGCATGGTAAGATAAGTATGCTCATGTGCAGTTCCAACTTCTCAGTCTGCTCAGAGCGGGAAATTGGAGGAGGAAGCAGGTTGCCAGCATGGCCACTGTTTCCCGCCCACGGCTGTCAAAGCACAGTGGAGGGAATGGAGAAGTGGTGGAATGTGCTGCAACCTTCCAGTGGAAGGAAGCCTGCTCCTAGTGGTGTAAATTTGGTCACGCCTCTGGTGCGGTGTTAAACCGGGCAGAGCGGAGAATTTTGTGCGGGAAATAGTTTGCGTCTCCAGCCGCAAAATTCATCATCTGGGCCCTGAGTGTGGAGCGGAGCATTAAGGGAAGCGTTCCACACCTCCTTTAGGGCGCTAGGCTGGTTGATCAAATGAAAATCCCGAGGTAAACAGCCTGCCTCAGAGCGCCCTAAGAGAGGCTTCTGGGTAAAAAAAAATCTGAAAAAACCCCACTAAAAACATTACCAATACTTTACTAACTCCATGTCCACATGAATCGCAAAAATAAAAAAATAAAAAACAATCACACTTACCTCAGATATGTTATATATGTATACTTGTATTTACTCTGTACAGCCACCAGAGGGCTCATCCCCTGGAATCCCAAGGGACCCCATAATCCCTTGGGAGCACAGGTATTTAAGGAGGCTTCACAGGTTGGAGAGGCACTCTGAAGACCTGCAATAAAAGACTAAGGTCACACTTTAATTTGAGCTCACAGTGTTCAGTCTGACTCTTTCTCCATACAAAAGGTAGACATTCCTTCCCTCACTGCGGCAGCTACAGCTTGGACCGCCAGCTTTCACAGTCTGTCCCAAAAGGGAGCGCTGTGGGGCGCTATGGATTGGGCGAGTTTCAAATTTCGAGCCGGTTTCGCAACCAGGGACGTTGCACACTGTCCTGTCTCTCCCGGGCGATACTGCTCCACGCCCCCGCAAACCCGGCACCGAATGTCCCGGTGGGGCGCTGGAAGCTTATGCCTGCCCAGAAATGCTATCCGCCATCATTACCACTCCTCTGGAGCGAAAACAGAGGCAGCAACCGAAAATCCCTGGAGTCTTTAGGAGGCTATAGAGGGAGGTTGCCCAGCACGAACAGCCTACTCCTGCACCTATTTTCTATGTTTCTATGTTAACAATAATAACAAGAATGGGAGGGGATCTCATAGAAATATGTAAAATTCTGACGAAACTGGACAGGTTAGATGCAGGAAGAATGTTCCCGATGTTGGGGAAGTCCAGAACCAGGGGTCACAGTCTGAGGATAAGGGGTAAGCCATTTAGGACCGAGATGAGGAGAAACTTCTTCACCCAGAGAGTGGTGAACCTGTGGAATTCTCTACCACAGAAAGTAGTTGAGGCCAATTCACTAAATATATTCAAAAGGGAGTTAGATGAAGTCCTTACTACTCGGGGGATCAAGGGTTATGGCGAGAAAGCAGGAAGGGGGTACTGAAGTTTCATGTTCAGCCATGAACTCATTGAATGGCGGTGCAGGCTAGAAGGGCTGAATGGCCTGCTCCTGCACCTATTTTCTATGTTTCTATGTTTCTATGTAAGCCATTTAGGACCGAGATGAGGAGAAACTTCTTCAGTCAGAGAATTGTGAACCTGTGGAATTCTCTAACACAGAAAGTTGTTGAGCCAGTTCAATTGATATATTCAAAAGGGAGTTAGATGTGGCCCTTGCAGCTAAAGGGATCAAGGGGTATGGAGAGAAAGCAGGAATGAGGTACTGAGGTGAATGATCAGCCATGATTATATTGAACGGTGATGCAGGCTCGAAGGGCCGAATGGCCTACTCCTGCACCTATTTTCTATGTTTCTATGTCTCTGCCAGGAACACGGTGGCCAGAACTGTGACACAATGTCGCACAAAGTTCAACGACCTCACTAGGGTTGTCATGGTGAGTATCTTTTCTATTCATGTTACAATGCCATAATGTGAACCTCACTGCCTCACACAGTGTCAAGTATTTGCAGTACCTGCTCCTTCACTATGTGTACCAGGCCAAGGTTTTCTTTGGTGAAGACACCATAAAAGTTCAGGGTCAGTTCAGCAGCCATGTCCTGGCCATCCAATCATTGCTGACCTTCTTGTTCCCTACTCAGCCTGACCCCTCCTCGCACTACCGTTTTACTCTTCATATGCGTTCTCAACACTTCAGTCTCATGCTTCATTAGGTGGTTGTCACCTAATCCCACTGTTCATACAGCCACTCTGTGCAGCCACATAGATTCAAATGGGGTCTGCACACTTTCATATTGTAACAGCTATTTAACTATGGAAGGCGCATGTGGTACATGGTAAGCTGCACACTCATTCATACCTTCTTGTGTTTGTTATTGCAGTCACAACAGGCACGAGCAGAGGCACATCAGAGGAGGGGAGCCTGACATCCAGGACCTCACGGAGGTGGAGGAGCAAGTGTGCTCCCTCATGGGCACACCAGTTGGTGCGGGTAGCAGTTGGCAAAGCCGAGCCCCCTGGTGACAGTGACAGTATGTTAATGCCCTTTGCGTTTTATGTGAGGCCCTTTACCCTTGATATCACATGCCTTACCCCTTTACATATAAATGTCCAATGCCACCTCCTTCTTCCCTTTCTGCCCCCTCCCCTGCTGCTAACCACAGTTCTATTGCTTTGTGTTTACAAATGATGAGCTGGAAGTGCAGCAGCCTGCCCGTGAGCCCTCTACATTGAATGACGGGGGTGACGAGGAGGATGGGGACAAAAGTGTTGCGACAGAGTGGGATCCTCCACCAGCAGCACCGAGTGGGGCCACCACCTCAGTGGAAGACACGTCATTCCTGGGCTTTGAAGAGCCTGAGGCTCCTGGCCCCAGTGGCCTGCAGCAACACCCAGCGCGAGGTGAAGCTCGGGGGCCAGCTCCTCGGAGGATGAGTTGGCCCATGAGTCCTGTTCAGAGTCACTCAGGTGTGGACCTGGACTTGGAGGCTATGTTGAGAGAGTCCATGGTAATGCACCATGAGCTTATGGGAGCATAGATGCACTTACTCTGAGGTTGGCTGAGGCCACCTCAAGCATTGCCCGTGCCTCTCAGCAGCCCATCGAGCCCATCCTTGACCAGCTCCAGATGGAGATGAGTTCAATGAGCAACAGTGGAGTCCCAGAGGTGACGGCGTTTACCATGGTTGACGTGGTAGCAGCTATCACATCACAGGCCGAAGCCATGCAAGGTCTTCGTGATGTGATGCAGTCATTGGTTGCTGGCATCACCTCTCAGACTGCTGTGTTTAAGACTCAGTGTGCTGTGAGTCAGTTTCAGATTGATGCCATTCAAACACTGACTGCTGCCATCCTCTCTGTGTTCCCCACAGTCCAACGGGGAAGTGATGGTGCCGAAGCAGGCCAGCAATCTGTGCTCCCACAGATTGCACCGGATGCTGAGGCTCTGCCCTGCGGGAGTGGCAGTGGGCCACTAGAAATCGAAGGTGCTGTCCTTGCTCAAAATGATAGCATTCCGGCTCCCACCACTGCCACTCCGCCTTTGCACCTGCCGCGGTCTGCACCCCACCCATCTAAGACAGCTGCCGCCGATGATGAGGTGATGCAGTCCACAGTCGGGCCTTCCAGGCCCAGAACTGGTCTAGATCATCCTACTAGGCTGTCTGTATGCCTTACTGACACAGCAGCCTTCAAGCAGCCTTGCTGCAGGCACTGCGGCCCCATTAAGGAGGAGCAGTAGGCATGGGAGGGGGGTTAAGGAAAGGGGTGGGAAATCGGAGCGCAAGTCTCCATAAATACTTTGGCCACCATGGACAGATGTCCTCATCCTGTAAATATCATTGTAAATATCTCGTTGCTGTTGTTTGACGCCTGCTATTGGTGTATGGGTTTGGGCCTAATGTGGCACATGGAAGCTGGTGTGGAATTACAAATGGCTGGGACGTTTGTACAGAAATTGTGTGTTATGCTGTTTCAAGGGGCATTTGTTGCATTTTTTATAAGTTGCTGGTGAGGGGTTTTTGGTGTGCTGTTTGAGGCATGACTTTTGATGCAGTTATTAAAATGTTCATTTGACCGTTTGCATTCCCGTCTTGTGCATTAATGTGCAATTTCACCGAGATGTGCCATTATCGTAGCACATAGCGCGCTCAATATCAGCTGCATCAGTCAGCTTCCTCCATTCAAGAGAAGCGATGCATTATGAGCTGCTGACATGTGTCCCTTGCAGTGCTAACATTGCCACGGTGCCTCGTCTGTGGCTTCCGCTCCTCCTCCTCGTCAGGTTGGCCATTCAGGGCCTCGGCAGTCTCCTCTTCCTTCTCCTCCTGAGGTGGGGCTGCAATCTCCACTGGTAATGTCTGGGCCCTTATTATGGCCAAGTTCTGCAGCATGTAGCATGCCACAGTGAATTGTGACACCTGTTGAAGGCAGTATTAAAGGCTGCCTCCAGAGCGGTCCAGTCATCGGAAACGTTGCTTCAGCACCCCTATTGTCTGCTCGATTATGTTTCAGGTGGTAGCATGGCTGTCATTGTAGTGATGCTCCGTTTGGGTGGTGGGGTTGTGGAGAGGGTTCATTAGCCAGGTGGCTAGGCCGTATCCTTTGTCCCCGAGCAGCCAACCACGCCCTTCCCGTGGTGACTTAAACATCCGTGGCACATTGATCTCACGCAGGATGAACGCATCATGTGCGCTGCCAGGATAGCAGGCATTCACTGCGAGTATGCGCTGCGTATGGTTGCACAGCAGCTGTACATTCAGGGAATGGTATCCCTTTCGATTTTAGAAGACCTCGGCGTTCTAGAATGATGCTCGCAAGGCCATGTGTGTGCAGTCAATGGCTCCGTGAACCATCGGGAAACACGTTATCCTGACAAACCCACATGTCCGCTCATCCAGCTCGTTGGGAATGTTATGAATTCCATACTCCGTCTGTACAGAGCCTGTGCCATGTTGCGGATGCAGTGATGTGCAGCTGTTGGGGTAAAAGAAAGACTTTTCTCCCTCGAGGCGGACTATCTGATGTAGGAAGTCGACACCTGCCCTTCTGTTGGGGTAAAAGAAAGACTTCTTCCCTCGGGGTGGACTACCTGATATAGGTATATCGACCACGGAATTAAACAAATGAAACCTTAGGTTCAACCGGCTTTATCTCGAGCAGTGCAAGGGAGGGTTCAATCGTGGAACCTTCAAAATACAAGAAGTTTCAAGTATAATTTATACAGGTTTTGGAGAGGAGCTACCCTCCTTCAAAATCATCGATAGGTCTAGTGCTATCAGCGGAGTTACGTTGACTTGTCGACTCTTATCAGACTGGTTCTGAGTGGTACATGCAATTGTCCATCTCCCATCATATGTTAATTGTGTTTGTTCCGTGATTTGCACTTTGCCATAGTTTATATGACGCCTGAAGTAACTGTTCCAAAATATTGGCTTTCTTATCTCTTCCTCAGAGACTTCTAATCAAAATTGTAATTGCTGACTTCTGCTGTTTTGTTAAGTGTTACTAAGGTTAACCATACAGTTTTAAAGCATTATAAGTGT
This sequence comes from Pristiophorus japonicus, assembly GCF_044704955.1. NCBI lineage: Eukaryota > Metazoa > Chordata > Chondrichthyes > Pristiophoridae > Pristiophorus > Pristiophorus japonicus. Next base: position 103,285,995 of record NC_091984.1, on the reverse strand, counting down.
ACTATACCTACATAACCAAGTGTTACATACAATAAGCAATTATTCCTCAGACCCTCCTTATACTGATTAGTTCACTACCTTCAGCGTTGTGTTATGACCACCTATCTGTCTGCTCTTTGTCTGCTACAATTCTACGAGCTAGAACCTCCACTTTTTTTGCATGCTTATCGCCACTTAACGCCCATTTTACCGCTGAAATGACGTATAACGCCCATATATTGCCCATTTTGGCACAAAATGGAAACTGGCGGGCATTTTTCGGAAACTTATCGCCGAGCATTACTTTCCCCATGTGCTTAACGCTGATAAAAATATTACCGCCCGCCCACTTTTTTGGGGCAGAATCAGCAGAATGGGCGATTTCAACGCCCATAATATCGCCCAGCGTTACTTTCTGCACGGATTTAATGCCAAGATTCAATATTAACGCCCACCCACTTTTTTTTGTCGTAAAGAGCATATTTACCGAAACTAGTGGCCATGAGATTGCCCAGCGTCAACTTAAACACCTCGCACACATATCGGCCACAATATTGCTCACCCAAAAATACGCCCATAAAAGTGGAACTAATCAGAATGAATCACAGCATTATAGACGCCATGTTCTAGATCACATGTCGCATCTTTTAACAGGCGGCTGTGCTTTAACCTCGGCGGAGTTTGGATGTACTCTGCAAGTCGTTGGAGTTGATGTGAACATCTGTAAAAACATTTTGACCATACTGTGACCGATTGGAATTGAAGAGGTGTCTTTGTCAGGACATTCCTTGTTTGTGACGAATCGGTGGAAAACAGAGAGCTACTGCAATGGGGCCTGTCCTTTCTCACCCTCTCTTGGTGACCAAATGCATGCAGCAGACTCGACATCGCTGAAGGAATGCTCCACTGCATTATGTGCCCAATGTAAGACAGATGAGGAGGACCAAATGTTACACCCCCCACAAGTACAAGGAGAAGCATTCTTACCTCGACATGCCCGATACTCCTGCCTTCGGAGACTGTGCTTCCACAAAGAGGTTATCACTGAGGTATGCCAGCTGATAAGGGCAGATCTGCAGCCTGCCAGCACCATCAGTACTGCACTGTCTGTCATAGAAACATAGAAACATAGAAAATAGGTGCAGGAGTAGGCCATTCAACCCTTCTAGCCTGCACCGCCATTCAATGAGTTCATGGCTGAACATGCAACTTCAGTACCCCCTTCCTGCTTTCTCGCCATACCACTTGATCCCCCGAGTAGTAAGGACTTCATCGAACTCCCTTTTGAATATACTTAGTGAATTGGCCTCAACTACTTTCTGTGGTAGAGAATTCCACAGGTTCACCACTCTCTGAGTGAAGAAGTTTCTCCTCATCTCGGTCCTAAATGGCTTACCCCTTATCCTTAGACTGTGACCCCTGGTTCTGGACTTCCCCAACATTGGGAACATTCTTCCTGCATCTAACCTGTCTAAACCCATCAGAATTTTAAACGTTTCTATGAGGTCCCCTCTCATTCTTCTGAACTCCAGTGGATACAAGCCCAATTGATCCAGTCTTTCTTGATAGGTCAGTCCCACCATCCCGGGAATCAGTCTGGTGAATCTTCGCTGCACTCCCTCAATAGCAAGAATGTCCTTCCTCAAGTTAGGAGACTAAAACTGTACACAATACTCCAGGTGTGGCCTCACCAAGGCCCTGTACAACTGTAGCAACACCTCCCTGCCCCTGTACTCAAATCCCCTCGCTATGAAGGCCAACATGCCATTTGCCTTCTTAACCGCCTGCTGTACCTGCATGCCAACCTTCAATGACTGATGTACCATGGCACTCAGGTCTCGTTGCACCTCCCCTTTTCCTAATCTGTCACCATTCAGATAATAGTCTGTCTCTCTGTTTTTACCACCAAAGTGGACAACCTCACATTTATCCACATTATACTTCATCTGCCATGCATTTGCCCACTCACCTAACCTATCCAAGTCACTCTGCAGCCTCATAGCATCCTCCTCGCAGCTCACACTGCCACCCAACTTAGTGTCATCCGCAAATTTGGAGATACTACATTTAATCCCCTCGTCTAAATCATTAATGTACAATGTAAACAGCTGGGGCCCCAGCACAGAACCTTGCAGAACCCCACTAGTCACTGCCTGCCATTCTGAAAAGTACCCATTTACTCCTACTCTTTGCTTCCTGTCTGACAACCAGTTCTCAATCCACGTCAGCACACTATCCCCAATCCCATGTGCTTTAACTTTGCACATTAATCTCTTGTGTGGGACCTTGTCAAAAGCCTTCTGAAAGTCCAAATATACCACATCAACTGGTTCTCCTTTGTCCACTTTACTGGAAACATCCTCAAAAAATTCCAGAAGATTTGTCAAGCATGATTTCCCTTTTACAAATCCATGCTGACTTGGACCTATCATGTCACCATTTTCCAAATGCGCTGCTATGACATCCTTAATAATTGATTCCATCATTTTACCCACTACTGAGGTCAGGCTGACCGGTCTATAATTCCCTGTTTTCTCTCTCCCTCCTTTTTTAAAAATTGGGGTTACATTGGCTACCCTCCTCTCGATGGGAACTGATCCAGAGTCAATGGAATGTTGGAAAATGACTGTCAATGCATCCACTATTTCCAAGGCCACCTCCTTAAGTACTCTGGGATGCAGTCCATCAGGCCCTGGGGATTTATCGGCCTTCAATCCCATCAATTTCCCCAACACAATTTCCCGACTAATAAAGATTTCCCTCAGTTCCTCCTCCTTACTAGACCCTCTGACCCCTTTTATATCCGGAAGGTTGTTTGTGTCCTCCTTAGTGAATACCGAACCAAAGTACTTGTTCAATTGGTCTGCCATTTCTTTGTTCCCGGTTATGACTTCCCCTGATTCTGACTGCAGGGGACCTACGTTTGTCTTTACTAACCTTTTTCTCTTTAGATACCTATAGAAACTTTTGCAATCCGCCTTAATGTTCCCTGCAAGCTTCTTCTCGTACTTCATTTTCCCTGCCCTAATCAAACCCTTTGTCCTCCTCTGCTGAGTTCTAAATTTTTCCCAGTCCCCAGGTTCGCTGCTATTTCTGGCCAATTTGTATGCCACTTCCTTGGCTTTAATACTATCCCTGATTTCCCTTGATAGCCACAGTTGAGCCACCTTCCCTTTTTTATTTTTACGCCAGACAGGAATGTACAATTGTTGTAGTTCATCCATGCGGTCTCTAAATGTCTGCCATTGCCCATCCACAGTCAACCCCTTAAGTATCATTCGCCAATCTATCCTAGCCAATTCACGCCTCATACCTTCAAAGTTACCCTTTTTTAAGTTCTGGACCATGGTCTCTGAATTAACTGTTTCATTCTCCATCCTAATGCAGAATTTCACCATATTATGGTCACTCTTCCCCAAGGGGCCTCGCACAATGAGATTGCTAATTAATCCTCTCTCATTACACAACACCCAGTCTAAGATGGCCTCCCCCCTAGTTGGTTCCTCGACATATTGGTCTAGAAAACCATCCCTTATGCACTCTAGGAAATCCTCCTCCACCGTATTGCTTCCAGTTTGGCTAGCCCAATCTGTGTGCATATTAAAGTCACCATGGCACTGTTGTTTTACGCCTCGGGTTCTTTTCAGGCCACAGCTGGCGACATTTGCGGACTTTCTCAGCATGCCACACATCACTGCATGAGACAGGTTACTGCAGCCCTGTGCACATGCAGGAAGGACTTGATCAGCTTCCCTATGACCAGGGAGGTACAGAGTGAGAGGGCTCTAGGATTCTCCAGAATTGCAAACTTCCCCAAGGTGCAGGGAGCAATAGATTGTACGCACATCGTGATGCGGGCACCTTTTCAGGATGCTGAGGTTTTCAGGAACCGCAAGGGATTCCACTCCCTGAATGTTCAACTGGTTGCCGACCACCAGCAAATTAAAGTGGCAGTGAATGCTCAATTTTCGGGCAGCATCCATGATGCTCACATCCTGCGTGAGAGCACTGTATCTGATTTGTTTAACAATGAGCCACAAGGTCAATGCTGGATGCTTGGTGACAAAGGTTATGGCCTCGCCACCTGGCTGATGACCACCCTGCGTGACACCTACATCGAGAGGCACAGAGCAACTCGCAATAACGTGGAGAAAGCCATCGGAGTGCTGAAGCAGCGCTTTGGATGCCTGGACCACTCAGGAGGCGAGCTCCAATACATCCTGAGCAGGTAGCTCAATTCATGGTGGTGTGCTCCATGCTGCACAACTTGGCTATCAGGAGGGGACAAGAATTGCCTGATGAGCCTGACAGTCCACCTCACCAGAGAGAGGAAGGTGAGGACGAGGAGGCGGACGCTGACTTTGGCCCAGACAATCAGGCTGATGCTGAAGTCATGCCCCCACCCCCCTGCAGACCACATGAAAGGGCCCATGGTGGCATGATAGCCGCAAGAGCCTTATGGCAGGAGCTCATCAATGATTACTTTGTCCGAAAGAATGTTGGTGTTATTTACAAGACTGACTCACTGCTAGGTGTGCAGGTCATACATCAATGGTGGGCATCACCTTGGTGACAGTTAAAGTTTAAGTTGATTGAAGTGAAGTGTGATTATACCCTTTGATGTTAAGGAATCACCAGCGTGTGCAGCAATCTGAGCCAATGCGCTACAAGGTTTTGTTAAATAAAAAACATTTAAACCGAACATTAGTCTGAAATCATCAGTATTTCTGTACAAACCAACCCTTCCCCCACCACCCCCCCCCCCCACCGCTTCTCCTCCCCACCTCTACCCCTTCCCCTTCCCCTCCTGACTCCAAGCTGCCTGGCCGAGGAGGTCCTCAGGCGATGCTTCATTGGTGAGGGGGGGTGGTGATGGCCGAAGCACTGCTTGGACGGTCCCGAGGTGGGGATGTGCTCCAAGCCAGAAGTAAGATGCTGCTGCTGGCTCTCATGTGTGGTTGGCAATGGGGGTGCATCACCTTGGGTTGCAGCGTCATGCTCCAGGATCACTGGGAGCCCTCTGCCACCAGTGTTCCTGGTTACCAGCTCCAGGGCCTCCACCATTGCTTCCATGTTATATATTATTTGTTGGACAAAAACCTCAGTGCCAACTATGTTCTTGGTGCTTAGTAGGCTTTTTGCGATGGGTTAATCTCTGTCGTGCCTCCCACAACAATCAGACAAGCACACACCACAGCCACAGACACTTTCCGTGCCTCTGAGCTCCCTCTCACGCTGTCTCCTCTTCTGCGCATGTCATGATGACCCTTGACCTCCTGAAAAGCAGGAATTGAGCACTGCCATGCTGTTGCTAAGGATGGCCACACTTTACAGCAGGTCAAAAAAAATTAGCGCTACCGCCCATTTGATATCGCTCGCGGTAACGCCCATTTTCAAAAATGTAAACGAGGTGTTTTGAAAATGGATGAAAAGCCGGCGATCTGAAAACCCTTTTTTAACGCCCATTTTTGGCCGATAAGCACAAAAGTGAGGTTCTAGCCCTATATCCTTTACACAGTGAATTGAGAGATGCTGCATATGTCCCCTGATGCAGCCTGGAAGGAGCTGGAGGCATAGAAGTTCAGCACTATAGTGACCTTCACTGCGACGGCCAGCACAGTCCTGGTGCTGATGTCGGGCTGCAGGTCTGGCTGCAAGAGATGGCATATCTCTGTGAGGATCTCCTTTTGGAAGCGCAACATTCTGATATACTGCTCCTCTGGCTTTTAAGGTATGAGCATTGCTCCCAGTAAATCCGTGGGGTGTAAGGTCTCTTGTCCCAACGTCTGTGAAGTCTCCTCAGTTGTGGGCCGACATGACCAGCAGCCTTTCTATCTTGACGCCGCCTAACAAGAGCATGTAGAAGGCGACGCTGGCATGCCAGTCATGCACCTATTTAATTCTCAAAGTCATGTTGCTGATAAATCTGTCGCTGCAAAGTAAAAGGTTCAAGTACCATGCTCTTTCAAAACGTTGCACTCAATGTTACCTCCAATTAATTTGGTTGCTCCTCCCTTCAAATATCCTCCAGGTAGCGCCTGCAGAAGGTTTGTCCGGCGTGTTCAGCGGTGGACACTAAATGAGATGGACACACCTAATTTTATGAGCGGGACACTAGCGGGTCATTGCACGTGTACTGGCGTCATGATCTGACTGAAGTTAGATGACGAAGCAGTAGTGTTTAGTGCTGCTGGTAAACCTGAAGCAAATTTTCCGGCGAGGCGCTGCAACTTGCATGGCTGAGCAGTAAGCTATTCGAAATGCATTAACGCACCTCTGGGCTGCTAAATGAGGCACTACACAAACAACTTTCATGCCCCTTGTCTTCGGTCCCCAAAACAAACTCTGTTCTCTAGCCGCTGACTCCATCCTTCGCTCTGGCAGCTGTCTGAGGCTGAACCAGAATGTTTGCAATCTTGGTGTCGAATTTGACCCCGAGATGAGCTTCCAACTGCAGATCTGCACTGTCACTAAGACCGCCTATTGCCACCTCCAGAACATCGCCCGACTCTGCCCCTGCCTTAGCTCATCTGCTGCTGAAACCATAGTTTTGTTACTTCTAGACTTGACTATTCCAACGCACTCCTGGTTGGACTCCCATCTTCCACCCTCCATAAACTTGAGCTCATCCAAACCTCTGCTGCCCATATCTCAACTCGCACCAAGTCCCGTTCATCTCTCACCCCTGTCCGCGCTGACCTATATTAGCTCTCGGTTGAGCAACGCCTCGATTTTAAAATTCTCATCCTTGTTTTCAAATCCCTCCATGGCCTTGCCCCTGCCTATCTCTGTAATGTCCTCCAGCCCTACAGCCCAACAAGATATCTTCACTTCTCCAAATCTGGCCTCTTGCACATCCCCAATTTTAATTGCTCCATCATCGGCAGCCGTGCCTTCAGGTGGCAAGGACCTCAGCTCTGTAATTTATGCCCCAAACCTCTCCGCCTCTGTACCTCTCTTTTATCCTTTAAGATTCTCCTTAAAACCTACCTCTGGTAATCTGTCCTAATATCTCCTTATGTAGCTTGGTGTCAAATTTTGTTTGATAACGTTCCTGTGAAGTGTCTTGGGACATTTTACTACATTAAAAGCACTTGCAAGTTGTTCTTGTGCGTCTTGGAACCATCATTCTAGCATTGACACTTTTCTAAATTTTCTGCCTGTCACAGAAGCCTGTCAGTTGCTCAGGACAAGACAGTATCTGACAGCACTCTGAATACTTGTTATCAACTTTTGCAAGCACCTTCACACATCCTGGAGGATGTAGTTAGTGTGCTTGAGGAAGCAGCACCTGATGAACCACAGAGAATAAGTGAGGAGGGTAATGGCAGAAGAAGAGCAGGACATATGGGCACACGGAAGCCATCAATGACCCTTAGTATTTTGGTAAATACTGGACTCACCAATATTGGTGGGCTGAAATTGGGCAGATGTGTTGTGCTGCTGTTGCTATTCAATGGGAAGGGAAAAATGCTGGTTATGTGACAAGCCTAATACCTGTATTATTTTCATGTTTTGCTGAACTTTCATGAATTATTAATTTCAGTGGCCTTCTGTTGATTTAGCAGACAACATTCTGCTGTTTTTGTTTCCAGAGAAACATTCCCAACACATCCCATTGCCCAAAAAAAGAAAAAGCCTAAAAGCAAAAACAAACTGACAAATCAGGCAAATATAGCTGCACAGAAAATTGATATATAAACCATTACAAAAGCTGATAGTATAAAGCTGTTGGAAAAAAAAATAATATTAATTCTCAGCTCTTTAGAAGCTCCTTTGTGCACAGAACTTCTCTTTTCACCTGCTCAAATAGGGTGGCTTGAGTGTACAGTGTGATCCAGTTCTAAAGAGCAAATGATTTTATATTTATATGAATTAAGCCCCTATATAAATATTAAAATGAAGCTCTCATACATAGCACAATTGTGTGAGAGCAATCTATGCAGACATTAAACCCAACCAGAAAATTCTGTGCGATGGGGTTCTACTGGCGACTGGACAGCTTAAAGCACCACTAAATTTCCTGTCCTCTGCCTGAATCACGTGGTAGGAACGACCCGACCACATGGAAACCTTCCTCTCCAAAGTCTGATTTTTATAGCAGAAGTCCTTTTTACCAATTACTTATGTGAGAACATTTGTTACTAAGTTTTACAATGAATTTTCATCAAACCTAAGAACTCACACCATGATTCTACCCCTTGCCCAATCTCATCCTGCTTTTTCTCCAATTTTGGAATTAGCCAAAAGTGGTAACCCTATTCAAAACATACCTTAATTTAAAAAAAAAAACAGCTTTGATGAAAGTGAGGGAAGGTACATTCTACTTTAACTTCTGCTGTAATGCAAAGGATGTGTCTTAGCCACGGAGGAGGAAAATGTGGGTGTGATCAAATTACACAATTTGTCTTTGAGATCTTTACATGGTGCTGCTTAAGTGATACCAGTAAAAGGATCTGATTGAGGGATGAGAAATGAAGAGTGCTTGTAATGTGAAAATGTAAAAGAAAGTGTAGGCTGAGGACGGGGTGATCTGCCAGGTGAAGTTTGTATAAGCGTTAATCGAGACTGAGGCTGTGACTAAGCTTATGGTAATAGATAGGAATCAAATGACTCATTCTTTTGTCTTTTAAACAGGGGTCATATTGCACACAATTTGAGATTGCTTATTGAAGCACTCTGTGTAAGATATACAATGTACAGATTAGAGAGGCTTATGTTTTTGCTTTCAGACCCACAATGCTTCTAATGGTGAGCTTGAGTAACCTTTCATAGAAAAATAGAAGCAGGCACAAATTCAACAGAAAATATTTTACTGTAGCGAATAAATAATGAAGCATAGATATTTTAAAGGTTTTTTTCCATTTTGTTTTTCAACCAATTTTCTCCTATTCCCATCTCTTGGAGGTGTGGGCTTCCTGCTGTGGTATACCACCAGGTCTGATTTTTAAAGTAGAAATCCTTTTTCCACATACTTCTGTGTCTAATGTGTACGCTTTAGTTATTAAGGATTACTATGAATTTTCATCAGCTACAAAGCTAACCTCAGAATGTAAGCCACAATTTTATGTATTTTGTTGGCTATAACCTACCAATTTTTTTCCAGAATTTCCTGTCCTGAGCCATTAACAAATCCCAGAATCAATCCCACAGGAGGTTAGCTAATAAAATCTGTCAGGTTTACTGACGGCAAACTTGATTGCAAATACCATGAATGGACTGCAGTTGCCAGCAGTGAACTGCTTCATCAATGGATATGGAATGAAAATCAATGGAGGTAAGACCAAAATTATGAAGGGTTCTAGGATTGCAGGTGAAAGAGTGAGCATTTTAATAAACAGGAACTGTTGGATTAGGTTAGATAATTTAAGTATCTGGGAAGAAGTTATTAAGTTAATGGACGAGGGCAACCCAATAGACATTATCTACCTGGACTTTCAGTTAACCTTTGATAAAGTATCAAAAGAGGCTATTCTACAAGATAGAATATTGTGGAGTTAGTTAATCTGCTGCGATGGATTAAGAATTGGCAAAATGCTCGTAGGCAGAAACCTGTTGTCAATGGATTTGAATCTGCTTGGAGATTGGTTACTCATGGTGTCCCATGGGGATTGGCATTTGGACCTTTGCTTTTTACTGTTATGTATGTATGTAAACCTCACCAATATGTAAGACTTGCTACTAGAGGGCACACCTTTGGGAGGCCTAAGGGTCATCTGTGCATCCTGGGCAAGCAGGTATAAAAGGTAATCCATCATGCTGCCTCCTCACTCTGGAGTCTGAATAAAGAGACCAAGGTCACTACAGTTTGAGCTTACAATACAGTCTTGTGGAGTTATTCTGAACATAACAAGTTGGTAACGAGTAATGGATCACGAACATTCATGCAGTAATGGCTGTCCTTGGTATTCTTGAGAGATTTGTTGAGGGTGATGATTGGGAAGCCTTCATTGAGCGTCTCGACCGGTACTTCGTGATCGATGAACTGGACAAGGCTGAGACGGCGGTCAAACGCAAGGCGATTCTCCTCACCGTATGTGGGTCTTCGATATATAGCCTCCTCAAAAATCTGCTGGCACCAGACAAACCAACGGACAAGACTTACACAGAGCTGTGCATGCTGGTTCGGGAACACCTCAAGCCAAAGGAGAGCATCTTAATGGCCAGGTATTGCTTTTACACGCACCATCACTCTGAGGGCCAGAACATGGTGAGCTTTGTCGCCGACCTAAAACGCCTTGCGGGACAGTGCGAATTTGCAGGATCTTTGGGGGAAATGTTACGGGACTTTTTTATGCTTGGAATCGGCCACGAGGTCATTCTTCGCAAACTGCTGTCTGCCGAATCCCTAGATCTGAGCAACGCCATCACGATAGCCCAGGCTTTCATATCCACGAGCGACAACATGAAACAGATATCTTCACAGAATCGAAACTCACTGGCGAGTACTGTGCATAAAATAATGTTTTCAGCAGGCAAAACTGTACAGGGCAGGGCCCACACGACCGCAGAGGCCAGACCTAGGCCCAGGGTGACCCAGAGTCCGCCATGGGGCGTGAATGCGTATCCATTAACACCATGTTGGTGCTGCGGAGGCAGTCATAGAGCCCATCAATATTGATTCAAGCACTATGTGTGCAAGGGCTGTGGAACAATCGGGCACCTCCAGCGAATGTGCAAACGACCTGTGACATGGCAGAGTCAGGAGAGAACGCTCAATCCAGTGAGGATCACGCTGAACGAGCAGGAGAGGCAACTCAACCTGAGGATGAAAAGGAAGTATATGGGATACACACCTTCACCACCTAAAGCTCTCCGAGAATGTTAAAAGTTAAACTCAATGCACTCCAGTCTCCATGGAACCGGATACGGGGGCGACTCAATCAGTAATGAGCCAGAAGGCATTCGAGAGGCTGTGGGGCGACAGAGCACAATGACCCAAGCTGATCCCGATTCAGGCAAAGCTGCACACCTACACCAAGGAACTGATACCAGTTATTGGTTGTGTGGACATAAGAGTATCTCATAAGGGAGCACTGCACGATTTACCACTGTGGATTGTTTCAAGTGATGGGCCAACGTTGCTTGGCAGAAGGTGGATGGGAAAGATTCGATTCGATGGAACTGGGAAGACCTCTGTGTACCTTCTCCGGCGAACGACATCTACCTTGCTCAAAGGCTGAGCAAGCCCCCACCTTTACCTGAACCAGGCATCGAAGTGCAGATCCATTTGCAGATCCCCGAGGCACAGGCCGCTCATCATGACCACGAGGAGGTAAAGTTCAACCGAGCAGCGGTACAGGTGCGGTACTCACCACCTAAAGCCGACGACCTCTTCGCGACGATGGAAGAGGCTCCAGGTCGACCAAGCAGAGTGGGACTCCAGGCGAAACAATCCGAACACGTCTTCCCGACGCCAGAGGCAAAATCCCTGGGGAGGAAGATCGCGGCAGTCGGCATCACGGCCACGGACGAGGATGTGTCCAGATCACGGAACGAAAGAGCATCCAGACCACGGGACAAGAATGCGCCCAGACCACGGAACGAAAGAGCATCCAGACCATGGGACAAGAATGCGTCCAGACCACGGGACGAAAGTACGTCCAGACCATGGAATGAGAGAGCGTCCAGACCACAGGATGTCGCCGCAATGAAACAGAGGCATGTGTTGCCCAGCAAGGAAGACGACTGGGTTTGGGGCAAAGGTAAAGGGGCGGCCGCTGTGAAGGCCAGGAACCCACCACGTTCAAATAAGTTGTTTGCACTATGTAACCTTGTGAGCGCTCTTTCGCGGTCAATGATGTATTATCATATGGGGTCGGGGGCACCTTACAACAAGCAAAAGTAGCAGGCGAACACCAACCAGTCGTATATGTATCTGACAAAGTACTTGTAGCAAGTGATGTGTTATCACACTGGATCGGGCATGTTGTACAGCAAGCCAAAGTAGTGGGCGAACCCCAACCAGTTGTATATGTATCTAACAAAGTATTTGTAGCAATCAGGACTCTGCCTTTGACTCGAGTGTTTGTGACTCTATCCCGCAGCATACTACCCGCCACCACCTCAGTGAGACCCCAACACTACACGAGGTAGAAAAAGCTATAAGACAGCTTAAAAAACAACAAGGCTATGGGTGCGGACGGAATCCCTGCTGAGACATTGAAGTATGGTGGAAAGGCACTGCTGGCGCGAATACACGACCTCATCTCTCTCATCTGGAGGGAGGAGAGCATGCCGGGGGATCTCAGAGATGCAGTAATCGTGACCATCTTTAAAAAAGGGGACAAGTCTGTGCGGCAACTACAGAGGAATCTCCCTGCTATCAGCCACTGGGAAAGTCGTCGCTCGCGTCCTCCTCAACCGTGTTCTTCCCGTGGCCGAGGAGCTCCTCCCAGAGACACAGTGCGGATTTCGTCCCCTACGAGGCACAACGGACATGATTTTTGCAGTGCGACAGCTACAGGAAAAATGCAGGGAACAGCGCCAGCCCTTATACATGGCCTTCTTTAACCTTACAAAGGCCTTTCACACTGTCAACCGCGAGGGTCTATGGATTGTCCTCCTCCGTTTCGGATGCCCCCCAAAAGTTCGTCACCATCCTCCGCCTGCTCCACGACGACATGCAGGCCGTGATCCCTCCCAACGGATCCATCACAGACCCAATCCATGTCCGGACTGGGGTCAGACAGGGCTGCATCATCGCCCCAACCCTCTTCTCAATCTTTCTCGCCGTCATGCTCCACCTCACAGTCAACAAGCTCCCCGCTGAAGTGGAACTAAACTACAGAACCAGTGGGAACCAGATACAAGACCACGCCAACCTCTGTCATCGAGCTACAGTACGCGACAACGCCCGTGTCTGTGCAAATACAGAGGCTGCACTGCAGGTCATAGTCGATGTATTTATTGAGGCGTACGAATGCATGGGCCTTGCGCTAAACATCCATAAGACAAAGGTCCTCCACCAGCCTGTCCTCACCACACGGCACTGCCCCCCCAGTCATCAAGATCCATGATGCGGTCCTGGACACCGAGGATCACTTCCCATAGCTCGGGAGCCTCCTATCAACAAGAGCAGGCATCTAACACTGATCTAACACTGCCTCGAGTGAGCCAATGCAGCCTTCATCCACCTGAGGAAAAGAGTGTTTGAAGACCAGGCCCTCAAAACTGCCACCAAGCTCATGGTCTACAGGGCTGTAGTAATACCTTCCCTCCTGTATGGCTCAGAGACATGGACCATGTACAGTAGATACCTCAAGTAGCTGGAGAAACGATGTCGCTGCAAGATCTTACAAATCCCCTGGGAGGACAGGTGCACCAACATCAGCGTCCTCATTCAGGCTAACATCCCCAACATTGAAGCACTGACCATACTCGATCAGCTCCGCTGGGCAGGTCACATTGTCCGCATGCCAGACTCGAGACTCCCAAAGCAAGTGCTTATTATATATATAAACCTGTAAATACCTTGTTTAACCACCAGAGGGCTTAGCCCCTGTAGTCCCAAGGAATCCCACAATCCCTTGGGAGCACCTGTACTTAAGGAGGCCTCACAGGCTGGAGAGGCACTCTGGAGACCTGCAATAAAAGGCTATGGTCACACTTTACTTTGAGCTCACAGTATCTGGTTAAACTCTTTATTCATACACTACAACTGGCGACGAGATACAGATATCGAACCCCACCGCAATGATGCAGAGAACAGTGGGCATCCTGGGGAAATTTCCGGAGGGAGATGATTGGAAAATCTTCGTGGAGCAACTCGACCAATACTTCGTGACCAATGAGCTGGAAGGAGAAGCGAACTCTGCCAAACGAAGGGCAATTCTCCTCACCGTTTGCGGGGCACCAACGTATGGCCTCATGAAAAATCTGCTTGCTCCAGTGAAACCCACAGAGAAATCTTATGATGATTTGTGCACACTGGTCCGGGAGCATCTTAACCCGAAGGAAAGTGTTCTAATGGCGAGGTACCGGTTCTACACGTGCAAGAGGTCTGAAGACCAGGAAGTGGCGAGCTATGTTGCTGAGCTAAGACGCCTTGCAGAACATTGCGAATTTGAAGAACACTTGGAGCACATGCTCAGGGACTTCTTTGTACTTGGCATTGGCCATGAAGTAATACTTCGCAAACTTTTGACTGTAGAGACCCCAACCTTGAGTAAAGCCATAGCGATAGTTTAGGCGTTCATCGCCACTAGTGACAATACCAAGCAAATCTCTCAGCACACGAGTGCTGCTACTAATACTGTGAACAATGTAATGTTGTTTTCAAATTGTAATGTACAGGGCAGGCCTCACATGCCTGCAGCTGCACATCTGCAGATGTCTCAGGGTCCACCATCAAGGGTGATGAATGCAAAGCTATTAATACCTTGTTGGCGCTGCAGGGGTGATCATCATTTCCATTCATGTCGCTTCAAAGGATACGTTTGCAAGGGCTGTGGAACAATGGGACACCTCCAATGCATGTGCAGGCGAGCTGCAAACCCTGCTAATCCTGCAAACCACCATGTTGCAGAGGATTACAGATCCATGGCAGATCATGACGAACATGAGCCTCAGACCGAGGAGGCAGAGGTATATGGGGGCACACATTTACCACAAAATATCCCCCGATAATGCTGAAGGTTGAATTAAATGGACTCCCAGTGTCAATGGAGCTGGACACGGGCACGAGCCAGTCCATTATGAGCAAAAAGACTTTCGATAAATTGTGGTGCAGCAAGGCCCATGCGCACTAAACTGAGAACTTATACTGATTCCCATAATCGGCAGTGCTACTGTAAAGATCGCCTACGATGGAGCGGTGCACAAGTTACCACTCTGGGTGGTACCAGGCGATAGCCCCATGCAGCTCAGCAGGAGCTGGCTGGGGAAGATACGCTGGAACTGGGCTGATGTCCGAGCGCAGTCACCTGTCGATGACACTTCGTGTGCCCAGATCCGAAAGAAGTTCCCCTCGCTGTTTGAACCAGGCATCGGGAAGTTCCAAGGAGCAAAAGTGCAGATCCACCTAATTCCAGGGGTGTGACCCATCCACCACAAAGCGAGAGCAGCACCGTACATGATGAGAGAGAGAATGGAGATCGAGCTGGGCCGCCTGCAACAAGAGGGCATCATTTCGCCAATCGAATTCAATGAGTGGGCCAGTCCGATTGTTCCAGTACTCAAGGGAGACGGCACCGTCTGAATCTGTGGTGATTATAAAGTAACTATCAATCGTTTCTCCCTGCAGGACCAATACCCACGACCAAAGGCAGATGACCTTTTTGCGACGCTGGCGGGAGCAATGACGTTCACGAAGCTGGACTTGACCTCGGCCTACATGATGCAGGAGCTGGAGGAATCATCGAAGGGCCTCACCTGCATCAACACACACAAAGGCCTCTTCATCTACAACAGATGCCCGTTTGGGATTCGATCAGCCGTGGCGATATTCCAGAGAAACATGGAAAGCTTACAGAAGTCGGTCCTATGCACCGTGGTCTTCCAGGACGACATCTTGGTCACAGGTCGGAACACAGTCAAGCATCTGCAGAACCTGGAAGAGGTTCTTAGTCGGCTTAATCGTGTGGGGCTCAGGTTAAAACGCTCGCAGTGCGTTTTCCTGGTGCCTGAAGTGGAGTTCCTGGGGAGAAGAATCACGACGGATGGCATCAGGCCCACCGATTCGAAGACGGAGGCAATCGAGAACGCACCGAGGCCACAGAATATGACGGAGCTGCGGTCGTTTCTAGGACTCCTGAACTACTGTGGTAACTTCTTACCGGGTCTCAACACACTGTTAGAACCACTGCACGCTTTACTGCATAAGGGAGACGAATGGATATGGGGTAAAAGCCAAGACAATGCCTTTGTAAAAGCTAGAAAATTCTTATGCTCAAACAAATTGCTTGTGTTGTATGATCCATGTAAGCGTTTGGTACTAGCATGTGATGCGTCGTCATATGGCGTCAGGTGTGTATTGCAACAAGCTAATGAATTTGGGAAATTGCAACCAGTTGTTTATGCATCCAGGAGTCTTTCTAAGGCTGAGAGAGCCTACAGCATGATTGAAAAAGAAGCGTTAGCGTGTGTTTATGGGGTAAAGAAAATGCATCAATATCTGTTTGGGCTAAAATTCGAATTGGAAACTGATCATAAGCCACTCATATCCCTGTTTTCTGAGAGTAAAGGGATAAATACGAATGCATCGGCCCGCATCCAGAGATGGGCGCTCACGTTGTCTGCATACAACTATGCCATCCGCCACAGGCCAGGCACAGAAAATTGCGCCAATGCTCTCAGTAGGCTGCCATTGCCCACCACGGGGGTGGAAATGGCGCAGCCCGCAGATCTAGCCATGGTTATGGAAGCATTTGAGAGTGAGCAATCACCCGTCGCTGCCCGGCAGATCAAAACCTGGACGAGCCAGAACCCCTTATTGTCCCTAGTCAAAAACTATGTGCTTCACGGGAGCTGGTCCAATGTCCCAGTGGAAATGCAGGAAGAGATAAAGCCATTCCAGCAGTGCAAAGATGAAATGTCTATACAGGCAGACTGCCTTTTGTGGGGCAATCGAGTAGTGGTTCCCAAGAAGCGCAGAGACACCGTCATCAGTGACCTCCACAGTACTCACCCAGGCATTGTAATGATGAAAGCGAGAGCCAGATCCCACGTGTGGTGGCCCGGAATCGATGCGGACTTAGAGTCCTGCGTGCACAGATGTAATACATGCTCGCAGTTAAGCAATGCACCCAGGGAGGCGCCGCTAAGTTTATGGTCTTGGCCCTCCAAACCATGGTCTAGGGTCCTTGTCAACTATGCAGGCCCGTTCTTGGGTAAAATGTTCTTTGTGGTTGTAGATGCTTACTCCAAATGGATTGAATGTTATATAATGTCGGCTAGCATGTCTGCTACCACTACTGAAAGCCTGCGGGCCATGTTTGCTACACACGGCCTATCCGATGTCCTGGTGAGAGACAACGGGCCATGTTTTACCAGTGCTGAGTTCAAAGCATTCATGACCCACAACAGGATCAAACATGTCACATCTTCCCCGTTTAAACGAGCGTCCAATGGTCAGGCAGAGAGAGCATGCAAACCACCAAGCAGGGCTTGATGAGGATAACGGAAGGCTCACTGCAGACTCGCCTATCCCGAGTCCCGAGGTAAAATACAGCACACGGTGTGAACAGCTAGAGATTAAAATGGCAGGTGTATTGGGATATTTGGGTGAATATAGGCACGACCGGGAACATTTTAAAGCATATGAGGATCGGGTAGAAATGTATTTCACTGCAAATAACATAATCGAAGTTCCAGACAATGCAGTCCAGAACTGGGCTGTGTTAGAATGTAAGAAAGCGATCTTCTTATCGGAGGCAGGTCCGGCATTATATGACACTCTTGTAAATCTGCTTGTGCCTGACGAGCCAAAGGACACAACGCTTAAAGAGATTTTAATGAAGCTGGAGCAGCACTATAACCCCAAACCGTTAGAAATTGCTGAAAGCTATCGTTTCGGGATTCAGAATCAAAAGGCTGATGTAAGCATCAGTGATTACATCGTAGTATTAAAAAAGCTATCGATGCACTGTAATTTTGGAAACTTTCAAAACCGAGCATTACGGGATCGTTTTGTTTGTGGAGTGAAAAATGATGCGATCAGAAGGAAGTTATTGATGACGGATGACTTGACTTTTGAGATTGCTTGTCAGATAGCGAGGTTGATGGGCATGACCGAACAATATTCCCGGGAATTAAATAATAATTACGGTCGTCAGTCAACCGAGGTAAATCACCCGCAGGTTCAAAGTAAAAGATGGTAGGGGCCCAAAGTCTCAGAAACTGGAAATTCTAACAGAGCTATAGGTGCCTGGGACTACACATTGCTCAAAGTTGTCCATACGTGAAGGCAGAGTGTTTCTTCTGCAGAAAGACTAGGCATCTTGCAAAGGCATGCCGACTGAAGGGTAAACCAACTAACAAAGCTATGAGTCCAGCGTTCAAAGCTATGAGTAGAAATCCCAAGAGACTACATAGCATGGAAGAACAACAACAGGACGAGGAGATGTTAGAGTTACACGTCATCAGGAGCACAAGGTTAACAGATAGCGATTCGGAAAGCATCAAAATCCACATAGATGCTGCGGGATTCAAGATACCAATGGAAATTGACACGGGTGCATCCGTGAGTGTAGCACCGGAGTCACTATACCGCGAAAAATTGTGTGATTTCCAACTGGAGAAATCCAAGATAGAGCTGCGATGCTGCTCGGGAGAGAAAATTCCTGTGGTAGGTCATATCACTATACCGGTGAAATATAAAGATCAATTTCAGAACTAGCTTCCAATAGTAGTGAAAGGAAACAAGTCTGCCTTACTAGGAAGAAATTGGTTGAGCTCACTGAAGCTGGATTGGAGTAAGATTTTCTGTGTGGAAGCGAGATTTTCATCAACGGATGAGGTTATCAAGAATTATCCGAAGGTGTTCTCTGAAATGGGCAGTCCGATCCAAGGCTTCAAGGCGAGTGTCAGGGTACAGAAGGACACTAGATCGGTTTACTACAAGCCACGTTCCGTACCATATGCACTCAAGGAGAAAGTTGAGCAAGAACTCAAAAGACTAGAGACTGAGAACATTATTTGTAAGATAGATTGATGTAATTGGGCTACACCCATTGTTGTTGTACCTAAGTCTGATGGTAAGGTAAGATTGTGTGGTGATTATAAAGTAACCGTAAACCAGGTTCTAGAGGGTAATGTCCCCAATACATTGTTGAATATAGAAGATTTATTCACAACTCTGACAGGTGGTCAGATCTTCTCAAAACTGGATCTTACAAATGCCTACTTACAGCTTGAACTAGATGAGGAGTCCAAGTCATGTTTGACTATAAATACTCATCTAGGCCTATATCAATTTAATAGGCTACCATTTGGAGTGTCTTCCGCCCCTGCCATATTCCAAGGGGTGATGAACCAGATTGTGCAAGGGATTGAAGGGGTAGTATGTTATTTGGATGACATACTAATTTCAGCACCAAATAGGCATATTCATAATAACATATTGAATAAAGCCCTCAAACGGCTAGAGAAGCACAGAGTACGAGTGTCTGCTCGTAAGTATGAGTTATTTGAAAACTCAGTGGAGTACTTAGGGTGCGGAGTAGACAAAGATGGTTTACATCCAACCATGGGAAAATTGGATGCAATTAGAAATGCACCCACTCCCAGGAATGTCACTGAACTTCATTCATTCTTGAATCTTTTGAACTATTATGGGAAGTTCCTACCAAATTTGGCTACAGTATTACATCCACTGAATGAACTATTGAAAAATCAGGTCCATTAGAAGTGGTCAAAAGAATGCGATCCAGCATTCAAGGAGCGTAAAATGCAAATTGGTAGAGAGCACCATGTTAGTTCACTATGACATATCTAAGAAGATTAAGCTAGCATATGATGCCTCTCCGTATGGAGTTGGGGCAGTAATCTCTCATGTATTAAGTAGTGGGGAGGAGAGACCAATTGCTTTTGCTTCACGCACTCTCAGTGCCAGTGAGAGTAATTATACGCAAATTGAAAGGGAAGCTTAGGCATTAATTTTTAGGGTCAACAAGTTTCATAAATACTTGTATGGTCGTAAGTTTACCATCGTTACGGACCATAAGCCCCGAACAGCAATCCTCCATCCAAGTCCCAAGTTCCAACATTAGCTGCAGCCCGAATGCAGAGATGGGCTTTGATTTTGTCAGCATATACATATGATATTGAATACAGAGGATCAGCTGATCACAGTAATGCTGATGCAATGTCTAGATTGCCTTCCCCATCACAAGTTACACCCGATAGGGAAGAAGTATTTTATTTTTCATATGTTGATGAACTGCCAGTCACAGCTTGAAGAGATTGGTAGAGCAACCAAATGTGACCCAGTGATGTCAAAGGTGTATGATTATATTGCAAATGGATGGCCAAACCAGGTAACAGACAAAGATACACATCCATTCTTCATTCGTAGGAATGAATTATCAGTCGATAAAGATTGTATCATGTGAGGTGCAAGAGTGGTTATACCAAATAAATTCAGGTCCAAATTATTAGGAGACCTCTATGACCAGCACCTGGGAATGTGCTTGACCAAGAGTTTTGCACGCAGTTATTTATGGTGGCTAGGTATTGAGAATATCACAAGTCAGTGTACCACATGTCAATCGGTAAGCAAGCAACCACCACCAGTACCATTGCAGCCGTGGAAATGGCCTCCCAGGGTGTGGCAAAGGCTACATATTGATTTTGCTGAGTTAGGACAACAATTGTTCATTGTGATTGATAGCCATTCGAAGTGGGTTGAGGTGTTTCCAATGTGGAAAATAGCAAGAAGTAGAACATTGGACATTTTACGAAAATTATTTTCTGCATTTGGCCTCCCTGAATTGTTTTGGATAATGGACCACAATTTCGTTCAGAAGAATTTACACAATTCACGAGCAAAAATGGTGCGAAACATACCAAGGTTCCACCATACCATCCTGTTTCGAATGGTGCGGCAGAGCGCACTGTACAAATTGTAAAACGTACCCTCATAAAACAAATGTTAAATCCAAATCCAAAGAAACGACAGTTGTCATTGAATCACAAATTAGCTAATTTTTTGATTACATATCGAAATACTCCTCATACAACTACTGGTAGAACACCAGCATAGTTGTTTCTCAAACGACAGCCTCGAACCAGATTCTCGTTGATAAAGCCAAATTTGGCACAGTCCGTAGAAGAGACACAATTAAGACAGAAAGAGAATCATAATAAACCAGAAGGTGAGAGTGAAGAACCATCACCATAAATGGGTAAAGTGGTTACCAGGAAGAGTGGTGAAGATATGTGGTCCTCGCACATATTTGGTAAAGATGTTTGATAATGGACAGGTTAGGTTTGTTCATATTGATCATATTTTACCTACAGACATGGAAGGAGTTGAAGGTGGGAATGATTGAATTATTTATGACTCATCAGATAGTTTTGATATACAAGTAGCAAATCCTAAATCCAATGTACTGGAAACAAATCCAGGAGAGAATCAGAATGAAAGTCTGCGTCCGAGTCGGGAAAACAAAGAGCCTGAAGTGAGAGTGAGTTCAAATGAAAATCAAGGAAATTCCGTGGAGGAAAACGTTACTCAGGATGAGCCTCGAATGAGTGTGAAATCGACACCATGTTTGGAAGGTTCTGTTCGAGAGCAAAGGTATCCTCTTCGAAACAAAAAACAAGTGGTAAAGTTAAATTTGTAAATATGGAAAAAAAAAAGTTTATATCCTGTGTTATGTATAAACAGGAAAGTTATGTATGATGTTTGTTATAATGGCTTCTTCATTAAGGAGGGAAAAGTGTAACGTCTGTAAGCTTGTAATGTTTGTAGCTCCACACTGTGAATGTGGACGTATTGTGTACTGCAAGTGTAGGGTTAATAATAAACAGAACCAGGCAGATTTTCCGGTGACTTCCGAGAGAGCTGCCTGTCATGTAAGGAAGCTGTGTGTGCTGTGCTCTGTGAATATATCACAGGTGTTTGGGGCCATACTTTCAAATGGACTCATCTGCAGGAAACACTTAGACCAAACCAAACTCAGATTCATGGACTATCCAGAGCAACCCACATTAGACACTACCTTTTTTGACCCCCCCAACACACACACCAGTGGCAACCGACACAGCGGTTGACCACGAAGCAGAACCCATCACCCGCAGCAGCCCAGCAGGACTCACCACACCAGACAGCCCAACAAGGCCAGCTGCACAGCAGCCCACCGAGGGCCCAACAAATGATTCACCAAAACCAGCATTTGCACCAAGGCGATCAACCAGGGAAAGAAAGGCCCCAGATCGACTCACATTGTAAATAGTTACACTGTTGACTTTGGCGGGGGGAGTGTTGTTATATATGTAAACCTGTAAATACCTTGTTTAACCACCAGAGGGCTCATCCCCTGGATTCCCAAGGGATCCCACAATCCCTTAGGAGCACCTGTACTTAAGGAGACCTCACAGGCTAGAGAGGTACTCTGGAGATCTGCAATAAAAGACTAAAGTCACACTTTACTTTGAGCTCACAGTATCTTGTCAGACTCTTTATTCATACACTACAATGCTCTACTTGGAGCTCCTTCATGACAAATGAGCGAAAGGTGGGCAGTGGAAACGCTCAAAGCCTCCCTGATAAAGTGCAACTTCCCCTCTGACACCTAGGAGTCCCTGGCCCAAGACCGCCTGAAGTGGAGGAAGTGGGAGGGCGCTGAGCACCTCATGCCTCAACGCCGAGAGCATGCAGAAATCAAGCGCAGACAGTGGAAAGAGCGTGCGGCAAACCTGTCCCACCCACCCCTTCCCTCAACGACTATCTGTCCCACCTGTGACAGAGTCTGTGGCTCTCGTATTGGACTGTTCAGCCACCAAAGAACTCACTTCAGGAGTGGAAGCAAGTCTTCCTCGATTCCGAGGGACTGCCTATGATGATGATGATGTAGAAGTGATGTGTTATCACACGAGGTCGGGCATGTTGTGCAGCAAGCCAAAGTAGCGGGCGAGCCCCAACCGGTTGTACATAAATCCAGTAAGTTAACCAAAGCAGTAGCCGGTGTTCACGGGACAAAAGAGATGTACCAAAGAGTGTCTCAATATTTGCTCGAGTCAGACAAGCTGCCTATCTCACAGTTCTGGGAGAGCAGAGGCACCATTATCAATGCTTTGTTTTGAATAACACTGTGTGTGCACTGTAACATGATCTGCCATGTGCCAGGCACTAAGCACGGCGCTAATGCACTCAGTTGGCTACATTTGCCCACCACCTGCTTAGAAACGGCACAGCCCGCAGACTGGCTCGTTGTCATGGAAGTGCAAAAAGCGAGGAGCCAACCGTAACGGCTCCCCAGTTTAGGACCTGGACCAGCCAGGATCCCACGTTACCGCCTGCTAACGGCGAACCGCTAGACGGAATGTTGCAGCTTATCCGTCGCAAAGACAAAATGCCCATCCCATCAGATTGGCCCATATGGGGCAATCCTGTAACGTTGCAAAGAAAGGCAGGGAGGCTACACACAGTCGCTGGTCCGGGGCCTCCATACCATGGCCCAGGATCCACGGGGACCACGCTGCCTCCCGCCACTACCGAAAGTCTCAAGGCCATATCGGCCATCCTTGGCTTGCCAGACTTTCGGGTCAGCGACAATAGTCCGGAGCGGGCAGCCTAAATCATAAAGCCAAGCACCACGCGTGTCACGTAGACTCCCTACAGACCTGGTTATCCTGGGTGCTATGCAGCCACCAGACAGAATCTCTCAGAACCGAGCTTTCCATATGCTATCAGCAGAGAATGCACCATGATCGCACAGCTCCTCCACTCGACATCAGAATTAATGATGTCGACCATGTTCATGGCCCCAGACGGGCTGCTAGCACTGTATTTGCCAAAGAGGGAAATGGAGTGTTTGTGATGAAAATTGAACTTTTGTTGTGAAACCATGTACTGGGCAAACGCACAGAGCATTTGGACCAGGACAAACTGCGAACTACAGATAACCAGAAACTACTGTGAAAGGACCTGGCCCCCAGTGACCCACTAACACAAGCGACCTCGCCATCAACCACGAGGATGAACCCACCATGCCCGTCAGTCCGATCAGACCAGCTGCGCGGCCGTGCAGCAACAATCAGACCAACTCACCCATGCCAGGACTCCAACTCAGGCGATTGACCCGGGGACGCAGGGCGCCAGTTCGCCTCAAATTGCAAATAACTTGTACATAAGACTTTGGGGGGGAGTGATGTTATGTATGTATGTAAACCTCACCAATATGTAAGACTTGCTACTAGGGGGCACACCTGTGGGAGACCTAAGGGTCACCTGTGCACCCTGGGCAAGCAGGTATAAAAGGTGATTCACCATGCTGCTTCCTCACTCTGGAGTCTGAATAAAGAGACCAAGGTCACAACAGTTTGAGTTTACAATAAAGTTATTTTGTAAAGTTTTGTAAAGTTATTCTGAACATAACATTTACCATCTTCATTAATGAGGCGTTGGTAAATGATCCACACACTTGCAAATGATACGAAGCTTTGTGGGAGCATTAGGACTGGAGATGATGCTAAGCTCCTCCATGCCTTTGTTAAAATGCGGTATCCCCACCGACACCTGGGAGTCCCTGGCTGGAGACCACCCTAAGTGGGGGAAGTGCATCCGGGAGGAGGGGGGGGGTGCTGAGCACGAGAGCATGCAGAAACCAAGCGCAGGCAGCGGAAGGAGCATGCGGCAAACCAGTCCCACCCCGCCTTTCCTTCAACAACTGTCTGTTGTTCCTGTATTGAACTGTTCAGCCACCTAAGAACTCATTTTTAAAGTGGAAGCAAGTCTTCCTCGATTTCGAGGGACTGCCTATGATGATGATGATGTTATCTCAAGACTTGACTATTCCAATGCTCTCCTGGCCGGCCTCCGATCTTCCACCCTCTATAAACTTAAACTCACTCAAAATTATGCTTCGCACATCCTAAATCGCACCAAGTCCTGTTCACCTATGACCCCTGTGCTCGCTGATCTACATTGGCTTCCAGCTGAGCAAAGCTTTTAATCGCTCCAGCATTGGCAGCCATGCCTACAGCTGCAGAGGCTCTAAGCTCTAGAATTCCCTCCCTAAATTTCTCCACCTCTCTACCTCTCTGTCCTCCTTTAAGACGCTCCTTGAAACATATCTCTTTAACTAAGCTTTTGTTCCTTTGCACCAATATCTCCTTACATGGCTTGGTGTCAAATTTTGTTTCCTAATACTCCTGTGAAGTGCTTTGGGAGGTTTTACTATGTTAAAAGAGTTATATAAATGCAATTGTTGTTATGTAAAGGCTGAACTAGGTTGGATGTTAGACAATTCTTTGTTTCCCAGAAAATAGTAGAACTGTAGTACAGGTTGCCAGTGATGCGGTGAATGTTGATTCGCTGTATACCTTCAAGAGAGAGCGGACCTTTTTCTGGCTGGGTCAGAGATCACATCATACAAAAGGTAGGTATCCTGTAATATAAGTCATACCCAGGTGTACCTCAGGCCTCTCGTACATAATACTGGAGAGCTGCGGATGCCAACCAGCCCAGAGGTAAGTCCTGGCGGAAGATCAATTGGGGATGATGGAGTGCAAGCATGGGCTGACAGTGACATTGATTGCTGTGGAGACAGGAAGAGTGCTCCTGCTCCTGCTCGGTCAACATTAAGATTAGTTGTAAAAAAATATGAAAATTTACCTGCTCTTCAGTGACCTCCAGCAGTCCCTATAAGGACAGCTGGTGAGGTCACTGTTCACTTGCCAAAACTGAGCAGAGAATGGACAGTGCAGGCTTTGCCCAGTTTATATCAAATTTGGCATTGCGATCCTAAAACAAATGTTGGGTCCCTGATGAGCATATTCAAGGGGCTCAACATCTGTTTCAAGCAGGTGCTCCAGACACTTTTTGTTTTTATTCATTCGGATGTCGGCATCGTGGTCAACGCTAGATTTCATTGCCCATCTCTAATTGCCCTCGAGAAGGTGGTGGTAAGCTGCCTTCTTGAATCGCTGCAGCCTTTGTGGTGAAGGGACACCCATAGTGCTGATAGGGATGGCGTTCCAGGATTTTGACCCAGCGATGATGAAGGAATGGTGATATACTTCCAAGTGAGGATGGTGTGTGACTTGGAGGGGAACTTGCAGGTGATGGTGTTCTCATGCATCTGCTTGTCCTTCCAGATGGTAGAGATCGTTGGTTTGAGAGATGCTGTCGAAGAAGACTTGGCGAATTCCTGCAGTACATCTTGTAGATTACACACCGCAGCCAAGCTGCGCTGATGGTGAAGAGAGTGAATGTTTAAGGTAGTGGATGGGGTGCCAATCAGGTGGGCTGCTTTGTCCTGGATGGTGTTGAGGTTCTTGAGTGTTGTTGGAGTTGCACTCATTCAGGCAAGTAGATCGTATTCCATTACACTCCTGACTTGTGCCTTGTAGATGGTGGAAAGGCTTTGAGGAGTCCGGAGGTGACACACTCTCCACAGAATACCCAGCCACTGGCCTGCTCTTGTAGCCACAGTATTTATGTGGCTGGTCCAGTTAAGTTTCTGGTCAATGGTGACCCCCTGAGATGTTGATGGTAGGGGCTTCGGTGATGGTAATGCTGTTGAATGTCAAAGGGCAATGGCTAGACTCTTGTTGGAGATAGTCATTGCCTGGCACTTATGTGGCACGAATGTTACTTTACACTTATCAGCTCAAGCCTGAATGTCTTCTATGTGGGATGGACTGCCTCATTATCGGAGGAGTTGGGAATTGAAGTGAACACTGTGCAATCATCAGCAAACATTCCCACTTCTGACATGATGGAGGGAAGTCATTGATGAAGCAGCTAAAGATGGTTGGGCCTAGGACACTGCCCTGAGGAACTCCTGCAACAATGTCTTTGGGCTGAGATGATTGGTCTCCAACAATCACAACTATCTTCCTTTGTGCTACGTATGACTCCAGCTAGTGAAGAGTTCTCCCCCGATTCCCATTTACTTCAATTTTACTAGGGCTCCTTGATGCCGCACTCAGTCAACTGCTGACTTGATGTCAAGGTCAGTCACTCTCACTTCACCTCTGGAATTAAGCTCTTTTGTCCATGTTTGGACCAAGGCTGTAATGAGGTCTGGAGCCGAGTGGTTCTTGCAGAACCCAAACTGAGCATTTGGTTATTGGTGAGTAAGTGCCACTTGATAGCACTGTCGACGACATCTTCCATCAATTTGCTGATGTTTGAGAGGAGACTGATGGGGTGGTAATTTGTTGGATTGGACTTGTCCCGTATTTGGGGACAGGACATAACTGGGCTATTTTGCACTTTCTTGTGTAGATGCCAGTGTTGTAGCTGTACTGGAACAGCTTGGCTAGAGACACGGCTAGTTCTGGAGCACAAGTCTTCAGCACAACAGCCTTTGCTGTATCCAGGGTGCTCAGCCATTTCTTGATATCACGTAGAGTGAATCGAATTGGCTGATGGCTGGCTTCTGTGATGGTGGGAACCTCAAGAGGAGGCCGAGGTGAATCATCTACTTGGCACTTCTGGCTGAAGATGGTTGCAAATGGTTCGGCCTTGTCTTTTGCACTCGTGTATTGGGCTCCGCCATCATTAAGAATGGGGATGTTTATCGAGCCTTCTCCTCCAGTTAGTTGTTTAATTGTCCACCACCATTCATGACTGGATGTGGTAGGACTGCAGACCTTTGATCTGATCAGTTGGTTGTAGGGTTGCTTAGCTCTGTCCATAGCATGCTGTTTCTGCTGTTTAGCATGCATGTAGTCCTGTGTTGCAGTTTCCCCAGGTTGGCAACTCATTTTTAGGTGCGCCTGTTGTTGCTCCTGGCATGTTCTTCTATACTCCTCACTGAACCAGGGTTGGTCCCCTGGCTTGATGGTAATGGTGGAGTGAGGGATATGCCAGGCCATGAGGTTACAGATTGTGGTGGAATACAATTCTGCTGCTGCTGATGGCCCACAGTGCCCCATGGATGCCCAGTTTTGAACTGCTAGATTTGTTCTGAATCTATCCCATTTAGCATGGGGGTTGTGGAATGGAAGGTGTCCTCAGTGTGAAGATGGGACTTCGTCTCCACAAAGACTGTGCGGTGGTCACTGCTACCACCACTGTCAAGGACAGATGCATCTGCGACAGGTAAATTGATGAGGATGAGGTCAAGTAGGTTATTCCCTCATGTTGATTCTCTCACCATCTGCTGCAGGCCCAGTCTGCAAGGTCTGTCCTTCAGGAATCAGCCAACTTGGTCAGTAATGGTGCTACTGAACTACTCTTGGTGATGGATATTGAAGTCCCTGATCCAGAGTACATTCTGTGCCCTTGCTACCCTCAGTGCTATGTTCAACATGGAGGAGTATTGATTCATCAGCTGAGGGAGGGCGGGCGGTGGTAATCAGCAGAAGGTTTTCTTACCCATGGTCTCCATGGAGTCCGGAGTCAATGTTGAGTACTTCCTGGGCCACTCGCTTCCAACTATATACCACTCTGCCATCATCTTTGGTGGGTCTGTCCTGCCGATGGTGATGGCGGAATCTGTGATGTTAGCTGAATGATGCTGTGAATTGCTTGACTCGCCTGTGGGAGAGCTCTCCCAATTCTGGCACAAGTTCCCAGATGTTAATGAGGAAGACTTTGCAGGGTCGATTCGGTGTGCCTTTTTCGTGTCCGAAACTGGTGCCTAGGTAAATGCCAGGTGGTCAGTCCGGTTTAATGCTTATTATCGTTTTTCGTAATGGTGTGGTACAACTGAGTGGCTTGCGAAGCCATTTCAGAGGGCAATTGTGGGTCTGGAGTCACATATAGGCCAGACCAGGTAAGGACAACAGATTTCATTCCCTAAAGGGCTTAAGTGAACCAGATGGATTTTTACAACAATCAAGGTCAGTCTATGGTCACCATTACTGATACTAGCTTTTTATTCCAGATTTATTGAATTAACTGAATTTAAATTCCCCAGCTGCCATGGTGTGATTTAAAGTGATGTCTCCGGATCATTAGTCCAGACCTCTGGATTACTAGTCCAGTAACATAACCACTATGCTGCCATACCAATCTGGCACAATTCACGAGGCAGAATCTTCGTGCCCGGAAATTGATTACTCCAACTCCAATTTTTCACCCAGAAATTGGGCACGACAGGGACAAATTATCCCACCTTTTTTTTGTCTTTACTTTGATGTTAAAGTTGGCACATTTGATTATCAAACAAATTCTTCTCAGTGCTTGACCAATTAAGATAATAATCATTTTTAGCACTTAAATTGATAAGAACATATGAAATAGGAGCGAGCAGGTGTAGGCCATTTGGCCCCTCGAGCCTGGTCCACCATTCAATAAGATCATGGCTGATCTGATCATGGGCTCAGCTCCACTTCCCTGCCTGCTCCCCATAACCCTTTACTCCTTATCGCTCAAAAGTCTGTCTATCTCCGCCTTAAATTTATTCAATGACCCAGTCTCCACAGCTCTCTGGGGCAGAGAATGCCACAGATTTACAACCCTATGAGAGAAGAACTTCCTCCTCATCTCAGTTTTAAATGGGCGACCCCTTATTCTGAAACTATGCCCCCTCGATCTAGATTCCCCCACGAGTGGAAACATCTTCTCTGCATCTACCTTGTCTAGCACCCTCAGTATCTTATATGTTTCAGTAAGATCACCGCTCATTCTTCTAAACTCCAATGAGTATAGGCCCAACCTACTCAACCTTTCCTCATAAGTCAACCCCTTCATCTCAGGAATCAACCTAGTGAACCCTCTCTGAACTGCCTCCAATGCAGGTATATCCCTCCTTAAATAAGGAGACCAAAACTGTATGCAGTACTCTAGGTGTGGCCTCACCAATACCCTATATAGTTGAAGCGGGAGTTCTCTGCTTTTATACTCCATCCCCTTTGCATTAAAGGCTAACATTCCATTTGCCTTCCTGATTACTTGCTGGACCTGCGTGCTAACTTGTTGTGTTTCATGCACAAGGACGCCCAGGTCCTTCTGTACTGCAGCATTTTGTAATTTCTCTCCATTTAAATAATAATTTGCTTTTTTATTTTTTCTGCCAAAATGGATAACCTCAGACTTTCCTATATTATACTCCATCTGCCAAATCTTTGCCCACTCACTTAGCCTGTCTATATCCCTTTGCAGAATTTTTGTGTCCTTCTCACAACTTGCTTTCCCACCATTCTGTATATCAACAGCAAACTTGGCTACATTACACTCGGTCTCTTCATCCAAATTATTAATATAGATTGTAAATAGTTGAAGTCCCAGCGCTGATCCCTGTGGCACCCACTAGTTACTGTTTGCCAACCGGAAAATGACCCATTTATCCCAACTCTCTGTTTTCTGTTAGTTATCCAATCCTCTATCCGTGCTAATATATTACCCCCAACTCTTGTGAACATTTATCTTGTGCAGTAACCTTTTATGTGGCACCTTATTGAATGCCTTCTGGAAATCTAAATACACCACATCCATTGGTTCCCCCTTATACGTCCTGCTCATTACATCTTCAAAGAACTCCAGCAAATATGTCAAACATGATTTCCCTTTCATAAAACCATGCTGACTCTGCTTGACTGTACTATGCTTTTCCAAATGTCCTGCTACTGCTTCCTTAATAATGGACTCCAGCATTTTCCCAACGACAGATGTTAGGCTAACTGGTCTATAGTTTTCTGCTTCCTGTCTGCCTCCTTTTTTAAATAAGGGCATTACATTTGAGTTTTCCAATCCACTGGGACCTCACCAGAATCCAGGGAATTTGGGCAGATTACAACCAATGCATCCACTATCCCTGCAGCCACTTAGAAACATAGAAACATAGAAAATTAGGTGCAGGAGTAGGCCATTCGGTCCTTTGAGCCTGCACCGCCATTCAATAAGATCATGGCTGATCATTCCCTCAGTACCCCTTTCCTGCTTTCTCTCTATACCCCTTGATCCCCTTAGCCGTAAGGGCCATATCTAACTCCCTCTTGAATATATCCAATGAACTGGCATCAACAACTCTCTGCAGCAGGGAATTCCACAGGTTAATAACTCTCTGAGTGAAGAAGTTTCTCTTCATCTCAGTCGTAAATGGCCTGCCCCTTAGCCTAAGACTATGTCCCCTGGTTCTGGACTTCCCCAACATCGGGAACATTCTTCCCGCATCTAACCTGTCCAGTCCCGTCAGAATCTTATATGTTTCTATGAGATCCCCTCTCATCCTTCTAAACTACAGTGAATAAAGGCCCAGTTGAACCAGTTTCTCCTTATATGACAGTCCAGCAATCCCTGGAATTAGTCTGGTGAACCTTCACTGCACTCCCTCAATAGCAAGAACGTCCTTCCTCAGATTAGGAGACCAAAACTGAACACAATATTCCAGGTGAGGCTTCACTAAGGCCCTGTACAACTGCAGTAAGACCTCCCTGCTCCTATACTCAAATCCCCTAGCTATGAAGGCCAACATACCATTTGCCTTCTTCACCGCCTGCTGTACCTGCATGCCAACCTTCAATGACTGATGAACCATAACACCCAGGTCTCGTTGCACCTCCCCTGTTCCTAATCTGCCGCCATTCAGATAATAACTTCTTTTAAGACACTAGGATGCAAGCCATCACATCCAGGGGACTTGTCCACCTTTAGTCCCATTATTTTACCGAGTACTTTTTCTTTAGTGATAGTGATTGTTTGTGAGATGGGATGTGAAAAATAGTCTACTGGCTATTTGATGGTCTGTTAGGTTTTGTTGCCTGAATCCTCTTAGAAGAAAGCTCCCTTGATATTACAGAAATCTCTGATAAGTTTGTCTACTTTCTCCAATCTGATTGGCCGGTTTTGAATCTACAAATAAGCTATCCGTTATCTTTCAAAAGACTAATAATTTGATTGCCGCTTAGAACTAAGCTTCTGCATCCTTACTATTCCACAGACTAAAGGATCTGCTTCTAAACTACAGGCAGCTGGATTTCTGTCACCATTTTGAAGTTTAATAGATAAATATAGCTGTCATGTTCACTCTTTGGGCTGAATTTTCCGGTCCTTTGCGCTCCAAGTTTCGCCCTGGAGTGGTGTGAAAGGCGGCGTTCAGGTCTCCTGCGTTCCATCACAATCCTCCGGTCCGCTTTTGCTGAGCACCGCTGGGAAGAGCTGCACCAGGTGTGCAATGCCTCCTGTTGCGACGCCGTCAGTACTTTACGCCATGAAAAGTGTACAATGCCTCCCTTCGTGCTATGCCTCTTGACGCAGAGCCCAGATGCCGAAACATCCTTACCAATGCGCAAACTATTCCTGGCCGGTAACTGTCCCGCCCCACCTCCGTTTACGACTCGAAAACCGAAAAGCCTAAAATCCAGCCTTTTATTCCTAAACCACATTTCTTTGTATAACTGCAGTCATAGGAAAATGTGTCTGAATTTGTCAGCTAGGGCATGGCTTTAACTGGAGACCTTCTGATCTATATGACTTCGTACCAGGTTGGGCAGTGCAATTGGTGCAATATCCTGCTCAGTTGGTATATTTGAGCTTCAGGGAAGCTATAAACTACCAGCTTAGATATCCAGGGGAAAACTAATTTTAGGGGAAAAGTAATTTTAGAAGATGAAGATTCCAGAGGTGAAAAGGCAATACAGGTACTATGACAACACATAATTACAGAAAGTAGTAACGTGCCAGAATAAATATATTATTTAATATTAGGACTATTTCAACTGCAAAACTTCTGCTGCCAGTTGAAGTAATGAAAACTGTATTGCAGTATCACATTTTCCAATCAATTTAGTTTTTCCAGTCTGTTACTCATTACTGCTTCACATAAAAGAGGTACCTAGTCAGTGTAAGTTTTTAAAGGAAGATCTTGACCATTCCAGGAGCTGCTTTTCTTATTTAGAGAACAGCTAAAATAATCATAATGGGTTGGATGTGAAATAAGTCAGGAAATAGATAATTGATTTCAATATTTAATTCCTGGTTAAGTTTTACAACTCCTGGAAGGAATACTGCATGAATATCTTTTCTCCCTGGACAGAAAACATTTGGCACCTCAGTTTTCTGTTAGCATGTTGTTGACCTGGCAGCATGAATTGGCTGAGCTTCATGCATGTGTCAATCTTCACATCCTGTGCTGCTTTCTTCCCAGCTGTAGGTCCCTGGTATAGGACAAACTGGAGGTAATTTGTTTCATTTTAATTGCTACTCTCCTGTACAGCTCCTATTCAATGGAGGGAATGAAGCTAATGAGCAGGTCTGGGAATAAGGCTCCTATTGTGCCGAGTCAGTGGCTTCTTGTTCTCAAGTCTGTCTACATAAGCATTTGAATGGAAATGACTGCTGCAGTTGGACAGGTTCTCCAACCTGCATTTGGCAATAGATTTCTTTCCCCCTGAAAGATAAACATAAAGGATCACACACTGGAGTCTGAACTCTCCCACTCTCTTATTGGAATGTCTCCATGAAAGTTATGTGCCAGATACGCAGATAATATCAAACTGCAGGGTTTAGTGCATCAGTAGGGTTGTAATTTCTCAACTGAATTGGGCTATGATATCTCTGCCCTGCTCAAGCCACTAGAATCTGAGGCGTCAGTAGTTATGCATCCTTACCATCGAACAAAGATAAACACAAGTGTCTACACTGTCACGCTCAAGTGACCTTGTCTGCTGTGAATATATAAAAAAAGGTTAAATTTGATATAAGGTGGAGATAACATTCCACTGCATATAAACACATTAAATATATTACTTGCATACAATTACTGTTTTGGCAGAGGGGGTGCAGAAATAGTACTTTTTTAATTTCACTTTTATTGTTTCTTAAAGGAATGTTTAAAAAGAAACTCTAGTTTAAAGATGACATGGTTTAGTGTAACTCTCCCCCCCCCCGCCCCCCACACCCACTTAAATTGTTTTTTTTTACTTTAATCGCTCTTCTGCTGTAGTGGTAACTTATGCTGGGATGGCTACTGAGTGCCATCCACTATCTCACCCCAAGTGCCAATTTTTATATGTGAACCTTAAAAGGCAAGTCAGCAGGGCATTTGCCTGTAAGGGCAAGACTCATCCTATCCTCAATTTACATCCATATAGATACATGCCAATTGTAGCAGCCCTACCTGAGCCATAATAGACCAGTAAAGATCCAGCTTTGATCCATGGTCTATACTGACTGAACTGATCTCAGCTAGGGTAGCAGCAGGGTTTTACAATTGACCTAAGTGTTCCTGGCCTAGTAGGGGGAAAAACATCCCTGCTTCTGATCGCTATATCCAACATTCACTATTCAGGCTCACATATGAATAATGGCTACTTGGGTGAGGTTTTGGTGAACTTCTGCTGCTTGTGGAATGATACCCGAACCAGCGTCACTGGTTTCAGTAAAGGGGGGAGCAAAATTTGTGTGGAAAATGAAAAGGAGTGTATACTTTTCTTTCTGTGAACTGTGTGTCTTCACCTACAGTAAGCTTCCTATTTTAGAATGGTCACAAATTGCCCAGGGCTATAATCTGACCTATTGACATTCCGAACAGTGTGAGATAAATGACCAGCTAATTTATTTCAATTGTGTTGGTTGAGGGATAACTGTTGGCCAGAACACGAGAAGAATTTCCCTGCCCTTCTTCAAATAGTGTCATGGTATTTTTTACATCCACCTGAGAGGATAGGCAGGACTTTGATTTAACATCTCATCCAAAAATTGGCACCTCCGACAGTGCAGTACTCCTGCAGTGTCAGCCTACATTATGTGCCCGAGTCTCTGGAATGGGGCTTCAATCGACAACCTTTTGACTCAGTGGTGAAAGTGCTACCATTGAGCCAAGGCTGACATTTTGAAGGGATAAAGAAGTTAATTTCTATTTAATGAGCAGCTGCTCAGTCTAAACTATTAATTTACATCTGTTAATTACATGTGAAATTTATTTGCATTTTAATTCTAAGGAAAAATTACATAACCTGTGAGAGAAATGATTTGCTTAACATGTTCTATTGTGTTGGATCAATTTGGTTCTGGTTTGCATTTTGCAGCTGGACTTTGAATCAGGAGTGTTGAAGCAGAATACGTTGCTGTGAGAGATTATGTGTTGCAGCCCCAAGAATGGTTGGGGTGGAAGCGGGTGGGGGGATAAAAAAATAGATTTTTAGAGCGGTAGCGCAACCCAGCTCAACGCGCACACTTCTGGATTTAACGGAGGCGTGTTTGAACCCCGGCAAGAAACCTACCAAAGTCAGGGATATCCTCATTGGATGCAGGCGGGTACTTTTGCTGCAATTAATATCCTTAGGAGATGTTAATGAGGTTTTTTTTCAATTGATTTTAACTTGGCTCCAAATTTTACTTGAGCAGCACAGGTTTCCCGGGGCTTGAGAAACTGACAAGGGAATCGGAGGCGTGTTTGAGTAGCAGTTCAGGTGGGTATTTAAACTTCTCATTGTCCCATCTGAATAAAATCTGAGTTATTGCAGCTGCTGTCTCAGTCCCCTCACATATTTGGCAGATAATGCTTGTGTTGATACAGCTTTTTTCAACCTTTTGAGGATTTCAAATTGACAAGATCAGGTGTGAAGCACCTTGGATGTGTTTGACAGCACATCAGAATAGGAAGACCATCATCATCCACGGCAGTGATTACTTGCCGTGGTGGGATCAGGCTTGTCCACAGGAGAGAGGCTTGCAGGTGAAGGAGGACGAAGGGACTCATCACTCATCTTTGGATGAGGAGAACAAAGAGAAGGAGAATGAGGCACCCATCGCCAGACCAGCAGTTTATATTGCCGCCAGGGATGCCCTAATATCGCGAAGATTCACCTAGTGTGAAACATAACAAATAAAATCTTGTGGTCTGCTCCCACCACCTGCACCAACCATGTATTGAATTGACATTTATCATGAAACAAATGAAAAGGGGAGTTAGCCCTCGCGATGCAATAACGATGAAGATATGGAAGTGGTGCTAATTAATACATTTTATGTGGCATCATAGAAAAAAGGTAACTTAACATAAGATTTTGTCAAACACCTTGTGCATGCCCTTAATGAATTACAATTTCTTCAACTTACGCTTCCTACCGCTTCTACACGATGCATCCTGTGTGGCTTCAGCAGAGGTAGAGGCAAGTCTTCTCCGATATTTGCCCTGACTGCTGAGATGCTTTTGGACTACACCCTCTAGGTTTTGGAGCCCCTGAATGCCCTGTCAAAGACTGCTCCACCTGTGCAGAGGCAGACTTGGCCATCGGGAGACAAGGCAGCATGTCGGGTACTAGATGGGCACGGGGGCAATGGGTGAGAATTGGAAGCACTTTGAGTGGAGTTCCCATTTCCATGTCCCCTTTTGTCATCATCTCTGTCCTGACCCAGTGCCACATCACTCCTACCACTCTGCTGCAGACCAGATTGTCATCGATCAGTGACTCGTTGTAAGGACACGGATAAGGTATCTATCATCCTGTTTAGGCGGCAGACAAGTTGGAATCCAAAGTCTGCACGGCCGTGGTCATGGCCTGCAAGGACTCAATTGCGAGCCTTGCCTGAAGCTCCATGGAGGCAGACTTTCTCTCCAGGCAGACATTCTTGCAATTCCCTGCCGCACCAATCCACTAGCGATCGAGTTGGACTCCTCCATTCTCTCCGCTATTATGGAAAGTGTGCTTGGCACTTCTGTCTGTACCTGGCAAAAGTTGTGGATGCACCTCTAGCATTCTCCTTTTCAGCTATAGCCCTGGGTTTCAGCACCTGTGTCCAGCTGAGTAGAACTTGGAGAGTATTTTGTTACCCGATGCAGTCACTCCACAGCTGTCCCTGCCACCAGTGTTTGCTAGTGCTCACTTGTGAGGTGGGAATCTTCAGGTTCAAACCCAGCTAACTGTCTAAGTGGACCCATCAAAGTGCGAGTATCTGTGCTGGTGCATTGTTGTAGGTCCTATGATGGTGCACCCTATCAATGGGAAGTCAATGGGAATCAGGGGGAATACTCTCCACTGGCTGGAGTCGCACCTAGCACAAAGGAAGATGGTTGTGGTTCCTGGAGGACAATCATCTCAGCCCCAGGACATCGCTGCAGGAGTACCTCAGGGCAGTGTCCTAAGCACAACCATCTTCAGCTAGTTCATCGATGACCTTCCCTCCATCATAAGGTCAGAAGTGGGGATGTTTGCTGATGATTGTACAGTGTTCAGTGCCATTTGCAAATCCACAGTTAATGAAGCAGTCCATGCCTGCATACAGCAAGACCTGGATGACATTCAGGCTTGGGCTGATAAGTGGCAAGCAACATTCGTGGCACACAAGTACCAGACAATGACTATCTCCAACAAGTGAGAGTCTAATCATCGTCCCTTGATATTCAACGGCATTACCATCACTGAATCCACTACCATCAACATCCTGGCAGTCACCATTGACCAGGAACTTAGCTGGATCAGCCACATAAATATGGTTGCAACCAGAACAGGTCATAGGCTGTGTCTTCTGCAGTGAGTGTCTCACCTCCTAGCTCCCCAAAGCCTTTCCACCATCTACAAGGCACGAGTCAGGAGCATGATGGAATGCTCTCCACTTGCCTGGATGAGTGAAGCTCCAACAACACTCAAGCAGCTCGACACCATTGAGGACAAAGCAGCCCGCTTGATTGGTACCCCATACACCACCTTAAACATTCACTCCCTCCATCACCGGCGCACCGTGGCTGCAGTGTGTACCATCTACAATATGCACTGTAGCAACTCGCCAAGGCTTCTTCATCAGCACCTCCCAAACCCGCGACCTCTACCACCAAGAAGGACAAGGGCAGCAGGTGCATGGGAACACCATCACCTGCAAGTTCCCCTCCAAGTTGCACACCATCCTGACTTGGAAGGATATCGCTGCTCCTTCATCATCGCTGGGCCAAAACATTGAAATCCCTCCCTAACAGCACTGTGGGAATATGGTCACCACATGGACTGCAGCAGTTCAAGAAAAAAGTCCACCACAGTGCGCCGGTGGTGGAGGGAGTGAATGTTTAAGGTGGTGGATGGGGTACCAATCAAGCGGGCTGCTTTGTCCTCAATGGTGTCGAGCTTCTTGAGTGTTGTTGGAGCTGCACTCATCCAGGCAAGTGGAGAGCATACCATCACGCTCCTGACTCGTTCCTTGTAGATCAACTTCTCAAGGGCAATTAGGGATGGTCAATAAATGCTGACTTTGCCAGCGATGCCCACATCCCATGAACGAATAAAAATAACTTCTCCACTTTGTACTCCATTTGCCATGTCAACTTGTCTATATCTCTCTGCAGTTTCTTTGCATCCTCCTCACAGCTTACTTTCCTATCTAACTTTGTATCATCAGAAAACTTGGATATGTTACACTCAGTCCCTTCATCTAAGTCATTAATATAGATTGTAAATAACTGACGCCCAAGCATTGATCCTTGCGGTACCCCACTAGTTCAGCCGGCCAACCCGAAAAAGTCCCATTTATTCCTACTCTCTGTTTTCTCCCCATTAACCAATCCTCAATCCATGCTAATATATTACCCCCAATCCTATGTGTCCTAATTTTGTGTAATAACCTCTTTTGTGGTACCTTATCGAATGCTTTTTGAAAATCCAAATACACTACACCCACTGGTTCCCCGTTATCCATCCTATTAGTTATATCTTCAAAATGGAAGATGACAACCAATGCATCCACTATTTCTATAGACTCCTCTTTCAAAAAACTAGGATGTAGGCCATCAGATTCAAGGGATTTATCAGCTTTCAGTGCCATTAATTTCTCCAGTACCATTTTTTTACGAATACTAATTTCTTTCAGTTCTTTATTCTCTCTAGACCCTTGGTTCTCTACTATTTCCGGCAAGTTTTTTGTGTCTTCTTCTGTGATGACAGACACAAAGTATTTGTTTAATTTCTCTGCCATTTCCTTATTCCCTATTCTAATTTCTCCTGCCTCAGCCTGTAAGGGACCCACATTAACTTTGCTAATCTTTTCCTTTTTACATATGGAAGCTTTTAATCTGTTTTTATGTTTCTCGCTACTTTACTCTCATATTCTATTTTCCCTTTCTTTATCAATTTCTTGGTCCCCCTTTGCAGAATTCTAAAACCTTCCTAATCCTCAGGCTCACTACACTTTTTGGCAACATTATAAGCCTCTTCGTTTGATCTAATACTATTATTAACTTTTCTTGTTAGCCACAGTTAGACCACTTATCCTGTGGGATTGTTGTGCCTTAAAAGAATGTATATTTGTTGTAAATGATGTATTAATTCTTTAAATGCTAGCCATTGCTTGTCTACCATCACACCTTTTAATGTAGTTTCCCAATCTATGTTAGCCAACTCGCCCCTCATACCTATATAGTTTGCTTTGTTTAGATTTAAGACCCTAGTTCGGATTTAACTAAATCACTTTCAAACTCAATTTCAAATTCTATCATATTATGGTCACTCTTCCCTAAAGGTCCCGTTACTACAAGATTATTAATGAACCTTTTCTCATTGCACAATACTAGGTCTAAAATTTCCTGTTCCCTAGGTTGGTTCCTGAACATACTGATCTAAAAAACTATCTTGTATACAATCCACAAACTCGTTCTCCACACTATGACTGCATATTTGGTTTGCCCAGTCTATATGTAGATTAAAGTCCCCCAATATTACTGTATTATCCTTGTTACATGTGCTTCTAATTTCCTGATTTATATTCTGCCCTACATTGCAACTACTGTTTGGGGGTCTATAAACAACTTCCAGCATTGTTTTCTGCCCCTTGCTGTTTCTTAGCTCCACCCAAACTGATTCTAATTCTTGATTTCCAGAGCTAAGATCCTTTCTCTCAACTGTCTTTATCCCATCCTTTATTATCAGGTCTACCCCTCCAACTTTTCCATTTTGCCTATCTCTTCTACAAGTGAAGTATCCTGAAATATTTAGTTCCCAATCTTGGTCACTTTGCAACCACGTCTCCTTAATGACTATTAGATTAAACCTATTAATTTCCACCTGTGCTAATAATTCATCTATTTTGTTGCGAATGCTTTGCGTATTCATATATAGTGCCTTCAGCTTTGACTTTTTCTATTTTTCCCTGATGTCATCTTAGTCACTGATGCCCTGTGATCTTTGTTACTCTGGACTCAATCGGGGGGTGGAGCCTAATGTCTCCGCCGAAAACATGATGCCCCCTCCTTCTGCGCATGCGCCAAAAAAAAGGACGTTTTTGATGTGACTGCTATGGGCCACATGCCCAATACAGCTCCCGGTCCGCATTTGGCCATTTTTAAAGAGCTAGTTGTGTGTGAGAACTTTAATTCTCATTGGAAAAATCGGAGCTGCAATACAATATACAACGTGGCTCAAGGACCAAAAATTTCTTGCAGCATGAAGTGGAGGCACTGGTTATTGTAATTGAGGCCAGATGGCACAAGCTGGACACCAGCAGAGGTCACATAAAAGTTTTGTCATGTAACCCATGTATAAACTGTCATTGTAACCCATGTATAAACTGACCTAAGTTGTACACCGTGAGAACACTGACCACTAGGTGGTGAATTTGGAGGAGACACTCCTAACCTGGACTTTCAGGTATAAAAGGGGAAGCTTCACCCACCTTCTTCACTTCAGTACTGGCTAATAAAGGTTATTGGTCACAGAGTGACCTTCTCTCAAGTATGGGCCTCGTGTGCATTTATACTGTATAGTGAGAACATATTATTGGCGACGAGAAACTGGGATTTAAACCACACGATCATGGCCACTAACAGCACAGATGAGAGGTACTGTGTTGGTGATGATTGGGACGATTTTATTGAGAGACTACAGCAAAGTTTCGTCACTAAGGAATGGCTGGGACCAGATTCGGCCGACAAACGCAGGGTTCATCTCCTGATGGTTTGTGGATCCAGGACGCACTCCCTGATGAAGGACCTTCTAGCACCAGAGAAGCCGGCGGACAAGACTTTTGACGAGCTCAGTAGGTTGATCGGGGAACACTTTAAACCGGCGAGCAGCATGCACATGGCGAGACACCGGTTTTACACGCACCGGCGGTGAGAAGGGCAAAGCGTTCCAGACTTTGTGGCAGATCTCCGGCGACTGGCGAGCCTATGTAAGTTCCCAGATGCATGCAGAGCGGAGATGCTGCGAGACTTTTTTATTGAGGGCATCGGGGTTTTCAGGAAACTGATTGAGACCAAAGACTTGACCCTGGAAACGGCGGCTTTGATGGCCGAGACATTTATCTCCGGGGAGGAAGAGACCAGAATGATGTTTGACAAAAATCTTAGTTTAAATGCAGCAAATGGACAGGGAGTCAACATTGTTAATGCGGCACACAGTTCTCCAGGCAGACAGGGGCAATCGGACATGCCCGAGCATGTAGTCGAACCCAAAGGGGGAATTCAACAGAGACAATGGCTAGCTGAACGGCGATTTATGCCATCGCAAGGGACAATGCGGCCAGTAATGGGTCCATCAACACCTGTTAATGGTGCGCTTAAGGACAGTTACAGAGACAGTCAGAGACGATCGATTGGTAATGGACCTTTTGATTCCAACAATGGGGCCTCTAGCTCATGTTGGCGGTGTGGAGACAAACACACAGCCAGAGCTTGCAGGTACCAGCAATATACCTGCAGAAACTGCAACATCAGCGGTCATTTGGCATGTATGTGCAGGAAGCCTGCAGCCAGGTTGATGTACGATGAGGACGGGCCCGATGTAAGCCCTACGAGGCCAAATGGACACTGGGGGAAATCGCTGGAAGCTGAAGTTCAGCGAGTTCATGTGGAGCACAGATACAGTTCATACACCAGGACGCCACCGATAATGATGAAAGTGCTCCTCAATGGCATCCCAGTATCAATGGAGCTAGACATGGGGGCCAGCCAGTCCCTGATGAGTATCAAACAGTTCGACAAGTTGTGGGCGTCCCGAGGCCAGGAGGCCAAAATTACTGCCGATTGACGCACAGCTACGGACATATACAAAGGAGATCATTCCGGTGCTCGGCAGTGCCACGGTAGTCATGACCCACAAAGATTCGGAGAACAGGTTGCCACTCTGGATTGTCCTTGGGGATGGTCCCACACTGCTGGGGAGGAGTTGGCTTGCTGTCATGAACTGGAAATGGGACGATGTCAATGCAATTTCTTCTGTGGAGCGAATATCATCCTCACAGGTCCTGGACAAATTTGACTCACTATTTCAACCCGGCATTGGCACTTTCATGGGGACCAAGGTAGTGATTCACATAAATCCGGATGCCAGGCCAGTACACCACAAGGTCAGAGCGGTGTCGTATGTGATGCTGGAAAAGGTAGAAGGCGAATTGGACCGCCAGCTGAGGGAAGGCATCATCTCGCCAGTCGAATTCAGTGACTGGGCGAGCCCGATTGTGCCGGTGCTCAAGGCGGATGGGTCGGTCAGGATATGTGGTGATTGCAAGGCCACCATCAATCGGGTGTCACTCCAAGATCAGTACCCGCTACCGAGAGCGGAGGACCTCTTTGCGACACTATCCGGTGGTAAACTTTTCAAAATTGGACCTGACCTCAGCTTACATGACCCAGGAGCTGG
The DNA here is from genome assembly GCF_044704955.1 of Pristiophorus japonicus. Lineage (NCBI taxonomy): Eukaryota > Metazoa > Chordata > Chondrichthyes > Pristiophoridae > Pristiophorus > Pristiophorus japonicus. Next base: position 103,243,893 of record NC_091984.1, on the reverse strand, counting down.
CGAGTGAGTCAAAGAAGCTGACCACCATCACGACACACAAGGGGTTGTTTGAGTACAACAGATGTCCATTCGGGATTCGCTCGGCTGCCGCGATCTTTCAACGAAATATGGAAAGCCTCCTCAAGTCGATTCCAAGGACGGTGGTTTTTCAAGATGACATCCTCATCATGGGTTGTGATACTGAAGAACACCACAACCTGGAGGAGGTGCTACGCAGACTGGACCGGGTAGGTCTGCGACTGAAAAAGGCGAAGTGCGTCTTCCTAGCTCCAGAGGTAGAATTCCTGGGAATGAGGGTAGCAGCAGACGGGATCAGACCTACCGCGTCCAAAATGGAAGCTATCCAGAGAGCACCCAGACCCCGTAACATGACGGAGCTGCGTTCATTCCTGGGGCTCCTGAACTATTTTGGTAACTTTCTTCCCAAATTGAGCACGCTGTTAGAGCCGCTACATGTGCTCCTACGCAAAGGTCGCGAATGAGTCTGGGGGAACAGCCAGGTAAAGGCTTTTGATAGAGCACGCAATTTGTTATGCTCCAACAATCTGTTAACGCTATATGACCCATGTAAGAAACTTGTTTTAACGTGCGATGCGTCATCCTATGGGGTCGGGTGTGTGTTGCAGCATGTTAATGCCAAGGGTCAATTACAGCCGGTAGCTTATGCCTCCAGAAGTCTGTCCCAGGCAGAAAGGGGCTACGGATGATAGAAAAGGAAGCGCTTGCATGTGTATATGCAGTAAAAAAAATGCACCAGTACCTGTTTGGCAGGAAATTTGAGCTGGAGACAGATCACAAACCCTTAACGTCCCTTTTGGCCGACGACAAGGCCATAAATGCAAATGCGTCAGCCCGCATACAGAGGTGGGCACTCATGTTAGCCGCCTATGACTATACAATTCGGCACAGACTGGGCACTGAAAATTGCGCCGATGCACTCAGTATCCACCACCACGGGGGCAATCGAGCATGCTGCTGAGATGGTCATGGCTGTTGAAGCTTTCGAAAGCGAAGGCTCACCCGTGACAGCCCGTCAGATCAAAGTCTGGACAAATAGAGACCCGCTACTGTCTTTAGTCAAGAAATGTGTTGTGAATGGGGACTGGGCAGCCACGTACGGGGCATGCCCTGAGGAATTTAAACCATTTCACAGGCGCAAGGATGAACTCTCGATTCAGGCCGATTGCCTACTATGGGGAAACCGAGTAGTCATGCCCCAGATGGGCAGAGAGGTGTTCATCAGAGAACTCTACAATGAGCACCCGGGCATTGTCATGATGAAGGCAATTGCCAGGTCACACGTTTGGTGGCCAGGAATAGATGCAGATCTGGAACTTTGTGTTCGCAGGTGCAACACGTGTGCCCAGCTGGGCAATACGCCCAGGGAAGCCCCCCTTAGCCCCTGGTCCTGGCCCGCCAAGCCATGGTCACGCATCCATGTGGACTACGCAGGTCCTTTCATGGAAAAATGTTTTTGGTTATAGTCGGCGCCTACTCCAAATGGATCGAGTGTGACATTCTCAATTCAAGCACATCCTCTGCCACTGTAGAAAGTCTACGGGCAATGTTCGCCGCCCATGGTCTACCGGACGTCTTGATCAGCGACAATGGCCCGTGCTTTACAAGCATTGAATTCCAGGAATTCATGGCAGGAAATGGTATCAACCATGTCAGTACGGCACCGTTCAAGCCTGCCTCAAACGGTCAGGCGGAATGAGCAGTGCAGATAATCAAACGGGATGCTCAGAATCCAAGGGGGTTCCCTACAAAGCCGCTTATCATCCCTCCTGTTGGTCAATAGATCCCGACCACACTTGCTCATAGGGATTCCACCCACAGAGCTGCTAATGAAAAGGACGCTCAAAACCAGGTTATCCCTTATACACCCCATCATGAAAGACATTGTTGAGAGCAGGCGCCGGTCACAATGTGACTACCATGACAGGAATGCGAGGGCGCGATGTATTGATGTCAATGACCCTGTCTTTGTCCTTAACTACACTGCAGGGCCCATATAGCTCGCAGGCACTGTGATTGCCAAAGAGGGTAATAGGATTCTGGTAGTTAAACTTACCAATGGACAAATCTGCCGCAAACACGTGGATCAAACAAAAAGGAGGTTCAGCAACCCCATAGAAGAAGCAGAGGAAGAACATGATGTAGAGTTCACTCCTCCACAGGTGACCGAACACCGGAACCAAGTGGAGGAGAGCCCAGTCACTGTGGGCAGTCCGGACAGGCCTGAGGCAATGCAAACAGCAGACACTCAGGCCAGCGCCCAACAACCGGAGCCCCAACTCAGGCACTCTACAAGGGAGCGTAAACCACCAGAGAGACTTAATCTGTGATCCCAATAAGACTTTGGGGGGAGGTGATGTCATTTATTCAACTGTCATTGTAACCCATGTATAAACTGACCTAAGTTGTACACCATGAGAACACTGACCACTAGGTAGTGAACTTGTGGGAGACACTCCTAACCTGGACTTTCAGGTATAAAAGGGGAAGCTCCACCCACCGTCTGCCTCTTGAGGTCTTGGTAATAAAGGTTACTGGTCACAGAGTGACCATCTCTCAAGTATGGGCCTTGTGTGCATTTATACTGTATAGTAAGGACATATTAAGTTTCACCAAAAGAAATGAAGAAACGCTAGAACCAACTTGCAGAAGATTTCTGTGTAATGGTGACCACCCCGAGGTCTGGAGGCCAGTGCAACAAGAAGTGGCAGGACCTCGGTCAAGCAGTTAGTGTAAGTAATACTTTCATTTATTCAACGGAATTGCAATTGTAAAAGTGGCCATCTGTATCTGTCCCACCTAGCAGAAAGACACCCTCTCTAAAAAGTTATATTTTCATCTTTGTAGAGGAAGGTGGCACACAACAAAAGGGAAAGAACTTGAACAGGAGGAGACCCATCAAATCTGCAGCCACTGACACCCTTGGAAGATGGTCGCTGCTTTGATGTATCCTTCCTGGCGAAAAGCACAAGCTGGGCCCACAGTCGAGGGAGAGTGTAAGTCCTGCAAATTCTACAGTCTGGCTTTGCTAAATGTTAAGTACTGCGTGGGCTAGACATGCTTCGGTTCATGAGGATGTCTCCATCAGCTACGCTTCGGTTGATGCAATGTGCTATCATTCATCGTGGTCCTTCAAATCAGCATGCTGCCTGCGCTGTGTGAGCCTACTCATGCCACCCTGCCCCCTCTGCTGCTAACCACTTGTCTGTTCTGTTATATTTTGCAGAACATGAAGCCAGCCCTGATGAGGCTGAAGCCGATGCAGAAGAAGCTTCAGATGCGGGCGAGCCTGAAGAGGAGAACATCGTCCAATCCCACCTTCCAGACCAAGAGCATGGTGGTGAGCGGGAGGGGAAGGCGGAGGTGATGGATGAAGCCCTCACTGTTGTACTCACTCTGGAGGAGGTGCAGGTGCCGCCCATTGAGGTGCCAGGCCCTTTCGTGAGTGGTACGGGTGTTGGGACATTCCATGGTTTCTCACAGTCTGAGGCTAGGGATTCCAGTGAGGTGCAGCGAGGCACACCCAGGGCCCCTCTGTCCAAGGCTGCAGGTCCCAGTGGGATGCAGCGAGGCACATCCTGGGCCCCACCGTCTGAGGCTGCGGGTCCCAGTGGGATACAGCGAGCTGCACCCAGGGCGAGGAGGGGAAGGAGAGCTCGACAGTGCTCTCCTGAAGTGCAGCATTTAACAGATGTGGTTCAGATGATGGCAATGAGTGCGGAGAGCAATGACCTTAAACGATTACTCCTGGACACCATCAGTGGGGTGTGTGATGAGGTATCGGGATTTTTGGGAGAAGTAACAACACACTCACGAGAAATGGGAACACTATCTGGGCACTTGAAGGATGGAATGTCGCAGGCAGCTGATACAATGTTGGTGCACATGAGGGAGGGAATGTCGCACGTAGCTGATACACTGCCAGTGAACATAGGGAGGGTATGTTGCAGGTAGTTCATACACTGCCAGTGAACATGAGGGAGGGAATGTCGCAAGTAGCTGAGACACTGTCGGCAAACATGAGGGAGTGAATGTTGTAGGTAGTTGAGACACTGTCAGGGCACGAGGGAGGGAATGTCGGAGTTAGCTGCTGCAATAAGGGAGCACGCCCAGACCCCGCGGCAATTGACAGAATCAACTGCTACTCCCACTTCAATCCGCAGAGCAGCCTCTGAAGAGGCCCAAGCCGGACCTTCCACATTACCGCCTGCCCTCCCCCTACTCCTCCCATCAAGTAGTGTGCATTACCCGAGATGTTCGAAAGAATAAGCTTGGTACCAACCCAAGAAACGCTGCGCCACCTCCTGCGGGCAGAGGTGGAGTTAACAAGACCAAGCGCAGCGGGCGGTCTTAGAATAAGGTGGAAGGTCACTGCTCTCCGCACTCATTGCCATTTCTTTGTTGCTGTTGTTGTTGTTATTATTATTGTTGTTACTGTTGTAACTGTTCTCAAATTAAAAGGTTTTTGCAAGTTATATAAATTTACAAGTTTATAAGTGATCTCAAAGTTTTTAAGTGATCTTAGGGTTTGTAAGTGATTTTAAAGTTTGTAAGTGATTTTAAAGTTTGCAAGTGATCTTAACTGAAAACTTTAAAGTTTGATACAAGAATATTTTTGTTAAAGTTAATTTAAGTACAAACAAGTGCTACATTTTTGAATAAAATTTATTTTAAATTATAACTGAAGCATTTCCATTATTTGTTCCATTATTAACATAACTTTTTCAACTAAAGAAGAATAATTTCCATTATTTGTTCCATTAACACAACACAACATTACGGAACAGGTGCAAACATTAAACATGGTTTATTTGGAATTAGTTGCCGCTGAGCCTTCAGGCACCAAAGTGTTCACGGATGAGCTGCTGGCGCAAGGCTCAAGCAATCGTTAAAGGACCCGGGTTCAAGTAGTTGCATGGCTTCCTCGTCCTCCTCCTCATCATCTGCATTTTCCTCCTCATCATGAGCCACTCTCACCTCAGGTGGGTCTTCTACTTCCAGCTGCTGCTGCCTCATGATGGCTAAGTTATGCAGCATGCAGCACAGAACAGTGAACTGACCGACAATCTCAGGGGAGTATTGCAAGTAGCCTCCGGAATGGTCGAGGCATCGGAAATGCTGTTTCAAGATGACAATGGTCCTCTCTATTATGCTGCGCGTCATAATGTTGTATTCCCGGTCAGCTTCCGTCCAGGTTATGCATAGGGGTGTCATGAGCCAGGTGGCGAGGCCTTACCCTTTGTCTCCCAACAGCCAGCTCTGTCCTTCTGGCTGTTGCTGAAACATAGCAGATAGAGTGCCCTTGCATAGGATGAATGCATCATAGGTGCTCCCAGGGTATTTTGCATCAACTGACATGATGCGATGTATGTCGTCACACACGAGCTGCATGTTCACTAAGTGGATGCCTTTTCCGTTCCTGTACATCTCGGAATCCTACAAAAGTGCTCGCAAGGTGATGTGGGTACAATCAATGCAGCCCTGTAGCTTTGGGAAGCCAGCATTCCTGGAGAAGCCCACAGTCCTTTCACGCATTGCTTGGGCAGTCATGGGGAACTTTATGTAGTCATTCCTCCGGGCATATAGTGCAGCAGTATTCTGCCGAATGCAGATATGTGTTGCATTTTGAGAAATGGCACACACATTCCCAGTTGTGGCCTGGAATGATCCAGATGCATAGAATGAAAATGCAGCTGTAACCTTCACTTCAACTGACACTTCTAGGTTGAAGGTCTACTTTTACTAAATCACAGATCTCGGTTACAACTTCTTTGTGGAAACGCAGCCTTCTCACACAGTCTGCATCACTCAGGTGCAGGTAAGAATGTCTGTCTCGATATACCCGACGTGGGTAAGGCCTCCTGCCCATCATCCTATGTGCTCTGAGGTTCCTCATGCAATGACGTCGAATCAGTCGTCTCCTCCACAGCACCATCATGCAGAAGGCTTGCACGAGGTATGGCATTGTCACTATTGCCCCCATAATTAAATTGTACATAAGAACATAAGAAATAGGAGCAGGAGTAGGCCATTTGGCCCCTCAAGCCTGCTCCGTCATTCAATAAGATCATGGCTGATCTGATCTTGGCCTCAACTCCACTTTCCTGCCCGCTCCCCATAACCCTCAACTCTCCTATAATTCAAGAATTTGTCTATCTCAATTTGGAATATATTCAAAGACCCAGCCTCCACAACTCTCTGAGGTAGAAAATTCCAAAGATTCTCAACCTTCTGAGAGAAGAAATTCCTCCTCATTTCCGTTTTAAATGGGCGGCCCCTTATTCTGAAACTATGCCCCCTAGTTTTAGATTACCCCACGAGGGGAAACATTCTCTCTGTATCTATCCTGTCAATCCCCCTCAGAATCTTTTTCAATAAGATCACTCTCATTCTTCTAAATGAGTATGGGCCCAATCTGCTCAACCTTTCTTACTAAGTCAACCCCTTCATCTCAGGAATCAACCTAGTGAACCTCTCTGAACTGCCTCCAATGCAAGTATATCTCTCCTTAAATAGGGAGACCAAAGCTGTACGCAGTTCTCCAGGTGTGGCCTCACCGACGCCCTGTACAACTGTAGCAAGACTTCCCTACATTTATACTTCACCCCCCTTGCAATAAAGGCCAACATTCTATTTGCCTTCCTAATTACTTGCTGTACCTGCATGCTAACTTTTTGTGTTTCATGTACGAGGATCCCCAGATCCCTCTGTACCATAGCAATTTGTCGTCTCTCTCCACTTAAGTAATAATTTGTTGTTTTATTCTTCCTACCAAAGTGGATAACCTCACATGTTCCCACATTATACTCCATCTGCCAAATTTTTGCCCACTCATTTAGTCTGTCTATATCCCTTTGCAGATTATTTGTGTCCTCCTCACAACTTGCTTTTCCACCTATCTTTGTATCATCAGAAAATTTGGCTACAGTACACTCTGTCCCTTCATCCAAGTCATTAATATAGATTGTAAATAGTTGAGGCCACAGCACTGATCCCTATGGCACCCCACTAGTTACAGTTTTCCAATCTGAAAATGACCCATTTATCCTGACTCTGTTTTCTGTTCGTCAGCCAATCCTCTATCCATGCTAATATATTACCTCCAACCCCACGAGCTCTTATCGAATGCCTTCTGGAAATCCAAATACACAACATCTACTGGTTCCCCTTTATCCACCATGCTTCCTCAAAGAGTGAATGTGTTAAACACGATTTCCCGTTCATAAAACTATGTTGACTCTGCTTGATTGTATAGGAGGCATTATAATTTTCTAAAGTGTCCTACTAAAGGGGATTTAGAAAATTGACCCAATGGGTCAATACCGAGCGAGAATGGATATAACATGCTTGTTTTAAAATGACAATACAACCAGGAATGGTTACAGTGGGTAGCAGGTAAGTGGGTTGGCAGATGTCATCCTACTTACCCCATCCCTTCCCCCAAGGTGACAAACTGACGCACAGTACATGTAAGCAAGTTTCACCAACAAGAGATTCTGTTGTCAGATGCAGATAATAATCACAAAATGAGCCATATGCCTCTGCCCAGTCCATAGTAGACTAATGTTCTGTAGTTTTGCTCCATTACCGCCACAACAACAACTTGCCCTCAATGCTCTTTGTTTCCCTGTAAATTCGCTGCGTGGCTGGTGCGGCGCGGTATCTCTTCCAACGGTAGCAGCTGGAGAGCAGCCTGCACCGGACCTGGCGATCAGTGTACAGCTGCTCACCTTCAGGGAAACGTTGCTTGCACTGACACAGCACCATTAATATAGTAAAAACATCCCAAGGTGCTTCACTGGCAATAGACTAGCAAAAATGTCATACTGTACGTTGGCAGTTTTGCCTGAAGTTTACATAGATTAGATATGTTCAACAACATAAATTGTACACTCAGGACCTTTCATTCAGGAGGCCTTTGGTTCTTAGACATCTGTATTTATACAAGTCAATTCATTGAATGTATTGACTTAACATCACATACAGTGCAAGTTCCACAAGTGTCGACAGTTAACACATTTCAATGCTTTTTACTGAAGCAAAGTAAACCCTCCAGGCTTCAAAAGTAAGGTCTCGGAGGGCTCCCAAGGGTATACTTCACCTCAGCAACTTGTATTCAATATAATTGCATAAGAATATTCTATTATAATCCATAGATCGAGAACACATTATGGATCAACTAATTACTATTTTATCTAAACTCAAAAAAAAAAGTAAAATACAAAGAGAAAATGCTGGAAATATTCAGCAGATCAGGCAGCATCTGTGGAGAGAGAAACAGTGGGGCCAAGTTTCGGCCTGAGTTGCTCCTGTTTTTCTGGAGCAACTGGTTTAGAATGGTGTATCTTAGAAATTGCAATTCTTGGCACTTAGTTTGCTCCAGTTCTAGTCAGTTAGAACAGTTTCAGTTTGGAACAGATTTTTCTTTTCAAAAGGGGGCGTGTCCGGCCACTTACGCCCGTTTTGAAAGTTTAGGCAGTGAAAACTTACTCCAAACTAACTTGGAATGGAGTAACTGTAGATTTTTGTACGCTCAGAAAACCTTTGCAAGTAGCTCAAAGCAGCTGGACAAGAAGTTAAAGCTTCTTTGTTCTCTCTCTCCCCAAGGTCGACGCCCTAGTATGGACAACACCCAGGCTTGCGCATGCACAAGAGGCTTGTTTAGAACGGGAAGCTAGGCATTCAAGTTAGGACATTTGGGGCAATGAAGTCTAAAGCAATTTTTTAATTTTAGATTTTTTTCAAAGTACCATCCCACCACTGACCGAACGTCTCCTCACCAGGCTCAAGGGTCAGCCGGCAGAATCACTCAGCTTCCACCCCGCCCACCTTCCCCGGGCTTCTTTTGAAGCCGAGCCCCGAGCCCTTGTGTCCGGGCGAGGGACCGATTCTGCTGGCCGATGCTCCGACCCTTGAGCCCAGTGAGGAGAGGTTCGGTGGTGGCGTGGCACTTTGAAAAGAATCCAGAATTAAAGAATTGCATTAGACTTCCATTTTCTCCATTTTAGGTTTGAAAAAAATTAAGCTCCATGATGCATATTTAATGTGTTCTTGACTCCCTCCAAAACTTTGCATAAAAACAATGGCGTCTTTCTGCGCCGATTTTTTAACATACGCTGTTTTTTTTTAATTGCCCAGAAGGCTTTTTTTGGGAGCGGTCACATACGCCGTCGTAGGAGAAATGTAAGTTGGCCAAACTTTCATAGATGTGAAAAACTGGCGCAGACATCAGACAAAAAGCAACTAAACGAAAAAAATCGTAACTAACTGCCACCAGTACTGGCGCACAAACTTTGGGGAAACTTGGATATTTAAATTTATGCCAAAAATAGTGGCGCGCACCAAAAAAATGGCGCAGACAACTGGGGAAAATTGAGCCCTCTGTTCTTTCCTGACTCTCTCTGCTTAGTTTTACCTAAAACAGCTCTGCTCTAGAGCCTTGACCTTTCCTTTGCTGCTTTTAAATTTACTCTTTCCTGAATCCTCCTCCACCCCCATCATTAGTTTAAAGCCCTGTCTACGGCCTCAGTTATTTGATTCACTGGAACATTGGTTCCAACCCAGTTTAAATGGAGCCCGACCCAACAGAACAGCTTCCTCTTTTTCCAGCATTGGTGCCAGTGGCCCATGAAGCAAAATTCCTGCCTCCCACACGACTCTTCCAGCCACGCATTTAATCTTCTAATCTGCTTATCCCTGTCCAAACTCCACAAAATCTTTGAGCAGAACGTCATTCTTATTTCTGCCTATGTTGTTGGTTCCTACGTGCACCACGACAACTGGATCCTTCCTCCCCCACTCCAAGTTCTCCTCCAGCCGTGAGGAGATGTCTTTAACCCTGGCACCGGGCAGGCAACATAGCCTTCAGTACTCGCTGTCATGGCTGCAGAGAACAGTATTTATCCCTATGACTATTCTGTTGCCTACCGCATTCTTTTTTACTCCCCCCCCCCCACTTGAATGGCCTCCTGTGCCACGGTGCCGTGGTCAGTTTGCCCATCCTCCCTACAGTCCTTGTTCTCGAACCTGTTGTGCAAGGGCTGAGGCTCCTCCATCACTATATCCTGGGTCCCCATACCTTCCTGACTGGCAGTCAAACCCTCCTGTCCCTGACTAACTCTAAAGTACTACTTAACGTAAGGGCTGTGACTGCCTCCTGGAACAATGTGTCCAAGTAGCTCTCCCCTTCCCTGATGCATCGCAATGTCTGCAGCTTGGACTCTAGCTCAACAACTCTGAGCTGAAGTTCCTCGTACTGTAGACTCTGACTGCAGCTGTGGTTGCTTAGGAGCTTGTTGGTCTCCACCAACTCCCACATGCTGCAGGTACAACACACCACCTGCACTCCCATCTCTATCTATTTATTTATCTAATTAATTACAGTTTTTATCAAACAATTATTTTTAGTTTTAATTAGTTAATTTAGTTTTAAATTAATTCAATAAAGTTATTGCAGTTAATACTCTCCCAGTTATGAATTTAATCTTCTTAATTAACCTAGAGAGCAAAAGATGAGGGCACAAGGGTGGAGTTTTAGTGAGGGGAGGGCAGGAAAGTAAGAGATGCATGCCAGAAGGAGGATAACATACGAGAAAATCAGAATCTTGTATCCTTTTTGCCCTGCCGTTGGCCAAGGGCTCAGCCATGCCCATCAAGTTGGTCTGCACCATCTCCTCCAAGGGGGTGAGGTGAGGTTAGGAATGGGAGGTGTGCCTTGTGATTGATACAGATTGTTGGTAGGTGAGTGATTGGGGTGGAGTCGTGAATTGAGCAGTGTGTGAGGCTAGTGAAGTTGGTAGGAGACGGCTTTTGAAGATGCATTCACTAACCTTGACCAGTGGTCTGAGGTCATGAAATTTCTTTGGACGGTGGTGGGGGTGACATTGCTGGCAGTGACTGCCTCGGTGATGTGCCCCACATCATTCTTTCTAGAGGGCCTCCTAGCTCTTGTGGGTAGAGGACCTCTGTTGCAGAGTTGACCCCTTGCACAAAGCTGGAGTGCTGTGTATGAGACCCTGGCTGCCCCATCCTTGACCTGCTGAGCCATTTGTTTTAGTGTTGAAACACTTTTCCCATTTTTTCAGAAGGGAATTCAGCTTTAAGAGCTGAAAGCTCCCATTTGGGACATCTTTTTAATGTTAATTAATTTTTTAAAAGGCAGTAAAGGCTGAAAACTGCATTTTTTCACTTTTTTATTTTTCAGTTCAGAAGGCATTGCCCTTTTAATTTCCCACAATGCCTTGTGAACTCTATTACCTCACTTCAGAGGCTATTAGAAGCTGAAACGGCGCTTCTAGATAGCAACTTTGACTTTGATTCCTGCACTAATGCCATTAGGAGGTCACTATACTGGTAAGTTGTAAAATCTTGTAACCCCAGCACAAATTTTTCTCTTGTAATGCTTCGTTCATTTTCATTAATCCGAGGCTGCGGTGACACCAGCAACTTTCGTGGCGGCCATGAATTTTTAGCCCATTGTGCCATGTCCTACTCTGATCAGCTTGATCAGCTCCGCTGGGCAGGCAACATAGTTCGCGTGCCAGACACGAGACTCCCAAAGAAAGTGCTCTACTCGGAACTCCTTCACGGCAAGCGAGCCAAAGGTGGGCAGTGGAAGCATTACAAGGACACCCTCAAAGCCTCGCTGATAAAGTGCGACATTCCCACTGACACCTGGGAGTCCCTGACCAAAGACCGCCCTAAGTGGAGGAAGTGTATTCCGGAGGGCACTGAGCACCTTGAGTCTCATCGCCGAAAGCATGCAGAAAACAGGCGCAGGCAGCGGAAAGAACATGTGGCAAACCTATCACACCCACCCCTTCCCTCAACGACTGTCTGTCCCATCTGTGACAGAGTCTGTGGCTCTCGTATTGGACTGTTCAGCCACCTAAGAACTAATTTTAAGAGTGGAAGCAAGTCTTTCTCGATTCCGAGGGACTGCCTATGATGATGATAATGATGACTTGAACACATTCTTTCCCAGAACTCCAAAATTGTGGAACCCCTTACCTCCCATTGCTTTAATGTCCTCCTACAATCTACATGTTTTCAAAATCCACAGTTAGCTTGATTTACCTCACCTTGGGGTATATAGTGCAGCCAGCCATGTGAAGGTATATAATGGGTCATGCGAAGGACTGGCACCTAGATCGTCTTACATAGGATGCAATTTTTCTAGCTGGCCCTTCAGTGGCTGTTCTAGGGATATTGGCATGGGTCTGTTCCCAAGCAGTCCTGGCATGGGTGTGTATTTGTTCCCAGGAGGTGTCTTTGGATATGTAAACGGCCAGCGCGTTAAGGACCAACGGTTGGAGGTCGTTCAAAAAGAGGGTTTTGAAGCCTGGGCAGTTAAGGTAGTCTCTTACACCACCTCTGGTGCACTGGAAAATGCCATGGAGTTCATGCGTGAAGGCATTCGGGCTTTTGGTAGGGCCCTGCTTTGTATTAACTAAGAGCTGGTGGAAGCCAATTCCCTCCTCACCTAATGTTTGGCATAGGTCTATCTCAATATCCTCTATCGCACCCTCTTCCAGAATATCCTGATCCATCTCTTGTTTTAATTCTGAGGTACACACCGCCAGGAGGATCTATTTAAGGTTGTCCCCTTATAGTTCCGGATGTGTAACCTTAAAATTCCTCCACTAACCCTCAACATTCAGTTGGTCTGTGACCACAAGCAGATGATCCTCACTGTCAATGCACGCTATCGTGGCAGCTGCCACAATGCCTTCATCCTGGGGGAGAGCAGTGTGCCATGACTGTTCCTGCCACCGCATGAAGGGCGTGGCTGGTTCATCAGCGACAAAGCATATGATCTCGCCATCTGGCTGATGACACCCCTCTGCAATCCAACCACACCTGCCGAGCAGCGCTACAGCACCAGCCATATCGCAACCAGGACAATTATAGAGCAAACTATCGGGGTTCGGAAACAACATTTTTGCTGCCTTGACCGCTCTGCAGGGGCATTTCAACACTCACCTGATAGAGTGTCTATCTTCACCATTGTGTTCTGCATGCTGCACAACCTGGCCATCATGAGGGGCCAGCCATTACCAGCAGGGATGGTGATCCACCTCAGGAGGATGACGATGATGAGGAGGAAGAGTAGGAGCTTCAGCCAAGGAGGAAGCAGCCTTAAACTGTTACGGCTGCAAGGGCTGCTCATCAGAGGCTAATCATGTATTGATTCCAGTGAATAGCGCAAGATGTGCAGAATGGCCAGCCTATTCACCTGGCGATCTGCTGAAGCCATCGTGTTCCACCCTCCAAGCCTTCATATATACAAATGGCAAGACAAGATTGTGGCAAAGTAAATTAATTTTTATTTACAATAAAAACTATAGTGTGCTGTAAAGAAGCACTAAAGGATGCCATCATCTACTGCAAACAATAATTGAAACCATACCCATTGAAACATTATTACCATATCCACGTGCAATTATTCACATTAGTTCATATTCGAACAAGAACACCAACTCTGGCCACTATCAGACAATTCTTTATTAGCTCATCCAAGTGCAACTATTTACATGAGTTCTTAATCGAGCAAGGTCACCATCTCTGCCCACTAGCAAACACATATTTAGCGGTGGGTCTTTCTCAGTGCTTTCCCACCCCTTCCCTTCTCCCCCTCCCACGCCTACTCCTCCTCCACAATGGGATCTCAGTGCCTACAGCAAGGCTGGTAGAAGGTCGCTCTGTTGGTGCCGCTGCCACAGCTGATGGCCCAGAAGGATATTCCTCAGCAGCTCGGGCCCTGGAAGGGCTGGTTGCGGACTGCATCACCTCAGAATGGCCGGCAGCACTCTGTGGTGGATGGGTTACAGAGAGTGGCAGGGGCTAGGGCGGAGTGATGTCGTCCCGAGAGAGGACATAACGTTCCATTAGGCCTGACATGCTGCTACTCCCCCGGGGCAGTTCTCAGCATCTGTAGCAATCTGGGTGAGAACAGAATTCTGCGCTGCTTCCGCAACGTAGGTCCTGATTGAACTGATGGTCCCCAAGACACGATGGCAGCGGTTGGCTCTGCATGCAGCACACCACAAAGCTGATTGATGCCACCATGCACTGACAACATGACAGTCTGCAGGCCTACCATAGCGTTGGCCTGGTGCTCAATGGCTACTGTCACATCAGTCATAGCCGGTGCCACTATGTCTGTGACCCCTATGGTCACTTGAAGCATCCAACATCCATTGGTATCTGTTATATATGCATGCCAATGATGTAATGATGTACTGTAACACTAGACCTGTATATACTTTACCTGTACACCAGAGGGTGCTGCTGCTGGAGACCTAAGGGTCACCTGTACACTGCAGGCAAAAAAGGGAGCTCACCTCTTGGTGTCCTCACTCTAGGAGCTGCAATGAAGGACTACAGTGTGTACAGTTCAAGTGCCATACCCCTGCCTCGTGGAGTCATTAACAGAGTGCCTACATACATAATAACTGGTGATGAGGTTACGAATTCCATGCACAACATGTCTAAACTCAGCAACTTCCAACAATTCACCGATGGGGAAGATTGGGATGCCTTCGTGGAAAGGGTAGAACACTTCTTCATCGCCCACGACCTGGACGGGGGAGACTCACCAGCCACACTGGCGAACAAGCGCAGGGCCATTTTACTTAGTAGTTGTGGGCCCACTATCCATGGCCTCATCAGGGACCTGTTAGCCCCAGCAAAGACAACAACTAAGAGCTATGGGGAGCTCGTAACCTTAATATAAGAGCAACTGAAATCCAAAGAGAGCACTCTTACAGCCAGGCACCGGTTTTACACTCACCGGCGACCTGAAGGCCAAGAAATTGCGAAGTATGCTTCAGATTTAAGATGGTTGGCTGCACCGTGTGATTTTGGCGACCACCTCACCGAAGCACAAAGGGACATATTTGTTATTGGAATCGGTCACGAGGGCCTCCTCCACAAACTGCTCTCCGTGGACATCACAGTCACCCTGCAGAAGGCAATCAAAGTGAGCCAGGCCTTCATGATTTCGGTCTGCGACTCCAAACAAATGATGACCCACACCCAGGACTCTAAACTGACGAATGCAGTGAACAGAATGGCGACTTTCAAAGGCAGAAATGCTGCCCCGAGTCCCGCAACCCTGAGTCCATCACATGGAGCCAACCGGCTAGTCCCGTGCTGGCACTGTGAAGGAAACGACACGGCCCACCAGTGCCGCTACAAAGACTATACCTGCAAAGGCTGCAACGCGAAAGGTCACCTTCAGAGAATGTTCAGAAAAAGCTTTACTCACCGCGTCGCTGAAGAGTTGGCTGATCACCTGGGCACTGACACTGATGAAGACGAAGCTGCTCAACCCCTGGAAGAAGAGTACGGAATTTATACCTGCTTCACCGAGAGCTCCCCGTGGAAGATGGAAGTGGACATCAACAGAGTTCCAGTTTCGATGGAGATTGACACAGGGGCGAGCTAGTCTTTGATGAGCCAAATGACCTTCGAAAAACTTTTGAACAATCCCACCGAACGACCAAAGCTGTCTCCTATCAGGGCAAAGCTGCTCACCTACACCAAAGACAAAAGTCCAGTCGTTGGCAGCGTGGACATCCAGGTCTCCCAGGGCGGCGCGATGAACAAACTCCTCCTGTGGATTGTTACCGGCGATGGTCCGACGCTGCTGAGAAGAAGTTGGATGAAGCAGGTCCAAATCAGTCGAAGCAACGACGGCTTCTGGGCCCCAGCGATTGACATCCCACACAGCCCTGAACATGGATCCATCACTGCACCTAGAAACCCTACCATCCAGCTCGACTGCGCGGTGACGACTGCACAATACTATGGCGAGATCACCCAAACCGAACGTGCAGATGTCACCATCTGGGCCATGGCAGGACTCCGAGGGAAGAAGATCGGCGAAAAAGGTGGATTCCTGACGTCCGTGGCTGAACCTGAGAAGAAAACGATCACCACAGCCTACCTCGAGGAGAGCGAGAAGATGGCGGTTGCACCACGAGGCAAAGAGCCTAGAATCAAAATGGCTGCAACCAGACCATGAAGAGCAGCGTTGGAGGAACGACACGTGGTACCGAGCGGCAAACCGGATTGGAAGGCCCCCTTAAAGGAGACCGGTAACCCAAAGAAATTAAAGGGACAGTTTCACTCTAGACACAGCGATGCCAAGGACTTTAAAGTTAAAAGTGCAGTAAGTGAATGCAGGTATGCAAATGTAACGTTGAATTGTGATGCCGGGTTAACTGATGTAAAAAATGTAATGAATGCTGGTGAAAGTGATATTAGCAACAAGTTTGTACTGTTAAATGATGATGCTAGAAATTTTAATATGACAAATGTAACCCTGTATGGAGATTCTGATACACAAGAAAGTGTTGTAAGTGTTAAAAGTGATAATGTAAAGAGAGATAACAGTGTAGAACAGTGTAGAATCGACTATTTGTGATCAGAGCCAATGTGTCATGTATGCAGAAAGTAGACTGTTAAAGGACACCGGGTTCTACAAGTACAATTTAAATGCCAGAGGTATTCCCCCGTGGGAGAACCCCCAGGTCCAGCGGGCTACCTGACCATGTAGCCCGGGCTTCTGGGACAAATGTGATGCCCCAGGAAGGGCTCACACACACCCAGTGGGAGCAGACCCACTGCAGGGACAGTGGTCAATGGGCAGCACAGCCACCACCACTGGCAACCTGCCCCAGATCGGCCCTACACCCCCTGGCCACCAGGCCCAGCACCAGGAGCAAGAGGCCAGTACCTACCAGCTTTCCTGGCAGACTCTGGGATGACCAGACTTCCACCACCAATGGAGGACAAGGAGCACACACAGCCCTGTGGCCCTGCCCACCACCAAACACCACCACCTACCCATTCTACACATACACATTGCACTGGCTCCACCACTGAGGAATCCTCCAACAGTGACACCCACATGGTCTGTGTGTGAGGCGGGGGGGGGGGGGAATGAATGAGGGCAACCTCAAGCACAGGGATCACACCTGGCACCCACACAACCCTCACCACAACCTCCCACAGCCCACTACCGATCACCTCCCCATGTCATGGCAATAAGGACTTGGGAAAGGCTTAGGGGGGAGTGTTGTTATGTATGCATGCCAATGATGTAATGATGTACTGTAACATTAGACCTGTATATACCTTACCTGTACACCAGAGGGTGCTGCTGCTGGAGACCTAAGGGTCACCTGTATATTGCAGATAACCCAGTATAAAAGAGAGCTCACCTCTTGGTGTCCTCACTCTAGGAGCTGCAATAAAGGACTACAGTCTGTACAGTTCAAGTGCCATACACCTGCCTCGTGGAGTCATTAACAGAGTGCCTACATACACAATAGTATCTACCAAGGATGGCCTCGACAGGATGCAGAGAGGCATGTGAAACAGTTCAGGAGAAATCCTCCATCCCCACACCAATGTACCGATACTCTTGGGCACTCTTGACAATGCACCCTGCAGATCGCTGTGCGTCCACAATGATTATCTTGTGACATCCTCTAATTCGGGCTCATCATCAGATTGCTGCTGAGCATCACTCAGGCACGCACTCACCCTCTGGGGAGCTGGTCCCCTGCTTTCCCTTCCCCCATGGCATTGCTGCAGGCTACTGGGTCCTGGAGCATCACCCACCTCCAGTTCCCCGACCACTCCTTCCGCCACAAAGCTGCTGGCCCTGCTGGATCCTCCGTGATGTCCAGAGAGGTGTCCTCCGCCTCCTCATCCTCTCCACCGTCACCCACAGTGGAAGGCTGACGTGCAGGTCCCTGGCCGTCTGAGTCATCATCTGAAAACACAAAGCCAGAGAAGAGTGGTTACATGCAAGGGAGGGGGCCAGGACTGGGAAAGGCATTCTGAAATGTCAGTCTCATGGAAAGTGGTGAAGGATTGTGGTGTCGGGTCTAAGTGGCTTGCTAGAGGGTGCAAAGGAACACAACATATTGTCATTGTCCCGAGGGGGCTCAGCCTGACCCACCACCACCACACCCACTTGTGCGCCCATCAGGGCCGATATGCATTCCTCAACAGGATTTAGGAGTTCACCTCAGAGTCCCCTCCTCCAGTCTGCATCTGGTCTCGTCTGATGTGTGCAAGCTTGGCCTGCAATATTAAAGAGAATGTCAGCGTTAGTGCCCTTCTATCCATCTGTCTGAAGTGCCTTACATAGTTCAGAACATGTTTGTGTATGAGAATCTTTAAAGATCGATGTAACTTCCATTAGCTGCGAGTATGTGGGAATGCTTGAATGAGGGGGGGCGAGGAGCTAACAGTTACTGTGAGGATAGAGTCTTCTAGACACATATGAAGACTGAGGAGGTAACAAGATGAGGGGTGGGTCTCCACAACGGAGTAGGAAGGTTAACAGTGCATGCAGGCCCTTTGAGTGGGTGAGGCTGCAAAGGCGAACCTTGCATCTGGCCTCACCCAGATTGGGGTCAGACACATTCACATTGGAAGAGAGACTGCACATTAAGCTCAAAGCATGGCATGTTTAGGTTAATGTAAAATATACTCACCCTCAGCAACCGAGTCATGTTGTTCCACTTCTTACGACATTGCGTCGCTGTCCTGGGCACCGTGTCACTCGCTGGCACTATTTCAGTAACTTCCAGCCGTAGCCTGAGAAATGTTTGAGGCTGCGGCCTCCTTCCAGCCTCCATCCTCAATAGTTCCCAACGACTCTCCAGGGCACCAAGCAGTGCATCGACGGCGGTGTCCGAGAAGTGGTGGGCGCGCTAGCGAGATGCTGCTGCATCTGCCATCTTCACCCTGTGAATGAGTGTGTAGGAAGCGAATATACGTATGAGGCGGTGCTGCGCCCAATCACCACCTCAATTGAATCCAGGTAGCGGCAGTATGTCTGTGGCACAGTTACAAATGATGATTTCCGCCTGGATGTTGCCGCCTCATTTGCCGCCCCATTAACGCTGCTTACCGTCTCCAGAGTAACATGCAACACCTGATTTAACACTGAAATCCCCTTTTCAGGCAGCAAAACTGAATTTCACGATTGGAGGCGGCAACTGATGCCTGGTGGTAAACTCCCCATTCAGACGGTGACACCGCCTCAAAACAGCGGCAGCGAATTTCGACCCCATAGATTATTAAAATGTCATGATCTGGTACAGAAAATAATCAAAAAGGCTAATGGAATACTGGCCTTTATATCTAGAGCACTAGAGTACAAGGGGTAGAAGTTATGCTGCAGCTGTACAAAACCCTGGTTAGACAACACCTGGAGTATTGTGAGCCGTTCTGGAAGGATATATTGGCCTTGGACGGAGTGCAGCGCAGTTTTACCAGAATGATACCCGGACTGCGAAGGATAAGTTATGAGTATAGATTACACAAATTAGGATTGTATTCACTAGAACTTTGAAGGTTCAAAGTTTTCAAGATACTAAGGGGAACAGATAGGGTACATAGAGAGAAACTATTTACGCTGGCTGTCTAAAAATTAGAACCAGACTTTTCAGGAGTGAAATTAGGAAATACTTCTACAACAAAGGGTGGTAGAAGTTTGGTACTCTCTTCCACAAACCTCAATTGATGCTAGATCAATTGTTAATTTTAAATCTGAGATTGACAGCTTTTTGTTAACCAAAGGTATAAAGTGATATGGACCAAAGGCAGGTATATGGAATTAGATCGCAGATCAGCCATGATCTCATTGAATGGCGGAATAAGCTCGAGGGGCTGAATGGCCTATTCCTGTTCCTATGTTCCTATGTTGCTGGTTCCCTCTCTGATGTCCAGCTGCAGGTCTCTCAAGATCAGACTGCTGCTGCTGCTGCTGCTGCTTGTGCTGGTCATATTGCTCCTCGTCCGAGGTCCAATCTAAGGCAGCCAAGGCACCACCCATCCTGATGAGATTCAGAAAACTTCCAAAATGAAGAAAGTAAACTCTCAGTAAAAGTACTGTGAACAAACCCTTTCCCACTAGTAGGTAAGAAGTCAGCTCTAAGTAGAATATTGCAGTATTTTCATGAGTTTTAATAAGCCCCCTCCATTGCTTTTGCTTTCAATAGCAAGTTTCAAGAAGCCCGAGAAACCTGTGGATGCGACGTTAAATTTTGGAAGCAATACGGTGGAGGAGGATTTCCTGGAGTGCAAAAGGGATGGTTTTCTAGACCAATATGTCGAGGAACCAACTAGGGGTGTTGTGTAATGAGAGAGGATTAATTAGCAATCTCATTGTGCGAGGCCCCTTGGGGAAGAGTGACCATAATATGGTGGAATTCTACATTAGGATGGAGAATGAAACAGTTAATTCAGAGACCATGGTCCAGAACTTAAAAAAGGCTAACTTTGAAGGTATGAGGCGTGAATTGGCTAGGATAGATTGGCAAATGATACTTAAGGGGTTGACAGTGGATGGGCAATGGCAAACATTTAGAGACCGCATGGATGAACTACAACAATTGTACATCCCTGTCTGGTGTAAAAATAAAAAAGGGAAGGTGGCTCAACCGTGGCTATCAAGGGAAATCAGGGATAGTATTAAAGCCAAGGGAGTGGCATACAAATTGGCCAGAAATAGCAGCCAACCCGAGGACTGGGAGAAATTTAGAACTCAGCAGAGGAGGACAAAGGATTTGATTAGGACAGGGAAAATAGAGTACGAGAGGAAGCTTGCAGGGAACATTAAGACGGACTGCAAAAACTTCTATTGATATGTAAAGAGAAAAAGGTTAGTAAAGACAAATGTAGGTACCCTGCAGTCAGAATCAGGGGAAGTCATAACGGGGAACAAAGAAATGGCAGACCAATTGAACAAGTACTTTGGTTCGGTATTCACTAAGGAGGACACAAACAACCTTCCGGATATAAAAGGGGTCAGAGGGTCTAGTAATGAGGAGGAACTGAGGGAAATCCTTATTAGTCGGGAAATTGTGTTGGGGAAATTGATGGGATTGAAGGCCGATAAATCCCCAGGGCCTGATGGTCTGCATCTCAGGGTACTTAAGGAGGTGGCCTTGGAAATAGCGGATGCATTGACAGTCATTTTCCAACATTCCAAAGACTCTGGATCAGTTCCTATGGAGTGGAGGGTAGCCAATGTAACCCCACTTTTTAAAAAAGGAGGGAGAGAGAAAACAGGGAATTATAGACCAGTCAGCCTGACATCGGTAGTGGATAAAATGATGGAATCAATTATTAAGGATGTCATTGCAGCACATTTGGAAAGAGGTGACATGATAGGTCCAAGTCAGCATGGATTTGTGAAAGGGAAATCATGCTTGACAAATCTTCTGGAATTTTTTGAGGATGTTTCCAGTAGAGTGGACAAGGGGGAACTAGTTGATGTGGTGTATTTGGACTTTCAGAAAGCTTTCGACAAGGTCCCACACAAGAGATTAATGTGCAAAGTTAAAGCACATGGGATTGGGGGTAGTGTGCTGACGTGGATTGAGAAATGGTTGGCAGACAGGAAGCAAAGAGTAGGAGTAAATGGGTACTTTTCAGAATGGCAGGCAGTGACTAGTGGGGTACCGCAAAGTTGTGTGCTCGGGCCCCAGCTGTTTACATTGTACATTAATGATTTAGATGAGGGGATTAAATATAGTATCTCCAAATTTGCGGATGACACTAAGTTGGGTGGCAGTGTGAGCTGCGAGGAGGATGCTATGAGGCTGCAGAGTGACTTGGATAGGTTAGGTGAGTGGGCAAATGCATGGCAGATGAAGTATAATGTGGATAAATGTGAGGTTGTCCACTTTGGTGGTAAAAACAGAGACAGACTATTATCTGAATGGTGACAGATTAGGAAAAGGGGAGGTGCAACGAGACCTGGGTGTCATGGTACATCAGTCATTGAAGGTTGGCATGCAGGTACAGCAGGCAGTTAAGAAGGCAAATGGCATGTTGGCCTTCATAGCGAGGGGATTTGAGTACAGGGGCAGGGAGTTGTTACTACAGTTGTACAGGGCCTTGGTGAGGCCACACCTGGAGTATTGTGAAGAGTTTTGGTCTCCTAACTTGAGGAAGGACATTCTTGCTATTGAGGGAGTACAGCGAAGGTTCACCAGACTGATTCCCAGGATGGTGGTACTGACATATCAAGAAAGACTGGATCAACTGGGCTTGTATTCACTGGAGTTCAGAAGAATGCGAGGGGATCTCATAGAAACGTTTAAAATTCTGATGGGTTTAGACAGGTTAGATGCAGGAAGAATGTTCTCAATGTTGAGGAAGTCCTGAACCAGGGGTCACAGTCTAAGGATAAGGGGTAAGCCATTTAGGACCGAGATGAGGAGAAACTTCTTCACCCAGAGAGTGGTGAACCTGTGGAATTCTCTACCACAGAAAGTTGTTGAGGCCAATTCACTAAATATATTCACAAAGGAGTTAGATGTAGTCCGTACTACTAGTGGGATCAAGGGGTATGGCGAGAAAGCAGAAATGTGGTACTGAAGTTGCATGTTCAGCCATGCCGAATGGCCTACTCCTGCACTTATTTTCTATGTTTCTAAAACTGTTGAAATATTGCTCCAATTGAGTGATTATCATATGTTAATAGGCAACCTGCCTCTCCCAAGTGGGTAACGCACAACCAGCCTAACACACTCGACCTAAACGCGGAAGTCGGCGGGCTGGAGCCAGCTTCCTGATGCAGTCGCATTTTTGCTGGATTTAACGTTCCCACCTGCACCCAAACCCACACACTCCTCCAGATTAATATTCCACCGTATGCGTGTACTATCTGACATTGTTAGTGGGTAAACCAGTTTTGGGGGTGGGTTTGGCGAGAGGCAGCAGTGGGTAGTAGAAGTTTTGTCGAATTCATGCTGCTGTCGAGTCCTCAATGCATTTACACTGACTGCCAATCTGAGACAAGTTGCTGCAGATTAGGTTTCAGCAAACAGTACCCTGTTTACACTGGCTGGGTAAAAGTTGAATTCTTCTGTTGAGATGAGAGCTCTGCATGTATGTGCTTACACACATTGTACAGATCCTCTCCCTGCAGTTCAATTTTAAATGTTTACATAGTGTGGATGGCAGTGTTCACATTCCCTAAACATTGAAATTAATTGAAGTTAGGTTTCAAAAGATTCCAGGAGCTCCAGGGGAATCCTGGGTAATAATTAGGCCTGGTTTGGCACCAGACTAGATTTATGCTTCAAGTAGAATCAAACAGAAGCAGTTTGAGACACCTTTTTTGCATGGAGTCTTACTGAGCTTTACTGTGGAGTCAAATTGAGCAGTTCTAAAATTGTAGTGTAAATACAACCCAGCTGATTTGAAAAACAAAAGGAAAGTCATAGATGAGAAAACATAATTAATTCCTCTGATCATTAATTGTGCATTTGCACTACTCTGGTGATGGCGCAAAGCAGTTTCACTTTTCAATGATGCTGCCGTAATAGTGTGAATACAGCCTCAATTTGGACATCAGGATCTGACCTGACATGAGAACGAAAAGGGGTGAGACTTCCTCGAGGACAGTGAGTTGTTCAAAATACAATTGGGTGCCATCATGGGAAAGTTGCAGTGGAAGTTAAATGTTGCTGTGAAGCTGGATGAGAATCCAGAGCCTTAATCAGCATCAATTTAGAACTTCACAGCTGATTTACCCTTCGAGCCTGAATTTGCGGTTGATAGCGAAGCTAAGGAATATGCCGCCGACGTCGCAAGTAAATATGCACCTACCTCATGCGATCCCCCCTACGAGAACTTCCTTCAAACGCTGCAGAGTTCCACGCAGTGTACTCTCCCATGGAGTACAGGAGTGCACCATTGTGCATATATGAACCTGGGATCACGTGCGGCAGTGGTTCTTTTACTTCCTGATTCTTAGATGAGTTTTTCTAGAGGCAATTCATTTTTGGGTCTCGTCAGCTTTAATGCCACCTGTAGTTGGTGTGCCTCTGCTTAGCTTCAGTTAGCAGCTGACTCTGACGACAGAAATAAACCGCTAAAAAAGTTGCTGGAATAATAATTCCTAGAGTCTGTCTCAGCACTGTGCCGTTTTGACATTTACTAGTGTTTCATACAGCAACACATTCTGCAACAAAGATTTGTACGTGCACTGAACAAAGAGCTTTATCTTGAATTGCATTCATCATAATGCTTCACTCTTGAACTGGGATAGGAAACGAGTTCATGTTCCAGCTGGGAGTTAATAACTGACTCGAGATCATTTTGTGATGTGGTTATGTTACTGTAGATAGGGAGACAGTCACTGTTCTCAGTGGCACATATTCTACAAAATATTTAGGTTAATATCCTCAGTAATTACACTAAACCTACAATCAGGTGAAATGTGTTTGGGACATCTAGAAATAAAAATGCTTCCATTCTCATGATTTAAATTAATGCAAAAATTGGCATTTGCTGAGATACACAGCGTAACAGGGCGATGTACAATATACAATCAGTGGTGCCTATTAATTGTGTTGTATGTTAGAACTTAATTCACAATATAAACCTTTCTTCCGGTCCCCTAATGCTGTGCAACAGGCTTCCTGCGCCTGCTTGCACGTCGTTGATTTCTATCAGGAGGTGAAAGACTCATCGAAGCCTCTGTGTATTTGTAACTTGACAGATCGCACATTCAGGATTTAGCACATATGCTTGGAAATCTTGAACCTGCGGTTAGTTTCAAAGGTGGTATGACGGCGAACGGTAACAGTTTGTCATCATTCTGCACGCAAATTCAGGGCCTTCAAGTTTAGCACCCAGGAGAAACAGTATTCAAGTTGGCTCCAATAGTAAATTTGTGAAGTGTGAATGTACTATAACTTCCTCCATGATGGCACCTGATTATATTTTGTGCAATCCCACAGTTCATGCCTCTGTAACCTAGGTAAATAGATTATTCCAAGCACTTACCACATTACATAGTTATTTTTGCTATCCATTCTGTTCAATAATTTCTATTTATATCCTTTGATCCTACTTTCTTGGTTTACTTTGAAATAATAATCTGGGTGCACCTTCTGTATAACATTTCGCCCTAGAAGTTCGATCGCACCTGTAAATGGGCATGCAGGGGCGCAAAGTGATTCCTGTGGGAAGTGAACATGACTGGGAGAATGAAGAAAGGCCATGCAGAGCAGAACAAGCTGCTAGAAGAGGTACGAGTGAGAGAAGGGCTTCAGCAGGAGTTTCTTTAGGGAGCAATTCTCTTACCTCAACTTCAGCAAGGACTGATGCTTGAGATGTCTTCATTTCACAAAAGAGGTTGTGACTGAAATCTGTCAACTGAATAGCCACAACTGCAATTTCAAAGTAGGGCAGGGACAGCATTGCCTGTGGCTGTCAAGGTGACCATGGCTTTTAACTTTTGTGCATCTGGCTCCTTCCAGGCTGCTGCTGGAAATATGCAACATCTCGCAGTTTGCAGTACTCTGCCGCATAAGCGACATCACAAAGGCACTCTATATTCATTCTTTCTTGCCAGAGTCAAGCAGGTGGCGTGAGCATGAGGGTGTTATGTTCAGAATAACTCCACGAGGCTGTGTTGTAAACTTAAACCATTGTGATCTTGGTTTCTTTAATATAACTCCAAAGTGAGGCAGTAACGTGGTGGCCTGCCTTTTATACCTGCTTGCACCAGGGTACACAGGTGACCAATAGATCTCACACAGGTGACCAATAGGTCTCCCACAGGTGTGCCCTTTGGTGGCAAGTCTTACACACAGGTGAGGTTCACATACATAACCCAAAGTCTGAGTACAAGTTATTTACAGGTTGAAGTGATCTGGCAGTCTGCGTTCCCTGGTCGATCGCCTGAGTTGATGTCCTGGCATGGGTGAGTTGGTAGGGTCCTCGCTGCACGGCAGCTCAGCTGGTCTGGTCGGACTGTCGGGCAAGGTGGGTTCGTTCTTGTAGTTGACTGCGAGGTCAATTGCTGGTTGGGTGTGTGTTGGTGGATCATAGATGGTGGGGTCTTCCTCAAACTGTTCTTGGTAGTCCATGAATCACAGTTTGGTCTGATCCAGGTGTTTTCTGCAAGTTTGTCCATTCAACAATTTCACAACAAACACTCTATTCCCTTCCTTGGCTAAGGCAGTGCCAGCAATCCACTTGGGACCGTGACCGTAATTTAGAACAAACACTGGGTCATTGACTTCAATGTCACGCGAGGCCGCCGTGTGATCATGCTACACGGTAAGCCTGTGCTGCCGGGTTGCTACGTGATCATTGAGGTCCGGGTGGACTAAGGAGAGCCTGGTTTTGAGTGCTCTCTTCATTTACAATTCTGTAGGGGTGGCCCCGGTGAGCGAGTGGGGGGGGCGCGTCCGGTAGCTGAGCAGGACCCTGGATAACCAGGTCTGCACAGAGCCATCCGTTATGCATCTCAAACTTTGCTTGATGGTTTGGACTGCCCATTCCGCTTGGCCATTGGATGCGGGTTTAAATGGGGCAGACCTGACATGCTTGATGTCATTGCGGGTCATGAATTTGTTGAATTCCGAGCTGGTGAAACTTGGTCCATTGTCACTGACCAAGGACGTCGAGTAACCCATGGGTGACAAACATGGCCCTGAGGCTTTCAATGGTGGCAGTGGGCGTACATGATGAAATTATAATACAGTCAATCCATTTTGAGTAAGCGTACACTGCTACTAGAAACATCTTCCCTAGAAAGAGACCAGCAAAGTCTACGTGGACCCTGGACCACGGTTTGGAGGGCCATGATCACAGACTCAGTGGGGCCTCCCTGGGTGCGTTGCTCAGCTGTGAGCAACTGTCGCATTGGTGTACTCATGACTCTAATTCGGAGTCAATGCCGGGCCACCAGACATGCGACCTGGCGATAGCCTTCCTCTTGCATTTCCCCGGAAACCCCCGATCAGCTCCCATTGAGGATGCATCTTTTTACTCGTGATAACAGGGGGTCTTGGCTGGTCCAGGACCAGATCTGGCGAGCCGTGACGGTTGACCCCTCGCTCTCAAAAGTGTCCATTCCCAGAAGCAAGTCTGCGGATTACACCATTTCCACCCCGGTGGTGGGCAATGGCAACCGACTGATCAGTTCTCTGTGCCTGGTCTGTGGCAGATTACAGAGTCATACGCAGACAATGTTAGTGCTCATCTTTGGATGCAGGACGAAGCATTGGTGTTGATACTTTGCTTTCTGAGAGCAGTGATGTGAGCGGTTTGTGGTCGGTTTCGAGCTCGAACCGGAGACCAAATAGATATTGGTGCATTTTCCTAACCCTGTATACACAAGCTAACGCTTCTTTCTCAACCATACTATAGGCTCTTTCAGCCTTCGATAGACTTCTGGACGCATATGCAACCGGTTGCATTTTGCCTGACACATCTGCTTGCTGTAACACACACCCAACCCCGTACGATGACGCATCACATGCTAGTACTAAACGTTTACATGGGTCATACAATACAAGTAATTTGTTGGAGCATAGCACATTTCTGGCCTTGTGAAAGGCTGTTTCTTGAGATTTACCCCAAACCCAATCATCACCCTTGCGTAGCAGCAAATGCAAGGGTTCCAGCAAAGTGCTCAGCCCTGGTAGAAAGTTACCAAAGTAGTTGAGAAGTCCCAGGAATGAAGGCAGCTCCATCACATTCTGTGGTCTGGGTGCATTCTTGATGGCCTCTGTTTTGGAGTTCGTGGGTCTGATGCCGTCCGCCGCAATCTTTCTCGCCAGAAATTCGACCTCTGGCGCCAGGAAAACACACGGACATTTCAGTCTGAGTCCCACTCTGTCCAGTCACTTTAGAACCTCTTCCAGGTTGTGCAAGTGTTCGGTGGTGTTTCGACCAGTGATCAGGATGTCGTCCTGGAACACCACGGTACATGGAACCAATTTCTGGAAGATGGCCGCTGCCGAGCGAATCCCAAAGGGGCATCTCTGATGCAGGAACAGTCCTTTGTGCGTGTTGATGCACGTCAACTTCTTTGACGGTTCAGCCAGCTCCTGTCATGTATGCGGAGGTGAGGTCTAGTTTGATGAATGACTTTCCCCCTGCTCGCATTGCGAATAGGTCCTCCACTTTAGGTAGTGGGTACTGGTCCTGTAACGAGACTCGGTTGATTGTCACCTTGAAGTCCCTGCAGATTCTGACTGTCCCATCGCTCTTTAGCACCGGCACGATTGGACTGGCCCACTCATTGAACTCGACTGGTGATATGATTGCCTCTCATTGAAGTCTGTCCAGCTCGATTTTGACTTTCTCTTGCATCATATATGGGACTGCTTGGGCCTTGTGATAAACGGGCCATGCCCCAGGAACAAGGTGGATCTGCACTTTTGTGCCTGTGAAGTTGCCGATGCCTGGCTCAAATAACGCCGGGAATTTGTTTAGCACCTGGGTGTACAGGGCGTCATCCACGAGGGCAGTGCTTTGATGTCGTTCCAGTTCTACCGGATCTTGCCTAGCCAGCTCCTGCTGAACAGCGTAGGGCAATCGTCTGGTATAATCCATAGTGGTAAATCATGCACCATTCCGTCATATGATACTTTCACTGCCGCACTGCCGATAACAGGTATGAGTTCTTTGGTGTAAGTGCGCAGTGTAGTGTGAATCGGGCTCAGTTTTGGCCTCTGTGCCTTGTTACTCCACAACTTCTCAAAGACCTTCTGGCTCATAATCGATCGGCTCGCTCCCATGTCCAGTTCCATGGAGACTGGAATGCTGTTAAGTTTGACGTTTAACATTATCAGAGGGCTTTTGGTGGTGAAGGTGTGTACCCCACACACTTCCTTCTCATCCTCCGATTGAGTTGCTTCTTCTGCTCATTCAGCGTGATCCGCACTTGAGCAGTCGCTCTCTGCTGACTTTGCCACATGGTGAGTCCGAAGTCGCTTGCACAATCGCTGGAGGTGCCCCATTGTTCCACAGCCCTTGCACACGTAGTGCTTGAAACGACATTGATGTGCTCTGTGACTGCTGCCACAGCGCCAGCATGGCGTTAATGGATTCACATTAGCACTCCCCAGTGGCCTCTGAGTCACCCTGGGCCTGGCCTCTTCGGCCGTGTGGGTCCTACCATGTACAGTCCTGCCTGCTGAAGGCATTATTTTAGGCACAGTACTTGCCGGTGAGCCTCGATTTTGTGAAGATATCTGCTTTGTGTTGTCGCTCGTGGATACGAAGGCTTGGGCTATCGTGATGGCCTTGCTCAGATCCAGGGATTTATCAGACAGCAGCTTGCGAAGGATGTCCTCGTGGCCAATTCCAGGCACGAAAAAGTCCCGCAACATTTCCCCCAAGGATCCTGCAAAGTTGCACTGCCCCGCAAAGCGTCTTAGGTCGGCGATGAAACTTGCCACATTCTGGCCTTCGGAGCGACGGTGCGTATAAAAGCGGTACCTGGCCATCAGGATGCTCTCCTTTGGCTTGAGGTGTTCCTTAGCCAGCATGCACAGCTCTGCGTATGATTTGTCCATTAGTTTGGCCGGTGCCAGCAAATTTTTAAGGAGGCCATATACCGATGACCCACATACGGTGAGGAGACTCGCCCTGCGTGTCCAATTTGTTGGCCACAAAGTACTGGTCGAGACACTCAATGAAGACTTCCCAATCATCACTCTCAATAAATCTCTCAAGAATATCAACAGCAGCCATTTCCGCGTGAAAGTTCGTGATCTGTAACTTGTCGCCAATTGTTATGTTTAGAATAACTCCACGAGGCTGTGTTGTAAACTTAAACCATTGTTACCTTGGTCTCTTTAATATAACTCCAAAGTGAGGCAGTAATGTGGTGGCCTGCTTTTTATACATGTTTGCACCAGGGTACACACTGGTGACCCCAAGGTCTCCCACAGGTGTGCCCTCTGGTGGCAAGTCTTACTCACAGGTGAGGTTCACATACATAACAGAGGATTTGCATGGTTTCCTGGGCTGCCCATGGTCCAGGGTGCGATTGACTGCATGCACATAGTCTTGCCAGTGCCTCATGTGAACTCAGCCATTTTCATGAATTGAAAGTGATTCCACATCCTCAATGTGTAGCTAGTGAATCGTGCTGTTATCCTGGCAGTAGTCACAATTCCTTCATTCTGCGGCAGTCCTCTGTGCCACGTGTATTTGACCCAGCACAACAAGTCAAAGGCTGGCTACTGGGCAACAAGGATTTTCCACTCATGACATGGCTCATGACTCCAGTTGAGAACCCACACATACGTGAACAGCATGCCTACAATGAGAGCCATGCTGCCACAAGGAAAATAATAGAGCACACCATCAGCATCCTCGAGCAACACTTCCGCTGCCTGGGCTGCTTTAGAGGAGCCCTGCAGTACTCAGCTGAGTGGATATAAAGATTTATAGTAGTATGCTGCATGCTGCACACTATGCCATTATGAGGGAACAGCCCTTGCCACCACTTATCAGGCAAGAAGCTGAAGAGCAGGAGCATGAGGAAGAGGAGGAAGTGCAACAGGAAGTGGAGGAGCAGAAAGAGGATGGGAGGATATAATGTGGACAGCACATTTCTACCTGGGCTCTACATGATCAAATAATTAATGAGTGACACAAGTAGCCTCAACCACACCTCCCCATTTACCAACAGTATCATGCTCTTTACATTTCCTCTATCACTGACCATCACATTGTCTGCTTTCCGACATCACAAAAATAAATACCATCAGAAAATGCACATTCTAATCCAATGTTATCAATTCAATTATGATATAATGCATACAAAAATAAACACATCACCCTTGTGCATTCCCTTGGTACTTATCCTAGTGTTCCTATGTGATGCTTTCCCAGTAGCTGCAGTGTGGGTGCTGGAAGACTGCTGACCTTCAATTGAGGAAACCTTGAGCAGCTCTGTACCTAAAAGGCCCGGCTTCAGACTGCACCATCTTGGCCTGGGATGGCTGGCTGACCGGAAACAGCAAGGGCAGTGTGACAAGGGTGGGAGTAAGAATGCTGTCATCCTGAGGGAGGACTGCAGGTTGTGCTCTGTGGAGCCACTGCCACTCTCCCGGGGCGATGCCTCAGCTTTCCTACTGATCCGTTGGAGAACAGATTGATGAATTGCTGTGACGCCCTGCAAGCCCCTTTGAACATTGTCACCCATAGCCATGATAGCCGCATTCTGAGCTTCCACTGCAGCACTCAGACCTTTGATGGAAGCTGTTTATGCCACAATGGAAGCTGTTTGTGTTGTCTATGGAGAAAGAGTCAGAGTGAAAGCTGTGAGCTCAAAGTAAAGTGCGACCGTAGTCTTTTATTGCAGGTCTCCAGAGTGCCTCTCCAACCTGTGAAGCCTCCTTAAATACCTGTGCTCCCAAGGGATTATGGGATCCCTTGGGACGCCAGGGGATGAGCCCTCTGGTGGCTGTACAGAGTAAATACAAGTCCACATGTATAACAACACTCACCCCCCAAAGTCAATAGTGTAACTATTTACAATGTGAGTCGATCTGGGGCCCTTCTTGCCCTGGTTGATCGTTTCGGTGTGAAAGCTGGTGTTGTTGAATCACTTGTTGGGCCCTCGCTGGGCTGCTGTACAGCTGGCCTTGCTGGGCTGCCTGGTGTGTTGAGCCCTGCTGGGCTGCTGTGGATGATGGGTTCTGCTTCGCGGTCAACCGTGGTGCCGGTTGCCACTGGTGTGTATATTGGGGGATCAAAAAATGTAGGGTCCAAGGTAGGTTGCTCAGGATAGTCCGTGAATCTGAATTTGATTTGGTCCAAGTGTTTCTGGTGAATGAGTCCATTTGAAAGTTTGACCTGAAACACCCTGTTCTCCTCTTTTGCCATGACAGTGCCGGGAAGCCACTTGAGATCTTGTGCATAATTTAATACAAATACAGGATTGTCATGTATCTTACATTATTATATATAACTGTATCCTAACATGATATACATGACTGTAATAAGATATGACCTGTAACCACCAGCATACCTTACCATCAGGAGTGCATTTGCAAGAGACAGATATATAAGGACAGGTCTCAGGCAAGTGCAGCATTCCAGAGCTGTGAAATAAAGGTGCAGGTCCAGAGCGACCTTGACTTCACTACATGCCTCGTGTGAATCTGTCCTAAGGGGACAGGACTTTACAGTGGTGACGAGTTACGGGATTACAGAATCCACAGAATGACAAACAACGGATCAGTGCGGGAGACAATTGGGAGGACTTTATAGAAAGGCTCCAGCAAAGCTTTGTAACCAAAGACTGGTTAGGCGATGATAAGGCAGGCAAGAGAACAGCCCATCTCTTGACCAGCTGTGGCTCGAAAACATATGCTTTAATGAAGGATCTGTTGGCACCCGAGAAACCAGCAAGCAAGTCGTTTGAAGAATTGAGCACACTGGTAAGAGACCACCTGAAGCTAGCGAGCAGCCTACACATGGCCAGACACAGGTTCTACAACTACAGATGCTGTGTGGGCCAGAGCATACCCGACTTCGTGGCGGAACTTCGGAGGTTGGCTAGTTTATGTGAGTTCTCCAATGAACTGAGGAGAGAAATGCTGAGAGACTTTTTCATTGAAGGAATAGGCCACGCAGGCATATTCCAAAAGCTCATAGAGACCAAGAACCTGACCTTAGAGGCAGCAGCACTGGTTGCACAGACATTCTTGGTAGGGGAAGAAGAAACGAGGTTGATTTACAATGCAGGTACGACAACTAACGAAATATCGGAACAAGAAGTTCACAGCATTAAACAAGCTGCTACCCCCACACACAGACAAAACCGGGAGAACAGGCTCTCGACAGCAGGCAGAAGCCATCAAGGGCCACAGGAACGGCTGTTCACACCTCATCAACCCACAATGCGAGCAATCAACTACAAACTGAGAGAAGCTCAAGAGAGATCAGCCAGGCGCAGCTCATTCTTTGAGAACACTTTGAACAATGGAACAGGTCTGTGCTGGAGGTGTGGGGGTGGGCACTCGTCAAGGGGATGTCTATTTCAGCAGGCTGTTTGCAGAAATTGTGAATATACAGGGCATTTGGCTTGCATGTGCATAAAAACGGCAGCTCGGCTGGTATACAAATCTGATGGGTCGGAAAGCGGACCAGAAGATGGTGGGGACAGTACCCGGGACACCGATGTACAGCGGGTCAACACGATCAATGGCCGCTGCTCCTACAACAGGACGCCTCCTATAATGATGAGGGTCCTACTCAACGGGATATCTGTCAACATGGAGCTGGATACGGGAGTGAGTCAATCTCTCATGAGCGCTCAACAGTTTGAACAACTGTGGCCGCATAAAAGAAACAGACCAAAACTCACAAGGGTCGACACCAAACTAAGGACCTATACCAAAGAAATCATACCAGTCCTCGGCAGCACCATGCTCTCTGTCACACACAAAAGGACAGTGAACCAACTTCCCCTGTGGATTGTCCCCGGAGACCCTCCAGCACTGCTGGGGAGAAGCTGGCTGGCAAAACTAAACTGGAAATGGGAAGATGTCCATGCCATGTCATTAGAGGAACTGACCTCCTGCTCAACAGTTATAAAGCAATTTGAACATCTCTTTCAGCCAGGTGTGGGCACTTTCAAAGGGGTCAAAGTCAAAATCTACATCACACAGGATGCTAGACCGGTCCTTCACAAGGCCTATGTGATGAGAGAAAAGATTGAACACAAACTAGACAGGCTTCTGCGGGAAGGCATTATATCACCTGTGGAATTTAGCGACTGGGCAAGTCCCATCGTCCCAGTCATGAAGCCTGATGGATCCGTACAAATCTGTGGGGACTACAAATCTACCATAAACAGAGTCTCCCGACAGGACCAGTACCCGCTGCCCAGAGCGAAGGACTTATTTGCCACATTGGCTGGAGGTAAACTTTTCTCAAAATTAGACCTCACATCTGTGTACATGGTGCAAGAATTGACCGAGGAATCCAAGCTACTCACCACCATCAACACACATCGAGGCCTTTTCATGTACAATCAATGCCCATTCGGCATCAGGTCGGCAGCTGCCATATTCCAGCGCAACATGGAGAGTCTGCTCAAGTCCATCCCGGGGACGGTTTTATTTCAAGACGACAT
This sequence comes from Pristiophorus japonicus, assembly GCF_044704955.1. NCBI lineage: Eukaryota > Metazoa > Chordata > Chondrichthyes > Pristiophoridae > Pristiophorus > Pristiophorus japonicus. Next base: position 103,209,932 of record NC_091984.1, on the reverse strand, counting down.
ACTTATCATGGGCAGGGACACCGACTCCCATCTCTGTAATTTGGAGGAAGTACTAAAGCGGTTGGATCGGGTAGGCCTACGAGTCAAGAAATCCAAGTGCCTGTTTCTCGCACCCGAGGTTGAATTTTTGGACAGAAGGATTGCCGCTGATGGAATCCGCCCAACAGAGTCCAAAACAGAAGCAATTCGCCTGGCACCCAGGCCCCGGAATGTCCCACACAAGAGATTAATGTGCAAAGTTAAAGCACATGGGATTGGGGGTAGTGTGCTGACATGGATTGAGAACTGGTTGTCAGACAGGAAGCAAAGAGTAAGAGTAAATGGGTACTTTTCAGAATGGCAGGCAGTGACTAGTGGGGTACCGCAAAGTTCTGTGCTGGGGCCCCAGCTGTTTACATTGTACATTAATGATTTGGATGAGGGGATTAAATGTAGTATCTCCAAATTTGCGGATGACACTAAGTTGGGTGGCAGTGTGAGCTGCGAGGAGGATGCTATGAGGCTGCAGAGTGACTTGGATAGGCTAGGTGAATGGGCAAATGCATGGCAGATGAAGTATAATGTGGATAAATGTGAGGTTATCCACTTTGGTGGTAAAAACAGAGAGACAGACTATTATCTGAATGGTGACAGATTAGGAAAAGGGGAGGTGCAACGATACCTGGGTGTCATGGTACATCAGTCATTGAAGGTTGGCATGCAGGTACAGCAGGCGGTTAAGAATGCAAATGGCATGTTGGCCTTCATAGCGAGGGGATTTGAATACAGGGGCAGGGAGGTATTGCTACAGTTGTACAGGGCCTTGGTGAGGCCACACCTGGAGTATTGTGTACAGTTTTGGTCTCCTAACTTGAGGAAGGACATTCTTGCTATTGAGGGAGTGCAGCGAAGGTTCACCAGACTGATTCCCAGGATGGTGGGACTGACATGTCAAGAAAGACTGGATCAACTGGGCTTGTATTCACTGGAGTTCAGAAGAATGAGAGGGGATCTCATAGAAACGCTTAAAATTCTGACGGGTTGAGACAGGTTAGATGCAGGAAGAATGTTCCCAATGTTGGGGAAGTCAAGAACCAGGGGTCACAGTCTAAGGATAAGGGGTAAGCCATTTAGGACCGAGATGAGGACAAACTTCTTCACCCAGAGAGTGGTGAACCTGTTGAATTCTCTACCACAGAAAGGTGTTGAGGCCAATTCACTAAATATATTCAAAAAGGAGTGAGATGAGGTCCTTACTACTAGGGGGATCAAGGGGTATGGCGAGAAAGCAGGAATGGGGTACTGAGATTGCATGTTCAGCCATGAACTCATTGAATGGTTGTGCAGGCTCGAAGGGCCGAATAGCTTACTCCTGCAACTATTTTCTATGTTTCTATGTTTCTATGTAACTGCGCGCCTTTCTCGGGCTACTCAATTACTTTGGGAACTTTATGCAGAACTTAAGCACACTGCTGGAGCCTCTCCACGTGCTACTCAGGAAGGGGTGCGATTGGTTTTGGGGGCACGCCCATGAATGCACCTTCAACAAGGCACGCGACCTTCTGTGTTCCAACAGTGTTTTGACTTTCTTTGACCCAGGTAAAAAGCTAGTTCTCACATGCGATGCATCAGCGTATGCGGTCGGGTGCGTTTTGCAACATGTCAATAGTGCGGGCAAATTACAACCCATAGCTTATGTCTCCAGGTCACTTTCGCGGGCGGAGTGCGGGTACGGAATAGCAGAGAAGGAGGCGCTCGCGTGCATGTATGGTGTCAAAAAGACGCACCAATACCTTTTCGGGGTCAAGTTCGCATTAGAAACCGACCGCAAGCCCCTCACGTCCCTCCTATCCGAGAGCAAGGCAATAAACGTCAACGCCTCAGCGTGAATTCAACGGTGGGCACTCATGCTAGCGTCCTACGACTATACCATAAGGCACAGACCAGGCACAGACAACTGTGCCGACGCGCTCAGCAGGCTACCCCTGGCGACCATGGAAGGGTCTGACGAACAGGACTGTGAGATAGTCATGGCAATCAATGCCTTTGAGTCCACAGGTTCGCCCATGACGGCTCGCCAAATCAGAGCCTGGACGGCCAGCGACCCCACGTTATCCTTCGTAAAAAGATGTGTCCTAACCGGTGACTGGGCAGAGGCTCGCGATGCCTGCCCCGAGAAATTAAAACCCTTTCACAGGCGCATGCATGAGCTATCACTACAAGCAGACTGCCTGATGTGGGGCAGCCGAGTAGTCATGCCTCTGCGAGGCAGAGAGGCATTTGTCTGGGAGCTCCACCGCGAGCACCCGGGAATCGTTCTCATGAAGGCCATAGCCAGATCCCATGTCTGGTGACCTGGTATTGACGCGGACTTGGAGCTCTGCTTCCGAAGGTGCACCATTTGTGCCCAACTCAGCAATGCCCCCAGGGAGGCTCCACTGAGCCCCTGGCCCAGGCCTACCAAACCGTGGTCGCGGGTGCACGTAGACTATGCGGGCCCATTCATGGGCAAAATGTTCCTCGTAGTTGTAGATGCATTTTCAAAGTGGATCGAATGCACCGTTTTAAACTCGAGCACAACCTCCACCACTATGGAGAGCCTCGCAACCATGATTTGCAACGCACGGAATCCCTGACATATTGGTCAGTGACAATGGTCCGTGCTTCACCAGCGCAGAATTCCAAGACTTTATAATTGACCACGGCATAAATCATGTCAAGACGGCACCGTTCAAGCCAGCCTCCAATGGCTAGGCGGAGAGAGCAGTGCAAATCATTAAACAAGGCATGCTTAAAATCCAAGGTCCCACGCTGCAGGGTCGCCTGTCAGGACTGCTGCTGGCATACAGATCTCATCCGCACTTACTGACTGGGATCCCCCTCGCGCAACTGTTGATGAAAAGGACTTTAAAAACAAGGGTCTCATTCATCCTCCCAGACATGCACGAAATTGTTGAGGCAAAGCGCCGTAAGCTGACTGAGTACCATGACAGAAATTCGAAGGGGAGATGGAATGAGATAGGGGACAAAGTGTTTCTACTAAACTATGGCAGGGGTCCCAAATGGCTTGCAGGGACAGTAACGGGAAAGGAAGGAAACAGGCTACTGGTAGTACAAATGGACAATGGCAAAACCTGCCGGAGGCATGTAGACCAAGTCAAAAGCAGATTTACCAACAACACTGCGGAACCAGGGGCAGACTACAATGTGGAACTCGCACCACACCTGGTGGACAGACAGGGGGAACAACCTGAAGAAAGGGCAATCCCAACAGACAGCCCAGGCGAGATACCAGCAACCACACCCAAAGGAAAACAGACACCAAGGCAAACAACTGAACCACAACTCAGACGCTCCACGCGAGAGCGTAGACCACCTGAGAGACTGAACCTATAAAGACAATAAGACCTTGGGGGAGGGTGATGTCATGTATCTTACATTATTATATACAACTGTATCCTAACATGCTATACATGACTGTAATAAGATATGACCTGTAACCACCAGCATACCTTACCACCAGGGGTGCACTTGCAAGAGACAGGTATATAAGGACAGGTCTCAGGCAAGTGCAGCATTCCAGAGCTGTGAAATAAAGGTGCAGGTCCAGAATGACCTTGACTTCACTACATGCCTCGTGTGAATCTGTACTGAGGGGGCAGGACTTTTCAAGGATCATTGATTTCAATCTCGTGTGACACTTTGCGCTATCATCGTATGCACTTTGTTGAAACCGCCTGCTCTCTCCCTGTTCATGTAGATCAGGGTGAACTAACGAGAGCCTTGTCTTAAATGCTCTTTTCATGAATAGTTCAGCAGGTAGGATCCCAGTGAGCGAGTGGGGTCTCGGCGGTAGCTAAGCAGGACTCGGGATAGGCGAGTCTGCAGTGAGCCTTCAGTTACCCTCTTCAAGCCTTGCTTGATGCTTTGCACTGTTCTCTCTGCCTGACCATTGGACGCTGGTTTAAATGGGGCAGATGTGACATGTTTGATCCCGTTACGGATCATGAATTCTTTGAACTCAGCACTGGTAAAACATGGCCCGTTGTCGCTCACCAGGACATCGGGTAAGCCGTGTGTGGCAAACAAGGCCCGCAGGCTTTCAGTAGTGGCAGCGGACATGCTAGCCAACATTATCTCACATTCAATCCACTTGGAGTATGTGTCTACAACCACAAGGAACATTTTACCCAAGAACGGGCCTGCATAGTCGACATGTATCCTAGACCACGGTTTGGAGGTCCAAGACTATAAAACTTAGCGGCGCCTCCCTGGGTACATTGCTTGATTGCGAGCATGTATTACATCTGTGAACGCAGGACTCAAAGTCCGCATCGATACTGGGCCACCACACGTGGGATCTGGTTATTGCTTTCATCATTACGATGCCTGGGTGGGTACTGTGGAGGTCATTGATGAAAGTGTCTCTGCCCTTCTTGGGGACCACTACTCGTTTACCCCACAGAAGGCAGTCTGCCTGTATAGACATTTTATCTTTGCGCCGCTGGAACGGCTTTATCTCTTTCTGCATTTCCACTGGGACACTGGACCAGCTCCCGTGAAGCACACAGCTTTTGACTAGAGATAATAAAGGGTTCTGGCTTGTTCAGGTTTTAATCTGCTGGGCAGTGACGGGTGATTGCTCACTCTCAAATGCTTCCATAACCATGGCTAGATTTGCGGGCTTCCATAACGATGGCGAGATCTGTGGTGGGCAATGGCAGCCTACTGAGAGCATCGGCGCAGTTTTCTGTGCCTGGCCTGTGGTGGATGGCGTAGTTGTATGCGGACAACGTGAGCGCCCATCTCTGGATGCGGGCCGATGCATTGATATTTATCCCTTTACTCTCGGAAAACAGGGATAGAAGTGGCTTATGGTCAGTTTCCAATTCGAATTTTAGCCCAAACAGGTATTGATGCATTTTCTTTACCCCATAGACACTCGGGCTAATGCTTCTTTTTCAATCATGCTGTAGGCTCTCTCAGCCTTCGACAGACTCCTGGATGCATAAGCAACCAATTACAGTTTCTCGAAATCATTAGCTTGTTGCAATACACACCGGACCCCATATGACGACGCATCACATGCTAGTACCAAACGCTTACATGGATCATACAACACAAGCAATTTGTTTGAGCATAACAATTTTCTCGCTTTTACAAAGGCATTTTCTTGGCTTTTGCCCCAAACCCATTCACCCCCTTTTCTTGGTAAGACATGTGGTTCTAGCAATGTGCTGAGACCCGGTAAGAAGGTACCAAAGTAGTTCAAGTGTCCCAGAAACGACCGCAGCTCCGTCACGTTCTGTAGCCTCGGTGCGTTCTCGATTGCCTCTGTTTTCGCGTTGGTGGGCCTGATGCCATCCGGCGCAATCCTCCTTCCCAAGAACTCCACTTCAGGCACCAGGAAAACGCACGTCGAGCATTTTAACCTGAGCCCCACGTGGTTGAGTCGACTAAGAAACTTCTCCAGGTTCTGCAAGTGCTCGACTGTGTCCCGACCTGTGACCAAGATATCGTCCTGGAAGACCATGGTGTGTGGGTCCGACTTCAGTAAACTTTCCATGTTTCTCTGGAATATCGCTGCCACTGATCGGATCCAAAGAGACATCTATTATAAACAAAAAGACCTTTGTGCGTGTTGATGCAGGTGCATGTTGATGCAGGTGAGGGCCTTCGATGATTCCTCCAGTTCCTGCATCATGTAGGCTGAAGTTAGATCCAGCTTCATGAACATCTTTCCTCCCGCCAGCGTTGCAAAGAGGTAGTGGGTATTGGTCCTGTCGGGAGAAACGATTGATAGTTAGTTTGTAATCGCCACAGATTCTGACGGTGCCATCTCCCTTGAGGACTGGAACAAAAGGACTGGCCCACTCGCTGAAATGATGCCCTCTCTTTGCAGCCAGTCTAGCTCGATCTCTACCCTTTCTCTCATCATGTACGGTACTGCTCTCGCCTTGTGATGGATGGGTTGTGCCCCCAGAATTAGGTGGATCTGCACTTTTGCTCCTTGGAATTTCCCGATGCCTGGTGCGAACAGCGAAGGAAATTTGTTTAAAACCTGGACGTACGAAGTGTCGTCAGCGGGCGATAGCGCTCGGACATCATCCCAGTTCCAGCATATCTTTCCCAGCCAGCTCCTGCCGAGCAGCGTGGGACCATCGCCCGGCACCACCCAGAGTGGCAGCTTGTGCACTGCTCCATCACAGGAGAACTTTACGGTAGCACTGCCGATTACAGGAATCAGTTCTTTCGTGTAAGTTCTTAGTTTCGTGCGAATTGGACTTAAGACTGGCCTTGAGGCCTTGTTGCACCACAACCTTTCGAAAGTCTTTTTGCCCATGATGGACTGGCTCTCACCCGTATCCAGCTCCATTGACACCGGGAGTCCATTTAGTTCAACATTCAGCATTATCGGGGGACAATTCGTGGTGTATGTGTGCACCCCATGTACTTCTGCCTCCTCGATCTGAGGCTCTGGTTCGTCGTGATCCTCCATGGATCTGTCCTCCTCTGCAACATGGTGCTTTGCAGGTTTAACAGGCTTTGCAGTTCTCCTGCACACTCGTTGGAGGTGTCCCATTGTTCCACATACCTTGCAAACGTACTCTTTGAATCGGCATGAATGGAAACGATGATCACCCCTGCAGCGCCAACAAGGTGTTAATGGCCTTGCATTCATCACCCTTGATGGTGGACTCATCTGCAGACATGCAACTGCAGGTATGTGTGACCTGCCCTGTACGTTACGATTCGAAAACAACATCACTTTGTTCACAGTACTTGTAGCAGCACTTGTGTGCTGAGAGATTTGCTACGTATTGTCACTGGTGGCAATGAACGCCTGGGCTATGGCTATTGCCTTACTCAAAGTTGGGGTATCTACACTCAAAAGTTTGCGAAGTATGGTTTCGTGGCCAATGCCAAGTATGAAAAAGTCTCTGAGCATGTGCTCCAAATGTCCTTCAAATTCGCAATGTCCTGCAAGGTGTCTTAGCTCGGTGACATAACTCACCACTTCCTGCCCTTCAGACCTTTTGTAGTTGTAGAACCGGTTCCTCGCCATCAGAACGCTTTCCTTTGGGTTTAAATGCTCTCGGACCAGTGTGCACAAATCTTCGTACGATTTCTCCGTAGGTTTTACTGGAGTGAGCAGATTCTTCATGATTCTACGTTGGTGCTCCACAGACAGTGAGGAGGATCGCCCTTCATTTGGCAGCGCTCTCTTCCCCATCTAGGTCGTTGGCCATGAAGTATTGGTCAAGTCGCTCCACAAAAGTTTCCTAATCATCTCCCTCTGAAAATTTCTCCAGGATGCCCACTGTTCTCTGCATCTTCGGGTTTGCTATCTGTATCTCGTCGCCAGTTGTTGTGTATAGAGAAAGAGTCAGACTGAATGCTGTGAGCTCAAAGTAAAGTGTGACTGTAGTCTTTTATTGCAGATCTCCAAAGTGCCTCTCCAACCTGTGAAGCCTGCTTAAATATCTATGCTCCCAAGGGATTACAGGATCCCTTGGGACTCCAGGGGATGAGCCCTCTGGTGGCTGTACAGAGTAAATACAAGTTCACATATATAATAGTTTGTGCTACAATGGAGGCTGTGACATTGACCATCAGTTCACTCCACAGGTGTGCTGATGAAGGTGACCACGCATTCCATTTTGGAAGGGATGGGCTCCAAGATTTGTGAAAAGCCCTGTGCAAAGTTGGTTCTGGACTCATCCATGCTCCTTGACATTGAGCACAGGCTTTCTGTCAGACTTCCCAGTGCACCAAGTATTTGGTTATGTAAACCAATCCGCCTTCTTCTGCAACCTGGCCCATCAAAGTCCTCAGCTGAGTCCTGTGCAGCAGAACGAGTATGCAACCTCACGTGCTGGCAAGCTGGAATCTGATCTATCCTTTTCCCACACCCCTGGCTCCTGCGCATTTGTGCTCGGTGTCTCATGGTGTGCAGATCCCCCCTCTATCGTAGCCTCTGAAATAAGCGCACTGTCAGTATCTTAAAAACATAAGAACATAGAAATAGATACAGGAGTAGGCCATATGGCCCCTCGAGCCTGCTCCGCCATTCAATAAGATCATGGCTGATCTGATCATGGACTCAGCTCTACTTCCCCGCCCGCTTCCCATAACCCCTTATTCCCTTATCAGTTAAGAAACTGTCTATTTCCATCTTAAATTTATTCAATGTCCCAGCTTCCCCAGCTCTCTGAAGCAGCGAATTCCACATATTTATAACCCTCTGAGAGAAGAAATTTCTCCTCATCTCAGTTTTAAATGGGCGGCCCCTTATTCTAAGATCATGCCCTCTAGTTCTAGTCTCCCCATCAGTGGAAACATCCTCTCTGCTGCCACCTTGTCAAGCCCCCTCATAATCTTATACGTTTCGATAAGATCACCTCTCATTCTTCTGAATTCCAATGAGTAGAGGCCCAACCTACTCAACCTTTCCTCAGAAGTCAACCCCCTCATCTCCGGAATCAACCTAGTGAACCTTCTCTGAACTGCCTCCAAAGCAAGTATATCCTTTTGTAAATATGGAAACCAAAACTGCATGCAGTATTCCAGGTGTGGCCTCACCAATACCCTGTTCAACTGTAGCAAGACTTCCCTGCTTTTATACTCCATCCCCTTTGTAATAAAGGCCAAGATTCCATTGACCTTCCTGATCACCTGCTGTACCTGCATACTATCCTTTTGTGTTTCATGCACAAGTACCCCCAGGTCCCACTGTACTGCGGCACTTTGCAATCTTTCTCCATTCAAATAATAACTTGCTCTTTGATTCTTTTTGCCAAAGTGCATGACCTCACACTTTCCAACATTATACTCCATCTGCCAAATGTTTGCCCACTCACTTAGCCTGTCTATGTCCTTTTGCCAATTTTTTGTGTTCTCCTCACACATTGTTTTTCCTCCCATCTTTGTATCGTCAGCAAACTTGGCTACATTACACTCAGTCCCTTCTTCCAAGTCGTTAATATAGATTGTAAATAGTTGGGGTCCCAGGACCCCAATAGTTAGGGTCCCTGCACCCCTTAACTGGTGGGTACAAGTGTAAGATTGAGTGATAATATTTCTTCACCTTCACTGTCTTCTATTCCTCCACTGACTGGGAAGGTTCCAGTTCTTGGGTATCTGAAATGAAAAAGGGGCAAGAGTTGGGCTGTTGTGAGTTGAGAGGAGAATGTAAGAAGTGCGAGCTTACATCATCTGCAGCTTGTGAGTCAGAATAGATTGCAGGATGAGGAATAAGTGGGATGAGAGAAAGAGGATTAAGTATGCAGATATCCTTATTATTTATCCCTCCAGACCTACCAGTGGCCATGGCCTCAGTGATGCTCCTTCCCAAGATGGCCAGCACTGTCTCCTCCATGGAGGTTGAAATATGCAGGTGCACTTGTTCTCCTCCATTTCTTTCCTGCTGCCTGCTGTTATGCACCACCTTCTCCTGCAAAAGAGAGGGAAGTTTGTCAGTGAGTGTCCTGAAATATGTTTGGGTGATGTGGTTATCACAGTTCAATTACGGCCTGTGTGTGTGAGCTGTGAGCTGTGGTGCGAGGATTGCAACAGTGCTAAATGTGTGAGGGTGAGGTAAAGTGTATGAATTTTAGGGTTGAGTATTGATCGATAGAAGTCGTTGGTAGGAGGGTGAAATAGAGAATTGAGCAGTGCATGAGGTTAGTGGTGCAGGTGATATGCCATTTGAAGATGAACTCACGTACCTTGACAAGGTATCCATGTTGTTGGCACAACATTTCCGGCATTGACTTCTGCTGCTATTTGTTCCCACTGCCTCCTGAGTATATGTTTGGAGAGCCTTTGCCCACCTCCGGATATAGGATGTTCTTCTTCTCTCCATGACCTTACACCAAGACTCCAGTGCATTGTCTGAAAACCTTGATGCTCACTCCCTCACATGCTCAGCAATTACTCAAAAGTATCATAGCCAGATTGACTTTTGAAATAACTCCCACCATTTCTTGCAGCCACAATGCACCTGCGCTTTAAGAGGAGTCGCGCTAGCCACTCGCTGCCTTTAAGTAACGCTAGTCACTCACTATGTCCAGCCCCCTGCTGATGCGTGCAGCCAATGAACAGTGCGAGGAGCGCTGGCTGCATGCAGCAATCATTTCAAAGAGCAGGCAGCACCTATTTAATATGCTGCCTGCAACGCAAGGAACACTCATGGGTTAATTGGGTACCATGACCCCTGCGCCTATTTTCGGGAGTCATCCAACTTTACTCCTGCAGAGTCTAAACCAGGAAGTGTAAGTTAGAATTCTTAATTCAATTCCAAATCATGTAGAGAAAACAAAATAAAGAGAGGAAAGGAAAGGTGGAATTAAGGGAGAGATAAAAGAGACAGAAAGAAAAAGAAATAAAATATAATTTTTTAATTTTTTTAAATCTCCAACAAAAATTAAAATTTGAAGGAATGAGACTCCATACTTTTAAAATTAAATGTTCTTGCCAGAGCGGTTGCTTAGCAGTAATTAAAACTTATCATGCTGTTTACACTTGAATGGATAAGCCCTAAGTTTTTCTGGCGTGTTTAGTGGATATCTATCACCTAAGTACCACAAATTAATACCCTTCCATGTATGTGAATGCTGAGACACTTGAAGAGAATAGCAAAGCTCTGAAGGAGCAAGGCATCTTGGACAGCAACTTCCTGATTTCCTCACTGGTAGCCTCACCATTGTTTCTCGTGCAAAATCCCGGCCATGATTTGATAGAAGATGGCAGATAAACTAGAATAGTTTAGAATATGTCATCTACGCTGTACATCTCTTGCTCAAAACCAGGTATGCTAAGCTAGGAAGCAATGTTTGTTTAATTTACTAATATCAGGTTTCACTGAAATCATCACAGGAGCCAATGAGCTAGATTAAAGTTTAAGTGAAAGTAACATGACACCATACCAAGATTAACTGCTGCTTTCCCCCTCATCACTAAATCCTAAAACTTCTACTGCAGTAGAATTAGATTGATGGATATAATTGGCAAGGACTTTAGTACAACATGGTTCCATGCATTGTTTGTTGTATTTTTGTTAACTTCCAAGACTTAAAAAAAAAGTTTGAAACCCAAGTGAAGGGCTAAGGCTAATTTTTGCTGGGTACAATTCCACAGGTGGCAGCTTTTTCTAGTCCTTCACCAGCTGATCATTCTTCATGGATGAGCCTGATGGTGCAAGGCAAAAGGAGATAGTAATGGGACAAGTAAAGAAACCAAAAGATTGGTCTCGAGAATGTGTAAATGGCAATAGCAGAATCATTCATCATCATCACAGGCAGTCCCTTGAAACGCGGATGACTTGCTTCCATGCCAAAAAAAGGACAAGTTCACAGGTGTTTCAATGAAGGACCCGAACTACATCCTGAAGGGTGGAAGATGCCTGTGTGTGAATTTTTTTAACATAGGGTGGCCATTGCACACCAGCCATCACACGGGCTTGACAGAGCTAGGTCTTGGTCCAGTGGCAAGGGTTACCTAAGACAACTGGAGACCAGCTCTGCTGAATGGACCTAGTGCACACACATATCGCAGCTCCTGCTGTATCTGCCTACGCTCCACTCACTGACCTGGATCTTGATGACGTCACTCTTCACAGCGTCGCCCTCCTGCACCAGCTCGCGCTGTACCTTGAAGTGGCCTGCTTCCACGCTGCGTATGGCTGCCACTCGCCGCTCCTTTTATGGCCCCGACCTGCCACTGATGTTCCCTCGCAGGTCGGGGCCTCCACGCTGCCCATGGTCACCGCTGTTTATTACCAACAGCTGTTGTCCGAAAAAATGGGAGCGAGGTTATGATCTGAAAGTGTTGAACACAATGTTGCATCCGATAGGCTGTAAAGTGCCTAATCGAAAGCTGAGGTACCTTGAGCTTCCGATGAGCATCATTAGAACAGTATAGGAGGTCAAGGACAAGAGAGGTCAGAGCGGGGTGGGGAATTAAAATGTCAGGCGACCGGAAGCTCAGGGTCACGCTTGCAGACTGAATGGAGATATTCCACAAAGCAATCTCCCAATCTGGGTGTCTCACCACGTGCAGATTCCGCCCCAATGCTATCCTCTAAATTACACGCAGTGTCAGTATCTGAGTTGATGTCTGCAAGTGTGAAATTGAGTGATGGTGTTTCTTCATCATCAGTATCTTGTTGCACTTCCACCACTGCTTGGGCAGGTTGCAGTTCTTGGGTATCTGAAAGGAGAAAGACACATGGGTACGGTTGAGGGGAGGGGGGAAAGCTTTCACCACTGCGGCTTGGAAATCAGAAGAGATTGTGGGATGAGGGGGAAGTGGGATATGAGAAAGAGGATTAGCTATGAGGATACCGTTATCTTCTTTGGTTTCAACCCAATTCTGGCCACGAACTCAGCAAAGGCTGTTCCAACAATAGGCAGCACCGCCTCCTTCATGGGGGTAAGGACATACAGGCACGCCTGTCCCCCATCAGTTACCTGCTCCCTCCAGTTGTGCAGCACCTTGTCCCTCATGAGAGAAGGAAGTGTGTCAATGAGTGTCATGCAATCTGTTTGAGTGATACAGCTGACATGGTTGAATAGCTAGCATTGTGTGCAAGTTGTGAGATGCGGGAGTGACGCTTGCAACAGTGCTAAGTAGGTGAAGTGAAGCTATGAAAGTTAGGTATGAGTTCTGATTGATAGAGATTGTTGGTAGGTGAGTGATAGGGTGTGGTGCATTGAGCAGTGCTGAGGCTAGTGGTGCAGATGGTAGGATATGGCATTTGAAGATGCATTCACTAACCTTGACCACCTGTGTGAGTTCATTGAACTCCTTCCGGAATTGCATCAAGGTTCTCGGGGCCTGACTCCTGACATTGACTACCATGGCCATCTACTCCCACTACCTTATGAGCATGCATCTGGAGGGCCTCTTGGCCATCCTGTGAATATGGCAAATCTCTCCTCCTTTCCACCTCCTCCACAAAGGCCTTTAGTGCAGCATCGGAAAACCATGCAGCTGCTCGCTCCCCTGTTGTGCCATTATTGAGTACTCCCCAGGTCAGAATCATTTGTGGACTGACTTCCAGCACCTGCTCCAGCTGCGGTGCAAGTTGGCTTCAAGCAATGCAAGCTAGCTTTAACTGGTGCTAGTCTTTCATGATTTTGGGCCCCCCTGCTGAGGTGTGCAGCCAATCAACAGTGTGGTTACCGCTGGCTGCATGCAGAAATCATGTAAATGAGCAGGCAGCACGAAGTTGGCGTGCTGCCTGCAATACATTGAAGGGATGCGGGTTAATCGAGCATCTCTGTGCTTGTTTTTGTGGGTTATTGAATTTAGCCCCCAGTGCCTTCACGACTGGAGGAAAAACATAGATCTCCAATATAGTAATGACCGTGGCAGAACTAAATGAGGAACAGTTTGAGCCTTTGTATACAGTAAAACACTTGTAGCCGGAATTTGCTAATATCAGAATTGTTTCTGGAGATATTAACGCATTAGGAATGTTTTAAAAGCATTTCCAATTTAAGCAGGCAGTGGTTGTAATTTGGGGTAGGCTGTGTACGTTGGTCCTCCGAGGTCTATCAGATGCTTCTGTTTAAACAAACAGTGTAACTGAGTGTGGAGTGAGCTATGGGAAAGCACAAACTTGAAATTAAAACCACAATCCTCTATTTGTCCTCTTATTATCCCAGAAGTAGCAGTGGCAGAAACCTTTAAGTTTTCAATCTTTTTTTGTTTGTTTTTCCTTAAGATGCTGGTTTCTTCAGTTAGAAGGTGTACTCAGGTGCCCGGCTACTGGCGAAAAGCTAAACCACTCATTTAATTATTTTCCCAAGCATAGTGTAAATACAGGAATCTTTTAATCTCCAGAAAAAATAAATTAAGAAAAGGATTAAAGTTAGCTGTTTCATCTCTCAACCAAACTGTAGCTGAATTTTGAGTAGTTTTTTTTAATCTTGTTGAGTATATCTCATACTTTGAGATGTAGTCATAACAAGTGCCATTAAGAAGCAGGATAGGAGCACATCAATTGTTCATTTCCGTGGGCTGAGAATAAAATCCATGTTCCTCATCGCTTTAGCCTTGAATGAAAGACTGTGATTAAGAGAGTCAAACATAGTCACCATTGGAATGACGGAATCTTTAACAGATTGATTATTAAATAATAATCCTAGCAGATAGTAACAACTATCATTCACAAGCAAAGCAGTTTCAGGGTTTGATTTCATTTAATGCTATGAGATGTTCCAAAGTCCTAAAATGTGAAAAGCATTCAGACATTTGTTCATAGCCCCCCTTCATTTATTTTATATTTTCAAAAAGAGTTAATTTCTTGCACATGCGTGCTTGAGTTCTGAGATCTTAAGGGTCCATAGATCGTGCTTTTACTAGATTCACCCCCACCTCTGTATCAACCCTAAAATTTTCTAACATAGGCCTAAAATTTTTTTGGGTAGTTGCAGGAAAAGGGAAACAGTACCACTGTTTTTGAGGCGGTGTCACTGTCTGAGTGCTGATTTTACCACCAGGTATTAGGTGCAGGCTCAAATTGCCAAATTCAGTTTTTATGCCCAAAGATGAGAAAGCAATGCTAAAAAGTGGCATTGCACACGTATCCTCGGGCAGGAACTCAGGAGGCCTACTGAATTTCATAATGGAAGGCTGCCGCCATGCTAGTTGAAAACGGGAAGAAAAGGGAAGAAAGAAAAAAAACCTCAAACTTCTTCGACTGATACACAAATTTCCCCACTGTTACAACTAATGAAAAGAAGATGAAGTAAATAGAGAAAAAAAATTACCTTGATCTCTGGACGAATACGCCTGAGCACCGCGATCTTCCCTCTACTTTTCCCAGGCAGGACGGACGCCTTGCCGTTAGGCGTCCGTACAAACCAAATATCGCAGGAATAATGTCATCATGTGGGTGGCATTAGACGGCACAACGTTACCACTTGGTGCCACTTCCAAGGAGCCTACCAAATTTCTTCTGAGCCGTGGATGCCGATTAACTCCGACGGTAAGTCTTTGCCACCCATTAGCTGCCGAGCACTGGTGCTAATGGGTGGCGTTATAAAGGGAATTTCAACCCCCATACCTTTTCCTTTGTGGTGGGGGGAGGGGCAAGAGTTTAAGACCTGTATACCTCCCACAGAGTTCACCCCTGGTACTTTTAAATGATTGCTTTCAAATTAACAAGTGGAAAATAAATACAGAATGAACAATTGTTTTCATTAATACTATTTATTAGATAAGTCACAAATAGAAATTATATCAAGATGTATTTTTGATGGTTGGGGTTCACACAAACAGGAGATATTCTATGAATTATTATGGTTGCTATTTGCACAAAAACAATTGTATAGGTCATTAGTTTTCATGTTTCAAGAGGTAGCCATTGGAATAAAATAAGTTTTATATAAAAAAACATAAGGGGCTGGATTTTTGGCTTTTTGGATTTCGGGGCGTCAATCGCGGCAGGGCCTAAAAGTTTGGGTCTGAAGATAGCTTGCACCTTCGACTGGAAGTTTCGGTAAAAAAGTCATCTGGAGGAACGTTGGTGTTAAGTCAGGTGTTGCATGACTAACTGTGCGCCTGAGCCGAAACTTTCGGCATTAAAGGAGGCGGCCATTTTGCGCATATGCAGTGAATTATCATTTTTATCTTTTCTGGTGGCAAGCGTTAATGTAAGGCATGGCAGCTTCCTGCACGCATGCGCATATAAATTACCCCACTTCAGCCACTTCTGCTGAGATGGAGGATCAAGAGGGAAGACAGCGTGCCAGGCGCTTCAGTTATGAGGCAAGTAAGGCCTTAGTCCACGCAGTGGAGAGGAGGTGGTCCTCACTCCATCTTGCTGTGTTGAGGAGCCAGAGCACTCCCTCCTGTGTTTAAATGAATATGGAGGGTGTTATGTATGCATGTTAATGTATGTTCTGTAACACTAGACCACTGAATGTACCTTCACCTGTACACCGGAGGGAGCTGCTGCTGGAGACCTAACGGTCACCTGTACACTGCAGGTAATTGTTGTGTATTGCTCTGGTACATTAAATGTATGTTAAGTACAATGGTGCACCACAGAGGGCGCTGTGATGGGAGACCTGAAAGTACCTGCACGAGACAGTATAAAAGGCTGCCCACCACACCTGTGGAGCACTCTGGAGCTGTTCAATAAAGGACTAAGGTCACAGCAGTTAGATCAACACCATACAATGTGGAGTCAGTGATTTGTGTGCTACATACACCACATTGGCAACGAGGAAGCGGATGAACTCCACGCAACCATGGCTACTCTGGGCTCGCTAAAAGATTTTACCGTGGGCAATGATTGGGAGGCCTTTACGGAAAGGCTCGAGTACTACTTCACAGCAAATGACCTGACGGAGGACACGGTCGTAATGAGAGATAAGCGTAAGGCGATATTGTTTTCCAGTTGTGGAGATGAGGTTTACTGTCGCGTCAGGGATTTGCTGCCACCCGCGAGCGCCAGGGACAAGTCATACGAGGAGCTGACTGAACTCATTCGTGACCAGTTGAAACCGAAGGAGAGCATCCTCACGGCCAGATACAAATTTTACCATCACTGCAGACCCGAGGGCCAGGATGTCACCAAATATGCTGCGGACCTCAGGAGACTCGCGGCGCCGTGTGATTTTGGGGCACACCTTGACGAGGCGTTGCGGGACGTTTTCGTTATGGGGATTGGCCACGAGGGCCTCCTTCACAAGCTGCTGGCCACGGAACCCACAGTCACTCTGACAAAGGCCATCACCATCAGCCGGGCACATATGACCTCGACTTGCAGCACCAAGCACATGATCCACACAGTCTCGAACCCGGCAGGCACTGTCCTCAGGATAGTGCCCATCGTGGACAAAACTGCAGAACGTGGCTCTGCCCGGAGCAGAGAGCACGGACCTCGGGATCCTGGAACTCAGAGTCCGCTGAGGGGGGCCAATCAAGCAGCACCATGCTGGCGCTGTAGAGGAAGCCATGGCGGTCACCGGTGCAGGTTTGCGGAGTATACGTGCAATACCTGCCACGTTAAAGGCCACCTTCAGCTTATGTGTAAAAGAAATAAGACTCACCACATGGCTGAGGAGATGGTGGATGATCCACTGTTCAGCGAGGAGCAGGCAGAAGAAGATGAGGGGTTGGGACTGTATAGGTGCACTGACGATTCACCTCCAGTGATAATGGAAGTAAAAATTGACGGAGTCCCAGTGAGCATGGCAGTGGATTCGGGATCGGGTCCGTCGTTGATGAGTCAGAGAACTTTTGATAAACTGTGGGTCAACCCAGCTGCACGACCCAAACTGGTCCTGGTCACGGCGAAGCTGCATATCTACACCAAGGAACTGATACCTGTTCTCGGCAGAGCGGATGTACAGGTATCTCACGGAGGCGAGACACACGGTTTACCCTTATGGGTCATTGCAGGCGATGGGCCGACGCTCCTTGGCAGAAGATGGATGGGAAAGGTCCGTGGGAGCTGGGAAGACTTCTTCACTCCTCCACAGACTGCTGCTCCCCGGGTTTCCAAAGAGCAGCGCCAACCAAGCTGGAGCTGCAGCAGCAGCCCAGAACTCCTGGCCCCAAGCAATCCTGCAGCCTCAGCCTCCACTCAAAGTCACAGGTGTGGGCGCGGGCTCATTGTTGGGGTGCGGGTCGGCGGGGCGCTGCGGGCAAGAAGCGGGAGGCCCATCGACGGCCGGCGGATCGGGGGGGCCCATGCAGTGGAGCAGTCGGGCGGCGGCAGCGGCCGCAGGAGAGGCGGCCACGGCGGGAGCGGAGGCTGCGGCGGAGGTGGCGGGCGCGGCAGCAAGCGAACCGGCCCTGTCGCTGATGTTCTTGTTCCTCTTTCGGTTTAGTCGGGCAGCAGCAGCAGCTGGACAAATGGAGAGAACTTTGTGCCATGGACCTGGAACTAATCGATTCTGGCATCGGGTGCCTGAAACCTTCCTAAAAACACTGCAAAATTCCCTTTTCCTCTTCCCGACATTTCCACAATCTCACAAACACTTACACAAATTTCCCTTTCCCTCCTCCCTTGTTTCTTCTTTTCCTTTCTAGGCCAGCAGAACACCTAAGATGGCGGCGCCCAACGGAAGCCTCGTGGGAGCCACAAGATGGCGTCTTAAAAGGGAAATGCTCCCGGGAGTCTTAAAAGGGTCTCACACCACTGCGGTCCCCACATAAAGACTTTTGGACTTTTATAAGGCTAGAGTGAGTCTAAGTGTGCTATGTGAATGTAGGATGATGGATTTATGACAAGAAATAATATTTTAATGTTGGGTGGTCACTGTGTTTAAAATAATGGACATGAATTGCGAATTACGGCAAGAGTTAATATTTCAATGCTGAATGGTCACTGTGTTTAAATTCTGGGACGTGGATCCGTGACCAACATTACCAATGGGCTAATGCATCTTTCGATTTACGGGATTCAAGTAACGGCTTTTTGAACTGCGGGGGCAGTGATGTTGTGTATTGCTCTGGTACATTAAATGTATGTTAAGTACAATGGTGCACCACAGAGGGCGCTGTGGTGGAAGACCTGAAAGTACCTGCACGAGGCAGTATAAAAAGCTGCCCACCACACCTGTGGAGCACTCTGGAGCTAGTTAATAAAGGACTAAGGTCACAGCAGTTAGATCAACACCAGACTGTGTGGAGTCAGTGATTTGTGTGCTACATACACCACAGTAACCAAGTATAAAAGGGAGCTCACCTCTTGGTGTCCTCACTCTAGGAGCTGCAATAAAGAACTAAGATCACTACAATTCAAGTACTACAACCTTACCTCATGGAGTCATTACTAGAGAGTGCTTGCATACACAATAACTGGCGACAAGGTTACAAATTTCCACGCACAATATGTCTAACCTAAGCAACAATTCGCTGATGGGGGAAGATTGGGATGCCTTTGTGGAAAGGCTAGAACACTTTTTCATTGCAAACGACCTGGCTGGGGACTCACCGATCTCGCTGGCGAACAAGCGCAGAGCCATCTGCTCAGCAGTTGTGGGCCCACTATCCATGGCCTCGTCAAGGATCTGCTAGCCCCAGCGAAGACGACAACCAAGACCGATGTAGAGCTCATAACTTTAATACAAGAACAACTTAAACCTAAAGAGAGCATCCTCACAGCCAGGCACCAGTTCTACACCTACCGGCCGCCCGAAGGCCAAAAAATTTCTAAATATGCTGCAGATCTAAGAAGATTGGCTGCATCGTGTGATTTTGGCAACCACCTCACCGAAGCACTAAGGGACATCTTCGTTATTGGAATCGGCCACGAGGGCCTCCTCCATAAACTGCTCTCTGCAGACACTATGGTCACCCTGCAGAAGGCAATCAAAGTGAGCCAGGCCTTCATGATTTCGGTCTGCGACTCTAAATGGATGACGACCCACACTCAGGACTCTAACCCGATGAGTACAGTGAACAGAATGGCGACTTTCAGAGGCAAGAATGCTGCCCCGAGTCCCGCAACCCTGAGTCCGCCACATGGGACCAACCTGCTAGCCCCGTGCTGGCGCTGTGGAGGAAACCACAAGGCCCACCAGTGCCGATACAAAGACTATGCCTTCAAAGGCTGCAACACTAAAGGTCACCTTCAGCGAATGTGTAGAAAAAGTTTTACTCACCGAGTCACTGAAGAGTTGGTTGATTACCTGGGCTCCGACAATGATGAAGTTGAAGTTGCTCAGCCCCTGGAAGAAGAGTACGGAATATATGCCTGTTCCACTGAGAGTTCCCCATGGAAAATGGAAGTGGAAATCAACGCGGTCGCAGTCTCGATGGAGATCGACACAGGGGCGAGCCAGTCGTTGATGAATCAGATGACCTTTGAGAAACTCTGGGACAATCCTGCCGAATGACCAAAAATGTCCCCAATCCAGGCAAAGATGCTCACCTACACAAAAGGCACCATCCCAGTCATTTGCAGTATGGATGTCCAGGTGCCCCATGGCGGTGCGATGTACAAGCTCCCCTTGTAGATCGTTGCCGGTGACGGTCCAAGGCTGCTGGGTAAAAGACGGATGAAGCAAGTCCAAATCGGTCGAAGCGATGACGGCCTCTGGGCCCCGGCGATCGACATCCCACGCAGCCCCAAACTTGGATCCATCACAGCACCTGGAAATCCTACCGTCCAGCTCGACTGCGTGGCGACGACATAGACTGCACAACTTTGCGGCGAGATGATCCAACCTGAACGACCAGACCTCACCTTCCGGACCGTGGCAGGACTCCGAGGGGAGAAGATCGGCGCAGAAGGTATATCCCGGCGTCCGTGGCAGAACCTGAGGAGAAAAGGATCACTGCAGCCTACTTCGCAGAGAGAGAGAAGATGACGGTCGCACCACAAGGCGAAGCACCTGGAATCAAGATGGCCGCGACCAGAACACGAGGGGCAGCGTTGAGGGAGCAACACGTGTTACCGAGCGGCAAACCGGATTGGGGTAAAGATTGCAAGGCCCTCTTAAAGGAGACCGGCAACCCAAAACAATTAAAGGGACAGTTCCACTCTAGACACAGCGATGCCAGTGATATTAAAGATAAAAGTGTAGTAAATGAATGCAGGTATACAAATATACTGTTAAATGGTGATGTGGGCAAGGCTAGTGGGAGAAATGTAACAAATGCTTCAAAAAGTGAGGTAAGTAACAAGTTTGTACTGTTGAACAGTGATGCCAGTAATGACAACGTGATAAATGTAACCTTGTACAGAGATACCGATACACAAGAAAGCATTGTAAATGCAAAATGTGAAAGTGTAAAGAGAGATAACAATGTCGAGTCGACTATCTGCGATTGAAGCCAATGAGCCATGTATGCTAATGGTAGAATGATAAATGATACCGGGCTCTACATGTATAATGCCAATGCCAAAGGAATTCCCCCCGTGGGAAACACCCAGGTCCAGTGGGCTACCTGATCATGTAGCCTCCACTTTCTGGACCAATGTGATGCCCCAGGAAGGGGCATACCCACTGCAGGGACAGCGGTCAATGGGCAGCACAGCTACCACCACTGGCAACTTGCCCCAGATCGGCCCAACCTTCCAGACACCAGGGCCAGCACCGGGAACAAGAGGCCAGTACCCTCCAGCTTTCCCGGCGGAAACTGGGATGACCAGACTTCCACCACCAATGGAGGACAAGGAGCCCACACCATCCTGTGGCCAAACGCCACCACCTACTCATTCTACAACGTATGTACCTTACCCATAGCACTTGCTCCACCACTGCGGAATCCTCCAACAGCAACACCCACATGGTCTTTGTATGCGGGGGGGGGGGGGATGAAATGGATGAGTGCAGCCACGAGCACAGGGATCACACCTGGCACCCACACAACCCTCACCACAACCTCCCACAGCCCACTATGAATCACCTCCCGGTGTCATGGTAATAAGGACTTGGGAAAGGCTTAGGAGGGAGTGTTGTTATGTATGCATGTTAATGTATGTACTATAACACTAGACCACTGAATGTACCTTCACCCCCTGTATACACCATACCTGTACACCAGAGGATGCTGCTGCTGGAGACCTAAGGGTCACCTGTACACTGCAGGTAACCAAATATAAAAGGGAGTTCACCTCTTGATGTCCTCACTCTAGGAGCTGCAATAAAGGACTAAGGTCATTACAGTTCAAGTACTACAACCTTACCTTGTGGAGTCATTACTAGAGAGTGCTTGCATACACAATTGAGGGAGATTGTGCAGGAGACGTCTACTGCAGACACTGTGCCCAGGATTGGCACACAGTGTCGAAAAAAGTTCCACGACCTTACAAGGGTCATCAGGCTCGCTTATGTCATATACCAATGGCTAAATACTATAGAATCTTGAGAGGAGTATAGAAAGTTAAGAGGCAAAATTAAAAAGGATATTAGGAATGCTAAGAGAGAGCACGAGAAATTCTTGGCCAATAAAATTAAGGAAAACCCTAAGATGTTCTATAAATATATTAAGAGTAAGAGGGTAAGTAAAGAAAGGGTAGGGCCTATTACAGACCATGGGGGTAACCTTTGTGTGGCGGCGGAAGATGTTGGTAAGATTCTTAACGAATACTTTGCATCTGTTTTCACAAAGGAAAGGGGCAATGCAGATACTGCTATCGAGGAGGAGTGTGATATTCTAGATGAAATAAATATAGTGTTAAGGGGTTTAGCAGCTTTGAAAGTAGTTAAGTCCCCAGGCCCGGAGGAAATACATCCCAGGCTGTTGAGCGAAGTAAAAGAGGAAATAGCAGAGGCCTTGACCATCATTTTCCAGTTCTCTTTGGATATGGGCATGGTGCCGGAGGATTGGAGGACTGCAAATGTAGTACCCTTGTTTAAGAAGGGAAAAAGGGATAGGCTGAGTAATTACTGGCCTGTCAGTCTAACCTCAGTGGTGGGAAAATTATTGGAAAAAATCCTGAAAGACAGGATAAATCTACATTTGGAAAGGCAAGAATTAATTAGGGACAGTCAGCACAGATGAGTTAAGGGAAGATCGTGTTTGACTAACCTGATTGAATTTTTTGAGGAGGTAACCAAGAGGGTCGATGAGGGTAGTGCATACGATGTAGTATATATGGACTTTAGCAAGGCTTTTGATAAGGTCCCACATGGTAGACTGGTCATGAAGGTTAAAGCTCATGGGATCCAGGGCAAAGTGGCAAGTTGGATCCAAAATTGGCTTGGAGGGAGGAAGCAAAGTGTAATGATTTATGGATGTTTTTGTGACTGGAAGGATGTTTCCAGTGGGGTTCCGCAGGGCTCAGTACTGGGTCCCTTGCTTTTTGTGGTATATATCAATGATTTAGATTTGAATATAGGGAGTATGATTAGGAAGTTTGCAGACAACACTAAAATTGGCTGTGTGGTTGATAATGAAGAGGAAAGTTATGGGCTGCAGGAGGATAGCAATCTACTGGTCAGATGGGCAGAGCAGTGGCAAATGGAATTTAATTCTCTGCCTCAGAGAGTTGTTGATGCTAGTTCATTGGATATATTCAAGAGGGAGTTAGATATAGCCTTTACGGCTAAGGGGATCAAGGGGTATGGAGAGAAAGCAAGAAAGGGGTACTGAGGGAATGATCAGCCATGATCTTATTGAATGGTGGTGCAGGCTCGAAGGGCCAAATGGCCTACTCCTGCACTTATTTTCTATGTTTCTATGTTTCTAATTCAGAGAAGTGTGAGGTAATGCATTTTTAGAGGGCTAATAAGGAAAGGGTATACACATTAAGCAGTAGGCCACTTAATAGTGTAGATGAACAAAGGGACCTTGGAGTGCTTGTCCACAGATTCCTGAAAGTAGCAGGCCAGGTGGATAAGGTGGTTAAGAAGGCATACGAAATGCTTGCCTTTATTGGCCGAGGCATAGAATATAAGAGCAGGGAGGTTATGCTTAAATTGTATAATACTTTGGTCAGGCCACAGCTGGAGTACTGCGTGCAGTTCTGGTCACCGTATTATAGGAAGGACATGATTGTACTAGAGAGGGTGCAGAGGAGATTTACTAGGTTGCTGCCTGGAATGGATAATCTTAGTTATGAGGACAGATTGGATAGGTTGGGTTCGTTCTCATTGGAACAGAGGAGGTTGAGAAGAGACCTCATTGAGGTGTACAAAATATTGTGGATAGTAAGGGCCTATTTCCATTGGTGAAAGGGTCTATTATGAGGTGGCATAGTTTTAAAGTGGTTGGTAGAAGGTTTAGAGGGGATTTGAGGGGGGGGGTGCTTCTTTACGCAGAGGGTTGTGGGGATCTAGAACTCACTGTCTGGCAGAGTGATGGATGCAGAAACCCTCACCACTTTTAAGAGATGGTTGGATGGGCACTTAAAGTGCTGTAACCTGTGGGGTTACTGACCCAGAGCTGGTAATTGGGATTAGACTGGATGACCTTTTGTTGGACGGCGCAATTATAATGATAAGTACTGCAGGGAATCGAATACGGCCAGGGTGATCTCCTGGACTAGTTTCAATTGCCTGGATGGGTTGGAGAGGAATTTTTCCAGATTTTTTCTCCCAAAATTGGCCTGGGTTTTTATCTGGATTTTGCCTCTCCCAAGAGATCACATGGCTCCGGTTGGGGTGGAGTGCAGAATGTTTCAGTATAAGGGGTGTCGCAGTTGTCTGAGGCAGTTGTCCGGTTGGGCTGGGTGCTCTTTGCCGCTCTGTCATTGTTCATAGGTTTATATGTAACCTTTAGGGCTGCTGACCAAGGGCCGTGCGGCTCTTTGTCGGCCGGCATGGACACGATGGGTCGAAATGGCCTCCTTCTGCGCCGTAAATTTCTATGTTTCTATGTTTCTATCAGGGTGAGTACCATTTGCATCTATGTATGCCTCCATGACTTCTAACATTAATCTCACACACTATGTGAAGTTTGTCATACATATGGGCCCTCTCAACTTTCTGTGGGGTGGCTATCACAATGCATAATAAAGATAAAGGCTTACTACGTCACCCATTGGCTTTTAATGATCCATGCACATTAATTTTCTTATTTACATCATCGCTCACAATACACTCCAACTGCTGCTATGTCTTTTTGAAAGATCACTTACAGCCCCCATGTTACTTGCCTCAAACCTGCGAACAAATATGACAAAACACATGCAACATCCAAAGAAATTGAACGGAAGCAACAATAACATTCACACAGTATCACCTATTTTATTCTGCTGACATATGTGCCACAACAGCAGAGAAACCCTGTCTGAACCTTCTTATTTTTCTCTTTTCCCATAATAGAAGGGAGCAGCTACAGACAGGCCGGGGTCCACCTCAACCAATCCTGTTGATGGATGTGGAGGAAAGGATCTCGATCCTCATTGGAGTCCCAGCTCGGACATTTGCCGGGGGCGATGCTGAGCACCCTTTGGGTAGTGAGTGTATGTAAGTGGATGGCACGACTCAAGATACTGCATTGAGAGATATAATGGAATTGCGGCGGCCCTTCAAATGAACATGTGGAATGCCACCATCCTCATGTCACCCTGCCCCCTCCCCTGCTGCTAACCACTCCTCTGTTGTTTTCTACTTCCAGATGACCAACCAGAGGTGCAGCATCCCTCGAGGAAGCCTCCACATCAGGCCATGGTGGAGACAACGAGGGAGGGGAGGAGATTGCCCCTGCGGAGCATCACATCTCACCAGTTGACCCATCGGGACTATGTTCATCTGGGGACGATGCTGACTTCCTGGAGTTTGAGGAGTCGGAGGCTCCTGGTCCCAGTGGCATACAGCAATGTAGTGCTGGGGTGGAATCTCATAGGCCAGCTCTCCGAAGAGTGAGTCGGCAAAGTCACTCTGCTCAAAGACAGGCAGACGTGGAACTGGACCTGGTGGAAATGTCCAGGGAAACCACAGTTATGCACCGTGAGCTTATGGATGCATTGGGACAGATCCCAGCGAGCATTGACAAGCTTACTGCGGCTGTTGTGGAGGCAGCGTCGTAGATTGTTGTTGCGAGTCACGAGTCCAGCGAGGCCATCATTGCCCACACACAGAGGCTGGTGGCCTCCAGCAGTGACAGTGGAGTTCCAGAGTATGTGGCTCGTGCCACTGATCACGCCACAGACTCAGGTGCATCACAGGCACAAGCTTTGCTTCAGCTTGGCCAAGTGATGCAGTCCATGTCTGCTTCCATACTTTCTGCATTCCCCACTGTCCAACGGGGAAGTGACAGTGCCAAAGCAGGCCAGCAAATTGTAGGGAGACATCGTGCTCCGGTTGCTAAGGCCCAGTCCCATCGGAGAGTCAGTGGCTCCACGGAAATGACAGGTGGTGTCTTTCCTCAGGATAACAGCATTCCGGATCCCAACACTCACTCGCCAACCATGCACCATACACGGTTGACACCCCAGCCACCTGTGACTGGTCACGCTGATGATGAGGCGACCCAGTTCAAAGCTGGGCCTTCCAAGCCAAAAGCTTTTCCAGGGTGTCCTCAGACGCCGTCTGCATTGTCTGGCCCTCCAACACACCAGCCCTCTATCTGCCTTGCTGTATGCCCTAAGGACTTGTTGAGGAGGAGCAGCAGGCATGGGAGGGGGTTGAAGGGAACGGGGGGGTTGGTGGTGGGAGGGAATGTCTTGCAAAGACCCATTAAGGGCTGGCAACATTTCATTGCCAGGAATGTCTGTTCTATTGTTCACATTGTACATAGTTGTGTGATAACAATGATCTCCTCTTCAATGGTGTTGCTGTATGAAGTAGTCTTGTGTTAGTTTACATTTTGTTCACTGCCGAGGGCAATTTTGTGTTCATTTACATAGGCTCCGAACTTGGTGAAAGCTGAGTTCCGCCCAAGTGCCGTCCAAGTGCCGCCCAAAGGACCGCTGAGATCCTGACGGTACTTTGGGCGGAAGTTTTATGAAAAAGTCCTGGAAAGACCACCCAGCAGCAAAAAAGGGACTTACACCCTGAATCTGGGCCGCAGCGGGCAAGAGCTCACATTCTCGGCAGCAAATACAATCCTCGGCAAAGTACCGCCTAGGATTGAGTAGGGGCCCAGGGAGGGGGGAACAAATAAAATTTAACATTTCCAAAAAATAAAACAAAAACACTAGAAACCGTCATGGGACCCCGTCCACCTGAATAGTTGTAAAAGAAAATAAAGAAAAGAAGTGTACTAACCTTTTTTTGCAGGTCTTCTTACTTACCGTTGAGGTTAGACCTACCTCCACGCGGCAGTCCTTTCCCCTGCTGCAGCGGAGGACCGCCTGGACCAAACTGACAGCTCGGCGAGCAGGAGGACACTTACGTGCGTTGCACGCCAGTGGACATCAACGGGCGGTCCCCAGTGGTTTTCCCTCCCCACCAGCGGGAGGCCTCCAGCAAACTTGCTTGGAGTGGAGACCGCCAAGAAAACTCAGCGGCAGCAGACTGTAACTCCACCGATTTCGGCCCCATAGTCTTTAAACATTGTATAATTTGGGATTTTTTGGGGGGGAAGAAATTGTAAATGTTGCATTTTGATAAAAATGTTTGACCTTTGCCATTGGTGTCTTGTGTTTCATTTGCAGAATCAAATGTAGAATAACCAGCATGGTGGCATAGAGTAGCGAGATAACGCTGCAACCCCACCTTTCCCGTTCAATCAAACCAGTCAACGATGAGCTGCCGACGTAAGGCTCTTGCTGCGGTCATATCTCCACATGGTTGTGGTGGATGCGTAATGGGTTCCTTGCCAGGTTCCTCTGCCTCATCCTCTTCCTCCTCCTGAGGTAGTCCTGCAATCCCCACTGGCAATGCTTGTCCCCTTATGGTGGCTACATTGTGTAGCATGCAGCACATGACAATGAACTCGGAGACCTGTTGTGGGGAGTATTGAAGGCTGCCTTCAGAGCGGTCCAAGCATCGGAAGCGCTGCTTCAGCATGCCAATTGTCTGTTTGATGATGCAGCGGGTGATTGCATGGCTCTTATTATAGTGCTGCTTGGCTTCTGTATCAGGGTTCCGGAGGGTGAAATGAGCCAGGTGGCCAGGCCGTATTATTTGTCCCCGATCAGCCAGTTCTGACCTTGTCTTTGTTGCTGAAACCTTCATGAGACACTGTTCTGTTGCAAGATGAAAGCATCATGTGTGCTCCCTGGATAGCAGGCATTCACTGTGAGGATGCACTGAGTGTGGTCGCAGACCAGCTGTACATTTAGGTATCCCTGCATTGGTTTCTTCAATGGTACCTCTGCATTGTGTGATGATGCTCGCAAGGCGACATGTGTACAGTCAATGGCACCTTGAACCTTGGGGAAGCCTGCAAATCATCCAAACCCTCAAGCCCTCTCATTCTGGCTGTCCCTGCTCATTGGGAATTTTATGAAGTCCATTTTGCGTGTGTACAGTGCCCTTGTCACTTGGCAAATGTAGCAATGTGCAGCATGCTGCGAGATGCTGCATTGGACCCCTGCTGCTGCCTGGAAAGAGCTGGAGGCATAGAAGGCCATCGCCACTGTCACCTTCACCTCGACAGGCAGCGCAGTCCTGTAGGCGCTGGTAGGCTGTAGATCTGCCTGTATGAGCTGGCATATCTCTGTCAGCAGTTATTTTCGGAAACGCAGCCTTCTAACACACTGCGCATCAGAGATGTGGAGATATGAGTAATGTTCCCTGTGAACCCGTGGAGGGGTAAGGCCTCTTCCCCAAACGTCTGCGACCTCTTCGATTCTGTAGCCGAACATGGCCAAGAACCCTTCTTCCAGCTTGAAGCTGCCTGCCAATAGCAACCAGCATGATTTGCTGGCGAATTAGTATTGGCTCCATTGAAATCTCTCACTAAACAAAGTGTCATAGTGCATAAAAGTGGCGTTTGCAACTCGGAGCCTCACGCAGCATTCTGCACACAACCATAGCAGTAACTGACAACTGCAATATAAGATCCTCCAGCCTCCATTTAAATATGCCGCCAAGAGCGCCTGCTGCACCCAGGGACTGTCTGTTTTTTCCAGTCGTTTCCTGGAGAGGTTGTTAAATTAGGCGTTAGGGCCGAAAGTTCCATCCGGTGCACTAGCACAGCCTTGCATGATGATTTATGTCATACTGACTGTAATGATCTTGCTCAATGGCACAAAACCCACACGAGGCACATTCTATGGACAAGGTCACTCTATGACCTGAACCTTTATTCACAGGACCAAGAAGTGATGACCCTGCATGGGACCTCCCTTGATATACCTGGATGACCAGGAAAGGAGTGTCTCCCACAAGTTCACCCCCTGTGGTCAAGGTGTGCATTGTTTAAGTATATACAGTATTACAGTGGTGTTACATAGAGGCTACATACATGACATCACCTCCCCCCCAAAGCCTTATTGGGATCATAGGTTAAGTCTTTCAGGTGGTCTACGCTCCCTTGTGTAGCGCCGCAGTTGGGACTCTGGTTGTTGAGCCTTGGCGTGAGTGTCTGTCACCTGTGGTGATTCCGACCTGTCCTGGTTGACCGCCGGGACTGTGCATGCTGCTGAATATTCTTGTTGCTCGTTCACTGGTGGTGATGTGAACACCATCTCATGATCTTCCTCGGGTTCCTCAGTGTCTATGCTGAACCTTTTTTTACTTGGTCCAGATGCTTATGGCATATCTGCCCATTGTTAAGTTTAACCACGATGACCCTGTTTCCCTCTTTGTCTATTACAGTACCCTCAAGCCATTTGGGCCCCACGGCGTGATTGAGGGCAAATACGGTGTCATTTATTTCTATACATCTCCCCCTTGAATTTCGGTCATGGTACTTGTTTTGGGACTGGCGCTTGTCCTCAACTATGTCGGTCAGGACTGGATGAATGAGGGACAACCGAGTTTTGAGTGTTCGTTTCATAAGTAGCTCAGCGGACGGGACCGCCGTGAGCGAGTGCGGTCGGGACCTATAGGCCAGCAGGAGGCGCGATAGGCAGCATTGAAGGGAGGGTCCTTGAATCCGGAGCATGCCTTGTTTAATGATTTGGACTGCACGTTCCGTCTGGCCATTGGAGGCCAGCTTGAACGGTGCTGTCCTGACATGGTTGATGCCATTGCCCGACATGAACTCTCGGAATTCGTAGCTCGTGAAACATGGGCCATTATTGCGAACAAGGATGTCCGGCAAGCCGTGGTTTGCAAAGACCGCACGTAGGGGCCAAGTTTCGGCCTGAGTTGCTCCTGTTTTTTTGGAGCAACTGGTTTAGAGTGGAGTATCTTAGAAATTTGAATTCTCGGCATTTAGATTGCTCCAGTTCTAGTCAGTTTCACTTTGGAACAGAATTTCTTTTTCAAAAGGGGGCGTGTCCGGCCACTTACGCCTGTTTCCAAAGTTTAGGCAGTGAAAACTTACTCCAAACTAACTTAGAATGGAGTAAGTGAAGATTTTTGTACGTTCGAAAAAACCTTGTCTACACTTTAGAAAATCAGGCGTAGGTTACAAATTAGGCGTAGGGAACGAGGGGGGGGTGGAGAGTGGGGGGGGAAGGGAAGTCATTAAATTCTACAATCAATCCTTAGTTATACTTCTACAAATATTATACAAATAAATCCAACCTGAATAAAAATTTATAAGCAAAGAAAAGATTAAATAAACCATGTCCCTACCTGTGTGAAACAGCAGCAGCCTTCGAGCTGCTGTGCTTCAGGCAGGCCTTTCATGTTGGAGACAGGCAGGGGTGTGGCGTCAGTGTCTCGACGGCAGCCCCAACAGCGGCAGCAAACAGTCTTCGAGCTGAGCTGCGGTGCTTCAGGCAGGCCTTCATTCTGTTAGTGGCTGGCCGCGAAGAATCAACACCGGACAGACGTGAGGCCATTCGGCCATGGGATAGCAGCGGCATCAGTGGCTGGCCGGCAGCCAAACAATCAACACCGGACGCACGCAGCTCTTTAAGGTGCTTGAGGCCATTTGGCCACGCTTTAGGGGCGGCGTCAGTGGCTCAACGGCAGCCAAAGATACAGCAGCAGCCTTCGAGCTGTGAGGGGGACTGAGGCCATTTGGACAGGGAAAGGCAGCCACAGTTTTATACTTAAATTTGCAGAATGGGTGCTGCATTGTCAACACCACATATTATGCAATGGTTCGCCATCAATTCACTGCATAGGAGAGAATTGATTAGAGCTTACTGCACCAGGAACGTCGTAGCCCTTAGGTTGATGGGCAGGAGACCTTACCCACATCGACAATATCGAGCCAGGCACTCGTACCTGGACATGAGCGAGGCTGATTGTGTGAAAAGGCTGCGTTTTCGCAGAGAAGTTGTCACTGAGATCTGTGATATGGTGAGAGCAGATTTGCAGCCCAGAAGCAGAACGCCAACTGCCCTGTCTGTTGAAGTGAAGGTAACAGCTGTACTTTCTTTCTATGCCTCGGGATCGTTTCAGGCTACAACTGGAGATGTGTGTGCCATCTCTCAACGTGCAATACATGCGTGCATTTACCAGGTCACGGCTGCACTGTATGCACGAAGGAATGACTTCATCAATTTCCCAATGACCGCACAAGCGATTCACGAGAGGGCTGTGGGCTTCTTCAGGATTGCCGGCTTCCCAAAGGTACAGGGCTGCATTGATTGTACCCACATAGCCTTGCGAGCACCTGTGAAGGATTCTGAGCAGTACCGAAATAGGAAAGATTTCCACTCTATCAATGTGCAGCGTGTGTGTGAAGACAAGCAACGCATCATGTCAGTCGATGCGAGATACCCTGGCAGCACCCACGATGCGGTCATCCAACGCGACAGCGTTATATCTGACATGTTTCAGCAGCAGCCAGAAGGGCAGAGCTGGCTACTGGGAGACAAAGGGTATGGCCTGACCACCTGGCTCATGACGCCCCTACGCGTGGCACAGACAGAAGCTGACCGTCAATACAACATGGCGCATATTGCGACGCGCAGCATCATTGAGAGGACCATTGGCATATTGAAACAGCGATTCCGATGCCTAGACCATTCCGGAGGACAGTTGCTATATTCTCCTCAGATTGTCGGTCACTTCACTGTTGTGTGCTTCATGCTTCATAACTTAGCCATCATGAGGCAGCAGGAGCTGGTCATGGAACCAGAAGACCCACGTGAGGGTCCAGTGCATGATGATAGTATTACGGAAGAGCAGGATGAGGATGATGACGACGATCAGGAAAGCATGCAAGTGCCTGATGCCGGAGCACGAGGTCGGAGGAGGGCCGTCCATCATGCCCCTTTAACGATTGATCGAGCCTTGCGCCAGCAGCTCATCCGTGAACGCTTCGACTATTATGCCTGAGGGCTCTGCGACCACTTTTGCGCATGGACATGTTTATTCTTTGCAGTTGTTCCTACATTGTGTTGTGTTAATGAAACATGAAACAGTTTTAATGAAAATATTTTATTGAAAAGTTAACGTCACTGTAATAAAATATTTGTTGTATCAAACTATACTTTTTAATATGACTCTTGAAGATCACTTAAAAACTTTAAGATCATTTATAAACTTGTAAAGTTACAAAGATTACAAAACAATTTCTATGTGAAAAATTTTACACTCTAAGATCACTTACACTTCAAGATCACTTTTTAGATGCAAAATTAAATAAGTTACAGAATGTGAGAGCATTTACACTATAAGATCACTTGAAAACCCTGAGATCATTCATATGTTGTAAAGTTACAAAACTTACAAAACAGATTCAATGTGAAAAATCTTACACTCTGAAGAACACTTAAACTTCAGGATCACTTTTTAGGTGCAAAATTAAATAAGATACAAAAAAATGTGAGAGCATTTACACTATAAGATCACTTAAAAACCATAAGATCCCTTATAAGTTGTAAAGTTACAAAACTTACAAAACAATTTCAATTTGAAAAACGCTACTACAGCTACATCAAGAACAAGAACAAAAGCAGCAAAGAAAGGCTGCAACCATGTCTCATCCATATCTCAGTGAATGTTCACTTCTTCATGGGGGTGTCATTTGATTGGCCGGGCTGTGTGCCCTTATTGCAGCAGCTACCTCAACCAGGCCCTCCCTGACGGCCTGTGCCGACACTTGCATGCCCTCCCTGACGGCCTGTGCCATCGATTGCACTCCCTCGGACATTCCCTCCCGAAGTTCCCGTGTCATTACTGCTATTTCTCCCGACAACTCTTCACCTACTGCACTGACGCTGCCCACGAGTGATCGGGGAAGGTCATTGGTCTCCACACCCAATGCCACAACCTGATCCGCATCTGCTGCACGCTGCATCTCAGGAGAGCGTGTTTCCAATCTCCTTCTCCTCTGCCTGGGTCTGCCTCGTGGCACCACTACACAGGGAGGCGCGGGCTGGGACTGTGGGATGCTCTGTGTTCCAGACGGCAGAACTGGAGGGAGAGGCAAGGGCTGGAATGCTGGGATACTCTGTGTTGCAAACAGGCAGAACTAGAGGGAGAGGCTTGGGCTGGAACGGTAGGACGCTCTGTGTTGCAGACGGCAGTACTAGAGAGAGAGGCTCGGGCTGGGATGGTGGGGCGCTCAGTGTTCCAGACGACAGCACTCGAGTGCGAGCTGTGGGCTGGGATGTTGGACGAATGGGTGTAAACTGCTCCATGATATCAGCAGCAGCACTGGGACCCGCAGCGTTGGAATCAAAACCATAGTAGGTGGAACCAGAACCTATGCGAGAGAGGCGCAGGCTCGGACGGAAGTGCACTGACTGTAGAATGCTGCATTATACCAGCAGCACCACTGGGACCCGCAACATCAGAAGCAAAAGCATGGAAGGTGGAACCAAGACTTATGCTAGGGGTTGAAACTCTGATGCCCCTTGATGGGGGCTCATAAACATTAATTTGGAAGCTCTCCCCTGCAGACATTTCAGTCATCGCTGCCATCATCCAATCTGGTTCGTCCGCAGCTGGTTGTACTGGTTCTTGTTCTGTACCCTCAGGATCCTCAGGGTTGGCAGCAGCAGCAGCAGCATCATCATCAACATCATCATCATCATGTTCTTCAAAATACATCAGAACAGTCAAATGTTTAACAGCAAGGGAGGGGGCCGGATGGGTGGCATGAGTACTCTCACACATAGCAGGCCAGGCAGCAGGTTGATTTAAAAGGCCACGATGCATTTTCAGGACTTACCCACTTCCTCGCGTGCGGGCCCAGCTTGTGCTGTACTGATTGCTTTTCTCCAAGTATGACTCATCATAGCAGCTACCCTTTGTTCCAAGGGTGTCAGTGGTTGCAGATTGGGCATGCCTCCTCCTGTCTGAGTTGCCTCCCTTTTGCTGTGTGCCAATTTCTTCTGCAAAGAGTAAAATATAACTTATTACAGAGTGTGTCAGTCTGCAAGGTGGGACATACAGATAGCCAGGTTACAATTACGATTAAATTAAAAATGGGAAATATTACTTACACTAACTACTTGACCAAGGTCGTGCCATTTCTTTTTACACTGGTTTCCAGATCTCATGGTATGCACCACGGCGCAGTAATCTTCTGCAACTAGGTTCCACCATTTCTTCATTTCTTTTGGTGGCACTTTTATGCGACCTCTGTTGCTGGTATCGAGCTCCTGCCACCTCTGCTCAATTACGTTGACTAATATCTCTACTTCCTCATGCAAGAAATTCTTTGTTCTTGGTGGACGTTGATCCTATGCAAAGTTGAATTGGCACTCTTATTTCTCAAAACACACAGTCCTTAATTTGCATGCACCAATGCAGCACCGGTTCTGCAAGTTTAGCAGTGAAAAGCTGAACTCACTGATTTCAGCAGGTGATTTATTCAACAGTGCTGCTAAAAGCACTCCCTCACACACAAAAATATCACAAAATTAAATTACAAGCCTTTCCAGGGGTCCAAGAGACAAATCTTCACTTTTTCTCCAGTCCCTTTAAAAATGGCCGAGTGCCAATGTTTGTTTGACACTGCGCGTGCACGCACGCTCCAATGCGCTCGAGCATGGTTGCCGGCACGATGTTGGCTCATTTAAATTAGACTCGCCCCCCACTGCTGACAGAATCGGCGCGTGTGTTTGGCTCCACCCCCTGCTGTGAAGAACGCGCCGCGCCAAGCAGAGATCGAGCTCCGAGGAGCCGGAGAATGTCGCAGTTTTTTTCCTGCGCACTTTAAGGCGTGAAGAACAGGCGTGCAGCTCGGGGCTGCGCCGTTTTCGGCGCGGCCGGAAACTTGGGGCCGTAGACGATTTCAAAATGATGCACTCGATCCATTTCGAGTCCGCATCTACCACAATGAGAAACATTTTTCCCATGAACGGGCCCGCGTGGTCTACATGAATGCGTGACCATGGCCTGGTGGGCCAGGGCCACGGGCTGAGCGGGGCCTCCCTGGGGCATTACCCAGCTGGGCACACGTCGTGCACTTGCGAACACAGTGTTCCAGGTCTGAATCAATTCTCGGCCACCAAACATGTGACCGGGCAATGGCCTTCATCAGCACAATGCCTGGATGCTTGCTGTGGAGTTCCCTGATGAATGCCTCCCTGCCCTTCTGGGGCATGACTGCCCAGCTGCCCCATAGTAGGCAGTCAGCTTGGATGGAGAGCTCATCCATCCGCCTGTGAAACGGTTTGACCTCCTCAGGGCATGCTCCGTGTGCGGGCGCCCAATCCCCAGTCAGGACACATTTCTTAATCAGAGATAGGAGGAAATCTCTGTTTGTTCAGATTTTGATCTGGCGGGCTGTGATGGGGGAGCCTGCGCTGTCAAAGGCATCAACGGCCATGATCATCTCAGTGCTTTGTTCCGCTGCCCCCTCGGTGGTGGCCAGTGGAAGCATGCTGAGCGCGTCAGCACAATTTTCAGTGCCGGGCCGGTGTCAGATGGAGTAGTCATAAGCAGCCAGCGTGAGAGCCCATCGCTGTATGCGAGCTGACGCGTTGGCATTGACAGCCTTGCTGCCTGACAACAGGGATATTAACGGCTTGTGGTCCATTTCTAATTCGAACCTCCTGCCAAAAAGATACTGATGCATTTTTTTTACACCATAGACACATGCGCGTGCCTCCTTCTCAACCATCCCATATCCCCGTTCTGCTTGAGAGAGCGACCTGGAAGCATAAGCCACAGGTTGTAGTTGGCCCTCAGCATTACTCTGCTGCAACACGCACCCAACCCCATAGGACGATGCATCACATGTCAGAACCAATTTCTTAAAGGGGTCGTACAGGGTCAATAACTTATTTGAACAAAGTAGGTTTCGCGCCCGATTGAAAGCCCGTTCTTGACAGTCCCCCAAAAGCCAATCACAACCCTTACGCAGGAGCACATGAAGCGGCTCCAACAACGTGCTTAAGTTCGGCAGAAAGTTCCCGAAATAGTTCAAGAGTCCCAGAAATGAACGCAACTCCGATGTGTTGGCGGGCCTGGACGCTCTTCGAATCACCTCTGTTTTGGATTCGGTGGGCCGAATCCCATCTGCAGCAATCCTCCTGCCCAGGAACTCAACCTCAGGAGCCAAAAACACACACTTAGACTTCTTGAGTCGCAGGCCTACCCGGTCCAGTCGGCATAGCACCTCCTCCAGGTTGTGGAGGTGTTCCTCGGTATCACGACCCGTGATGAGGATGTTGTCCTGAAATACGATTGTTCCAGGAATGGATTTGAGCAGGCTTTCCATGTTTCTTTGAAAAATCGCGGCCGCTGATCGAATGCCAAACGGACACCTGTTGTAAACGAACAGTCCCTTGTGCATGGTGATGGTGGTCAGTAGTTTAGATTCGTCGGCCAGTTCTTGGGTCATGTAGGCTGAAGTGAGATCCAACGTGGTAAACAACTTGCCGCCTGGCAGCATGGCGAGAAGATCCTCCGCTCTCGGGAGCGGGTATTGGTCTTGTCGGGACACCCGATTGATAGTGGCCTTGTAGTCGCCATAGATCCTGACAGAACCATCCGCTTTTAGGACGGGAACGATGGGGCTCGCCCAGTCGCTGAATTCAATGGGCGAGATGATGCCCTCTTTCAGCAAACAGTCCAATTTGCTCTCAATTTTCTCCCGCATCACATACGGCACCGCTCTGGCTTTGTGGTGCACTGGTCTGGCGTCCGGGGTGATGCGTATCACTACTTTGGTACCTTTGAACGTCCCAACGCCAGATTGGAATAGTGACTCAAATTGTTGTAGGACTTGTGAGCACGAGCTTCGCTTCACAGATGACATTGCGTGCACATCCCCCCATTTCCAGTTTATCTCAGCTAACCAGCTTCTCCCCAACAGTGCGGGACCATTGCCCGGGACAATCCAGAGTAGCAGCCGGTTCACTGATCCATTGTGTGTGACTGCCAACATTGGACTGCCTAGTACTGGAATGATTTCTTTGGTATACGTCCGTAGTTGTGTCTCAATGCTTGGGTCTGCTGGCTTTGAGTGGCCATAGCTTTTCGAATTGTTGAACGCTCATGAGTGACTGGCTGGCCCCCGTGTCCAGCTCCATGCGTACAGGGATGCTGTTTAATAAAACCGTCATCATCATTGGTGGTGTTTTGGTTTATGATCTGTGAATGTTTGCCACATGAACCCGCTGAACTTCAGCATCCATTGATTTGCCCCAAGAGTCATCCTGCCTCACAGACCCCTCTTCTGGTCAATCCGCCTTGTAAATTAGCCTGGTTACCGGCTTCCTGCACATTCGAGCTAAATGGCCACTGAGGTTGCAATTTCTGCAGACAAATTGTTGAAACCTGCAAGTCCTGGCAGAATGTTTGCCCCCACACCTCCAGCATGAGCTGAGATTCCCATTGTTGTGAACAAAGGAGCTATGACCCGGTATTCCTCACTGATTGTCCCTTTGGTTGCTCTTGAGTACCCTGTTAGTGAGTGTCAACGGCCCAATCCCGGACCGCATTGTTCACTGTGATGGCGTAAATGTCCGTTCAGCCTGCCATTGTCTCTGTTGAAAACTTACTCTGGGGTCTATTGCTGCCTGGGGTGTGTCGAATTGCCCTTGCCTGACTGTGGGGCTCTGAGTCGCGTTTATGATATTGATTCCCTGATCCCCCGCCACGTTAGAGGCAGAATTGCGTGCGTATATTATTTTGGTTTCCTCCTCCCCCACCATGAAAGTCTGAGCCATCAACGCCGCCGCTTCCAAAGTCAAGTCCTTGGTCTCAATTAACTTTCGGAAAATCCCCGCATGACCGATGCCCTCAATAAAGAAGTCCCTTAACATCTCCCCCCTGCAGGCGTCTGTGAACTTACAGAGGCTGGCCAAATGCCTGAGGTCCGCAACGATGTCCGGTATGCTCTGTCCTTCACGACATCGGTGGGTATAGAATCTGTGTCAGGCCATGTGTATGCTGCTCGCCGGTTTGAGGTGCTCACCGATTAGTTTGCTTAGCTCTTCAAAGGTTTTGTCCGCCGGCTTTTTGGGTGCTAGTAGGTCCTTCATGAGTGCGTAAGTCTTATGTCCGCAGCTGGTCAGCAGATGGGCCCTTCGCTTGTCGGCTGCTGCATCTCACAGCCATTCTTTCGTGACAAAGCTTTGCTGGAGTCTCTCAATGAAATCGTCCCAGTCCTCACCAACACAGTACCTCTGTGCTACCTGTGGCCATTCTCGTGGGTCGTTGATTCCCGTTTCTCGTCTTGCTCAATGGCACAAAACCCACATGAGGCACATTCTATGGACAAGGTCACTCTATAACCTGAACCTTTATTCACAGGACCAAGAAGTGATGACACTGCGTGGCACCTCCCTTTATATACCTGGATGACCAGGTAAGGAGTGTCTCCCGCAAGTTCACCCCCTGTGGTCAAGGTATGCATTGCTTAAGCATATACAGTATTGCAGTGGTGTTACATAGAGGTTACATACATGACACTGATGGTCAAAACGGAGGACGGGACAGTAAGTTTCTGCGTCGCTGCAAAACCATTTCCGAAACTTCGGGCCATGCACTAAATCCTGGACGCCCTGTTTCATGCCCAGAAACAGCATTTACCTCCCCATCGGGGAGCAAAATGACGCGCAAAGAGCGGTACTTTTAGAAACATAAAAGGACCAATTGACTTAAAAAGCTCTTTTTTTTCATATGCTGTCCAAGGCTGTTCACTTGTCATTTAACCATATCCCTTAGTCCCTTCTCTCCACAGAAATGCAACTAATTGCCTTGAACTCCATTTATATTTGTCTACTTCAGTGGTTTTTCTTGATAAATTATTGCAGAAGTCCCTTACCCCTTGGCTTAAAAAATAGTTCCATCTAATTTCCCATTTTACCTCTAACTTCCTTTATTTTAACTTGTCACCCTTTCAACAGAATGAATACTTTGCCAAACTCAAGCTGGAAACTCGCTTCCTCTATTTATTAATGTTGATGTCTGTTGCGTCCTCCCATTGAAAACTCCTTTGTAAACAGTTCCTATGGATTTTGGATGCAATGAGTTTAAAGAAGGAACTGGGCAGTTCTTGTCAGATGGGATTCAGGTTTATGAGAAATTCACCAAAGGAATACTGTGGCTAGGTGGGTTGGATGAACCAAAGGTCTTCTCTTGACTGAAACGGTTACTATGGGCTGAATTTTCTGTGGTGATAGTGGGTGTAATCGGTGGCAGGTCAGGTGGGAAAGTTATTTTTTTTGACAGCGGGTTGGGAACTCACTGTTAACTCGCTCCCACAGGCCTTTCCGACAGGCGTATCTGTCAACGTGGAGCCGACACAATCTACAGCGGTGGGGGACCCAATTGAAATTATTATGAGGTACTTTGCAGGCACTTAAGAGCCTGTTTTTGCACGGGATTCACGCAGCTCGGGAACCACATTTGCCAAATGAGTTCTGTGGCCATTGCTCCAGCTAATTACTTGACAGCATGGAAAACAAACTAAAATAAAACTATGTTGATTACATCAGCTAAAAGATTGATGGAGATTCTGTTCTACTTGAAAAGCTACTGGTAAATGTTAATTTTTCACAGGCCATTCTCGGCTGTTGCCTTCCAACAGAACAGTAATTGCATTGAATTAATTTTTTTTTCTTTATCCGTTCCTGGGATGTGGGCATCACTGGCAAGGCCTGCGTTTACTGCCCTTTCCTAATTGCCCTTGAGAAGGTGGTGGTGAGCCATATTCTTGAACCACTACAGTCCTTGTGGTGAAGATACTCCCACAGTGCTGTTCGGGAGGGAGTTCCAGGATTTTAACCCAGCGACGATGAAAAAACAGTGATACATTTCCAAATCAGGATGGTGTGTAACTTGGGGGGGAACTTGCAGGTGATGGTGTTCCCATGCGCCT
Source organism: Pristiophorus japonicus (assembly GCF_044704955.1). Lineage (NCBI taxonomy): Eukaryota > Metazoa > Chordata > Chondrichthyes > Pristiophoridae > Pristiophorus > Pristiophorus japonicus. The sequence goes on along the minus strand of NC_091984.1, from coordinate 103,170,293 downwards.
GCTGCCCTTGTCCATCTCGGTTGTAGAGGTCGCGGGTTTGGGAGGTGCTACCTTGGTGAGTTGCTGCAGTGCATCTTCTGGATGGTACAAGATACCCATGGTTGTTGGATGCTTCAAGTGACCATGGGGTTCCAGACATGGTGACACGGGCTACAGCTGACATGGCAGTAGCCATTGAGCACCAGGCCGACGCTATGGTAGGCCTGCAGACTGTCATGTCGTCACTGCATGGTGGCATCAATTAGCTCTGTGATGTGCTGCAGACACAGTCTGCCCTGATGCAGAGCCAACTTGATGCCCCGCAGGCACTGACTGCTGCCATCGTGTCTGGGACCCCATCAATTCAACGGGGACCTAAGTTTGCTGAAGCAAGGCAGCAATCTATGGTCACCCAGATTGCTCTAGGTCCTGAGGCTCTGCCCCAGGGGAGTAGCAGCATGTCGGGCCTGTTGGAACATGATGTCCTCTCTCAGAACGACATCACTCTGCCCTTGCCCCTGCCGCTCTCTGCAACCAATCCACCACAGAGTGCTGCCGCCCATTCTGAGGTGATGCAGTCCACAGCTGGCCCTTCCAGGCCCGAGCTGCTGAGGAACGTCCTGCTAGGCTATTAGCTGTGACAGCTGTGCCAACAGAGTGACCTTCTACCAGCCTTGCTGCAGGCACTGAGACTCCATTGAGGAGGAGCAGTAGGCGTGGGAGGGGGGAGAAGGGAAGGGAAGTGGTGGGAAAGCACTAAGAAAGACCCGCTAAATACATGTGTACCAGTGGCCAGAGATGGTGACCTTGCTCGAAAATGAACTCATGTTAATAGTTGCACTTGGATGAGTCAATAAAGAATTGTCTGATAGTGGCCAGAGATGGTGACCTAGCTCGAATGTGAACTCATGTCAATAATTGCACCTGCAAGAGCCATTAAAGATTTGAGTGATACTGGCAAGAGATGGTGTCCTTTTTCGAATATGAACTAATGTGAATAGTTGCACTTGGATGTGGGTGATAATGTTTCAAAGGGTCTGGTATCAATTATTGTTTGTGTGGATGATGGCGTCCTTCAGTGCTTCTTTACAACACACTATGGACCAGACTTTCCATAAAGGTTCTCATCGTCCGATTGCCTGCAGAGAAGGATCGCTAACGTTTGGCGAAAAAAGCTGTCGAGAATTTCCATTTTAAAGGTAAAAGTAAGTAGAACTGATTGCCCGGCAAGAAAATGGGCATTGCCCACTCATTCTCGCCAGTTTTCTTGTCAGGTAAGTGCCAAGTTAGACAAATGGGCGGTCGTTATCGGAATGAACAGTAAGTAGAAAAATTTAATCCGAGGCTGCGGTTGGGCCTAGGGAGGGGGGAAAACTTTTTAAAAATTGTCATAAAAAAAAAATAAACACGTACAAACCATTCCCAAGACAGTTTTAACCCTAATCACCATGTTAAAATTTAAAAAAAATAATTAAAGAACCTTTACTTTACCTTTTTTTGCAGGGTACCCCCTTACCGCCCTGTAAAAGCAGCATTACAGGGCGGGTCTCTTGACGATCTGGACGTCGGGGGTTGAGGCCAAACTTATGCTCTGGCGGTTGTTCTTGGCGTTGCACATGGGTGGTTTGGGCCCAGTGGGTGACTTCAGATGTGGACAATAACGTTCAAAAACTTACATAGAAACTCTCGTCGGGCGAAAAACTAGTTGTAACGCTGAGAAAATCGCTGACAATGAAGCCGAACGTCTGGCCCTATGGATTTTGTTGTCATTAAAAAATCTTTTATTTTGTCACAATCTTGTCTTGCCATTTGTATACATGGAGACTTGGAGGGTGGGACGTGATGTCTTCAGCAGATCGCCAGGTGAATAGGTTGGCCATTCTGCACATTTTGCGTTATTCACTCGAATCGATGCACGATGAGTTTCTGATAAGCAGCCCTTGCAGCCGCAACAGTGTCAGGCTGCCTCATCCTTGGCTGAAGTTCCTCGTCTTCCTCCTCATCGTCATCATCCTCCTGAGGTGGATCATCATCCTTGCTAGTAATGGCTGGCCCCTGATGATGGCCAGGTTGTGCAGCATGCAGCACACAACGGTGAACATGGAGACTGTATCAGGTGAGTACTGAAATGCCCCTCCAGAGTGGTCAAGGCAGTGGAAATGCTGCTTCAGAACCCCGATAGTATGCTCTATAATGGTTCTGGTTGCGATATGGCTGCTGTTGTATCGCTGCTGAGCAGGGGTGGTGGGATTGCGGAGGGGTATCGTCAGCCAGGTGGCGAGACCGTATCCTTTGTTGCCGATGAGCCAGCCAAGCCCTTTATGCAGTGCCTGAAACAGTCGTGGCACCTGCTCTCCCCCAGGATGAAGGCATCGTGGTAGCTGCCAGGATAGCGTGCATTTACAGCGCGGTTCATACGCCTGGGATCGCAGACCAGTTGAATGTTGAAGGAGTGGTTGCCCTTTCGATTACGAAACACCTCTTCATCGTGAGGCGGGGCCCGCAATGCCACATGCGTACAATCAATGGCCCCCGAACCACGGGGAAGGCCGCTATCCTGGCGAAGCCACGGGAGCGCTCATCCAGTCCATGCATCGGCTGTAGAGTGAATTGGTCACCTGGCGAATGCAAACTGCGAGATGTTGCATACATCGCCTATAGGAGACTGGAAGGACATAGAAGTTGAGGGCAACTGTGACTTTCACTGGCACTGACAGCGCAGTTATGGTGTCAGCTGTGAGGTCTGTCTGCCGGAGGTGGCAGAGATTGTTGACCACCTCCTTGCAGAACCACAGCCTTCATAGGCACTGCTCCTTGGACATAGCAAGGTAAGAATAATGTGAATGGTTAACCCTCCATTTGTACGGCCTCCTGCCCCGAGTTCTGTAGCCTCTCCTCTGGCATGGACCCACATTCACCTGAAGCCGTCTCTGTAGTTGTTGCCTTTCAAGTCTTCACCACAGGGCGACATGGTATGCCATCACTGCCCCCATTAAGTTGCAGAAGGTAGCCGCGATATGCTAGTTGCCAATGTATCCGACCTGAAAACCACCAATGTTTGCAAAATGCTAGTTGTGAAGCTGGGTAGTCGCAGCACGCCATCACCTAGGCTATGCTGTGAGGAGAGAATGCAGCACTGACCACGACCTCTGTGGCCCGGCTGCAACTCCCTTTAAATACCACACCAGAATCTTTACTTTTTGTAGTGTGTGAGGCAGCAAAAGTGAATTTGGCGAGACTGGTGCCAAGGAGACGTTGCACGCGTACTGATGTCAGGATTTCCATGGCGGTAGTCGGCGGGGTGGCAAATCTTTACACCCTTGAAAAAGGGCAACCGAATTTCCCATCAGGCGGCACCTCTGCCTAATGCTGCCACCCAGCCATTCACGCCCCGTTGCTGCCTCACTCAGGCGTTATCAGCTGGCAGTAGCAACCGATTTGTGACTAAAGCACCAATAACTTCCCAATTAATGTACTTTTTAAATTATGTTCTTGATTGTATTTGCAGATGGAGTCATATTACTTAATAATTTTATTAAAATATTTCTTTGTCACTCATATATAACTTTTATTATATTATTGTGCAGTAAAGATCCAACATTTAATCTATGTTAGATTAAACTTAAAATGTAATGTGGCCAGGGTCCCTTTAAGGATCCCGGCTTAAAACGTATCATGAGTGACGTCACCACACCTGCTCCTTCTAATTGGGCCAGGTATCGTGCTGGGTGAGCTTAATAGGCCCAATTAAGGTAAGTTAATTTTGTACAGTGGGATGGAGCCAGCAACGAGGCCATACCAGACCCGCCAAGGTATGTAAAATTTTGGCCTATGATACTAAATATGTCCTAAAATACAAACAGAAAGTGCTGGAAAGACTCAGCAGATCAGGCAGCATCTGTGGAGAGAGAAACGGAGTTAACATTTCAGGTCGATGATCTTTCATCAGAACTGGAAAATTTTAGAGATATAACAGGTTTTAAACAAGTGCAGAGACATAGAAAGAGGAAGGTCAGGAAAGAACAAAAGGAAAGGTCTTTGATCGGGTGGAAGGCAGGAAAGATTAAATTACAAAAGGGATGATGGTGCAAAGCAAAAGAGATGGTAATGGGACAAGTAAAAAAACAAAAGATGGGTCTGGAAGAGCTGTAACTGGGAATAGCAGAATCATCAGTAGCTGCCGTCCAAAAAAATGGGGGCAGAGTTTATGGTCTGAAATTGTTGAACTCAATGTTGAGTCCAGAAGGCTGTAAAGTGCCTAATTGAAAGATAAGATGCTGTTCCTCGAGCTTACATTGAGCTTCATTGGAACAGTGTAGGGGACCGAGGACAGAAAGGTCAAAGTGGGAGTGGAGCAGAGAATTAAAGTGACAGGCGACCAGAAGCTCGGGGTCACGCTTGCGGACTGAATGGAGGTGTTCCGCAAAGCGTTCACCCAATCTGTGTTTGGCCTCCCCAATGTAGAGGGGACTGCATCGTGAGAAGCAAATACAGTATACTATATTGAAAGAAGTACTAAATGTGTCCTACCTTGTTGCATTTGTATGTTTCTTGTGATGTTATTCATGTTTTCAATAGGATTTTCTTATTAATGTGGCAGCGATATTGGAATTATTTAAAAGAACTGCTTTGCTGGCTGAAGTAAGTAGCCAGGTAAGTGTATTAATTTTTTTAACATCTTGTTCATATTTTTAAATATCTTTCTAAATCTAAATATATTTTTTTCTATATATATTTACTTACCATTTATTTGGATTTGGGCCTTCGGCCACTCACCCTTCCTCCGCAGATCTTGAACACTTCCCGTTCCACTGATTAGTTGCTCCAAAGGCCATTACTATCAACCCTAAAGTATTTAGATGAACTTAAATGGGCTGTGATCCCCTGGCCTGAGAGTTCTCCGGCCACTCCTTAATTGACAACCAGCTCTTATCGAATAGTCAGGATGTCCTGGCCCAACTCTTAGCCCAATTCCTGTCCCACCAGTTCATCAGCTATAATCCCTGACCCAATATCTGACCCCCCTTCCCCCACCCCCTCAAACAGCCCTTCCCTCTGCTCAGCTAGTATGTTCGCTTCTTATGCTGCTTGTCCCTTGCATTCCTTGCCTCTGTGAATTGTCCACTACAGAATTATATTTTCACCATCAGGTTCAAAATTGTTTTAAGTTTCAAACCAAAGACCCAGGTAGCAAATTATATTCATGCTGTGAGCTCATTATAATGAGTGAGGCATGTAGTTAGAGTTTCCCACGCTATTCACTGGCTGCACGCCTGTTTGGGGGGGCCAGAAATTGGTGTCTTCAATGCAAGTTAAAGTCAGCTAGCTCCTCTTAAAGGAGAGGTGCACTCTGACTGCAGAAAGAAGGAAACACTTCTGAACAGAGAGATGGCTGCTAGACCTGCAGATCATGCCTTCAGATTCTCGGATGCTGTTTTGGAGGTTCTGGTCCAGGCACTGGACATAAGGAGGGAGACATTGTTCTCCCCAGGGGGCAGAAAGCACTTGAGGCAGCAACTGCACCGCCAGTGGGAAGACATTGCAGAGGAGATCAATGCCAGGAGCTTAGCTCCCAGGACATGGCTGCAATGCTAAAAGAAGTTCAATTACCTCACTAGAGATGACAAAGTAAGAATACTGCTCTCTTACTCTCTGCTCACACTTCAACCTCACTAATCACAATAATCCCCACCTCCGCTTCCCTTCACTCTCCAACTTGTGTCAAGGCTTGGCGCAGAGCATGGAGGTTATTCTGTCCAACATGGACCAAACGATGAGCTCCATCATTAAAAAGTGGCATCCACTGTCATAGAGCCTCTCCTGACAGCTCTCACAGCTACCATGAAAGCGCAGATGGTTGCCATCTTAACTTTGGGAGCCACTGTTGACAGGAGCTTCCAGAGCATCACGATACTCCTGCACTCTGTTCTCACGCAGGGATGCGAGACCACTGAGGTGCAGTCCCAGGAGAGTGGGCTTGGCTCCATGGAAGTGGCACTTCCTCACCTCTCTCAGGATAGTGCCCTTATTGGTACCACACTGGCAGCTGGATCAGACTGCCCTAATCCATGCTGAGATGCTGCAATTTTCAGCTGTGCCCTCAAAGTCCAGAACTGGTCAAGGTCACCCACCACAGCTATCTGATGTCCTCAATGCAAGCTTGGCAGCCTTCCTCCTTCCAAACTGTAGCCACCAAGGAAATACTTTGTAGGAGCACTAGGATAGTCAAACGTGCATGGAAGACCGGCACTTACGGCTTGCACAAAGAATGATTCATAATTATTTCTGTTAACTGTTTGATACGGATGGAATTGAGTTGTTTGATAAATAGTTTTTTTGTTCCGGATTTGGTTTTGGTGTTTATATTTGTAGTGAAGTGAGGCTAAGACCTACAAGGCTGGTCTAAAGGAAGGCAACCAGATGGTGGTAGCAAGAATGGTGGTAAAGATTGTGGGGCTGTTGGTGTATTGGTGTTTGCAGGATGGTTTAAGTGAAGTGCTGTTCTCTGGGATCTCTGGCAACTTGGGGCACTGGTGGTCGATGCCTCTCCTGCTCTTCCCACTCTTCCTCCTCCTGCTGTACTTGTTGCTGCCAGTTGGTGATAAAGGTTGGTTCCTCATAATGACAAAAATTATGGAGCGTGAAAATCTGGACACCCTCTCAGGTATGGTGCAAAGCTCCTGCCAAATGGTCCAGGCAGCAAAAGCATTGCTTAAGCCAAATTGTTTGTTCGAAGACTTATCTGGGGATGGCATGACTCTCGTTGTAGGCCAGTTTTGCAGCTGTGCCCGGGTTCCTGACGAGTTATGAGCCATATCTGGAGGAAATAGTCCTTGTCACCAAGAGAACTGACGCATGATGATTGAGTCATGACTGCTGCCAGGAAATGGGACACAGACCTGCATGATGCATTGCCTGTGGTCGCAAACCGTGGTACGTTGAGGGAGTGAAATCCCTTTCAGTTGATAAAGATGCCAGGCTGGTTATGGGGAGTATGCAAGGCATATGGGTGCAGTCCTTTTGAAAAAAAGGCACTTCATACATTGCTCCCCAGTGAATTTGAGGTCAAAGTGCTCCCATAATACCTGCTGTTAATATGGCCTCTAGATCCTTCTCCCTCTTATTGCTGTGGGTATAGCCTCTAGATCCTGCTTTCTGCTGTCTTCCTTGTTGCTTCTCCTCATCCTTCAGCCTCAAAGGCAACCCTACCAGACCAGTCATACCTAGTCAAATAGTTTAGAAGGCAGCCAAAAACAGTGCAACACCAGCAAAATCTTCCTCTTAACAGTCAAAATTAAGTTTCCACAATCAGATAGCAGGCTAAAACTCACCCCCAAGGTAACCAACAATCTTAAATGAGAAATGACACACTTAAAATTCTGTTTATTTTTTACACTCACTTTCTTGTAAATTTCAAGACCACATATTTCAATCCAGCTCATAAACAACCAACTGCTTCAGATATGTATATATATAGAGAGCTGAAATGTGAAATGTTGAGTTGGTTGGGAGTTCAAACTCAACTCGCATAGCAGCTTTTTTCCACACTATGGGGTAGAGTTTGCGCACAATCTGGAAATTGCATCCAAAATGCACTTGAAATTGCACTGTTTAGATTACAGTTCAAGTTTCTGATAAAAATGATTTGCATAATCACAAACATAAAATCTTCCATGAACAAAGCAATCAATGGATGAATTACAACAATTGTACATTCCTGTCTGGCGTAAAAATAAAAAAGGGAAGGTGGCTCAACTGTGGCTATCTAGGGAAATCAGGGATAGTATTAAAGCCAAGGAAATGGCATACAAATTGGCCAGAAATAGCAGCGAACCTGGGGACTGGGAGAAATTTAGAACTCAGCAGAGGAGGACAAAGGGTTTGATTAGGGCAGGGAAAATGGAGTACGAGAAGAAGCTTGCAGGGAACATTAAGGCGGATTGCAAAAGTTTCTATAGGTATGTAAAGAGAAAAAGGTTAGTAAAGACAAACGTAGGTCCCCTGCAGTCAGAATCAGGGGAAGTCATAACGGGAAACAAAGAAATGGCAGACCAATTGAACAAGTACTTTGGTTCAGTATTCACTAAGGAGGACACAAACAACCTTCCGGATATAAAAGTGGTCAGAGGGTCTATTAAGGAGGAGGAACTGAGGGAAATCTTTATTAGTCGGGAAATTGTGTTGGGGAAATTGATGGGATTGAAGGCCGATAAATCCCCAGGGCCTGATGGACTGCATCCCAGAGTACTTAAGGAGGTGGCCTTGGAAATAGCGGATGCATTGACAGTCATTTTCCAACATTCCATTGACTCTGGATCAGTTCCTATCGAGTGGAGGGTAGCCAATGTAACCCCACTTTTTAAAAAAGGAGGGAGAGAGAAAGCAGGGAATTATAGACCGGTCAGCCTGACCTCAGTAGTGGGTAAAATGATGGAATCAATTATTAAGGATGTCATAGCAGCGCATTTGGAAAATGGTGACATGATAGGTCCAAGTCAGCATGGATTTGTGAAAGGGAGATCATGCTTGACAAATCTTCTGGAATTTTTTGAGGATGTTTCCAATAAAGTGGACAAAGGAGTACCAGTTGATGTGGTATATTTGGACTTTCAGAAGGCTTTCGACAAGGTCCCACACAGGAGATTAATGTGCAAAGTTAAAGCACATGGGATTGGGGGTAGTGTGCTGACGTGGATTGAGAACTGGTTGTCAGACAGGAAGCAAAGAGTAGGAGTAAATGGGTACTTTTCAGAATGGCAGGCAGTGACTAGTGGGGTACCGCAGGGTTCTGTGCTGGGGCCCCAGCTGTTTACATTGTACATTAATGATTTAGACGAGGGGATTAAATGTAGTATCTCCAAATTTGCGGATGACACTAAGTTGGGTGGCAGTGTGAGCTGCGAGGAGGATGCTATGAGGCTACAGAGTGACTTGGATAGGTTAGGTGAGTGGGCAAATGCGTGGCAGATGAAGTATAATGTGGATAAATGTGAGGTTATCCACTTTGGTGGTAAAAACAGAGAGACAGACTATTATCTGAATGGTGACAGATTAGGAAAAGGGAAGGTGCAACGAGACCTGGGTGTCATGGTACATCAGTCATTGAAGGTTGGCATGCAGGTACAGCAGGCGGTTAAGAAAGCAAATGGCATGTTGGCCTTCATAGCGAGGGGATTTGAGTACAGGGGCAGGGAGGTGTTGCTACAGTTGTACAGGGCCTTGGTGAGGCCACACCTGGAGTATTGTGTACAGTTTTGGTCTCCTAACTTGAGGAAGGACATTCTTGCTATTGAGGGAGTGCAGCGAAGATTCACCAGACTGATTCCCGGGATGGTGGGACTGACCTATCAAGAAAGACTGGATCAACTGGGCTTGTATTCACTGGAGTTCAGAAGAGTGAGAGGGGACCTCATAGAAACGTTTAAAATTCTGACGGGTTTGGACAGGTTGGATGCAGGAAGAATGTTCCCAATGTTGGGGAAGTCCAGAACCAGGGGTCACAGTCTAAGGATAAGGGGTAAGCCATTTAGGACCGAGATAAGGAGAAACTTCTTCACCCAGAGAGTGGTGAACCTGTGGAATTCTCTACCACAGGAAGTAGTTGAGGCCAATTCACTAAATATATTCAAAAGGGAGTTAGATGAAGTCCTTACTACTCGGGGGATCAAGGGGTATGGCGTGAAAGCAGGAAGTGGGTACTGAAGTTTCATGTTCAGCCATGAACTCATTGAATGGCGGTGCAGGCTAGAAGGGCTGAATGGCCTGCTCCTGCACCTATTTTCTATGTTTCTATGTTTCTAATGCATAATAGATTCTAATCGTTTTTTTTCTTTCCATTAAAATGTACCCGTTGATGTATTTAAGACTGGTCCACTTCTAATAACACAGCTGAAAATGGGTTTATCACACAAAATAGGCATTTTTAATAAGTGTCCAATCCTACACCAATGAGAAACCTGATTCAAATCACTGAAAATGACTTAAAAATAACTATACTGAACCATTTATTACTTTCATTGGTGTACACTAGTCAATGTCTTAGTAAATTAAATATTTTTTGATATGAAAAGACTTTGGGGGTGAAATTCGTTAGCACGCCGTTTGGAGTGTTAACTTTTAAAAGTTTGAAAAATTAACGGCAGGTGCAAACGATTGCCAACTCTGCTAAATTGGCCTTTAGCGCCCCTGGAAGGAAGAGGCTGGTAAATGAGGCGCTAATGATCTCAGTGGAGCATTGCAAGGACGCTAATTGCAGAGCGCTACCCAATTGCAGGTGACTTGTATTCAGTAATCATCCTTCAATCCTTCATATTGGCTGATTCCAGCACTTGAAGGGGAGGTAATATTAAGCTGCACCTACTGCATTTGAGGCAGACCTGTGAGCTACTGAAACAACTTTCTGGGATGGCTGTGGGAAATCTTGCTGCAAGAGAGAGGGCCAGGCGCTTCAATGATATGGCATTGGAGACATTAGTGGGGGCAGTGGAGAGAAGGAAGGATACACTGCTCCCCACATCTGGAAGGAGGCCATTGCCACAGGTCTTCAGGACCATGTGGAGAGAAGTGGCCGAGTTGGTGTCGACCAGCACTGTTGTCGATCGCACCCTGACAGTGTTGCAAGAAGTTCAATGACCTCAGTCGAGTGGTCAAGGTGAGTACATGCTTCCACACCTCCTACATACCAGCCTCTGAACCTCTGTCCACACTGAACAAACCACCACTCCCCCACCACTTGACCACTAAACATGTGCAGCTACTCAGACTCCCATCCTCATTGCATGCCTTGCGTACATTCAACCACAGCAGTCATATCTTCCACATACATAGCTGGTCTCTTACTCACACAAGTTCCTTTCTTTTGCAGGCCAAGATCGCAAATAGGAGGGAGCAGCAGAGGACAGCATGATCTCTCTGACCTGAAGGAGTGAGTGCTGCGGCTCATTGGGCCACAGGTGGTGGCCAGTGGAAACGCGACCCTGCTGGGGGTAACAATGGTATCTTTATCCCCTCTCCTTTTTTCATCCCACTTCCCTGTCACACCAGAAGGCTTTATCACTTTCCAGCTTCTGCCTTCCTTGCTCCATTCCTGCTCCCCTGACCTCACCTTACCGTGAGTTTTGTGCCATTAATCTTTCAGATATTCAGCAAGCAGATGTGCAGCCTGTATGTGAGCCCTCCCCCTCCCCCACCCCATCACACTGAGGAGGGAGAAGAGGACCCAAGCACTCCATCATTGCATCTCTCACACACAGGCACCAGCTCAGAGACTGGCACTAGGTGGTGCTTTAGAAGTTAGCTTAGCTTAGCAAAGGGGTCTGCACTGAGTGATGCACTGGGGCCTAACAGGCTGCAGCAAGGTCAAGGAGAAAGGGTACCTCAGGAGCCAGACATGATCGGTGCAATGGCAAGGGTGTCTGAGAGCCTCTCCGCTATGGTAAGGAGCATGGAGGAGTCTGCCTCCAACATTGCACAGAGCTCTGTACACACCATGGAGCCCATCATTTCCAGTCTGCAGACGATGGTAGACTCTCAGAGAAACCATGTGGATCCAGACCTTATGACGCGTGTCATGGGCAATGTGGCAGCTTCCATTGCAACACAGACAAAAGCAAAACAACGCCTTGGTGCTGTCATGCAGTCAATGACTGCTGGTATCGAGTCTCAGAATGCTCTAATGCAGTCTCAGCTGGCTGCCACGCATGGTCTGACTGATGTAATGCAGTCAATAACTGCTGGCATTGAGTCTGACACTGCTCTCATGCAATCTCAGCTGGATGCTGTTATGTATGTAACCTTTATGTAACAACATTGCAATACTGTATATATGGAAGAAATGCACACCTTGACCACAGGGGATGAACTTGTGGGAGACACTCCTCATCTGGTCACCCAGGTATATAAAAAGGGAGGTCCCACGCAGGGTCATCACTTCTTGGTCCTGTGAATAAAGATTCAGGTCATGGAGTGACCTTGTCCACAGAATGCGCCTCGTGTGGATTTGTGGTATTGTGTAAGGACTTTACATTGGCGACGAGAAATGGGAATCATCGACCCACGAGAATGGCTACCAGTAGCACAGATGAACAATACTGTTTTGGTGAGGACTGGGATGATTTCATTGAGAGGCTCCAGCAGAGTTTTGTCACAAAGGACTGGCTGGGAGACACAGCGGCTGACAAGCAAAGGGCTCATCTGCTGACCAGCTGTGGACCTAAGACTTACGCGCTCATGAAAGACCTGCTAGCACCCGAGATGCCGGCAGACAAAACCTTCGAAGAGCTCAGCAAACTAATTGGTGAGCACCTCAAACTGGCGAGCAGTGTACACACCGACGTCGGGAAGGACAGAGCATACCGGATTTCGTTGCGGACATCCGGCGCTTGGCCAGCCTCTAAGTTCACTGACGCCTGCAGGGGGGAGATGCTAAGGAATTTCTTTATTGAGGGCATCGGTTATGCTGGGATTTTCAGAAAGCTAATCGAGACCAAGGACTTGACCTTGGAAGTGGCGGCAATGATGGCTCAGACCTTTGTGGCGGGGGAGGAGGAAACCAAGATAATATACGCGCGCAATTCTGCCTCCAACGTGGTGATGGATCAGGGAGTCAATATCATAAACGCGACACAGAGCCCCGCAGGCAGGCAAGGGCAATTCGAGACATCCCAGAAAGCAATAGACCCAAGAGTAAGTTTCCAACAGAGACAATGGCAGGCTGAATGGACATTTACACCCCCCCAGTTCACAATGCGGCCTGGGATGGGGCCATTGACACCTACTAACAGGGTGCTCAAGAGCAGTCAAAGGGACAATCAGTGAGGAATGCCTTGCAACAGCTCTTTTGTTCACAACAATGGGAATCTCAGTTCATGCTGGAGGTGTGGGGGCAGGCATGCTGCCAGGACTTGCAGGTTTCAACAGTTCGTCTGCAGAAATTGTAACCTCAGTGGCCATTTAGCCAAAATGTGCAGAAAGCCTGTAATCAGGCTAATATACGAGCGGATGAACCAGATGAGGGGTCTGCGAGGCAGGGTGATGCTTGGGGCAAATCAATGGACGCTGATGTTCAGTGGGTGCATGTGGCAAACATTCACGGCTCATATACCAAAAAGCAACCTATGATGATGAAAGTCCTATTAAATGTCATCCCTGTACGCATGAAGCTGGACACGGGGGCCAGCCAGTCACTCATGAGTGTGCAACAATTCGAAAAGCTGTGGCCACTCAAAGCCAGCAGACCCAAACTAGAACGCATTGAGACGCAATTACGGACGTACACCAAAGAAATCATTCCAGTGCTAGGCAGTGCAAGGTTGGCGGTCACACACAATGGATCGGTGAACCGGCTGCCGCTCTGGATTATCCCGGGCAATGGTCCCGCACTGTTGGGGAGGAGCTGGTGAGCTGAGATGAACTGGAAATGGGGGGATGTGCACGCCATGTCATCTGTGGAGCAAAGTTCATGCTCACAGGTCCTACAGCAATTTGAGTCACTATTTCAGCCTGGCGTTGGGACGTTCAAAGGTACCAAAGTGGTGATACGCATCACCCCGGACGCCAGAGCAGTGCACCACAAAGCCAGAGCGGTGCCGTATGTGATGCGGGAGAAAATTGAGAGCGAGTTGGGCCGTTTGCTGAGAGAGGGTATTATCTCGCCCATTGAATTTAGCAACTGGGCAAGCCCCATCTTTCCTGTCCTAAAAGCAGATGGCTCGGCCAGGATCTGTGACGACTACAAGGCCACTATCAACCGGGTGTCCCGACAAGACCAATACCCGCTCCCGAGAGCGGAGGATCTTCTCGCCACGCTAGCTGGCGGCAAGCTGTTCACCACGTTGGACCTCACCTCAGCCTACATGACCCAAGAACTGGCCGACGAATCTAAACTACTGACCACCATCACCACGCACAAGGGACTGTTTGTTTACAACAGGTGTCCATTTGGTATTCCATCAGCGGCCGCGATTTTTCAAAGAAACATGGAAAGCCTGCTCAAATCCATCCCTGGAACAATCGTATTTCAGGACAACATCCTCATCACGGGTCATGACACCGAGGAACACCTCCACAACCTGGAGGAGGTGCTACGCTGACTGGACTGGGTAGGCCTGCGACTCAAGAAGTCTAAGTGTGTGTTTTTGGCTCCCGAGGTTGAGTTCCTGGGCAGGAGGGTTGCTGCAGATGGGATTCGGCCTACCGAATCCAAAACGGAGGCGATTCGACAAGCACCTAGGCCCTGCAACACATTGGCGTTGCGTTAATTTCTGGAACTCTTGAACTATTTCGGGAACTTTCTGCCGAACTTAAGCACATTGTTGGAGCCGCTTCACGTGTTCCTGCGTAAGGGTTGTGATTGGTTTTGGGGGGACTGTCAGGAACGGGCTTTCAATCAGGCGCGGAACCTATTTTGTTCAAATAAGTTGTTGACCCTGTACGACCCCCGTAAGAAATTGGTTCTGACATGTGATGCATTGTCCTATGGGGTTGGGTGCGTGTTGCAGCATGGTAACGCTGAGGGCCAACTACAACCTGTAGCTTATAAGAATTAGGAACAGGAGTAGGCCATCTAGCCCCTCGAGCCTGCTCCGCCAGGTCGCTCTCTCAAGCTGAACGGTGTTATGGGATGGTTGAGAAGGGAGCACTCGCATGTGTCTATGGTGAAAAAGATGCATCAGTACCTTTTTGGCAGGAGGTTCGAATTAGAGACGGACCATAAGCCGTTAACCTTGCTGTCTGACAGCAGGGATGTTATCAATGCCAATGCATCAGCTCGCATACAGCGATGGGCTCTCACGCTCGCTGTGTATGACTACTCCATCCGGCACCGGCCTGGCACTGAAAATTGCGCTGACACGCTCAGCAGGGTTCCACTGGCCACCACCGAGGAGGCAGCAGAGCAAAGCGCTGAGATGGTCATGGCTGTCGATGCCTTTGACAGCGCAGGCTCCCCCATCATAGCCCGCCAAATCAAAATCTGGACCAACAGAGATCCCCTCCTATCCCTGATTAAGAAATGTGTCCTGACTGGGGATTGGGCGCCCGCACACGGAGCATGCCCTGAGGAGGTCAGGCCGTTTCACAGACGGATGGATGAGCTCTCCATCCAAGCCGACTGCCTACTATGGAGCAGCCGTGTAGTCATGCCCCAGAGGGGTAGGGAAGCATTCATCAGGGAACTCCACAGCGAGCATCCAGGCATCGTGCTGATGAAGGCCATTGCCCGGGCACGTGTGGTGGCCGGGAATTGATTCAGACCTAGAACATTGTGTTCGCAGTTGCACGACGTGTGCCCAGCTAGGTAATGCCCCAGGGAGGCCCCGCTCAGCCCCTGGCCCACTAGGTCATGGTCACGTATTCACGTAGACTACACGGGCCCGTTCATGGGAAAAATGTTTCTCATTGTGGTTGATGCGTACTCGAAATGGATCGGGTGCATCATTTTGAATTCGTGCACGACATCCACCACCGTGGAGAGTCTGCGCGCGGTCTTTGCGACCCATGGCTTGCCGGACATCCTTGTTAGCGATAATGGCCCATGTTTCACATGCTACGAATTCTGGGAGTTCATGTCGGGTAATGGCATTCACCATGTCAGGACAGCACCGTACAAGCTGGCTTCCAATGGCCAGGCGGAATGTGCGGTCCAAATCATAAAGCAAGGCATGCTCCAGATTCAAGGCCCCTCCTTTCAATGCCGCCTATCGCGCCTCCTGCCGGCCTATAGGTCCCGACCGCACTCGCTCACGGGGGTCCTGCCCGCGGAGCTACTCCTGAAACGAACACTCAAAACTCTCTTGTCCCTCATTCATCCAGTCCTGTCTGACATTGTTGAGGGCAAGCGCCAGACCCAAAACAAGTACCATGACCGAAATTCAAGGGGGAGATGTATAGAAATTGATGACCCCGTATTTGTACTCAATCACGCTTTGGGGCCCAAATGGCTTGAGGGTACTGTAATAGACAAAGAGGGGAATAGGGTCATAGTGGTTAAGCTTAACAATGGGCAGATATGCGCAAGCATCTGGACCAAGTGAAAAAAGGTTCGGACACTGAGGAACCTGAGGAAGATCATGAGATGGTGCTCACACCACCACCAGTGAACGAGCAACAAGAACATTCAGCAGCATGCACAGTCCCTGCGGTCAGCCCGGACAGGCCGGAACCACCACAGGTGACAGACACGCATACCAAGGCTCAACAACCAGAGCCTCAACTGCGGCGCTCCACGAGAGAGCGCAGACCACCCGAGAGACTTAACGTATGATCCCAATAAGATGTTGAGGGGGAGGTGATGTCATGTATGTAACCTTTATGTAACAACACTGCAATACTGTATACACGGAAGAAATGCACACCTTGATCATAGGGGGTGAACTTGTGGGAGACACTCCTCACCTGGTCACCCAGGTATATAAAGGGAGGTCCCATGCGGGGTTATCACTTCTTGGTCCTGTGAATAAAGGTTCAGGTCATGGAGTGACCTTGTCCACAGAATGTGCCTCGTGTGGATTTGTGGTATTGTGTAAGGATTTTACAGATGCCACGCGTGCTCTGACTGCTGCCATCACTGTTGGGTCCAGCAGCCACCAATCTATGCTCCATGAGATTGGTGGGGATGCTGAGGCCTTGCCCTGGGGGAGTGGCAGTGGGTCAGAGGAGCAGGAGATGACAGCATTCCTGATCACACCACTGCCACTCTGCCATTGCACTTATCGTTGTCTGTCACCCAGCCAGCCCAGACTGCCACCGGCCAACCTGAGGTGTTGCAGTCTACAGCTGGGTGTTCGAGACCCAGAGCTTGTCGAGGGCATCCTGCAAGGCCATCTGTAGTCTCTGGCCCTGACACACAGCAGCCTTCCACCAGCTGTGCTACAGCCATAGGGAACACACTGCGAAGGAGCTGTAGAATAGTTAAACCGAGTGTTGAGCGGGGATATAAGGAAATGCACAAATATATTTGTTCTTTATGATACTCTTAAATATCATGACATAAATTTGAATAGGAATGTTTCATCTTTGATGTTGTCTCTCATTTCAGTTTTGGGGCATTAATGTGCTGATGGGGACATCCAGAGGAACGGGAAGTGGGATAGAATTCAGTGGAACTGAAGTCTGATGAGACGGTCACGGACTGTCCATGCTGAATTGCGATTGTTTGCCTGCCTCCTCCATTGCTGGTGTTGCTCATGGTCTGCAGGGTTGTAGTAATACCCGCCCTTCTGTATGGATCTGAGGCATTGACGATGTATAGAAGGTACCTCAAGTTGCTGGAGATATATCACCAACGATGTCTGCGCAAGATCCTGTAAATCCCCTGGGAGGACAGGCATACCAACATCAGTGTCCTCGACCAGGCTAACATCCCCAGTATTGAAGCACTGACCACACTCGATCAGCTTTGCTGGGCATGCCACATAGTTCGCATGCCAGATACGAGACTCCCTAAGCAAATGCTTTATGTGGAACTCCTTCATGGTAAACGAGCCAAAGGAGGACAGCGGAAATGTTACAAGGACGCCCTCAAAACCTCCCTGGTAAAGTGCGACATCACCACTGACACCTGGGAGACCCTGGCCGAAAACCGCCCGAGGTGGAGAAAGTACATCTGGGAGGGCATTGAGCTCTTTGAGTCTCAACGCAAAGAGCGTGAAGAGGCCAAGCGCAGGCAGTGGAAGGAGCTAGCGGCAAACCAGAACCCACCGACCCCTTCCGTCGACGAATGTCTGTCCCACCTGTAACGGTCTGGCTCTCGTATCGGACTGTTCAGCCATCAAAGAACTCACTTTGAGAGTGGAAGCAAGTCCTCCTTGATTCCGAGGGATTGTCTATGATGATAATGATGCTAGTGTTGCTGCTCCTGCTTGTCGTCGTCGTCCTCCTCCTCCTCCTCTTCCTCCTGAGGTGGTGGAGCTATGCCTGGTGGCAATGGCTGCACCCTCATAATAGCCTAGTTGGACAGCATGCAGCAGATGATGACAGATAGGGACACCTTAACAAGCCGAGTACTGGAGGACTCCTCCCGAGCGGTCAAGGCAACTTGAGCACGTGGATGGTCTGCTCAATTATATTCCTGGTGGTGGCATGGCTCTCATTATATGAGAGCTGGGCAGGAGTGCTGAGGGGAGTAATGAGCCAGGTGGAGAGCGAATAGCCCTTGTCTCCAACCAGCCAGCCGCGAGCTTGATGTGGTGGCTGGAAGAGAGCTGGCACACCGGTCTGACACAGGATGAATGCATCGTGGCTGATGCCAGGTTAGCGGGAATTGTCGGTGAGAATTCTGCGTGTGTGGTCGCACACAACTGCACATTCAGTGAATGGTAGCCTTATGGAATAACTCAAGATTGTGATGCGGTGTCTGCAATGCGACGTGGCTGCAGTCTATGGCGCTCTGCATCATGGGGATGCCCATTATCCTGGCCAAGCTAGATGCAAGCTCCAGCTGCTTCTCTGGTCATGGGGAAGGAAATGTATTCCTTTCTTGCAGATGGAGCAATGGATGGCAAACTGGGAGATGTTGGAGATGTCTCCTGTTGCACACTGGAAGGATCCATTGGGGTACAAATGGAGCGTGATGGTCACCTTGACTGCCACCGAGGGAGTCGTCCTCACCCTGGTCTAAGCTCGAGGTCTGGTTGCAGCAGATGGCAGGGGGCCGAAATTGCCCCTCTCCTTAAGGCCTGTTACCACTGCAAATCGGCGGCCATGATACGGAGTAGAGTGGCCGTCGATTTTTTGTGGAATGGCTGCTTATAGCCCAATTGCCCTTCTGAGGTTTCCCAGTGGTGAGCTGATCGCCCCCCCCACCTCCACCACCGCTCCGCTGCTGCTATTTCATCTTAAGTGCATCATCTCCGTGTGCACTGCCGATCTACCCCCCTCGATGGCGACATTACATAAAAACATAAGAACAAAAGAAATAGGAGCAGGCGTAGACCACCTGACCCCTCGAGCCTGCTCCGCCATTCAATAAGATCATGGCTGATCTGATCATGAACTCAGCTCCACTCCCCTGCCCAATTCCCATAACCCTTTATTCCCTTATTGCTCAAAAATCTGTATCTCCACCTTAAATATATTCAATGACCAAGCCTCCCACAGCTCTCTGGGGCAGAGAATTCCATAGATTTACAACCCTCTGAGAGAAGAAATTCCTCCTCATAGTTTTAAATGGACGGCCCCTTATTCTGAGACTATGGACTAGATTTTACACTTTTGTGCTTATCGCCCAAAAATGGGCATTATTTCCGGCGTGGGCGATAAAAATGGGTTTTCAGATCGCCGGTTTCTTGCCCATTCTCAAAGCACATAGTCTCCATTTTTGAAATTGGGCGTTACTGCGAGTGATATGAAATGGGCGGTAGTGTTAAATCTCGCTGACCTTCTGCCATAAAGTCCCCCCGCTATAGATGCGGCATTATGTGTGGGTCATGGATTGTTAACAGGTTTATTAGGCATGAAGTGAATAGCGACAATGTCATGACATCCGGATTTTTTCCACTGTGGGTGTAAAGGGGGTTGGAAGAACGTGATACTACTTCCCTGAGTTCCCCCTCTCTCCTCCGAATGCCCCTCCAGCTTCCCCATCTCTCTCTCCCCCGTGTCTCTCTCCCTCTCCAAACCCCCGCCCCCCCCCCGGCTCCCTCTCTCCCCACTTCCCCCCCACCCCCCCAACCCCCCGGCGCTCTCTCGCTCTCGCTCTCTCTCTCTCTCTCTCTCTCTCTCTCTCTCTCTCTCTCTCTCTCTCTCTCTCTCTCTCTCTCTCTCTCTCTCTCTCTCTCTCTCTCTCTCTCTCTCTTCCACCCCCGCACGCCACCTCCCTCCCCGCCCGTTGCCTCTTTCTCTCTCTCCCACCTGCTGCCTCTCTCTCTCCCCACCCGCCGCCTCTCTCCCTCCCAATACCATTCGATGTTTTTTCTCTCCCGCAGAAGGCCGCAATAATGCAAAGGCTGGAAGCAATGTTTCAGCAGCAGACTACATGCGGACTCATTGAGGCCCCACTTCTGGTTCCAGTTTCGGGTCCGAGGAATCTGCGCATGCGCGAGAGGCATCGGGGGCAGAGTCCAGAGACACAGGTGCAGAAAAATCACAGTGCATAGAGTCACTCTGTTATAAATTGGGATTCTGAAACCTGCTCATTAATGCGTAATCTTATACTGTACTTATTGTGCCTGAACAATTCAGAGAATGACTGGGACCTGCTCTGTACAATATATGTTGTTCTAGTACATTCCTCTTGGCTGGTCAGATGCCAGTGACAGTTGCCAGTGGGTCTAAAGGCCAGACTGCAAATAGAAAAAAATTGCAATGAAGAGAATTAAAGTTCCTGTTTCATACTTGAACTTGTTTGTGTCTAATCATAAAGTGCTTAATTTTGTTTTAATCAATAGCTATTTGACTAAGGTACAGTTTCAAATATAAAACAAAAAGGAACTGAGTGGGTTTTCAAATTTTTTTTGTGTGGGCTGCATACTGTGTACCATCATCATCATCATCATAGGCAGTCCCTCGAAGACTTGCTTCCACTGGTGAAGTGAGTTCTTTGGTGGCTGAACAGTTCGATACGAGAACCACAGACTCTGTCACAGGTGGGACAGATAGTCGTTGAGGGAAGGGGTGGGTGGGACTGGTTTGCCGCACGCTCTTTCCGCTGCCTGTGCTTGATTTCTGCATTGCTCTCGTCGTTGAGACTCGAGGTGCTCAGCGCCCTCTCGGATGCACTTCCTCCATCTCGTGCAGTCTTGGGCCAGGGACTCCAAGGTGTCAGAGGGGACGTCGCACTTTATCAGGGAGGCTTTGAAGGTGTCCTTGTAACATTTCTGCTGCCCACCTTTGGCTCGTTTGCCGTGAAGGAGCTCCGAGTAGAGCATTTGCTTTGGGAGTATCGTGACTGGCATACAAACTATGTGGCCTCACTCCAACCCTCTTCTCAATCTTCCTCGCTGCCATGCTCCACCTCGCAGTCAACAAGCTCTCCGCTGGAGTGTAACTAAACTACAGAACCAGGGAAGCTATTTAACCTATGCCACTTCCAGGCCAGGTCCAAGATCACCCCAACCTCTATCTTTGAACTACAGTATGCGGGCGACGCCTGCATCTGTGCACATTCTGAGGCTGAATTCCAAGATATAGTCGATGTATTTGCTAAGGTATATGAAAGCATGGGCCTCACACTAAACATCCCTAAGACAAAGGTCCTCCACCAGCCTGTCCTCACCGCACAGCACTGCCCCCAGTCATCAAGATTCACGGCGCGGCCCTCGACAACGTGGACTATTTCCCATACCTCGGGAGCAAAAGCAGACATTGATGCGGACATTCACTGCCTCCAGTACGCCAGTGCAGCCTTCGGCCGCCTGAGGAAAAGAGTGTTCGAAGACCAGGCCCTCAAATCTACCACCAAGCTCATGGTCTACAGGGCTGTAGTAATACCCAAACTCCTTTACTAATTCATTTACGCCAAAATTTCTGCTATCTTTTATGCTTTCACTTGTTTGTGCCCAAATTATGCATGTATTGTTGTTGTATCTGGGCACAAATCAGTAAGAAACTCTGGGCCATAAAGTTTAAATTAATGTTCTCATGAATTTGCATTGTACATCAGATTGCTGATACTAACACGTCTTAGTGCTCTGATTTAGAATTTATTTACCAATGAGGCACAACACTAAGAATAGCCGCCTCCAAACCTCCAAGCACACAGAATTCAAACAGGACAAACCAACAAATAAGATATACAAGTGCAAGAAGGGTCGAATTGCCCGTGCTTCAAGAGCTGAATTGTCAGAGCTTGTGAACCACATGTGGCCCTAAGATTATAGGTTGGATATCCCTGGATTCGACACATTTGGGAGCTGGGTTGAAATTCAGTGCGCGCTGATGGACTGAAAGTCTGCTCTGTCTACTGTTTGCAAAAGTTCCATAAGCGTGATCTCAGTCCAGTTCCTAGTGGGCATTGGACTATGGCACAAAACTGCTGTTTGCTTAGCATGATGAGGCACTAAAAGTTGTCACTTTCAATCAGAGAGGCCCCAGGGTAAATGAAGTGGAAAATGGAAAAATGAAACACTGGTAAATTAGGGAATGCATGTTGGGGCTGAGCCCCATTGTTGAGGTACAGCTTTAGTCTGTAACTGCTATAAAAACTTGATGCTGAAGTGGAAAATGTTCAATTTCCCAGCACTAATATCTGTTACAAGCATATAATTCCTGAAAAAATGTTCCATTGCATCATTACTACAATAATGACAAATTTTAGTTATTTTTCTAAGTTTGACATGGTGCTTAAAGTCAAGTGAAAACTCTCTCTAAAAGGTTTATTTGCTTTAATGCACTTTCAAAAATTCTGGGGAGTATTGAAGGCTGCCTCCAGAGCAATCCAGGCATCGGTCTGCCTGTAGGAGATGGCATATCTCTGTCAGCACTTTCTTTCGGAAGCGCAGCCTTCTCACACACTGTTCCTGTGGGGGATAAGGTCTCCTCCCCAGACGTCTTCGGCCTCTCCTCATCCATGGGCAGACATTGCCAAGAGCCCTTCTTCTAGCTTGACGCCGCCTGGCAATAGCATGGAACATGATACGCTGTCGAACTAGTAATGCCCCCATTAAGAAGAAGATTATGTCCATTGTACCCCTTAGTGGACGGAATCTGCATTGTGACTCTAGGAGAAGCTCTTCAGCCACAGGGAGAAGACGGTTGAAGAGGATTCTTGTGATGACTTTCCCAGTGGCCGACAGCAGGGAGATTCCTCTGTAGTTCCGCAGTCGGACTTGTCCCCTTTTTTGAAGATGGTCACAATTACAGCATCTCTGAGATCTCCCCGCAAGCTCTCCTCCTTCCAGATAAGAGAAATGAGATCATGCATTCGTGCCAGTAGTTCACAGCACTTCCCTCCAGTCATCAAGATCCACGGCGTGGCCCTCAACAACGTAGACCATTTCCCATATCTCAGGAGCCTCCTATCAACAAAGGCAGACATTGATGCGGAGATTCAACATCACCTCCAGTGCGCCAGTGCAGCCTTCAGCCATCTGAGGAAAAGAGTTTTCGAAGACCAGGCCCTCAAATCTACTACCAAGCTCATGATCTACATGGCTATAGAAATACCTGCTCTCCTGTATGGCTCAGAGCCATGGACGATGTACAGAAGACATCTCAAATCGCTTGAGATATATCACCAACGAAGTCTCCGCAAGATCCTGAAAATCCCCTGGGACGACAGGCGCACCAACATTCGTGTCCTTGTCCAGGCTAAAATCCCCAGTATTGAAGCACTGACCACACTCGATCAGCTTCGCTGGGCAGGCCACATAGTTTGCATGCCAGATACAAGACTCCTTAAGCAAATGCTATATGTGGCGCTCCTTCATGGCAAACGAGCCAAAGGTGGTCAGCGTAAATGTTACAGGGACACCCTCAAAGCCTCCCTGGTAAAGTGCGACATCACCACTGACACCTGGGAGACCCTGGCCGAAGACTGCCCTAGGTGGAGAAAGTGCATCCGGGAGGGCGTTGAGCTCTTCGAGTCTCAACGGCGAGAGCATGAGGAGGTCAAGCGTAGGCAGCGGAAGGAGCGCGCTTCAAACCAATCCCACCCACCCCGTCTCTCGATGAATGTCTGTCCCACCTGTGACAGAGTCTGTGGCTCTCATTTGGATTGTTCAGCCACTAAAGAACTCACATTAGGAGTTGAAGCAAGTCTTCCTCGATTCCGAGGGACAGCCTATGATGATGATGCTTCTCCGCCATACTTTAGTGTCTCAGCGGGGATTCCTGATGCTTTGTTGTTCTTGAGCTGACGGATGGTCTTTTGTATCACGTGCAGGACTCCCAAAGCAAACACCGTACTCGGAACTCCTACACGGCAAGCGAGCCCAAGGTGGACAGAGGAAATGTTTCAAGCACACCCTCAAAGCCTCCTTGATAAAGTGGAACATCCCCACTGGCACCTGGGAATCCCTGGCCCAAGACCGCCCTAAGTGGAGGAAGAGCATCCGGGAAGGTGTTGAGCACCTCAAGTCTCATCGCCGAGAGCATGCAGAAACCAAACGCAAACAACCAGACTACCCACAACCCTTTTCTTCAACCACTGTCTGTCCCATCTGTGACAGAGACTGTCATTCCCATATTGGACTGTACAGTCATCTGAGAACTCACTTTTAGAGTGGAAGCAAGTCTTCTTCGATTTCTAAGGACTGCCTATGATGATGATGATGATGCCCCCATTAAATTCTCTCACTGAAGTTGGTAAGGGCACTGTAATGGCAGATAAAAGTGCCGTTTGCAAGTCGGAGCTTCACGCAGCGTACTGTGCGCAACTGTTGCAGTCAATGTGACTTGTGATGTAGGAACCTCATCCCTCCATTTAGATACGCTGCCAATACCGCCTGTTGCACCCTGGGAACACCTGGTTTTTCAGATGTTTCCTGGGCGGGCAGCAAATGAGGTGTTAGGGCCTAATTTTGCATCTGGGGCAGTAGCAGAGCGTTGTAGGACGATTTACGTCATGATCTCAGTAAAACTAGAGGACGGGGTGGTAAGTCTTTGCGCCGCTGCAAACCAGGAGCAGAATTTTCCTTCCAGGGCACCAGCACAGGCGCAAGTGAGCTGAAAATCCAGCCCTCAGTCTTCTATTTTCAAGAGAAATTAGTCCTTTGTCTCTTTATTTTCTCAATACTACTAATGTCCTCTGAACTACCGCTCTTGTTTCTCCAAAGCTCCAAATACATGGTCATACATACCCTTCCTCCTCCCTGTATTGAAAGGAAGACTTATCACACTGTCTCCTACTCTAATTCATTTTTTCTTCGAGCTTCAAAACTCTGAAATTCATTAAGTCTCTCGTTATACCCTTCCTCCTACAGGCTTTTAAAACTCAAGCTTGATATCATCTAATTATCACTTCTTCATTTACCTCATGTTCTCTCTTCCTATTTACAATCTAAATGATGTCCTGCTCTATGGGCCCCGATCCTGAACCTAGGTTTATGAAAAAAAGTCTTTAAAAAAACTACATGGGGTAAAAAGTGAGATATCGAATGGAGAAAAAAAGTGCAGAGAAAGAGACAGAAAGTGAGGCTGAGGGGGATAAATTGGGAGATGAATTAAGAAAGGGAGAGAAAAAGAAAAGCAAGAGAGACCAGAATAATGAGAAGGGAAAGAGAAAAGTAGGAAAGATGGAAAGGAAGCGACAATACAAAAGAAATAGATTGGGAAGAAAGATGTGACCGTGATAGTGGGGGAGATAAAGTAGTAGGAGACCAGATTTGTCAAAAGGGAGAAATATGTGGGGCAAACGAGGTGTGTGGGAGTGAAAGGTGGAAGAGGTATAATTGAGAGAGAAATGGCACCAGAGAGAGACAATTTGTGGGTATTGTGAATGATGGGGTAAGAGACAGAAGAGTACAAAAGAGGTTTTGTATGTGTGCTCAAAAAGAAAGGTAACATAAAATGTTATGGGGCAGATCAAAGATTATGAACAGGGTCAAAGGTTAAGATCTGGAGATGAATACCCACACCTTCTTAACAAATTCTACTGATGACGAGTAAAGGTCTCTCTACTCTGCCCTGTACTAACTATCCTTCAGAGTGAATTCGGCAATCTAGTCCCAATTTCTTTTGTACTGATTTCTGTCACAATGTTTTGTATAGAATTTTACTAAACATGCTTGAAATTCTGGGCTTATTGTAAATTTAATGGAATAGCTTTAATAATGGAAAAATAAACATCTAACAATTCTAGCATTTCAATCATTTTTATTGAAAGACATACATGTGTGTATATATATAGCACTCGAAACATAATGAAATCATTATGATACCAAAATTCATCACCTCACCGCCCGCTGCCGCCTACTGCTGCCGACATTGCTCTTGATCTTCCCAGTGCCACTTTCGAGGCAGCCTGGAGCGGGCGGGAGGAGAGAGCTGTCGGGAACCATCAGCTGACGGCCAAGTGGCGCAACTGACCGCCCGCCGAGCTCCTAGATTCCTGCGGGCGGGACTCAGCGGCAGAACGGGGGTGGACCGCTGTCTGGAGGCTGGTCTGTCCCCAACAGTAAGTAGGAAGAATCTGAAAAAAAAGGTAAGTGAACATTTTTAAAACATTTTTCAACAGCGACTTACCTGCATGGGGTCCCCTGGAGGGCTTCCGATAGTTTGTTTATTTTTTATTGGTGATTATTTTTCCAGCTCTTCGACTCTCCATGAGCCCGACTCCATCCTTGGCGGCACTTGGGCGGCAAGAACTCTGTCTCCGAGAATGAGACCTCCCACCCGCTGCTGCCCAAATTGGCAGCGTGCGTCGTCCATTTGCTGCCCACCGACCTTCGAGGAACTTCAGCCATGAATATCCTGCCCAAAGTACCGTCCGGTACCTCAGCAGCCATCGGCGGCACTTGGGCGGGCGGAGGCCTTGATGAAAGTCGGCCCCTATGAGACAGTATTCCCATCCTTTCTCTCCTAGCAGGCTTGGCTGACGGTGACTAACTTACTCCCGCTATAAAACATAGACATAGAAACATAGAAAATAGGTGCAGGAGTAGGCCATTCGGCCCTTCTAGCCTGCACCGCCATTCAATGAGTTCATGGCTGAACATTCAACTTCAGTACCCCATTCCTGCTTTCTCGCCATACCCCTTGATCCCCCTAGCAGTAAGGACCTCATCTAACTCCTTTTTGAATATATTTAGTGAATTGGCCTCAACAACTTTCTGTGGTAGAGAATCATGATTTGATACTAGCCTTCTCAGAATAGCATAGCGTTCCTGTGGTGTACAGTGGCCATAAAGCTGCCAACAGTAAGCAACTGTAACTTAATGAATTTGCACTTTTGTAGCTTGTCTCATTTCTCTGTTAGCTCAATGAATGTATGGGCATTACAATCTAATTTTGCTGGAGAGAGCTCAATGCTGTTTTTAAATTCTCACAAGCACAAGAATCTGAAAACTTGACCTAAAACCTTTCCAGGAAAACAACAGGCAATAGCTGACTAGTTAGTTCCAAATTCCCTGAAAAGATTGAATAAAACCAGTTTTCACTTCAAAATCAGCACTATTAGGGAATATGACTTCAGTCGTGGCTTTTGGCTGCTTTGAGTTGCATGTTCCAACCTTGGGAAAGAAAGAACAAGTGAAAAGCTGTTTGAAGCATATTCTATTCCTTTAACAAAACATCCTTAACTATTTTTTTCCCAATTTTCCTTCTGCTGCTGTTGAATGCTAGCTAGGATTCCATGGGTGTGGGAAGCTCTTTAATGCCTCAACCAGATGGCTATTCTTCATTTGTAAATCTAAATAGTCACTGTGGCAGGTTGTTTACTCGTGGGAAATATTACAGCCAAACCTGATCCTGTTCTCAACCAATGCCCATGTGCGCTCTTTCCAGCAGGAGATAGCAATCAGGTGCAGGAGCCCTGGCTCACTTTCCCCTCCCGAGTGCATGGATACTTTTAGTGCACCTAAGGTTGTAACATGGAGAGAACTGGGTGAGAATTCCAGAATGCAGGATAGTGGCTCATTGAGCAGTCACAGATGGGAAGCGATGTCAAGCTTTGAGGTGGTGAAGGCATGGATTAGGGTTTCAGTAGCAGATGGGATTGAATTGGGCAATGTTGCAGAAGTTGAAGAAGCAATTTTGGTAACATATTGGATGTGGAGGAGGAAGCAGGGTTCAGAGTGGCACAGGATGCCAAGGTTTGGCACACCCTTCTAACCTTGAGATGACAGCAGGGAGGATTGATGGACACAAGGCCAGAGGCTAGGAGATGCTAATGGGAGCTAAAGAGAAAAGCTGACAAAGATGGCCTTAGCTTTGATGACATTCAGCTGGAAGATGCTTTGGCTCATCTCGGTTTTCATATCTGCGAAGAAGACATCATAGGAAGGATTGGACTTGCTTCTGCTGCTACTGGAAGATTATGGAAGGCTAAATATATTTTGATAAAAACAAAGGTAAGAGTTTATGAAGCAATGGTTATCCCCGTATTATTATATGGATATATGTACAGGTGCAGCGTCGAGAATCCGGAGTTCCGGAATCCGGACATCGGGACGATCGGTGGCAGGGTCGTCCGGAATCCGTAAAATGTTCTGGAATCCGGACTCAATGACCCTGCCAAACTCTGGGGCCTGATCTTGGGCCTCGCCTCGCCTCACCGCCACTGCCCTTACCTCAGGGCCTCTTCGCCGGCCCGCCTGACGACCTCCTTGGCGGGGCCCACCTGCCCGACAACCTCCTTGGCGGGACCCATCTGCCCATCAGCCTCCTTGGCGGGGCCCACCCAACGACAACCTCCTTGGTGGGGCCCACCCACCCGCCAACCTCCTTGGCGGGGCCCACCCGACGACAACCTCCTTGGCGGGGCCCACCCAACGACAACCTCCTTGGCGGGGCCCACCCGACGACAACCTCCTTGGCGGGGCCCACCCACTCGCCAACCTCCTTGGCGGGGCCCACCCGACGACAACCTCCTTGGCGGGGCCCATCCACCCGCCAACCTCCTTGGCGGGGCCCACCCGATGACAACCTCCTTGGCGGGGCCCACCCAACGACAACATCCTTGGTGGGGCCCACCCACCCGATGACAACCTCCTTGGCGGGGCCCACCCGATGACAATCTCCTTGGCGGGGCCCACCCGACGACAACCTCCTTGGCGGAGCCTGCCTGACATCCTCCTTGGTTGGGCCTGTAGGATTTCTGAATCTCTCTGGGCTTATATTTCGACAGTGAGACGATTCTCTTTAAAACAATTGGAACAGTTTATTAAAAACACACACATGTATTTAACAGCAGTCATCAAATATCCTACAGATCTACCTCAGTTACAACAGAGATACAATAATAACAAGCAATTACTTCCCTTTTGCTGGCTAGTTTGGACACATGGCTTGCTGTTTTAGCTGGTCTTCAGGGATGCCTCATGCCATGTGTCCAAGAGAGGGAGAAAAGTTGCTGCAGGGTCCTTTACACTCCTAAAGTTCATTGTTCCTCAGAAAGCCTCACGATTGGCTCTCCTCACATATGTGGCTGTTTGGACTAGCCCACCCACCTCTTGATTAGATTATGCTAAAATTTCTTTCCAATTAAGGCAAAGGATAAAAGCCATGTGGTATCTGTGGGGGCTTTCACTTTGATTCCTTTTGTTTCAACACAGACGGGCCTTCCCGTATAATCTACACTTTTAACATTTATACATACACAGAATCAATTAATAAACACTTTTATTCTTACAGACCCACCCGATGACAACCTCCTTGGCGGTGCTGCCCGACGACAACACCCTCGGCGGGGCCCGCCCAATGATGACATCCTTGGCGGGGCCCATCCAATGATGATATCCTTGGCAGGGCCCGCCCGACGACATCCTATCCTCGGTGGGGCCGGATGGTCCGAACAGCTCCTCGCCGGGAATACCCTCTGCTTTCTGATGTTCCAAAATCTGGAAATACCTGAACCTGGGCTCGGGTGTTTCTGGATTCATGATGTCAAAAAACGAATCAAAAGTCTGGAAAAGCCCGGAATCCGGAATGGCCTTGAAGCTGAGGGTTCCGGATTTTCGGCGCTGCACCTGTATTGGGATATGAGAAATAGTGACCTGCAACAGAGCAACAGCAAAGAGCACGATCAAGACGATAATAAAGTCAAACAGAATCCTTAGTTTTGTATCTAGAAACAGGCCATGAAATTTCATGACCCTTGGGCCATACCTGGAATGATGTCTAGGTGAGTGGAACAGAATTTGGGGTGAGACCTGGTTGCGCCAAGTCTGCTCACCATTTACCACCCCTCAGAAATTCTGAATTTCTGATGAATGAAAAATGATAAGGAAACTTGGTACATAATATCCCCATTATAAATGGTTGGGCATATTATGATGCCATGCAAGTAAGGGAACCTAGCAACACTGGGTGCAAGGAACGCATATGCATCCTTGACATCCAACATTGCTAATGGTGTCAGGAGGGGATTTAAAATTTAAAAGGCCAGTTTCTGCAGTTGATCCCAGAGTGATCGATTGCATCTCAGGAACCAGCAAAATCAGGAAATGCTCACTTGAGTATATTACTTTTTATTGTGCTGTCATGGCTTTTGGGGCCACAGTGAAATCTTTTTTCCATCAACTAACACAGATAGTTACCCACAATATGAGAAGACCAAAAGAGCACTCTGGCCTCTCCTGGCCCACAAAGAAACCTAAAATAGAACTTTAAAACTTACTTTCTGAGTCTCATCTGACCCACAATCCAACTTCCGACGGGTTTGCCTGATGGGAAAGTTGTCACTGTTCCCCTGCTCAGGCCCTCGACTAAAATTGCAGATCAGTTCTTGATTACATCATCAGCTCTGATCTGTATATTTAATGTAGGACCCCACTTCCTTCCTGTGGGTGGCCTACTTGCCTACTCAAAAGAGCAGGTTAAGATAGGGACATGGTGGGAAGGCAGCGGGATCAGAGGGTGAAAGTGACTGCCTTATTTTAACTGCCCCCCTTCACACCCGGTTTTCACCAGATGGGAGCAGTTAAAATCAAGGCCTATGATTCTGTGATTCAGCTCCCACAATAGCTAACTGGACAAATGTATCATGTGGTGTAATACTTAACTATACAGAGTGGATTACTATTCAATGCCCTGTGCTGGAAAGTGTGCCTTTACGTAGATGTTGGGTGATGACCGATTCGGACTCAGCTGTGATACTCTCTTATAGGTGAATAGCCTGCTAACATTTGCTGTCTAAGCTCACACATCACGAAGTATTGAAAGCTGATCACTGCCTGTGAAACTGTAGCACGAGGAGGGAATAAAGTTAGAAAAAAATAATGATTCAAACATTTTTAATGTTTTCTTTTCAATGACAGTAATGATTATGCATCTCCATTTTCCATAAAATCACACATTTTAGTAAAGCCATGTAAAATTACTGAATGCCTATTTGAAGGGTTTGAATTATTTGAAGTGTGCAGCCGGTTTTGATTTTCGTCTTTGCTCTGTGTTACACTGGGTTAATTAGGATGATTTAGCGTGATTAATTGGTCTTGTTTGAAATAAAAACAACAGACTTGGAAGATCTGGTTACTGGCTAAATATTTTCGGGAAAATCTATCGGCCAGCAGACATAACAAATGCGATCAGGCTGATTTTGAACATGGAGCTGGGAAGCTTCCTGCAAATTGAATGCCTTTAGTACTTGATCGACAAAAACTGAAAGTGTTTAGGAAAATAAACTCTTTCCTTGTGCTTATAGGAAAAAGAAATATTGACATCTGGGCTCAATGCTCCTCAGCCATGTTTTCTTTTAAATTGTCTCAGTGGTAAATCTGAAATATTCACTGGGTGATTTGTGAAAAGCTTGCTCTTGGGATAACATTAAATAGTGTATCTTTTTTCAGAGTCTATATGCAAACGGATGAAAGATTCGCACACCATCTGCTAGTAGGGTATTTTATTGTTTTTCTCAAACCTTCTTTGCCCTTTCTCAAAAAACGTTTTTTGCCAGTGATGAGAAATGAAACACTTTTCCATTTAAAGCACTCAGTACCAACCTCATCTATTCCCAAGTCAAGTGTACCATAGATTACATACAGTATAAAGCTCCAACTAATCTGCCACAGCAATATGCCTCAGCCCCTACTGCATCAGTATGACATTTTACCATTTCTCACACCAGACATCCTGTAACCTCTCTGAGTGAGAATTACCAATTTAGTGCAAAATCAGCAGTCGGTATGAGCTGCAGACCTCTGCAAACTATAAACTAGATTAAAATTGCCCCAAATTTGTTTCACATAGGACTCTCACAACTGACTGACAGGAGACTTTCATGACTCTGGGTATGATGTAAAATGTCTAAAGTAATGTTAGGATATCAAGTCAAAGTTTAGCACTGTTAATGATCTGGCAAACTGATGGTAGTGTCAATTGCCATAATGTGTATTTCACATTTTCTATCTTTTTATATTTGTACATAAGATCTATTGAGAATGAGTTTATTGCAAGATCCTCTCAGTTGTAGAATTAAAAACAATGCAGTGTGGGGTGATAATCCACCAGCTAGTAATTTTAAAGGCTACTGAATGTCTTGTGGATAATATCCATCTCGATGTGAAAGTGCAGTTATGCAATAGGAATGCGAGTTTGCCTTTCATAACATAGATTTAACAGATTTTAAAATTTAACACAGCATAATAACACCAATTACATTAATTACTACAGGGAAGGAAGATCCCCTGACAGTATATTTTCCAGTTCTGGTGCTAAAGCAATAGGACCAGAGCACATGACACTTATTTTCTCTTTAGGCTTGAAGTCCTGCAATATTCTGAGGCTAGCCCTAATGCATTATTCATGGTGAGCCTCCAACCAATTTTGGGCCTAGGGCTGGGAGCTCACAGCAGAGGGGTGGGAAATTATGTGCATCTGCAGCTTTTTAAGGACTACAGCTAAAATTTAAGGGAACTTAACGGTAAGTGACTGCATATAGGACTAAAAATTGTTGCAGCCTTCATAAAGATTGCAAATATTTTAAAACAATATTTCAGCCTTTCCAATGGCTATATGGGGAAAAAATTAGGTTGCTGAAAAAGGCAGGGACTGGCAAAATACATGTAGAAACAGGAAATGGAGTCTGCGAGCAAGTGATGGAGCAGCACAGTACCAGAGCTTATTTGATGGCTAACAAAATAGAGTTGCTGCTGCATGAGATGGATTATAGAGTGGTTATGTGTTAACACTTCAGATTCCCTCTACAGAGGAAGGCAGTGCACATGCCTGACAGGGGATGGTGGCTAATGTCAATGCTTTGAACACTACCTGAAAGACATGGATTTTTGGTTGCCTAATGCCTCAGTTAGTGGCCAGAGGGGACGTTAATGGGAGCACAAGAGGTTACTGACCGGGAGCGCAGTGTTTAGTGCCACAACTGAAAATTAATTAGAGGCTCACTGGGAGCACAAGCCAGTAGCGCCTGGCTGCTGACGATCACTCCGATCATGACGTATTCCTGGTGCAAAGCCCACACTTGCGACCCGGTCGTAAAATTAGGTGCTGCCACTTCATTTAGCGGCCACCAAGAACAACATCTGGAAAAACAGTTGGTACAGGCTTGCAGAGTCGTTAACTGGTGGCTACTTCAAGGGATGAGGAAGCGCTTCCCTTGGAGGTCACATTCAGTGTGACATTGACACACAGCACGGTGGTGAGCCTCCAAGTTTGCAGCACCACACAGACATACCAGTTCAGCTTGAGAGAAACTCCTTCGTGAAACATTAATGTGGGCATTACTTGTTCACCAGCATCGTATTCTACATGCTCTAGCAAGGTATCGGCAACAGAGAAGGGCTGTTGGGCATGTTGGTGGCTAAAGGAGGAGAGCCCCTAAATGTCGGGGCAGGAGGCCTTACCCCCATGACTTTACCGGTGGCACGGTTCATACCTGCACCTCTCCAAGGAACAGGGTGTCAGAACAATACGCTTCCAAAAGACGGTCATTACAGAGATATGCCATGTCCTGCAGGAAGACCTGCAGCCTCATATTGGCACCAGGACTGCACTGCCCGTAGCAGTAAAGGTCACGGTGGCACTCAGCTTCTATGCCTCCGGCTCCTCCCAGGCTGCATCAGGGGACACATTCAGCGTCTCACAACTCGCAGCACATCACTCCATCCGCGATGTCACATAGGCACTCTATATACACACACAGAATGGACTTCATTACCTTCCCGATGAGCAGGGGGAAACAGGATTAGCGTGCATGTGGGTTTGCCAGGATAGCGGGCTTCTCGAGGGTGCAAGGAGCAATTGACTGCATGAACGTGGCCATGCGAGCACTGTTCCAGAATGCAGGGCTCTTCAGAAACAGAAAGGGATACCACTCCCTAAATGTGCAACTGGTGTGTGACCACAAGCAGCGCATCCTCGCACTGACTACTCGCTATCCTGGAAGCGCACATGACATCTTTATCCTGTGGGAGAGCACTGTTCCATGACTGTTTCAGCCACCATGGCAAAGCCAAGGCTGGCTGCTCAGGGACAAGGGATACAGCCTGGTAACCTGGCTAATATCCCCCCCATCGCAATCCCACCAGGCCTTGCCAGTGGGGATCGCAGACCCACCTCAGAAGGAGCAGGAGGAGGGGGATGAGGAGGAGGAAGAGGAACAGAAGCCTGGCGACGCCCTGAATCTCCAGCAACATGACGAGGACCAACAGCAGCCTCGGAGGAGGCAGCCTGCCAATGTTGGCGACGCCAATGACTCTTCGGCGGCGGCTCATAAGGGAGCACTTCGCTTAAATGGAGGTAGCTGAGGGATGCAGCTAATAATGACTGCGCATTGTGCCATGAGAATGCCACATCTCCATCACAACTGAACAGTCACACACCAGATGCTGAAGGAAACGGTTCAACTAACATTTTATTTGGGAAACATGCCTCAAACAACCACAAAAACACCTACACCCTCCAATAAAACAACATGGAGCACCCGCCCCTTCAAAAAGCACAACAGATGCTGAAATTTATCAAGATATATACATAGGTCCCATGGGGACACATTTTCCACCCCTCTGCCTCACTCCCTTCCCTCGTCTTCTGCTCCTCCTCAATGGGTCCTCAGTGCTTGCAACAAGGCCGCTTGAGGGCTGCTGTGTGTTTGAGGGAGACAGAGCAGAGGGCCTAGCACGATGCCCTGGACCAGCTCTAGGCCTGGAAGGCTCGGCTGCTGTCAGCACCGCCTGAGAATGGGTGGCACCAGTCTTGGATGGCTGGGGTGCAGACCGCGGCAGGTGCAAAGGCGGAATGGCGGTGGTGGGAGCCAGAATGATGTGCTACTGAGAGAGAACATCAGGTTCCATCTCAACCGACTGGCTGCCACTCCCCCGGGGCACAGCCTCAACATCTGGAGCAATCTGTTGGAGCGCAGATTGCTGGCCTACTTTGGGACCGTTACCTCCCCGTTGGACTGATGGGAACTCAGACACGATGGCAGCAGTCAGTGCTTGCATGGCATCAATTTGACCCTGCGTCAGAGCACACAGCGCATTAATGCCACTACGCACTGACGACATGGCAGGATGCAGGTGTAGCGTGGTCTCGGCCTGTCATTCAATGGCTACTGCCATGTCAGCCATGGCCCATACCATCATGTCTGGGACCCTATGGGCACTTCCGGCTTCCATCATCCATTAGAATCTACCAAGGATGGGCTTTATGGGCTACTGAGATGCAAATGCAAATGTTGAGACAGCGTCCACCACACTCAAAGCAAGTGCATCCACACTTGGCGGGATCCTCGCCAATGCACCCATTAGCTCACGGTGCATCTGTATTGACTCCCTAGATATAGCCTCCAAGTCCAGGTGCTCATCTGCCTGTCTGTGAGCACAATTCATCGGCTGATTCACCCTCCGGAGAGCTGGCCCTCTTGCTTCCCCACGCGCTGGGTGTTGCTGCAGGTCACTGGGGCCAAAAGCCTCAGATTCATGCAACCCCGGGAAGTCGGCCTCTTCCGCCAAGGTGGTCTCCCCACTCGCTCCCAATGAGGCCGCCTCGCCCTGTCCCGGCACACAGTTCTCCACCTCCTCCTCCTCATCTTCCCCGTTGCCTGCAGACGTCCACTGACGGGCAGGCTGCCGCTCTTCCAACCCATCATCTGTAAGCACAAAGCAACAGAAGTGCGGTTATCAGCTGAGGAGGGAGCAGGAAGGCAAGAAATAGGGGGGCACCGTTATTTTGGTTGCAACATGTTGTAAGGCATGTGGCCTCAAGACTAAGGGGACTCACACAAAACGTCCATCTCAGTCACATACCTTCACTGTCGAGCGGGGGCTCTGCCTCTCCACCCTCCACTGCCACGACTGCAGCGCCCATGAGGGCACATACTCGTTCCTCCACTTTGGTGAGGTCTTGGAGGTAGGGATCACCTCTGCCCCATGATGCAGCTCATGCATATTGTGCGCAAGTTTGACCTGCAATGATAAAAACAAATAGTTGTTAGTGGCTATGTATGTGCTGGTGTGCTACAGGTGTCTGCAGTGGGGTACTATCGAGTAATATGAGGAAGTGTGCATATCTGCATTTCATCCTGCGTGGCATTGCACAGTGGATGTGTGAACGGTGGGCACAAGCAACCACCAGTAAGTATGAGGTTTAGCCCTGTGATCACATATGAAGATGTGAAAGGTGCTGCTAGGTCGGCTCAGGCTGAGTAAGGACCTAGAAAGTGAGAGACGCTTGGATGGGCAGGGCATGTCTGGTGAGGTAATGGAGAGATCTCAGCCTTGCTTCAGCAAGGAGGAGCTTGATCTGGTAGACATAAGGGGCCCAAGTTTCCACATGATTTGCGCCTGATTTTTAGGAGCAACTGGTGGAGAACGGACTATCTTAGAAATCGCAATTCTCCACATTTATTTTTCTGCAGTTCTAGTCAGGTAGAACAGTTCTACTTTGGAACAGAATTTTTTCTTCAAAAGGGGGCGTGTCTGGCCACTGACGCCTGATTTGAAAGTTTCCACAGTGAAAATGTACTCCAAACTAAAGTAGAATGGAGCAAGCGAAGATTTTTGTAGAACTGAAAAAACCTGTTCTACACATTAAAAAATCAGGCGCAGGTTACAAATCAGGCGTCCAGAACGAGGTGGGGGGGGAGGGGACTCATTAAATTCTACAATCAATCCTTATTTATACTTATACAAATATTATACAAATAAATCCAACCTGAATAAACATTTATAAGCAAAGAAAAGATTAAATAAACCATGTTCCTACCTGTGTGAAAGTGCTTCAGCCAGGAAGAATGGTGCAGCAAGCCTCACAAAACGAGGGAGCCGACCGAACGCGGGCGGGGGGGAGGAGGGAGGAGGGAGCCGACCGAACGCAGGCGGCGGTGGGGGAGGAGGGAGCTGACCGAACGCGGGCCGGGGGGTGGGGGGGGGTGGGGAGGGAGCCGACCGAACGCGGGCCGGGAGGGGGGGAGGAGGGAGCCGACTGAACGCGGGCCGGGGGGGGGGGGGTGGGGAGGAGGGAGCCGACCGAACGCGGGCGGGGGGGGGGGAGGAGGGAGCCGACCGAACGCGGGCCGGGGGTGGGGAGTGGGGAGGGAGCCGACCGAACGCGGGCGGGGGGGGGGAGGAGGGAGCCGACCGAACGCGGGCCGGGGGGGGGGGGGTTGGGGAGGAGGGAGCCGACCGAACGCGGGCCGGGGGGGTGGGGGGTGGGGAGGGAGCCGACCGAACGCGGGCCGGGGTGGGGGGTGGGGAGGGAGCCGACCGAACGCGGGCCGGTAGGGGGGGAGGAGGGAGGAGGGAGCCGACCGAACGCGGGCGGGTGGGGGGGGGGGAGGAGGGAGCCGACCAAACGCGGGTGGGGGGGGGGGGAGGATGGAGCCGACGAACGCGGGAGGGGGGGGGGAGGGAAGGGAGCCGACGAACGCGGGGGGTGGGAAGGGAGCCGACGAACGCGGGAGGGAGAGAGCCGACCGAACGCGGGCGGGCGGGAGGGAGGGAGCCAGGGAGGGAGCCTACCGAACGCGGTGGGGGGGTGGGAAGGGAGCCGACCGAACGCGGGGGGGCGGGGGGGAGGGAAGAGAGCCGACCGAACGCGGGCGGGAGGGAGGGAGCCGACCGAACGCGGGGGATGGGGGGGAAAGGAAATGGAGCCGTTCCAGACTGCTGGCGGGAAAGAGAGAAGGCTGCAGGAAGCCTCAGAAATTGAGGAGCCATTTCCCGACGGCAAAAGGGGGAGGTCGTCGGGAAACGGCTGCCTCAACTTTCTGAGGCTTCCTGCACCCTTCTCACTGCTACAAGAAGCCTCTGTGCTGATGTGCTGATGGCAATGTACTTTAATTAAAAAATGTTCAAAAACTAAACAGCTACAAAGTGCCAATGTTTTTTTCACACTGAGCATGCGCGAACGCTCCAACGCGCACGCGCAGCGTTGCCGGCAGAAAAAAAACTAATTTAAATAGTACCCGTTCCCTCCCACTTACAAAATCGGCGCGAGTGTAGGCTCCGCCCCCCTGGGCGCCGCGCCAAGCAGACAAGGAGCTGCAAAGCGCTCCAGAATCGCTCGTTTTTTTTCCGGCGCCATTTTAGGCGCGAAAAACGGGCGCCCAGCTCGGAGGGGCGCCCGTTTTTTATCATGTGGAAACTTGGGCCCATAGAAGGGGTAGGCAGTGCAAAGTCTTTACATTGTGTGAGACAGTGAGATTCATATGAAAGCATTCGAAGGTGAATGGAAAGTGTACTCACCCTGACAATCCTAGTAAGGTCATTGAATTTATTGCTGCTGTGGCCATCGTGTTCCGGGCTGAAACATGGTGTGCTCTCCCTTTACAGCCTCGCCAAAACCTATGCAGTGGCCTTTGTCCCCCTCCAGGCTGGAGGGCATTCCAGTGACTTTCGATTGCCTCCAGCAAGGTATCAAAGGCGGTAGGCGAAAAGCGGGCACATAGCTGGCATCCTCCTTCCTCCTCCATTTTGGCGCTCTAAAGACACTGTGGAGCTGGAGCTGCTCATGCGCCTTGTGCATGAAACTCTTTTGAGTTTACCTGAAAATAAACATAAACATTAAACCGTGCCACCCGCCTGGGTGACACAGCAGACATTTTCAAGGCCCCTTTTTTTTTTTCCTTTTTTTTTTTTTTTTTTTTTTGGGGCGCTAAAATCAAATTTTTTCCAGTGCCCCTATAAAAGGGGATGGGGACACTAAAAGCACCGCAATTAAAACAAATTAAACTTTAAAAAGTAAAATCAAATTAAAATTTGGTTGCCGGGCATGATGATGCACTCCAGTCCCTCCGGTGCCCACCTCTCGCCTTGTGCATGAAACTCTTTTGAGTTTACCTGCAAAACATAAAAACATTAAACGGTGCCACCCGGCCTGGGTGACACTCCAGACATTTACAAGGCCCTTTTTTTTTTTTGGTTGTTTTTTTTTTTTGGGGCACTAAAATCAAATTTTCCTTTTTTCCAGTGCCCCCTATAAAAGGAGAGGGGGACACTAAAAGCACCGGCAATTAAAACAAAATAAACTTTAAAACGTAAAATCAAATTAAAATTTGGTTGCCGGGCGTGATGATGCACTCCAGTCCCTCCGGTGCCCACCTCTCGCGGAAGGCCGCGAGCGTACCGGTGGACACCGCGTGCTCCATCTCCAAGGACACCCTGGACCGGATGTAAGAGCGGAAGAGAGGCAGGCTTCAGGTTGAACGACCCCCTCGACCGCCCGCTGCCTGGACCGGCTGATGGCACCCTTGGCCGTGCCCAGGAGCAGTCCTACGAGGAGGCCTTCGGACCTACCCGCTCCCCTCCGCACAGGGTGCCCAAAGATCAGGAGAGTGGGACTGAAGTGCAGCCAGAATTTCAGGAGCAGCCCCTTCAAATAATAAAACAGGGGCTGCAACCTTGTGCATTCCATAAAAACATGGAACACGGACTCTTCCAGACCGCAGAAATTGCAGGCGGCCTGGGAGTCCGTGAACCGGCTTAAAAATTTGTTGCACGGCACTGCTCCGTGCACCACCCTCCAGGCCAAGTCCCCGATGAATAGTGGGAGGACCCCTGCGTAGAGTGCCCTCCATCGGGGACCCCCGCCTCCTCCGGACGGCAAGATGGTACGCCATGGCGCGTCCGGACGGCCGGCGAGGATGGCAAAGTTGAGGGTGTGCAGGAGCAGCCCGTACAGGAAACCCCTCCGCGCGGAACTGAAAGGCACGGAGGGGATTTCCCCGAGGCGGCTCAAGTTGTGAGGCGCCGGCCCCCGAGGGAGGTTCCGGGGTTTGGCGCCGATGAGGAATTCCGTCCGGACGGGGGTCAGTTCGGACGGGATCACCCCACGTGCTTGAGCCTCCTCGATGCACCTAACGGAGTCAGGGCCCAGAGCTGTTTTCAGCGACTCGATGGCATCGGCCGCGTGGCGGACGTTGGCAGAGTTTAGGCGCCGCGCCAGCGTGTCTGGCGCCATCCAGCCCGCTCCTCCGCCATCGAGCAGGTCCCTGACCCTGGTCACCTCACCAGCCACAGCCCTCTCTTCCGACCGCCACATGAAACCTCGGCCGTGGAGGTACGGATTCCCGAGCAGCGGCTCCTGCAGGACGGCCGCCACTCCAGCCGGCGGAGAGCTGCGCTTGGTGGAGACTTTGTTCCAGACCCTGATGAGTTCCCTGTAAAAGACAGGCAGCTCCCGGAGGGCGGTCCTGGCACCCCCCAAGTTCACAAACAGGAGCTGCGTGTTATAATTGAGATCGAGCTGCTGGCGGAAGAAATACCTCGCCAGAGCACACCACCTAGGAGGGGGCTCGACGTAAAGGTATCTCTGCAGGGTCTGAAGACGGAAAGTCGCGAGCTGGGCGCTGACGCACACCAACGACTGACCGCCCTCCTCAAGCGGGAGACTCAAGACCGCAGCAGAGACCCAGTGCTTCCTGTTGTTCCAGAAGAAGTCCACCAGCTTCTTCTGTATCTTGGCGACAAACGCAGGGGGAGGGGTCAAAGTGACCAGCCGGTACCACAACATTGCGGCCACCAGCTGGTTTATGACTAGCACTCGACCCCTGTAGGACAGCACTCGGAGCAGTCCTGTCCAGCGCCCTAGGCGAGCGGCGACCTTGGCCTCCAGCTCCTGCCAGTTCGCCGGCCAGGCTCCCTCGTCGGGGCTAAGGTAGACTCCCAGATAGAGGAGATGGGTCGTGCTCCAGGCAAAAGGCCTGAGCTCCTCCGGCAGGGAGTCCACCCGCCACTGACCCACCAGGAGTCCGGAACATTTCTCCCAGTTGATCCTGGCGGAGGACGCGGCCGAGTAAATCTCCTGGCACTCACGCATCCTCCGCAGGTCAGCGGGATCCTCTATCGCGAGGAGCACGTCATCGGCGTAAGCCGAGAGGACGACCTCCACGCCCGGCCCTTGCAGAGCCAGTCCCGTCAACCTCGTCCGCAAGAGGCGCAGGAAAGGCTCCACGCAAACGGCGTATAACTGGCCAGACATGGGGCATCCCTGGCGCACCCCTCTCCTAAAGCGAAGGGGCGCCGTCAAGGACCCGTTAACCTTAATCAGACACTCCGCGGCGGCGTACAGAAGTCGGATCCGGGCGACGAAATGCGTCCCGAACCCGAAAGCGCGCAGAGTTCCGAGCAGATAGTCGTGATCCACCCTGTCGAACGCCTTCTCTTGGTCGAGGGATAGGAAGGCGACCGACAGACCAGCCTCCTGGGAACAATGGATGAGGTCCCGGACCAGATGGATGTTATCGTGGATTGTCCGGCCCGGGACCGTGTAGGACTGGTCGGGGTGGATCATGTGGTCCAGCACGGCACCAAGGCGAGCAGACATTGCCCTGGCGAAGATTTTGTAGTCCGTGCTGAGGAGGGAGACCGGGCGCCAGTCCTTAAGGAGGCGGAGATCGCCCTTCTTAGGCAGCAGGACGATGACTGCCCTGCGCCAAGAGAGGGGCATCTCCCCGGTCGCCAGACTTTCCCCCAGGACCCGCGCGTAGTCGCTCCCCAGGACGTCCCAGAACGCCCTGTGGAACTCCACGGTCAGCCCGTCCAGCCCCGGGGATTTTCCCCTCGAGAGCCGGGCGAGGGCACCAGTCAGCTCCGCCAGGCTTAGCGGAGCTTCCAGATTTTCGGCGCCCTCCGGGCTGACCTTCGGCAGGTCCTCCCACAAAACTCTACGCGCTTCCTCGCTGGACGGGTCCGGAGAGAACAGAGCCCCGTAATATTCACGGGCCCTGTTGTTGACGCCCTCCGGATCCGAGACGAGAGAGCCGTCGTCGGCCAGCAGCGTCAAGAGCTGCTTACGGACACTCTGCCTTTTTTCCAGCGAGTAGAAGAAGGGGGAGCCGCGGTCCAGATCCCGCAGGAACCGGATCCGCGACCTCACGAACGCGCCTCGGGACCCAACGAGCTGCAGGTCCTTCAGCGCGGCCTTCTTCGCTTCGTACACCGTCCGCAGAGCCGGGTCCTGGACGACTTGACCGAGACGGGCTTCCAGGTCGAGCACCTCTTTTTCTAGGCGCCCGACTCTGGCCGCCCGCCTCTTGGTCGACCCCCTCGCGTACTCTTGACAGAAGACGCGGACGTGAGCCTTGCCCACGTCCCACCATAGCCTCAAGGAGGGGAAGCCCCCCTGCTTCCTTCTCCAGTCGGCCCAGAATCGACGGAACGAGTCCTGGAACCGCACGTCCTCCAGCAGCCGGTTGTTAAAGTGCCAGTACGCGGACCCCGTCCTCGCGCGGAGCGAAGCGAGCTCCGCCCACACCAGGTGATGGTCCGAACACGGCACCGGCCGCATGGAGGCCGCCGGGACGCAGGAAACGTACGCCCGAGACATGTAAAGGCGGTCGACTCTAGACCATCCAACCCCAGGCCTCACCCAAGTAAAGGCGCTGGAGTCGGGGTGGAGATTTCGCCAGACGTCCACCAAGTCGAAGGACCCGACCAGGTCCCTCAACTTCTCCATCGCCGTCATGCACTGCGGGGCACCGGAGCGGTCCCTCGCCTCGAGGGTGCAGTTAAAATCCCCCCCGAGGACAATGCAGTCGCCGACGTCGACGGAGCCAAGAAGAGCGGACACCTCTTCAAAGAAGCGCGTCTGCTGCGGGCCGGGCTGAGGGGCGTACACGTTCACGAGATGGAGCGGCACGTCCCCCAGGCGAACCGTTACGTGCAGCAAGCGGCCTGGCACGGGCTCCTCGACCCCCAAGATCTCCGGCTGAAAATGCGGGCCCAGCAAGATGGCCACCCCACTAGAAATGGCGGTGAGGTGGCTCATGCGGACCTCTCCTTGCCATTCCAGGAGCCACGTGGCTTCGTCTCCCGGAACGGTGTGAGTTTCTTGCAGGAAGCACACCGCATATTTCCCCTCCCGCAGGAGCGAAAAGTTGTCAAATCTACCGCGTGCCCCTCTGCCGCCGTTGATGTTGAGGCTGGCTATGGTTATCTTCATGGCAAAAGCATAGTGCAACCTCTACCTTAACCTATTGTGGGGGAGGGAGCGGAGTCTTTTGTTGAACTCCGCTCCCTCCGCAGCCCAGCGAGGAGTCCCTCGAGCTCGCGCAGCTCAAGGTGTTGCGCCTTTGTCAAGGGCCCGCCCGCGGCCAAGGTTTTGACAGCGGCGCGGACGGACCCCTTGATCAGCTCTGGCTCGGACCATTTTTCCAGGGCCAGTCGGGCTTGGTTGCAGCGACCCCGGCTCTGGGCCAAAAAGTCCCGGAGTTCCTTTGCAGGAATGAGGATGGCCTCGGCGGCGGCCGCGAGCAGATCCACCACCTCGCTGGCGGTGGTCTCTAGGTCTTCACCCGCGTCCCCCACCGAGTCCCCGTCCTCCTCCGGGAGGTGGCCGCCAGCAGCCGGCCCATCGACCGCACAAGGTACGGCAAATGAACCGGCCGCTCCAACCGGCCCTGGCTCTGCCCCGATCCCACCCCCAGGATCGTCGGCAGAGGAGTCCCCACTGGGCTCTTTTAAAAATGGTGCTGGGCCGGGAAATGACAGCGGAAGGGGTTCCCCCTCCGCCCGAGGAACCGGAGAACAAGGAGAGACCCGGCCATAGGAGATCCCCAGGCTCCCCAAGTGCTCCAGCTCCAAAGTAAGAGGCGAGGGTGGGTGTTCCTCCCCCTCCCCGCTGCCACCCCCCCGGCCCAGCATCTACAGTGTCATTAAAATCACTAAATTGTGTTTCTGCCGGGTCGAGCGACTCCCGGGGGAAGTTGGGTATTGGCTGGGCGGGCTCAGGTTCGGCCTTTTCGGCCTCGCCAGCCTCAGTCCCCGGGACGCCCGGCCCGGCGGCTACCCATTCCTCCGCGGTCCCCACGCCCCCCACGACAGGCAGATCTTCCATGCCATCCCCAGGAGGCAGCGGCTGGGCAGCCTCGACTGCCTCACCCTCCCCGGGGACAGACTCTTCGCGCCTGCAGCGCAATTTGGGAGCGCTGGTGGGGGACGCGGGACACGCGGCGGGCACCGACTCCTCCGCGGAGGGATGTTGCTCCCCCTCCGCCTCATCGGAGCCGCGCCTCCTTTTGTTCCTGGGGGCGCGCGGAGGCAGGGAGACCCCCATGTCTGCCGAGGCCTCCCGCTCCCCCCCCCCCTTTTCCTTTTCTTGCCCGCGCCTGGGCCCCTCTGTGGTGTTATTCAAGGGCCCGGGCACGGGCTCGGGGCACCCCGCGCTCGCCGGTGACTGGGTTGGGCTGAGCGCGGTGGTCAAATTGTCTGGCGCACCGAGGGGACCCGCCTCTGGATGTTTTGTCTTCT
This sequence comes from Pristiophorus japonicus, assembly GCF_044704955.1. NCBI lineage: Eukaryota > Metazoa > Chordata > Chondrichthyes > Pristiophoridae > Pristiophorus > Pristiophorus japonicus. Next base: position 103,126,077 of record NC_091984.1, on the reverse strand, counting down.
TCCGCGCCTTCCTTCCGGTCGGACGCTCTCCCTCCCCCCCGCCGGAGGCCCTGAAAACAAAGGCCTCCGACGATGCCCGCGCTCCCATGGCTCCCGGCACGCGGACGCAGCTAGGGGGAGGGGTGGCGGCGGCGCCAGCCTTGGCCGCCTTCGGTGGTTTGGCGGCCTTGGAGGCGGGGCAGTTCTTGCGAACGTGCCCCACCTCCTTGCAGGCATGGCACCGCACGCCGTCCGACGTCCAGAAGACGCGGTAGGCAGTCCCCTCGTGCACCACATTAAATGATCCCTCCGTCGTCTCCTCCCGCGCCAGCCGGACAAAGAGCTGGCGGCGGAAGGAGAACACGTGGCGCAGGCTGCTCTCCCTGAGGCCGAGCGGTATGGGGTTGATCCCTGACCTTACCTCCCCCAGTTGTTGTAGGTGAGGGAGGAGGAGCTCAGCGGAAACAAAGGGCGGGACGTTTGACACGATGACACTCTGCGCGGTGGCCTCGAGAGGGTCCACCGGCAGGAACGTCCCGCCCACCGTGAGCCCCTTTTCAAGGGCCAGGGACACCGCCCGCTCCGACCCCAGGAAGAACACGGCCTTCCCAGACATCTTGGAGGCTGCGACAATGGCCGAGGGGCCGACTACCCCAGCCATCGCCCGCACGCACTCCTCGATGGTCATTGTGGGGTGAGTGTAGCTCTTGACCCCGTGTTTCCTGGTTATGTGTAAAAGGTGGCAGGGCAGCGGGTGGCGCAGGAGGTGCCGTGGATGTGGACACCGCCTGCGCATACGTCCTTGCTGGCCCTGCCACCGGCGTGGATGGGGTCGCCATCACGGGGTCCCTTTAAGGGCTACACCCACCCCAAAGTCACAGGCCTTAATGGTCTTAATTAGGCCTCGTATATATACTGAGCAGAGGAGCCCTTAACGAGGCACCTCTCCCCTAGTTGGTAATTGGGGAGGGGCCTTGCTCCCTCTGCTCAGTTGTCTTAAATGGTTTTTTTTTAAATTAATTTGGAAGAAAGAGGCCTCAGAGAGAGAGGGGAGAAACAGAGTAGCAGAGAAAGAGAGAGGGGGGTGGGAAGGCGGGGGGGGGGGGGACTGCGAGGGCAGGTCTCCCCTCGCAGCTGTGGGTGATTGCACTCCCCAGATGGCAAAAACACACAAAAAACACAGTCTTTGGGATGGTCTTCAGGTGAGGGGAGAAGACGTCTTCACCTGGGATAGCTAGAGCCACCAGGCACACACTCTTAACGATGTTAATTGGGTGATTAAAGAATCTTCAGCCTGGTAGCTCCAGCTATCCCAGGCTAGGCAAATGTGGGGGGGGTTCCAATTGTGGGGGGGGGCCTAGTTGTAAGCACGGCCTCCACGCACACTACCACACACACACACACCCCCCGCGATGTTCCGGCCTTCAGTGGTCTTCTTTCCTCCCCCCACCGATACAACAAAGTCTTTTTGGGAAATGCACCCACACCCACCTGTAGAAGATGTAGAGTCTCCCTCCTTCCACACTGGATGTTGTTGGTTTTTCCCCCTCTCTCCAACTCCCTGCAGAAATGGTAAAGATGTTCAAAGTTTTCTGTTCTCCTCCTCTCCCTCTGGGTAAAAGTTGGTGTTGAAGCCCCTTTCTTCCTTCTGTTCCTGGGCTGGTCTCAGGGCTCTCCAGGCAGGAGCTCAAGTTGCTAGCTGCTCTCCTCACTGCTCACAGCTCCAACTGAGCAGGACACACCTCCACTGCTCTACCATTGGTTCCTTGGGCATGAAACTCTTTTGGAGTTCACCTGCAAAACATAAAACATTAAACGGTGCCACCCGACCTGGGTGACACTCCAGACATTTACAAGGCCCTTTTTTTTCCCCCCTTTTTTGTTTTTTTTTGTGTTTTTTCTTTCTTTTTTTTTTTTTTTTTGGGCACTAAAATCACAATTTTTCCCCAGTGCCCCCTATAAAAGGGAAGGGGACACTAAAAGCACCGGCAATTAAAACAAATTAACTTTAAAACGTAAAATCAAATTAAAATTTGGTTGCCGGGCGTGATGATGCACTCCAGTCCCTCCGGTGCCCACCTCTCGCGGAAGGCCGCGAGCGTACCGGTGGACACCGCGTGCTCCATCTCCAAGGACACCCTGGACCGGATGTAAGAGCGGAAGAGAGGCAGGCAGTCAGGTTGAACGACCCCCTCGACCGCCCGCTGCCTGGACCGGCTGATGGCACCCTTGGCCGTGCCCAGGAGCAGTCCTACGAGGAGGCCTTCGGACCTACCCGCTCCCCTCCGCACAGGGTGCCCAAAGATCAGGAGAGTGGGACTGAAGTGCAGCCAGAATTTCAGGAGCAGCCCCTTCAAATAATGGAACAGGGGCTGCAACCTTGTGCACTCCATAAAAACATGGAACACGGACTCCTCCAGACCGCAGAAATTGCAGGCGGCCTGGGAGTCCGTGAACCGGCTTAAAAATTTGTTGCACGGCACTGCTCCGTGCACCACCCTCCAGGCCAAGTCCCCGATGAATAGTGGGAGGACCCCTGCGTAGAGTGCCCTCCATCAGGGACCCCCGCCTCCTCCGGACGGCAAGATGGTACGCCATGGCGTGTCTGGACGGCCGGCGAGGATGGCAAAGTTGAGGGTGTGCAGGAGCAGCCCGTACAGGAAACCCCTCCGCGCGGAACTGAAAGGCACGGAGGGGATTTCCCCGAGGCGGCTCAAGTTGTGAGGCGCCGGCCCCCGAGGGAGGTTCCGGGGTTTGGCGCCGATGAGGAATTCCGTCCGGACGGGGGTCAGTTCGGACGGGATCTCCCCACGTGCTTGAGCCTCCTTGATGCACCTAACGGAGTCAGGGCCCAGAGCTGTTTTTAGCGACTCGATGGCATCGGCCGCGTGGCGGTCGTTGGCAGAGTTTAGGCGCCGCGCCAGCGTGTCTGGCGCCATCCAGCCCGCTCCTCCGCCATCGAGCAGGTCCCTGACCCTGGTCACCTCACCAGCCACAGCCCTCTCTTCCGACCGCCACATGAAGCCTCGGCCGTGGAGGTACGGATTCCCGAGCAGCGGCTCCTGCAGGACGGCCGCCACTCCAGCCGGCGGAGAGCTGCGCTTGGTGGAGACTTTGTTCCAGACCCTGATGAGTTCCCTGTAAAAGACAGGCAGCTCCCGGAGGGCGGTCCTGGCACCCCCCAAGTTCACAAACAGGAGCTGCGTGTCATAATTGAGGTCGAGCTGCTGGCGGAAGAAATACCTCGCCAGAGCGCACCACCTCGGAGGGGGCTCGACGTAAAGGTATCTTTGCAGGGTCTGAAGACGGAAAGTCGCGAGCTGGGCGCTGACGCACACCAACGACTGACCGCCCTCCTCAAGCGGGAGACTCAAGACCGCGGCAGAGACCCAGTGCTTCCTGTTGTTCCAGAAGAAGTCCACCAGCTTCTTCTGTATCTTGGCGACAAACGCAGGGGGAGGGGTCAAAGTGACCAGCCGGTACCACAGCATTGCGGCCACCAGCTGGTTTATGACTAGCGCTCGACCCCTGTAGGACAGCACTCAGAGCAGTCCTGTCCAGCGCCCTAGGCGAGCGGCGACCTTGGCCTCCAGCTCCTGCCAGTTCGCCGGCCAGGCTCCCTCGTCGGGGCTAAGGTAGACTCCCAGATAGAGGAGATGGGTCGTGCTCCAGGCAAAAGGCCTGAGCTCCTCCGGCAGGGAGTCCACCCGCCACTGACCCACCAGGAGTCCGGAACATTTCTCCCAGTTGATCCTGGCGGAGGACGCGGCCGAGTAAATCTCCTGGCACTCACGCATCCTCCGCAGGTCAGCGGGATCCTCTATCGCGAGGAGCACGTCATCGGCGTAAGCCGAGAGGACGACCTCCACGCCCGGCCCTTGCAGAGCCAGTCCCGTCAACCTCGTCCGCAAGAGGCGCAGGAAAGGCTCCACGCAAACGGCGTATAACTGGCCGGACATGGGGCATCCCTGGCGCACCCCTCTCCTAAAGCGAAGGGGCGCCGTCAAGGACCCGTTAACCTTAATCAGACACTCCGCGGCGGCGTACAAAAGTCGGATCCGGGCGACGAAATGCGTCCCGAACCCGAAAGCGCGCAGAGTTCCGAGCAGATAGTCGTGATCCACCCTGTCGAACGCCTTCTCTTGGTCGAGGGATAGGAAGGCGACCGACAGACCAGCCTCCTGGGAACAATGGATGAGGTCCCGGACCAGATGGATGTTGTCGTGGATTGTCCGGCCCGGGACCGTGTATGACTGGTCGGGGTGGATCATGTGGTCCAGCACGGCACCAAGGCGAGCAGACATCGCCCTGGCGAAGATTTTGTAGTCCGTGCTGAGGAGGGAGACCGGGCGCCAGTTCTTAAGGAGGCGGAGATCACCCTTCTTAGGCAGCAGGACGATGACTGCCCTGCGCCAAGAGAGGGGCATCTCCCCGGTCGCCAGACTTTCCCCCAGGACCCGCGCGTAGTCGCTCCCCAGGACGTCCCAGAACGCCCTGTGGAACTCCACGGTCAGCCCGTCCAGCCCCGGGGATTTTCCCCTCGAGAGCCGGGCGAGGGCACCGGTCAGCTCCGCCAGGCTTAGCGGAGCTTCCAGATTTTCGGCGCCCTCCGGGCCGACCTTCGGCAGGTCCTCCCACAAAACTCTACGCGCTTCCTCGCTGGACGGATCCGGAGAGAACAGAGCCCCGTAATATTCACGGACCCTGTTGTTGACGCCCTCCGGATCCGAGACGAGAGAGCGTCGTCGGCCAGCAGCGTTAAGAGCTGCTTACGGACACTCTGCCTTTTTTCCAGCGAGTAGAAGAAGGGGGAGCCGCGGTCCAGATCCCGCAGGAACCGGATCCGCGACCTCACGAACGCGCCTCGGGACCCGACGAGCTGCAGGTCCTTCAGCGCGGCCTTCTTCGCTTCGTACACCGTCCAAGGGCCGGTCCCCGGACGACTTGACCGAGACGGGCTTCCAGGTCGAGCACCTCTTTTTCTAGGCGCCCGACTCTGGCCGCCCGCCTCTTGGTCGACCCCCTCGCGTACTCTTGACAGAAGACGCGGACGTGAGCCTTGCCCACGTCCCACCATAGCCTCAAGGAGGGGAAGCCCCCCTGCTTCCTTCTCCAGTCGGACCAGAATCGACGGAACGAGTCCTGGAACCGCACGTCCTCCAGCAGCCGGTTGTTAAAGTGCCAGTACGCGGACCCCGTCCTCGCGCGGAGCGAAGCGAGCTCCGCCCACACCAGGTGGTGGTCCGAACACGGCACCGGCCGCATGGAGGCCGCCGGGACGCAGGAAACGTACGCCCGAGACACGTAAAGGCGGTCGACTCTAGACCATCCAACTCCAGGCCTCACCCAAGTAAAGGCGCTGGAGTCGGGGTGGAGATTTCGCCAGACGTCCACCAAGTCGAAGGACCCGACCAGGTCCCTCAACTTCTCCATCGCCGTCATGCACTGCGGGGCACCGGAGCGGTCCCTCGCCTCGAGGGTGCAGTTAAAATCCCCCCCGAGGACAATGCAGTCGCCGACGTCGACGGAGCCAAGAAGAGCGGACACCTCTTCAAAGAAGCGCGTCTGCTGCGGGCCGGGATGAGGGGCGTACACGTTCACGAGATGGAGCGGCACGTCCCCCAGGCGAACCGTTACGTGCAGCAAGCGGCCTGGCACGGGCTCCTCGACCCCCAAGATCTCCGGCTGAAAATGCGGGCCCAGCAAGATGGCCACCCCACTAGAAATGGCGGTGAGGTGGCTCATGCGGACCTCTCCTTGCCATTCCAGGAGCCACGTGGCTTCGTCTCCCGGAACGGTGTGGGTTTCTTGCAGGAAGCACACCGCATATTTCCCCTCCCGCAGGAGCGAAAAATTGTCAAATCTACGGCGTGCCCCTCTGCCGCCGTTGATGTTGAGGCTGGCTATGGTTATCTTCATGGCAAAAGCATAGTGCAACCTCTACCTTAACCTATTGTGGGGGAGGGAGCGGAGTCTTTTGTTGAACTCCGCTCCCTCCGCAGCCCAGCGAGGAGTCCCTCGAGCTCGCGCAGCTCAAGGTGCTGCTCCTTTGTCAAGGGCCCGCCCGCGGCCAAGGTTTTAACGGCGGCGCGGACAGACCCCTTGATCAGCTCTGGCTCGGACCATTTTTCCAGGGCCAGTCGGGCTTGGTCGCGGCGACCCCGGCTCTGGGCCAAAAAGTCCCGGAGTTCCTTTGCAGGAATGAGGAGGGCCTCGGCGGCGGCCGCGAGCAGATCCACCGCCTCACTGGCGGTGGTCTCTAGGTCTTCACCCGCGTCCCCCACCGAGTCCCCGTCCTCCTCCGGGAGGTGGCCGCCAGCAGCCAGCCCATCGACCGCACAAGGTACGGCAAATGAACCGGCCGCTCCGACCGGCCCTGGCACTGCCCCGATCCCACCCCCAGGATCATCGGCAGAGGAGTCCCCACTGGGCTCTTTTAAAAATGGTGCTGGGTCGGGAAATGACAGCGGAAGGGGTTCCCCCTCCGCCCCAGGAACCGGAGAACAAGGAGAGACCCGGCCATAGGAGATCCCCAGGCTCCCCAAGTGCTCCAGCTCCAAAGTAAGAGGCGAGGGTGGGTGTTCCTCCCCCTCCCCGCTGCCACCCCCCGGCCCAGCATCTACAGTGTCATTAAAACCCATAAATTGTTTTTCCGCCGGGTCGAGCGACTCCCGGGGGAAGTTGGATAATAGCTGGGCGGGCTCAGGTTCGGCCTTTTCGGCCTCGCCCGCCTCAGTCCCCGGGACGCCCGGCCCGGCGGCTACGCATTCCTCCGCGGTCCCCACGCCCCCCACGACAGGCAGATCTTCCACTCCATCCCCGGGAGGCAGAGGCTGGGCAGCCTCAACTGTCTCACCCTCCCCGGGGACAGACTCCTCCCGCCTACGGCGCTGCTTGGGGGCGCTGGTGGGGGACGCGGGACACGCGGCGGGCACCAACTCCTCCACGGAGGGATGTTGTTCCCCCTCCGTCTCATCGGAGCCGTGCCTCCTTTTGTTCCTGGGGGCGCGCGGAGGCAGGGAGACCCCCATGTCTGCCGAGGCCTCCCGCTCCGCCCCCCCCTTTTCCTTTCCTTTCCCGTGCCCGGGCCCCTCCGTGGTGTTATTCAAGGGCTCGGGCACGGGCTCGGGGCACCACGCGCTCGCCGGTGACTGGGTTGGGCTGAGCGCGGTGGTCAAACTTTCCGGCGCACTGAGGGGACCCGCCTCTAGATGTCTCGTCTTCTTCCGCGCCTTCCTTCCGTTCGGACGCTCTCCCTCCCCCCCGCCGGAGGCCCTGAAAACAAAGGCCCCCGACGATGCCCGCGCACCCATGGCTCCCGGCACGCGGTCGCAACTAGGGGGAGGGGTGGCGGCGGCGCCAGCCTTGGCCGCCTTCGGTGGTTTGGCGGCCTTGGAGGCGGGGCAGTTCTTACGAACGTGCCCCACCTCCCTGCAGGCATGGCACCGCACGCCGTCCGACGTCCAGAAGACGCGGTAGGCAGTCCCCTCGTGCACCACATTAAAGTGCCCTTCTGTCATGTCCTCCCGCGCCAGCCGGACAAAGAGCTGGCGGCGGAAGGAAAACACGTGGCGCAGGCTGTTCTCCCTGAGGCCGAGCGGTATGGGGTTGATCCCCGACCTTACCTCCCCCAGTTGGTGTAGGTGAGGGAGGAGGAGCTCAGCGGAAACAAAGGGCGGGACGTTTGACACGATGACCCTCTGCGCGGTGGCCTCGAGAGGGTCCACCGGCAGGAACGTCCCGCCCACCGTGAGCCCCTTTTCAAGGGCCAGGGACACCGCCCGCTCCGACCCCAGGAAGAACACGGCCTTCCCAGACATCTTGGAGGCTGCGACAATGGCCGAGGGGCCGACTACCCCAGCCATCGCCCGCACGCACTCCTCGATGGTCATTGTGGGGTGAGTGTAGCTCTTGACCCCGTGTTTCCTGGTTATAAGTCTGAACGGTGGCAGGGCAGCGGGTGGCGCAGGAGGCGCCGTGGAAGCGGTTGCCACCTGCGCATACGTCTTCGCTGGCACTGCCACCGGCGTGGATGGGGTCGCCATCACGGGGTCCCTTTAAGGGCTACACCCACCCCAAAGTCACAGGCCTTAATGGTCTTAATTAGGCCTCTTATCTAAAAGACTGAAGCAGAGGAGCTCTTAACGAGGTACCTCTCCCCTAGTTGGCAATTGGGGAGGGGCCTTGCTCCCTCTGCTCAGTTGTCTTAATTGGGTTTTTTTTTTAAATTAAATTTGGAAGGAAGGGCTCTCAGAGAGAGAGGGGAGAAACAGTGTAACAGAGAAAGAGAGAGGGGGGTGGGAAGGGGGGGGGCTGCGAGGGCAGGTCTCCCCTCGCAGCTGTGGGTGGGTGCACTCCCCAGATGGCAAAACACAAAACACAAAAGTCCTTGGGGTGGTCTTCAGGTGGGGGGAGAAGATGTCTTCACCTGGGGTAGCTGGAGCCACCAGGCACTCCTAACGATCTTTAATTGGGTGATTAAGAAAAACAACAATCTTCAGCCTGGTAGCTCCAGCTATCCCAGGCTAGGCAATTGGGGGGGGGGTGGGGGGGGTTCCAATTGTGGGGGGGGCCCAGTTGTAAGCAAGGCCCCCACACACACTACCACACACACACACACCCCCCGCGATGTTCCGGCCCTCAGTGGTCTTCTTTCCTCCCCCCACCGATACAACAAAGTCTTTTTGGGAAATGCACCCACACCCACCTGCAGAAGATGTAGAGTCTCCCTCCTTCCACACTGGATGTTGTTTGGTTTTTCCCCCTCTCTCCAACTCCCTGCAGAAATGGTAAAGATGTTCAAAGTTTTCTGTTCTCCTCCTCTCCCTCTGGGTAAAAGTTGGTGTTGAAGCCCCTTTCTTCCTTCTGTTCCTGGGCTGGTCTCAGGGCTCTCCAGGCAGGAGCTCAAGTTGCTAGCTGCTCTCCTCACTGCTCACAGCTCCAACTGAGCAGGACACACCTCCACTGCTCTACCATTGGTTCCTTGGGCATGAAACTCTTTTGAGTTTACCTGCGAAAACATAAACATTAAACTGTGCCACCCGACCTGGGTGACACACCAGACATTTACAAGGCCCTTTTTTCCTTTTTTTGGTTTTTTTTTGTGTTTTTTGTTTTTTTTTTTGCTTTTTTTTTGGGCACTAAAATCACAATTTCTCCGGTGCCCCCTATAAAAGGGAAGGGGACACTAAAAGCACCGGCAATTAAAACAAATTAAACTTTAAAACGTAAAATCAAATTAAAATTTGGTTGCCGGGCGTGATGATGCACTCCAGTCCCTCCGGTGCCCACCTCTCGCGGAAGGCCGCGAGCGTACCGGTGGACACCGCGTGCTCCATCTCCAAGGACACCCTGGACCGGATGTAAGAGCGGAAGAGAGGCAGGCAGTCAGGTTGAACGACCCCCTCGACCGCCCGCTGCCTGGACCGGCTGATGGCACCCTTGGCCGTGCCCAGGAGCAGTCCTACGAGGAGGCCTTCGGACCTACCCGCTCCCCTCCGCACAGGGTGCTCAAAGATCAGGAGAGTGGGACTGAAGTGCAGCCAGAATTTCAGGAGCAGCCCCTTCAAATAGTGGAACAGGGGCTGCAACCTTGTGCACTCCATAAAAACATGGAACACGGACTCCTCCAGACCGCAGAAATTGCAGGCGGCCTGGGAGTCCGTGAACCGGCTTAAAAATTTGTTGCACGGCACTGCTCCGTGCACCACCCTCCAGGCCAAGTCCCCGATGAATAGTGGGAGGACCCCTGCGTAGAGTGCCCTCCATCGGGGACCCCCGCCTCCTCCGGACGGCAAGATGGTACGCCATGGCGTGTCCGGACGGCCGGCGAGGATGGCAAAGTTGAGGGTGTGCAGGAGCAGCCCGTACAGGAAACCCCTCCGCGCGGAACTGAAAGGCACGGAGGGGATTTCCCCGAGGCGGCTCAAGTTGTGAGGCGCCGGCCCCCGAGGGAGGTTCCGGGGTTTGGCGCCGATGAGGAATTCCGTCCGGACGGGGGTCAGTTCGGACGGGATCTCCCCACGTGCTTGAGCCTCCTCGATGCACCTAACGGAGTCAGGGCCCAGAGCTGTTTTTAGCGACTCGATGGCATCGGCCGCGTGGCGGACGTTGGCAGAATTTAGGCGCCGCGCCAGCGTGTCTGGCGCCATCCAGCCCGCTCCTCCGCCATCGAGCAGGTCCCTGACCCTGGTCACCTCACCAGCCACAGCCCTCTCTTCCGACCGCCACATAAAGCCTCGGCCGTGGAGGTACGGATTCCCGAGCAGCGGCTCCTGCAGGACGGCCGCCACTCCAGCCGGCGGAGAGCTGCGCTTGGTGGAGACTTTGTTCCAGACCCTGATGAGTTCCCTGTAAAAGACAGGCAGCTCCCGGAGGGCGGTCCTGGCACCCCCCAAGTTCACAAACAGGAGCTGCGTGTCATAATTGAGGTCGAGCTGCTGGCGGAAGAAATACCTCGCCAGAGCGCACCACCTAGGAGGGGGCGCGACGTAAAGGTATCTCTGCAGGGTCTGAAGACGGAAAGTCGCGAGCTGGGCGCTGACGCACACCAACGACTGACCGCCCTCCTCAAGCGGGAGACTCAAGACCGCGGCAGAGACCCAGTGCTTCCTGTTGTTCCAGAAGAAGTCCACCAGCTTCTTCTGTATCTTGGCGACAAACGCAGGGGGAGGGGTCAAAGTGACCAGCCGGTACCACAGCATTGCGGCCACCAGCTGGTTTATGACTAGCGCTCGACCCCTGTAGGACAGCACTCGGAGCAGTCCTGTCCAGCGCCCTAGGCGAGCGGCGACCTTGGCCTCCAGCTCCTGCCAGTTCGCCGGCCAGGCTCCCTCGTCGGGGCTAAGGTAGACTCCCAGATAGAGGAGATGGGTCGTGCTCCAGGCAAAAGGCCTGAGCTCCTCCGGCAGGGAGTCCACCCGCCACTGACCCACCAGGAGTCCGGAACATTTCTCCCAGTTGATCCTGGCGGAGGACGCGGCCGAGTAAATCTCCTGGCACTCACGCATCCTCCGCAGGTCAGCGGGATCCTCTACCGCGAGGAGCACGTCATCGGCGTAAGCCGAGAGGACGACCTCCACGCCCGGCCCTTGCAGAGCCAGTCCCGTCAACCTCGTCCGCAAGAGGCGCAGGAAAGGCTCCACGCAAACAGCATATAACTGGCCGGACATGGGGCATCCCTGGCGCACCCCTCTCCTAAAGCGAAGGGGCGCCGTCAAGGACCCGTTAACCTTAATCAGACACTCCGCGGCGGCGTACAAAAGTCGGATCCGGGCGACGAAATGCGTCCCGAACCCGAAAGCGCGCAGAGTTCCGAGCAGATAGTCGTGATCCACCCTGTCGAACGCCTTCTCTTGGTCGAGGGATAGGAAGGCGACCGACAGACCAGCCTCCTGGGAACAATGGATGAGGTCCCGGACCAGATGGATGTTATCGTGGATTGTCCGGTCCGGGACCGTGTATGACTGGTCGGGGTGGATCATGTGGTCCAGCACGGCACCAAGGCGAGCAGACATCGCCCTGGCGAAGATTTTGTAGTCCGTGCTGAGGAGGGAGACCGGGCGCCAGTTCTTAAGGAGGCGGAGATCGCCCTTCTTAGGCAGCAGGACGATGACTGCCCTGCGCCAAGAGAGGGGCATCTCCCCGGTCGCCAGACTTTCCCCCAGGACCCGCGCGTAGTCGCTCCCCAGGACGTCCCAGAACGCCCTGTGGAACTCCACGGTCAGCCCGTCCAGCCCCGGGGATTTTCCCCTCGAGAGCCGGGCGAGGGCACCGGTCAGCTCCGCCAGGCTTAGCGGAGCTTCCAGATTTTCGGCGCCCTCCGGGCCGACCTTCGGCAGGTCCTCCCACAAAACTCTACGCGCTTCCTCGCTGGACGGATCCGGAGAGAACAGAGCCCCGTAATATTCACGGACCCTGTTGTTGACGCCCTCCGGATCCGAGACGAGAGAGCCGTCGTCGGCCAGCAGCGTCAAGAGCTGCTTACGGACACTCTGCCTTTTTTCCAGCGAGTAGAAGAAGGGGGAGCCGCGGTCCAGATCCCGCAGGAACCGGATCCGCGACCTCACGAACGCGCCTCGGGACCCGACGAGCTGCAGGTCCTTCAGCGCGGCCTTCTTCGCTTCGTACACCGTCCGCAGGGCCGGGTCCTGGACGACTTGACCGAGACGGCCTTCCAGGTCGAGCACCTCTTTTTCTAGGCGCCCGACTCTGGCCGCCCGCCTCTTGGTCGACCCCCTCGCGTACTCTTGACAGAAGATGCGGACGTGAGCCTTGCCCACGTCCCACCATAGCCTCAAGGAGGGGAAGCCCCCCTGCTTCCTTCTCCAGTCGGACCAGAATCGACGGAACGAGTCCTGGAACCGCACGTCCTCCAGCAGCCGGTTGTTAAAGTGCCAGTATGCGGACCCCGTCCTCGCGCGGAGCGAAGCGAGCTCCGCCCACACCAGGTGGTGGTCCGAACACGGCACCGGCCGCATGGAGGCCGCCGGGACGCAGGAAACGTACGCCCGAGACACGTAAAGGCGGTCGACTCTAGACCATCCAACTCCAGGCCTCACCCAAGTAAAGGCGCTGGAGTCGGGGTGGAGATTTCGCCAGACGTCCACCAAGTCGAAGGACCCGACCAGGTCCCTCAACTTCTCCATCGCCGTCATGCACTGCGGGGCACCGGAGCGGTCCCTCGCCTCGAGGGTGCAGTTAAAATCCCCCCCGAGGACAATGCAGTCGCCGACGTCGACGGAGCCAAGAAGAGCGGACACCTCTTCAAAGAAGCGCGTTTGCTGCGGGCCGGGCTGAGGGGCGTACACGTTCACGAGATGGAGCGGCACGTCCCCCAGGCGAACCGTTACGTGCAGCAAGCGGCCTGGCACGGGCTCCTCGACCCCCAAGATCTCCGGCTGAAAATGCGGGCCCAGCAAGATGGCCACCCCACTAGAAATGGCGGTGAGGTGGCTCATGCGGACCTCTCCTTGCCATTCCAGGAGCCACGTGGCTTCGTCTCCCGGAACGGTGTGGGTTTCTTGCAGGAAGCACACCGCATATTTCCCCTCCCGCAGGAGCGAAAAATTGTCAAATCTACGGCGTGCCCCTCTGCCGCCGTTGATGTTGAGGCTGGCTATGGTTATCTTCATGGCAAAAGTATAGTGCAACCTCTACCTTAACCTATTGTGGGGGAGGGAGCGGAGTCTTTTGTTGAACTCCGCTCCCTCCGCAGCCCAGCGAGGAGTCCCTCGAGCTCGCGCAGTTCAAGGTGCTGCTCCTTTGTCAAGGGCCCGCCCGCGGCCAAGGTTTTAACGGCGGCGCGGACGGACCCCTTGATCAGCTCCGGCTCGGACCATTTTTCCAGGGCCAGTCGGGCTTGGTCGCGGCGACCCCGGCTCTGGGCCAAAAAGTCCCGGAGTTCCTTTGCAGGAATGAGGAGGGCCTCAGCGGCGGCCGCGAGCAGATCCACCGCCTCCCTGGCGGTGGTCTCTAGTTCTTCTCCCGCGACCCCCACCGAGTCCCCGTCCTCCTCCGGGAGGTGGCCGCCAGCAGCCAGCCCATCGACCGCACAAGGTACGGCAAATGAACCGGCCGCTCCGACCGGCCCTGGCACTGCCCCGATCCCACCCCCAGGATCATCGGCAGAGGAGTCCCCACTGGGCTCTTTTAAAAATGGTGCTGGGTCGGGAAATGACAGCGGAAGGGGTTCCCCCTCCGCCCCAGGAACCGGAGAACAAGGAGAGACCCGGCCATAGGAGATCCCCAGGCTCCCCAAGTGCTCCAGCTCCAAAGTAAGAGGCGAGGGTGGGTGTTCCTCCCCCTCCCCGCTGCCACCCCCCGGCCCAGCATCTACAGTGTCATTAAAACCCATAAATTGTTTTTCCGCCGGGTCGAGCGACTCCCGGGGGAAGTTGGATAATAGCTGGGCGGGCTCAGGTTCGGCCTTTTCGGCCTCGCCCGCCTCAGTCCCCGGGACGCCCGGCCCGGCGGCTACGCATTCCTCCGCGGTCCCCACGCCCCCCACGACAGGCAGATCTTCCACTCCATCCCCGGGAGGCAGAGGCTGGGCAGCCTCAACTGTCTCACCCTCCCCGGGGACAGACTCCTCCCGCCTACGGCGCTGCTTGGGGGCGCTGGTGGGGGACGCGGGACACGCGGCGGGCACCAACTCCTCCACGGAGGGATGTTGTTCCCCCTCCGTCTCATTGGAGCCGTGCCTCCTTTTGTACCTGGGGGCGCGCGGAGGCAGGGAGACCCCCATGTCTGCCGAGGCCTCCCGCTCCGCCCCCCCCTTTTCCTTTCCTTTCCCGTGCCCGGGCCCCTCCGTGGTGTTATTCAAGGGCTCGGGCACGGGCTCGGGGCACCACGCGCTCGCCGGTGACTGGGTTGGGCTGAGCGCGGTGGTCAAACTTTCCGGCGCACTGAGGGGACCCGCCTCTAGATGTCTCGTCTTCTTCCGCGCCTTCCTTCCGTTCGGACGCTCTCCCTCCCCCCCGCCGGAGGCCCTGAAAACAAAGGCCCCCGACGATGCCCGCGCACCCATGGCTCCCGGCACGCGGTCGCAACTAGGGGGAGGGGTGGCGGCGGCGCCAGCCTTGGCCGCCTTCGGTGGTTTGGCGGCCTTGGAGGCGGGGCAGTTCTTACGAACGTGCCCCACCTCCCTGCAGGCATGGCACCGCACGCCGTCCGACGTCCAGAAGACGCGGTAGGCAGTCCCCTCGTGCACCACATTAAAGTGCCCTTCTGTCATGTCCTCCCGCGCCAGCCGGACAAAGAGCTGGCGGCGGAAGGAAAACACGTGGCGCAGGCTGTTCTCCCTGAGGCCGAGCGGTATGGGGTTGATCCCCGACCTTACCTCCCCCAGTTGGTGTAGGTGAGGGAGGAGGAGCTCAGCGGAAACAAAGGGCGGGACGTTTGATACGATGACCCTCTGCGCGGTGGCCTCGAGAGGGTCCACCGGCAGGAACGTCCCGCCCACCGTGAGCCCCTTTTCAAGGGCCAGGGACACCGCCCGCTCCGACCCCAGGAAGAACACGGCCTTCCCAGACATCTTGGAGGCTGCGACAATGGCCGAGGGGCCGACTACCCCAGCCATCGCCCGCACGCACTCCTCGATGGTCATTGTGGGGTGAGTGTAGCTCTTGACCCCGTGTTTCCTGGTTATAAGTCTGAACGGTGGCAGGGCAGCGGGTGGCGCAGGAGGCGCCGTGGAAGCGGTTGCCACCTGCGCATACGTCTTCGCTGGCCCTGCCACCGGCGTGGATGGGGTCGCCATCACGGGGTCCCTTTAAGGGCTACACCCACCCCAAAGTCACAGGCCTTAATGGTCTTAATTAGGCCTCTTATCTAAAAGACTGAAGCAGAGGAGCTCTTAACGAGGTACCTCTCCCCTAGTTGGCAATTGGGGAGGGGCCTTGCTCCCTCTGCTCAGTTGACTTAATTGGGTTTTTTTTTTTAATTAAATTTGGAAGGAAGGGCTCTCAGAGAGAGAGGGGAGAAACAGTGTAACAGAGAAAGAGAGAGGGGGGTGGGAAGGGGGGGGGCTGCGAGGGCAGGTCTCCCCTCGCAGCTGTGGGTGGGTGCACTCCCCAGATGGCAAAACACAAAACACAAAAGTCCTTGGGGTGGTCTTCAGGTGGGGGGAGAAGATGTCTTCACCTGGGGTAGCTGGAGCCACCAGGCACTCCTAACGATCTTTAATTGGGTGATTAAGAAAAACAACAATCTTCAGCCTGGTAGCTCCAGCTATCCCAGGCTAGGCAATTGGGGGGGGGGTGGGGGGGGTTCCAATTGTGGGGGGGGCCCAGTTGTAAGCAAGGCCCCCACACACACTACCACACACACACACACCCCCCGCGATGTTCCGGCCCTCAGTGGTCTTCTTTCCTCCCCCCACTGATACAACAAAGTCTTTTTGGGAAATGCACCCACACCCACCTGCAGAAGATGTAGAGTCTCCCTCCTTCCACACTGGATGTTGTTTGGTTTTTCCCCCTCTCTCCAACTCCCTGCAGAAATGGTAAAGATGTTCAAAGTTTTCTGTTCTCCTCCTCTCCCTCTGGGTAAAAGTTGGTGTTGAAGCCCCTTTCTTCCTTCTGTTCCTGGGCTGGTCTCAGGGCTCTCCAGGCAGGAGCTCAAGTTGCTAGCTGCTCTCCTCACTGCTCACAGCTCCAACTGAGCAGGACACACCTCCACTGCTCTACCATTGGTTCCTTGGGCATGAAACTCTTTTAGAGTCTACCTGCAAAACATAAACATTAAACTGTGCCACCCGACCTGGGTGACACACCAGACATTTACAAGGCCCTTTTTTCCTTTTTTTGGTTTTTTTTTGTGTTTTTTTTGTGTTTTTTTTTTTTTTTTTTTGCACTAAAATCACAATTTCTCCGGTGCCCCCTATAAAAGGGAAGGGGACACTAAAAGCACCGGCAATTAAAACAAATTAAACTTTAAAACGTAAAATCAAATTAAAATTTGGTTGCCGGGCGTGATGATGCACTCCAGTCCCTCCGGTGCCCACCTCTCGCGGAAGGCCGCGAGCGTACCGGTGGACACCGCGTGCTCCATCTCCAAGGACACCCTGGACCGGATGTAAGAGCGGAAGAGAGGCAGGCAGTCAGGTTGAACGACCCCCTCGACCGCCCGCTGCCTGGACCGGCTGATGGCACCCTTGGCCGTGCCCAGGAGCAGTCCTACGAGGAGGCCTTCGGACCTACCCGCTCCCCTCCGCACAGGGTGCTCAAAGATCAGGAGAGTGGGACTGAAGTGCAGCCAGAATTTCAGGAGCAGCCCCTTCAAATAGTGGAACAGGGGCTGCAACCTTGTGCACTCCATAAAAACATGGAACACGGACTCCTCCAGACCGCAGAAATTGCAGGCGGCCTGGGAGTCCGTGAACCGGCTTAAAAATTTGTTGCACGGCACTGCTCCGTGCACCACCCTCCAGGCCAAGTCCCCGATGAATAGTGGGAGGACCCCTGCGTAGAGTGCCCTCCATCGGGGACCCCCGCCTCCTCCGGACGGCAAGATGGTACGCCATGGCGTGTCCGGACGGCCGGCGAGGATGGCAAAGTTGAGGGTGTGCAGGAGCAGCCCGTACAGGAAACCCCTCCGCGCGGAACTGAAAGGCACGGAGGGGATTTCCCCGAGGCGGCTCAAGTTGTGAGGCGCCGGCCCCCGAGGGAGGTTCCGGGGTTTGGCGCCGATGAGGAATTCCGTCCGGACGGGGGTCAGTTCGGACGGGATCTCCCCACGTGCTTGAGCCTCCTCGATGCACCTAACGGAGTCAGGGCCCAGAGCTGTTTTTAGCGACTCGATGGCATCGGCCGCGTGGCGGACGTTGGCAGAATTTAGGCGCCGCGCCAGCGTGTCTGGCGCCATCCAGCCCGCTCCTCCGCCATCGAGCAGGTCCCTGACCCTGGTCACCTCACCAGCCACAGCCCTCTCTTCCGACCGCCACATAAAGCCTCGGCCGTGGAGGTACGGATTCCCGAGCAGCGGCTCCTGCAGGACGGCCGCCACTCCAGCCGGCGGAGAGCTGCGCTTGGTGGAGACTTTGTTCCAGACCCTGATGAGTTCCCTGTAAAAGACAGGCAGCTCCCGGAGGGCGGTCCTGGCACCCCCCAAGTTCACAAACAGGAGCTGCGTGTCATAATTGAGGTCGAGCTGCTGGCGGAAGAAATACCTCACCAGAGCGCACCACCTAGGAGGGGGCTCGACGTAAAGGTATCTCTGCAGGGTCTGAAGACGGAAAGTCGCGAGCTGGGCGCTGACGCACACCAACGACTGACCGCCCTCCTCAAGCGGGAGACTCAAGACCGCGGCAGAGACCCAGTGCTTCCTGTTGTTCCAGAAGAAGTCCACCAGCTTCTTCTGTATCTTGGCGACAAACGCAGGGGGAGGGGTCAAAGTGACCAGCCGGTACCACAGCATTGCGGCCACCAGCTGGTTTATGACTAGCGCTCGACCCCTGTAGGACAGCACTCGGAGCAGTCCTGTCCAGCGCCCTAGGCGAGCGGCGACCTTGGCCTCCAGCTCCTGCCAGTTCGCCGGCCAGGCTCCCTCGTCGGGGCTAAGGTAGACTCCCAGATAGAGGAGATGGGTCGTGCTCCAGGCAAAAGGCCTGAGCTCCTCCGGCAGGGAGTCCACCCGCCACTGACCCACCAGGAGTCCGGAACATTTCTCCCAGTTGATCCTGGCGGAGGACGCGGCCGAGTAAATCTCCTGGCACTCACGCATCCTCCGCAGGTCAGCGGGATCCTCTACCGCGAGGAGCACGTCATCGGCGTAAGCCGAGAGGACGACCTCCACGCCCGGCCCTTGCAGAGCCAGTCCCGTCAACCTCGTCCGCAAGAGGCGCAGGAAAGGCTCCACGCAAACAGCATATAACTGGCCGGACATGGGGCATCCCTGGCGCACCCCTCTCCTAAAGCGAAGGGGCGCCGTCAAGGACCCGTTAACCTTAATCAGACACTCCGCGGCGGCGTACAAAAGTCGGATCCGGGCGACGAAATGCGTCCCGAACCCGAAAGCGCGCAGAGTTCCGAGCAGATAGTCGTGATCCACCCTGTCGAACGCCTTCTCTTGGTCGAGGGATAGGAAGGCGACCGACAGACCAGCCTCCTGGGAACAATGGATGAGGTCCCGGACCAGATGGATGTTATCGTGGATTGTCCGGCCCGGGACCGTGTATGACTGGTCGGGGTGGATCATGTGGTCCAGCACGGCACCAAGGCGAGCAGACATCGCCCTGGCGAAGATTTTGTAGTCCGTGCTGAGGAGGGAGACCGGGCGCCAGTTCTTAAGGAGGCGGAGATCGCCCTTCTTAGGCAGCAGGACGATGACTGCCCTGCGCCAAGAGAGGGGCATCTCCCCGGTCGCCAGACTTTCCCCCAGGACCCGCGCGTAGTCGCTCCCCAGGACGTCCCAGAACGCCCTGTGGAACTCCACGGTCAGCCCGTCCAGCCCCGGGGATTTTCCCCTCGAGAGCCGGGCGAGGGCACCGGTCAGCTCCGCCAGGCTTAGCGGAGCTTCCAGATTTTCGGCGCCCTCCGGGCCGACCTTCGGCAGGTCCTCCCACAAAACTCTACGCGCTTCCTCGCTGGACGGATCCGGAGAGAACAGAGCCCCGTAATATTCACGGACCCTGTTGTTGACGCCCTCCGGATCCGAGACGAGAGAGCCGTCGTCGGCCAGCAGCGTCAAGAGCTGCTTACGGACACTCTGCCTTTTTTCCAGCGAGTAGAAGAAGGGGGAGCCGCGGTCCAGATCCCGCAGGAACCGGATCCGCGACCTCACGAACGCGCCTCGGGACCCGACGAGCTGCAGGTCCTTCAGCGCGGCCTTCTTCGCTTCGTACACCGTCCGCAGGGCCGGGTCCTGGACGACTTGACCGAGACGGCCTTCCAGGTCGAGCACCTCTTTTTCTAGGCGCCCGACTCTGGCCGCCCGCCTCTTGGTCGACCCCCTCGCGTACTCTTGACAGAAGATGCGGACGTGAGCCTTGCCCACGTCCCACCATAGCCTCAAGGAGGGGAAGCCCCCCTGCTTCCTTCTCCAGTCGGACCAGAATCGACGGAACGAGTCCTGGAACCGCACGTCCTCCAGCAGCCGGTTGTTAAAGTGCCAGTATGCGGACCCCGTCCTCGCGCGGAGCGAAGCGAGCTCCGCCCACACCAGGTGGTGGTCCGAACACGGCACCGGCCGCATGGAGGCCGCCGGGACGCAGGAAACGTACGCCCGAGACACGTAAAGGCGGTCGACTCTAGACCATCCAACTCCAGGCCTCACCCAAGTAAAGGCGCTGGAGTCGGGGTGGAGATTTCGCCAGACGTCCACCAAGTCGAAGGACCCGACCAGGTCCCTCAACTTCTCCATCGCCGTCATGCACTGCGGGGCACCGGAGCGGTCCCTCGCCTCGAGGGTGCAGTTAAAATCCCCCCCGAGGACAATGCAGTCGCCGACGTCGACGGAGCCAAGAAGAGCGGACACCTCTTCAAAGAAGCGCGTTTGCTGCGGGCCGGGCTGAGGGGCGTACACGTTCACGAGATGGAGCGGCACGTCCCCCAGGCGAACCGTTACGTGCAGCAAGCGGCCTGGCACGGGCTCCTCGACCCCCAAGATCTCCGGCTGAAAATGCGGGCCCAGCAAGATGGCCACCCCACTAGAAATGGCGGTGAGGTGGCTCATGCGGACCTCTCCTTGCCATTCCAGGAGCCACGTGGCTTCGTCTCCCGGAACGGTGTGGGTTTCTTGCAGGAAGCACACCGCATATTTCCCCTCCCGCAGGAGCGAAAAATTGTCAAATCTACGGCGTGCCCCTCTGCCGCCGTTGATGTTGAGGCTGGCTATGGTTATCTTCATGGCAAAAGTATAGTGCAACCTCTACCTTAACCTATTGTGGGGGAGGGAGCGGAGTCTTTTGTTGAACTCCGCTCCCTCCGCAGCCCAGCGAGGAGTCCCTCGAGCTCGCGCAGCTCAAGGTGCTGCTCCTTTGTCAAGGGCCCGCCCGCGGCCAAGGTTTTAACGGCGGCGCGGACGGACCCCTTGATCAGCTCCGGCTCGGACCATTTTTCCAGGGCCAGTCGGGCTTGGTCGCGGCGACCCCGGCTCTGGGCCAAAAAGTCCCGGAGTTCCTTTGCAGGAATGAGGAGGGCCTCAGCGGCGGCCGCGAGCAGATCCACCGCCTCCCTGGCGGTGGTCTCTAGTTCTTCTCCCGCGACCCCCACCGAGTCCCCGTCCATCTCCGGGAGGTGGCCGCCAGCAGCCAGCCCATCGACCGCACAAGGTACGGCAAATGAACCGGCCGCTCCGACCGGCCCTGGCACTGCCCCGATCCCACCCCCAGGATCATCGGCAGAGGAGTCCCCACTGGGCTCTTTTAAAAATGGTGCTGGGTCGGGAAATGACAGCGGAAGGGGTTCCCCCTCCGCCCCAGGAACCGGAGAACAAGGAGAGACCCGGCCATAGGAGATCCCCAGGCTCCCCAAGTGCTCCAGCTCCAAAGTAAGAGGCGAGGGTGGGTGTTCCTCCCCCTCCCCGCTGCCACCCCCCGGCCCAGCATCTACAGTGTCATTAAAACCCATAAATTGTTTTTCCGCCGGGTCGAGCGACTCCCGGGGGAAGTTGGATAATAGCTGGGCGGGCTCAGGTTCGGCCTTTTCGGCCTCGCCCGCCTCAGTCCCCGGGACGCCCGGCCCGGCGGCTACGCATTCCTCCGCGGTCCCCACGCCCCCCACGACAGGCAGATCTTCCACTCCATCCCCGGGAGGCAGAGGCTGGGCAGCCTCAACTGTCTCACCCTCCCCGGGGACAGACTCCTCCCGCCTACGGCGCTGCTTGGGGGCGCTGGTGGGGGACGCGGGACACGCGGCGGGCACCAACTCCTCCACGGAGGGATGTTGTTCCCCCTCCGTCTCATCGGAGCCGTGCCTCCTTTTGTTCCTGGGGGCGCGCGGAGGCAGGGAGACCCCCATGTCTGCCGAGGCCTCCCGCTCCGCCCCCCCCTTTTCCTTTCCTTTCCCGTGCCCGGGCCCCTCCGTGGTGTTATTCAAGGGCTCGGGCACGGGCTCGGGGCACCACGCGCTCGCCGGTGACTGGGTTGGGCTGAGCGCGGTGGTCAAACTTTCCGGCGCACTGAGGGGACCCGCCTCTAGATGTCTCGTCTTCTTCCGCGCCTTCCTTCCGTTCGGACGCTCTCCCTCCCCCCCGCCGGAGGCCCTGAAAACAAAGGCCCCCGACGATGCCCGCGCACCCATGGCTCCCGGCACGCGGTCGCAACTAGGGGGAGGGGTGGCGGCGGCGCCAGCCTTGGCCGCCTTCGGTGGTTTGGCGGCCTTGGAGGCGGGGCAGTTCTTACGAACGTGCCCCACCTCCCTGCAGGCATGGCACCGCACGCCGTCCGACGTCCAGAAGACGCGGTAGGCAGTCCCCTCGTGCACCACATTAAAGTGCCCTTCTGTCATGTCCTCCCGCGCCAGCCGGACAAAGAGCTGGCGGCGGAAGGAAAACACGTGGCGCAGGCTGTTCTCCCTGAGGCCGAGCGGTATGGGGTTGATCCCCGACCTTACCTCCCCCAGTTGGTGTAGGTGAGGGAGGAGGAGCTCAGCGGAAACAAAGGGCGGGACGTTTGACACGATGACCCTCTGCGCGGTGGCCTCGAGAGGGTCCACCGGCAGGAACGTCCCGCCCACCGTGAGCCCCTTTTCAAGGGCCAGGGACACCGCCCGCTCCGACCCCAGGAAGAACACGGCCTTCCCAGACATCTTGGAGGCTGCGACAATGGCCGAGGGGCCGACTACCCCAGCCATCGCCCGCACGCACTCCTCGATGGTCATTGTGGGGTGAGTGTAGCTCTTGACCCCGTGTTTCCTGGTTATAAGTCTGAACGGTGGCAGGGCAGCGGGTGGCGCAGGAGGCGCCGTGGAAGCGGTTGCCACCTGCGCATACGTCTTCGCTGGCACTGCCACCGGCGTGGATGGGGTCGCCATCACGGGGTCCCTTTAAGGGCTACACCCACCCCAAAGTCACAGGCCTTAATGGTCTTAATTAGGCCTCTTATCTAAAAGACTGAAGCAGAGGAGCTCTTAACGAGGTACCTCTCCCCTAGTTGGCAATTGGGGAGGGGCCTTGCTCCCTCTGCTCAGTTGTCTTAATTGGGTTTTTTTTTTAAATTAAATTTGGAAGGAAGGGCTCTCAGAGAGAGAGGGGAGAAACAGTGTAACAGAGAAAGAGAGAGGGGGGTGGGAAGGGGGGGGGCTGCGAGGGCAGGTCTCCCCTCGCAGCTGTGGGTGGGTGCACTCCCCAGATGGCAAAACACAAAACACAAAAGTCCTTGGGGTGGTCTTCAGGTGGGGGGAGAAGATGTCTTCACCTGGGGTAGCTGGAGCCACCAGGCACTCCTAACGATCTTTAATTGGGTGATTAAGAAAAACAACAATCTTCAGCCTGGTAGCTCCAGCTATCCCAGGCTAGGCAATTGGGGGGGGGGTGGGGGGGGTTCCAATTGTGGGGGGGGCCCAGTTGTAAGCAAGGCCCCCACACACACTACCACACACACACACACCCCCCGCGATGTTCCGGCCCTCAGTGGTCTTCTTTCCTCCCCCCACCGATACAACAAAGTCTTTTTGGGAAATGCACCCACACCCACCTGCAGAAGATGTAGAGTCTCCCTCCTTCCACACTGGATGTTGTTTGGTTTTTCCCCCTCTCTCCAACTCCCTGCAGAAATGGTAAAGATGTTCAAAGTTTTCTGTTCTCCTCCTCTCCCTCTGGGTAAAAGTTGGTGTTGAAGCCCCTTTCTTCCTTCTGTTCCTGGGCTGGTCTCAGGGCTCTCCAGGCAGGAGCTCAAGTTGCTAGCTGCTCTCCTCACTGCTCACAGCTCCAACTGAGCAGGACACACCTCCACTGCTCTACCATTGGTTCCTTGGGCATGAAACTCTTTTGAGTTTACCTGCGAAAACATAAACATTAAACTGTGCCACCCGACCTGGGTGACACACCAGACATTTACAAGGCCCTTTTTTCCTTTTTTTGGTTTTTTTTTGTGTTTTTTGTTTTTTTTTTTGCTTTTTTTTTGGGCACTAAAATCACAATTTCTCCGGTGCCCCCTATAAAAGGGAAGGGGACACTAAAAGCACCGGCAATTAAAACAAATTAAACTTTAAAACGTAAAATCAAATTAAAATTTGGTTGCCGGGCGTGATGATGCACTCCAGTCCCTCCGGTGCCCACCTCTCGCGGAAGGCCGCGAGCGTACCGGTGGACACCGCGTGCTCCATCTCCAAGGACACCCTGGACCGGATGTAAGAGCGGAAGAGAGGCAGGCAGTCAGGTTGAACGACCCCCTCGACCGCCCGCTGCCTGGACCGGCTGATGGCACCCTTGGCCGTGCCCAGGAGCAGTCCTACGAGGAGGCCTTCGGACCTACCCGCTCCCCTCCGCACAGGGTGCTCAAAGATCAGGAGAGTGGGACTGAAGTGCAGCCAGAATTTCAGGAGCAGCCCCTTCAAATAGTGGAACAGGGGCTGCAACCTTGTGCACTCCATAAAAACATGGAACACGGACTCCTCCAGACCGCAGAAATTGCAGGCGGCCTGGGAGTCCGTGAACCGGCTTAAAAATTTGTTGCACGGCACTGCTCCGTGCACCACCCTCCAGGCCAAGTCCCCGATGAATAGTGGGAGGACCCCTGCGTAGAGTGCCCTCCATCGGGGACCCCCGCCTCCTCCGGACGGCAAGATGGTACGCCATGGCGTGTCCGGACGGCCGGCGAGGATGGCAAAGTTGAGGGTGTGCAGGAGCAGCCCGTACAGGAAACCCCTCCGCGCGGAACTGAAAGGCACGGAGGGGATTTCCCCGAGGCGGCTCAAGTTGTGAGGCGCCGGCCCCCGAGGGAGGTTCCGGGGTTTGGCGCCGATGAGGAATTCCGTCCGGACGGGGGTCAGTTCGGACGGGATCTCCCCACGTGCTTGAGCCTCCTCGATGCACCTAACGGAGTCAGGGCCCAGAGCTGTTTTTAGCGACTCGATGGCATCGGCCGCGTGGCGGACGTTGGCAGAATTTAGGCGCCGCGCCAGCGTGTCTGGCGCCATCCAGCCCGCTCCTCCGCCATCGAGCAGGTCCCTGACCCTGGTCACCTCACCAGCCACAGCCCTCTCTTCCGACCGCCACATAAAGCCTCGGCCGTGGAGGTACGGATTCCCGAGCAGCGGCTCCTGCAGGACGGCCGCCACTCCAGCCGGCGGAGAGCTGCGCTTGGTGGAGACTTTGTTCCAGACCCTGATGAGTTCCCTGTAAAAGACAGGCAGCTCCCGGAGGGCGGTCCTGGCACCCCCCAAGTTCACAAACAGGAGCTGCGTGTCATAATTGAGGTCGAGCTGCTGGCGGAAGAAATACCTCGCCAGAGCGCACCACCTAGGAGGGGGCGCGACGTAAAGGTATCTCTGCAGGGTCTGAAGACGGAAAGTCGCGAGCTGGGCGCTGACGCACACCAACGACTGACCGCCCTCCTCAAGCGGGAGACTCAAGACCGCGGCAGAGACCCAGTGCTTCCTGTTGTTCCAGAAGAAGTCCACCAGCTTCTTCTGTATCTTGGCGACAAACGCAGGGGGAGGGGTCAAAGTGACCAGCCGGTACCACAGCATTGCGGCCACCAGCTGGTTTATGACTAGCGCTCGACCCCTGTAGGACAGCACTCGGAGCAGTCCTGTCCAGCGCCCTAGGCGAGCGGCGACCTTGGCCTCCAGCTCCTGCCAGTTCGCCGGCCAGGCTCCCTCGTCGGGGCTAAGGTAGACTCCCAGATAGAGGAGATGGGTCGTGCTCCAGGCAAAAGGCCTGAGCTCCTCCGGCAGGGAGTCCACCCGCCACTGACCCACCAGGAGTCCGGAACATTTCTCCCAGTTGATCCTGGCGGAGGACGCGGCCGAGTAAATCTCCTGGCACTCACGCATCCTCCGCAGGTCAGCGGGATCCTCTACCGCGAGGAGCACGTCATCGGCGTAAGCCGAGAGGACGACCTCCACGCCCGGCCCTTGCAGAGCCAGTCCCGTCAACCTCGTCCGCAAGAGGCGCAGGAAAGGCTCCACGCAAACAGCATATAACTGGCCGGACATGGGGCATCCCTGGCGCACCCCTCTCCTAAAGCGAAGGGGCGCCGTCAAGGACCCGTTAACCTTAATCAGACACTCCGCGGCGGCGTACAAAAGTCGGATCCGGGCGACGAAATGCGTCCCGAACCCGAAAGCGCGCAGAGTTCCGAGCAGATAGTCGTGATCCACCCTGTCGAACGCCTTCTCTTGGTCGAGGGATAGGAAGGCGACCGACAGACCAGCCTCCTGGGAACAATGGATGAGGTCCCGGACCAGATGGATGTTATCGTGGATTGTCCGGCCCGGGACCGTGTATGACTGGTCGGGGTGGATCATGTGGTCCAGCACGGCACCAAGGCGAGCAGACATCGCCCTGGCGAAGATTTTGTAGTCCGTGCTGAGGAGGGAGACCGGGCGCCAGTTCTTAAGGAGGCGGAGATCGCCCTTCTTAGGCAGCAGGACGATGACTGCCCTGCGCCAAGAGAGGGGCATCTCCCCGGTCGCCAGACTTTCCCCCAGGACCCGCGCGTAGTCGCTCCCCAGGACGTCCCAGAACGCCCTGTGGAACTCCACGGTCAGCCCGTCCAGCCCCGGGGATTTTCCCCTCGAGAGCCGGGCGAGGGCACCGGTCAGCTCCGCCAGGCTTAGCGGAGCTTCCAGATTTTCGGCGCCCTCCGGGCCGACCTTCGGCAGGTCCTCCCACAAAACTCTACGCGCTTCCTCGCTGGACGGATCCGGAGAGAACAGAGCCCCGTAATATTCACGGACCCTGTTGTTGACGCCCTCCGGATCCGAGACGAGAGAGCCGTCGTCGGCCAGCAGCGTCAAGAGCTGCTTACGGACACTCTGCCTTTTTTCCAGCGAGTAGAAGAAGGGGGAGCCGCGGTCCAGATCCCGCAGGAACCGGATCCGCGACCTCACGAACGCGCCTCGGGACCCGACGAGCTGCAGGTCCTTCAGCGCGGCCTTCTTCGCTTCGTACACCGTCCGCAGGGCCGGGTCCTGGACGACTTGACCGAGACGGCCTTCCAGGTCGAGCACCTCTTTTTCTAGGCGCCCGACTCTGGCCGCCCGCCTCTTGGTCGACCCCCTCGCGTACTCTTGACAGAAGATGCGGACGTGAGCCTTGCCCACGTCCCACCATAGCCTCAAGGAGGGGAAGCCCCCCTGCTTCCTTCTCCAGTCGGACCAGAATCGACGGAACGAGTCCTGGAACCGCACGTCCTCCAGCAGCCGGTTGTTAAAGTGCCAGTATGCGGACCCCGTCCTCGCGCGGAGCGAAGCGAGCTCCGCCCACACCAGGTGGTGGTCCGAACACGGCACCGGCCGCATGGAGGCCGCCGGGACGCAGGAAACGTACGCCCGAGACACGTAAAGGCGGTCGACTCTAGACCATCCAACTCCAGGCCTCACCCAAGTAAAGGCGCTGGAGTCGGGGTGGAGATTTCGCCAGACGTCCACCAAGTCGAAGGACCCGACCAGGTCCCTCAACTTCTCCATCGCCGTCATGCACTGCGGGGCACCGGAGCGGTCCCTCGCCTCGAGGGTGCAGTTAAAATCCCCCCCGAGGACAATGCAGTCGCCGACGTCGACGGAGCCAAGAAGAGCGGACACCTCTTCAAAGAAGCGCGTTTGCTGCGGGCCGGGCTGAGGGGCGTACACGTTCACGAGATGGAGCGGCACGTCCCCCAGGCGAACCGTTACGTGCAGCAAGCGGCCTGGCACGGGCTCCTCGACCCCCAAGATCTCCGGCTGAAAATGCGGGCCCAGCAAGATGGCCACCCCACTAGAAATGGCGGTGAGGTGGCTCATGCGGACCTCTCCTTGCCATTCCAGGAGCCACGTGGCTTCGTCTCCCGGAACGGTGTGGGTTTCTTGCAGGAAGCACACCGCATATTTCCCCTCCCGCAGGAGCGAAAAATTGTCAAATCTACGGCGTGCCCCTCTGCCGCCGTTGATGTTGAGGCTGGCTATGGTTATCTTCATGGCAAAAGTATAGTGCAACCTCTACCTTAACCTATTGTGGGGGAGGGAGCGGAGTCTTTTGTTGAACTCCGCTCCCTCCGCAGCCCAGCGAGGAGTCCCTCGAGCTCGCGCAGTTCAAGGTGCTGCTCCTTTGTCAAGGGCCCGCCCGCGGCCAAGGTTTTAACGGCGGCGCGGACGGACCCCTTGATCAGCTCCGGCTCGGACCATTTTTCCAGGGCCAGTCGGGCTTGGTCGCGGCGACCCCGGCTCTGGGCCAAAAAGTCCCGGAGTTCCTTTGCAGGAATGAGGAGGGCCTCAGCGGCGGCCGCGAGCAGATCCACCGCCTCCCTGGCGGTGGTCTCTAGTTCTTCTCCCGCGACCCCCACCGAGTCCCCGTCCTCCTCCGGGAGGTGGCCGCCAGCAGCCAGCCCATCGACCGCACAAGGTACGGCAAATGAACCGGCCGCTCCGACCGGCCCTGGCACTGCCCCGATCCCACCCCCAGGATCATCGGCAGAGGAGTCCCCACTGGGCTCTTTTAAAAATGGTGCTGGGTCGGGAAATGACAGCGGAAGGGGTTCCCCCTCCGCCCCAGGAACCGGAGAACAAGGAGAGACCCGGCCATAGGAGATCCCCAGGCTCCCCAAGTGCTCCAGCTCCAAAGTAAGAGGCGAGGGTGGGTGTTCCTCCCCCTCCCCGCTGCCACCCCCCGGCCCAGCATCTACAGTGTCATTAAAACCCATAAATTGTTTTTCCGCCGGGTCGAGCGACTCCCGGGGGAAGTTGGATAATAGCTGGGCGGGCTCAGGTTCGGCCTTTTCGGCCTCGCCCGCCTCAGTCCCCGGGACGCCCGGCCCGGCGGCTACGCATTCCTCCGCGGTCCCCACGCCCCCCACGACAGGCAGATCTTCCACTCCATCCCCGGGAGGCAGAGGCTGGGCAGCCTCAACTGTCTCACCCTCCCCGGGGACAGACTCCTCCCGCCTACGGCGCTGCTTGGGGGCGCTGGTGGGGGACGCGGGACACGCGGCGGGCACCAACTCCTCCACGGAGGGATGTTGTTCCCCCTCCGTCTCATCGGAGCCGTGCCTCCTTTTGTTCCTGGGGGCGCGCGGAGGCAGGGAGACCCCCATGTCTGCCGAGGCCTCCCGCTCCGCCCCCCCCTTTTCCTTTCCTTTCCCGTGCCCGGGCCCCTCCGTGGTGTTATTCAAGGGCTCGGGCACGGGCTCGGGGCACCACGCGCTCGCCGGTGACTGGGTTGGGCTGAGCGCGGTGGTCAAACTTTCCGGCGCACTGAGGGGACCCGCCTCTAGATGTCTCGTCTTCTTCCGCGCCTTCCTTCCGTTCGGACGCTCTCCCTCCCCCCCGCCGGAGGCCCTGAAAACAAAGGCCCCCGACGATGCCCGCGCACCCATGGCTCCCGGCACGCGGTCGCAACTAGGGGGAGGGGTGGCGGCGGCGCCAGCCTTGGCCGCCTTCGGTGGTTTGGCGGCCTTGGAGGCGGGGCAGTTCTTACGAACGTGCCCCACCTCCCTGCAGGCATGGCACCGCACGCCGTCCGACGTCCAGAAGACGCGGTAGGCAGTCCCCTCGTGCACCACATTAAAGTGCCCTTCTGTCATGTCCTCCCGCGCCAGCCGGACAAAGAGCTGGCGGCGGAAGGAAAACACGTGGCGCAGGCTGTTCTCCCTGAGGCCGAGCGGTATGGGGTTGATCCCCGACCTTACCTCCCCCAGTTGGTGTAGGTGAGGGAGGAGGAGCTCAGCGGAAACAAAGGGCGGGACGTTTGACACGATGACCCTCTGCGCGGTGGCCTCGAGAGGGTCCACCGGCAGGAACGTCCCGCCCACCGTGAGCCCCTTTTCAAGGGCCAGGGACACCGCCCGCTCCGACCCCAGGAAGAACACGGCCTTCCCAGACATCTTGGAGGCTGCGACAATGGCCGAGGGGCCGACTACCCCAGCCATCGCCCGCACGCACTCCTCGATGGTCATTGTGGGGTGAGTGTAGCTCTTGACCCCGTGTTTCCTGGTTATAAGTCTGAACGGTGGCAGGGCAGCGGGTGGCGCAGGAGGCGCCGTGGAAGCGGTTGCCACCTGCGCATACGTCTTCGCTGGCCCTGCCACCGGCGTGGATGGGGTCGCCATCACGGGGTCCCTTTAAGGGCTACACCCACCCCAAAGTCACAGGCCTTAATGGTCTTAATTAGGCCTCTTATCTAAAAGACTGAAGCAGAGGAGCTCTTAACGAGGTACCTCTCCCCTAGTTGGCAATTGGGGAGGGGCCTTGCTCCCTCTGCTCAGTTGTCTTAATTGGGTTTTTTTTTTAAATTAAATTTGGAAGGAAGGGCTCTCAGAGAGAGAGGGGAGAAACAGTGTAACAGAGAAAGAGAGAGGGGGGTGGGAAGGGGGGGGGGCTGCGAGGGCAGGTCTCCCCTCGCAGCTGTGGGTGGGTGCACTCCCCAGATGGCAAAACACAAAACACAAAAGTCCTTGGGGTGGTCTTCAGGTGGGGGGAGAAGATGTCTTCACCTGGGGTAGCTGGAGCCACCAGGCACTCCTAACGATCTTTAATTGGGTGATTAAGAAAAACAACAATCTTCAGCCTGGTAGCTCCAGCTATCCCAGGCTAGGCAATTGGGGGGGGGGGTGGGGGGGGTTCCAATTGTGGGGGGGGCCCAGTTGTAAGCAAGGCCCCCACACACACTACCACACACACACACACCCCCCGCGATGTTCCGGCCCTCAGTGGTCTTCTTTCCTCCCCCCACCGATACAACAAAGTCTTTTTGGGAAATGCACCCACACCCACCTGCAGAAGATGTAGAGTCTCCCTCCTTCCACACTGGATGTTGTTTGGTTTTTCCCCCTCTCTCCAACTCCCTGCAGAAATGGTAAAGATGTTCAAAGTTTTCTGTTCTCCTCCTCTCCCTCTGGGTAAAAGTTGGTGTTGAAGCCCCTTTCTTCCTTCTGTTCCTGGGCTGGTCTCAGGGCTCTCCAGGCAGGAGCTCAAGTTGCTAGCTGCTCTCCTCACTGCTCACAGCTCCAACTGAGCAGGACACACCTCCACTGCTCTACCATTGGTTCCTTGGGCATGAAACTCTTTTGAGTTTACCTGCGAAAACATAAACATTAAACTGTGCCACCCGACCTGGGTGACACACCAGACATTTACAAGGCCCTTTTTTCCTTTTTTTGGTTTTTTTTTGTGTTTTTTGTTTTTTTTTTTGCTTTTTTTTTGGGCACTAAAATCACAATTTCTCCGGTGCCCCCTATAAAAGGGAAGGGGACACTAAAAGCACCGGCAATTAAAACAAATTAAACTTTAAAACGTAAAATCAAATTAAAATTTGGTTGCCGGGCGTGATGATGCACTCCAGTCCCTCCGGTGCCCACCTCTCGCGGAAGGCCGCGGGCATACCGGTGGACACCGCGTGCTCCATCTCCAAAGACACCCTGGACCGGATGTAAGAGTGGAAGAGAGGCAGGCAGTCAGGTTGAACGACCCCCTCGACCGCCCGCTGCCTGGACCGGCTGATGGCACGCTTGGCCGTGCCCAGGAGCAGTCCTACGAGGAGGCCTTCGGACCTACCCGCTCCCCTCCGCACAGGGTGCCCAAAGATCAGGAGAGTGGGACTGAAGTGCAGCCAGAATTTCAGGAGCAGCCCCTTCAAATAGTGGAACAGGGGCTGCAACCTTGTGCACTCCATAAAAACATGGAACACGGACTCCTCCAGACCGCAGAAATTGCAGGCGGCCTGGGAGTCCGTGAACCGGCTTAAAAATTTATTGCACGGCACTGCTCCGTGCACCACCCTCCAAGCCAAGTCCCCGATGAATAGTGGGAGGACCCCTGCGTAGAGTGCCCTCCATCGGGGACCCCCGCCTCCTCCGGACGGCAAGATGGTACGCCATGGCGTGTCCGGACGGCCGGCGAGGATGGCAAAGTTGAGGGTGTGCAGGAGCAGCCCGTACAGGAAACCCCTCCGCGCGGAACTGAAAGGCACGGAGGGGATTTCCCCGAGGCGGCTCAAGTTGTGAGGCGCCGGCCCCCGAGGGAGGTTCCGGGGTTTGGCGCCGATGAGGAATTCCGTCCGGACGGGGGTCAGTTCGGACGGGATCTCCCCACGTGCTTGAGCCTCCTCGATGCACCTAACGGAGTCAGGGCCCAGAGCTGTTTTTAGCGACTCGATGGCATCGGCCGCATGGCGGACGTTGGCAGAGTTTAGGCGCCGCGCCAGCGTGTCTGGCGCCATCCAGCCCGCTCCTCCGCCATCGAGCAGGTCCCTGACCCTGGTCACCTCACCAGCCACAGCCCTCTCTTCCGACCGCCACATAAAGCCTCGGCCGTGGAGGTACGGATTCCCGAGCAGCGGTTCCTGCAGGACGGCCGCCACTCCAACCGGCGGAGAGCTGCGCTTGGTGGAGACTTTGTTCCAGACCCTGATGAGTTCCCTGTAAAAGACAGGCAGCTCCCGGAGGGCGGTCCTGGCACCCCCCAAGTTCACAAACAGGAGCTGCGTGTCATAATTGAGGTCGAGCTGCTGGCGGAAGAAATACCTCGCCAGAGCACACCACCTAGGAGGGGGCTCGACGTAAAGGTATCTCTGCAGGGTCTGAAGACGGAAAGTCGCGAGCTGGGCGCTGACGCACACCAACGACTGACCGCCCTCCTCAAGCGGGAGACTCAAGACTGCGGCAGAGACCCAGTGCTTCCTGTTGTTCCAGAAGAAGTCCACCAGCTTCTTCTGTATCTTGGCAACAAACGCAGGGGGAGGGGTCAAAGTGACCAGCCGGTACCACAGCATTGCGGCCACCAGCTGGTTTATGACTAGCACTCGACCCCTGTAGGACAGCACTCGGAGCAGTCCTGTCCAGCGCCCTAGGCGAGCGGCGACCTTGGCCTCCAGCTCCTGCCAGTTCGCCGGCCAGGCTCCCTCGTCGGGGCTAAGGTAGACTCCCAGATAGAGGAGATGGGTCGTGCTCCAGGCAAAAGGCCTGAGCTCCTCCGGCAGGGAGTCCACCCGCCACTGACCCACCAGGAGTCCGGAACATTTCTCCCAGTTGATCCTGGCGGAGGACGCGGCCGAGTAAATCTCCTGGCACTCACGCATCCTCCGCAGGTCAGCGGGATCCTCTACCGCTAGGAGCACGTCATCGGCGTAAGCCGAGAGGACGACCTCCACGCCCGGCCCTTGCAGAGCCAGTCCCGTCAACCTCGTCCGCAAGAGGCGCAGGAAAGGCTCCACGCAAACGGCGTATAACTGGCCGGACATGGGGCATCCCTGGCGCACCCCTCTCCTAAAGCGAAGGGGCGCCGTCAAGGACCCGTTAACCTTAATCAGACACTCCGCGGCGGCGTACAAAAGTCGGATCCGGGCGACGAAATGCGTCCCGAACCCGAAAGCGCGCAGAGTTCCGAGCAGATAGTCGTGATCCACCCTGTCGAACGCCTTCTCTTGGTCGAGGGATAGGAAGGCGACCGACAGACCAGTCTCCTGGGAACAATGGATGAGGTCCCGGACCAGATGGATGTTATCGTGGATTGTCCGGCCCGGGACCGTGTATGACTGGTCGGGGTGGATCATGTGGTCCAGCACGGCACCAAGGCGAGCAGACATCGCCCTGGCGAAGATTTTGTAGTCCGTGCTGAGGAGGGAGACCGGGCGCCAGTTCTTAAGGAGGCGGAGATCGCCCTTCTTAGGCAGCAGGACGATGACTGCCCTGCGCCAAGAGAGGGGCATCTCCCCGGTCGCCAGACTTTCCCCCAGGACCCGCGCGTAGTCGCTCCCCAGGACGTCCCAGAACGCCCTGTGGAACTCCACGGTCAGCCCGTCCAGCCCCGGGGATTTTCCCCTCGAGAGCCGGGCGAGGGCACCGGTCAGCTCCGCCAGGCTTAGCGGAGCTTCCAGATTTTCGGCGCCCTCCGGGCTGACCTTCGGCAGGTCCTCCCACAAAACTCTACGCGCTTCCTCGCTGGACGGATCCGGAGAGAACAGAGCCCCGTAATATTCACGGACCCTGTTGTTGACACCCTCCGGATCCGAGACGAGAGAGCCGTCGTCGGCCAGCAGCGCCAAGAGCTGCTTACGGACACTCTGCCTTTTTTCCAGCGAGTAGAAGAAGGGGGAGCCACGGTCCAGATCCCGCAGGAACCGGATCCGCGACCTCACGAACGCGCCTCGGGACCCGACGAGCTGCAGGTCCTTCAGCGCGGCCTTCTTCGCTTCGTACACCGTCCGCAGGGCCCTTCCTTGGGCATGAATGACAGAAGGATAGTTTGCAGGTGCAGCAGGTAATCAGGAAGGCGAATGGAATGTTGGCCTTCATTGCGAGAGGGATGGAGTACAAAAGCAGGGAGGTCCTGCTGCAACTGTACAGGGTATTGGTGAGGCCGCACCTGGAGTACTGCGTGCAGTTTTGGTCACCTTACTTAAGGAAGGATATACTAGCTTTGGAGGGGGTACAGAGACGATTCAATAGGCTGATTCCGGAGATGAGGGGGTTACCTTATGATGATAGATTGAGTAGACTGGGTCTTTACTCATTGGAGTTCAGAAGGATGAGGGGTGATCTTATAGAAATATTTAAAATAATGAAAGGGATAGACAAGATAGAGGCAGAGAGGTTGTTTCCACTGATCGGGGAGACTAGAACTAGGGGGCACAGCCTCAAAATACGGGGGAGCCAATTTACAACCGAGTTGAGAAGGAATTTCTTCTCCCAGAGGGTTGTGAATCTGTGGAATTCTCTGCCCAGAGAAGCAGTTGAGGCTAGCTCATTGAATGTATTCAAGTCACAGATAGATAGATTTTTAACCAATAAGGGAGTTAAGGGTTAAAGGGAGCGGGCGGGTAAGTGGATCTGAGTCCACGGCCAGATCAGCCATGATCTTGTTGAATGGCGGAGCAGGCTCGAGGGGCTAGATGGCCTGCTCCTGTTCCTAATTCTTATGTTCTTATGTTCTAACTTATCTTGCAGTACCTTTAAGACTCGGCTGTTCCCGAGATCTGAATTGGATTCGACGCATGTGCAATGGGTCCACTAAATTTACCGACCAAACTTTTGTTATTGCCCCCACCAGCTCTGGTGTGCACCAGTTGATTTCGCGCCTTTGTCAGATCATCGCCCGATTCTGACTAATATCTGGGTGGAGGGCGCAAACTTTTTCAAGGCGATAAAATTACTACTCGGTCTGGGTCACGGCCCAAATGAGGCGCAACCAGATTTCTCCCTCTTTGAAACAGAAGTCGGAGAAGATGACGTACCTTAAGGAAGTTATCAGGGTATGACCACCTAAGAGTACCCTTTATCAGGTGGATAGCCCAAGTATAAATGCCACAAAGTGTTTTCTGTCAATCTGTGCCACACTTGCTGCTGGCACATGCTACGTCCTCACATAACATTACAGCTGTTTCATTGCTTATCATGCATGCCCTTATTCCAAAGGCCGGATTTTCGGCTTTCGGGGTTTTTCAGTGAAAATGATAGCAATATGTGAAATTTACCATTTTCACTGCGCTACCGTTTTTAGGCCGAACTTTTGGCCTTCACGCATCGGTAAGGGAGGCATTGCACAAGCATTTGCGGCTCAAAACGTGAGTTTCAGCAACTTTAATCCAGGGCTGGGAGTGCTGCGAGACAGGCCTTGGGAGGGGAAAAAAAATTCCAAAAAACATTCCAAAAACATTTAGAAGACTCTTAACTATCTAATCGCTGAAAAAAAAAACTTTAACTTACCTTTTTTGCAGGTTTTCGTATTTACCGCTGCTAGCAGGGCTGCACTGACAGGTTTGACCTATCATTATTCTGGGCACGGCATACGGGTCAGGAGAGAGTCGAAACTCGGACGCAAATGCAATCCGAGTCATTGCACGTCAGCGCACCTATCCCCGGTGGTACTTGGAAGCGCCTCTGCAAACAGGTACCTGAAGATCCCACCTGGGCTTTGCAGCTGGGTTTTCGCCGCGGAGGGTCAAATCGCGCTGAAAACCCACTACAGGGACTTGAACACATCACAAAGCTAGGCTGACACTCCAGTGCCGTGCTGAGGGAGTACTGCACTGTCGGAGGTGCCAGCTTTCAGATGAGACGTTAAGCCAAGGTCCTCTCAGGTGGCCGTAAAAGATCCCATGGCACTATTTCAAAGAAGAGTAAATGAGTTATCCCTGGTGTCCTGGCCAATATTTATCTCTCAATCAATATCACTAAAAAACAGATTGGCTTAGAAATCCCGGTCGGCTGCTTCCCGCGGGCGATTGAGTGAAAAAGTAAAAAAAAATGTGCACTTGCCTGTCCTTGCTGCGCCCACTAGAGATCCTGGTCCTGAGGCCTTCACTCACTGCGCGTCGGAGCACGTGCACGTCAAGACATCCATAAGTTGGAGTTGCAGTCACATGGCACTGGGCAGCCAATCCAGGTACGATGTTTCCTCATTCATAATAATGGGAACTCCGTAAGCCCCCAGACACCCAAAACACTAATAAATAATAGAAAAAATACACCACATATTTAACATTAATTAAAGTTATTTATGTCTTATAAAAAAATATATTTTTCAGATATTTTTAAAAGTTTTTAATATTATGGTTTAAAATAAACTTACCTTAATGGGCGGGCTTTTTAAAAATAAAATGTTAAAATTTTATTTTATTATGTTTTTGTGTGTTTTAAAACTTTATGTCTGTAAAAATAGGCTATGTGCCTGCCTTTATCAGGCGCAAGAGCTTTCAGGACATTTGCTGGGCAAGATATGGATAAATACCGCAATCTGGCCCTTGCAAATGTCCTGGCTGTGGAGATAAGGAGGATCTGTCAAGCTGGAGCTTGACAGATCGGAAAAGCCAGTTTTTAGCGCATGCGCATTGTGCGCTGAAAAACGGCTTTTATGATGCCTTCCCGGGTCCATACACACTCAGTACGGTCCTGGGGAGGCCGGGATTTCCAGTACATTATCTGCTCATTATCACATTGCTGTTTGTGAGAGCTTGCTCTGCACAAATTGGCTGCTGCATTCTCACATTACAACAGTGACTACACTGCAAAAGTACTTCATTGGCTGTAAAGCGTTTTGGGACATCTGGTGGTCGTGACAGTTGCTATATAAATGCAAGTCTTTTTTTCATTCTTTTTAGTTCCCTTGAAAGTTTGTACTGTAAGAGCTCCTTTTAGATAGTATCTATCAAAGTCAGCATAGTTCTAAACTTTTATGCCTTCCTTCCAGCTGCAATTGGAGAACTTCTGTAACATCACTCAAGAGGTGCCATCTAGGCCAGCATTCAACAGGTCACCAATTCCACCTTTGGGAGAGTTAGCGAATTCATCCATTTTGAATGACTCCTAGACAGCATCATGATAGACCTTACCCGCTCTGACCCTGAACAATCAGGCCTCAGCAAAGGCCTGAGCTTCATTCCCTTACGCCTCCACCTCAATGAATTTTGAGCTCGACACAATGCTGAGCTCTTTTTCCATTGCCTTCATCTCCTTGCCCACTTCTTTGGCCAGGAGTCTCACCCCCCCCCCAACCCCCACACAGCTGACCCTTTCTCCCATTTTCAGAATTCTCATTCTACCTGGATGCCTCCCTCTGGCCTCTTACCCTCCCTAGATGCTTACATTGCGAACTGCCTGCGTGACATCAGCCGTCTCAATTTCTCTGCTCCCCTCACTCACTCCAACCTACCTCCCTCTGAACTTGCAGCCCTCTGTTCTCTCAGATCCAATCCCAACATTGTCATTAAATCTACTGACAAGGGTGGCGCTGTTGTTGTTTGGCAAACCGACCTCTACCTTGCAGAGATTGAACGCCAACTCGCTGACATCTCCTCCTACCTCCCCTGGAGTATGACCCCACTACTGAACATCAAGCCATCATTGTCAAGACTGTCACTGACCGCATCTCCTCTGGTGATATTCCCTCCATGGCTGCCAACCTCATAGTTCCCCAACCCCACACAGCCCATTTCTACCTCCTTCCCAAGATCCACAAACAGGACTGCCCTGATAGACCTATCATTTCAGCCTGTTCTTGCCCCACAGAACTTATCTTTTATCTCTATTTTTTCTCTCCTTGCCCAGACTCTTCCCACCTACATCCGCAACTCTTCCAATGCCCTCTGCCACTTTAACAGTTTCCAGTTTCCTGGCTCCAACCATCTCCTTTTCCCTATGGAGGTCCAATCCCTTTACATTTCCATTCCCCACCAAGATGACCTGAGGGTACTCTGCTTCCTCCTTGAACAGAAGCCCAACCAGTCCCCATCCACCACCACCTTCCGCCGCCTGGCTGAACTTGTTCTCACATTGATTAAATTCTCCTTTGACTCCACTCACTTCCTCCAAATTAAAGGTGTTGCTATAGGAACCTGCATGGTCCCTAGCTATGCCTGCCTTTTTGTGGAAAATTCTTTGTTCCAGTCCTACTCAGGTGCCCTCCCTCACCTTTTTTCTGATACATTGATGACTTGTATTGGTGCCATTTCCTGCTCTCACCCTGAACTAGAAAATGTCATTCAATTTGCTTCCAATTTCCACCCTTCCCTCACCTTCGCATGGTCCATCTGTGACTCTTCTCTTTCCTTCCTTGACTTCTCTGCCTCTATTTCTGGTAATAGGCTATTGACTATATGCCCACTGACTCCTACCTGAACTACACTTCCTCCCACCCCGCTTCCTGTAAGGACTTGATTCCATCCTCTCAGTTTCTCCGTCTCCATCGCATCTGTTCTGACGATGCCACCTTCCATACTGGTGCTCCCGATATGTCTTCCTTTTTCCTCAAACAAGAATTCCCCTCTACTGTGGTTGACATGGCCTTCAACCGTGTCCATTCTATTTCCTGCACTTCTGCTCTCACCCCTTCCCCTCCCTCCCAGAACCATGAAAGGATTCCCCTTGTCCTCACCTTTCACCCCATGTTCAACGGATCATCCTCCCCCATATCCACCACCTCCAGCGTGATCCCACCACCAAACACATCTTCCCTTCCCTTCCCCTTTTAGCATTTCAAAGGGACCATTCCTTCCGCGACACCCTGATCCACTCCTCAATCACCCCCTCCCCTTCCCACGGCACTTTCCCATGCAAGCTTAGGAAATGCAACATCTCTCCTTTTACATCCTTTCTTCCCACTATCCAAAACCCCAAATACTCCTTCCAGGTGAAACAGCGCCCCATTACCATCTCCTTTTGCCTTGCACCATCATTCCTTTTATCTCTTAATCTCTTCTATCTTCCACCCTATCACAAACCTTCCCTTTTGTTCTTTCCTCCCGATCTCCCATTCCCTGCTCCTTCCCTTGCTTAAAAATCTGTTACATCTCTAACTTTTTCCAGTTCTGATGAAGGGTCAGTGACCTGAAATGTTAACTCTCTTTCTCTTCCCACAGATGCTGCCTGACCTGCTGAGTAATTCCAGCATTTTTTGTTTTTATTTCTTGATAGGGCTATTCAGTTCTATCAGTTGTTTTCCTCAAAGTTCAGTGTTATAGATGACACTCAGGTTGCATTGCAGGTTTCTCCTTGGAACCATTGAATTCTCTGAATAAAAAGTGATATTATTCTCTTATTGTTCAAGTTGTCTGACCAGCTACGATGAGCCAAACTTGCATGTAGGTGTCATGACATGTACTTCATAAGAGATTCCAGTTTTCCAGCTTTATTCAGGGAAGAGTTTCAAGTGCCAGGTTGGTTTCTGAGAGTCAAGGCATACCCCTTGCTCTTTTGATTCATGACCCCACTTTGATTGGTAAGCAGAACATTATGCAAGCAGGTCTGTAGGGGGTGGTGGATCTGTCAGTTGCCTTCCTGACCAGAGCGGTTGCGAGTTGCTCCCACTCCCTAGTTCTAAGCTTAGATTTATTAATCAGGGAGTGATAATGTGCAGCAGACAACTATTTTGTACAAAGAAGGTATGGATTTTATTCAAGAAAGCAAATAACACAAATACACTCCAATAAAACTGTAAAATCTTACAAAAGGGTTCTAAACAATGGGGAATACTTTATTACAGGTAATCAACACAACAGTAATACTTCCCAGCTCCCACTTACTCTCTAACTAGGTCAAACTCTAGGGCTCCAGGGATTCATGCTCACCAGATCCTTTCCTTTGATAGCTAGGGCTGTTTCGTGGTTTCGGGGTTCTTTGGTTATAGCCGGTTTGCCTTGCCATACCCCGGATGTGGTAGAAGACCTCTGCTGCGTATTGAAATCAGTTGGGGCGAGTTCTTTTTTCCGATGTCGTGATGTTTCTTCCTGTGGTTTCTCGCCGTGTGCTCTCGGTCTTGTTGTTCTGAAGTGCTTGGCCAGAATAGTTCTTTCTGTGATGGTCAGAATAGAAAGTTCTCTTGGTACGATAGGCCCTGAATTATACCCTGAGAGGTTGCTTAATCTTTGCGCCAAATCTAACGTTTCTTTTGTTTAAGTTTTGCTGGGCTCATTAATGGTAACTCGATTAAAGATGTGTCAATTATCTTTTGGTTTTGAGTCGCAATTGTTAAAGTTAGTTTCTGGTGTCGAGTTGTCCGAGCTTTCTATGCAGGCCCGAAAGGTGATTAGCATTATGCATGTGTTGGATGGGTTCTGTGCTTGAGCTGATACTGTACTTCCTTGAGTCGATTGTTGAAATGTAAATGTCTTCTAGGGGGCAGGTTTGAGGGTAAACAGTTCCCCAGACAATTTGATGAGCTCCAATATCCAAACTGGCTTTTCAGAGGTTGAACCCACCCCTGGTCTTGCAGCCATTTCCTCACAGACCCAACATGCACCTTTTTAAAATCCCAAACTTGGTTAAAACTCGTAGATTTCTTCCATATGCATTTTAGGATCCCAGACTTTCTGTTTAATAGTCCCAAATCGAATTTCCTTTTCAGTGAGTCCAAACACTGGGGGGGGGGGGGGGGGCGGGGGGCGGGGGGGGGGGGGGGGGTTGGGGGAGTTTGCACGAATTTTGGAATCTTACAGTCCCCCATTTGACACTCTACACCACAGAGTGTCATCCTAAATGAACAAAATTCCTGATTCCCGAGAGCCAACCTTCCCCTGTAATTTATCTAGCTAAACCCAAATGTACATTCCCCTTTGTATTGCTGTTAACAGGTAAATTCAGTCATAAGTTACATTACATCATAGAGGGGGTCCAACGCCCCGCCATTACTCCAGTTTCACAAAAATACGCAGTAAAACACACATAGTACAAACTTTTTAACACTTGATCTCCGCGTTTTTCCAGCAGGTGGAATCTAAACTGGACCTCACCAGGTGATTTCGATTTTTCTGCAGTGTCCTATCATATTTTGTGTTTCTTTCCCTGATACAATCCTTAAGTTCAGCTAGGGCTCGTCCAGCACCCTCTGGTGCCGGGACCGACGACCTCTGCCTCTCACCCTGCAGGTAGTACACCATAGATAAAAAATAATCGTGAGCTGGCAAACAACTAAAATGCGGGAAGCTATTCTGATCCCGGCAGGGACCTCTATATTTCTGAAAATATCCCACCAAGGTGGAACTATGATCTCCGAAATCTTGCCCCCTATCTCAACTGTTTTTTGTTCTAGAGTATAGAAATGTTTCTGTGATACTTCTACAGCTTTCAGTAGGGCGGTAAGATGTTCGGGTAGAGGGGGAATTTCGTAACCAAAACGTGTGACATAGTCTTGCAGGTTTGTTATGTTGTCACTTACAGTGAGGTGAAAAGTGGAGGGTTCAGGAATGGGGACAATCCGTTCTTGGACCACTTGAACTTCTGTCTCAGGTTTAAAAGAGAAACTGCTATCACTTACCGGACACCAAATGTGCTGTCCATGCTGGTAATGGGACGCACTTGTGGTGACACAATATGTCCCACCCCCTATGTATGCTACTTGTGGAGGAACATGGTCTTGTGCCATTACCTCCATGGTACAGTTGATAGGCTGTGCACCAGCAGCTTTAAACCCGCACTGTGGTTTGGAATAGGCATTCAAGTGCTGGGGACACAGTATTATGTGTGCACCCCAGCTCCGGCACCCGGAGAGGTCAGTACCTGTCATAGCGTGCTCCCACTTTATGACATAAGATGGGACCGCTGTGAAACGAACATGTGCATCCCCTTGAATGACCCCAATGTTCTCCACCCTGTATACCGATGCGGGTCGGGCTGTCCTACCCATGACCGACATCCTCACTACTATTCCCATGATAGTGTGATTGGAACGCCCGCAAACCACTGGGACAGGATAGGCTTCAGAAGCTCGACGGAGCTGACACGGGCTTAGTGAATTACTAAACGGGTGGAGGGCTGCGAGGTGCTTGTTGCTGATCCAGGAGGGTACTAAACCTTGCTTTAAATTCTCCATGTTGTTACGGCCCTCGCCCAACAACCATGCCCCGTACAGCACACACATCTCATTCCTTGCAGCCTGGTCCGAGGCATTCCTATCCTCCCGTATAAGTGCATTTACTGTTTGTGCGTGTCTTTGCAGCTCAGCAATAATTTCTTTTAAATGGACCATCATAGCCTGATCCTCATGTAGCTCTGAGCCTACCACTCTGTTCTCTTCCCTTAGGATCTTCCGTAGTTGGTTTTTTAGACCATTTATTTGCGTTTGCAGTTCAATATCGTTCATACTATTTATCACCGAGGATTCTGTATTATATGCAGTAAAAATGTCGTTCCAGGTTCTCCTCCTTTGTCTCCCCATGCCCATAGTGTTCCCAGCATATAGGGTGTATAAATCTGCTTTGGCTACGTTGCCAAAATCTAATTCGTAAAATTTCCTGAACATTTCTCTGAGTAGGGCATGGTATAGCTGCTCTGTCTCCTTCGGGTAACCATGCAGGTAAGTGTACTTCAGTAAGGTTTCCTCGATGTCACCTCTGTGACCCGTACTCGCCCCCATTAGGGCGAGCAGGAGCAAGGCCCCTCTCATCATTCGGTTCCTTCCCTGTAGGGACACAAAAATAGATGGCCTTGCCCTCGAGAAAAACAGTTCACTGGTTTGGCAAAGATGATCCAGTTCTACAATCCAACTTAAACTCTAAAATTTTAAACATTCCAACTAAAATTCTAAAACTTAAACTAAAAAAACAATCCTGGGAAAGCTATATACACCGCCACCCATCCCCGGGTGGCCAAGCTAGATTCTGCTTGCCCCAGGCTTTTTCCGGTCCTTTGGCCGCTTGTACATTTGAGTGTACGGTGGCTTGTGCCTTAGAACTCGGAAAGTTCTTCCCACGGTAGCTGGAGCCTTTCCCGAATACCAGATAATGGGCAGGATAGCTCCTCCTGTAGTATAGTTCACCACCTCTTGCTGTAGGGCCGGTGAGTCCACTACTTCTTCTGTGGGTTCCGCACAGCCCGAGGCTGCCGACTGGGGACCCTCATTTGGTGGCTGGTCCACCACTACCTCCCCTGTGAGTCCCTCACCATTGAAGGCTGCAGGCTGGCGATCCCTATCTTTAGAATGATCCTTGACCTTGGGCATTCTTTTACGGGCTGAAACCCTCTCGAGGCTGAACCACTGAAACTGGGGTGC
This sequence comes from Pristiophorus japonicus, assembly GCF_044704955.1. Lineage (NCBI taxonomy): Eukaryota > Metazoa > Chordata > Chondrichthyes > Pristiophoridae > Pristiophorus > Pristiophorus japonicus. Next base: position 103,083,043 of record NC_091984.1, on the reverse strand, counting down.
TGGTGACCATGGTGTCTTTGACTGTGGTGTACGGGGAGTCCTTCTTAGGGCTCCAGCTACTGGGGGTGCGTCCGAGTCCCAAACAATTGGTGGGATAGCCTCTCCAGTAATACAATTCACCGCCCCCATCTGTCCAGTCTGTGAGTCTGCAACGTCCCCTGTGGACCTTCCACAGTCGGAGGCTGCTGGCTGAGGATCCCTGTCCTGAGGATGGTTCACTGCTCCCAATGGTAGCGGGATGGAGAACGACCCAGCCTGTTCGTTCCCTGTGAGACCCACTAGACTGTACGGGACCCCGTTAGATAGAGGTGAGGAGGCTGGGTTATCTGCGTGTACAATGGTGCTCGATGCTCCAGTATCTAGCAGATAGGTCCCTGTCACCTTCTCCATCTCTATCTTAACGCACGGTCTCTTGTGTGCATCATATTCTAGGGGACACAGGTACACAGGCAGCGCCGGTTCTAGTCATGGGTTGGGAATTGGTGGGACGGATGGGGATTCCCTCCCGATGGCCGTAGCTACCTTCCGATACTGACCGGAGCGCGGCCACGAACTCCTCGAAGGAAGAGGGAGAGTTCTGCGCTCCGGGTCCGGGTCCGGCCTTTTGGGCAGGTGCTGGGTGTTCCTTAGCTACGTTATCCTTCCAAAAGTTCCTACAATCCTTTCTCTAATGCCCACTTTTCCCATACCCAAAGCAGTTACGCTTGGTATCGGAAGAGATACCCCCTTCCTGGTGCCATTCCTGCTTTGCTTGGTGGGGCCTTAACTCATGTACCCTCCCCTTGGGTGGGTTCTCCTCCGTCCCTCGGCCGCTCCTAAAAGCCAGGGTTAGTTGCCTAATCACTAACTCCTCGGTGGCATTGGGATCCCTAGGATCGAACCACAGCTTGGCTTTGGCCTTCGCCCGTGGCAAACTGTTTGCCACCAGGCTCCGGAACCAGTGGGCCCTCTCATCCTGGGTCAAGTGATCCCGGTTGAGGGTCCCACTGCAGGTACTCTCATAGACGGGCCACAGCCTGTCTGCGAAAGCTTGTGGGGTTTCCCCTGCCTGTTGCATCATCTTCTCCACTCGGGAGAAAGAACTCCCGTCATTTAGGCTCATAACTTCCAAGACTTCTTCCTTGACAGCAGCGTATGTACTCTGCCCTCTCTTGCTTTCCGCAGAGAGAGACTGGTATACTCTATTGTCTAGGGAGAATAGGAGCATTTTTGCCATTTCGGAGTCATAGCAACCGTTGATGCCTGCCGCTTGGTCTACTTCCATAAAGTGAACCGAAGGGTCCTCTTTATGGGTGAGCTTGTCCAGGTGGGCTACCATGGTTCTAAACTGCTGGGTACTGTGGGGGACCACGAAGTTACTTTCGAGGGGCCCTGCTGCACCACCGAGAGTGGGCGCACCGTACTTCTGTTGCCGTACCGGGCACATCGGCCCCGGTCCAGGCCCTTGTCATACTGGTGTCGCTCCCACCTCTCCCTGCTGCCAAGCCGAGTTACAACCCAATGCCACAGGTGGTGGTGCACCGTCCCCGTCTGCCTCGCAAACTGTTCACCCATCCTGCTGCCTGACTGGGCTAAGCCCCGGCGCCACAGGTACTGGTCGAACGGTTCCCACCTGCTCTTCCAGGTCTGCCCGAGCAGTACTCGGGTTTATTAGGCAGAACATGCCTTTGGCCTTGGAAAGAGCAAGGTTCAGACTCTCAGTTTGCTTTTGGCAGGGACCGTGGTCTCCAGTCTCGAACCCTCTGCTGCTTGCTACCTTATAAGCTGCCTGGACTTCTCTCAACCTCTCCTCCTGCTCTTTAATTATCCTGGTGAGGCGGGCGTTTTCTCCTCGCAACGCCAGTTCTTGACCCTTCGTTTCGGTGACCTGGCACTGAAGGTAATCCTGGCAGTTTCTATATGTTTCCACTAACCGTAGTTTTCCTTGCTTTTGCTTGCCTAACTCCTCAAATAATCTCTCCCCCATGATAGCTCTGGCACTCGAGCGTTCCTCGGACTCTGTGAGGTCTACCTCCAGGGACTCGACTTTCTTGTCCAATTGCTGGACCTGTTGCTGTAGGCAGACTAACCATATTGCTTTCTCCACAGAGCGCTTATGGTCCTTGCTTTCAGTCCATTTGGCTGCAGCGTCCACAGGATGCTCAGCACGCAATAGGTTCAGTATCCATTTCTTTGACTTTCTTGAATATGTAAGAGAAAAACAGTGTCTACTGCATCACACCCTTTTGACCAAGCTCCTACCTGGCTCGCCATTCTGTAGGGGGTGGTGGGTCTGTCAGCTCGCCTTCCTGACCAGAGTAGTTGCGAGTCGCTCCCACTCCCTGGTTCTCAAGTTTGGATTTATTAATCAGGGTGTGATAAAGTGCAGCAGACAACTGTTTTGTACAAAGAAGGTATGGATTTTATTCAAAAAAGCAAATAACATAAATAAAACTGTAAAATCTTACAAAAAGGTTCAAAACAATGGGGAATACTTTATTACAGGTAATTAACACAACAGAAATATCTCCCACCTCCCACTTACTCTCTAACTAGGTCAAACTCTAGGGCTCCAGGGATTCATGCTCACCAGATCCTTTCCTTTGACAGCTAGGGCTGTTTTGTGGTTTCGGGGTTCTTTGGTTTTAGCCGGTTTGCCTTGCCGTACCCTGGGCGTGGTAGAAGCCACTTGGGGTGAGTTCTTTTCTCCAATGTCGCGATGTTTCTTCTTGTGGTTTCTCGCCATGTGCTCTCGGTCTTGTTGTTCTGAAGTGCTGGTCAGAATAATTCTTTCTGTGATGGTCAGAATAGAGAGTTCTCTTGGTATGATAGGCCCTTAATTATACTCTAAGAGGTTGCTTAATCTTTGCGCCAAATCTAACGTTACTTTTGTTTAAGTTTTGCTGGGCCCGTTAATGGTAACTCGATTAAGGATGTGTCAATTATCTTTTGGTTTTGAGTCGCAGTTGTTAAAGTTAGTTTCTGGTGTCGAGTTGTCTGCCTGGGTCCGAGCTTTCTATGCAGGCCGGAAAGGTGATTAGCATTATGCATGTGTTGGATGGGTTCTGTGCTTGGGCTGAAACTGAGTCGATTGTTGAAATGTTAATGTCTTCTAGGGGGCAGGTTTGAGGGTAAACAGTTCCCCAGACAATTTGATGAGCTCCAATATCCAAACTGGCTTTTCAGAGGTTGAACCCACCCCTGGTCTTGCAGCCGTTTTCTCACAGACCCAACATGCACCTTTTTAAAATCCCAAACTTGGTTAAAACTCGTAGATTTCTTCCATATGCATTTTAGGATCCCAAACTTTCTGTTTAATAGTCCCAAATCAAATTTCCTTTTCAGTGAGTCCAAACACTGGAGGGAGGGGGGGTGGGTTTCCACGAATTTTGGAATCTTGCAGGTCCATTCTTCAAATAAAGTGAACACTGAAAGGAGTATAGGGGTTCTGAATTCACTGTCTTGATAGACATGGAGGAGCACCACAGTATGATCCTGAATAGACCTCCTGTATAGTCATTGCTTACTGTGCCCATCACAATTTTTCAGTTCTGAATGGACTGGAAATAAAATTCCAAGAGGGGGGTGAGATGGCTACAGAGGAGGCCAATGAACCTGGAACTTAGCCTCATGAGCATCTGTACTTTGTGAACTGGCAGTGAAATACGTAGGAGCATTATCAGTTATATATTCTCTTTAGATTAAAGTGGTACCCTTTCAAATGACTGCATGCAAGAGATTGACACACTGATCCAGAAGACTGAGACACTCACTTGTTTCCTCAAATGTGCGGATAAACATTTAAAGTGACTAATTATACAATGCTGTAATATTATCTGTAACAATCATGATCTTGTGGAGGACAGATAGTTCATTTGCAACTTTCCATTGCTGTTGGTGACATGGAGTAGGGTATGCTCATCTAGCTTATTGGTCTGAATGACTTTGACTGTACTGAGGCTAGAAGCAAGATTTTCTGTAGCCTGCTGAACTGCTGCAATGTTCTAGAACTGGGCATGTATAGACTTTGTAGATGGTCCTGATTGTGAAAACCAGAGCCAAACTTTGGGCTCGGGACAGAAAACTCAGCCAAATTTCCACTCTTGGGGGGAGAAATTTGGCTGCTTAGTGCCTCTTGTTAGTGCCTGGAGGGGGGGCACTAATGGGCTGCTCAGGCAGTAGCGCTGTGGCAGGGCAAATCGCATGCTACACGTCACATTCGCCAGCCTTGTAGCGCCGCCGATAACAGTTAGCGTCTCAGCACCTTTCGCTATGCGGATCATGACGTTAACGAGCTGGCAATGCTCGTTGAGCACCCAATCTGCAAACTTTAGTAGCGTCCCCCACCTTACTACCTCATGCTGACAGCGCCAGGGAGCATGAACAAGCCGGCTGGTGGGGCGCTACTTAAAGGCATGCGCCCAAGTACTTCTGTTCCAAAGGTCATTTATGTGTGCCAGAGAACACATGATGTATCTGCAGCCAAATAAATGCTGGGTAGTTCCCGGAGTATAGCGTGCCGTCAAAGGCTTTTGCATTTCATCTCATAGCATATCGTTGTTCTTCACTCCCCGAATCATTGGGGCTGGAGAGCAGATTCCAGTGACCCTCCACTTTAATGGTTGGAAAATGTCTTTTCAATCCTCACTCCTGAATACACAACATCTCAATTCCGTTACCACTTGGCGCCTAACGCCACTCACCTATGCCATAAGCACCTGATTTAGTGTTCCCTGCATTATTTCAATGCAAAGACTCAATTTCACTTGCGTGGAGATTGATTAGCACCTGGCGCTAAACTTAAAACTTTTCTAAAGTTTGTATCCCAACCAGGGTGATACGGAATTTCTAGCCCTTGATCTCTACCAACTGCATAGATATGTGGGTGCACACGGACTGCACCACCACCTTCTCAAGGGCAATTAAGGATGGGCAATAAATGCTGACCTAGCCAATAGTGCCAACATCCCAGGAACGAATAAAAAAAACTTCTCAACTCTACGAAACCATCATCTAACGTCCTAGAAATCTTACAGAGTTCATACATTCTTCCAAGAACAGCTCCAAAATACTATAGCAACCATTAATTATTGAATATATTCTCCTGATGGATCAATTGCTAAATACACTTCTTGCTGTGGTGCTGACTGATGCAGACCAGAAGGTCTAAAATTCATCCCTGGTCTGTATATTATTTTTCATTTGTTCTCAGGACGTGGCTGATGCTGGCATGGCTACATTTATTGCTCATCGCTTGTTTACCTGAGATGGTGGTGGTGGGCCTTCTCTTTGAACTACTGCAGTATTTGTGATGATGGTCCCACAATGGCGTACATCGTTAGCTGATGTCAACCGGGGAGCTCCAATTAGCCTCAACGTTCCCAAGCAAGGAAGGGGATAATTAGCCAAGTTTCTAGCAGAGTAGAGATGGTTTTACTTTGCTTGTGACTTAAGCTATAACTTACCTGAAGTACTTGTTGCAGCCCATGTGGTGGCTAATGTGCAACGGTCACCACACATTAAACAAATCCAAGCACAGGAATCTTCCACCCTTCAAGATTTAGTTCGGACCTGGAATTTTAGGTCCATCATTGAAACACCTGTGAATTTTTTGACGTGTAAGCAAGTCATCCTTGGTTCAAGGGACTGCCTATGATGATGATGACTTGATGCTGACATTGGGAAAGTGCGAAACTGGTAAAGGAAAAGTATAGTATTGTTTCCCTCACTTCTGTGATCACTTCCCTTGATTTGGAACTGTGCCCCAGTGTCTTTACCCCTCTGTCACCTCCTCCAGCCATACAGCCCTCTGTGATTTCTGCATTCCTCCAACTCTGCCCTCTAGTGAATCCCCCCACTTCCTTCGCCCCACCATTGATGGCCATGCCTTCAGTTGTCTAGACCCTAAGCTCTGAATTTCCTTCCCCAAACTTCTTTTCATCTCCAACTCTCTCTCATCCTTTAAGATGTTGCTTAAAACGTACCTCTTTGACCAAGTATTTGGTCACCTGTCCTAATGTCTCCTTTTTTGGCTCAGTGTCAATTGTTTATTCTGATTACGGTCCTATGAAGTGCCTTGGGATATTTTTATTATGTTAAAGATGAGGATGTAACTAGTAGAGTGGACAAGGGACAACCAGTGGATGTGGTGTATTTGGACTTTCAAAGGGCTTTTGACAAGGTCCCCCACAAGAGATTATTGTGCAAAATTAAAGCACATGGTATTGGGGGTAATGTATTGACATGGATAGAGAACTGGTTGGCAGACAGGAAGCAAAGAGTAGGAATAAATGGGTTATTTTCAGAATGGCAGGCAGTGACTAGTGGGGTACCCCAGCCAATTACAATATACATTAATGATTTAGATGAAGGAATTGAATGTAATATCTCCAAGTTTGCAGATGACACTAAGCTGGGTGGCAGTGTGAGCTGTGAGGATGCTGCTAAGAGGCTGCAAGGTGACTTGGACAGGCTAGGTGAGTGGGCAAATGCATGGCAGATGCAGTATAATATAGAGAAATGTGATGTTGTCCACTTTGGTGGCAAAAACACGAAGGCAGAATATTATCTGAAAGGTGACAGATTAGAAAAAGGGGAGATGCAACAAGACCTGGGTGTCATGGTACACCAGTCATTGAAAGTTGGCATGCAGGTACAGCAGGTGGTGAAGAAGGCAAATGGCATGTTGGCCTTCATAGCAAGAGGATTTGAGTATAGGAGCAGGGAGGACTTCCTGCAGTGTACAGGGTCTTGGTGAGGCCACACCTTGAATATTGTGTACAGTTTTGGTCTCCTAATCTGAGGAAGGACATTCTTGCTATTGAGGGAGTGCAGCAAAGGTTCATCAGACTGATTCCTGGGATAGCAGGACTGACATATGAAGAAAGACTGGATTGACTCGGCTTATAGTCACTGGAATTTAGAAGAATGAGAGGGGATCGCATAGAAACATATAAAATTCTGACGGGATTGGACAGGTTAGATGCAGGAAGAATGTTCCCAATGTTGGGGAAGCCCAGAACCAGGGGTCATAGTCTAAGAGTAAGGGGTAAGCCATTTAGGACTGAGATAAGGAGAAACTTCCTCACTCAGAGAATTGTGAACCTGTGGAATTCTCTGCCACAGAAAGTTGTCGCAGCCAGTTTGTTAGATATATTCAAAGGGGAGTTAGATGTGGCCCTTACGGCTAAAGGGATCAAGGGGTATGGAGAGAAAGAAGGAATGGGGTACTAAAGTTACAAAAATGATCAGCCATGATCATATTGAATGGTGGTGCATGCACGAAGGGCCAAATGGCCTGCTCCTGCACATGTTTCTATGTTTTCTATGTTTCTATATAAATGCAAGTTATTGTTGTTTAAACAGAGTTAACCATCATTTGCTGAACTAAAGTTGTTGGAAGTTGCATTAAGCTGTGGGAAATCTTTTGTCTGATAACTGGTATAATTTCTGCAAGTCTTTCTGTGCTCTCAGTAACAATTAGGGTCAAATTTATAAGAACATAAGAACATAAGAAATAGGAACAGGAGTAGGCCATACGGCCCCTCGAGCCTGCTCCGCCATTCAATAAGATCATGGTTGATCTGATCATGGTCTCAGCTCCACTTCCCTGCCCGCTCCCCATAACCTCTCATTCCCTTATTGTTTAAGAAACTGTCTGTTTCTGTCTTAAATTTATTCAATGTCCCAGCTTCCACAGCTCTCTGAGGCAGTGAACTCCACAGATTCACAACCCTCTGAGAGAAGAAATTTCTCCTCATCTCAGTTTTAAATGGGCGGCCCCGAATTCTAAGATCATGCCCTCTAGTTCTAATCTCCCCCATCAGTGGAAACATCCTCTCTGCATCCACCTTGTCAAGCCCCCTCAAAATCTTATACGTTTTGATAAGATCACCTCTCATTCTTTTGAATTCCAATGTGTAGAGGCCCAACCTACTCAACCTTTCCTCATAAGTCAACCCCCTCATCCCCAGAATCAACCTAGTGAACCTTCTCTGAACTGCCTCCAAAGCAAGCATATCCTTTTGTAAATATGGAAACCAAAACTGCACTCAGTATTCGAGGTGTGGCCTCACCAATACCCTGCATAGCTGTAGCAAGACTTCCCTGCTTTATCCATCCCCTTTGCAATAAAGGCCAAGATTCCATTGGCCTTCCTGATCACTTGCTGTACCTGCATACTATCCTTGCATGTTTTGTGCACAAATACCTCCAGGTCCCACTGTACTGCAGCACGTTGCAATCTTTCTCCATTTAAATAATAACTTGCTCTTTGATTTTTTTCTGCCAAAGTGCATGACCTCACACTTTCCAACATTATACTCCATCTGCCAAATTTTTGCCCACTCACAAAATTTCTGAGATATTAGTCCTTGTTACAGTTTTCCCTGGTGGCACATTGTTATTACACTACCTAATTTATAAAAAAATACATATTTTCATTTCACACAGTGCAGCAGAAAGATGATCCTATGTTAGACTGTTTGGCTTTGATCTTCATAACTGGGATTTTGTTTCTGTAGTCTATTGTTTAATGCCCATTCCATCTTCTTTGTTTTCATCAACTCTTGTAAAAAAACACATCTTGGTATTTTCAAAATTGTAATTAACCTTAACCAGTCTGAAGGGATAACTAACTATGAGCTGCAGTGTATACGTTCTGTCTCTTTTGTCATGGAATACTGGATCATTAGGAGTTTAATGGGTTTTTTGATGCCTTTGGTGACGACTGATCAACCTTATGTTAGAATAGGTCTTCTCACGCTGACTTTAATTTAGACAATTTAATTCGAGTTGCGGTCCGATTGCTATAACTACTGCATGATTTTGTAGTTTTCTTGCTTTTCTTCTCAACTCATAATTGTTTAAAAGTAAAAGGCATACTGGGAGCCATGGTGGTTTGTTCAGTGCCATGTTTTCTTAGTTGTCAGGGTAGACTTTATGCCTTCAGATTGTTTGTTAATAAGTTTTGTACTGTTTCTTCTGCATACCAAAATTATTTTGTAAGGGCAATCAGTCAGCATTCCAGCTACTGAACACTATCCAATGATCTGTGCTGAGAAGTGTGGTAGCATGGATTTCCGATGAAGACAGAATTGGACTTAGCTGTAATGCTCTCAACAGTTCAATAGGCTAGCAACACTGTGCATTTAGACAAGGTATTTGAGGTTAGCCAGAACTTGTGTCAATACCTTCAGGAAATGTAGAGAATGTTAGTGGATAAAAAAATAGTTTGCATCTGCCGGGTTTGTGGTACAATTAGTAAATATAAGTGATAACAACTTTGATTCTTTTTTCCATCCGAGTTCAAATTCTGTTTCAGATGCCCAAATTTTGGTGTTTGCTAACTCCAAAGATAATGATGTCAATTTGGGCTTTAACAGCCTGTAGATTGCAGAAGGAAGGGAAGACAAAGGGAAACATAAGGCTGAATAGCCTCCTTCTATGTCATAATTTTTCTATGATTCTATGAAACAAGGGCTGGAATTTTGTCTACCTCGGCAGGTCCGGCGTGGGCAGTGGCCATGGCGGGTGGCGACCCCGCTGCTCGCTCCATCCCACTGCTGAAAATGAACCAGTGCATTATTCAGCCCAATTAAATGGAACGGATCTGTTGACGTCACTTGATGACACATTTTCAGCTGGGATCTTTAAAGGAATTATGGCCACATTAGATTTGACATTTAATCTAACATACTGCTGTCAGTGTATTACAGCATTGGAGTGTTGCAAACACTGACAAACGCACTCCTGGCTGGCCTCCCACATTCTACCCTACGCTAACTAGAAGTAATCCAAACCTCGGCTGCCCATGTCCTAAGTTGCACCAAGTCCCGCTCACCCATCACCCCTGTGCTCGCTGACCCACATTGGCTTCCGGTTAAGCAACGCCTCGATTTCAAAATTCTCGTCCTTATTTTTAAATCCCTCCATGGCTTCACCCCTCCCTATCTCTGTAATCTCCTCCAGCCCCACAACCCTTGCGCTCCTTTAATTCTGCCCTCCTGAGCATCCCTGATTATAATCGTTCAACCATTGGTGGCCGTGCCTTCTGTTGCCTAGGCCCCAAGCTCTGAAACTCCCTGCATAAACCTCTCCGCTTTTCTTCCTCTCTTTCCTCCTTCAAGACACTCCTTAAAACATACCTCTTTGACCTGCGCTAGTTTCTACTTATGCGGCTCGGTGTCAAATTTTTATTGCAGAATACTCCTGTGAAGCGCCTTGGCATTTCACTACATTAAAGGTGCTGTATAAATACAAGTTGTGTTGTTGTTGTTGTAAACCTCTTTGCCTCTCTACCTCTCTTTCCTCCTTTAAGACGCTCCTTAAAACCTACCTCTTTGACCAAGCTTTTGGTCAGCTGCTGTAATTTCTTCTTATGTGGCTCGGTGTCAAATTTATTTGTGTTGTCTTATAACACTCCTGTGAAGCGCCTTGGAGCATTTTACTACGTTAAAGGCACTATATAAATACAAATTGTTGTTGTTGTTGTTGCAGAGGAGGTCACCAGCAGGAGGACCTGGGTGCAGCGGTGCAAACGTTTCAATTATCTCATTAGATCAGGAAACGTTAGTACAAAACGTCACTCAACTTCATCCTGCTATGCCTCTCATCACATCCCCATTACTCTGCCTTCCCTACCCTACTCCTGTACATCCTTACTCACGCTAACTTACCTTGCACCTCCACCCTTCCCTCTCTCTCTAGCTACATTATCACATCCCCATCTCACTAGCCATCCATCACACTCACTCTCATCCTAGTGCAATCATACCAACTAACAACATACTAAAGGTAGCCTCTGGGTGCTTTATCCAATGTTTATGTAAAGTTTCTGTTAATGTGGTGTCAAACATAAAAATCTTTATTTTAAACACTTGGACAGATTTGGAAGTGGCTTTGTGAGTTGTAGTGAATAACAAAGCCACCCTCAATGGTGATGAGTATGAAATGAATGGCTTGGTCATTGTAGGGGTGCTTTATGGTGTTGGTGTTGGGTGGTGCCAACCTGGCACATCAGGTAGCAGCGAGGTTGGGTGTACAGCATAAAGTTAACTAAATCTGGCCATGATGAGGCCATCCCTGGCCCCCTGGCCAGCAATGTGGCCGGGTGCCCTGTGCAGCATCAGGTGATTACAGAGAAGGTTGGTGTTGTTGTTGCTGCTACTGTTGTGCCTGGTGCTGCTGATGTTGGGGCTGATTGTGGTTCGATTCTTGAGGACCAAGGTGAGACAGTATAAACGGCACTCATGTTGATGGAATAGATGCCAGGTGAAATACAGATGACAGACACATCATTTTGTCAATGGTGAGAAGAGTTCTTCCAATGAGGTGAGACTGGATGGAGACTTTGCTGGAAAGACTTGCAGCCTGTAGAATCTGTACTGGAAATAGATTGAGCAACAGCTTCTGCCTGAGGAAAATTATCATCTGTCAGATGGGAGCTTTTACTGTAATTTCCCTAACTAGCCTAAGGAATCTGTCAACTATTGCACCTAAACTACCATTCCAGTTGAGATTAGCCAGCTCTTGGTATGACTCAGTACCACACCACCCTACACCATGTGGCTCATAAGAACATAAGAAATAGGAATAGGCCATTTGGCCCCTTGCGCCTGCTCCACCATTCAATAAGATCATGGCTGATCTGATCTTTACCTCAACTCCATTTTCCTGCCCGCTCCCCATAACCCTTGACTCCCCTATCGTTAAAAAATCTGTCTATTTCTACCTTAAGTATATTCAATGACCCAGCCTCAACAACTCTCTGGGGGTACAAAATTCCAAAGATTCACAACCTTCTGAGAAAAGAAATTCCTCCTCAGCGTTTTAAATGTGTGACCCCTTATTCTGAAACTATGCCCCCTATTTCTAGATTCCCCCACGAGGGGAAACGTCCTCTCTACATCTACCCTGTCCAGCCATATCAGAATCTTATACATTTCAATAAGATCACCTCTCATTCTTTTAAGTTCTGATGAGTATAGGTCCAACCTGCTCAACCTTTCTTCATAAGACAACCCCTTAATCTCAGGAATCAACCTAGTGAACCTTCTCTGAACTGGCTCCAATGCAAGTACATCCCTCCTTAAATAAGGAGATCAAAACTGTATGCAGTACTCCTGGTGTGGTCTCACTAATGCCCTGTACAGATGTAGCAAGACTTCTCTACTTTCATACTCCTTCCCCCTTGCAATAAAGGCCAACATTCCATTTGCCTTCCTAATTACTTGCTGTATCTGCATACTAACTTCTTTGTGTTGCATGTACAAGAATCCCCAGATCCCTCTGTACTGCAGCATTTTGTAGTCTCTCTCCATTTAAATAATAATTATTTTATTCTTCCCACCAAAGTAAATTTTCTCACATTATACACCATCTGCCAAATGTTTGCCTACTCACTTAACCTATCTATATCCCTTTGCAGATTTTTTGTGTCCTCTTTGTATCATCTGCAAATTTGGCTACATTATACTCGGTCCCTTCATCCAAGTCATTAATATAGATTGTAAATAGTTGAGGCCCGAGCATCCCACTGGTTACAGCTTGCCAACCTGAAAATGACCCATTTATCCCGTCTTTCTGTTTTCTGTAAGTTAGCCAATCCTCTATACATTCTACTATATTACCTCCAACCCCGTTAAGCTCTTATCTTGTGCAGTAATCTTTTATGTGGCACCTTAGCGAATGCCTTCTGGAAATCCAAATGCACTACATCTACTGGTTCCCCTTTATCTACCCTGCTCATTACATCCTCAAAGAACTCTAGCTAATTTGTTAAACTTGATTTTCCATTCATAAAACCATGCTGACTGCATGATTGTATTATGATTTTCTAAAAGTCCTGCTATTACTTCCTTCCAGCATTTTCCCAATGAAAGATGTTAAGCTAACTGATCTATCGTTTCCTGCTTTCTGTCTCCCTACTTTCTTGCATAGAGGTGTTACATTTACAGTTTTCCAATCCGCTGAGACTTCTCCAGAATCCGGGGAATTTTGCTCCTTACCCACTGAGCAGTCGGGGAGCCTCCAGCTGCTTTCTCTGATAAGATTCAGCGATTATCTCTACTTCATAGTGGCTTTATCTTTATATTTCCTCCACTTATCTTTTGAAGATGCCAATTGCAATGTTATCATTTTTTGAAAGTTATGTGCAATGTGCGTCCCAAAAACTACCAAACATGCAAAAATAATGAAAATTAGGTTTAGATGTTGTAAAATTAGTCATACTTATTTAGAAGTCAGGTCTGTAATTTTATCATCAACAACAAATATTCAAGTTTACCAACACATAAATTACAGCCCTAGCTTCACAGCTCTTAAATACAGAATATGTGTGGCAGTGTATGCGTGCATTCTTATACACACGTGCATCATTATATTCATGTTCATGTGTATGGTACAGTTGGAGCAGGGAAAAATAAAATCACGAAAGGTACTGTGAAGGAGAAATAAAACAAACTGGGGTTAACTTTCAAACAGATGTTACATAGAGTTGCATAGAATATAGAGCACAGCAACAGGCCATTTGGCCCAACCAGTCCATGCTGGTGTTTATGCTTCACTCGAGCCTCATCCCACTCTTCCTCATCTAACTCTATTCCCTTCTCCCTCATATGCTTATCTAGCTGCCCCTTAAATGCATCGATACTATTTGCCTCAACTACTCACCAATCTCTGGGTAAAGAAGTTTCTTCTGAATTACCTATTTGATTTCTTGGTGACTAGTTATATTGATGGCATCTAATTTTGTTCTTCTCTACAAGTGGAAACATTCTTTCTGTGTCTACTCTATCAAAACCTTTCATAACTTAAAAAACCTCTATAAGGTTACCCCTCACTCAGCCTTCTCCTTTCAAGAGAAAACAGACCCAGGGCTAGAACCTCCACTTTTGTGCTTATCGCCCAAAAATGGGCACTATTTCTGGTGTGGGCAGTAAAAAAGGGTTTTCAGATTGCCGGCTTCTCGCCCATTCTCAAAGCTCCTAATCTCCATTTTTGAAAATGGGCATTACCACGAGCGATATGAAATTGGCATTAGCGTTAAAATTTTTTGACCTTCTGCCATAAAGTGTCGCCATCCTTAACAATGGCATGGCAACACTCGATTCCCATGATTCAGGAGGTCAAGGGTCATCATGACATGCACAGGAAAGGGAGCCCAGCGGCACTGAAAGCGTGTGTGGCTGTGGTGTGTGCTTGTCTGGCTGTTGTGGGAGGCATGAGGGAGATTCACCAGCAGCAAAAAGCCTATTAAGCACCAAGAACATAGTTGGCACTGAGTTTTTGTCCAACAAATAAGATATAACATGGAAGGGATGGAGGAGGCCTTGGAGCTGGTAGCCAGGAACACTGGTGGCAGAGGGCCCCCAGTGGTTCCGGAGCGTGGCACTGCACCCCAAGGTGCCGCATCCCCATGAGAGCCCATCTTGCTTCTGGCTCGGAGCATGTTCCCACCTTGGGAATGTCCTCTCCTGTATCCATCCAAGCAACGTTTCGGCCATGATCCCCTCCCCAATGAAGCATCGCCTTAGGACCTCCTCGGCCAGGCAGCTTGGAGTCAGGAGGAGAAGGGGAAGGGGTAGAGGTGGGGAGGAGAAGCGGGGGGGTGGGGGGGAAGGGTTGGTTTTTACAGAAATACTAATGATTTCAGACTAATGTTCGGTTTAAAGGTTTTTTATTTAACAAAACCTTGTAGCACATTGGCTCAGATAGTTGCACCGTTACACACTGGTGATTCCTTAACATCAAAGGGTATAATTACACTAAACTTCAATCAACTTAAACCTTAACTGTCACCAAGGTGATGCCCACCATTGATGTATGACCTGCACACCCAGCAGTGTGTCAGCCTTGTAAATAACACCAATGTTCTTTCAGGCAAAGCAATCATTGATGAACTCCTGACGTAAGGCTCTTGCAGCTATCATGCCACCACGAGCCCTTTCATGCAGTCTATGGAGGGGCGGGGGCATGGTTTCAGCATCAGGCTGATTGTCTGGGCCGATTTCAGCGTCTGCCTCCTCGTCCTCCTCTTCCTCTCTCTGGTGAGGTGGACTGTCAGACTCATCAGGCAATTCTTGTCCCCTCCTGATAGCCAAGTTGTGCAGCATGGAACACACCACCACGAATTGAGCTGCCTGCTCAGGGTGGTATTGGAGTTCATCTCCTGAGTGGTCCAGGCATCTAAAGCGCTGCTTCAGCACTCCAATGATTTTCTCCAATGATATTGCGAGTTGCTCTGTGGCTCTCATTGTATCGCCTCTCGGCTTCGGTATGGGTGTCACACAGTGAGGTCATCAGCCAGATGGCAAGGCTATATCCTTTGCCACCAAGCATTCAGCATTGACCTTGTGGCTGATTGTTAAACATGTCAGATACAGTGCTCTCATGCAGGGTGTGCCCGGAAATTTAGCATTCACTGCCATTATAATTTGCTGGTGGTCGACAATGAGTTGGACATTCAGGGAGTGGAATCTGTTCTATATGTAAACTTATATTTACTCCGTACAGTCACCAGAGGGCTCACCCCCTGGAGTCCCAAGGGATCCCATAATCCCTTGGGAGCACAGGTACTTAAGGTTGGAGAGGCAATCTGGAGACCTGCAAGAAAAGACTATGGTCACACTATACTTTGAGCTCACAGTGTTCAGTCTGACTCTTTCTCCACACATAACAACTGGCGACGAGATACAGATAGCGAACCCAAAGATGCAGAGAAAGAGGGCATCCTGGAGAAATTCTCGGAGGGAGATGATTGAGAAATATTTGTGGAGCGACTCGACCAATACTTCATAGCCAACGAGCTAGATGGAGAAGAGAATGCTGCCAAACAAAGGACGATCCTCCTCACCATCTGTGGGGCACCAACATATGGCCTCATGAAAAACCTGCTTACTCCAGCAAAACCCACAGAAAAATCGTCTGATGATTTGTGCACATTGGTCTGAGAGCATTTGAACCCGAAGGAACACATTCTGATGGCAAGGCACCGGTTCTACACCTACAAAAGGTCTGAAGGCCAGGAAGTG
This sequence comes from Pristiophorus japonicus, assembly GCF_044704955.1. Taxonomy (NCBI): domain Eukaryota; kingdom Metazoa; phylum Chordata; class Chondrichthyes; family Pristiophoridae; genus Pristiophorus; species Pristiophorus japonicus. The sequence continues at coordinate 103,067,033 of NC_091984.1, read as the reverse complement.
GCGAGTTATGCCGCCGACCTAAGACACCTTGCAGGACATTGCGAATTTGAAGGACATTTGGAGCGCATGCTCAGAGACTTTTTCATACTTGGCATTGGCCACGAAACTATACTTTGCAAACTTTTGACTGTAGCGACCGCAACTTTGAGTAAGGCCAAAGCGATAGCCCAGGCGTTCATTGCCATCAGTGACAATACGAAGCAAATCTCTCAGCACACAAGTGCTGCTACAAGTACTGTGAACAAAGTGATGTTGTTTTCAAATTGCAACGTACAGGGCAGGTCACATATGCCTGCAGCTGCACCTCCGCAGTTGTCTCAGAGTCCACCATCAAGGGTGATGAATGCAAGGCCATTAACATCTTGTTGGCTCTGCGGGGGCGATCATCATTTCCATTCATGCTGATTCAAAGGGTACTTTTGCAAGGGCTGTGGAACAATGGGACACCTACAATGTATGTGCAGGTGAGCTGCACCTGCACCTGTTAAACCTGCAAACCACCATGTTGCAGAGGAGGACAGATCCATGGAGGATCACGATGAACCAGAGCCTCAGACTGAGGAGGCAGAGGTACATGGGGTGCACACATTCACCATGAATTGTCCCCCGATAATGCTGAATGTTGAACTAAATAGACTCAAGGTGTCAATGGAGCTGGACACGGGTGCGAGCCAGTGCATCATGGGCAAAAAGACTTTCGAGAAATTGTGGTGCAGCAAGGCCTCAAGACCTGTCTTAACTCTAATTCGCACAAAACTAAGAACTTACACTAAGGAACTGATTCCTGCAATTGGCAGTGATACCGTAAAAGTCTCCTATGATGGAGCGGTGCACAAGCTACCACTGTGGGTGCTACCGGGCGATGGTCCTACGCTGCTCTGCAGGAGCTGGCTGGGAAAGATACGCTGGACGACATCCGAGCGCTATCATCCACTGACGACACTTCGTGTGCCCAGGTCTTAAACAAGTTCCCTTCATTGTTCGAACCAGGCATCGGGAAATTCCAAGGAGCAAAAGTGCAGATCCACCTAATTCCGGGGGCGCGACCCATCCATCACAAGGCGAGAGCAGTACCGTACATGATGAGCGAAAGGGTGGAGATCGAGCTAGACCAGCTGCAGAGAGGGCATCATCTCACCGATCGAGATCAATGAGTGGGCCAGTCCTATTGTCCCAGTCCTCAAGGGAGATGGCACCGTCAGAATCTGTGGCGATTACAAAATAACTATCAATCGTTTCTCCCACCAGGACCAATACCCACTACCAAAGGCCAACGACCTCTTTGCAACGCTGGTGGGAGGAAAGACGTTCACGAAGCTGGATTTGACTTCAGCCTACATGATGCAGGAACTGGAGGAATCATCGAAGGGTCTCACCTGCATCAACACACACAAGGGTTTTTTCATTTATAACAGATGCCCATATGTATTTCGATCAGCGGCGACGATATTCCAGAGAAAGATGGAAAGTTTACTGAAGTCGGTCCCGCACACCGTGGTCTTCCAGTATGACATCTTGGTCACAGGTTGGAACACAGTCGAGCAGCTACAGAACCTGGAGGAGGTTCTTAGTCGACTCAACCACGTGGGGCTCAGGTTAAAATGCTCGAAGTGCATTTTCCTGGCACCTGAAGTGGAGTTCCTGGGGAGGAGGATCGCGGCAGACGGCATCAGGCCCACCGATTCGAAGATGGAGGCAATCGAGAACGCACCGAGGCCACAGAACTTAACGGAGTTTCGGTCGTTTCTCGGATTCCTGAGCTACTTTTGTAACTTCTTACCGGGTCTCAGCACACTGCATAATGGGGATGAATGGGCATGGGGCAAAAGCCAAGAAATTGCCTTTGTAAAAGCGAGAAAATTGCTTGTGCTGTCTGATCTATGTAAACGTTTGGTACTAGCATGTGATGTGTCGTCATATGGTGTCGGGTGTGTTCTGCAATAGGCTAATGATTTGGGGAAATTGCAATCGGTTGCTTATGCATCCAGGAGTCTGTCTAAGGCTCAGAGAGCCTACAGTATGATTGAAAACGAAGCGGTAGCGTGTGTCTATTGCGTAAAGAAAATGCATCAATATCTGTTTGGGCTAAAATTCGAATTGGAAACTGACCATAAGCCACTCATATCCCTATTTTCCGAGAGTAAGGGGATAAATAGTAATGCATCTGCCCACATCCAGAGATGGGCGCTCATGTTGTCCGCATACAACTATGCCATCCACCACAGACCAGGCACAGAAAACTGCGCCGATGCTCTCAGTAGGCTGCCATTGCCCACCACGGGGGTGGAAATGGCCCAGCCCACAGATCTAGCCATGGTTATGGAAGCACTTGAGAGTGAGCAATCACCCGTCACTGCCCGGCAGATCAAAATTTGGACAAGCCAGGGCCCCTTATTGTCCCAAGTCAAAAACTGTGTACTTCACGGGAGCTGGTCCAGTGTCCCAGTGGAAATGCAGGAAGAGATAATGCCATTCCAGTGGCGCAAAGATGAAATGTCTATACAGGCAGATTGCCTTCTGTGGGGCAATCGAGTAGTGGTTCCGAAGAAGGGCAGAGACACCTTCATCAGTGAACTCCATAGTACCCACCCAGGCATCGTAATGATGAAAGCGATAGCCAGATCCCACGTGTGGTGGCCCGGTATCGACGCGGACTTCGAGTCCTGCATGCACAGACGTAATACATGCTCACAGTTAAGCAATGCACCCAGGGAGGCGCTGCTAAGTTTATGGTCTTGGCCCTCCAAACCATGGTCTAGGGTACATGTCGACTATGCAGGCCCGTTCTTGGGTAAAATTTTCCTTGTGGTTGTAGATGCGTACTCCAAATGGATTGAATGTGATATAATGTCGGCTAGCACGTCCGCTGCCACTACTGAAAGCCTGCGGGCCATGTTTGCCACACATGGCCTACCCAATGTCCTGGTGAGTGACAACGGACCATGTTTTACCAGTGTTGAGTTCAAAGAATTCATGACCTACAACGGGATTAAACATGTCACATCTGCCCCGTTTAAACCAGCGTCCAATGGTCAGGCAGAGAGAGCAGTGCAAATCATCAAGCAGGGCTTGAAGAGGGTAACTGAAGGCTCACTGCAGACTCGCCTATCCCGAGTCCTGCTTAGCTACCGCACGAGACCCCATTCGCTCACTGGGATCCCACCTGCTGAACTGCTCATGAAAAGAGCACTTAAGACAAGGCTGTCGTTAGTTCACCCTGATCTACATGAACAGGTAGAGAGCAGACGGCTTCAACAAAGTACATACTATGATAGCGCAAGCGTGTCACGCGAGATTGAAATAAATGATCCTATATTTGTATTGAATTAAGGACAAGGTCCCAAGTGGCTTCCCGGCACTGTCATGGCCAAAGAGGGAAGCAGGGTGTTTCGGGTCAAACTTTCAAATGGACTCATTCACCGGAAACACTTGGGCCAAATCAAACTCAGATTCATGGACTATCCTGAGCAACCCACTTTGGACCTTACCTTCTTTGACCGCCCAACATACACACCAGTGGCAACCAGCACTGTGGTTGGCCACAAAGCAGAACCCATCATCCACAGCAGCCCTGCAGGGCCCAACACACCAGGCAGCCCAGCAAGGTCAGCTGCACAGCAGCCCAGCGAGGGCCCAACAGTTGATTCACCAATACCAGCTTTCACACCGAGACGATCAACCAGGGCAAGAAGGGCCCCAGATCGACTCACCTTGTACATAGTTACACTGTTGACTTTGAGGGGGGAGTGTTGTTTTATATGTAACTTGTATTTACTCTGTACAGCCACCAGAGGGCTGATCCCCTGGAGTCCCAAGGGATCTCATAATCCCTCGGGAGCACAGGTATTTAAGGAAGTCTCACAGGTTGGAGATGCACTCTGGAGACCTGCAATAAAACACTAAGGTTACACTTTACTTTGAGCTCACAGTATTCAGTCTGACTCTTTCTCCATACATAACAGAATCCCTTGCGGTTCCTGAAAATCTCTGCATCCTGAAAAGGTGCCTGCATCGCAATGTGCATACAGTCTATTGCTCCCTGCACCTTGGGGAAGTTTGCAATTCTGGAGAATCCTAGTGCCCTCTCACTCTGTGCCTCCCTGGTCAAAGGGAAGCTGACCAAGTCCCTCCTGCGTGCGTACAGCGCTTCAGTGACCTGTCTAATGCAGCGATGTGTAGCATGCTGAGAAAGTCCGCAAATGTCTCCAGCTGTGGCCTGAAAAGAAACCGAGGCATAGAATGAGAGTGCCGCGGTGACTTTGATCTCGACAGACAGTGCTGTATTGATGGTGCTGGCAGATTGCAAATCTGCCCTTATCAGCTGGCATACCTCAGTGATAACCTCTTTGTGGAAGCGCAGTCTCCGAAGGCAGGTAGTGTCGGGCAAGTCATGGTAAGAATGCTTCTCCTTGTACTTGCGGGGGGGTGTAACGTCTGGTCCTCCTCATCTGTCTGTCACATCTTACATTGGGCACATAATGCAGTGGAGCATACCATTGGCGATCTCGATTCTGCTGCATGTAATTGGTCACCAAGAGAAGGTGAGAAAGAATAGGCCCCATTGCAGTAGCTCTCTGTTTTCCACCGATTGGACAAACAAGGAATGTCCCGACGAAGACACCTATTCAATTCCAATCGGTCACAGTATGGTCAAGATGTTTGTACAGATGTTCACATCAATTCCAACGACCTCCAGAGTGCATCCGAGCTCCCCCGAGGTTGAAGCACAGCAGCCTTTTAAAGGATGCGACATGTGATGTAGAACATGGCGTCCATAACGCTGTGATTGGTTTCGGATATTTCCACTTTTTCTGGGTGTTTTTTTGGGCGAGCGATATTGTGGCCGATATGTGTGCGAGGTGGTGAAATTGACGCTGGGCGATCTCATGGCTGCTAGTTTCGGTAAATATGCTCTTTACGACAAAAAAAAGTGGGTAGGCTGTATTATTGAATCTCGGCGTTAAATCCGTGTGGAAATTAACGCTGGCCGATATTATGGGCGTTGATTTTGCCCATTCTGATGATACCGCTCAAAAAAAGTGGGCGGGCGGTAATATTTTTTCCCGGCGTTAAGCACATGGGGAAAGTACACTCGGCGATAAGTTTCCTAATAATGCCCGTCAGTTTCCATTTTGTGCCAAAATGGGCGATATATAGGTGTTATACATCATTTCAGTGGAGGTTCTAGCCCCCAGTCTGTTCATCCTTTCCTGATAGGTATAACTCCGCAGTTCTGATATTATCCTTGTAAATCTTTTTTGCACCCTCTCCAGTGCCTGTATATCCTTTTTATAACATGGTAACCAGACCTGTACACAGTATTCCAAGTGTGGTATAACTAAGGTTCGATACAAGTTTATTATGCAAATAAATCACTGTTTAGGCATCAGCTGAAGTATTGTGTCCAATTCTGAGCATCAAACTATAGGAAGGATGTGCCTTAGATAGGGTGCAGAGAAAATTTACTGGACTGGTGCAAGGGATGAGGGACTTCAGTTATGTGGAGAGACTAGAGAAGCTGGAATTGGGTTCCTTAGAGTGGAGAAGGTTAAGGGGAAAATTAATAGATGTATTCAAAATTGTGAAGGATTTTGATAGAGTAAATATCCACTGGCAGGAGTGTCAGTAACCAGAGGACACAGATTTATATAATTGGCAAAAAAAACAAGAAGGAGATGAGATTTTTTTTTATGCAGTGAGTTATTATGATCTGGAAAGAGTGGTGGAAACAGATTCAATGGTAACTTTTAAAAGGGAATTGGATATATATTTTAAAAGAAAAATTTTGCAGGGCTCTGGGGAAGGAGCAGGTTAGTGCGACTTATTGGGTAGCCCTTTCAAAGAGCCGGTGCAGGCACGATGGCCTTTTTTGCTGTCTGATTTTATGATTCTAAATCAGGGTCCTACACTGGCTATAGGTAGAAATTCAGGTACAAATGGGTGGAGCTTGCCTGGCATGTTCCGCCTAGTTGTAGCAGGTCTTGAGTAGCCTAACCAATAATCCTCAAAAAAAGCCGCAAAACTTTAAAAAAGTTATGTTTGTGGAGCCAGAAGGAGCAGGACTAATCCTGGCTTCACAAACATACTGCAGGCTGCAATGCATACCAATTCCCACCCCATCCTGTTTTACGGAAGTCTCTGACTGACACTTTATTTGGAATGTTCAAGTTTGTAGGTGTGCCTGCCATGAAAGGATTTGCAGTATGATGATCTCATTTTGTTGCTGACTGAATTTGCACTATCAATTTGCTTAAACTTTAATCGAAAATTTAAAAGAAAACTGAGGCACAGTAAGAGTGCCCACTGCTGCATATATAGTAGCAGCACTCTTGCAGTACAAGCCTAATCTTTTTTCATCTTTTCTTCCCCAATTTCTCCCCTCTTCTCTTGAATGTAGTAATTTATCCTCGGGTACAATTCCAAGTGTGCTGACAGACCTCTGGTAGTTCTATATACTTGATAGTGACTGTCACCAGGATATTCACCATGGGGAGCACCACAGCTGTGCATTAAGATACACATGGAATGAAATTCAACTTCAGCAGGGGCGTAATATGGAGAGTAGTGTATCAGCCACCTGTTAAATACCTCGCTCAATTTTCCTTTCTCGTGAGTCAACGGGCACCTGAGCCACTACCACCCATTGTGCACTGCTGCCAAAGTTTATTTCACTCCCACATACTTTCCAATATGGTCATTGGATCAATCAGGTGCAGAAACACCAATCAAATGGTGTCTCTACAACTGCCCAGGCTGAGCTTAGTTAATTTAGAACAGACCAGGGCTCTGGGTTCTTCTTGGCCTGTATGGTTTAGCAACGTACAAGTTGATGCATTTACTCACTGAAGCATAGATGGAGTTATTGCACTGCAAGCTTAAACTAGGTGTACCTTGAGTAGAGTGTGGTATCCCACCTGCATGACGATGCAGCAAGAACACCTCTTTACTTTGAAGAAGGCATGATGGGAAGCTGCAAACTTGATTTATCCAGGACAGGCAATGCTACATGTGTTGTTTTTCTTGGCTGAAGGGAGCATTCCCAATTGTGAAACAGCTGGTGGAGCCGAAAATGTGAAGACCATCTCGCTATTCTATACTGGGAGCAGAACAACCAGCATCTCTCAGCTTTTCAGCTGCTTTTTCTTTTATGTCCTGTCCATTCTGCAATCTTAATAAGGAAAATCAGGTTTATGTGTCACATGTTTTTATAAAGAGACACTCTAGAGCAATGACTCTTCCCTAAAAAAGGTGCAAAATCATTTGGAGATGACATTTACAGCCACATTACAGACAAGCATGCTATTTCTCAGCTATGAACAGCATTGCCATTCAATGGTTTGGGTTACTGAACAAGAAGATCTGAACCAGTCTGCTTTAATGCACATGGAATGTTCCTCACTTAAAACTCTTCACAGGAAAGGCTATTTTCAGCTACTTTATAAGTGGATAGTTCACACTCTAAGCATTACAACCTTGACAAACAGCTGCTGCCTCTGCCACTTTCTACTCAGGGTACTGCAGAAAATCTAATGGTTTCATTTACCGAGACAAAAGTAGAATGTTACTACTCAACATGAAAAAAGCCCATTAAATTACTTAAAATAGTTTGGTGCTTTAACAGGCATAATACAGCATACCAAGATACAATTTTGTAAGTTGCAACCTTTTTTAGCCCTCTTCTGATGGCATTAATTCTTCTTGGGCAACGACTCCATGAATACATAAGAACATAAGAAATAGGAGCAGGAGTAGGCCATTTGGCCCCTCAAGCCTGCTCCGCCATTCAATAAGATGATGGTGATCTGATCATGGGCTCAGCTCCACTTCCCTGCCTGCTCCCCATAACCCTTTACTTCCTTATTGCTCAAAAATCTGTCTATCTCCGGCTTAAATCTATTCAATCACTTGGCCTCCACAGCTCTCTGGGGCAGAGAATTCCACAGATTTACCAGCCTCTGAGAGAAGAAATTCCTCCTCATCTCAGTTTTAAATGGGTGACCCCTTATTCTGAAACTATACTCCCTAGTTCTAGATTCCCCCATGAGTGGAAACATCCTCTCTGCATCTACCTTGTCGAGCCCTCTCATTATCTTATATGTTTCAATAAGATCACCTCTCATTCTTCTGAACTCCAATGAGTATAGGCCCAACCTGCTCAACCTTTCTTCAGAATTCAACCCCTTCATCTCTGAACTGCCTCCAATGCAAGTATATTCTTCCTTAAATAAGGAGACCAAAATTGTATGCAGTACTCTAGGTGTGGCCTCACCAATGCCCTGTACAATTGTAGCAGGACTCCTCGGCTTTTATAATCCAGACCCCTTGCAATAAAGGCCAACATTCCTGAAATGGCGACCATGAGACGGCGTGGAAGTGCCGCCAAGTCTCCGCGGAGGGGCCGCCATTTTGGAAATTGCTCTTCCTCAGGTTTGCCTTTCTGATTATTTGTTGTACCTGCATACTAACAGTTTGTGTTTCATGCACAAGGACCCTCAGGTCCCTCTGTACTGCAGCATTTTGTAATTTTTCTCTATTTAAATAATAATTTGCTTTTTTATTTTTTCTGCCAAAGTGGATAACCTCACACTATCCCACATTGTACTCCATCTGTCAAATTTTTGCCCATTCACTTAACCTGTCCAATGCAGCGCCATCGAAAGGCCATGTTAGTGAATTCAACAGGGTCTACTGTGATTGAAAGGCTGCATTAGAGGGCGCAGTGGGCGGCGGCCCGGCCCGGTAATCGGTGCGGTTCCGGCCTGCAAGACCATCAGCAGGCCGGGGCCATCAGAGGAAGCAGTGTGCAGGGGCATACCACTGCATGAGATCGACGGCTGCAAAGTCAAGTCGCTGATTGCAGTGCAGGTAGGCACAGCAGAAGGGGCGATGCAGCGGCAAGAGTTTGTAGAAGGAAGTGACTGGGGCCCAGGAGAGGCGTGAGTCTGGGGCCCAGAAGAGGCGAGGGCCCAGGGGCAGCACGAGCCAGCCCACATTGTGATATGTGTGTGTGCTAGGACCGAGCAGCAGAGCTGGTCTCCAGTTGTCTTGGGTAATCGTTGCCACTGGACCAAGACCTAGCTCCGTCAAGCCCGTGTGGTGGCTGGTGTGCAACGGCCAACACATGTTAAAAAAATCCACGCACAGGCATCGTCCACCCTCCAAGATGTAGTTCGGGATCTGGAATATTAGGTCCTTCATTGAAATACCTGTGAACTCATTCCTTTTTGGCGTGGAAGCAAGTCATCCTTGTTTCGAGGGACTTCCTATGATGATGATGATGACTATATCCCTTTGCAGATTTTTTGATGCTCATACCTCCTTTGTTTCACTTAAGTGGCCATTCCTTATTTTGACTCCAGACAGCAAATATTGACTGGTTATTTGACTGTATGGGGGCAGTAAGCTGAACTCCATCTCGATCTCATCTGATATGTGTGTGTGTGTGTGTGTATGTGTGTGTCTATATACATATATACATATACTCACACACACGCACGTGTCCAAAAAGAGATCACTTAGCGGCAAACTCCACCTAATATTTAACCCTTTCTAGCCCAGGTACATTGAGATCAACTTCAGAAGTTCGACTGATGCCCCAGTTCAAATGCGCTAACTCAGCATAGACCAAGGATTAAACTTGTGACCTTCTCATCTGAATTGCTTAATACTCCAGGCAGTGCCTTTAGCTGGTTGATAATCAGGTAAGCAACACTCTATCATCTTAATCAGATATTTATGAAATCTTCTGATAAGAATCTGCCATCCTCAGCACCACTCTGCATTTCTTTTTCAAACCCTTTCTTTCAGTAACACAATTTATCAGTGAATGTGTGGGCCAAAACGACTGTTTAACTTGGCTTAAATCCCACTATTCATTTCATTTTTGAAACATTCTTTCTCAGTCACCTGTGAGCTGCTTGCTGTGAAAACAAAATGCTTTATCAGATGGATTCAAGGTGCACTGAAGTTATGATAATTGAGGCATTGTAATCTTGTCTAAGTCAAAATGAGAAATCTGTTTTAACAGAGTTATTTTTTGTTTCTGCCAATTCCTGGTATTTTTATTTGTCAATTGTATTGTACTTCATATTAGCAGCTTTCCATTAACGGCATTATAACTGAGTGTCTGATTTGTGTCAATCACCAGCAGAATTCATCCCCATTTCTGCTACATAGCAAAACTTTCAAATGATTCATCATCTTTGCAGAAATGCAATATGTAACTCTTTTAAAAGTGATGAAAACATCTTTTTTCAATTTTTTAAGTGCTAAAACTGATTTCAAAGCACAGCCAATGCACAAAGATGTGCTGTAATACTAGAATACTATTCCAGAATTTCTAATCTTCTTTTGCATCCTTCTCGCCCCCCGCCGTGACATAATCTTTCCATCATTTCCTAGAGAAGAGCCTCATAGTCACGGGAATTCAACAAGATGATCCCAGATTATTGCTGGCATGTATCCAAGAATTAGGATTGAGTATTTTTTTTAATTGAATAGCCCAATTGAAGGGGGAAGGCCTATTGTCAGCTGTGGCTCAGTTGGTAGCACCCTCTCCTTTGAGTCAGAAGGTTGTTGATTCATAGTCCCACTCCAGACATTTAAGCACAAAAATCTAGGCTGACATTCCAATGCAGTACTGAGGAATTGCTGCAATGTCGGAGGTGCTGCCTTTCAGATGAGACGTTATACCAAGGCTCTGTCTATCCTCTCAGGTGGCCATAAAAGATCCTATGGCATTATTTCGAAGAACAGCAGGGGAGTTATCTCCGGTGTGCTAGCCAATATTTATTCTTCAATCAACATCACTAAAACAGCTTATCTGGTCATTATCACAGTGTGTTTGTGGGAGCTTGCTGTGTGCAAATTGCCTGCCATGTTTTCCACATTACAACAGTGACTACACTTCAAAAAGTACTTCATTGGCTGTAAAGCGCTTTGGGATGTGCGGTTGTCATGAAAGGTGCGATATAAATGCAAGTCTTTTTTATTTTACCGCCCATCACCAGGAGAGATGATGAGATAAACAAAGAAGTAGTGGTTAGATGATGCCAAGCTTAGACTTTAAAAACACATAGGGGGAGAAATTCATCATAGCCCAGGAATGGACGATAATTTTTAGACAGTTTGAGATTTAACGGCAGGCACTAATGAATCACGCTACACGCAAAATCATGGGGTTGAAATTTGGTATCGTCGATTTTGAGGCGGTGTCACCGGCTGAGAGGATTTTTTAACGGCAGGCGTTAGGTGCAGCCCCAAAATGTGAAATTCAGTTTTGCCGCCTAAAAAATGGATTGCAGCGTAAAATCATGGCGTTACACACTTACCTGGAGGCGGTAAGCGGCATTGAGTGAGGTCTCAACATCCGGGCGTAAGGCAGTATTTGGAGCTGTGCCACAGACATAGTGGCGCCACCTGGGTTCCAGTGAGCCGTTGATTGGGTGCCTCAATGCCTCTTCGTTATATTTGCTTCCTATGCACGCGCTCAGATGGTGAGGATGGCAGACCTAGCAGCAGCTGCTCGTCAGTGTGCCCACCGATTCTTGGACGCCGCCGTAGATGCACTCCTTGATGCACTGGAGAGGCGGTGGGAGTTGCTCAGGACAGAGGCTGGGAGGAGACCACAAACCACACACTTACAGACGGCTATGGAGAGAAATTGCAGAATGAGTTTCTGCGAGTGACACAGGACAGCCATTCAATGCCGAAAAAAATGGAACGAGATGACACGCCTGGTGAGGGTGAGTATCTTAAATTTGAAAAGTCAACATGCTATACTCTGACCTCGATGTGCACTCTCTCTCAATGTAGTGTTTCAGAATCCATGCTCTACATGGGTGAGGCCAGATGTCACTGAGCACCAGGCTGACACTATGGTAGGCTGCAGACTGTCATGGCGTCACTGCATGGTGGCATCAATCAGCTCTGTAGTGTCCTGTGGTCGCAATCTGCCCTAATGCAGAGACAACTTGAATCCATAGAGGAACTGACCACTGCCATTGTGTCTGGGGCCCCATCAGTTGCACGGTGAATTAACATTGGTGAAGCACAGCAGCAATCTGTGCTCAGCCAGATAGCTCCAGATGCTGAGGCTCTGCCTCAGGGGAGCAGCAGTGTTTCGGGCCTGTTGGACCATTATGTCCTCTCTCGGGACGACATCACTCCGTCCTTGCCCCGCCGCTCTCTGCAACCCATCCACCACAGAATGCTGCCGCCCATTCTGAGGTGATGCAGTCTGTAGCCGGACCTTCCATGGCCCAGGCTGGTGTGGAACGTCCTGCTAGGCCATCAGCTGTGCCGCGAACACAGCGACCTTCTACCAGCCTTGTTGCAGGCACTGAGACCACATTAAGGAGCAGCAGTAGGCCTGGGAAGGGGGAGAAGGGAAGGGGTTGGAAAGCAATGAGAAAGACCCACTAAATATGTGTGTAATAGTGGCCAGAAATGGTGACCTTGCTCGAATATGAACTCATGTCAATAGTTCCACTTGTATGAGTCATTAAAGAATTGTGTGAGGCTGGCCAGAGATACTATCCTTGTTCCATTATGAAGTAATGGGCCTGAAATCCCGATTTCTTTTTGCCGCGGGCGTTCGACTAAAATTGGAGAAAAGATGCACACTTACCTTTTGGTCATTCGCTGGGCAAGAGGTGGGCAAATAGCCCAATCTGTGATGTAGGAATGTCCTTCTCCCCGAGATGTGTGAGATCTGTCAAGCCAGAAACTTGACAGATCGGGAAAGCTGGTTTTCGGCGCATGCGCATTTCGCGTCAAAAAACGGCTTTTGCGATGCCTTCCCAGGTTCGTACACACTCTGTATGGACCTGGGGAGGCCGGATTTTCAGGGCCATTGTGAATAGTTGCACTTGGATGTGGGCAATAATGTTTCAAGGGGTCTGGTTTCAATTATTGTTTGCTGTGGATGATGGTGTCCTTTAGTGCTTCTTTATAACACAATAAAAATTTGTTTCATTTGTCACAGTCTTGTCTTGCCATTTATTTGCACAGAGGCTTGAAGGATGGGGTGTGATGTCTTCAGCAGATGGCCAGGTGAGGTGGGGCCCACAATGCCACATGCGTACAATCATTGGCCCCCTGAAGCATGGGGAAGCCCACTATCCTGGTGAAGCCACGGGAGCGCTCATCCAGGTCTTCCCTGGACATGCTGAACTTTATGTAGTCCATTCATTTGCTGTAGAGAGCATTGGTAACCTGGCAAACTGCGAGATGTTGCATATATTGCCGACAGGAGACTGGAAGGAGCTGGTAGCATAGAAGTTGAGGGCTGCTGTCACTTTCACTGCCACTGATAGTGAGGTCCTGGTGCCGATGTCAGTTGTCAGGTATATCTGCAGGAGCTTCGTCACCACCTCTTTGCGGGAACTCAGCCTTCTTAGCCACTGGTCCTCGGACATTGCAATGTAAGAATAATGCACACGGTAAACCCTGCGAATGTACGACCTCCTGCCCCGCCATCTGGGGTCTCTCCTCTAGCGAGCATCCACATTTGCCATAAGCCGACTCTGCAGCTGGCGCCTTTAAAGTCCTCGCAGCAGGATGACGTGGTGTGCGATCACTGCCCCCATAACTTTGCAGAGGTAAAAGCGATATGCAAGTTCCAAATGTACCTGCTGTTGAAGGCAACAATGTCTCCGAAATGCTAGTACTGAAGATTAGGAGTCAGTAGCCACAGGACGGCAGCACCTTCGAACTGGGCGAGCAGCCAACACAGCACGGACCGCGGACTCTGTGGGCCGGCTGCAACTCCCTTTAAATAATGCCGTGGATTAGTTTACCCACCTTATGTACGGCAACTTTTTCAGGCGCCATCGTCACCAGTCGGTAAGTGAGGCGGCCAAAGTGAATTTGGCGAGACCGGCGCCAAGGAGGCGCTGCATGCGAGGTGACGTCATGATTTCCGTGGCGTTAGCCGGCAGGACTTTAAATTTTAATGCCCTTAAAAAGATCAATCGAATTTTGCATCAGGCGGCACCCATGCCTAACGCTGCCGTCCAGCCGTTCATGCCCCGTTGCCACCTCACTCAGGTGGTATCAGCTGGCGGTAGCAACGAATTTCGACCCCTAAGACTCATTGCTCAAAGAAAGGATTGGAACGCTAAATCAAGTGCTAATGGCCTAACTCAGTAGCATTACACTCAAAACGCTAAGCAATATCGGGTGCAATCTAATCGCAAGTCATCATTGCCACAGGCTCTTTCCAGTTCTTAAAGAGGAGGCCAATTAATGCTGCAGAACTTCATTCCAGTGTAGCATTTTGATATGTTATGAGAATAAAAATGTTACTAATTTTTAGTAACCACAACACTCTGGAGACTAAACAATATTTAAATGACTGAATTCAACTGTTACATAATGTCAAACTGACAAGGAAGCAGTGAAACAGCACTAACCTGACAGCTGCGACTCATTACTCATGATCCCTTTAAGTAGCGCTCCGGAGCTGGCATCCATCCGCCCGCTTTACGCCTCCTCTCTGCCGCTGTCAGGGTGAGGCGCTAAGACAGCGGGCAACAATAAATTTTGCAGATCGATCACCCAATGAGCGTTGCACGCTCACTGACATCACAATCTGCCAGGCGCTGAAGTCCCCGGCACCAGGACTAATAAGGAAAGGGTATGCACATTAAGCGATAGGCCACTTAATAGTGTAGATGAACAAAGGGACCTTGGAGTGCTTGTCCACAGATCCCTGAAAGTAGCAGGTCAGGTGGATAAGGTGGTTAAGAAGGCATACAAAATGCTTGCCTTTATTGGCTGAGGCATAGAATATAAGAACAGGGAGATTATGCTTAAATTGTATAATACTTTGGTTAGGCCACAGCTGGAGTATTGCATGCAGTTCTGGTCACCGTATTATAGAAAGGATGTGATTACACTAGAGAGGGTGCAGAGGAAATTTTCTAGGGTGCTGCCCGGAATGGAGAATCTTAGTTATGAGGACAGATGGGATAGGCTGGGTTTGTTCTCATTGGAACAGAGGAGGTTGAGAGGAGACCTCATTGAGGTGTACACAAAATTGAGGGGCCTGGACTTACTGGATAGTAAGGGTCTATTTCCATTGGTGGAGGGGTCTATTACGAGGGGGCATATTTTTAAGGTGGTTGGTGGAAGGTTTAGAGGGAATTTGAGGGGGGGCTTCTTTACGCAGAGGGTTGTGGGGATTTGGAACTCGCTGCCTGGAAGAATGGTGGATGCAGAAACCCTCACCACTTTTAAGAGATGGTTAGATGGGCACTTGAAGTGCAGTAACCTGCAGGGTTACGGACCTAGAGCTGGTAATTGGGATTAGACTAGATGACCTTTTGTTGGACGGCGCAGATATAATGGTAAGTACTGCAGGGAATCGAATATGACCAGGATGATCTCTTGGACTAGTTTCAATCGCCTGGATGGGTCGGAGAGGAATTTTCCCAGATTTTTTCTCTCTAAATTGGCCTGGATTTTTATCTGGTTTTTGCCTCTCCCAGGAGATCACATGACTCCGGTTAGGGTAGAGTGTAGAATGTTTCAGTATAAGGGGTGTCGCAGTTGTGTGAGGCGGACTGGTTGGGCTGGGTGCTCTTTGCCTTTCCTTCATTGTTCACAGGATTATATGTAACCTTTAGGGCTGCTGACCAAGGGCCGTGCGGCTCTTTGTCGGCCGGCGCAGACACGATGGGCCAAAACGGCCTCCTACTGTGCTGTAACTTTCTATATTTCTATGTTTCTATGTAATTCGTAGCGATGCACTACAGGGGGGCCAGATTTGGCGTGCGTCGCTGGATTCGCCTCGCCGCAGCACAACTGCCTCAGCGCCCATGCCAGGCGCTAACTGGAGGCACTAAGGTACCTAATTTGCCCCCTCAGATTGTTAGATTATAGAAGGAAGGAAAGACTAAGGGAGATAACGGGGGTGAAATTGGTCTTGGGCAGTAGCCCAAAATGGGCAATAGTGATTCGCTAACTTGTTTTCACCTGCCCGGTTTTCTTTCTGATTGAACTCCCCATCACCCATGTTGCACTACCGCCCAAGACAAATTTCATCCCCCAAAGAGTTCCACAGTTTATAAATCCAGTGAATGAGTTACAGGAGATGATGCGATGAATCTTGATTTCAACACAGTGAGTATGTAGTGAAAAGGAAGAGATGGTATTTTTGGAGCTCAGGAAGAAGAAGAGAGGAAAGTTCAGAGGAGCAATGACTATAGCAGTATTGATACAATAGAATTAGTACAGTATTATAGTATAGAAGTCGGCCCAGAGTGGGAGGCCCAGAGGTTGGTGAGCATTGGGAGGCCTGGAGGTCGGAGGGCAGCAGGAGGCCCTGAGGTTGGAAAGCAGTGGGAGGTCTCGCAGTCGACGAGGCCCGTAGATCAGAAATGGCGAGCAGTGGGGTCGTGGCCCAGGAGCGGCGCAGCATGGACCAACAGCGGGGTCGTGGCTCAGGAGCAGCGCAGAACGGGCCAACAGCGAGTTCGTGAGGCCACCATTGAGTCCTATGAAACCCAGGGAGAGAGGTCCTGTGGGAAGGAGGACAGTAGGAGTATGCGTGTGTGTATGAACTAGGCCGATACAGCAGAGCCTGGTCTCAAGTCATTTTGAATCCCCTTGCCACTGGACCAAGACCTTGCTCCGTCAAACCCATGTGGTAGTTGGTGTGCAACGGCCACCCCACGTTAAAAGAATTCATGCACAGGCATCTTCCACACTTTAAGTTGAAGTTCGGGACCTGGAACGTCTGGACCCTCATGGACAACCCCAAAAGCAACAGACCAGAATGCCGCACCGCTATCGTTGCCCTGGAACTCAGATGCTTCGACATAGACATTGCTATCCTAAGCGAGACCCGGTGGGCAAGGGAAAGCCAGCTCAAAGAACAAGATGGCGGCTACACCCTCTTCTGGAAAGGCAAACCAGAAGCAGGACGCCGCACCCATGGGGTTGGCTTCACTGTAAAAAATGAGTTAGTGGGTCGTCTTAGAGACTCCCCCTGCAGGATAAATGAATGCCTCATGACTCTTTGGCTCACCCTAGCCCGGAACCAGTGTGCTACGATCTTCAGTGCATACGTCCCAACACTGGAAGCTACAGACGAGACCAAAGAGGAATTCTACTCCAGCCTCAAAGAATCCCTGTCCCGAGTCCCAACGAGCGACAAGCTGATCCTCCTTGGCGACTTCAATGCAGAGTTGGAAAGGACACTGACCTCTGGGGAGGTGTGATCGGCAGAGAGGAGGTAGGGAAAGCCAACTCCAATGGCACCCTCCTCCTGACGACATGCTTATAACACAGCCTCGTCATAACCAATACCCTGTTCCATCAGAAGGACAAATATAAAGCCTCATGACAACACCCTCGCTCCAAGCAGTGGCATCTGCTAGACTACGTCACTGTGCGAGCGAGGGATCGCAAAGACGTATGCATCACCCGCACCATGACAGGAGCTGACGACTGCTGGATGGACCACCACCTAATTCGCTTTGTCATCACCATCAACATTGCCCCAAAACAGCGATGGCAACGGAAACAATGCCGCAGGAAAATCAACGCCGCAGCACTCAAAGTTCCTGCTAAGAAAGTCACATTCAGCCAGCGCCTTGCTACCAACCTGATCGCTCCCAGTGACCAGAGCCGCAGAGTGTCCACAGTGTCTGGTCTGGCCTCAAGGCTTCCATAATTAGCACCTGCGAAGAGAGATGCTCGGTAACTCCACCAGGAAACACCAAGACTGTTCATAGAAACATATAAACATAGAAAATAGATGCAGAAGTAGGCCATTCGTCCCTTTGAGCCTGCACCACCATTCAATAAGATCATGGCTGATCATTCATCTCAGTACCCCTTTCCTGCTTTCTCTCCATACCCCTTGATCCCTTTAGCTGTAAGGGCCATATCTAATTCCCTCTTGAATACATCTAACGAACTGGCATCAACAACTCTCTGTGGTAGAGTATTCCACAGGTTAACAACTCTCTGAGTGAAGAAATTTCTCCTCATCTCGGTCCTAATCCTTAGACTGTGAGCCCTGGTTCTGGACTTCCCCAACATTGGGAACATTCTTCCTGCATCTAACCTGTCCAGTCCCGTCAGAATTTTATATGTTTCTATGAGATCCCCTCTCATTCTTCTAAACTCCAGTGAATAAAGGCCCAGTCGACCTAGTCTCTCCTCATATGTCAGTCATGCCATCCCAGGAATCAGTCTGGTGAACCTTCGCTGCACTCCCTCACTAGCAAGAACGTCCTTCCTCAGATTAGGAGACCAAAACTGAACACAATATTCCAAGTGAACCTCACCAAGGCCCTGTACAACTGCAGTAAGACCTCCCGGCTCCTATACTCAAAACCCCTAGCTATGAAGGCCAACATACCATTTGCCGTCTTCACCGCTTGCTGTACCTGCATGCCAACTTTCAATGACTGATGTACCATGACACCCAGGTCTCGTTGCACCTCCCCTTTTCCTAATCTGCCGCCATTCAGATAATATTCTGCCTTCATGTTTTTGCCACCAAAGTGGATAACCTCACATGTATTCACATTATACTGCATCTGCCATGCATTTGCCCACTCACCTAACCTGTCCAAGTCACCCTGCAGCCTCTTAGCCTCCTCCTCACAGCTCACACTGCCACCCAGCTTAGTGTCATCTGCAAACTTAGAGATATTATACTCAATTCCTTCATCTAAATCATTAATGTATATTGTAAAAAGCTGGTGTCCCAGCACTGAGTCCTGCGGCACCCCACTAGTCCCTACCTGCCATTCTGAAAAGGACCTGTTTATCCCGACTCTCTGCTTCCTGTCTGCCAACGAGTTCTCTATCCATGTCAATACATTACCCCCAATACCATGTGCTTTAATTTTGCACACCAATCTCTTGTGTAGGACCTTGTCAAAAGCCTTTTGAAAGTCCAAATACACCACATCCACTGGTTCTCCCTTGTCCACTCTACTAGTTACATTCTCAAAAAATTCTAGAAGTTTTGTTAAGCATGATTTTCCTTTCATAAATCCATGCTGACTTGGATCGATCCTGTCTGCTTTCCAAATGCGCTGCTATTTCATCTTTAATAATTGGTTCCAACATTTTCCCCACTACTGATGTCAGGCTAACCGGTCTATAATTCCCCGTTTTCTTTCTCCCTCCTTTTTACAATAGTTTGTGTTACATTAGCTACCCTCCAGTCCATAGGAACTGATCCAGAGTCGATAGACTGTTGGAAAATGATCACCAATGCATCCACTATTTCTAGGGCCACTTCCTTAAGTACTCTGGGATGCAAACTATCAGGCCCTGGGGATTTATCGGCCTTCAATCCCATCAATTTCCCTAACACAATTTCCTGACTAATAAGGATTTCCTTCAGTTCCTCCTTCTTGTTAGACCCTCGGTCCCTAGTATTTCCGGAAGATTATTTGTGCCTTCCTTCGTGAAGACAGAACCGAAATATTTGTTCAATTGGTCTGCTATTTCTTTGTTCCCCATTATAAATTCACTTGATTCTGACTGTAAGGGACCTACATTTGTCTTCACTAATCTTTTTCTCTTCACAGATCTGTAGAAGCTTTTGCAGTCAGTTTTTATGTTCCCAGCAAGCTTCCTCTCATACTCTATTTTCCCCTTCCAAATTAAACCCTTTGTCCTCCTCTGCTGAATTCAAAATTTCTCCCAGTCCTCAGGTTTGCTGCTTTTTCTTGCGAATTTATATGCCTCTTCCTTGGATTTAACACTATTCCTAATTTCCCTTGTTAGCCACGGTTGAGCTAGTCAGGGATGTACAATTGTTGAAGTTCATCCATGTGATCTTTAAATGTTTGCCATTGCCTATCCACCGCCAACCCTTTAAGTATCATTCGCCAGTCTATTCTAGCCAATTCATGTCTCATACAATCGAAGTTACCTTTCCTTAAGTTCAGGACCCTAGTCTCTGAATTAACTGTGTCACTCTCCATTTATAAAGAATTCTACCATATTATGGTCACTCTTCCCCAAGGGGCCTTGCACAAGAAGAATGCTAATTAGTCCTTTCTCATTACACATCACCCAGTCTAGGATGGCCTGCTCTCTAGTTGGTTCCTCGACATATTGGTCTGGAAAACCATCCCTAATACACTCCAGGAAATCCTCCTCCATTGTATTGTTACCAGTTTGGTTAGCCCAATCTATATGTAGATTAACGTCGCCCATGATAACTGCTGTACCTTTATTGCACGCATCCCTAATTTCTTGTTTGATGCTGTCCCCAACATCACTACTACTGTTTGGTGGTCTGTACACAACTCCCACTAGCGTTTTCTGCCCTTTGGTATTCCGCAGCTCTACGCATACAGATTCCACATCATCCAAGCTAATGTCCTTCCTTACTATTGCGTTAATTTCCTCTTTAACCAACAACGCTACCCCACCTCCTTTTCCTTTCTGTCTATCCTTCCTGAATGTTGAATACCCCTGGATGTTGAGTTCCCAGCCTTGGTCACCCTGGAGCCATGTCTCCGTAATCCAAATTACATCATATTCGTTAATAGCTGCCTGCGCAGTTAATTCGTCCACTTTATTACGAATACTCCTTCAGGCTTGTCTTTTTAACACACTTTGTCCCTTTAGAATTTCGCTATAATGTGGCCCTTTTTGACTTTTGCCTTGGGTTTCTCTGCCCTCCACTTTTACTTTTCTTCTTTCTATCTTTTGCTTCTGCCCCCATTTTACTTCCCTCTGTCTCCCTGCATAGGTTCCCATCCCCCTGCCATATTAGTTTAACCCCTCCCCAACAGCACTAGCAAACACTACTGGCTAGGACATTGGTTCCGGTCCTGTCCAGGTGCATAGCGTCTGGTTTGTGCTGGTTCCACCTCCCCCAGAATCCTGCTTTTTAATTTAACTCCTAGCTCCCTAAATTCAGCTTGTCGGACCTCATCCCATTTTTTACCTATATCGTTGGTGCCTATATGCACCACGACAACTGGCTGTTCACCCTCCCCCTCCAAAATGTTCTGCAGCCGCTCCAAAACATCCATGACCCTTGCACCAGGGAGACAACTTACCATCCTGGAGTCTCGATTGCGGAGGCAGAAACATCTATCTATTCCCCTTACAATAGAATCCCCTACCACTATTGCTCTCCCACTCTTTTTCCTGCCCTCCTGGCAGCAGAGCCACCCATGGTGACATGAACTTGGCTGCTGCTGCCCTCCCCTGATGAGTCATCCTCCCCAACAGCACCCAAGGTGGTTTAGCTGTTTTGGAGGGGGCTGACCACAGGGGACCCCTACACTACCTTCCTTCCACTGCTCTGCCTGATGGTCACCCAATCCCTTTCTGCCTGAGTAACCTTTACCTGCGGTGTGATCAACTAACTAAACGTGCTATTCATGACATCCTCAGCATCGCGGATGCTCCAGATTGAATTCATGTGCAGCTCCAGTGCCGCAATGCAGTCTGTCAGGAGCTGCAGCTGGATTTACTTCCTGCACATGTAGTCGTCAAGGACACTTGAAGCGTGCCTGACTTCGCAGATAGCACAGGAGGAGCATCACACAGGTCTGGGCTCTCCTGCCATGACTTAACCATAAAAGGCCCAGTGGTCGAGGAGGGAGCGGCAGCGTCGAGGAGGAGCGGGAGTCCAGGGGAGGCCCATAAAAAGCCCAGCAGTCGAGGAGGGAGCGGCAGCGTCCAGGCGGAGCCAGCTGGTGCAGCTGCAGCAGGGAGCGAAGGGAAAAAGGAAGTAAAAAGAAATCGAAATGTGATGTCACAGCCAAGGGGGTAAATGATTGGCTGGTGATTGGTGAGTCGTTTTTCTTTTTCTTTTCCTTTATCAGTAAGAAACCTTTGGCATTGTTGCCAGATTAAATTAATTTAAGGGTTCGACGAGAACAACCAGGAGATCCAAGAGCTAATATGTCACAAGTTCAAGGCATTCTTGGGCAACTCGAGGGCAAGAAAGTAGCTCTACAGACGTCTGAAGACCGAGGTTCAACAGAAAACCTGTGACCTAAAGAACAGATGGTAGGTGGAGAAAGCACAAGAAATCCAGCAGCTAGCCGATAACCACGACGTGCGAGGATTCTTCAGCGCAGTCAAGATGACCTATGGCCCAAGCACCCAAGGCCCTATCCCACTGCTGGCCAAGAACGGAGAGTTGCGCATCAAGGACAGAGAGGCAGTCAGTGCCCACTGGAAGGAGCACTTCGAGGATCTCCTTAACCGAGACTCCATCCCACAGCATGCTACCCGCCATCATCTCAGCACAACCCCAGCCTGGCACGAGTTTGAAAAGGCCATCTGACAAATGAAGAACAACAAGGCCTCTGGAGCAGATGGAATCACCATTGAAGCACTAAAACATGATGGAGAAGCACTACTGGTGCGGATTCATGACCTCATCTCTCTTATCTGGAAGGGGGAGATCATGCCAGGAGATCTCAGAGATGCTGTAATCGTGACCATCTTCAAGAAAGGTGACTGCGGTAACTACAGAGGAATCTCCCTGCTGTCGACCACCGGGAAAGTAATCGCAAGAATCCTCCTCAATCTCCTTCTCCCTGTGGCTGAAGAGCTCCTCCCAGAGTCGCAATGCGGATTCCGCCCACTAAGGGGCACAATGGACATGATCTTCACTGCTCGGCAGATACAAGAGAAATGCGGGGAACAGCACCAACCCCTGTACATGGCCTTCTTTGACCTCACAAAAGCCTTCGACGCTGTCAACCATAAGGGATTATGGAACGTCCTCCTCAGATTTCGGCTGCTCTCAAAAGTTTGTCACCATCCTCCGCCTGTTCCACGATGACATGCAAGCCATGATCCTGACCAACGGATCCACCACAGACCTATTCCACGTTCGGACTGGGGTCAAGCAAGGCTGTGTCATCGCACCAACGCTGTTCTCAATCTTCCTTGCTGCAATGCTCCATCTCACCGTCAGCAAGCTCTCCGCTGGAGTGAAGGTAAACTACAGGACAAACAGGAATCTATTCAACTTCCGCAGCCTCCAGGCCAGATCCAAGATCGTCCCATCCTCCGTCATCGAATTACAGTACACAGACGACACTTGCATCTGCGCACACTCGGAGGCCAAATTCCAAGCCATCATCAACACCTTCACTGAGGTGTACGAGAGCATGTGCCTTACACTAAACATCCTAAAGACAAAGGTCCTCGACTAACCTGCCCCTGCCACACAGCACTGCCCCCCGGCTGTCAAAATCCATGACGAGGCCTTGGGCAACGTAGACCATTTTCCATACCTCAGAAGCCTACTGTCTACAAGGGCAGACATCGACGACGAGGTCCAACACTGCCTTCAGTGTGCCAGTGCAGCCTTCAGTCGCCTGAGGAAGAGAGTGTTTGAAGACCAGGACCTCAATCCCGGCACCAAGCTCATGATCTACAGTGGTGATACCCGCCCTCCTATATGGTTCAAAGACATGGACGATGTACAGAAGGCACCTCAAAACACTGGAGAAGTACCACCAAAATTGCCTCTGCAAGATCCTGCAAATCCATTGCCAGGATATCGCACCAACGTCAGTGTTCTCAATCAGGCCAATATCCCCAGCATCGAAGCACTGACCACTCTCGATCAGCTCCGCTGGATGGGCCACATCGTCCGCATGTCTGAAACGAGACTCCCAAAACAAGCGCTCTACTCGGAGCTCCATCACGGCAAGCGAGCCCCAGGTTGGTAGAGGAAACGCTTCAAGGGCACCTTCAAGGCCGCCTTGAAAAAGTGCAATATCCCCATCGACACTTGGGAATCCCTGGCCCAAGACCACCCAAAGTGGAGGAAAAGCATCCGGGAAGGCGCTGAACACCTCGAATCTCTTCGCCGAGAGCAAGCTGAAGCCAAGCGTCGACAGCGGAACGAGTGTGTGGCAACCCAGACACCCCAACCTCCTGGTCCTCCAACCATCGTCTGCCCCACCTGTGACAGAGACTGTAGGTCCTGCATTGGACTCTTCAGTCACCTGAGAACTCATTTTTAGTGTGAAAGCAAGTTATCCTCGACTCCGAGTGACTGCCTATGATGGTGAGTATAGTATTAGACAGTTCCTCGTGTCAAGAATGATTCACCAAAAAGGGATGAGTTCACAGGTGTTTCAATGAGGGTCCCGAACAACATCCTGAAGGGTGGAAGATGCCTGTGCGTGAATTATTTTAACGTGGAGTGGCCGTTGAACACCAGCCACCACGTGGGCTTGACAGAGCAAGGTCTTGGTCCAGTGGCAAGGGTTAACCAAGATGACTGGAGACCAAGCTCTGCTGCACGGACCTAGTACGCACACATACTCTTACTGTCCATAGATCGCAGTGAGGGCTGGCCCAAGCTGCACCTTCCCTGGGCCCCGACCCCGCTGTTGTTATATGCTGCGCTATTCCTGGGCCTCTGCCTCGCTGTTGAGCTCCTCGATTCCAACACCGCTCCTCGACTCTGACCTCACCGCTCCTGGGCTACGATCCCACCGCTCCGCGACTCCGACCACGCCTCCAACCTCGCTGCTCATTGACTCAGAAATAAATGGTCAAGAACTGAATCAGGCTTCACAATGGGCCACAAAAGAATCTTAAGGGGGCCAATCAGGTCAGAGTGTGAGGGATTTACAAATGATAATTTCTTGACTTTTAGTTAAGATCAAGTATAACAATAGAGCAGAGGATATCAACCTTTCAAACTTTAAGAGCCAGTAAAAGAAATTCTATACTGACATGTGTAACTGTGCTTACAAATGTTGATGAGAAGGATTCAGGGCGATGTGTGGTGCAGTCTTGTTGTGGACTATTGGCACTGCCAGCTGGCCGATCTTCCAGGCCCACAATGACACAAAGAGAACAAATGTTAGATTGCTGGCAGTAAGAAATACCTTAAAAAAGAGTTTGCTTTCCAATATGGTAGATGTTATGTTTACATGCCCGTGTGTGAAGGAGAATAAAATATAACATAGAGCTTGGCAGAGATCTACTACTTCATAATTCCCCTTCTCCCTCTATGTTTTTAAACGTTAAGATGTCAATAATGCCTCTTCATAAAGGTGCCAAAGGGTTGTAATTTCTGAGCCTTTCTATTCTCTTGTATTATCTGCTATTTTGTACAAACAGGGAAGTTTTCTTTTGATGTTGTAAATTGAAGGAGCTCATAGGCAGTGACACACATGTTCCCAAACCAGCTCGCCTAAGTCCCTAATCTGTGCTGGGTTGATGATATCTTATGAAAAGAGATAGAGTGCATTGATATTCTAAATTAAGTTGTAAGTTGTACTGTGCCAAGTAATTTAGTCAATAAATGTAACTTTTCACGTGCCTATTACAACAAATTATATGAAATCTGGATTATACTGTCTCATGACCCTCATTCACTTCTACTCTCCCGAGTATCAGTCCCACTATATAATTCCTTCTCTCATATTCTTCTCATTATTTTCTCTTTCCTGTCTCCCCATCTGTTACTTTCCTCTCTTCACTCACATTTCTCCTTTTCCCCAATGGTGTTCACTCACACCCATTCCCTCTCTCCTTCCCTATTTCACCATTCTCTTTCTTATCTCTCCCATTCCAACTTGCTGCCTGCCATTGCCATTCTCATTCCCACTCGTCTCGTTCTCTGGTTCTGCTTTTCTTATTCCCTCCTTCCATTCCTCTTGTTTTCTCTCCTTCTCCATGTCTTTCTGTCATTCCCACTCTCCTTGTCTTTTTCTCTCTTTGGCCACAATTTTGCCAACCTCGGTGGGACCGGGACAGGCAATGTCGGTGGGGGGTCCCGACCTCACTGCTGTCTCCATCCCGGCCTCCCACACGACTTTCCCCTGATTAGGCTTGTTAAGCCCACCCAGCGAGGTACCCAGCCAACTAAAAGGAAGTGGATCTTATGATGTCACTTGATGACAAGTCATCAGCTCGTTTCCTTAAAAGGACAGTGCCCAAATTAATTTTAACAGTTGCGCTGTCAGTGTTCTACATCATTGAGGTGCTGCAAACACAGACAGACCCTGCACAAAGGTGCATGGCTGCACCCAGACTTCCCCAGGAGACCAACGCAGCCTGGTTGAACATTGCACAGGAGGGCACAAGCAGTGATGTCGTCAGGAGGACCAGGCTCCAGTGGCGCAAACCTTTCAATGGTCTGAGTAGATCACAAAATGTTGCTGCAAAGTCACATTCTACCTCATCCTGCTGTGCCACTCATCACATCCCCTTCACTCTGCCTTCCCTATCCTACTTCTGCACATCCTTACTAACACCAGCTTAACTTACACCTCCACCCATCCCTCTGTCCCTATCTACATTATCACATCCCCATCTCACTAGCCACCCGTCACACTTGCCCTCATCCTAGTGCAAGCATATGAACTAACAACACATAAGGGGAGGCATTTGGGTGTTTTCGCCAATGTTCATGGAAAGTTTCTGTTAATGTGTTGTCAAACATTAAAATCTTTATTTTCAATGCTTTGCTTTCTTGGACAGATTTGTGTGCGCCTTTGCAAGTGGCTGAGTGAGTTGCAGTGAATGGTGAGACATGGGGGATGGGAACCTATGAAGCGAGATAGGGCGAAGTAATATGGAGTCAGAAACAGATGGTAGAATGGTAAAAAGCAATAGTGGAAGGCCGAGTAAACAAATGCAAGAAACAAAAAGGTCCACACTACATCATAATTCTGAAAGGACAAAGGGTGTTAAAAAAACAAGCCTGAATGCTTTGTGTTTTAATGCAAGGAGTATCCGTAATAAGGTGGATGAATTAACTGTGCAAATAGATGTTAACAAATATGATGTGATTGGGATTACGGAGACGTGGCTCCAGGATGATCAGGGCTGGGAAGTCAACATCCAAGGGTATTCAACATTCAGGAAGGATATAATAAAAGGAAAAGGAGGTGGGGTAGCATTGCTGGTTAAAGAGGAGATTAATGCAATAGTTAGGAAGAACATTAGCTTGGATGATGTGGAATCTATATGGGTAGAGCTGCAGAACACCAAAGGGCAAAAATGTTAGTGGGAGTTGTATACAGACCTCCAAACAGTAGTAGTGATGTTGGGGAGGGCATCAAACAGGAAATTAGGGGTGCATGCAATAAAGGTGCAGCAGATATCATGGGTGACTTTAATATGCATATAAATTGTGCTAACCAATTTGGAAGCAATACGGTGGAGGAGGATTTCCTGGAGTTCATAAGGGATGGTTTTCTAGACCAATATGTCGAGGAACCAACTAGGGGGGAGGCCATCTTAGACTGGGTGTTGTGTAATGAGAGAGGATTAATTAGCAATCTCGTTGTGCGAGGTCCCTTGGGGAAGAGTGACCATAATATGGTGGAATTCTACATTAGGATGGAGAATGAAACAGTTAATTCAGAGACCATGATCCAGAACTTAAAGAAGGGTAACATTGAAGGTATGAGGCGTGAATTGGCTAAGATAGATTGGCGAATGATACTTAAGGGGTTGACAGTGGATGGGCAATGGCAGACATTTAAAGACCGCATGGATGAACTACAACAATTGTACATCCCTGTCTGGCGTAAAAATAAAAAAGGGAAGGTGGCTCAACCGTAGCTATCAAAGGAAATCAGGGATAGTATTAAAGCCAAGGAAATGGCATACAAATTGTCCAGAAATAGCAGCGAATCCGGGGACTGGGAGAAATTTAGAACTCAGCAGAGGAGGACAAAGGGTTTGATTAGGGCAGGGAAAATAGAGTATGAGAGAAAGCTTGCAGGGAACATTAAGATGGACTGCAACAGCTTCTATAGATATGTAAAGAGAAAAAGGTTAGTAAAGACAAATGTAGGTCCCCTGCAGTCAGAAGTCATAACTGGGAACAAAGAAATGGCAGACCAATTGAACAAGTACTTTGGTTCGGTAAGGAGAACACAAACAACCTTCCGGATATAAAAGGGGTCAGAGGGTCTAGTAAGAAGGAGGAACTGAGGGAAATCCTTATTAGTCGGGAAATTGTGTTGGGGAAATTGATGGGATTGAAGGCCGATAAATCCCCAGGGCCTGATGGACTGCATCCCAGAGTACTTAAGGAGGTGGCCTTGGAAATAGCGAATGCATTGACAGTCATTTTCCAACATTCCATAGACACTGGACCAGTTCCTATGGAGCCAATGTAACCCCACTTTTTAAAAAAGGAGGGAGAGAGAAAACAGGGATTAATAGACCGGTCAGCCTGACATCAGTAGTGGGTAAAACGATGGAATCAATTATTAAGGATGTCATAGCAGCGCATTTGGAAAGAGGTGACATGATAGGTCCAAGTCAGCATGGATTTGTGAAAGGGAAATCATGCTTGACAAATCTTCTGGAATTTTTTGAGGATGTTTCCAGTAGAGTGAACAAGGGAGAACCAGTTGATGCGGTGTATTTGGACTTTCAGAAGGCCTTCGACAAGGTCCCACACAAGAGATTAATGTGCAAAGTTAAAGCATATGGGATTGGGGGTAGTGTGCTGGTGTGGATTGAGAACTGGTTGGCAGACAGGAAGCAAAGAGTAGGAGTAAATGGGTACTTTTCAGATTGGCAGGCAGTGACTAGTGGGGTACCGCAAGGTTCTGTGCTGGGGCCCCAGCTGTTTACATTGTACATTAATGATTTAGACCAGGGGATTAAATGTAGTATCTCCAAATTTGCGGATGACACTAAGTTGGGTGGCAGTGTGAGCTGCGAGGAGGATGCTATGAGGCTGCAGAGTGACTTGGATAGGTTAGGTGAGTGGGCAAATGCATGGCAGATGAAATATAATGTGGATAAATGTGAGGTTATCCACTTTGGTGGTAAAATCAGAGAGACAGACTATTATCTGAATGGTGATAGATTAGGAAAAAGGGAGGTGCAACGAGACTGGGTGTCATGGTACATCAGTCATTGAAGGTTGGCATGCAGGTACAGCAGGCGGTTAAGAAAACAAAGGGCACGTTGGCCTTCATAGCGAGGGGATTTGAGTACAGGGACAGTGAGGTGTTACTACAGTTGTACAAGGCATTGGTGAGGCCACACCTGGAGTATTGTGTACATTTTTGGTCTTCTAACTTGAGGAAGGACGTTCTTGCTATTGAGGGAGTGCAGCGAAGGTTCACCAGACTGATTCCCGGGATGGTGGGACTGACATATCAAGAAAAACTGGATCAACTGGACTTGTATTCACTGGAGTTCAGAAGAATGAGAGGGGATCTCATAGAAACGTTTAAAATTCTGACGGATTTAGACAGGTTAGATGCAGGAAGAATGTTCCCAATGTTGGGGAAGTCCAGAACCAGGGGTCACAGTCTAAGGATAAGGGGTAAGCCATTTAGGACCGAGATGAGATGAAACTTCTTCACGCAGAGAGTGGTGAACCTGTGGAATTCTCTACCACAGAAAGTTGTTGAGGCCAATTCACTACATATATTCAAAAAGGAGTTACATGTAGTCCTTACTACTTGGGGGGATCAAGGGATATGGCGAGAAAGCAGGAATGGGGTACTGAAGTTGCATGTTCAGCCATGAACTCATTGAATGGCGGTGCAGGCTCGAAGGGCCGAATGGCCTACTCCTGCACCTATTTTCTATGTTTCTATAGCAGTACCGCCCACAATGATGATGAGTATGAAAGGAATGGCGTGGGCATTATAGGGATGCTTTATGGTGTTGGTGTGGTGTGATGCCAACCTGGTGCCTCATGTGTGGCCATTCCAGGCGTCCCGGGCAGCAATGTTGCCTAGTGCTGTTGCCCCATGTCCTGTGCAGCAATCAGGTAATTGCGAAGAAGGTTGGTGTTGTTGTTGGTGCTGCTGGTGCGCCTGGTGATACTGGTGTTTGGGTTCATCATGGTCAGATTCTGAGGGCCGAGATGACAGAGTGTAAATGTTTCCCATCTTGATGGAATAGATACCAGTTGAACGTAAGATGACAGAAGCACTCTGTCAAAGGTGAGAGAGGTTGCTGCAATGAGGTGTGCCTGGCTGGAGGGTTTGCTACAAAGACTTGCAGGCTGCATAAAGCACAATCTGGGCTAGATTTTCGGCTTTTACCACTTCAGGGTGCAAATCAGGGCAGAGCGCAAAAGTTTGCACCTAGAAATAGCTTGCGCCCTCGTTGTGTATTTTTGGCCAAAAAGTCACCTGGACGAGTGTTGGCGCAAAGTCAGGCGTTGCACGACTGTTTTTATGTACCGGAGCCAAAACTTTTGGTGGTGAAGGAGGTGGCCATTTTGCGCATGATTTTTTTTCACCCTCTTGCTTTCTTTTCTGGTTGCAAATGCAAATGCAGGATGCACCAACTTCCTGCGCGTATACGCATTTAAATCGGCCCACTTCAGTCACTTTTGCTGAGATGGAGGATCAGGTGGGATGGCAGCGTGCCAGGCACGTCAGCTGGGAGGTTAGTGAGGCCATAGTCCGTGCGATGGAGAGGAGGTGGGCATCACTCCATCTTGCTGGAGGAACCAGACCACTCCTGTGTTCAAAAGAATATGGAGAGAGATAGCACAAGATGTCTCTGCTGCAGAGACTGTGCCCAGGACTGGCACGCAATGACAAAACAAAATTAATTACCTTACGAGGGTTGTCAGGGTGAGTACCATTTGCATCTATACATTCCTCCATTACTTGTGACATTAATCTCACACACTATGTGAAGTCTTTCATTTATCTGGTCCCTCTCAACTCTCATTGGGATGCCTTTCACAATGCATGACAAAGATGAAGGCTTACATTGGCAACCATTGGCTTTAAAGGATCGATGCACAATTTTTCTGATTAAAATCATTCCTCGCAATGCACTACAACCGCTCCTATCGTTTTCTGAAAGATCACTTACATCTCTCATGGTAGATGCTTCTAACCAGCGAATACATACTGACGAAGCACATGCAAGATGGCAACACATTGAACTGAGGCCTCTACAACATTAACACGGTATCACCTATTCTACTGTGGTAGCCATATGTAGCAAAACAGCAGAGAGACCATTTATGAACCCTTCCTATTTTTCTCTTTGTGGTCAAAACACTCCCACAACCAGAGGGAGCACCTGCGGACAGGCGGGGGTCTACCTCAAACATTACCTCTGACAGAGGTGGAGGAGAGGGTCTCTGCCTTTATCGGAGTCTCAGGTCGGACAGTTGCCGGGGACGATGCTGAGCCCCCTTCGGGTAGTGAGGGTATGTAAATGGATCGCACTACTGAATCAACTGCACTGCAAGATATAATGGAGTAGCAGCAGCCCTCAAATGAACCTGTGCTGTGCCACCTTCTGTCATGTATCTTACATTATTATATATAACTGTATCCCAACATGCTATACATGACTGTAATAAGAGATGAACTGCAACCACTAGCATACCTTACCACCGGGGGTGCACTTGCAAGAGACAGGTATATAAGCACAGGTCTCAGGCAAGTGCAGCATTCCAGAGCTGTGAAATAAAAGGTGCAGGTCCAGAGTGACCTTGACTTCACTACATGCCTCGTGCGAATCTGTACTGAGGGGACAGGACTTTACAGCTTCCTCATGCCACCCTGCCCCCTCACCAGCCGCTAACCACTCGTCTGCTGTTTTCTACTTCCAGATGACCAACCAGAGGTGCAGAATCCCTCGAGCGAGGCCTCTACTTCAGGCCATGCGGATGACGAAGAGGCACTGGAGGCCACTACTCCAGCAGAGTATCTGAGCCCACCAGTTGCATCCTCTGGATTAAGCTCTTCTGGGGACGACGTGGAATTTGCATGGTTTGAGGAATCGGAGGTTCCTGGCCCCAGTGGCGTACAGCAACGTAGTGCCGGGGTGGAATCCCGCAGGCCAGCTCTCCAGAGGATGAGTCGGCAAAGTCGGTCTGCTAACAGACAGGCAGACCTTGAAGTGGACCTGGTGGAAATGACCAGAGAGAGCGCAGTGATGGATGCATTGGGACGGATCCCAGCGAGCATTGACAAGCTCACTGCGACTGTTGCAGAGGCAGCATCGCAGATTGTTGTTGTGAGTCAGGTGTCCAGCGAGGCCATCATTGCCCACACACAGAGGCTGGTAGCCTCTAGAAGTGACAGTAGAGTTCCAGAGAGTGTGGCGCGTGCCATTGATCAGGCCACAGACTTGGGCGCATCACAGGCACAAGCTTTGCTTGAGCTTGGGCAGGTGAAGCAGTGCATGTCTGCATCCATATTCTCTGCATTCCCCACTGTCCAACGAGGAAGTGACGGTGGCAAAGCAGGCCAGCAAGGTGTGTGGAGACATCGTGCTCCGGTTGCTACGGCCCAGCCCCGTCGGAAAGTTAGTGGCTCCAGCGAAATGGGAGGTCATGTCATTCCTCAGGATGACAGCATTCCGGATCCCACCACTCACTCGCCAACCATGCACCATAGACGGTTAACACTCCATCTATCTGTGACTGGTAACACTGAGGAAGAGGCACCCCAGTCGAAAGCTGGGCTTTCCTGGCCAGGAGCTGGTCCAGTGCATCCTCAGACGCAGTCTCCATTGTCTGATCCCCCAACACTGCAACCCTCTAGCAGCTTTGCGATATGCTCTGAGGCCTCATTGAGGAGCAGTGGGCATAGGAGTGGGTTGAAGGAAAGGCGGTGGGGTGCGGGGGGAGGGGGGGTGTCAGTCTCAGACGCACTAATGTCTGGCAAAAAATTATGGAGCAATTTTGTGCTCTGCAGGCTGCAGTTATTGTCTTTATCTGTTGTGAATTGCAGGAAGCAGTCTTTTTTCCTTTCAATTTTGTGCACTGCAGGATACAGTTATTTTCTTAATATGTTGTTTATTGCAGGGATCAATAACGTGTCCATAAGTGTTCAACCATTCAATTATGTCGGGTTCTGGGGGTGAGGGGGGGACGGGGATGGGGGGGGCGGGGGGGGGGGATATTTAGAGTGTTAAATGTTGTTAAAAATTTTCTTTGATCTTTGACATTGGTGTCTTGTGTCTCATTTTCACAATCAGTTGTACATTAGGCAGCATTGTGGCATAGAGTGGCGAAGCAATACTCAAACTCCCATTCCCTATTCGTAAGCAATGATGAGCTGCCTATGTAAGGCTCTTGCAGTGGCCACATGTCCACGCTGCCTCCCCTGTGGTCGTGGTAGTTGCAGTATAGATTGCTCGCCAAGCGTCTCTTCCTTGTCTTCTTGCTCCTCTTACTCCTGCTCCTCCTGAGGTGGTCCTGCAATTCCCATTGGCAATGCCTGTCCCCTCATGATGGCTAAGTTGTGTAGCATTGCAGCACATGACAATGAACCCGGAGACCTGCTGAGGGAAGTATTGAAGGCTATCTCCAGAGAGGACCAGGCATTGGAAGCACTGTTCTATGATGTTGCGGGTGGCTGCATGGCTGTCATTATAGTGCTGCTTGGCTTCTGTGGCAGGATTCTGGAGGGGGGTCATGAGCCAGTTGGCCAGGGCATATCCTTTGTCCCCGATCAACCTGCTCTGACCATGTCTTTGTCGCTGAAACATGCGTGAGACACTGCTCTCACGCAAGATGAAAGCATCATGTGTTCTCCCTGGATAGTGGGCATTGACTGTGAGTGTGGTCACAGACCAGCTGAATGTTTAGGGAGTGTTATCCCTTTCTGTTTCGGAAGACCTCTGCATTCTTTATTGGTGCTCGCAGGGCGATGGCGTGCAGTCAATCGCACCCTGAACCTAATGGACTCGGAACTCGTCCAGGGCAAACGAGCCAAAGGCGGGCAGAGGAAACATTATGAGGATACCCTCAAAGCCTCGCTGATAAAGTGCGACATCCCCACTGACACCTGGGAGTCCCTGGCCATAGACTGCCCTAAGTGGAGGACATGAATTCGGGAGGGCGCTGAGCTCGAGTATCGTCACCGAGAGTATGCAGAAATCAAGCGCAGGCAGCGGAAGGAGCGTGCTGCAAACCAAGCTCCCTGCCCACCCTTTCCCTCAACAACTATCTGTCCCACCTGTGACATAGACTGTGGTTCTCGTATTGGACTGTACAACCACCTAAGAACTCATGCTAAGAGTGGAAGCAAGTCTTCCTCGATTCCGAGGGACTGCCTATGAAGATGATGAACCTTATGGAAGCCTACAAATAGTGCAAAACCGATAGCCCTCTCATTCTGGCTCTCATTGCTCATTGGGAACTTTATGAAGTCGATCCTGCATGCGTACAGTGCCCTTGTCACCTGATGAATGCAGCAATGTGTAGCATGCTGCGAGATGCAGCATATGTCCCCTACTGCCTGGAAGGAGCCGGAGGCAGTCACCTTACCTCAACGGGCAGAGCAGTCCTGTTGGCACTGGTAGACTATAGGTCTGCCTGTAGGAGCTGCCATATCTCTGTCAGCACTTATTTTCTGAAGCACAGCCTTCGAACACATTGCGCATCAGAACTGTGTAGGTATGAGCAATGTTTCCTGTAACCCGTGGGGGGTAAGGCCTCCTTTCCAAACGCCTGCGATCTCATTAATTACGTTGCAAACCATGGACAATAAGCCTTCTTCCAGCTTGAAACCGCCTGCCAATAGCGACCAGCATGATTTGCTGCCTAATTAGCATTGCCCCCATTGAACTCTCTTACTGACCTTGAAAACAAAGGGTTAAGTCAGATAAAAGTGCTGCTTTAAAGTGTGCACTAACGCAGCATTGTGCGCACAAGTGCGATATAAGATTCTTCAGCCTTCCTTTAAATATGGTGCCAATTGCGCCTGCTGCACACTGGGTCGGGTCCTGGGGCGGTCGCAAAATCAGGCGTAATCCCCAAAGGTTCCACCCAGGGCACTAGCGTAGCCTTGCACGACGATTGACGTCATCCTGATGGTCAAAACGGAGGGCGGGACGGTAAGTTTTTGCGTTGCTGCAAAACCAATGCTGAAACTTCCAGCTGGGCACTAAATCCTGGATGCCCCGTTTGACGCCCAGGAACTCCTTTTTCTGCCCCGCCGAGGCACGAAATGGGGCAAAAATTAGCAGAAAATTCAGCTCAATCTGTTTTCCAAGGGCAGAAACCAAAGAGTCTCTGGGTTTGGAAAGTGCGCATGTGTAAATTGTGAGGTTTTATACAAGTTTTAACGCTGTCACCAATCATCTGCTTCAATGGCCACTCAGCCTCCACCACAGATGAACAGACGTTGTCCAGGAGCAGCGTGAAATCCGTGGGCGAGCTGTTAAAGTCAAAAGGTGGGTAAAATATCACTGTTAAGGGCTTCTAAACAAGCCAATAATTGGCTCAATTGTTTTCCCCACTGCTGCCGGTCGGGTCTGCTCAGCGCAGCCAGACCCGACATTTAGGAAAGGTGCATGGCGATGGGTTGACAGCGGAGTGCCGACCTGCTGTCAATCTTTGACAATTTCCTGCCCCCCAGTCTCACCCACTGAGCATGTTTGCTCCCAGTTTCTATTCAGAATGTCATTGTTACAAAAATTAAGGATTTCTGTTTAAGGCTTAACTTGGTATTGGTTTCTTTGACGCTACCATAGTACATTGGGTTTAAAATACAGCTTTAAGCACTGATCAGGGATCAATGCCTTTACCCAGTAAACTTTTAGGGAATCAGCATCATCCAGGGAGCAGTGCCTTTACTCTCTAAACCCACAGAGGGAGACTCACCAAAAAAAAGGACAACTTCTGATGAATTTGTGAAAAGACTCGCTTTGTGTAGTGCTTTAATGTTTGGTGAAGTTGTTGATCCAGTGAAGTTTTGCACCTGTGGGCTGACAGTTGGTTAATTAGATATTGTAACATTTTATTGCAACATTTGGATACCGAATGTACTAACTGTATTAGTATTTGATCCATACGCTACAAGGCACCTGGAGTAAGAGGGAAGGTCAAAAGAACATAAGAAATATGAGCAAGAGTAGGCCACACGGCCCCTCGAGCCTGCTCCGCCATTTAATATGATCATGGCTGATCTTATCATGGATTCGGCTCCACTTCCCCGCGCACTCCTCATAACCCCTTATTCCTTTATCGGTTAAGAAACTGTCTATTTCTGTCTTAAATTTATTCAATGTCCCAGCTTCCACAGCTCTCTGAAGCAGTGAATTCCACAAATTTACAACCCTCTGAGAGAAGAAATTCCTCCTCATCTCAGTTTTAAATGGGCGGCCTCTTATTCTAAGGTTATGCCCCCTAGTTCTAGTCTTCCCCCATCAGTGAAAACATCCTCTCTGCATCCACCTTGTCAAGCCCCCTCAAAATCTTATACGTTTCGATAAGATCACCTCTCATTCTTCTGAATTCCAATGAGTAGAGGCCCAACCTATTCGACCTTTCCTCAGAAGTCAACCCCCTCATCCCCGGAATCAACCTAATGAACCTTCTCTGAACTGCCTCCAAAGCAATTATATCCTTTCGTAAATATGGAAACCAAAATTGCATGCAGTATTCCAGGTGTGGCCTCACCAATACCCTGTACAAGTGTAGCAAGACTTCCCTGCTTTTGTACTCCATCCCCTTTGAAATAAAGGCCAAGATTCCATTGGCCTTTCTGATCACTTGCTGTACCTGCATACTAACCTTTTGTGGTTCATGCACAAGTACCCCCAGGTCCCGTTATACTGCAGCACTTTGCAATTTTTCTCCATTTAAATAATAACTTGCTCTTTGATTTTTTTCTGCCAAAGTGCACGACCTCACACTTTCCAACATTATGCTCCATCTGCCAAATTTTTGCCCACTAAAATTGGTGAAAAAAAGGAAAAAATTTTGCCCGGCAGGAAAAATGGATCTTACACGCAGATTCTCGGCAGTTTCTCAGCGGTAAATTGGGCAAGTTGGGCGTACTTACTCAAAATGTAGTCCAAGGCTACGGGTAGGGAGGGGGGAAAACACAAAAAATATTTTTCCAAAAAATAAAAAAATCAGAAAACATTCCTAGGACCCTTTTCCCCTTAATCGCTGATAAAGATTTTTTTTTAAACTTGAACTTACCTTTTTTTGCAGAGCTTCATACCTACTGCCCAGTTCTGGTTGGTTTCTTGTGGGTGGTTTTTTTCTACTGACCTACGGATCACCTCTGTGACTTAACTTGGGTGTAGCATTTTTTTCGGCAGTGCACACCGGCGGTCCGCTCCCCAGTGGTATTTCGAGACCGCCGGCGGAACTCTTTGTAGAAATCCCCGCTGAGTGGTTTTTCGCTGAAAACGAAGAATACTGCCAAGAAACCGGGTGGAGATGGTATTGAAATTCTAGCCCTATGTGTCTATTCGCATTCATGTTTTGGCTGCCACTGTAAACCTGAACCTATTAGTTCTATCTCTTTTTTTCTCTCTTGTCCCCTTTTAGGCCCTTCTCTCCGATATCCTTCCCTTCCTGTCACCCAGTCTTGATCCCATTCAATTATGACCTCTTAGGTACTTTGCCCACTGCATCAATACCTCTCTGCCTTCCTACACTTCGGCTGCCATTCGAGGCATAGATCCCCTTTGAGTAGACCCACAGCTACTCTCTGTGCATCTCTTACCATTCTCCAAATTTCCCCTCGAGGGACCCGTCGTTCATTTCTTACGAGTAGCAATCCCAACTGCCCCATCCTCCTCTCTTGCCAACTGTCCTATCCCGTGTGCCCAATCCAACTCCTTCTCATCCAATTCACCCAACCCAACACTACCCTGTTGGGTTCTGTCAATGGATTAGTCACTGCTCCCCTCTGCCTTATTGTGGATGATTGTATTGACCTCCTGTCTATGACTGAAACTTGGCTCACGGGTGGCAACTCCTCCTCACCTGGCTATACTTTCCATCTGCCCCAGCAAAATTGCTGCAGTTGTAGTGTGCCCTTACCACCAAATCTCACCTTGGTCTGGCCCCCAATTCTTTGAGCACCTTCTCCTTCTTTGAGCACCTCATCTTGTTCCACCCCTCTCACCTCTCTTTTAAAATCCTCCTTCTCAACCCCGCCCCTCTTAAGCCCCAAAACAAGTTTCTTACTGAGATTTTCTCCCTTCTTTCCTCCCTCAGGCTCTGCACTTTCTGATTTCATCCTCAGTGAATTCAATATCAATCTCAGCTCTTCCCGCTCTCCTCTGAATTCACTGCCCTCTTGTCCTCCCTAAACCTCTCCCTCCATATAAAGTCTTCTACCCATATTCACGGTCACCCCCTGCTCCCCCCACCGCCCCCTCCACCTCAGAGTACAATCTTCCGTGGCTTCTTTATTGTCATGGTCTCTCTGACAAGGCTATCTTCGACTACTTCCTTGTATCACTCGCCAAATCCTCCTAATCCCTTCCAAACCCATTTTCTTCTGCGTCCATCCTTGGAAAAACTCCCCAAGTCATTTACAACCATACTATCAACCTGTTAAATGCCTAGCTTTTGGCTTCCATTCACCAACATACTTCTGCAGCTGTCAATTTGCTCAACCACTCCCTCAACTTCACCTTTCATGCCTTTGTCGCAAGCAAAACCTTAACTCTCTCTAACCCCAGACAATTTCCCCCGTTTTGGCTCCTGTCCACTTCCTCAAGACCAAGGGCCACAGACTTGAGTGTACTTGGTGCCTATCTGGTTTAGCCATTCATCATCAGATCTAGTTGGACCACATCAAGTGGGCCTCTCCTTCGCCAAAACCAACCACTAGTCCAGGAATAAACTGAAAAGCAAAGATAACCTCCAGCTTAATTTCTGCACTTCCAAGCATCTCCTTAAACCCCTCCACCTGCCTCCTCCATCCTCATTTCCAACAACAGTCTGAGGAGCTCAAAGACGTCTTTGTCACTAAAATTGATATCATCCGTTCAACCTTCTCTCCTGTTTCTCCCTTCCCACCAAGCCAAACCTTCTTCCTGCCCTAGCCCTAAACCCACATCTTTCTGTACTTTCTTTCCTACCTTCCCTCATGTCCTCTACGAGCTCATCTTGTGTACGAAACCCAGCTCCCTTGATCCAACTAAACAGCTGATCACCTTACTGGCTGCTATGTTAGCTGACATTCTAAATATTACCTTTTCCTCAGGTACTCTGCCCCTCCCTTTCAAAACTGCCTCTATTGTCCTACTCCTCAAAGAAATCCAGCCAAGACCTCGCTGTCCATGTAAACTACTGCTCCATTGCCAATCTCAGTACCTCTCCAAAGACCTTAAATATATTTCCACCTCACAAATCTGTACCCATCTTTTCCTCAACATGTTTGAATTTCTCCAGTCAGGTTTGCGTCCATGCCACAGCACTGAAATGGCCCTAACCAGAGTCACAAATTATATTTTTTGTGATTGTGACCATGGTGTATTCTCCGAGCTCCTGTAGAATTATCTGCAACCTTTGCCTTGGTGAACCACATCACCCATCTCCAGCGCCCCTACTCCATTGTCCATTGTCTACAATGGAACTGAATATCAGGCATTGCTCATAACGGGTGACGATCCAATACCGCCCATTTTGCGCCACCGCCCAAGATGAATTTCTAGGCCCAAGCCTAATGGAGGAGCAATCTCCCTCTAAAACAGATACATCATTTTGGGTACTGTTGGGGGAGATGACTCATCAGGGGAAGGCAGCAGCAGCCAAGTTCATGGCACCATGGGTGGCTCTGCTGCACAGGAAGGCAGGAAAAAGAGTGGGAAAGCTATAGTGGTAGGAGATTCTATTGTGAGGGGAATAGAAAGGCGTTTCTGCAGCCGCAATCGAGACTCTAGGATGGTATGTTGCCTCCCTGGTGCAAGGGTCAAGGATGTCTCGGAGCGACTGCAGGGCATTTTGGAGGGGGAGGGTGAACAGCCAGTTGTCATGGTGCATATAGGTACCAACAATATAGGTAAAAAAATGGGATGAGATCCTACAAGCTGAATTTAGGGAGCTAGGAGTTTAAATTAAAAAGCAGGACCTCAAAGATAGTAATCTCAGGATTGCTACCAGTGCCACATGCTAATCAGTGTAGAAATAGCACGATAGTTAAGATGAATACGTAGCTTGAAGAATGGTGCAAAAGGGAGGGATTCAAATTCCTGGGACATTGGAACCGGTTCTGGGGGAGGTGGGACCAGTATAAACCGGACAGTCTGAACCTGGGCAGGACTGGAACCAATGTCCTAGGGGAAGTGTTTGCTACTGCTATTGGGAAGGGTTTAAACTAATATGGCAGGGGGATGGGAATCTATGCAGGGAGACAGATGGAAGTAAAATGGGGGCAGAAGCAAAAGGTAGAAAGGAGATAAGGAAAGGTGGAGGGCAGAGAAATCAAAGGCGAAAATCAAAAAGGGCCACATTACAACATAATTCTAAAAGGACAAAGAGTGTTAAAAAAACAAGCCTGAAGGCTCTGAGTCTCAATGCGAGGAGCATTCGTAATAAGGTGGATGAATTAACTGCGCAGACCAAGGCTGGGAACTCAACATCCAGGGGTATTCAATATTCAGGAAGGATAGACAGAAAGGAAAAGGAGGTGGGGTAGCGTTGCTGGTTAAAGAGGAGATTAACGCAATAGTCAGGAAGGACATTAGCTTGAATGATGTTGAATCTGTACGGTGCGAGCTGCGGAACACCAAAGGGCAGAAAACGCTAGTGAGAGTTGTGTAGAGACCACCAAACAGTGTTAGTGAGCTTGGGGATGGCATCAAACAGGAAATTAGGAATGTGTGCAATAAAAGTACAGCAGTTATCATGGTAACTTTAATCTAAATATAGATTAGGCTAACCAAACTGGTAGCAACACAGTGGAGGAGATTTCCTGGAGTGTATAAGGAATGGTTTTCTCGACCAATATGTCGAGGAACCAACTAGAGAGCAGGCCATCTTCGACTGGTTCTTGTGTAATGAGAGAGGATTAATTAGCAATCTTGTTGTGCGAGGCCCCTTGGGGAAGAGTGA
Organism: Pristiophorus japonicus; assembly: GCF_044704955.1. NCBI lineage: Eukaryota > Metazoa > Chordata > Chondrichthyes > Pristiophoridae > Pristiophorus > Pristiophorus japonicus. Next base: position 103,026,277 of record NC_091984.1, on the reverse strand, counting down.
CCATAATATGGTAGAATTCTTCATTAAGATGGAGAGTGACACAGTTAATTCAGAGACTAGGGTCCTGAACTTAAAGAAAGCTAACTTCAATGGTATGAGACGTGAATTGGCTAGGATAGACTGGTGAATGATTCTTAAAGGGTTGATGGTGGATAGGCAATGGCAAACATTTAAAGATCACATGGATGAACTTCAACAATTGTACATCCCTGTCTGGAGTAAAAATAAAACGGGAAAGGTGGCTCAACCGTGGCTAACAAGGGAAATTAAGGGTAGTGTTAAATCCAAGGAAGAGGCATATAAATTGGCAAGAAAAAGCAGCAAACCTGAGGACTGGGAGAAATTTAAAATTCAGCAGAGGAGGACAAAGGGTTTAATTAGGAGAGGAAAAATAGGGTATGAGCGAAACTTGCTGGGAACATAAAAACTGACTGCAAAAGCTTCTATAGATATGTGAAAAGAAAAAGATTAGTGAAGGCAAACGTAGGTCCCTTGCAGTCAGAATCAGATGAATTTATAATGGGGAACAAAGAACTGGCAGACCAATTGAACAAATACTTTGGTTCTGTCTTACAAAGGAAGACACATATAACCTTCCAGAAATACTAGGGGACCAAGGGTCTAGCGAGAAGGAGGAACCGAAGGAAATCCTTATTAATCAAGAAATTGTGTTAGGGAAATTGATGGGATTGAAGGCCAATAAATCCCCAAGGCCTGATAGTCTGCATCCCAGAGTACTTAAGGAAGTGGCCCGAGAAATAGTGGATACATTGGTGATCATTTTCCAACATTCTGTTGGATTGGAGGGTAGCTAATGTAATCCCACTTTTTAAAAAAGGAGAGAGAGAGAAAACAGGTAATTATAGACTGGTTAGCCTGACATCAGTAATATGGAAAATGTTGGAATCAATTATTAAAGATGTAATAGCAGCGTATTTGGAATGCAGTGACAGGATCGGTCCAAGTCAGCATGGATTTATGAAAGGGAAATCATGCTTGACAAATCTTCTACAATTTTTTGAGGATGTAACTAGTAGAGTCGACAAGGGAGAACCAGTGGATGTGGTGTATTTGGACTTTCAAAAGGCTTTTGACAAGATCCCACACAAGAGATTAGTGTGCAAAATTAAAGCAAATGGTATTGGGGGTAATATATTGACATGGATAGAGAACTGATTGGCAGACAGAAAGCAAAGAGTAGGAATAAACAGGTCCTTTTCAGAATGGCAGGCAGTGACTAGTGGTGTACAGCAAGGTTCAGTGCTGGGCGGCCAGCTATTTACTATATACATTAATGATTTGGACGAAGGAATTGAATGTAATATCTCCAAGTTTGCAGATGACACTAAGCTGGGTGTCAGTGTGAGCTGTGAGGAGGATGCTAAGAGGCTGCAGGATAACTTGGACAGGTTAGGTGAGTGGGCAAATGCATGACAAATGCAGTATAATGTGGATAAATGTGAGGTTATCCACTTTGGTGGCAAAAACACGGAGGCAGAATATTATCTGAATGGTGACAGATTAGGAAAAGGGGAGGTGCAACGAGACCTGGGTGTCATGATACATCAGTCATTGAAATTTGGCATGCAGATATAGCAGGCGGTGAAGAAGGCAAATGGCATGTTGGCCTTCATAGCGAGAGGATTTGATTATGGGGGCAGGGAGGTCTTGCTGCAGTTGTACAGGGCCTTGGTGAGGCCACACCTTTAATATTGTGTACAGTTTTGGTCTCCTAATCTGAGGAAGGACATCCTTGCTATTGAGGGAGTGCAGTGAAGGTTCACCAGACTGATTTCCGGGATAGCAGGACTGACATAAGAAGAAAGATTGGATCGACTAGGCTTATATTCATTGGAATTTAGAAGAATAAGAGGGGATCTCATAGAAACATATAAAATTCTGACGGGATTGGACAGGTTAGATACAGGAAGAATGTTCCTGATGTTGGGTAAGTCCAGAACCAGGGGTCACAGTCTAAGGATAAGAGGTAAGCCATTTAGAACCAAGATGAGAAGAAACTTCTTCACTCAGAGAGTTGTGAGCATGTGGAATTCTCTACCACAGAAAGTTGTTGAGGCCAGTTCGTTGGATATATTCAAAAGGGAGTTAGATGTGGCCCTTATGGCTAAAGGGATCAAGGGGTATGGAGAGAAATCAGGAATGGGGTACTGAAGTTGCATGATCAGCCATGATCATATTGAATGGTGATGCAGGCTTGAAGGCCGAATGGCCTACTCCTGCACCTATTTTCTATGTTTCTATGTTTCTATCACATCATGGAAGTAAAAATTGGGAGAGATGTAGAATGGGCTGCTAATTTGGTATCACCCGTTTTACACTTTTGCATAAGCAAAATCTATCCCCATGTGTGATTTATTTGCATATGTGCTTGATTGGCATCTCTTTTTGAATTTAAATTCTATTTTTGAAGTTCATGAAGGCAGGGTTTTTATTTTGTGGTATTATCAGGTTTTAATCAAAACAAACGCCTAACAATTCGGCCATATGGCACCTGTTTTTCAGACACTTAATGGCCTCTAAGCCTTCAATATGGTGGGTAGGATGCACATGCTCATTATGAGCCCGTCATATTGGTGAAGGCTGAAAAACCAGCGTGCAGTGGCCACGCCTGAAACAAGTATTTGGCCCTATGCATATGCCAATTAGGGGCCTAATGTTGTCCTGAAAAATCAGTGCCCTTGATTAGCAGAAACAATAGATAAACATCGTAAACAGTTATATACACAAATTATCCAGGATGTCCATTGATTTTCTGTTGAAGTTACGATGACACATTGGATGAGCTCGAATTTCAGCCAAAAATTGTCCAAATACTTCCATCGTCGTTTTTTTGGCACTAATCACATTTAACGTCTTTTTTTAAACGCTGAAATAACGTCAAAAAATAAACACGCAAAATTGGCCAAACGCTTTTTATTGATCGCTATAACGGTAAAAGTGTGCCATTTTTAAAAACTTTTGTGCGCCGAAACTCAATTTTTGCGGCGGTTAAAAAAAACGCCCCTTCTGCGCATGCCCCCCGTTTTTTCCTCCCGATTCTTCTGGCACCTTCCAGGTCACATGCAGGGTGCGCACGCACAGTACACACAGGACTGAATCAGCCATTTTTGAGAGGGGATTTAAATATCTGCAGAGTTCATCACACAGTTCATCAAAAATTAAAAATGAGGGCTGATTCAGCAAGGAAGATGGCCAGGAAATTCACTCAAGCTGCAAATGAGACCCTCATCACTGCTGTAGAAAGCAGATGGGGGGAGATCTCGAGGAAGGGTCATGGAAAACTATACCCATCTGCTATAAAAATGTGTGGAAAAGTGTGGCAGAGCAGGTTTCCTCAGTGGACTCTATCGAGAGGGACCATGTCCAGTGCAGGAAGAAGTGGAATGACCATTGCAGGTTCGTCAGAGTAAGTAATATTTTTATTTATGCACTCCAATTACTTAAATTGTAAATGTGACACATGTTGGTATTGCTAGGCTTAGTGTTGCACCTTATTTGCCATGAATGTTCATCACATGTTATAAAAACTGCTTTTTGACATCTTGAAAGATGTTTCTGCACTTCAAAGTTTTCCTAATGAACCACATGCAACTACCAGGGCCATTAAACAGAGCACTGGTAGAAGTGCACACAGTATGGTAGAAGTGCTTTGATGATTATCTGTGTGTGCCACAAGAGCAGAAGGACCCTCTGTTAAAAATTTGTATTGTTATCTTGGCAGGGAATGTTGTCCCACAACCACCAAGAGCAGCAGAAAACAAGGGGTGGTCCGGCAAAACTGGTCCCACTCACCCACCTTCAAAGTCACGTGGCAGGTCTGATGGGTTGGAAAGTGAGGGTAAGTCCTGTTAAATCCTTTATTGGCTCAATGTTATTCTGTCTGTGGGCTAGGCTTCAGTTTATACGATGTACTGATCTGCGGGCTAGGGTTCAATTATTGCAATGTACTGTCAGTCGTCGACATGTAATGCAGTAGTGGTGGTCCTTCAAATGAGCCTGTGCTATGTGAATCTATGGATGTCACCCTGGCCCCTTCCCTGCTGCTAACCAGTTGTTTGTTGTTTTCTATTTTGCAGATGTGGATTCAGACTCATCAAATGCAGCAGAGGAAGCCCCCAACTCGACCGATGCCATGGTCGGTTCACCAACCTCAGCCCTGCTGAGGAACTTCCACAGGAGGAGGTACAGGAGGAGGAACAAAGTGCCATGGGGGGCGGGGGGGGGGGGCCCACACAGGCACTAATGACTTCAGCTGCAGCCAGCAGTTTGTCGGATGAGGACATCGGCACATTCCATGGTTATCCAGCATCCGAGGCCCCGGGTCCCAGTGGGTTGCAGCAAAGCACACCCAGGGCAGAAGCCTGTATGCTGTCTATGCTGAGGCTGAGTCGGCAAAGCCGCTCTGCCGGAGGGCAGACAAACAAGCAAATGGGTTTGGTGGGACTGTCCGGGAAGAGCCAGCTCAGCCGACAGCTCCTCGAGGTCATGGGTAGGGGATCTCCACAAACATTGCAGCACTATCTGCGGACATAAGGAAGGGTTTTTCACAGCTTGTCAATGCCCAGTGGCAATTGATGGTCTCGACTCATGGTACTCCAGTCCCCAGTGTCATGCCACCCAGACTGACAGCACCAGTGAGTGGCGAGGCTGAGAACAGGCTTGTCACTCAGAAGCTGGGCCTTCCTTAGCCTCAGCTTCTCCACGGGATCCAATGGCGTCCCCTACTTCTCTCCCCCAACAACACCAACGTGGGTAGAGGTAGAGGTAGAGGCAGGGGCAGGGGCAAGGGCAACAACCAACGGGGGCGGGGGGGTACAAATTAGGTGGGTAAAGGTGGCTGCAGCTGAAGGATGTTTGGTGCAGGGGTTGTTGTTTTGTTGTTGTTGTTGTTTTGCTGTTATTTAAGTAAAGTTTACATTTTAAAAGTTTACATTTCAAAAGTTTTGACGTTCAAAAATGTTATTGAAGTTACTAAATTAACGTTTGCAAAGTTTCATTAATGTACAACTGTAGAAATGTTTAATACATTTAAATTTATTTTTTCACCTAAACCAAATTTGTGCAGTGTCTCATTTGCAAAATAACACAGGGAAATAGTCAACATGGTGGGATAGAGTGGACTGTCAATGATGAAACGTGCCGTTCAGCCTTCATGCAAAAGCGTTCAATTATCAGCTGCTGACATAAGGCTTTTGCAGTGGGGAAAGCTCCAGGAGGCCTCCTCCCCTGTCATCGTGGGGGTGGTGGTGGCATGGCTTCCTTGTCCTCCACCCGCCCCCCACCCCCACCGCTCCCCCCTGCCTCCGCTTTCTCCTGAGGTGGTTCTGCAATCCTCAGTGGCAGATCCTGTACCCTCATGATGGCTAAGTTGTGTAGCATGCAGCACACCACAATGAACTCTGAGACCTGCTGAGGGGAGTATTGCAGGGAGCCTCCAGAGTGGTCCAGGCATCGGAAACACTGCTTGAGCACTCCAATTGTCTTTTCGATGATGTTGCGTGTGGCTATTTGACAGTTATTGTAGCGATGCTTGGCTTCTGACTGCGTTTTGTGGAGCGGGGTCATGAGCCAGGTGGCGAGTCCATAACCTTTGTCCCCCAGCATCCAGTTCTGGCCTTCTGGCTGATGCTCAAACAGCTGTGAGACACTGCTCTCACACAAGATGAAAGCATCATGCATGCTCCCTGGAAAATGTGCATTTACTGCCATGATGCACTGAGCATGGTTGCAAATAATCTGTACGTTCAGCGAGTGGAATCTCTTTCGGTTTCGGTAAACCGCTGGATCCTCAAAAGGTGCTCGCAGGGCGATGTGCGTACAGTCAATGGCAGCCTGTACCTTTGGGAAGCCAGCAATTCATGCAAAGCCTACAGCCCTCTCATTCTGTGCCTCCCTGGTCATTGGTAAGTTATGAAGTCCTTCCTGCGTGCATACAGTGCAGTAGTCACCTGGCGAATGCAGCGATGTTTAGCAAACTGCGAGATGGAACATATGTCCCCTGCTGATGCCTGAAAGGAGCCGGACACATAGAAGGCCGCAGTCACCTTCACCTCGACGGGCAGTGCAGTTCTCCTCATGCTTGTTGGTTGTATGTCTGGCTTTATGAGCTGGCATATCTCTGTGACCCACCGCTTTTCGAAAGCACAGCCTTCTAATGCACTGTGACTCAGGTAGGTGCAGGTATGAGCGTTGTTCCTTGAAAACTCGTGAGCGGTAAGGCCTCCTCCCCATAAGTCTGCGAGCTCTTTGAAAACACTGATAATGCTTCTTCCAGGTCTCTGCTCCATAGAAAAAGCAGCCAGCAATAATGGCAGAGATAGCATTCTTTTTAATGTCCTTAAATGTCCTTAAATGACCTTTAATGTCCTTAAATGTCCTTAAAAACGAAGTATAAACTCACAAAATGCTTAAAGTGTAAAATACAGCCTTCCATCCAAATGTTTTCATTCACTGAACTGTAGCTCCGTTTTTCAAGATGGCACCATTAGCGCCGGTTTCGTCGTGAATCCGACCTAATAAGACTTGCATTTTTTGGGTGTTTTTTTCATGGTATTAAAAAATGACGGTATTGGCCAATTTTTCAAAAACGGCAGTATTGGAGCGTTACAAAAATGGTCAGAAAAAAAGCGGACGGTATTTTTTACAGCCGGTGGTACCCGCTGGTCAATATTGCAAAATGACGTAAAAAATATTTACACCAAAAAACACACTTTTACCGTGAAAAAATGACGGTAAAATGGGCACAATCATGGCCAATTTCTAGCCCTAATAGAAGTTCTCCCCATGCTGTATTACTGCTACTATTCACTTTTTCTATGGCTGTGCAATAGATGTGTTTGACAATTAAAGCCTAAAACAAGGTATTGGGTAGTATAATTCTGACACCTTCGAAAGACAAGAAGGATCTGGTAAAGGCACAAGATAAAACCAATAGCTGAGACAATCAGTCAAAATTTCATCTTTTCATTCCTCAGGTACACTATCAGGGCAAGTGAAAATGTTCTTGAGGACACAGGGAACAAGGGTGCATCTACGACAGTAACCTGAAACACAGTAGTAAATTATCTGCAATCTAAAAAGGAAAAAGGTACCCAATAATATAACAATAATAGTTAACTGAAGTTTTGCAGATTTTGCCAATGTGATCACTACTGAAATCTGTTTAGTTCAGCAGAATAAGAACTGATGTGGTGTTGGGGTGAGGATGGGAGGTGTGGGGGAGTGTGGGGGGTGGGGGTGGGGCGGGGGAATCCTGTTCAAGAGAAACCATTTCCTCTGCTGTCTTTCATTTCCTTTACTTATTTTCAATCAGTGTATGTACTTTATAAAGCAGGCCATGACGGCCCAACTGGTTCATTGAAAAACGTTCTGATATCCGTGAAGTCCATGTTGTAATAATTAATAATCTTGCAAGTAACCAGCAGTGACACCTTCACTGCATCTGGTTTGTTTTCAGCTGCAGAAGCCAACAGCACAAGAAGGTTAGTGCTTGTAGGCCTAGAAATTCCAGAGTGCTGAAAACCTGCCAGTGGGACCACAGGCGCCAGTTAACGACCGCCAAAATTAATATTAGTGCGGCGCTAAACTTACTGTGCAAAGCCTATTTTCAGGTGATAGTCTCAGCAAGAGACCCAATGTAGCGTGGCTGTAACATCATTGGCGCAAGAACTATCTTCTCTTAAAGCAAGGCTGTCATTTTTAGAAAGCAGTGTGGTCCCTTAATGGGGAACTGCCTTCTAAAAATAAAAAATAAAAATCTTTTCAAAATAGACAGTTTTTATCCTTTAGAGCTCAACTCAATGGTGGCTGTCCATTAAACAACTAACTGGAGGAGGAGGCTCCATGAATATCCCCATTCTCAATGATGGCGGACCCCAGCACATGGGTGCAAAAGACAAGACTAAAATGTTTATAACCATTTTCACCCAGAAGTGCTGAGTGGATGATCCATATCGGCCTCCTCCTAAGGTTCCCACCATCACAGAAGCTAGTCTTCAGCCACGTGATATCAAGAAATGGCTGAGCGCACTGGATACAGCAAAGGTTATGGGCCCCGACAACACCTCGGCTGTTGTGCTGAAGAATTGTGCTTCAGAACTAGCTGCACCTCTAGGCAAGCTGGTCCAGTACAGCTACAACACTGGCATCTATCCGACAATGTTGAAAATTGCCCAGTTATGTCCTGTCCACAAAAAACAGGACAAATCCAATCCGGCCAATTATGCCCCATCAGTCTCTGCTCAATCATCAGCAAAGTGATGGACGGTGTTGTTGGGGTAAAAGGAAGACTTCTCTTCAAGGTGGACTCCGTGATATAAGGAATCGACACCAGCCCGTTAATGCGACCACGGAATCACTCAGACAAAACCTCGGTTCAACCGGTTTTTATTCAAGCATGCAGGGGAAGGGTTCACGGATGAACCTTCTAAGAACAGAGATTTTACATCTACATTTTTCGAGGTGTGCAACCCTCCTACAAAACCACCGATTGGCCTATTGCTATCAGCGAAGTTACATTGATTTGTTGACCCTTATCAGACTGGCTCTGAGTGGTTCCCCCCACCTGTCCATCTCCCATCACATGTCACCCTTCCAGAATGTGTTGTTCAGTGGTGTCAACTTTGTCTCAGTTCCTCATGACGTGTGAATTAACCTTGTTTCCAAGGGTTTGCTATTAAGGTTAACACAACAGATGGTTCATTAACAATCAAGCTTTGCTGTGTAGCAAGCTTTGCTGCTTCCCCTTCTTAAAACTAAATGCAAGCGAATGTTATAAGCATGCTTTACATGCATAAGTGAGTCTTACATACGATCGGTCAATCCCTACCATAAGGTAGAGGAACTCCCGATTCCTCAGAACCTCCTAATACTGATAAGCCCTACAATCTGGACCATGTGTCAGATCAATTCACTACCTTCAGTATCCACTTTAGTGACCATTTTTTATCCCCTTACAGGTGTTGTCAACGTGCTATCAAGTGGCACTTACTCACCAATAACCTGCTCACTGATGTCCAGTTTGGGTTCCGCCAGGACTACTCAGCTCCAGACCTCATTATGAGAGGGCGACGGCTGTGAAGAGGCCGACTGGATTGGACGTCACCAAAATCCAGGTAGTTGATTGGAGCATGGGCAGGTACAGCAGAAGCAGCAAGATCTGGGCGAAGGAGCGGCAAGAGATTTCAGGGCAACATGATCAGGGCCCAGGAGAGGCGTGAGTTCAGGGCCCAGAAGAGGGGCAGCACAGGCCAACCCACATTGTGATATGTGTGCACACTAGGTCCGTGCAGGAGAGCTGGTCTTCAGTCATCTTGGTTAACCATTGCCACTGGACCAAGACCTAGCTCTGTCAAGCCCTTGTGGTGGCTGGTGTGCAATGGCCACCACACGTTAAAAAAATCCATTCACAAGCATCTTCCAACCTTCAATATGCAGTTCGGGACCTGGAATATTATGTCCTTCATTGAAACACCTGTGAACTCATCCCTTTTTGGAGGAAGCAAGTCATCCTCAATACGAGGGACCACCTAAGAAGAAGAAGAGCGTGACATCAATAAGATAGGCAAAGGCACACACAAGACAATCATTAAGAGAATGCATAAGGGTGATTAGTTCATTTCTTGATGTCATATTGGATGGATAGATGTATAGAGTTGGATTGGAAAGTTTGCTTTACGGTGGCTTTTATTTCAGCATTGTGGCCAGGAGGATGCCGTGATGGTCAGTGACAGAGGGAAGGTAAGGTATGGGACAAATATTGAAAGGGGAATTGGGATTGTGGTTACTGATACTTCAGGTGGATGATACCATCCTGGATATCCCGGCCATAAAGGGGCTGTATGGGTTACATCCTTCCTTCTGCTTCCTCCTCTTCTGCTTCCACCTCTTCTGTTTCCTCCTCTTTCCTCTGAGAGCAGATGCTGGAAATCTGAAATAAAAGCAGAAAATGCTTGAAATACACATCAGGTCAGGCAGCATCTCGACCTGAAATGTGCACTCTATTTCTCTCTCCACAGATGCTGCCTGAGCTGCTGAGTATTTCCAGCATTTTCTGTTTTCTCAGAAGCCTTCCTTTACCATCTGAGGCCTTGCAAGTATCCAGCTGCACTCCCTGAACGTCCTTACCACTTTAACAACTTTTAACATCTATTGCACCAAGCCACTGTTTCAATAAAATGAAAAAAATCCAGTTCAAAAGCTTAAATGCAAGCTTACCTGAAAGATGTGTGTGTCCCTTTAAGAAGTGCTGACATTATCTCTGTCAGTCTGCTGAACGCTCGCTTTTCAGAGCGAGCTTAGGACCCATACTAAATTCAGCGCAAAGGTCCAAGTTCGCAGAGCGTGGTGTCAAGTCAGCATTGCACGCTGACTGACAGCGCTTTCTCCAAGTTTGTATATCCAGGGCCAGCGCTGCTAACGGCTGCAACCAAAATGACTGCTGCTAAGTCCCGCGCCGAGGTGGAAGAGCGGTGACTACCATTTTATTTCAGGAATCTGCCGGTAACAGGTGTTGTTAAGTAGCCGAATTTCTAGGCTGTAGTGTCAACAGCACTGTAATTCCTCGAAGGTTCCTTTGCCAGGCTCACGATGGGACTGATGGTATAGAAAGGAAGAGAGGAAGTGTACAGGTGGAGGGATTTAGAGAAGGAAATTCAGAGTGAGGCTGAAAGCATAGCCATCAATGGTGGGACAAAGGAAGGAGGGGATGAAGAGGGGCCAGAGTCAGATGAATGGAGAGTTAGATTGGGGTTTTTTAGTAAGATAGTGCAATAAATCTTGAATGCAATACAGTGATGATGTGGGGAGGAGGTTGGCAAGATATAATAATAGCTCATCATCATCATAGGCAGTCCCTCGGAGTCGAGGTTGACTTGCTTCCACTCTAAAAGTGAGTTCTCAGGTGGCTGAAGAGTCCAATGCAGGATTTACAGTCACAGTCACAGGTGGGGCAGACAGTGGTTGAAGGAAAGGGTGGGTGGAGAGCCTGGGTTGACGTACACTCCTTCCGATGTTTGCACTTGGTTTCTGCATGCTCTCGGCGATGAGACTTGAGGTGCTCAGCGCCTTCCCGGATGCTCTTCCACCACTTTGGGCAATCTTGGGCCAGGGTTCCCAGGTGCCAGTGGGGATGTTGTACTTTATCAAGGAGGCTTGGAGGGTGTCCTTGAAGCATTTCCTCTGCCACTTGGGGCTCGCTTGCCGTGACGAAGCTCCAAATAGAGCACTTGCTTTCGGAGTCTCACGTCGGGCATGCGAACGATGTGGCCTACCCAGTGGAGCTGATCGAGCGTGGTCAGTGCTTCGATGCTGGGGATGTTGGCCTGAGCGAGAACACTGACGTTGGTGCATCTGCCCTCCCAATGGATTTTCAGGATCTTGCGGAGGCAGCGCTGGTGGTACTTCTCCAGCATTTTGAGATGTCTGCTGTATATAGTCCATATCTATGAGCCTTATAGGAGGACGGGTATCACTACTACTCTGTAAACCATAAGCTTGGTACCAGATTTGAGGTCCTGATCTTCAAACACTCTTTTCCTCAGGCGACCGAAGGCTGTGCCAGCACACTGGAGGTAGTGTTGGACCTTGTCGTCGATGTCTGCCCTTGCTGATAGTAGGCTCCCGAGGTATGAAAAATAGTCCAAGGAATAACAGATAAATGTAAACTGACTGAACAACATAATTCTGGTCAAGTCTTGGCCAAGATTTATCCATCAACCAACAAATAAATTATCTAGTCATTTATCTCATATCTGTTTATGGGAGCTGTTGTGCGCAAATTGAACACAATGGGGTAGAAATTACCCCGAGCCCCGCACGCACCCCGTTTCACTGCTTTTTACCGCAGCTGTGGTAGAGGTCTCATGAGCGAAATTCCGCTCTTTGTTGTTTTTTTTAATTTAGATCTGCAAGTCGCTGTTAAAGAGGAGGTGGCAACACCTGAGGGGCGGACATTGGGGGCGGTGAAGAGTGACCGCCACAATGACATCATCACGGTGCCGCGTCACCACGGCTCTCCCCTTCACTTAAAGGGGAGAGCCTTCGCGATTTTAAAACTTCGGTCCACAGGGCCATCAGGGAGGGTTTCGGCCAGGCCAGTGGCCTGGCACCTAAGAGGGGGTGCCAGGTTGCCTATTGGCAGCCCGGCCGAACCAGGGGGCATAATTGACGGCCGTACATGGCAGTTGGCTGATAAAAAAAAGCATGGCGGCAGCAGCAGTGCATCCTCCCCTTTAAGAGAAGCCGCAATGCCGTTGCAGAAGGCCACAGCCTCGCTGGACCACTGGGAAAAAGCAGGTTTTGGCACCGCCGGGCAGGCCGAAGGTTTTCAGAAGGGAATGTCGCCGTCGGGGGGGGGGGGGGGGGTAGATCAACGGTGCACACGGTGATGACGCACATACCGCAATTGACAGCAGCGGAGCGGTAGTGGGGAGATCGGGGCACCGCCGGGAAACCTCGGAAGGGCATTTGGCTATCAGCAGCCATTCCACGAAAAGTCGGTGGCCACTCCACTCCGTAGCGTGGCCGCTGATCTGTGGTGGTAACAGACCTTAACGAGAGAGGCATTTTCGGCCTCCATGTTTCCCCACATTAAAAATAGTGACTATGCTCCAAGAATATTGCATTGGCTGTGAAGTATTTTGGATATCCTCAGGACAGAAAAAGTACTATTTAAATTCAAGTTATTTCTTTCTTTCTATAATTGAGTGTACAGATTAATATATTTACGGGCCGAAATTCGGTTGCTAACGCCAGCTGATAATGCAATGGCAGTGGGTTTTCGCCGGCGCTAGACGCTGTTGACACCTGTCGCGAAATTGGGTTGTGGTTTTTTTAAGGGCGTTAAAATTTAACGTTCCGCCAGCTAACGCTATGGAAATCATGACGCCACTTCGTGTACAACATCTCCTTGGTGCTAGTCTCACCAAATTCACTTTTGTCGCCTCACTTCCCGGTTGGCGGCGATGACACCTGAAAAAGTTGACATGCACAAGGCCAGCCGCAAAGACTCCCTGCGGCAAAGACTTCAAAGGTGCCGGCTGCAGAGACGGCTTATGGCAAATGTGGATACTTGCCAGACGGCATTATCCTTACCTTGAGATGTCCGAGGATCAATGCATAAGAAGGCTGTGGTTCCACAAGGGGGTGGTGACGGAGCTCTGCCAGCTCTGGCAGACATACCTGGCAGCTGACATCGGCACCAGGACCTCGCTGTCAGTGGCATGTGAAAGTGACAGTTGCCCTCAACTTCTATGCTACCAGCTCCTTCCAGTCTCCTGCAGGCAATATATGCAACATCTCGCAGTTTGCGGTACATTGTTGCATTCGCCAGGTGACTGACGTTCTCTACAGTAAATGAATGGTCTACATCAAATTTAGCATGGAAGACCAGGATGAGCACTGCCGTGGCTTTGCCAGGATAGCGGCCTTCCCCAGGGTTCAGGGAGCCACTGATTGTACACATGTGTCATTGAGGGCCGCACCCCAAGATGGAGAGGTGTATCAGAATCGCAAGGGATACCACTCCCTCAACGTTCAGCTAGTCTGCGATCACAGGCAGATGATCCTCGCTGTCAATGTCCGCTATGCTGGAAGCTGTCACGATGCCTTCATCATGAGGGAGAGCAGTGTGCCACGACTCTTCCAGCCACCGCATGAAGGCCATGGCTGGTTCCTCGACAACAAAGGATATGGTGTTGCCACCTGGCTGATGTCACCCCTCTGCAATCCCACCACCCTTGCCAAGCAGCGCTACAACAGCAGCCATATGGCTACCAGTACCATTATAGAGCAAACTATTGGGGTTCTGAAGCGTTTCCGTTGCCTTGACCTCTCTGGAGGAGCACCCTGATAGAGTATCCATGTTCACTGTTCTGTGCTGCATGCTGCACAACCAGGCAATTGTGAGGGGCCAGCCATTACCACCAGGGATGGATGACCCACCTCAAGAGGATGACGACGATGAGGAGGAAGACGAGAAGCTTCAGCCAAGGAGGAGGCAGCCTGATACTACTGCGGCTGGAAGGACTGCTCGTCAGAGACTCATTGCGCATTTGTTCCAGTGAATGACTCAAGACGTACCAAATTGCCAGCGTGTACACCTCGGCATCTACTAAACACATCGCTCCCTACCCTGCAACCCTCCGTGTATATAAATTGCAGCACAATAATGGGAAGAATCTAAACTTTGTTTATTGAACTCATAAACCATAGTGTGCTGAAAACAAGCACAAGATAATGCCTTCATCCCCAACAAATAATCATACCCACAAGAACCCTTCAAACATTCCCAACGACATACAAGTATGACTATTGACATCAGTTCATTTTCCAACAAGGTAGCTATCTCTGGCGACTAGCAAACAATTGTTTCTTCGTTTATCCAAGTGCAAAAATTTACATAAGCTGACATTCCAACATCATCATCATAGGCAATCCCTCGAAATCGAGGAAGACTTGCTTCCACTCTAAAAGTAAGTTCTTGGGTGACTGAACAGTCCAATACAGGAATTACAGTCTCTGTCACAGGTGACATTGATATTCCAACAATGTAGCCATCTCTGTTGACTTTCAAGCAATTATTTGCTGGGTCATAGAAGTTCATATATCAGTTATATCAGTTCATATGTTAACAAGGTCAGCATCTGTGCCCACCTTCCCACAGGACTTTAATTGGTCATGTAGAGTGATTTACCTTCCCTTCTCCCCCCTCCCATGCCTACTGCTCCTCCTCAATGGAGTCTCAGGGCCTGCAGCAAGGCTGGTAGTCGTTTGCTGACTTGGAGCCGCAGCCACACATGATGGCCTAGCAGAACGTCCCCAACCAGCTCGGGTTCTGCAAGACCCGGTTGCGGACTGCATAACCTCAGCATAGACGGCAGGTGCTAAGGCGGAATTATGTCATCCTGAGAGACGACATCACGTTCCAACTGACCTGACATGCTGCTACTCTCCTCGGGGCAGAGCCTCATCATCTGCAGCAAGCTTGGTGGGCACAGATTGCTGCCCTTGTTCGGCAAGGTTAGGTCCCCATTGAACTGATGGGACCCCTTATAGGATGGCAGTGGTCAGTGCCTCCATTGCAACAAGTTTCCTCTGCATTAAGACTAACTGTGACTGCAGCACAGTACAGAACTGATTGGAGACACCACGCACTGACGACATTACAGTCTGCAGGCCTGCAATAGCGTTAGCCTGGTGCTCAATGGCCACTGCAACATCAGCCATAGCCCGCGCCACCATGCCTGGGAACCCATGGTCGCTGGTTGCATCCAACATCCATTGGTATCTACCAAGGATGGGCTCGATGGGCTGCTGAGAGGCATGTGCAACAGTTATGGCGGACTCCTCCATCTTGACAGCTAGTACATCGATACTCACGGGCGCCCTTACTAGTGCACCCAGCAGATCGCTGTGCAACTACAGGGATTGTTTTGTGACAACCTCTAGTTCCAGCTCATCATTAGACTGCTGCCGAGCATCACTCAGGCGTGCACTCACCCTCTGGGGATCTGGCCCCCGGGCTTCCCCTACCCCATGGCATTGCCGCAGGCCTCTGAGTCCTGGAGCATCACCCACCTCCACCTCCCTGACCACCCCTTTGTCAACAAAGCTGCTGGTCCCGCTTTCAAATGCTGCTGGCTCCTGCGTTACATCGAACGAGGTGTCTTTCTCCTCTTCTTCCTCCTCCTCCTCCTCCTCGGCAGCATATCCACCAGTGGAATGGTCACGTGAAGGCCCCGGTGCATCTGGTTGATCATCTGATAACACAAACACATAGAAGACTGGTTACATGCAGGGGAGGGGGCCAGGAGAGCTCATGGAAAGAACTGAAGGATCGTGGTGTCAGGCCGAAGTGACCTGCCGGATGCTGTAAAGGAACTCAACATACTGTCACTGTCCCGAGGGGGTTCGGCCTCACCCACCACCATGGCACCAACTTGAATGCCCATCAGGGCCGAGATGCGTTCCTCCAATGGAGTCAGGTCTTGGAGCTCAGAGTCCTCTTCTCCAGTCCTCATCTGGTCCCTGCTGTTGTGGGCAAGCTTCATCTTTAACATTAAAGAGAACGTCTGAGTTAAAGCCCTTCTATCAGTGTGTCCCAAGTGCCTTACATAGGTTAGTAGATGTTACTGTATGAGAGTCTTCACAGCTCGATGTAAATTCCATTCGCTGTGTAGACTTGCTGAGGCAATGCTTGAATTAGGAGACCAGGACCTAACAGTAATGGGGAGGCTACCGTCTCAAGATACATATGAAGACTGAGGATAACAACATGAGGGGTGAATCTGCAGAACCAAGTAGCAAGGTTAACAGTGTATTAAGGCCCTTTCAGTTGGTGAGGCTTCAAATGGGATTCTTCAATCTGGCTCAGAGCATAGGATGTTGACGTTTAAATTTAAAGATACTCACCCTCACCAACCATGTCAATTCACTCCACTTTTTTCTGCATTGAGTGGCTATCCTGGCCACTGTGTCACTCGCAGACACTCGTTCTGTGATTTCCCTCCGTAGCCATCTGTAATTTGTGCTTGTGGTCTCCTCCCAGCCTGTGTCCTGAGTAACTCTCGCCACCTCTCCAGGCATCAAGGAGTGCATCCACGGAGACGTCTGAGAACCGGGGGGCACGCTAATGAGCAGCTGCTACTAGGTCTGTCATCCTCACCATCTAAGTGAGTGCGTAGGAATCGAATATACCCACGAGGCATTGAGGCACCCAATGAACGCCTCAATACACACTGTACACTGCGAGAGACCATCAGCGGCAGGTCAGGGCCATAAAAGGAGCGGTGAGCAGTGGCCCTGGAGCAGCGTGGCGGCATGCCAATGCAAGATACAGCGCGAGCTGGTGCAGGAGGGCGACGGCAGCAAAAAGAGCAACTGAATTGGATGTCATCAAGGTCCAGGTCACTGATTGGAGTGTGGGCAGGTACAGCAGGAGCGGCGAGGTCGGGGCGCAGGAGCGGCGAGAGATTGTAGAGCGATGTGATCAGGGCTCAGGGGAGGCGTGAGTTCAAGGGCCCAGAAGAGGCGAAGGCCCAGAGGCAGCACGGGTCAGCCCACACTGCAATATGTGTGCGCACTAGGTCCGTGCAGCAGAGCTTGTCTCCAGTCGTCTTGGGTAATCCTTGTCACTGGACCCAGACCTAGCTCTGTCAAGCCCGTGTGGTGGCTGGTTTGCAACGGCCACCACACGTTAAAAAAATCCATGCACAGGCATCTTCCACCCTTCAACATGTAGTTCGGGACCTGGAATATTAGGTCCTTCATTGAAACAACTGTGAACTTTTTGACATGGAAGCAAGTCATCCTCGATTCGAGGGACTGCCTATGATAATGGAATCCAGGTAGCGCTACGATGTCTGTGGCGCAGCTCCAAATACTGCCTAACTCCCGGATGTTGACGCCCTGCATAACGGCCCACTTAACTCCACATACCACCTCCAGGTAAGTGTGCAATGGCATGATTTAACGCTACAATCCACTTTTCAGATGGCAAAACTGAATTTCGTGTTTCGGTCCTGCACCTAACGCCTGCTGTTAAAAAATCCTCTCAGCCAGTGACACCGCCTCAAAAACAGCAATACCCAATTTTGGCCCCTTAGAATTGGGGAGAAATTCAGTTGGATATATATTTCCCCTTGTGGTTGTACAGCAGTGAAAGTCAGCTTCCTCTTTTGTGGCTTAAACCCACTGTTGTTTAAAAAGAGGCAAAATTTCTCATCATGGTGCCTTTCCCTTTAAGTGTGTTAAGAGTTTCACCCTACTTAAACTCATACACATGGCTATTATTTACACGAGACACGTATACCTGCGTCCTTCATTTGCCACTGAAGCAGTCATACATGTGGCTGCTATTTAAAACATTTGGTGGAACAGACATGTGGATGTGATTAATTGCACTTGGGAAAATTGCCATTTGTATCTGCATTTTGCATCTAACCCAGTTCATTTCTTTCAGTCAAGTCCATAAAATGTGTCTTCTCAGATCATAAACTACCTGGGGCTAGATTTTAACTTCTGTGCATATCGCCCAAAAATGGGCATTATTTCCGGTGTGGGCGGTAAAAATGGATTTTCAGATCGCCGGCTTCTCGCCCATTCTCAAAGCACCTAGTCTCCATTTTTAAAATTGGGCGTTACCGCAAATGATATGAAATGGGCGGTAGCGTTAAATCTCTCTGATCTTCTGCCGTAAAGTGTCGCCGTCCTTAGCAACGGCATGACAATGCTCAATTCCCGTGATTCATGAGGTCAGTGGTCATCATGACATGCGCAGAAGAGGAGACAAAGAGAAAGAGAGCTGAGAGGGAGTGAAAGCGTGTGTGGCTGTGGTGTGTGCTTGTTTGGTTGTTCTGGGAGGCACGAGGGAGATTCACCAGCAGCTAAAAGCCTACTAAGCACCAAGAACATAGTTGGCACCGAATTTTTGTCCAATAACTAAGATATAACATGGAAGGGATGGTGGAGGCCCTGGAGCTAGTAGCCATAAACACTGATGGCAGAGGGCTCCCAGTAGTCCCAGAGAGCGGCACTGCATCCCAAGGTGCTGCACTCCGATTGCCAACCACACATGAGAGCCAGCAGCAACATCTTGGGACCATCTCAGGACCGTCCACTCCTGTGTCCATCCAAGCAGCAGTTTGGCCGTCATCCCCCAGGCCCCCACCCAATGAAGCATCGCCTGAGGAGCTCCTCAGCCAGGCGGCTTGGAGTCAGGAGGGGAAGGGGAAGGGGTAGAGGTGTGGAGGAGAAGCGGGGGGAGGGGGGGGGGAGGAAAGGGTAGGTTTTTAACAGAAATACTGATGATTTCAGACAAATGTTCAGTTTAAATGTTTTTTATTTAACAAAACCTTGTTGCGCATTTGCTCAGCTGCACCGTTACTCGCTGGTGATTCCTTAACATCAAAGGGTATAATTACAATTAACTTCAATCAACTTAAACTTTAACTGTCGCCATGATGATGCCCACCATTGATGTATGACCTGCACACCAGCAGTGTGTCAACCTTGTAAATACCATCAACGTTCTTTCAGGCAAAATGCTCATTGATGAGCTCCTGACGTAAGGCTCTTGCAGCTATCATGCCACCACGGACCCTTTCATGCGGTCTACAGGTGTGCAGGGGCATGGCTTCAGCATCAGCCTGATTGTCTGGGCCGATGTCAGCGTCCGCCTCCTCATCCTCCTCTTCCTCTCTCTGGTGAGGTGGACTGTCAGACTCTTCAGGCAATTCTTGGCCCCTCCTGATAGCCAAGTTGTGCAGCATGGAGCACACCACCACGAATTGAGCTACCTGCTCAGGGTGGTATTGGAGGTCACCTCCTGAGCGGTCCAGGCATCTAAAGCGCTGCTTAAGCATTCCAATGGTTTTCTCCACGATATTGCGAGCGGCTCTGTGGCTCTCGTTTTATCGCCTCTCGGTTTCGGTGTGGGTATCATGCAGGGGGATCATCCGCTAGGTGACGAGGCCATATCCTTTGTCACCAAGCATCCAGCATTGACCTTGTGGCTGATTGTTAAACAAGTCAAATACAATGCTCTCACGCAGGATGTGAGCATCATGGATGCTGCCCAGAAATTTAGCATTCACTACCATTATCATTTGCTGGTGGTCGACAATGAATTGGACATTCAGGGGGTGGAATCCCTTGCAGTTCCTGAAAACCTCTGTATTCTGGAAAGGTGCCCGCATTGTGATGTGCGTGCAGTCTATTGCTCCCTGCACTTGGGGAAGTTTGCAATTCTGGAGAATCCTAGAGCCCTCTCACTCTATGCCTCCCTGGTCATAGGGAAGCTGATCAAGTCCCTCCTGTGTGCGTACAGGGCTTCAGTGACCTGTCTAATGCAGCAATGTGTGGCATGCTGAGACAGACTGCAAATGTCGCCAGCTGAGGCCTGAAAAGAACCCGACATATAGAACGACAGTGCCGCAGTGACTTTGGCCTCGATGGACAGTGCAGTACTGAGGGCGCTGGCAGGCTGCAGATCTCTACTTATGAGCTGGCATACCTCAGTGATAACCTCTTTGTGGAAGCACAAAGGCAGGTGATGTCGGGCAAGTCGAGGTAAAACCACTTGTCCCTGTACTTGCGGGGGATGTAATGTCTGGTCCACTTCATCAGTCTGGTACGTCTTACATTAGGCACATAATGCTGTGGAGCGTACCTTCGGCCATCTCAAGTCTGCAGCATGTAATTGGTCATCAAGAAAGAGTGAGAAAGGACATGCCCCATTGCAATAGCTCTCTGTTTTCCACTGATTGGTCACAAACAATGAATGTCCCGACGAAGACACTTATTAAATTCCGATCGGTCACAGTATGGTCAAGATGTTCGTACAGATATTCACATCAATTCCAACGACCTACAGAGTACATCAGAACTCCCCCGAGGTTGAAGCACAGCAGCCTTTTAAAGGATGCGACATGTGATGTAGAACATGGCGTCCATAACGCTGTGATTAGTTCCGGTTGGTTCCTCTTTTTCCGGGCATTTTTTTGGGTGAGCGATATTGTGGGTGATATGTGTGCGAGGTGGTGAAAACGACGCTGGGCGATCTCATGGCCATTAGTTTCGGCAAATGTGCTCTTTATGATAAAAAAATGGGCGGGCGGTATTATTGAATCTCGGCGTTAATTCCGTGCGGAAAGTAATGCTGGCCGATATTATGGCCATTGATTTAGCCCATTCTGATGATACCGCCCCAAAAATGTGGGCGGGCAGTATTATTTTTTCCAGGCGTTACGCACATGGGGAAAGTAATGCTCGGCAATAAGATTCCGAAAAATGCCCGTCAGTTTCCATTTTGTGGCTAAATGGGCGATATATGGGCGTTATACATCATTTCAGCGGTAAAATGGACGTTAAGCGGGCATTAAGCATGCAAAAAAAGTGGAAAATCTAGCCCCTGGTCTTTAGCAAAAACATTATTGAAGCTATATTGGGGCTTTAAAAAAAAGTTAAGGCTCATGGAATTAATAATAAATTAGCTAACTAGATTAAAAACTCATTTGGCAATTGGAAGC
Source organism: Pristiophorus japonicus (assembly GCF_044704955.1). Classification (NCBI taxonomy): domain Eukaryota; kingdom Metazoa; phylum Chordata; class Chondrichthyes; family Pristiophoridae; genus Pristiophorus; species Pristiophorus japonicus. Next base: position 103,005,230 of record NC_091984.1, on the reverse strand, counting down.
CGAAATGGTGATAAAATATCTGAGGGCAGTAACCAGCAGAATTCCTGAGGTATCTGTTCTGGGTCCCCTCCTGTTCACATGATTAACAATTGACTTGTTGGAGGGTACTTAGAATATTATTAAGTTGCTTGATAATAATATTAAGAATTAGAGCAGCACTACATATAAAAACACCTGGAACAATTAAGTAAGTAGACTAGGGAACGGCAGGTGAATTTTAATATAGATAAGTAAGGTGATGCATATTTAAACAGGATACAGCAAATGTGCACCATGAAGTCACCCTATTTTGTAATGGGCCTGTGGATTACGCCAAGGGAGGAAAATTTAACTTCGGTAGTGGCGCAAAACAGTCGGTTGCATATCAGCCACTCGTTCTATAACCCTCCTGATTATCTTTTCCATTGACTTAAATGAAAAGGAATATTCTGTGGTGTATACAACGTGGCTGATCTGCTAGCACCCGTTTTGTGCCCTTGCTGTAGTAAATTTAACCCCGCAATTTTTTCCCAATTCCAGTAAAATTTTAGGGAGGGGTGACCCACCCAAACGTATGTTTAAACAAAGCAAACTAATAAAAATAACTAAGTTAAATTGAAACAGCAAAATCAGGGGAATTTAAACAAGATATTTCATGCAGATAATGAAGGAGTGTCCAATAGTTAAAGTGGAGAAGGAAAAGGTCTGTTAATTATTCATTGAAAGTTTCCGGTCAGTTGCTAACAACAAGCAAATCAAGCATTAGACTTCACCTTGAGAGCACAGGTCCGAAATTCCGGATCCCGATAAGGCCCATTACTGCTGGAATGCGGCGGCCAGGCGGTGGAATCTAATGGCCGCCACTTTGCAGTCAAATGGCTGCCATGACTGATATTTAGCGCGGGAGTTTTTGGAGCAGCAGTATGGGATTTGCGGATGACGCAATCAGAGTGCGCACCGATGTTGCTCTGCTCCGGCACCCATATTCAGTACAAAACAGCCTGCCTGCTTCATGACAGTGCCACCGCCAGCTTTTTGAGTCTGCGCACTTTGCCGGGCTGCTCGAGACCACCAGCGGAGAAGAAAGGAGGTTTGGAGGGATCAAGGTTTTTTTCACCAAAATTTTGCGCAGTTCTTTGCAGGGATTTGCAAACACTGCAGCAGACTTCTGAGAACTTTTGGAGAGCTTGGAAAAGTTTTTCACTCTCAGTGATTAGTCATTGCCTGTGGATGTCATTCTCTGCTCCACAGAAGTTTCCTAATGAAGGTCGAGCCTGCAGACTAAATGGGCTCAGCGTTGGCAAGGGAACACCTTGTCCACATTGTGAGAGGCAGGCAGGCATGCAGGAGAAGGTGCCATCAGCAACGGGTCCAGCGGCAGCGGGAAAGGGAGGCAGCAGCCATGGCTGCCGAACATGGAGAAGGGCCTGCAAATAGCCGCAGACCTCAACGTAGAGAGATTGGCCAGGAGGGAGATGGTGTGAGGAGGAGGGTCAGGTACGCTGATCCCCCGCAGCAGATAGTGCGCAAGGAGTCTTGCCATCAGCAGCCTGCAGAGGCTGAGGAACCTCAGCAGGAAGAGGGAGAAGGCGATCAGCCAGCTGCCATTGGAGGGACCCAGCACAGACCTGTAGCAAGGAGGCCCTGCCGTGCAAGGGTGTACCGATCTCAGTTTTCCTTCCTGGAGCTCAGCGATGAGCAATGTGTGTGCAAAGGTTGCGATTTAGGAAGGACATCCTGAGGGAGCTGTGCAATGTCCTGCGGCCAGATCTGGAGCCCCACACAAGGCTGAGGACAGCTCTCAGCATTGAGACAGACGTGACCATAGCTCTCAACTTCTACGCTACTGGCTCTTTCCAGTCTGCAACTGCAGACATTTCTAATATATCACAATTCTCTGCCCATCGTTCCATCCGGCATGTGACCGATGCTCTCTATAAGAGAAGAGTGCAATACATCTCCTCGCCGATGACCAGGGAGAAGCAGGTGGAGCGACAGGCTGGATTTCTGCGGATTGCAGGGTTTCCCAGGGTGTAGGGGGCCATCGACTGCAAACATGTCGGACTGAGGGCGCCACAAAACCATCCAGAGGTATTCATTAACAGAAAGGGATTCCACTCCCTGAATGTCCAGCTTGTGTGCGACCACCAGCGCAGGATAATGGCAGTTGATGCCAGATATCCAGACAGCAGTCACGATTCCTTCATCTTGCGCCAGAGCAGTGTGCCCACCGTCTTCACCAGGTCAAACCAGGATTGTGGATGGCTGCTTGGCGACAAGGAGGGCAACTTGATTCTTGGACACGGAAGCTGCAGATGTCCTTCTAGGACGCCCTCAACCAGCTTTGGCCCTGGAAGGGCTGGCTGCAGACTGGTCAGCACCCTCCTGGGAGGGTTCAGTCTGGCTTGGCTCAGGCAACTCCATGCTTGGATGCACTGGTGGAGTATTAGGTCTGGAGCCAGGAATGCTGCGATCCTGAGGGTGCGCACCATCTGTATCCTGGTCCGAGGAGCCTGAGTCACTCACCGGGGGCGACACAATAACATCACCACCAATCTGAGAGAGCTCAGGCTGGTGCTGTGGTGCCACACCGGAAGGTCCCCTGTGGCCCGTGGTGGACCCAGCTGCGAAGGCAACAGTGAGGTATTGGGTGGTATTAAACTGAGACTGCATGAGAGCAGTCAGAGTCTCAACGCCACCAGATAATGACAGCACTTAGACGCTCCATCGAGTCTTGCAAAACTGCGGCCATGCTCTCCAAAGCAGCACCAATGTGCTCATTCCCTTGTGCCTGTGTTGCAATGGCAGCTGCCACATCACCTGCGAGTTGCGGCCTCACATCTGGATCCGCACGGTCTCTCTGGGAGTCCACCATCGCCTGCACACTGGCAATGATGGGCTCCATGGAGTGTGCAGAGCAGTTGACCATGTGGGAGGCAGACTCCTCCACGCTCCTCACCACTTCTAACAGCCTGTCCGGCACCCTTACCAGTGTCCCTAACATCTGGGAATGCATGGCCTCCACTCTTCTTTCATAAGCCCCAACATCGATGGGCTCGTCTGAGTCCTCCTCAGCAGAACTCCGATGCGGACTCACTCCCCGGAGGGATGGCACTCGAGAGATAGCATTAAAGGAGGGCCTTCACTTACTCACATCAGCATCGCCAGTACCGTAGGCCACAGGGGAGGCTCCATTTCTGCCCAAGACCGCCTCGACCCTCTCCTCCAAGGGGGTGAGGATTTGAAGCTGGGGCTCACCTCCACCAGTCCTCCTTTGCTCCATTCTATTATGAGCAAGTTTGGCCTGCAAAACAAAGAATGATGGTGAGTACCACTGTGACGACGCATCAGAATGAGTACTCAAGTGTGTGTCCCTGACATGCAGCTGTAACTGTGAGATGAAAGGGAGCCTCCATGGCAAAAACACACACACACATATATATATATATATATATAGAGGCCTCAAGAATGAAAGAAGAAGTACTTGGTAAAATAATGGGACTAAAGGTGGATAAGTCTCCTGGACCTGATAGCTTGCACCCTAGGGTCTTAAAAGAAGTGGCTGCATAGATAATGGATGCAATGGTTGTAATCTAACAAAATTCCCTGGATTCTGGGGAGGTCCCAGCAGATTATAAAACCGCAAATGTAACGCCCTTATTTAAAAAAGGAGGCAGACAGAAAGCAGGAAACTATAGACCAGTTAGCCTAACATCTGTCGTTTGGAAAATGCTGGAGTCCATTATTAAGGAAGCAGTAGCAGGACATTTAGAAAAGCATAATTTAGTCAAGCAGAGTCAGCATGGTTTTATGAAAGGGAAATCATGTTTGACGAATTTGCTGGAATGCTTTGAGGATGTAACGAGCAGGGTGGATAAGGGGGAAGCAGTGAATGTGGTGTATTTGGATTTCCAGAAGGCATTTGATAAGGTGCTACATAAAAGGTTACTGCACAAGATGAAAGTTCATGGGGTTGGGGGTAATATATTAGCATGAATAGAGGATTGGCTAATTAACAGAAAAGAGAGAGTCAGGATAAATGGGTCATTTTCCAGTTGGCACACAGTAACTCGTGGGGCGCGACAGAGATCTGTGCTGGGGCCTCAACTATTTACAATCTATATTAATGATTTGGATGTAGGGATCATGTGTAATGTAGCCAAGTTTGCTGATGATACTGTCATGTATGTATGCTTGGGTTTACGAGCCACCAGGTGGCGCCACTGTCGGAGGTCATTGGGCTGTGCACACGTGTGAGCAGCCCAGGTATAAAAGACCAGCCATCTTGTAATGTAATCACTTTGGGCCCTGATAAAGTAGAGCCAGGTTTGTACCTGTTCGGAGTTTACAGTGTTCAGTCAATTGAGTTATTGCATACACAACATTTGGCGACGAGGTAACAAGAACCTTCGCATGCAAAAATGAGCACAATTGGAATTCTGCAGCACTTCATGGAGGTAGAAGATTGGGCAGACTTTGTAGCCCGCTTGAACCAGTACTTTGTGGCCACAAAATGGAGAAAGAGGCAGACACAGTTCGGCACCGGGCGGTCCTCCTCACGATTTGCAGTCCGAAAATCTAAGGATTCATAAAGTATCTCCTCTTGCCCTTAAGTCCAACGGACAAGGACTATGAAACATTGAGTGCTCTGGTACGTGACCATTTCAAACCAGATGAAGGCATCATCATCTCAAGATATCAATTCTATACGCACGTTCGTTCTGAGGACCAGGATGTATCAGAATTCGTTGCCGACCTAAGACGTCTAGCTTTACCATGTAAGTTCGAAACTGCATTGGCAGACATGCTGCAGGACTTCTTTGTAATCGGCATCAACCATGAGGTGATCCTGCGTAAGCTACTGGCGGCGGAGAAGCTGGATTTGAGCAAGGCCATCACGATTGCCGAATCATGCATGACGATGGACAAAAGTTTAAAGCAGATATCATTGAAAAATCAGAACTCAACAAGTACTGTAAACAAGATTCTATCGCCGTTTGGTAGAGCTGCATATGGCAGGGCCTACCCGACTGCATATGCGAAACCCGTGGCTGCTCAAAGTCCGCCAATGGGAATGAATCCGATATCACCGTGTTGGCGTTGTGGGGGCATCATCAGTGTTGGTTTAAACAGTATATTTGTAACGGCTGTTCGAGAGTGAGGCATCTCCAGCGCATGTGTCCGCAACTGAGCAAGCATGCTGTGACAGTCTACATGGAGGGTGATGACCAGTACAGCGCGGATCCGGATATGCAGAGGAGGAAGTGTATGGACTATATTCGTTCCTAACAAAGAGCCAACCGATAATGATTAATGTAAAACTTAATGGTGTGCCGGTATCGATGGAATTGGACACAGGTGCAAGTCAATCAATAATGAGCCAGAGGACATTCGACAGGCTGTGGAATACTAAGGCTGTGAGGCCTAAGCTGAGTCCAGTCAATGCCAAGTTGCACACGTACACTAAAGAACTCATAACGGTGATTGGCAATGCAGTAATCAAGGTGTCGTATGATGGTACGGTTCACGATTTACCATTATGGATTGTTCCAGGCAATGGTCCAACGCTGTTTGGCAGGAACTGGTTAGAAAAAATCAAATGGAACTGGAACAAGATCAAAGCGTTGTCGTCGGAGGAGGAGGATACTCCATGTGCTCAAGTGCAGAGCAAGTTCCCCTTGCTGTTTGAACCAGGCATCGGCAATTTCACAGGAGCCAAGGTGCAGATCTACGTGGACTCGGATCCATCATAAAGCTCGGGCAGTTTCGTACATAATGAGGGAGAAGATCGAAATCGAACTGGACAGACTCCAGCGTGAAGGGATCATATCCGGTCGAATTTAACAAATGGGCCAGCCCCATTGCTCCTGTGTTGAAAAGTGATGGCACTGTCAGGATTTGTGGCAACTTTAAGGTTACGATCAACCAAGTTTCAAAACAGGATCAATACCCATTACAGAAGGCTGATGACCTATTTGCAATGCTAGCCGGGGGGAAGTCGTTCACAAAACTGGATCTGATGTCGGTCTACATGACACAGAAGCTGGTCGACAAATCAAAGAAACTTACGTGCATCAACACTCATAAAGGACTGTGTATCTACAACAGGTGCCCTTTTGGAATTCGTTCGGCTGCAGTCTTATTTCAGAGGAACATGGAGAGTCTACTGAAGTCTGTCCCCAGAACCGTCATGTTCCAAGATGACATACTGGTCACAGGTCGTGACTCCGCCAAACAGCTGAACAACCTGGAAGAGGTTCTACATCGTCTGGACAAAGTGAGACTCAGAATGAGACGCTCAAAGTGCATCTTCATGGTACCGGAAGTCAAATTCCTGGGGAGGAAAATTGCTGCTGACAGTATCAGGCCTATGGACTCGAAAACCAAAGCCATCAAAAATGCACCCAAGCCTCAGAATATAACGGAGCTGTGTTCGTTCCTTGCTCTACTTGGGTAATTTCTTACCTAGACTGAGCACCTTATTAGAGCCACTGCACATGTTGCTAAGAAAAGGCAACAACTGGGTATGGGGTGCGTCTCAAGATAGAGCTTTTGAGAAAGCTACTAATCTGCTTTGCTCTAACAAGCTGCTGGTACATTATGATCTGTGTAAGCATCTAGTATTGGCCTGTGATGCTTCACCAAATGAAGTTGGTTGCATGCTCCAACAAGCTAATGAGTTGGGCAAATTACAACCTTTGCATTTGCTTCAAAAAGTTTGTCAAAGGCGGAAAGAGCCTACAGCATGGTAGAGAAAGAAGCACTAGCCTGTGTGTATGGGGTTAAAAAGATGCATCAGTACCTGTTTGGTCTTCCGTTTGAACTGGAAACAGATCACAAGTCACGCATTTCATTGTTTTCGGAAAACAAAGGTATCAATACCAAGCATTGTCCCGCATCCAGAGGTGGGCGCTGACATTATCTGCCTATGATTATGTCATTCGCCACAGACCTGGCATTGAGAATTGTGCCGATGCATTGAGCCGCCTGCCGTTGCCAAACTGGAGGTGGATACGCCACAACCAACAGACCTACTGTTAGTCATGGGTGCTTTTAAAAGTGAAGGAACTCCTGTCACGGCCCAACAAGTTAAGACCTGGATCAGCCAGGACTCGATATTATTGGTTGTGAAACGTTGTATCCTTAGTGGTGATGGGTCTGCCATACCCAAACAAATGGGTAAGGAGACCAAACCTTACATCAGTCGCAAAGACAAACTATCCATTCAATCAGATTGTATACTGTGGGGTAATCGTGTTGTTATGCCTAAGAAAGGCAGAGAGAAATTTGTGCATGATCTACATAGCACGCATCCCGGTATTGTCATGATGAAAGCCATTGCCAGGTCTCATGTATGGTGGCCTGGAATTAACTCTGATCTTGAATCATGTGTGCATCAGTGCAACACTTGCATGCAGCTTAGTAAAGCACTTGCGGAATCACCGCTGAGTCTGTGGTCGTGGCCATCTAAACCATGGTCCAGGATCCACATCGATTTTGCAGTTCCTTTCCTGGGAAAGATGTTCTTAGTTGTGGTGGATGCTTATTCCAAGTGGATAGAGTGTACAATCATGTCATCCAGCACATCCACAGTTACCATTGAGAGCCTTCGTGTCATGTTTGCTACGCATGGTCTCCCTGACATCGTTGTAAGCGACAACAGATCTTGCTTCACCAGTATGGAGTTTCAAGAGTTCATGAAACTCAATGGTATCAAACCTGTGAGGTCAGTACCATTCAAACCCGCATCCAATGGACAAACAGAGCGTGCAGTCCCAACCATCAAGCAGAGTATGAAACGTGTAACTCAAGGTTCACTGCAAATTCGCTTGTCACACATATTGCTTAGTTACAGGACAAGACCCCATACGCTTACTGGGGTCTCCTCTGCTGAACTATTGATGAAGAAAGGTTTCAAGACAAGGCCCACTCTTGTCCACCCTGAATTGAATCATCGTGTCGAATACAGACGTCAAAGTCAGCAACGGTATCATGATCGCGCTACTGTGTCATGCGACATTTCTATCAATGATCCTGTGTATATACTGAATTATGGTCAAGGTCCCAAATGGATCGTCGGTACTGTAACAGCCAAGGAGGGTAACAGAGTGTTTATCATTAAGCTCAAGAATAGGCAGACATGCAGGAAACATGTCGATCTGATACAGCTGCGGCACACGGATGAACCGGAACAGTCTGAGGAAGACACAATCAGTGACCAAACAACCTACCCTTAGTCATCAGAGGACTCTGCTGTCATCAGTGTATCTGGACTTTCAATCACTGACATGGTCAATGAATCTGGACTTTCAATCCCTGACGTGGTCATTGCCACTCCCATCAGATTGACTACCCAGCCCCCAGTCATAACAGACTCAAAACGCTTGCCCAAGGCTGGAGTTGAACTGAGATGTTCAACTTGGGAGTGGAAAGCCCCGGACCATCTTAATTTGTAAAAAGACCATTACTAATATCTTAAAGGGGGATATTGTATGCTTGGGTTTACTAGCCACCAGGTGGCGCCACTGTCGGAGGTTATTGGGTTGTGCACACATGTGCGCGGCCCAGGTATAAAAGGCCAACCATCTTGTAATGTGATCACTTTGGGCCCGAATAAAGTAGATCCAGGTTTGTACCCGTTCGGAGTTTACAGTATTCAGTCTATTGAGTTATTGCATACACAACAGATACGAAGATGGGTGGGAAAGCAAGTTGTGAGGAGGACACAAAAAATCTGGAAAGGGATATAGTCAGGTTAAGTGAGTGAGCAAAAATTTGGCAAATGGAGTATAATGTGGGAAAGTGTGAGGTTATCCACTTTGGCAGAAAAAATTAAAAAGCAAATTATTATTTAAATGGGGAAAAAATTACAAAATTCTGCAGTACAGAGGGACCTGGGGGTCCTTGTGCATGAAACACAAAAGGTTAGTATGCAGGTACAGCAAGTAATCAGGAAGACAAATGGAATGTTGGCCTTTATTGCAAGGTGGATAGAGTATAAAAGCAAGAAGTCTTGCTATAACTGTACAGGGTATTGGTGAGGCCACAACTGGAGCACTGCGTACAGTTTTAGTCTCCTTATTTAAGAAGGGATATACTTGCATTGGAGGCTGTTCAGAGAAGGTTCACTAGGTTGATTCCTGAGATGAAGGGGTTGATTTATGAAGAAAGTTTGAGCAGGTTGGGTCTATACTCATTTTAGTTCAGAAGAATGAGAGGTGATCATATTGAAACATATAAGATAATGAGGGGGCTTGACAAGGTAGATGCAAAGAGGATGTTTCCACTCATGGAGGAATCATGAAATAGGGGACACAGTTTTAGAATAAGGAGTCGTCCATTTAAAACTGAGATGAGGAGGAATTTCTTCTCTCAGAGGGTTGTACATCTGTAGAATTCTCTGCCCCAGAGAGCTGTGGAGCCTGGGTAATTGAATATATTTAAGGCGGAGATAGACAGATTTATGAGCGGTAAGGGTGTAAAGGGTTATGAGCAGCGGGCGGGGAAGTGAAACTGAGCCCATGATCAGATCAGCCATGATCTTATTGAATGGTGGAGCAGGCTCGAGGGGCCAAATGGCCTACTCCTGCTCTTATTTCTTATGTTCAGTGACTATACAGTGAAGGTGGGAAATGAGAGAATGATGAAGGAGAGGCTCGCAGATGGAAGTTCAGCAGTTGGTGGAACACGTATTTACTTTCATCAAACAGATGATGTCATTCATCCTTTTCTGACATTGGGTAGCCGTCCGGTCATTAATGTTGGGCCCTGAGACTGCCACAGCTATCTCCCTCCAGACATTGGTGTAAACTTCACAACTGGGTCTCCCTACTTCTGGGTACCAGGCTCGCTTCCTTCCCTTAACAGCATCAGGGTGTTCAACTCTGCGTCCGAGAATCGAGTTGCCCTCCTTGGTACAGTAGCACCAGCCTGCTCCGCCATTCAGTAAGGTCATGTCTGATCTGATCATGGGCTCAGCTCCACTTCCCTGCACACTCCCCATAACCCTTTACTCCCTTATCGCTCATAAATCTGTCTATTTCCGCCTTAAATATATTCAATTACCCAGGCTCCACAGCTCTCTGGGGCAGAGAATTCTACAGATTTACAACCCTCTGAGAGAAGAAATTCCTCCTCATCTCAGTTTTAAATGGACGACTCCTTATTCTAAAACTATGTTCCCTAGTTCTTGATTCCCCCATGAGTGGAACCATCCTCTTTGCATCTACCTTGTCGAGCCCCTGAATATCTTATATGTTTCAATATGATCACTTCACTGCAAGGTCATCCCTCCTCAGGGCCTAGCGGCAAACCCTGGCCTTTAAGAAGGCCAGGGAGCAGCTGGCTCGTTAGCTGGAAATCACCAGAAGGGTAAATTTCCCTGTGGTAATTGCGCTCCAATCTACCCACCCACACCGCTGCAAAGTCCCGATTCCCGCCGGTCATTACCGCTGGCCACCATTTTTTTCAAAAAATCGGTCAAAATCGATCCAATGGTCGCCGCAACCAATGCGGCACTAATGGTGGCAAAAAGATATTGGCGTGGATATCCCTGGGTCCATATGGCGTTTCTACGGACCCGGGAAGGCATCGGAAAAGCCGGTTTTCAGCGCACAATGCGCAAGCACTGAAAACCGGCATTTCCGATATGTCAAGCTTCTGGCTTGACAGTTCTCAGGCATATCAGGAGCGAGGACATTTGGAAGGGCAAGATTGCGGGATTTACGCATAGCCTACTTTTACAGGCGTAAGAGTTTTAAAATACACAAAAACTTTTTGAAATAAAGTTATAAAAACACATTTTATTGTTAAAAACCCTCCCCACTATGGTAAGTTTATTTTAAAGCATTATTAAAAAATCTTTTTTAAAAATCGGGAAAATATATATTTTTTAAATACATAAATAACTTTAATTTAAATTAATAAAAATATGTTGTGCAGTTTTTCTATCTTTTATTATCATATATTAGTGTTTTGGGGGCTGTTTCTCATTCATAATAATGGGAACTTCCAGGAGTTCCCATTATTATGAATGGGAATATAATATACCTGATTGGCTGCCCAGAGCCATGTGACTCCAGCTGCAGGCCTGCATACATCCCAATGTGCACGTGCTGCGAAGCGCATTCAGGAGAGGCCTCCGGACTGGGATCCTTCGTGGCCGCAACAGCTTTCGGTAGGTGCGCATCGTTTCTCTATATTCCATTCGAATGCCCGCGGGAAAGAAAAAACAGGACTTCTGGACCAGTAAATAAGCCTGGCGGGCCTGATTTTCGGCCTTCTTGACTCCAAGTTGAAATTAGTTATTTTAACCTTTATTGATCACGAATGATGTTGCATTTGGAATATTTTGTGGATTTTTGGTCACCTTACTTTTAAAAGGAAATTAATGCATTGGAGTAGCTTCAAAGAAGAGTGATAAGGACGATTGCTTGACTTCGAGCTTAGATAACGAGGAAAGATTTATAGAGCTAATTTTATTCTTATTGAAGAAAAAAAGATTAAGGAGGACATATGGGGTCGAAATTAGGCTGGTAGAAATTGGACATGGGAACGATCTCTGATCCCAAACAGGTAGGCCTGAGGCCTGATTAGAATATTTGGGGCAAGATGCTAGTTCCTGTTGCATCTCCAGAGGCAGCTCACCCATATGGACAGTTCCAGTTTGGGCCACCTGCCTAGCCACAAGTGGGCTCAGGAGTGCTGTGGAGGCAGGAGGAGCATATTGTTTAAAAAAAACACTTAGCTGCCAGCTGCTTATTAGGCTGCATCTACGGCAGGAAACGCTGAGCAGAGCATGCCTAAAGGATGGCCTAATTTCAGGAAAGGATCCTAAAATACGTGGTAGGCCCCTTATTAAGATATGCAAAGGCCTAATGCCTATTTTATGTGGCCACCAGGGACACCTGAAAAATTGCTTGAGCCATTATGGAGTCAGACATATTTCAAGCGTCTTTGGGGTGTGGGTCATAGCCATGCAAAATTTGTCCTCTTTATCCCCATTTCCTGCCCAGAGAACAACCACAACAACACTGGTTTCTACCCTGAGGTCTTCTAAATGCTGACAAGTGTAGATGATGTAGGTGGAGCCAGCTTATTTGATTTAAATTACTGAGCACAGGATTAAAGGACACAATTTAAAAATAAAAAGCTTCATGACTTTTGGGGATCAGGAAACTTTTACAAAGAATATTTTCTCAGGGGATCAAATGGGTTTGTTGAGTGCATAGTAATATAGATTGTATATGTGGTCTGTGGAAAGAGCAGACTTGATAGGCCAAATCTGCTTTTGTAGCTTGTGCTTTCTTTTGTTTTTAATTAATGTTATATAATTAATTATAAATAATTGTACAGTTCTTAAAAAAGTCTGCTCTTGGAAATAATTTACTGAGGAATAATTGGGCTCAATTTTCCTCAGTGCCATTTTTTGGCGCATTTCAAGAGTTACACCCGTTTTTTTTTGGCCCCAACTACACCAAAAGAATAACTTGCAAGTTTCCCCGTTCTAATTTTTTTAATTGGCGCCTCGCAGCCTGTCCTTTAGCTTTGGGGGGGTGGAGCCTAATGTCTGCGCCGAAAAAACGATGCCCCCTCCCCTTCTGCGCATACACAAAAAAAAAAACGTTTTGTACTTGAATGCTATGGGCGCGCATGCCCAGTACACCTCCCGGTCTGCATTCGGCCATTTTTAAAGAGCCAGTTGTGCGTGAGAACTTTGAGTGCTGTGTGGGAACTTTAATTCTCATTGGAAAAATCGGAGCTGCATTATGCAACGTGGCTCAAGGACCAAGAATTTGTCACAGAATGAAGTGGAGGCACTAGTTACTGTATTTGAGACCAGATGACACGAGCTGGACGCTAGCAAAGGTCACATAAAAGTGTCACCAACAGAAGTGAAGAAACGCTGCATCCAACTTGCAGAAGATTACTGTGCAATGGTGACCACTCCAAGGTCTGAAGGCCAGTGCAAAAAGAAGTGGCAGGATCATGGTCAAGTAATTAGTGTAAGTAATATTTTCATTTATTCACTGGAATTGCAATTGTAAATGTGACCATCTGTATGTCTCACCCAGCAGAAAGACACCCTCTCTAAAAGGTTATATTTGCAGAGGAAGGTGGCACATAACAAAAGAGAAAGCCTGGCAAATCTGCACCCACTGACACACTTGGAAGACAGGGTCGCTGCTTTGATGGGTCCTGTCTGGAGAAAAGCAACCACTACTGCACAAGCTGGGCCCACATCGAGGGAGAGGGTAAGTCCTGCAAATTCCACATTCTGGCTTTGCTAAAAGTCACATACTGCGCGGGCTAGCCATGTTTCGGTTCATGGGGATGTCTCCATCAGCTATGCTTCGGTTGATGCAATGTGCTATCGTTCATCGTGGTCCTTCAAATGAGCCTACTCATGCCACCCTGCCCCCTCCTCTGCTGCTAACAATTTATCTGTTATGTTATATTTTGCAGAACTTGAGGCCAAACCTGACGAGGCTGAAGCCAATACAGAAGAAGATTCAGATGTGGATGAGCCTGAAGAGGAGACCATCTTCAATTCACACCTTCCAGAACAAGAGCATGGAGGTGAGGGGGAGGGGGAGGTGATGGATGAAGCTCCCACTGTTGTACTCACTCTGGAGGAGGTGCTAGTACCACCCATTGAGGTGCCAGCCCCTTTCCGGAGTGGTCCGCGTTTTGGGACATTCCATGGTTTCGCACAGTCCGAGGCTGCAGGTTCCAGTGGGATGCAGCAAGCCACACTCAGGGCCCCACCATCCGAGGCTGCGGGTTCCAGTGGGATGCAACAAGCCACACTCAGGGCCCCACCATCCGAGGCTGCGGGTTCCAGTGGGATGCAGCAAGCCACACTCAGGGCCCCACCATCCGAGGCTGCGGGTTCCAGTGGGATGCAGCAAGCCACACCCAGGGCCCCACCATCCGAGGGTGTGGGTCCCAGTGGGATGCAGCAAGCCACACTCAGGGCCCCACCATCCGAGGCTGCGGGTCACAGTGGGATGCAGCGAGCCACACTTAGGGTATGGAGGGGAAGGAGAGCTTGACAGCACTCTCCTGAGGTGCAGGATCTAACAGATGTGGTTCAGATGATGACAATGAGTGGGGAGAGCATTGACCTTACGCGATCACTCCTGGACACCATCAGTAGGGTGGGTGATGAGGTATTGGGACTGTCGGGAGAAGTAACTACACTCTCACGAGAAATGGGAACACTATCCGGGCACATGAGGGAGGGAATGTTGCAGGCAGCTGATACACTGTCGGTGAACATGAGGGAGGGAATGTTGCAGGTAGTTGAGAAAGTGTCAGGGCACATGAGGGAGCGAATGTGCAATAAGGGAACACACCCAGGCCCTGCAGCCATTGACGGAATCAACTGCCACTCCCACTCCAATCCCCAGACCACCCTCTGAAGAGGCCCACATTACCGCCTATCCACTCCCCCCATCAAGGTGTGTGCATTACCCGAGATGCTCGAAAGAATAAGCCTGGTACCTGTAATGTATGTAGCACTCAAATCACTGACTCCACACAGTCTGGTGGTGTAGTAACTGCTGTGACCTTGGTTCTTTATTGTGTAACTCCAGAGTGCCTCTCAGGTATGGTGGGCCACCTTTTATACTCTATCTCGCAGGTACTTTCAGGTCTCCCACCACAGTGCCCCTTGTGGCGCCCCATTGTAACTATACATTTAATGTACATGACAATACATAACATCTCACTCCCCCCCTCCCGAGTTCCAAAAGCAAATTGCCGGTAACCTCGGCCTTGTTCATCCTGGTTGATTTGTGAGTGTGAGTCCATGACCATCCACTTCCCTCTTCCCCCTCATGTAGAGATTATGCTTGTGATCTGGTGCAAGCATGTGGTATTTGCAGTCCTTACATGAGTGACACAAGTACACAAACATAATCTCCAGTAGAAAGCAGGTACACATAGACAGTACATTTGTATGATACATATAGATGCGTTGAAGAGTTATATCAAAAAGTTGCAGGTACACTGAACAGTTATTAAATCCCAGCTCCACTGGGTGAGGTATGGTGGTGGCATACTGCCCCTTTTTGCCTGAGGTAATGGGCTGCGCTGAGACAGGGTATGGCAACTAGTGCATTGCCTCTGTTTTCAGAAAATAGTTACCTTTGCGGCTTGTCTGCAGCTGCTGAACAATTATATAAATCACATAAAATCAGAAATCGCATTAATCCATTAGTCATGTTAGTCATAGATCCATTAACCCTTTTAACTGTGCATTGTGATATTAACTCTTTTCACCAATCATATCAATCATTTTAATCACAGTAATCATTTTAGCATCAAAATATTAACTCTTGTCATAAATCACATCATCATACAAATCACAGTAATCATTTTGACTCACTCTTGCCCTTACAAAAGTTTCTTTGTGGGGGCCGCCAACGGTGTAAGGCCCCTTTAAGATTCCCTGTTACATTTCCCTTTTAGGACGCCATTTTGTTTTTCCCACGAGGTTTCTACTGGGCGCCACCATTTTAGTTGCTCTGTTGGTGCCTGCCTGCCTCTCTCTGTAGAACTCTGCTGCTACAAGGCCCGCCGCCATCTTGAACTCCCTGTGCTGCTGCCTGTTCTCCCTCTCTCTCTCTCTCTCTCTCTCGAGAGAGAGAGAGAGAGAGAGAGAGAGAGAGCCGTCACTGCCTGTGGCCCAACGGTGCCTGCTGGAGCAGCCCGTCGAAGCCCTTCTCTCTTCTCCAGCTCAGTCGGCACTGCTGCTGGTTCCAGCGCCTCTTTCTCACTCTCAGACTTTGCAGGGGAGAGTCGACGGCCGCCGCTGCTCTGCCCAACCCCACACACGCTTCCTTCGCTGCCATCCGATCTGAAGGTGGAGGCCTGCTCTGCCTGTGAACACGGGGGACAGCGGTCTGTGGAGGAATGAAGTCTTCCCAGCTCCCACGGACCTTCCCCATCCATCTCCTGCCGAGAGGCGTCGGCCCATCGCCTGCCATGATCCACAAAGGTAAACCGTGTGTCTCGCCACCGTGAGATACCTGCACATCCGCTTTGCCAAGAACAGGTATCAGTTCCTTGGTGTAGGTGCGCAGCTTTGCCGTGACCGGGACCAGCTTAGGTCGTGCAGCTGGGTTGATCTACAGTTTATTTAAAAAATCCTGACTCATCAGCGACTGATCCGACCCCGTGGGAACTACTCGCTGGATAACAGATCATCTACCATCTCTTCAGCCACACCGTGAGTCGTGTTTCTTTTACACATACGCTGAAGGTGGCCTTTCGTGTGGCAGGTATTGCACGTAAACTCCGCAAACCTGCACCGGTGAGCCCCATGGCTTCCTCCGCAGCGCCAGCATGGTGCTACTCGATTAGCCCCCCTCGGCGGACTCTGAGTTCCAGGACCCTGAGGTCAGTGCTCCCTGCCCTGGGCAGAGCCACGTTCTGCAGTTTTGTCCGTGACGGGCGCTATCCTGTGAGTAGTACCTGCCAGGTTCGAGACCGTGTGGATCATCTGCTTGGTGCTGCAAGTCGAGGTCATAAATGCCCGGCTGATGTTGATGGCTTGCTGCAGGCTGACTGTAGGTTCAGTAGATAGCAGCTTGTGAAGGAGATCCGCATGGCCAATCCCCATAAAAAAGACGTCTCGCAACGTCTCGTTAAGGTGTGTGCCAAAATCGCATGGCGCCGCAAGTCTCCTGATGTCCGCAGCATATTTTGTGGCATCCTGGCCCTCAGGTCTGCAGTGGTGGTAGAATTTGTGCCTGGCCGTGAAGATGCTCTCCTTCGGTTTCAGTTGGTTACGAATAAGTTCAATCAGCTGCTCATATGATTTGTCCTTGGCACTCGCGGGTGCCAGCAAATCCCTGGCAAGACGGTAAACCTCATCGCCACAACTGGACAGCAATATCGCCTTATGCTTCTCTTATGAGTGACTTTAATATGCCTATAGATTGGGCTAACCAAACTGGAAGCAATACGGTGGAGGAGGATTTCCTGGAGTGCATAAGGAATGGTTTTCTCGACCAATATGTCGAGGAACCAACTAGGGGGGAGGCCATCTTAGACTGGTGTTGTGTAATGAGAGAGGATTAATTAGCAATCTCGTTGTGCAAGGCCGCTTGGGGAAGAGTGACCATAATATGGTGGAATTCTACATTAGGATGGAGAATGAAACAGTTAATTCAGAGGCCATGGTCCAGAACTTAAAGAAAGGTAACTTTGAAGGTATGGGGCGTGAATTGGCGAGGATAGATTGGCGAATGATACTTAAGGGGTTGACAGTGGGTGGGCAATGGCAAACATTTAGAGACCGCATGGATGAACTACAATTGTACATCCCTGTCTGGCGTAAAAATAAAAAAGGGAAGGTGGCTCAACCGTGGCTATCAAGGGAAATCAGGGATAGTATTAAAGCCAAGGAAGTGGCATACAAATTGGCCAGAAATAGCGGCGAACCTGGGGACTGGGAGAAATTTAGAACTCAGCAGAGGAGGACAAAGGGTTTGATTAGGACAGGGAAAATGGAGTACGAGAAGAAGCTTGCAGGGAACATTAAGGCGGACTGCAAAAGCTTCTATAGATATGTAAAGAGAAAAAGGTTAGTAAAGACAAACGTAGGTCCCCTGCAGTCAGAATCAGGGGAAGTCATAACGGGGAACAAAGAAATGGCAGACCAATTGAACAAGTACTTCAGTTCGGTATTCACGAAGGAGGACACAAACAACCTTCCGGATATAAAAGGGGTCAGAGGGTTTAGTAAGAAGGAGGAACTGAGGGAAATCCTTATTAGTCAGGAAATTGTGTTGGGGAAATTAATGGGATTGAAGGCCGATAAATCCCCAGAGCCTGATGGACTGCATCCCAGAGTACTTAAGGAGGTGGCCTTGGAAATAACGGATGCATTGACAGTCATTTTCCAACATTCCATAGACTCTGGATCAGTTCCTATGGAGTGGAGGGTAGCCAATGTAACCCCACTTTTTAAAAAAGGAGGGAGAGAGAAAACAGGGAATTATAGACCGGTCAGCCTGACATCGGTAGTGGGTAAAATGATGGAATCAATTATTAAGGATGTCATAGCAGCGCATTTGGAAAGAGGTGACATGATAGGTCCAAGTCAGCATGGATTTGTGAAAGGGAAATCATGCTTGACAAATCTTCTGGAATTTTTTGAGGATGTTTCCAGCAGAGTGGACAAGGGAGAACCAGTTGATGTGGTATATTTTGACTTTCAGAAGGCTTTCGACAAGGTCTCACACAAGAGATTAATGTGCAAAGTTAAAGCACATGGGATTGGGGGTAGTGTGCTGACGTGAATTGAGAACTGGTTGTCAGACAGGAAGCAAAGAGTAGGAGTAAATGGGGACTTTTCAGAATGGTAGGCAGTGACTAGTGGGGTACCGCAAGGTTCTGTGCTGGGGCCTCAGCTGTTTACATTGTACATTAATGATTTAGACGAGGTGATTAAATGTAGTATCTCCAAATTTGCTGATGACACTAAATTGGGTGGCAGTGTGAGCTGCGAGGAGGATGCTAAGAGGCTGCAGAGTGACTTGGATAGGTTAGATGAGTGGGCAAATGCATGGCAGATGAAGTATAATGTGGATAAATGTGAGGTTATCCACTTTGATGGTAAAAACAGAGAGACAGACTATTATCTGAATGGTGACAGATTAGGAAAAGGGGAAGTGCAACCAGACCTGGGTGTCATGGTACATCAGTCATTGAAGGTTGGCATGCAGGTACAGCAGACGGTTAAGAAAGCAAATGGCATGTTGGCCTTCATAGCGAGTGGATTTGAGTACAGGGGCAGGGAAGTGTTACTACAGTTGTACAGGGCCTTGGTGAGGCCACACCTGGAGTATTGTGTACAGTTTTGGTCTCCTAACTTGAGGAAGGACATTCTTACTATTGAGGGAGTGCAGCGAAGGTTCACCAGACTGATTCCCGGGATGGCGGGACTGACATATTAAGAAAGACTGGATCAACTGGGCTTGTATTCACTGGAGTTCAGAAGAATGAGAGGGGATCTCATAGAAACGTTTAAAATTCTGATGGGTTTAGACAGGTTAGATGCAGGAAGAATGTACCCAATGTTGAGGAAGTCCAGAACCAGGGGTCACAGTCTAAGGATAAGTGGTAAGCCATTTAGGACCGAGATGAGGAGAAACTTCTACATCCAGAGAGTGGTGAACCTGTGGAATTCTCGACCACAGGAAGTTGTTGAGGCCAATTCACTAAATATATTCAGAAAGGAGTTAGATGTAGTCCTTACTGCTAGGGGGATCAAGGGGTATGCCGAGAAAGCAGGAATGGGGTACTGAAGTTGCATGTTCAGCCATGAACTCATTGAATGGCAGTGCAGGCTCGAAGGGCCGAATGGCCTACTCCTGCACCTATTTTTTATGTTTCTATGTTTCTGTGTTTATCAGTGCGTTCGTGTTCCCTGTCAGGTCGTTTGCCTTAAAAAAGTACTCGAGCATTTCTGTAAAGGCATCCCAGTCATTACCTTCTGTGAAATCCTTTAGCCTGCCCAAAGTAGCCATGGTTGCGTGAAGAGCTTGTCCGTGACCTCGTTGCCAATTTGTAATGTATGTAGCACTCAAATCACTGACTCCACACAGTCTGGTGTTGTAGTAACTGCTGTGACCTTAGTCCTTTATTGTGTAACTCCAGAGTGCCTCTCAGGTGTGGTGGGCCACCTTTTATACTCTGTCTAGCAGGTACTGTCGGGTCTCCCACCACAGTGCCCTTGTGGCGCCCCATTGTAACTATACATTTAATGTGCATGGACAATACATAACAGTACCAACCCGAGAAATGCTGCGCCACTGCCTGCGGGCAGGGGTGAGGCCACCAAGACCAAACGCAGTGGGTGGTCATAGAATAAGGTGGAGGAGAGATGGGTGCAGCCTTTCTTTGCTGTTGTTGTTGTTATTGTTGTTACTGTTGTAACTGTTTTCAAATTAAAAGTTTTTTGTAAGTGATGTAAATTTACGTTAAAAGTTTGTCAGTGATCTTAAAGTTTGTAAGAGATCTTAAGTGAAAACTTTAAAGTTTGATGCAAGAATATTTTTATTAAAGTTAAGTTAAGTACAAACGTGTGTTAAACTTTTGAATAAAATATATTTTAAATTATAACTGAATCATTTCCATTATTTGTTCCGTTAACACAACACAACATTACGGAACAGGTCCAAACAGTAAACATGGTCGATTTGGAATAGTTGCCGCTGAGCCTTCAGGCAGCAAAGCGTTCACGGATGAACTGTTGGTGCAAGGCTCGAGCAATCGTTAAAGGTGCACGATGGCCCGCCCTCCTCCACCGTCGTGCTCCGGGTTCAGGTAGTTGCATGGCTTCCTCCTCCTCCTCTTCGTCATCTGCATGTTCTTCCTCATCATCAGCCACTCTCACCTCAGGTGGGTTTTCTACTACCAGCTGCTGGTGCCTCATGATGGCTAAGTTATGCAGCATTCAGCACACAACAGTGAACTAACCAACAATCTCAGGGGAGTATTGCAAGTAGTTTCCGGAATGGTCTGGGCATCGTCTTCAAGGTGCCAATGGTCCTCTCTATTATGCCATGTGTCGCAATGTGCGATATGTTGTATTCCCGGTCAGCTTCCGTCTGGGTTACGCTTAGGGGCGTCATGAGCCAGGTGGCGAGGCCGTACCCTTTGTCTCCCAGCAGCCAGCTCTGTCCTTCTGGCTGCTGCTGAAACATGGCAGATATAGCGCTCTCGCATAGGATGAAGGCATCATGGGTGCTCCCATGGTATCTTGCATCAACTGCCATGATGTGATGCATGTCGTCAGAGATGAGCTGCACATTCACGGAGTGGAAGCCTTTTCTGTTCCTGTACATCTCAGAATCCTCCAAAGGTGCTCGCAAGGTGATGTGGGTACAATCAATGCAGCCCTGTACCTTAGGGAAGCCAGCAATCTGGAGAAGCCCACAGCCCTGGGCGGTCATGGGGAACTTTATGTAGTCATTCCTCTGGACATATAGTGCAGCAGTCACCTGCCAAATGCAGATATGTGTTGCATGTTGCGAAATGGCGCACACATCTCCAGTTGTGGCCTGGAATGATCCAGGCGCATAAAATGAAATTGCAGCTCTAACCTTTACTTCAACTGAAAAAGCAGTCCTCCTGATACTTCAAGGGTGCAAGACTGCTTTTGCTAACTCACAGATCTCAGTTACAACTTCTTTGTGGAAATGCAGCCTTCTCACACAGTCTGTATCACTGAGGTGCATGTATGAACGTCTGTCTCGATATACCTGATGTGGTTAAGGCCTCCTGCCCATCATCCAACGTGCTCTGAGGTTCCTCATGCGATGATGTTCTTATCAATCTTCTCCTCCGCAGCACCATCCTGCAGAAGGCTTGCACGAGGAATGGCATTGTCAATATTGCCCCCATAATTAAATTGTGGCCACTAGCCTCACACACTGCTCAATGCACGACCCTGACCTCCAATCACTCAACTACCAACAATCTTTACCAATCACAAAGAACACTTCCCATTCCTAGCTTTACCTCACCCCCTTGGAGGAGACGGTGGAGGCCATACTTGGCAAGAGCATGGCTGAGCCCTTAGCCATCGGCGGGGCTGAAAGGATACAAGATGCTGTATCCTCATACGTTATCCTCCTTCTGGCATGCACCTCAGGCTTTCCCACCCTCCCATGACCACAACTCTTGTGCCTTCCTCATTTCACACACCCAAGAAATGCAGCCTGCCCAGCCAGTGGGTGACCAAGAAGAGGGAGAGAAGAGTGAAGAAGAGCAAGAAGAAGATGAATGATTTGACACTCCCAGCCACCAGCTCCTCAAGGTCAACCAGCAAAGACATTTACAGTGTCCCCCATTGAAAGTTAGCAGCCTTCCACCCACCATACTGCAGCCACTGGGGTAGTACTGCGTGATAGCAGTGGGATAGGCAAAGGCACACACAAGACACATTAAAATAATGCATGCGTGTGATGAGTTGATTTCTTGATGTCACATTGGATGGATAGACGTATATTGGTGGATTGGAAAGTTTGCTTTATGATGGCTTTTATTTCAGCATAAGAACATAAGAAATAGGAGTAGGAGTAGGTCATATGGCCCCTCAAGCCTGCTCCGCCATTCAAGAAGATTGTTATGTTTAGAATAACTCCACAAGAATGTATATCTTAAGCTCAAACTGTTGTGACTTTGATTTCTTTATTGTAACTCCAGAGTGAGTTGGCAGCATGGTAGACTGCCTTTTATACCTGCTTGCTCAGGGAGTCCCCTGGTGGCAAGTCTTACACATTGGTAATGTTTACATACATAACATCATTCCTGTCATGTATTCAACTATCATTGTAACCCATGTATAAGCTGACCTAAGGTGTACAACTTGAGAACATTGACCACAAGGGGCGAACTTGTGGGAGACACTCCTAACCTGGACTTTGAGGTATAAAAGGGGAAGCTCCACCCACTTTCATCACTTGAGGTCTTGGTAATAAAGGTAACTGGTCACAGAGTGACCTTCTCTCAAGTATGGGCCTCGAGTGCATTTATACTCTATAGTAAGGACAGATTATTGGTAACGAGAAACTGGGATTTAAACCATGTGAGCATGGCCACTAGCAGCACAGAAGAGAGGTACTGTGTTGGTGATGATTGGGACGACTTTATTGAGAGACTACAGCAAAGTTTTGTTACAAAGGAATGGTTCGGACAGGATTCGGCCGACAAACGCAGGGCTCATCTCCTGACGGTTTGTGGATCCAGAACATATTCCCTGATGAAGGACCTTCTAGCGCCAGAGAAGCCGGCGGACAAGACGTTTGAAGAGCTCAGTAAGTTGATCGGGGAATACCTCAAACCGGCGAGCAGCATGCACATGGCGAGACACCGGTTTTACACGCACCGGCGGCGAGAAGGGCAAAGCGTTCCAGACTTCATGGCAGATCTCCGGCAATTGGCGAGCCTATGTAAGTTCCCAGATGCATGCAGAGCGGAAATGCTGCGAGATTTTTTTATTGAGGGCATCGGGCACGCTGGGGTTTTCAGGAAACTGAGACCAAAGACTTGACCCTGGAAGCAGCGGCTCTGATAGTCCAGACATTTATCTCAGGGGAGGAAGAGACCAGAATGAGGTATGACAAAAAACTTGGCTCAAATGTGGCAAACGATCAGGGAGTCAACATTGTTAACGCGGCACACAGTTCTCTAGGCAGACAAGGGCAATCGGACATGACCCAACATGTAGTCGAACCCAAAGGGGGAATTCAACAGAGACAATGGCTAGCTGAACGGCGATTCATGCCATCGCAATGGTCAATGCGGCCAGTAATGGGGCCATTAACACCTGTTAATGGTGCACTTAAGGATAGTTACAGAGACAGTCAGAGACGATCGACTGGTAATGTAACTTTTGTTTCCAACAACGAGGCCTCCAGCTCATGCTGGAAGTGTGGAGGCAAACACCCAGCCAGAGCTTGCAGGTATCAGCAATATACCTGCAGAAACTGCAACGTCAGCGGTCACTTGGCTCGTATGTGCAGGAAGCTTGCAGCCAGGTTGATGTACGAGGAGGATGGGCCTGATGTAAGCCCTACGAGGCCAAATGAATACTGAGGGAAATCGCTGGAAGCTGAAGTTCAGCGAGTTCACGTGGAGCACATATACAGTTCATATACCAGGATGCCACTGATAATGATGAAAGTGCTCCTCAATGGCATCCCAGTATTAATGGAGCTAGACACGGGGGCCAGCCAGTCGCTGATGAGTATCAAACAGTTCGAAAGGTTGTGGGTGTCCAAGGCCAGGAGGCCAAAATTATTGCCCATTGACGCACAGCTATGGACATATACAAAGGAGATCATTCTGGTGTTAGGCAGCACCATGGTAGTAGTGACCCACAAAGATTCGGAGAACAGGTTGCCACTCTGGATTGTCCCGGGGGACAGTCCCGCACTACTGGGGAGGAGCTGGCTTGCTGTCATGAACTGGAAATGGGGCGATGTCAATGCAATTTCTTCTGTGGAGCGAGTATCATGCTCACAGGTCCTGAACAAATTTGACTCATTATTTCAACCCGGCATCGGCACTTTCATAGGGGTCAAGGTAATGATTCACATAAACCCGGACGCCAAGCCAGTACACCACAAGGCCAGAGCGGTGCGAGAAAAGATAGAATGCGAATTGGACCGCCTGCTGAGGGAAGGCATCATCTCGCCAGTCGAATTCAGTGACTGGGCGAGCCCGATTGTGCTGGTGCTCAAGGCGAATGGGTCAGTCAGGATATGTGGTGATTACAAGGCCACCATCAATCGGGTGTCACTCCAAGACCAGTACCCACTACCGAGAGCGGAGGACCTCTTTGCGACGCTATCCGGTGGCAAACTTTTTAAAAAATTGGACCTGACCTCAGCTTACATGACCCAGGAGCTGGCAAGTGAGTCAAAGAAGCTGACCACCATCACAACACACAAGGGGTTGTTTGAGTATAACATATGTCCGTTTGGAATTCGGTCGGCCGCCGCGATCTTTCAGCGAAATATGGAAAGCCTCCTCAAGTCGATTCCAAGGATGGTGGTTTTTCAAGCCGATATCCTCATCACGGGTCGCAATACTGAAGAACACCTCCATAACCTGGAGGAGGTGCTACGCAGACTGGACCGGGTATGGCTGCGACTGAAAAAGGCGAAGTGCATCTTCTTAGCTCCAGAGGTAGAATTCCTGGGGAGGAGGGTAGCAGCAGACGGGATCAGACCTATTGCGTCCAAAACGGAAGCGATCCAGAGAGCACCCAGACCCCGTAACACGACGGAGCTGCGTTCGTTCCTGGGGCTCCTGAACTATTTTGGTAACTTTCTTCCCAAATTGAGCACGCTGTTAGAGCCGCTACACGTGCTCCTAGGCAAAGGTCGCGATTGGGTCTGGGGAGACAGCCAGGAAACGCAATTTGTTATGCTCCAACAAACTGTTAACGTTATATGACCCGTGTAAGAAACTTGTTTTAACGTGCGATGCGTCGTCCTGTGGGGTCGGGTGTGTGTTGCAGCATGTGAATGCCAATGGTCAGTTACAGCCGGTAGCTTATGCCTCCAGAAGTCTGTCCCAGGCAGAAAGGGGTTACGAGAAGTTAGAAAAGGAAGCGCTAGCATGTGTATATGCAGTAAAAAAAAATGCACCAGTATCTTTTTGGCAGGAAATTAGAGCTGGAGACAGATCACAAACCCCTAACGTCCCTTTTGGCTGACAACAAGGCCATAAATGCGAAGGCATCAGTCCGCATACAGAGGTGGGCACTCACGTTAGCCGCCTATGACTACACAATTCGGCACAGACCGGACACTGAAAACTGCGCCGATGCACTCAGCAGGCTCCCACTAGCCACCACTGAGGGGGCAACTGAGCATGATGCTGAGATGGTCATGGCTGTTGAAGCTTTCGAAAGCGAAGACTCACCTGTGACAGCCCGTCAGATTAAAGTCTGAAAAAATAAAGACCCGCTACTGTCTTTAGTTAAGAAATGTGTCCTGAATGGTGACTGGGCAGCCACGTACAGGGCATGCCTTGAGGAGTTTAAACCGTTTCATAGGCGCAAGGATGAACTCTCGATTCAGGCCGATTGCCTACTGTCGGAAAACCGAGCAGTCATGCCCTAGATGGGCAGAGAGTTGTTTATCAGAGAACTTCACACCGGGCATTGTCATGATGAAGGCAATTGCCTGGTCACATGTTTGGTGGCCAGGGATAGATGCAGACCTGGAACTTTGTGTTCGCAGGTGCAACACGTGTGCTCAGCTGGGCAACGCACCCAGAGAAGCCCCCTTAGCCCCTGGTCCTGGCCCGCCAAGCCATGGTCACGTATCCATGTGGACTACGCAGGTCCTTTCATGGGAAAAATGTTTTTGGTTGCAGTAGACGCCTACTCCAAATGGATTGAGTGTGCCATTTTAAATTCAAGCACATCCTCTGCCACGGTAGAAAGTCTATGGGCAATGTTCGCCACCCATGGTCTACTGGATGTCTTGGTCAGCGACAATGGCCCGTGCTTCACAAGCACTGAATTCCAGGACTTCATGGCAGGCAATGGAATCAACCATGTCAGAACGGCATCGTTCAAGCCGGCCTCAAACGGCCAGGCGGAATGAGCAGTGCAGATAATCAAACAAGGAATGCTCAGAATCCAAAGGTGTTCCCTACAAAGCCGCTTATCATGCCTCCTGTTGGCCAATAGATCCCAACCACAATTGCTCACAGGGGTTCCACCCGCAGAGCTGCTAATGAAAAGGGCGCTCAAAACCATGTTATCCCTTATACACCCTACTATGGAAGAAATTGTTGAGAGCAGGCGTCAGTCACAATGTGACTACCATGACAGGAATGCGAGGGCGCGATGTATTGATGTCAATGGCCCTGTTTTTGTCCTTAATTACGTTGCAGGACCAAAATGGCTTGCGGTCACTGTGATTGCCAAAGAGGGGAATAGGGTTTTGGTAGTTAAACTTACCAATGGACAAATCTGCCGCAAACATGTGGATCAAACAAAAAGGAGGTTCAGCAACCCCATAGAAGAAGCAGAGGAAGAACACGATGTAGAGTTTACTCCACCACAGGTGACCGAACACCGGAACCAAGTGGAGGAGAGCCCAGTCACTGTGGGCAGTCCGGACGGGCCTGAGGCACCGCAAACAGCAGATACTCAGGCCAGCGCCCAACAACCGGAGTCCCAACTCAGGCACTCTACAAGGGAGCATAAACCACCAGAGAGACTTAACCTGTGATCCCAATAAGTCTTTGGGAGGGAGGTGATGTCATGTATTCAACTATCATTGTAACCCATGTATAAGCTGACCTAAGTTGTACACCTTGAGAACACTGACCACAAGGGGTGAACTTGTAGGAGACACTCCTAATCTGGACTTTCAGGTATAAAAGGGGAAGCTCCACCCACCTTCATCACTTGAGGTCTTGGTAATAACGGTAACTGGTCACAGAGTGACCTTTTCTCAAGTATGGGCCTCATGTGCATTTATACTGCATAGTAAGAACATATTAATTCCCTCCCAAAGTCTTATGTACAAGTTATTTACAAGTTGAGGCAATCCGGGGCTCTGCGTTCCCGGGTTGATTGCCAGAGTTGAAGTCCTGGCATGGGTGAGTCGTTCGGATCATTGCTGCGCTGCGGTGTGGCTGGTCTGATCGGACTGTTGGGCATGGTGGGTTCATCCTCGTGGTTGACCGTGAAGTCGATTGCTGGTTGGGTGTGTGTGGTGGATCAATGATGGTAATGTCCTCTTCAAACTGTTCTTGGTTGTCAGTGAACCGCAGTTTGGTCTGACTCAAGTGCTTTCTGCACGATTGTCCGTTCAAAAGTTTGACAACAAACACTCTATTCCATTCCTTGGCTAACACAGTGCCAGCAACCCATTTGGGACCACGACCATAATTAAGAACAAACACAGGGTCATTAACTTCAATGTCACGTGATACAGCCGCGCGATCGTGGTACATGTTATGTTGGTGACGCTGGGTTTCTACATGATCATTGAGATCCGGGTGGACCGAAGGAGAGCCTTGCTTTGAGTACTCTATTCATTAGCAATTCAGCAGGGGGAACCCTGGTAAGCGAGTGAGGTTGTGTGCAGTAGCTGAGCAGAATCCGAGATAACCAGGTCTGCAGGGAACCATCCGTCACGCGTTTCAAGCTCTGCTTGATGGTTTGGACTGCCCGTGCCGCTTGACCATTGGATGTGGGCTTAAACGGCGCAGACCTGACATGCTTGATGCCATTGCGGATCATGAACTCGTTGAATTCCGAGCTGGTGAAGCATCGTCCATTGTCACTAACAAGGACGTCCGGCAAACCATGGGTGGCGAACATGGCCCGGAGGCTTTCAATGGTGGCAGTGGACGTACATGATGACATTATTATACATTCAATCCATTTAGAGTAAGCGTCCACTGCTACTAGGAACATCTTTCCTCGAAAGGAGCCAGCGAAATCTACATGGAACCTTGACCACGGTTTGGAGGGCCATGACCACAGACTCAGTGGGGCCTCCCTTGGTGCATTGCTTAACTGTGATCAAGTGTTGCATTGGTGTATGCATGACTCCAACTCCGAGTCAATGCCGGGCCACCAAACGTGCGACCTGGCGATAGCCTTCATCATGACTATGCCTGGGTTGGTACTGTGAAGGTCGCGTATAAACATTTCCCTGCCTTTTTTTGGCAAAATTACACAATTCCCCAATAGGAGGCAGTCTGAATGGATGGACATTTCGTCCTTGCGTCGATGGAATGGCTTAATTTCATCTTGCATTTTACCTAGAACCGCCGACCAGCTCCCATTGAGGATGCAGCTTTTTACTGGTGATAGCTCTGGGTCCTGGCTAGTCGAGGTCCTGATCTAGTGAGCCGTGACGGGTGACCACTCGCTCTCAAAAACATCCATTACAAGGAGCAAGTCTGCGGGTTGCGCCATTTCCACCCCGGTGATGGGCAATGCTGGCCGACTGGCACCCGCACAGTTCCCGGTACCTGGTCTGTGGTGGATTACATAATCATACGCAGATAACGTTAGTGCCCATCTTTGGATGCAGGCCAAAGCATTGTTGTTGATACCTTTGCTTTCTGAGAACAACGAAATGAGCGGCTTGTGGTCGGTTTCGAACTCGAATCGGAGCCCAAATAGGTATTGGTGCATTTTCTTAACCCTGTATACGGATACTAATGCTTCTTTTTCAACCATACTGTAGGCTCTTTCAACCTTAGATAAGCTTCAGGACGCATATTGCAACCGGTTGCAGTTTGCCTGACCCATTGACTTACTGTAACACACAACCAACCCCGTACGAAGATGCATCACAAGCTAGCACTAAACGTTTACACGGGTCATACAATACAAGTAACTTGTTAGAACATAACAGGTTTCTGGCCTTGTTAAAGGCTGTCTCTTGTGCTTTATCCCAAACCCAGTCGCCACCCTTGCATAGCAATAAATGAAATGGTTCCAGCAAAGTGCTTAACCCCGGTAGAAAGTTACCAAAAATAGTTGAGGAGTCCCAGGAACGAACGCAGCTCTGTCACATTCTGTGGTCTGGGTGCATTCTTGATGGCCTCCATCTTGGAGTCCGTGGGTCTGATGCCGCCCGCCGCAATCTTTCTCCCCAGAAATTCGACCTCTGGCGCCAGGAAAACACACTTGAAGCGTTTCAGCCTGAGTCCCACTCTGTCCAATCACTTGAGAACCTCTTCCAGGTTGTACAAGTGTTCGATGGTGTTGTGGCCAGTGATCAAGATGTCGTCTTGGAACACCACGGTGCATGGACCGGATTTCAGCAGACTCTCCATGTTCCTCTGGAAGATGGCCGTTGCCGAGCGAATCCCAAAGGGGCATAAGTGGTATATGAACAGTCCTCTTTGCGTGTTGATGCACGTCAATATTTTCGAAGGTTCAGCCAGCTCCTGTGTCATGTAAGCAGAGGTTAGATCCAGCTTGGTGAACGACTTCCCCCCCTGCTAGCATTGCAAACATGTCATCCACTTTAGGTAGTGGGTACTGGTCCTGTAACGAGACTCGGTTGTTTGTTATCTTGTAGTCCCCGCAGATTCTGACCGTCCCATCACTTTTCAACACTGGAACAATTAGACTGGCCCACTCGTTGAACTCGACTGGCGATATGATCCCCTCTCGTTGAAGTCTGCCCAGCTCGATCTCGACTTTCTCTTGCATCATGTATGCAACCGCTTGGGCCTTGTAATGAACGGGTCGTGCATCAGGGACTAGATGGATCTGCACTTTGGCGCCTATGAAGTTGTCGATGCCTGGCTCGAATAACAATGGGAATTTGTTTAGCACTTGGGCGCACAAGGCGTCATCCTCCGAAGACAATGCTTTGATGTCATCCCAGTTCCATCGGATCTTTCCTAGCCAGCTTCTGCCGAACAGCGTTGGGCCATCGCCTGGTACAATTCATATTGGTAAATCATGCACAGCTCCATCGTACGATACCTTCACTGTTGCATGCCAATGACTGGTATGAGCTTTTTAGTGTAAGTGCACAGCTTGGTGTGGATCGGGCTTAGTTTTGGTCTTTGTGCCTTGATGCCCCACAGTTTCTCAAAAGCCTTCTGGCTCATAATTGACTGACTCGTCCCCGTGTCCAATTCCATGGAAACTGGAATGCCGTCTAATTTGACTTTTAACATTATCGGAGGGCTTTTGGTGGTGAAGGTGTGTACCCCATACACTTCCTCTTCAGCCTCAGGTTGAGTTGCCTCTCTTACTCATTTAGCGTGATCCATGCTGGATCGATCATCTTCTGCCGACTCTGCCACGTGGTGAGTGGCAGCACGTTTGCACATTCGCTGGAGGTGCCCCATTGTTCCACAGCCCTTGCACATGTAGTGCGTGAATCGACATTGATGGGCTCAATGATTACCCCTGCAGCGCCAACATGGTGATAATGGATTCGCATTCATGCCCCGCGGTGGACTATGAGTCATCCTAGGTCTGGCCTCTGCGGGCGTGTAGGCCCTGCCATGTACAATTCTGCCTGCTGAAGACGTTATTTTATGCACAGTACTTGCTGGTGAGTTCCAATGCTGCAATGATATCTGTTTAGTGTTATCGTTCGTGGACATAAAAGCTTGGGCTATCGTGATGGCCTTGCTCAGATCTAGGGATTCGGCAGACAGCAGTGTGCGAAGAATGACCTTGTGGTCCTGCAACACTTCCCCCAAAAATCCAGCAAATACGCACAGTCCCGCAAGGCATCTTAGGTCGGCAACATGGCTCGCCACATCCTGGCCCTTGGAGCGGTGGTGCGAATAAAAGCGATATCTGGCCTTCAAGATGCTCTCCTTTGGCTTGAGGTGTTCCCGAACCAGCGTGCACAGCTCTTCATATGTCTTGTCCGTTGGTTTCGTCGGTTTTTTGATGATTTTTGATGAGGCCATATATCGTAGACCCGCAAACGGTGAGGAGAATCGCCCTGCGCTTGACCGCGGTTTCTTCCTTTTCCAGCTCATTGGCCACGAAGTACTGGTCAAGATGCTCAATGAAGGCTTCCCAATCATCACCATCAACAAATCTCTCAAGAATACCAACGGCAGCCATAACTGCGTGAAAGTTTGTGATCTGTTACTTGTTGCCAGTTGTTACGTTTAGAATAACCAACAAGACTGTATATCTTAAGCTCAAACTGTTGTGACCTTGGTCTCTTTATTGTAACTCCAGTGTGAGGATCATGGTAGACTGCCTTTTATACCTGCTTGCCCAAGGTGTGCAGGTGACCCTTGGGTCTCCCACAGGTGTGCCCCCTGGTGGCAAATCTTATACATTGGTAATGTTTACATACATAATAAAGATCATGACTGATCATTGACCACAACTCCACTTTCCTGCCCAATCTCCATATCCTTTGATTTCCCTAGAGTGCAAAAATCTATCTATCTCAACCTTGAATATACTCAAAGACTCAGCATCCAAAGATTCACAACCCTCTGAGTGAAGAAATTCCTCCTCATCTCGGTCTTAAATGACTTACCCATTATCCTGAGACTATGCCCTGTAGTTCTAGACATGCCAGCCAGGGGAAACAATCTCTCAGCATCTACCCTGTCAATCCCTTTCAAAATCTTGTATGCTTCAATGAGATCACCTCTCATTCTTCTAAACTCCAGAGTATAGGCCCATTCTACACAAACTCTCATCATAGGACAGCCCTCTCATCCCAGGAATCAATCTAGTGAACCTTTGTTGCACCGCCTCCAAGGAAAGTATATCCTTCCTTAGATAAGGAGACGAAAACTGTGTACAGTACTCCAGGTGTGGTCTCACCAAGGCCTTGTACAATTGTAGCAAGACTTTCTTACTCTTACACTCCAATTCCCTTGCAATAAAGGCCAACATGCTATTTACCTTACATATTGCTTGCTGTACCCACATGCTAGCTTTCTATGTTTCTCGCAAGAGGACACCCAAATCTCTCTCACAGGAGCGGGAGCAGGAGTTCTAGGCCCAGATAAAGGGGCCCGAGAGGCGGAGAAGCCACAGGAGTGGGAGCAAGAATTCCAGGACCAGATAAAGGGGCCCGAGAGTGAGAGGAGCCACAGGAGCGGGAGCAGGAGTTCCAGGACCAGATAAAGGGGCCCGAGAGTCGGAGGAGCCACAGGAGCAGGAGCAGGAGTTCCAGGACCAGATAAAGGGCCCGAGAGTCAGGAGGAGCCAGCTCGTGCAGGGACAAAAAGTAAATCGAAATCGAAGTGTGACGTCACAGCCAAGCGGGTAAGTGATTGGCTGGTGGAATGGTGAGTATTTTTCTTTTTCTTTTTCTTTTCAGTAGGAAACCTTTGGCATTGCTATAAGTAGGAACTGCAAGTAAATATATGTGATCTTTATTATCTAAAGAGAGCTAGATAATTAAATTGGCTGTTTGCTGAGTAGCGGTTGGGTGTGTTGTGCTAAGGTTTAGAGTTTAGTTCTACTCGATAGTTGGGAGTGTAACTAGAGGGATGGCAGGGCAGCTCAGTCCTGTGGATTGCACATCCTGTGGCATGTGGGAAGACCTGGATGCTTGGCGCAGCTAGGACAACCATGTGTGCAGGAGGTGTCTCCAGCTGCACCAACTCGAGCTCCATGTTTTGGAGCTTGAGCAACAGCTGGGGTCACTGCGGTGCATCCATGAGACTGAGAGCAACGTGGAAAGCATGTTTCTAGAGGCGGTCACCCCGCAGCTTAAGAGTGTGCAGGCAGAGAGGGATTGGGTGACCGCCAGACAGGAGAGGAGGACTAGGCAGGTAATGCAGCAGTCCCCTGAGTCCACCTTGCTCTCCAACCGGTACTCTGCTCTGAGGGTGGCTCAGCTGCACAGGGCGGGGGGGGCGGAGGAAGAAGAATGGAAGAGCTATAGTGGTAGGAGATTCAATAGTCAGGGGAGCAGACAGGCGTTTCTGCGGCTGCAGACGTGACTCCAGGATGGCATGTTGCCTCCCTGGTGCCAGGGTCAAGGATGTCACTGAGCGGCTGCAGGGCATTCTTGGGGGGAGAGGGTGAACAGCCAGAGGTCGTGGTCCACATCGGTACCAATGACATAGGTAGGAAGAGAGATGAGGTCTTGCAGGCAGAGTTTAGGGAGCTAAGAGAGAGATTAAAAAGCAGGACCTCAAAGGTAGTAATCTCCGGATTACTCCCAGTGCCACGAGCTAGTGAGTACAGAAATAGGAGGATAGAATGGATGAATACGTGGCTGGAGAGATGGTGCAGACGGGAGGGCTTTAGTGTTCTGAGGCATTGGGACTGCTTCTGGGGGAGGTGGGACCTATACAAGCCGGATGGGTTGTACCTCAGCAGAGCCGGGACCAATATCCTCATGAGGGAGGGAGGGGGGGAGGGATGGCTAGTGCTGTTGGGGAGGGTTTAAACTAGTTTGGCAGGAGAATGGGAACCTGAAAATAGATTCAGTAGGGAGGGGAGTAACGCTGGAATTAGAAAGCAAAAATTAAAAAGTGAGTTTAAAGGAGAGAGGAAACAAGCAGGACAAAAGGGTAAAAAAACAAACTTAAAGCACTTTGTCTAAATGCACGTAGCATTTATAACAAAATAGATGAGTTGACGGCACAAATTAAGATAAATTGGTATGATCTGATAGCCATTACAGAGACGTGGTTGCAAGGTGACCAGGACTGGGAATTAAATATTCAGGGTACTTAACAATCCGGAAGGACAGACAGAAAGGAAAAGGAGGTGGGGTAGCTCTATTGATAATGGATGGAATCACTGCAATAGTAAGAAATGATATTGGCTCAAATGATAAGGGTGTTGAAACAGTTTGGGTGGAGATAAGGAACAATAAGGGGGAAAAGTCACTGGTCGGCGTAGTCTATAGGCCCCCTAACAGTAGCAACTCTGTTGGTTGGAGCACAAACCAGGAAATAGTGGGGGCTTGTAAATAGGGAACAGCAATAATCATGGGTGATTTTAACCTCCATATTGATTGGACAAATCAAATTGGTCAGGGTAGCCTTGAGATAGAGTGCATAAGGGATGGGTTCCTTGAGCAGTATGTAAAGGAACCAACCAGGTGGCAGGCTTTCTGAGATCTGGTTCTGTGTAATGAGATAGGATTAATAAACAATCTCCTAGTAAAGGATCCCCTCGGAATGAGTGATCATAGCATGATTGAATTTTAAATGCAGATGGAGGGTGAGAAAGTTGGATCTCTAACCAGGATACTAAGCTTAAATAAAGGAGACTATGAAGGTATGAGGGCAGAGTTGGGTAAAGTGGACTGGGAAAATAGATTAAAGTGTAGGATGGTTGATGAACAGTGGTGTACATTTAAGGAGATATTTCACAACTCTCAAGAAGAATATATTCCAGTGATGAGGAAAGGGTGTAAGAGAAAAGATAGCCATCCATGGCTAACTAAAGAAATAAAGGACAGTATCCAATTAAAAACAAGGGCATACAAAGTGGCCAAAACTAGTGGGAGGATAGAAGACTGGGAAGCTTTTAAAAGCCAGCAAAGAATGATTAAAAAAATGATTAAGAAAGGGAAGATAGACTGTGAAAGTAAACTAGCACAAAATATAAAAACAGATAGCAAGAATTTCTATCGGTATATAAAAAGGAAAAGAGTGGCTAAAGTAAATATTGGTCCCTTAGAGGATGAGACAAGAGAATTAGTAATGGGGAACATGGAGATGGCAGAAACTCTGAACAAATATTTTATATCAGTCTTTACGGTAGAGGACACTAATAATATTCCGACAGTGGATAGTCAAGGGGCTATAGGGGGGGAAGGAACTTAACACAATCACAATCATTAAGGAGGTAGTACTCAGTAAGATAATGGGACTAAAGGCAGATAAATCCCCTGGACCTGATGGCTTGCATCCGAAAGTCTTAAGAGAAGTAGCGGCAGGGATTGTGGATGCATTGGTGGTAGTTTACCAAAATTCCCTGGATTCTGGGGAGGTCCCAGCAGATTGGAAAACTGCAAATGTAACGCCCCTATTTAAAATAGGAGGCAGACAAAAAGCAGGAAACTATAGACCAGTTAGCCTAACATCTGTGGTTGGGAAAATGTTGGAGTCCATTATTAAAGAAGCAGTAGCAGGATATTTGGAAAAGCAAAATTCGGTCAGGCAGAGTCAGCATGGATTTATGAAGGAGAAGTCCTGTTTGACAAATTTGCTGGAGTTCTTTGAGGATGTAAAGAACAGGGTGGATAAAGGGGAACCAGTGGATGTGGTGTATTTGGACTTCCAGAAGGCATTTGACAAGGTGCCACATAAAAGGTTACTGCACAAGATAAAAGTTCATGGGGTTGGGGGTAATATATTAGCATAGATAGAGGATTGGCTAACTAACAGAAAACAGAGAGTCGGGTTAAATGGTTCATTCTCTGGTTGGCAACCAGTAACTAGTGGGGTGCTGCAGGGATCAGTGCTGGGACCCCAAATATTTACAATCTATATTAATGATTTGGAAGAAGGGACTGAGTGTAACGTAGCCAAGTTTGCTGACGATACAAAGATGGGAGGAAAAGCAATGTGAGAGGAGGACACAAAAAATCTGCAAAAGGACATAGTCAGGCTAAGTGAGTGGGCAAAAATTTGGCAGATGGAGTATAATGTCAGAAAGTGTGAGGTCATGCACTTTGGCAGAAAAAAATCAAAGAGCAAATTATTATTTAAATGGAGAAAGATTGCAAAGTGCCACAGTACAGCGGGACCTGGGGGTACTTGTGCATGAAACACAAAAGGATAGTATGCAGGTACAGCAATGATCAGAAAGGCCAATGGTATCTTGGCCTTTATTGCAAAGGGGATGGAGTATAAAAGCAGGGAAGTCTTGCTACAACCATATAAGGTATTGGTGAGGCCACACCTGGAATACTGCGTGCAGTTTTGGTTTCCATATTTACGAAAGGATGTACTTGCTTTGAAGGCAGTTCAGAGAAGGTTCACTCAGTTGATTCCGGGGATGAGGGGGTTGACTTATGAGAAAGATTGAGTAGGTTGGGCCTCTACTCATTGGAATTCAGAGGAATAAGAGGTGCTCTTATCGAAATGTATAAGATTAAGAGGGGGCTTGACAAGGTGGATGCAGAGAGGATGTTTCCACTGATAGGGGAGGCTGGAACTAGAGCGCATGATCTTAGAATAAGGGGCTACCCATTTAAAACAGAGATGAGGAGAAATTTCTTCTCTCAGAGGGTTGTAAATCTGTGGAATTCGCTGCCTCAGAGAGCTGTGGAAGCTGGGACATTGAATAAATTTAAGACAGAAATAGAGAGTTTCTTAAATGATAAGGGGATAAGGGGTTATGGGGAATGGGCGAGGAAGTGGAGCTGAGTCCATGATCAGATCAGCCATGATCTTATTGAATGGCAGAACAGGCTCGAGGGGACGTATGGCCTACTCCTGCTCCTATTTCTTATGTTCTTATGTTTATGTTCTCTGAA
Source organism: Pristiophorus japonicus (assembly GCF_044704955.1). Lineage (NCBI taxonomy): Eukaryota > Metazoa > Chordata > Chondrichthyes > Pristiophoridae > Pristiophorus > Pristiophorus japonicus. Next base: position 102,968,784 of record NC_091984.1, on the reverse strand, counting down.
CACCACTATTTAAAAGTTTGTCACCATTTAAAAAATATTTTGTTTTTCTATTCTTCCTACCAAAGTGAATAACCTTACATTTCTTTATATTATACTCCATCTGCCACCTTATTGCCCATTCACTTTGTAGGTTCTTCCTCACAGCTTACTGTTACACCTAGCTTTGTATCATCGGCAAACTTGGATACATCACACATTGTGGCCAAGAGGACATTATGATGATCAGTTACAGATGGAAGGTAAGGTGTGGGACTAATGTTGTAAGGGGAATTGGGGTTGCGGTCACTGGGACTGCAGGCGAATGATTCCATCCCAGATATCCCAGTGTCAAAGGAGCTGTCTGGGATGCATCCTTCCATCTGATTTCTCCTCTTCTGCTTCTTTCTCTTCTGTGACTTCCTCTTCCATCTGCAAGCGGATGCTATAAATTTGAAATGACAGCATAAAATGCTTGAAATACTCAGCTTGTCTGGCAGAATCTTGATGTGAGATGTGAATTCTGTTTCTCACTCCACAGATATTGTGTGATCTGCTGAGTATTTGCACCATGTTCTGTCTTCTCAAAGGTCTTGATTTACCATCCGAGCCCTTGCAAGCATCTAGCAGCACTTCATACACACTTTAAAAACTTTTCACATCGAACAAATATATCTGAACAATGTGTGTGTGTCCCGTTAAGAGATGCAGCCATTGCCACTGTCATCCAGCTTGCATCCCAGTGCTGAATTCAGCGCCAGTGTCGAAGTTTGCACTTGTGACATTAAGTCGACATTGCATGCCGATTTACATCACACGCCACCATTTTGTTGGGGATGGAGCTGCCAGTTACCAGCAGTGCAAAGGACGAAACCAGCGGTCGTCTCGGGACTCAGCAGTAGCTGGTGAAAGAATAGTGGCCGTCGTTTTAGCACCATTTAATGGTGCTACCGAGTGGTGCTAATGCCATGAATTTCTAACCCACTACCTGGAGACTGAAATGTCAGCAGGTTGTACAAGTTTTCAACACCTCCAGTCACTTAACCATCAGAACATAAGTCAAGAAAATTGACATTAAGGGGAAAGATTAGGGTCGTTTGTGTAAGGTCCTTACTCTACAGTATGAAACCACACGAGGCACATTCTGGGGACAAGGTCACTCTGTGACCTTAACTCTTTATTCACAGGACTCCAAAGACATTGACGCTGCATGGAACTTCCCTTTTTATACCTGTGTGATCAGTTAAGGAGTGTCTCCCACAAGTTCACCCCTTGTGGTCATGGTGTGCGTCTAGGTTGAGTGTATACAGTAATACAGTGGTGTTACATTGTGGTTACATACATGACATCACCTCCCCCCGCCCCAAAGTCTTATTGGGATCATAGGTTTAGTCTTTCAGGTGGTCTACGCTCCCTCGTGGGACGCCGCAGTTGGGGCTCTGGTTGTTGGACACTGACGTGAGTGACTGTCACCTGTGGTGATTCCGGCCTGTCCGGGCTGACCTCAGGGACTGTGCATTCTTCTGATTGCTCTTGTTGCTCATTCACTGGCGGTGTTGTGAGCTCCATTTCATGGTATTCTTCAGGTTCCTCCGTGTCGATGCTGAACCTTTTTTTTACTTGGTCCAGATGCTTACGGCATATCTGACCATTGTTGAGTTTTACCACGATGACCCTATTCCCCTCTTTGTCAATTACAGTGCCCTCAAGCCATTTGGGCCCCATGGCGTAATACAGGATAATTTATTTCTATACATCTCCCCCTTGAGTTACGGTCATGGTACTCGTTTTGTGACTTGCGCTTGCCCTCAACTATGTCGATCAGGACTGGGTGAATGAGGAACAACCGAGTTTTGAGTGTCCATTTCATTAGTAGCTCTCCGGGCGGGACCCCCATGAGCGAGTGCGGTCGGGATCTATAGGCCAGCAGGAGACGCGATAGGCGGTATTGTAGGGAGGGTCCTTGAATCCTGAGCATACCTTGCTTAATGATTCGGACCACACGTTCTGCCTGGCCATTGGAGGCCGGCTTGAACGGTGCAGTCCTGACGTGGTTGATGCCATTGCCCGACATAAACTCTCGGAATTTGTAGCTTGTGAATTCCCATTATCACTAACCAGGATGTCCGGCAAGCCATGGGTTGCAAAGATCGCACGTAGGCTTTCCATGGTGGTGGATGACGTGCATGAATTCAGAATGATGCACTCGATCCATTTCGAATACGCATCTACCACAATAAGGAACATCTTACCCATGAATGGGCCCGCGTAGTCAACATGAATGCGTGACCATGGCCTGGTGGGCCAGGGCCACGGGCTGAGCGGGTCCTCCCTGGGGACATTACCCAGCTGGGCACACGTCGTGCACCTGCGAACACAGTGTTCCAGGTCTAAATCAATTCCAGGCCACCAAACGTGTAACCGGGCAATGGCCTTCATCAGCACAATGCCTGGGTGCTCGCTGTGGATTTCCCTGATGAATGCCTCCCTGTCCTTCTGGGGCATAACTACCCGGCTGCTCCATAGTCGGCAGTCGGCTTGGGTGGAGAGCTCATCCATCCGTCTGTGGAACGGTCTGACCTCCTCAGGGCATGCTCCGTGTGCGGGCGCCCAATCCCCAGTCAGGATACATTTCTTAATCAGGGATAGGAGGGGAACTCTGTTTGTCCAGATTTTGATCTGGTGGGCTGTGATGGGGGAGCCTGCGCTGTCAAAGGCATCGACAGCCATGACCATCTCGGCGCTTTGCTCCGCTGCCCCCTCAGTGGTAGCCAGTGGAAGCCTGCTGAGCGCGTCAGCACAATTTACAGTGCCAGGCCGGTGCTGGATGGAGTAGTCATAAGCAGCCAGTGTGAGAGCCCATCGCTGTATGCGAGCTGATGCGTTGGCATTGATAGCCTTGCTGTCTGACAACAGGGATGTTTATGGCTTGTGGTCCATCTCTAATTCAAAGTTCCTACCAAAGAGGTACTGATGCATTTTTTTTTACACAATAGACACATGCAAGCGCTTCCTTCTCGACCATCTCATATCCCGTTCTGATTGAGAGAGCGACCTGGAGGCATAAGCCACAGGTTGTAGTTGACCCTCAGCATTGCCCTGCTGCAACACACACCCAACCCCATAGGACGATGCATCACATGTCAGAACCAATTTTTTACAGGGATCGTACAGGGTCAACAACTTGTTTGAACAAAATAGGTTTCGCACCCGATCAAAAGACCGTTCCTGACAGTGCCCCCCAAAACCAATCGCAACCCTTACGCAGAAGCACGTGTAGCGGCTCCAACAACGTGCTCAAGTTCGGCAGAAAGTTCCCGAAATAGTTCAACAGTCCCAGGAATGAACACAACTCCGATGTGTTGCAGGGCCTGGGTGCTCGTCGAATCGCCTCTGTTTTAGATTCAGTGGGCCGAACCCCATCTGCAGCAACCTTCCTGCCCAGAAACTCAACCTCAGGAGCTAAGAAAACACATTTAGACTTCTTGAGTCGCAGGCCTACCCGTTCCAGTCAGCGTAGCATCTCCTCCAGGTTGTGAAGGTGTTCCTCGGTGTCTCAACCCATGATGAGGATGTCGTCCTGGAATACGATCGTTCCAGGAATGTATTTAAGCAGGCTTTCCATGTTTCGTTGAAAAATCGCGGCCGCTGATCGAATGCCAAACGGGCACCTGTTATAAACTAACAGTCCCTTGTGCGTGGTGATGGTGGTCAGTAGTTTAGATTTGTCAGCCAGTTCCTGGGTCATATAGGCTGAAGTGAGGTCCAACTTGGTGAACAGCTTGTCGCCTGCCAGCGTGGCGAAGAGGTCCTCCGCTCTCGGGAGCAGGTATTGTTCTTGTAGGGACACTCGATTGATGGTGGCCTTGTAGTCGCCACAGATCCTGACAGAGACATCCGCTTTTAGGACGGGAATGATGGGGCTCACCCAGTTGTTGAATTCAACAGGCGAGATGATGCCCTCTCTCAACAGCCGGTCCAATTCGCTCTCGATCTTTTCCCGCATCACATACGGCACCGCTCTGGCTTTGTGGTGCACTGGCCTGGCGTCCGGGGTGATGTGTATTACTATTTTAATGCCTTTGAAAGTCCCGACGCCAAGTTGGAATAGTGAATCGAATTGTTGTAGGACTTGTGAGCACAAACTTCGTTCCACAGATGACATTGGGTGAACATCCCCCCATTTCCAGTTCATCTCGGCTAACCAGCTCCTCCCCAACAGTGCGGGACCATTGTCCGGGACAATCCAGAGTGGCAGCCGATTCACTAACCCATTGTGTGTGACAGCCAACATTGCACTGCCTAGCATCGGAATGATTTCTTTAGTGTAAGTCCGTAATTGTGACTCAATACGTGCTAATTTGGGTCTACTGGCTTTAAGTGGCCATAGCTTCTCAAATTGCTGAACGCCCATGAGTGACTGGCTGGCCCCAGTGTCCAGCTCCATGTGTACAGGGATACCGTTTAATAAAACCCTCATCATCATTGGTGGCGTTTTGGTGTATGAACTGTGAATATTCGCCACATGGATCCGCTGAACCTCGGCGTCCATCGATTTCCCCAAAAGTCATCCTGCCTCAAAGAACCCTCTTCTGGTCCATCAGCCTCATATATTAGTCTGGTTGCAGACTTCCTGCACATTCGAGCTAAGTGGCCACTGAGATTGCAGTTCCTGCAGACAAACTGTTGAAATCTGCAAGATCTAGCTGAGTGTTTTCCCCCACACCTCCAGCATGCGTTAAAGTTTCCATTGTTGGGAACAAAGGGACTATGGCCAGGCATTCCGCGCTGACTGTACCTTTGACTGCTCTTAAGTACCCTATTAGTGGGTGTCAATGGGCCCATCCCGGGCCGCATTGTCCACTGTGATGGCGTGAATGTCCGTTCAGCCTGCCATTGTCTCTGTTGAAGTCCTTCTCTGGGGTCTATTGCTGCCTGGGGAGTGTCGGACTGCCCCTGCCTGCCTGCGGGGTTCTGAGTCACATTGGTGATGTTGACTCCCTGATCCATTGCCGCGTTAAGAGGTAGAATTGCGCGCGTATATTATTTTCGTCTCTTCCTCCCCCGCCATGAAAGTTTGAGCTAACAACGCCGCCGCTTCCAAGGTCAAATCCTTGGTCTCAATTAATTTGCGGAAAATTCCCGCATGACCGATGCCTTCGATAAAGAAGTCCCTTAGCATCTCCCCCCTGCAGGCGTCTGTGAACTTACAGAGGCTGGCCAAATGCCGGAGGTCTGCTACAAAGTCCGCTATGCTCTGTCCTTCAAGACGTCGGTGGGTGTTGAATCTGTGTCAGGCCATACGTATGCTACTCGTTGGTTTGAGGTGCTCCCCGATCAATTTGCTAAGTTCTTCAAAGGTTTTGTCCACCGTTTTTTCTAGTGCTAGTAAGTCCTTCATGAGCGCATGCGTCTTTGGTCCGCAGCTGGTCAAAAGATGAGCCCTTCGCTTGCATCCCCCAGCCATTCATTCGTAACGAAGCTTTGCTGAAGCCTCTCGACAAAATCGTCCCAGTCTTCCCCAACTCAATACCGTTCCTCTGTGCTACCGGTGGCCATTCTCGTGGGTCGTGAATTCCTGTTTCTCGTCGCCAATGTAAGGTCCTTACTCTACAGCATGAAACCACATGAGGCACATTCTGGGGACAAGGTCACTTTGTGACCTTAACTCTTTATTCACAGGACTCCAATGACGATGACCCTGCGTGGGACCTCCCTTTTTCACCTGTGTGATCAGGTAAGGAGTGTCTCCCATAAGTTCACCCCTTGTGGTCAAGGTGTGCATCTAGGTTGAGTGTATACAGTAATACACTGGTGTTACATTGTGGTTACATACATGACAGCTTGCGCCTTCCGGAATGGGGCGTAAATGGATTTTCGCCTGGGCACAGCGCTGCAAATGACTCCTGCTAAATTACACGAGTATATCGGCGGCAGTAACCAGTAGCGCCCTGCTCCGCTGCGCTGGCTATGACGACATCATCATAGTGCTCAGCAACCTGTTTTCGCCCGGGAGCAAAAATTTGGGGTGCCCCTGAAGCTGCGCTGGGTGCTGACAGCGACAGCTTCAGGGGCACTTACAGGGCTGTAGGCCACTTGCGGGGGTGCTAGTTAAAGGGGAGATGGTACTCGCAAGAAAAAAAAATCAGCTGATATACCGATTGCAGTCCATTGTATCATGGATCGTGAGGGTCCGTGCCGCGATCTAGCAGCTCAGCACTCTGATTGAGTGCTGGGCTGATACCACTGCACCTCGCTCCCCGGTGGTTCAGGTCGGGACCCGCAGAGTCGGCAGCTTGGCCCTCCTCTTTAATGAAGGGGAGGGCTCTTCTATGCGGCAGCGCTCCGTGACCCAGCGCACAGCATTGCACCCCTCTCCGATTGCTTCTGCCCTGATTGTGCCCCACAGAGCAAGTGGAGTGCGTTATTTTGCTTTAAGCTTGCTCTCGGCGGCGGTAACCCTAATATCGTGAGCGGATCAGGACTTTCGCGCCTGGCGCAGGAACTCCCACTGCGCAGCTGGTACCACCTCCAAACGGGGTGCTGTGCAATTCCCCCCGCCAAGCCTTTTTCTTCAAAATACAGTGGTGAAGATCAAAATTTCAGCAACTTTTTTTTGTTCTTTTGCATTTATCTGAGGTTTTATTTGAAACAATATTATTTGGGCCTTCTGTACTATATTGTACACCCAGATCCAACCATATAATAGCTCAGATTCTTTCTGATCAAAAAACATCTCCAGACTTTTAATTTATTTATTAATGCATCCATATTTTATGAAATATTAATTAATTCCATAAATCATTTTTTATTTATAAACTTAAGTGACGCCCGAAGTCCCATAGTGTTATCCACTGCCAAAGTTGAATAAAAAAGGGGGCTGAGTTAAATCCAGACACAGTAGTTAGGTGATACCAAGCTTGGGTTTTAAAAGCCTGCGGATTTTAATAAGGAAATGAAGACTGAGGGAAATACGGAGCCCTGTAGTTTTGAGGTCTTGGAAAAGAATGAGTTACAATAGGAGACAGAGGTTTTGAATGGCGGGCCGCTGTGTCACCAGCAGTAGTCTTGAAATAAATCATTAATGGGCAAGAGAATGCGATAGGGAAAGGGATGGCGATCAGTTCATTGTGATTGGGACATCGGGACAAGGAAGAGGCGGTGACCGTGAGAAGAGGTCGAAAGGGAGAATTGAGGCAGCGATTGAGAGGGGGTATTTGTAATGTAGAGCCAGGAGAAACGCTCCTCCACCTCCAGGCTCCACAATCAGATAAGTCTTTTTAACAAACGCATCTTTTTGGTGATGGCCTGTAGCAGTCCAATGGTTAGGCTGCATGCATACCTGGTTTTCCTGAACGCAGTCGGCGCCTTTTGCTCAGAGGCCCCTTATTTGCGGCTAACACCCGTTTGAGGCCGGTTTCAGGCAATGCTTCCTCAAATTTTTATTTGGGCTGAACGGACCATCCAAAATTCCACATATGCACAGTTTTTCCATTTAAAAGCCGGCTCACCAGCTATGCGGGACCTCAGCACACCTTACAGGAAACATTGGTTTCAGGTGCGGGCCCTGGATGTCTAGTTCTTTGTCTATACCAATATGACGGGTTGTACTTCCAGCTCGTAATGAACGTGTCCTTCCTGTCCGCCATATAGAGGCTTAGGTGTCCATTTAGCACCCAAAAAACGGGTACAGCGGAATCTAATTTCTAGGTCCATAAAAGATATGACAAAAATCAGATATTTTTGCCGTTCCTTTAAATTCAATCATAGTACAGAAGCGGTTTTAAAAATACACTGAATATCAGATCCCTATACCAAGCTTACTTCAATACAGTTGCAAGTTTCATCAGTTACACGTTGGCAAGAGTAATAATTTAAACTTAAACAAAGCTATATGATTGGTTCAGTTTGTAATAACTGACAGTTTCTTTTTAAATTTGAGTAGTGAGATATTCAAAATCCAGTAAGTCCTGCTAATTATTTTCTTAGTCAGTTGGAGAGAAACCTGAGAGTCCAATTTAAAACTTCCAGGAGATAGCTTAGATTAGAAAAGATTTTCACAAGGGTAAGAAATTCAAGGAAAATAAACACTATTTAAATGTTTATTATAAAGGGTTGGCTTAGTACTTAGTCCTGTGATTCTTTCATTATTTTGTCCACTGAAGGAATTAGATAATATACTTTCTATTGTAAATATATAACTATTATATGACAAAATATTGCCTTTTGTGAAATAAATTTTCTTAATTGTTTTAAAATTAAAATGTGGATTGAAAGTTCAAAGATAAGGGAAATATTACGAAGGCATAGAATTAGTCCAACAGCTAAATGCAATTAACAGACAAGGGGGGGTAATTTTAACTTTTGGAGGTGGCATAAAACAGCCGATATCAAATTGGTCACCCATTTTATATCCTGCCTGATCTTTCTTTCCATTGACTTCATTGGCAAAAAAAATCAGGATAGGTGTATAATAGGCAGCAAATCCGATATTGGCCAGTTTATACCATCGTCGAGAGTTAGAATTACCCCTGGGTTTTCTGTTTCATTATCCAAGTCATGTTATTGAAAGCTTACTTAGATCTTGAGGCTACATTAGACACACTCAAAGATATGGGAAATTGGGAGTCAGTCGTTAAAGTAATTTAAGATACACAACCCAAAATAATTTAGGGTAAGAAGGGTAGAAAAAATGTAACAGAAGGTACTTGTATGAGGTCTATGGATGGATTTACTTGATGGGCCAAATGACTTTTTCCCCTTCCATGCTACTTTATGTACGTCATCGGATCACAAGAATAATTATCATAGAATCATAGAATGATACTACAACAACAACTTGCATTTATATAGGGCCTTTAACATAGTAAAATGTCCCAAGGCACTTCACAGGGCCGTTATCAAACAACATTTGACACCGAACCACATAAGGAGATATTAGGGCAGATGACCAAAACCAGATCACAACAACTCACTGTTTAAAAACTGTTTCCTCATATCGCCTCTGGTTCTTTTGCCAATCACCTGAAATCGTTGTCCTCTGGTTACCCACCCTTCCGCCATTGGAGACAGTTTCTCCTTATTTACTCTATCAAAATCATTCTCCAGTGTCTCCACATAACTGAAGTTCCTGATCTCTGGTACCATTCTGCACCCTCTGTAAGACCTTGACATCCTTCATAAAGCATGGTGCCCAGAATTGAACACAATACTCCAGTTGAGACCTAACCAGTGTTTTACAAAGATTTAGCATAACTTCTTTGCTTTCGTACTCTATTATTCTACAGGTACAACCTCCGAAATCCGGAGTTCCAAAAACCGGAATGTTCTGAAAACCGGACTTTTTAAAAACGGCGCATGAGTCGCCCGGAATCCGGAAATCTGTTCCAAAAACCGGACATTAAGGGCAAGACAACCCATGGGTTTTTATTAAGATTGGTAGACTTACCCACGGTATGAGGAGGATATCAAATGAAGAAGATCAGAGCTGCAAAACTTCAAATTTTAGAGTACTGAAGCAAGGAGTCGTGCAAAGTACACATTCCAAGCACCTTCACAACAACCTCGGGTGCGGAGTTTGAGGCGGGCAATTTGTGGAGGTGTGACGGTGATTTTCCAGGATCAAGAGGGTGTAGATGAGCCACGGCGTCCTCGCTGGGAACCTCTCCGCATTCCCCATTCGAATCGTTCCCACTTTCGCTGCCGCTGCCGAAAGAAACCAGAGCGTCGATCGCTGACATTTTGGAGCCCACTTGTTAAAATACGTGTCCTTGCAGATCGGCAAAATTTGAGGAACATTCGGGTTAAAGTCAAACGACAAAGGACAGCAGCTTCATTGCGATGGCTTCGCTTTTAAATTTTGCGTATTTCTATTGGCTCAATCTTGTATTACCTTGGATTTCGGTGAAGCTTTTTCTTTTCTTATTTACTACAGAAAACCTGGCCTCGGGGTTTCTGGATTCGGGATGTCGGATTTATGTTCCAAAATCCAGAAAAATCCGAAAACCGGAATGGTCTCGGTCCCGAGGTTTCCGGATTTCGGAGGTTGTACCTGTATTAATAAAGCCAAGGATCCCATATGCTTTTTTAACAGCCTTCTCAACTTATCCTGCTACTCTCAAAGATTTGTGAACGTACACTCCAGGTCTCTCTGTTAATGCACCCGCTTTAAAATTGTACCATTTATTTCATATTTCCTCTCCTCATTCTTCCTACCAACATGTATCACTGCATACTTCTCTGTGTTAAAATTAATCTGCCATGTGTCTGCCCATTTCACCAATCAGTCTATGTCCTCCTGAAGTCTATTATCCTCCTAAATGTTCACCACATTTCTGAGTTTCGTATCATCTGCAAACTTTGAAATTATGTCCTGTATACCCAAGTCCGGTTTGTTAATATATATCAAAAAGAGCAGTGTTCCTAATACTGGCCCCTAGGGAACACCACTGTATACCCCACTCCAGTGTGAAAAATAACTGCTCACCACTACTCTTTGCTTTCTGTCCCTTAGTCAATTTTATATCCATGTTGCCAATGTCCTTTTAATTCCATTGGCTTTAATTTTGCTAACAAGTCTATTATGTGGTAGGTTATCAAAATGCCTTTTGAGAGTCCATGTACACATCAACCACATTACTCTCATCAAACCTTTCCATTACTTAATCAAAGATTTTGACCAAGTTAGTCAAACACGATTTATCTTTAACAAATTGTGCTCACTTTTATTTATCAGTCCATACTTTTCCAAATGACAATTCATTTTGTCCCAGATTTATGGGCTAGAACCTCCACTTTTGTGCTTATCGCCCAAAAATGGGCAATACTTCCAGCGTGGGCGGTAAAAAAGGGTTTTCAAATCGGCAGCTTCTCGCCCATACTCAAAGCACCTAGTCTCCATTTTTGAAAATGGCTGTTACCGTGAGCGATATGAAATGGGCGTTAGCGTTAATTTTTTTTGACCTTCTGCCGTAAAGTGTCGCCGTCCTTAGCAACAGCATGGCAATGCTCGATTCCCGTGATTCAGGAGGTCAAGGGTCATCATGACATGCGCAGAAGAGGAGACACAGAGAGAGGGAGCTGAGAGGGACTGAAAGCGTGTGTGGCTGTGGTGTGTGCTTGTTTGGCTGTTGTGGGAGGCATGAGGGAGATTCACCAGCAGCAAAAAGCCTACTAAGCACCAAGAACATAGTTGGCACCGAGTTTTTGTCCAACAAAAAAGATATAACATGGAAGGGATGGAGAAGGCCCTGGAGCTGGTAGCCAGGAACACTGGTGGCAGAGGGCTCCCAGTGGTCCTGGAGCGCGGCACTGCACCCCAAGATGCCGCACCCCCATTGACAACCACACATGAGAGCCAGCAGCAACATCTTGCTTCTGGCTTGGAGCACGTTCCCACCTCGGGACAGTCCTCTCCGTATCCGTCCAAGCAGCGTTTCGGCCGTCACCCCCGCAATGAAGCATCGCCTGAGGAGCTCCTCGGCCACGCGGCTTGGAGTCAGGAGGGGAAGGGGAAGGGGTATAGGTGGGGAGGAGAAGCGGAGGGGGGCAGGGAGGGAAGGGTTGGTTTGTACAGAAATACTGATGATTTCAGACTAATGTTCGGTTTAAATGTTTTTTATTTAACAAAACCTTGCAGCGCATTGGCTCAGATAGCTGCATCATTACACGCTGGTGATTCCTTAACATCAAAGGGTATAAGTACACTTAACGTCAATCAACTTAAATGTTAACTGTCACCAAGGTGATGCCCACCATTGATGTATGACCTGCACACCCAGCAGTGTGTCAGCCTTGTAAATAACACCAATGTTCTTTCAGGCAAAGCGATCATTGATGAGCTCCTGATGTAAGGCTCTTGCAGATATTATGCCACCACAGGCCCTTTCATGCGGTCTACAGGGGGCGGGGGCATGGCTTCAGTGTCAGTCTGATTGGGCCGATGTTAGCGTCCGTCTCCTTGTCCTCCTCTTCCTCTCTCTAGTGAGGTGGACTAAGAAACTCATCAAGCAATTCTTGTCCCCTCCTGATAGCCAAATTGTGCAGTATGGAGCGCACCACCACGAATTGAGCTACCTGCTCAGGGTGGTATTGGAGCTCGCCCCCTGAGTGGTCCAGGCATCTAAAGCGCTGCTTCAGCACTCCAATGGTTTTCTCCACAATATTGCGAGTTGTTCTGTGGCTCTCATTGTATCGCCTCTCGGCTTCGGTGTGGGTGTCACGCAGGGGGTTTATCAGCCAGGTGGCGAGGCCATATCCTCTGTCACCAAGCATCCAGCATTGACCTTGTGGCTGATTGTTAAACAAGTCAGATACAGTGCTTTCACACAGGATGTGAGCATCATGGGAAATGTAGCATTCACTGCCATTATAATTTGCTGGTGGTTGACAACCAGTTGGACATTCAGGGAGTGGAATCCCTTGCGGTTCCTGAAAACTTCTGCATCCTGAAAAGGTGCCCGAATCGCGATGTGCGTACAGTCTATTGCTCCCTGCACCTTGGGGAAGTTTGCAATTCTGGAGAATCCTAGAGCCCTCTCACTCTGTACCTCCCTGGTCATAGGGAAGCTGATCAAGCCACTTCTGCATGTGTATAGGGCTTCAGTGAACTGTCTAATGCAGCGATGTGTGCCATGCTGAGAAAGTCCGCAAATGTCTCCAGCTGTGGCCTGAAAAGAACCCGACGCGTAGAACAACAGTGCCGCGGTGACTTTGACCTCAACAGACAGAGCAGTACTGATGGTGCTGGCAGGCTGCAGATCTGCGCTTTTCATCTGGTATACCTGTGATAACCTCTTTGTGGAAGCGCAGTCTCCGAAGGCAGGCAAGTCATGGTAAGAATGCTTCTCCTTGTATTTGCGGAGGATGTAACGTCTGGTCCTCCTCATCAGTCTGTCACGCCTTACATTGGGCACATAATGCAGTGGAGCGTACCTTCGGCGATCTCGAGTCTGCTGCATGTAATTGGTCACCAAGAGAGGGTGAGAAAGGACAGGCCCCATTGCAGTAGCTCCACCGATTGGTCACAAACAAGGAATGTACTGACGAAGACACCTATTCAATTCCAATTGGTCACATTATGGTCACAATGTTTGTAGAGATGTTCACATCAACTCCAACGACCTGCGACGTACATCGGAACTCCGCCAAGGTTGAAGCACAGCAGCCTTTTAAAGGATGTGACATGTAATCTCGAACATGGCGTCCATAACGCTGTGATTAGTCCGGTTAGTTCCACTTTTTCTGGGATGCATCCCATCCTGACCATGTGACTTTTCTACTTTGAGGTTTTACGTACCTCCTCATTTTCTATTTTTATCCTCTCCAATATTGCTACAGAACAGTCTCTTCCTTTACTGCTACATTGGCAGCATCCTATTCTTTAGTGAAGACAGGTCCAAATGTGTTTATACAAGACTTTTGGGTTCCTTTTTATGTTTTGCTCTAATCTATTCTCACACTCTCTCTTTGCCCTTCTTATTCCCTTTTTTTAGATCCCTTCTGTACTTTCTATATTCAGCTTGGTTCTCTACTGTATTTTGAATCTTACAATAGCCATAAACCTCATTTTTCTGTCTCATTTTAACATCTATTATCTTTAGTCGTCCAGGGAGCTCTAGCTTAAGATGCTGTTCCTTTCTTCTTCAAGTAAATGTGTCTACTCTGTACCTGAACCATCTCCTCTTTGAAGGCGCCCATTGTTCAATTACTTTTTTGCCTACTAATATTTGATTCCAATCCACCTGGGCCAGATCCCTTTTCAACTCACTGAAATTAGCCCTCCTCCAGTTAAGTATTTTTACATTTGATTGTACATTGGTCTTTTTCCCATAAATATTCTAAACCTGATATTACAATCACTGTTCCCCAAATGCTCTTCCAATGAAACATGCTCCACTTGCCCCACTTCATTTCCCAAAACTACATCCAGAACTGCTTCCTTCCTCGTTGGGCTGGAAACACACTGATCAAGAAAGTTCTCTTGTACACATTTCAGGAATTCCTCCCCCCTCTTTGTTACTATCAAAGTCTATATTAGGATAATTGAGGTCACCCATTAAAATTTACCAGCAGATTTGATCCTCTATCTGCATCCCATTATTCGGTGGCCTACAGTATACACCCAGTAGCGTAATAGCTCCTCTATTGTTCTTTAATTCTAACCAAATAGATTCTGTGCGCAAAATTCAAATCTGTAGCACCCGTTTTTTGGTTGCTACGAGGGCCCTTAGGGGTCCAAAATGGCGTCCACAGTACGCATGCACAGTTCTGGTGCGAGTTGTGTTGGACACCATATTGGTGAGGATGTGAGCGTGCATGTGCAATGAGCATCTGTCAAAAGTATGCAGAGCAGGCAGATCATGACGTCAATCAGCATGTAATATTGATTTGATAGCAGCGCTGCCATTTTGGATCTCAACGCTCCAGCTAACACCTTCTCTTAAACTCACACAGCTGAACATGCATTCAGCAACAGGAAGGACCCCTACCAGCGCTATTTAAAGGGATCATCAACTACTAACAGGTTAGTTGCTGATTGATTTCTACTGGCTGTTGCTCCAATTGTACAATTGTTTAGTGCTTTCTAGAGTTGTTTAAAGTTGCTAAAATCTACAGGGAGTGATTCAGCAGGTGCTGAAGGACTTTGTCCTCACTACAAGTCTTTTGCACAAATCTGTTGCTCCCAGACATGATGCAGTAGTAGGTATTCCCTTTGGAATACAGCATGACTGAGAGAATGAACGGAAGCAATGCAGAGCAGACATGCTGCTAGAAGAGGGAGGAGAGGGAGATGAGCTCACAGCAAGAGGCCATATCCGGCCAGGCTGCTCAAGGAGCAATTCTCCTACATGAACCTCAGTGAGGAACAATGTGTGAGACATCTGTGCTTCAGTAAGGACGTCCTCATTGATATCTGCTACCTGCTGCAGCCACAACTGCAACCTCAGAGCAGGGCAACGCTCAATTCCCGCAATTCAGGGGGTCAAAGGTCATCATGACATGCGCAGAAGAGCAGACACAGAGAGTGGGAGCTCAGGGGCACTCGAAGTGTGTGTGTCTGTGGTGTGTGCTTGTCTGGCTGTTGTTGGAGGCACGAGGGAGATTCACCAGCAGCAAAAAGTCTACTAAGCACATGGAGCTGAATACCGGAGCTAGCCAGTCACCCATGAGCGCCCAACAATTTGAGAAACTATGGCCACACAGAGCTAGCAGGCCCAAATTGGAACGCATTGAGACAAAGCTGCGTACGTACACCAAAGAGATCATCCTAGTGCTGGGCAGTGCAAACTTGGTGGTAATGCATAATGGATCACAGAACCGGCTGCCACTCTGGATTGTTCCGGGAAATGGCCCCACGCTCTTTGGGAGGAGTTGGGCTAGCTGAGATGAATGGGAAATGGGGGGATGTGCACGCCATTTCATCCGTGGAGCGAAGTTCATGCTCGCAGGTATTGCAAAAATTCGAGTCACTCTTTCAACTCGGTGTCGGAACGTTCAAGGGCACCAAAGTAGTGATACACATCACTCCGGATGCCAGACCAGTGCACCACAAAGCCAGAGCGGTGCTGTACGTGATGCATGAAAAAATTGAAAGTGAACTGGACAGGCTGCTCAGAGAGGGCATAATTTCGCCCGTTGAATTCAGCGACTGGGCAAGTCCCATTGTTCCCGTCCTCAAAGCAGATGGCTCAGTCAGGATTTGTGGCGACTACAAAGCCACGATCAACCGAGTGTCACTGCAAGACCATAGAAACATAGAAACATAGAAAATAGGTGCAGGAGTAGGCCATTCGGCCCTTCGAGCCTGCACCACGATTCAAAGAGTTCATGGCTGAACATGCAACCTCAGTACCCCATTCCTGCTTTCTCGCCATTCCCCTTGATCCCCCTAGTAATAAGGACTACATCTAACTCCTTTTTGAATATATTTAATGAATTGGCCTCAACAACTTTCCATGGTAGAGAATTCCACAGGTTCACCACTTTCTGGGTGAAGAAGTTTCTCCTCATCTCGGTCCTAAATGGCTTACCCCTTATCCTTAGACTGTGACCCCTGGTTCTGGACTTCCCCAACATTGGGAACATTCTTCCTGCTTCTAACCTGTCATAGAAACATAGAAACATAGAAAATAGGTGCAGGAGTAGGCCATTCGGCCCTTCTAGCCTGCACCGCCATTCAATGAGTTCATGGCTGAACATGCAACTTCAGTACCCCATTCCTGCTTTCTCACCATACCCCTTGATTCCCCTAGTAGTAAGGACTTCATCTAACTCCTTTTTGAATATATTTAGTGAATTGGCCTCAACAACTTTCTGTGGTAGAGAATTCCACAGGTTCACCACTCTCTGGATGAAGAAATTCCTCCTCATCTCGGTCCTAAATGGCTTCCCCCTTATCCTTAGACTGTGACCCCTGGTTCTGGACTTCCCCAACATTGGGAACATTCTTCCTGCATCTAACCTGTCTAACCCCGTCAGAATTTTAAATGTTTCTATGAGGTCCCCTCTCATTCTTCTGAACTCCAGTGAATACAAGCCCAGTTGATCCAGTCTTTCTTGATAGGTCAGTCCCGCCATCCCGGGAATCAGTCTGGTGAACCTTCGCTGCACTCCCTCAATAGCAAGAATGTCCTTCCTCAGGTTAGGAGACCAAAACTGTACACAATACTCCAGGTGTGGCCTCACCAAGGCCCTGTACAATTGTAGCAACACCACCCTGCCCTTGTACTCAAATCCCCTCGCTATGAAGGCCAACATGCCATTTGCTTTCTTAACCGCCTGCTGTACCTGCATGCCAACCTTCAATGACTGATGTACCATGACACCCAGGTCTCTTTGCACCTCCCCTTTTCCTAATCTGTCAACATTCAGATAATAGTCTGTCTCTCTGTTTTTACCACCAAAGTGGATAACCTCACATTTATCCACATTATACTTCATCTGCCATGCATTTGCCCACTCACCTAACCTATCCAAGTCGCTCTGCAGCCTCATAGAATCCTCCTTGCAGCTCACACTGCCACCCAACTTAGTGTCATCCGCAAATTTGGAGATACTACATTTAATCCCCTCGTCTAAATCATTAATGTACAGTGTAAACAGCTGGGGCCCACAGCAAAGAACCTTGCGGTACCCCACTAGTCACTGCCTGCCATTCTGAAAAGTCCCCATTTACTCCTACTCTTTGCTTCCTGTCTGACAACCATGTCAGCACACTACCCCCAATCCCATGTGCTTTAACTTTGCACATTAATCTATTGTGTGAGACCTTGTCGAAAGCCTTCTGAAAGTCCAAATATACCACATCAACTGGTTCTCCCTTGTCCACTCTGCTGGAAACATCCTCAAAAAATTCCAGAAGATTTGTCAAGCATGATTTCCCTTTCACAAATCCATGCTGACTTGGACCTATCATGTCACCTCTTTCCAAATGCGCTGCTATGACATCCTTAATAATTGATTCCATCATTTTACCCATTACTGATGTCAGGCTGACCAGTCTATAATTCCCTGTTTTCTCTCTCCCTCCTTTTTTTAAAAGTGGGGTTACATTGGCTACCCTCCACTTGATAGGAACTGATCCAGAGTCTATGGAATGTTGGAAAATGACTGTCAATCCGTTATTTCCAAGGCCACCTCCTTAAGTACTCTGGGATGCAGTCCATCAGGCCCTGGGGATTTATCGGCCTTCAATCCCATCAATTTCCCCAACACAATTTCCCGACTGATAAGAATTTCCCTCAGTTCCTCCTTCTTACTAGACCCTCTGACCCCTTTTATATCTGGAAGGTTGTTTGTGTCCTCCTTTGTGAATACCAATACCCGCTCCCGAGAGCGGAGGACCTTTTTGCCACGCTAGCAGGTGGTAAGCTGTTCACGAAGCTGGACCTCACTTCAGCCTACATAACTCAGGAACTGGCTGAAGAATCCAAGTTTCTGACCACCATCACGACACACAAAGGATTATTTGTTTACAATAGGTGCCCGTTTGGCATTCGTTACGCAGCGGCTATCTTTCAGCGAAACATGGAAAACTTGCTCAAGTCCATCCCTGGAACGATCGTGTTCCAAGACGACATCTTTATAACGGGTCGAGACACTGAGGAACATCTCTGCAACCTGGAGGAGGTGCTACGCCGATTGGAACGGGTAGGCCTGCGGCTGAAAAAGGCTAAGTGTGTGTTTTTGGCCCCAGAGGTCGAGTTCCTGGACAGGAGGGTTGCCGCAGACGGGATCCGGCCCATTGAATCAAAAACTGAGGCGATTCGCTGGGCGCCCAGGCCCGGCAACAAGTCGGAGTTGTGATCGTTCCTGGGACTCTTGAACTATTTTCGGAACTTCCTGCCGAATTTAAGCACATTGTTGGAGCCGTTATACATGCTCCTCCGTAAAGGTTGTGAATGGTCTTGGGGGGATTGTCAAGAATGGGCTTTCGATAAGGCGAGGAACCTGCTGTGTTCCAACAAACTGTTGATTTTGTATGACCCCTGTAAAAAACTGGTTTTAACATGTGATGCGTCATCCTACGGGGTTGGGTGTGTTTTACAGCAGGGTAACGATGACGGCCGACTCCAACCGGTGGCTTACGCCTCCAGGTCGCTCTCCCAGGCAGAGCATGGATACGGCATGGTCGAGAAGGAGGCACTCGTGTGTGTGTACGGTGTGAAAAAGATGCACCAGTACCTTTTCGGTAGACGGTTCGAGCTAGAGACGGACCACAAGCCGTTAACATCCCTGTTGTCCGACAGCAAGACTGTCAACGCTAATGCGTCAGCTCGCATATAGCGATGGGCCCTCATGCTGGCTGCGTATGACTACACCATACGGCACCGGCCAGGCACCAAAAATTGCGCTAACGCGCTCAGCAGGCTCCGACTGGCCACCACTGAGGGGACGTCGGAGCAGAGCAGCGAGATGGTCATGGCCGTTGAGGCTTTTGACATTGCGGGCTCCCCCATCACAGCCCGCCAGATCAAACCCTGGACCAACAGGGACCCCCTCCTATCCATGATAAAGAAATGTGTCCTGACTGGGGACTGGGTGCCTGCACACAGGGCATGCCCCGAGGAAGTCAGGCCGTTTCAGAGACGGATGGATGAACTCTCCGTCCAAGCTGACTGCCTGTTATGGGGCAGCCGGGTAGTCATGCCCCAGAAAGGAAAGGAAGCGTTCATCAGGGAACTCCACAGTGAGCACCCTGATATCGTGTTAATGAAGGCCATTGCCCGGTCACATGTGTGGTGGCCGGGGATTGACTCAGACCTGGAACACTGGGTTTGCAGTTGCACAACGTGTGCCCAGCTGGGCAATGCCCCAGGGAGACCCCACTCAGCCCGTGGCCTTGGCCCACCAGGCCATGGTCACGTATTCATGTGGACTATGCGGGCCCGTTCATGGGAAAAATGTTCCTGATCGTTGTCGATACATACTCGAAGTGGATCGAGTGCATCATATTGAACTCGTGCACGACATCCATCACTGTGGAGAATCTGCGTATGGTTTTTGCGACCCACGGTTTGCCGGACATCCTGGTCAGCGATAATGGCCCGTGTTTCACCAGCCATGAATTCCAGGAGTTTATGTCGGGCAATGGGATCAAGCATGTCCGGACAGCGCCATTCAAGCTGGCCTCCAATGGCCAGGTGGAACGGGCGGTCCAAGTCATAAAGCAGGGCATGCTACGCATCCAAGGACCCTCCCTTCAGTACCGCCTATCGCGCCTCCTGCTGGCCTATAGCTCCCGGCCGCACTCGCTCACGGGAGTCCCGCCAGCGAAACTCCTCATGAAATGCACGCTCAAGAGGCAGCTGTCCCTTATTCACCCAGTCCTGGCAGACATTGTTGAGGGCAAGCGCCAGTCCCAAACCGAGCTCCATGATCGAGGCTCAAGGGGGAGGTGTATAGAAATAGATGACCCGGTATTTGTTCTTAACCATGCTTTGGGACCCAAATGGCTTGAGGGCACTGTAATTGTCAAAGAAGGAAACAGGATCATGATGGTCAGACTAAACAATGGGAAGATATGCCGCAAACACTTGGACCAAGTAAAGACAAGGTTCAGTGCAGACACGGAGAAACCGAAAGAAGAGCATGATGAGATAGCACCCACACCACTGCCAGCGTACAAGCAACAAAGACAACCCTCAGCATGCACAGCCCCTACGGCCAGCCCGGACAGGCCGGTATCACCTCAAGTGACAGAGACGCGTGCTGAGGCTCAGCCACCAGAGCCACAACTGCGACACTCCACGAGACAACGCCGACCACCCGATAGACTTAACCTCTGAAACTAAAAGACCTAACGGGGGAGGTGATGTCATGTATTTCACTATCTTGCAATGACTATAAGTATGTAACTGTAACTCATGCATACTGTACCTGTACCCTTGTAATGCACACCCTGACCACAGGGAGTGAGCTCCTCACCTGGGCTTCCAGGTATAAAAGGGGAGGTCCCACCCAGGATCAGCACTCTTTAGTCCTGGGAATAAAGTGAAGGTCACAGAGTGACCGTGTCTGAGATATCCATGCCTCGTGTGAGTTTATAACAAGGTGCAGAGACACAACACCATCTGCACTTGAGCCACCATGACAAACCAAAGGATGGCTACTGTGCAACAAGAACAAAAGAACATAAGAAATAGGAGCAGATGTAGGCCATCTGGCCCCTTGAACTTGCTCCATCATTCAATAAGATCATTAAAAAAAAAAAAAAAAATAAGATCATGGCTGATCTGATCTTGGCCTCAACTCCACTTCCCTGCCCTCTCCCCATAATCCTTGACTCGCTTAGCTCCCAAAAATCCGTCTATCTCCACCTTAAATATATTCAATGACGCAGCCTCCACAGCTCTCTGGGCTAGAGAATTCCAAAGACTCACGACCATCTGAGAGAAGAAATTCCTCCTCATTTCTGTTTTAAATGGGCGATTCCTTAGTCTGAGACTATGCCCCCAGTTCTAGATTCCCCGACGAGAGGAAACATTCGCTCTGCATCTACCCTGCGAAGCCCCCTCAGAATCTTATACGCTTCAATAAGATCACCTCTCAATCATCTAAACTCTAATGAGTATAGGCCCAACCTGCTCAACCTTTCTTCATATGACAACCCCTTCATCTCAGGAATCAACCTCGTGAACCTTCTCTGATCTGCCTCCAATGCAAGTATATCCTTCCTTAAATAATAGCTAATTTTGCTAAGTTAAGGAGTGATTTGGCCAATGTGGACTGGAAACAGCTACTTGTAGGTAAATCAGTGTCGGAATAGTGGGAGGCATTCAAGGAGGAGATCAGGAAAGCTCAGGCCAAACATGTGCCCTTAAAGAAAAAGGGTGGGAATAATAATTCTAGAGTCCCCTGGATGTCGAGGGACATACAGGGAGGATAAAGAAAAAAAGGGAAGCTTACCGACGGCTAAATACTAGAAAATCTTTGGAGGAATATAGAAAATTAAGAGGCAAAATTAAAAAGGATATTAGGAATGCTACGGGACAGCATGAAAAATTATTGGCTAGTAAAATTAAGAAAAACCCAAAGATGTTCTATCAATATATTAAGAGTAAGAGGGTAACTAAAGAAAGGGTAGGGCCTATTAGAGACCATGAGGGTAATCTTTGTGAGGAGGCGGAAGATGCTGGTAAGGTTCTTAATGAATATTTTGTATTTGTTTTCGCAAAGAAAAGGGGCAATGCAGATACTGCTATCGAGGAGGAATGTGATATTCTGAATGAAATAAACATAGTGAGAGAAGTATTAGGGGGTTTAGCAGCTTTGAAAGTAGATAAGTCCCAAGGCCTGGATGAAATGCATCCCAGGCTGTTGAGCGAAGTAAAAGAGGAAATAGCAGAGGCCTTGACCATCATTTTCCAGTCCTCTTTGGATTTTGGCATGGTGTGGGAGGATTGGAGGACTGATAATGCGGTGCCCTTGTTTAAGAAGGGAGAAAGGGATAGGCCGAGTAATTACAGGCCTGCCAGCCTAAACTCAGTGGTCGGAAAATAATTGGAAAAAATCCTGAAAGACAGGATAAATTTACATTTGGAAAGGCAAGGATTAATTAGGGACAGTCAGCACGGATTTGTTGCAGGAAGATCGTGTTTGAATAACCTGATTGAATTTTTTGAGGAGGTAATCAAGAGGATCGATGAGGGTAGTGCGTACATGTAGTGTATTTGGACTTTAGCAAAGCTTTTGATAAGGACCCACATGGTAGACTGGCCATGAAGGTTAAAGCCTATGGGATCCAGGGCAAAGTGGCAATTTGGATCCAAAATTGGCTTAGAGGTAGGAAGAAAAGGGTAATGGTAGATGGATGTTTTTGTGACTGGAAGGATGTTTCCAGTGGGGTTCCGCAGGGCTCTTGATTTTTGTGGTATATATCAATGATTTAGCTTTGAATATAGGGAGTATGATTAAGAAGTTTGCAGATGACACTAAAATTGGCTGTGTGATTGATAATTGTCATGTATTCAACTGTCATTGTAACCCATGTATAAGCTGACCGAAGTTGTATACCTTGAGAACACTGACCACAGGGGGCGAACTTGTGGGAGACACTCCTAACCTAGATTTTCAGGTATAAAAGGGGAAGCTCCACCCACCTCTGCCTCTTGAGGTCTTGGTAATAAAGGTAACTGGTCACAGAGTGATCTTTTCTCAAATATGGGCCTCGTATGCATTTATACTGTATAGTAAGGACATATTATTGGCGACGGACAACTGGGATTTAAACCACGCGAGCATGGCCACTAACAGCACAGAAGAGAGGTACTGTATTGGTGATGATTGGGACGACTTTATTGAGAGACTACAGCAAAGTTTTGTCACTAAGGAATGGTTGGGACAGGATTTGGCCGACAAACGCAGGGCTCATATCCTGATGGTTTGTGGATCCAGAACATACTCCCTGATGAAGGACCTTCTAGCACCAGAGAAGCCGGCGGACAAGATGTTCGAAGAGCTCAGTAAGTTAATCGGGGAACACCTCAAACCGGCGAGCAGCATGCACATGGCGAGACACCGGTTTTACACGCACCGGCGGTGAGAAGGGCAAAGCGTTCCAGACTTCGTGGCAGATCTCCGGCGACTGGCGAGCCTATATAAGTTCCCAGATGCATGCAGAGCAGAGATGCTGCGAGACCTTTTTATTGAGGGCATCGGGCACGCTGGGGTTTTCAGGAAACTGATTGAGACCAAAGACTTGACCTTGGAAGCGGCGGCTATGGTAGCCCAGACAATTATCTCAGGGGAGTAAGAGACCAGAATGATTTATGGCAAAAAACTTGGCTCAAATGCAGCAAACGACCAGGGAGTCAACATTGTTAACGCGGCACACAGTTCTCTAGTCAGACAAGGGCAATCGGACATGCCCCAGCATGCAGTCGAACCCAAAGGGAGAATTCAACAGGGAGAATGAATGGCTAGCTGAACGGCGATTCATGCCATCGCAATGGACAATGCGGCCAGTAATGGGGCCATCAACACCTGTTAATGGTGTCCTCAAGGACAGTTACAGAGACAGTCAGAGACATTCGACTGGTAATAGACCTTTTGTTTCCAACAACGGGGCCTCCAGCTCATGCTGGAGGTGTGGAGGCAAACACCCAGCCAGAGCTTGCAGGTGTCAGCAATATACCTGCAGAAACTGCAACATCAGCGGTCACTTGGCACGTATGTGCAGGAAGCCTGCAGCCAGGTTGATGTACTAGGAGGACGGGCCTCATGTAAGCCCATGAAGCCAAAAGAAAACTGGGGGAAATCGCTGGAAGCTGAAGTTCAGCAAGTTCACGTGGAGCACACATACAGTTCATATACTCCAGGACGCCACCGATAATGATGAAAGTGCTCCTCAATGGTATCCCAGTATTAATGGAGCTAGACACAGGGGCCAGCCATCCCTGATGAGTATCAAACAGTTCGAAAGGTTGTGGGTGTCCAAGGCCAGGAGGCCAAAACTATTGCCCATTGACGCACTGCTAGGGACATATACAAAGGAGATCATTCCGATGCTAGGCAGTGCGACGGTAGTCGTGACCCATAAAGATTCGGAGAACAGGTTTCCACTCTGGATTGTCCCGGGGGACGGTCCCGCACTACTGGGGAGGAGTTGGCTTGCTGTCATGAACTGGAAATGGGGCGATGTCAATGCAATTTCTTCTGTGGAGCGAGTATCATGCTCACAGGTCCTGGACAAATTTGACTCATTATTTCAACCCGGCATCGGTACTTTCATGGGGATTAAGGTAGTGATTCACATAAACCTGCACGCCAGGCCAGTATACCACAAGGCCAGAGTGTGATGCGGGAAAAGATAGAATGCGAATTGGACCGCCTGTTGAGGTAAGACATCATCTCGCCAGTCGAATTCAGTGACTGAGCGAGCCCGATTGTGCCGGTGCTCAAGGCGGATGGGTCGGTCAGGATATGTGGCGATTACAAGGCCACCATCAATCAGGTGTCACTCCAAGACCAGTACCCGCTACCGAGAGCGGAGGAGACGCTATCCAGTGGCAAACTTTTTTCAAAATTGGACCTGACCTCAGCTTACATGACCCAAGAGCTGGCGAGTGAGTCGAAGAAGCTGACCACCATCACGACACACAAGGGGTTGTTTGAGTAGAACAGATGTCCGTTCGGGATTCGCTCGGCCACCGCGATCTTTCAGCGAAATATGGAAAGCCTCCTCAAGTCGATTCCAAGGACGGTGGTTTTTCAAGACAACATCCTCATCATTGGTCATGATACTGAAGAACACCTCCACAACCTGGAGGAGGTGGTACGCAGACTGGACCGGATAGGGCTGCGACTGAAAAAGGCGAAGTGCGTCTTCTTAGCTCCAGAGGTAGAATTCCTGGGGAGGAGGGTAGCAGCAGACGGGATCAGACCTATTGTGTCCAAAACTGAAGCAATGCAGAGAGCACTCAGACCCCGTAACACGACGGAGCTGCGTTCGTTCCTGGGGCTCCTGAACTATTTTGGTAACTTTCTTCCCAAATTGAGCACGCTGTTAGAGCCGCTACACGTGCTCCTATGCAAAGTTCGCGATTGGGTCTGGTGGGACAGCCAGGAAAGGGCTTTTGATAGAGCACGCAATTTCTTGTGCTCCAACAAACTGTTAACGTTATATGACCCGTGTAAAAAACTAGTTTTAACATGTGATGCGTCGTCCTATGGGGCCGGGTGTGTGTTGCAGCATGTGAATGCCAATAGTCAGTTACAGCCAGTAGCTTATGCCTCCAGAAGTCTGCCCCGGGCAGAAAGGGGCTACGGGATGGCAGAAAAGGAAGCGCTAGCATGTGTATATGCAATAAAAAAAATGCACCAGTACCTGTTTGACAGGAAATTTGAGCTGGAGACAGATCACAAACCCCTAACGTCCCTTTTGGCCAACAACAAAGCCATAAATGCGAATGCATCGGCCCGCATACAGAGGTGGGCACTTAGGTTAGCTGCCTATGACTACACAATTCAGCACAGACCGGGCACTGAAAACTGTGCCGATGCACTCAGCAGGCAACCACTAGCCACCACTGAGGGGGCAGCTGAGCATGATGCTGAGATGGTCATGGCTGTTGAAGCTTTCGAAAGCAAAGGCTCACCTGTGACAGCCCGTCAGATTAAACTCTGGACAAATAAAGACCCGCTACTGTGTCCTGAATGGGGACGGGACAGCCACGTACGGGGCATGGCCTGAGGAGTTTAAACCGTTTCATAGGCGCAAGGATGAACTCTCGATTCAGGCCGTTAGCCTACTGTGGGGAAACTGAGTAATCATGCCCCAGAAGAGCAGAGAGGTGTTTATCAGAGAACTTCACAATGAGCACCCGGGCATTGTCATGATGAAGGCAATTGCCAGGTCACACGTTTGGTGGCCAGGGGTAGATGCAGACCTGGAACTTTGTGTTCGCAGGTGCAACACGTGTACTCAGCTGGGCAATGCACCCAGGGAAGCCCCCCTTAGCCCCTGGTCCTGGCCCGCCAAGCCATGGTCCCGCATCCATGTGGACTACGTAGGTCCTTTCATGGGGTAAATGTTTTTGGTTGTTGTAGACGCCTACTCCAAATGGATTGAATGTGCCATTTTAAATTCAAGCACATCCTCTGCCACGGTAGAAAGTCTATGGGCAATGTTCGCCGCCCATGGTCTACTGGATGTCTTGGTCAGCGACAATGGCCCATGCTTCACAAGCACTGAATTCCAGGACTTCATGGCAGGCAATGGAATCAACCATGTCAGAACGGCACCGTTCAAGCCGGCCTCAAACGTCCAGGCGGAATGAGCAGTGCAGATAATCAAACAGGGGATGTTCAGAATCCAAGGGGGTTCCCTACAAAGCTGCTTATCTCGCCTCCTGTTGGCCAATAGATCCCGACCACAATTGCTCACAGGGGTTCCACCCGCAGAGCTGCTAATGAAAAGGGCGCTCAAAACCAGGTTATCCCTTATACACCCTACTATGGAAGAAATTGTTGAGAGCAGGCATCAGTCACAATGTGACTACCATGACAGGAATGAGGGCGCGATGTATTGATGTCAATTACCCTGTTTTTGTCCTTAATTACGTTGCAGGGCCCAAATGGCTTGCAGGTACTGTGATTGCCAAAGTGGAGAATAGGGTTTTGGTAGTTAAACTTACCAATGGACAAATCTGCCGCAAACACTTGGATCAAACTAAAAGGAGGTTCAGCAACCCCTTAGAAGAAGCAGAGGAAGAACACGACGTATAGTTTACTCCACCACAGGTGACCAAACACTGGAACCAAGTGGAGGAGAGCCCAGTCACTGTGGGCAGTCTGGACGGGCCTGAGGCACCGCAAACAGCAGACACTCAGGGCAGTGCCCAACAACCGGAGCCCCAACTCAGGCGCTCTACAAGGGAGCGTAAACCACTTGAGAGACTTAACCTGTGATCCCAATAAGACTTTGGGGGGAGGTGATGTCATGTATTCAACTGTCATTGTAACCCATGTATAAGCTGACCTAAGTTGTATACCTTGAGAACACTGACCACAGTGGGTGAACTTGTGGGAGACACTCCTATCCTGGACTTTCAAGTATAAAAGGGGAAGCTCCACCCACCGTCTGCCTCTTGAGGTCTTGGTAATAAAGGTAACTGGTCACAGAGTGACCTTTTCTCAAGTATGGGCCTCGTGTGCATTTATATTTTATAGTAAGGACATATTAATAATGAAGAGATAAGTCATGGATTGCAGGAGGATATCAATCTATTGGTCAGGTGGGCAGAGCAGTGGCAAATGGAATTTAATTCAGAGAAGTGTGAGGTAATGCACTTTGCGAGGGCTAATAAAGAAAGGGTATAAACATTAAGCGGTAGGCCACTTAACAGTGTAGATGAACAAAGGGACCTTGGAGTGCTTGTCCACAGATCCCTGAAAGTAGCAGGCCAGCTGGATAAGGTAGTTAAGAAGGCATACGGAATGCTTGCTTTTATTGGCCGAGGCATAGAATATAAGAGCAGGGAGGTTATGCTTAAATTGTATAATACTTTGGTTAGGCCACAGATGGAGTACTGTATGCAGTTCTGGTCGACGTATTATAGGAAGGATGTGATTGCACTAGAGAGGGTGCAGAGGAGATTTACTAGGATGCTGCCTGGAATGGAGAATCTTAGTTATGAGGACAGATTGGGTAGGCTGGGTTTGTTCTCATTGGAACAGAGGAGATTGAGAGGAGACCTCATTGAGGTGTACAAAATATTGAGGGGCCTGGATATAGTGGATAGCAAGGGCCTATTTCTATTGGTGGAGGGGTCTATTACGAGGGGGCATAGTTTATGAGGTGGAATCAGAAACCACCACATTTAAGAAATGGGCACTTAAAATGCCGTAACCTGCAGGGTTACGGACCTGGAGCTGGTAATTGGGATTAGACTGGATATCCTCTTATTGGCCGGCGCAGATGTGATGTTAAGTACTGCAGGGAATTGAAAATGGCCAGGGTGATCTCCTGGACCAGTTTCGATCGCCTGGATGGGTCGGAGAGGAATTTTCCCAGATATATTTTGATAAATTGTGCTGGGATTTTATCTTGTTTTTGCCTCTCCCAGGAGATCACATGGCTCCGTTTGGGGTGGTGTGTAGAATGTTTCAGTGTAAGGGGTGTCACAGTTATATGGGGCGGACTGGTTGGGCTGGGTGCTCTTTACCTTTCCGCCATTGTTCATTGTTCACAGGTTTATATGTAACCTTCAGGGCTGCTGACCGAGGGCCGTGAGGCTCTTTGTCGGCCGGCGCGGACACGATGGGCCGAAATGGCCTCCTTCTGCGCTGTAAGTTCCTATGTTTCTATGGGCTAGATTTTCCATTATTTTTGCATGCATAATGCCCACTTAACATCCATTTCATCGCTGAAATGAGGTATAATTTGTGGAGCATTTGTGGAGCATCAGGATGTGGGCATCACTGTGCATTGCCATCCCTACTTGCCCTGGTGGTGGTGGTGAGCCACCTTCTTGAACCGCTGCATCCGTCTGGTGAAAATGCTCTCACAATGCTGACCAGGATTTTGACCCAGCGACGATGAAGGAATGGCGATATATTTCCAAGTCGGGATAGTGTGTGACATGGAGGGGAACGTGGAGATGGTGTTGTTCCCATGCGCCTGCTGCTCTTAGCCTTGTAGGTGGTAGAGGTCGTGGTTTGGGAGGTGCTGTCAAATTAATAGTCAGTATATAATTTTGTCACAAGTGTTATGAGTTACAAATATTCCATGGGCATATTGGGAAGAGTTTCTCAATAAAATAGCATACTGAAAGAGGAGCCATTTAATGCTGACTAATCTGTAATGCTGCTGTGCTTATGCTTCATGTTAAACTGCATAGTTTTTAAAAGAAGAAACTGTATTTACCTCTGTCTAAAGTCACCTGTTCTCGCATATTGTCAGTTATTGACACATTGGGGGTAGGACAAACATGTATATCTGTGACTATAGCATTATATCTGGCCTACAGACTTTGAAACTCATCTGACTACTACAAGGTCCACAACTACCGCGTAAGGCTGCTACCAACTAGATTTGGACCAAACAGTCCATTTTTTCAGCATTGTGTTCAGAGATTTCTAAAATTAAATCCAACTACCAAAAGCATGATTTACTCTGTGCTTTATGACTCTGTCTTCCTGCTCATCTCGATTATCATCGCTCCACCATTGGCGGCTGTGCTTACAGCTGCCTAGGCTCTATTCTCTGGAATTCCCTCCCTAATCCTCTCCGCCTCTCAACCTCTCTCTTCTCCTTTAAGCTGATCCTTAAAACCTAGCTCTTTAACCAAACTTTTGGTTACCTATCTTAATATCTCCTTATCAAAATCTGTTTGATAACGTTCCTGTGAAGCACCTTGGGATTTTTTTACTGCAATAAAACTGCCATATAAATGCAAGTTGTTGTTGCTATGACGTAAATGCACTCGTTTTTAATGTTGCTAAGGTTTTTAATGAACACTTATCAGCAGCAAAACAAAATTAGAACTCAAGCCAGGATCCCACCCAATGTGCCACCATTTTTCTGAAAAGGTTTTAAATTACCGATAACTGGTATAATCAGAATGAACATAATGGACTGGTGCTACACATTTACGTGCCACTTAGAAACCTCTATTATCATCCGTCACTACATGGGTACTGGGTCCCGTGTCACAAATCTGTGTACCATGGACTATTGACTCTTTATTCTATGTGCATACATAATAGTTGATTTGTTGCTGAGTTATATTAAGTACAATGTACAATATTATATTAATTCACTGTACTTGCCAAAACATTCTTAATATACACAATCTTCTCAGTAAATACTATAAGCCAACTTTTAAGTGTATACTCCAGGAGATCATCCAGATGGGAGAATTTAAAGAATTTATTTACAGAAATAAATTAGTTATCTTTACCATCAAAATATGTCCTGATATGAAACAGTCTGTATCTACCCATTTCAATTCCATAAAGGGTGAATGATGACATTTTTATGAAGTGTATTCATAATTATGGCATTTTAATATTTAAAAAGTGATGTGATGTCCATTGTTTGGAAATTCAGCCAGTCCTGCCAGTGGCCTAAACAGGTTGTTGGCCTGCAGCATTTTGAAAGAACCGTAGTCTTTCCCATATGGCAGAGGGCTCTCCTTGTCCAGACGGACTGTGGTGCCCTCGGTCATTCGGTGGGGCAGTTCAAGTACTAGGTCCTTGCAGAGTGATTCCAGTCCTTGTGACATTGCAGCAGAGGGGCAGAAGGTGAAAGACAAACTCAAAGGGTCAGAGATCAGGGTTGATGGCCTCTGGGACAAAGTCTGGCCAAGTTAGCACTGGCAATTTGCTGAGTGGTTGGTCATGAATATCTTAACTCTGTATGCTACCAGCTTCCGTTGTGTAGCTATAAAATAGATTTCAGAATGATTAATTTAACACTATTTTAAAAAGGAGTTAGCTTTAACATTGCATGTGAGTTTTCTTACATTTTTCAAATGCGTAATTGTAAAATTAAAATTAAATTTCGGGGCATGGAATAAGTATTGCTATTATGTTTAAGTCATAATTATTAGTAATACTACAGGTTAACTTTCACATTTGCACAGGTTTGATGCTCTCATAGAAACATAAAAACATAGAAAATAGGTGCATGAGTAGGCCATTCGGCCCTTCGAGCCTGCACCGCCATTCAATGAGTTCATGGCTGAACATGCAACTTCAGTACCCCCTTCCTGCTTTCTCGCCATACCCCTTGATCCTCCTAGTAGTAAGGACTTCATCTAACTCCTTTTTGAATATATTTAGTGAATTGGCCTCAACAACATTCTGTGGTAGAGAATTCCACAGGTTCACCACTCTCTGGGTGAAGAAGTTTCTCCTCATCTCGGTCCTAAATGGCTTACCCCTTACCCTTAGACTGTGATCCCTGGTTCTGGACTTCCCCAGCATTGGGAACATTCTTCCTGCATCTAACATGTCTGAACCCATCAGAATTTTAAACGTTTCTATGAGGTCCCCTCTCATTCTTCTGAATTCCAGTGAATACAAGCCCAGTTGATCCAGTCTTTCTTGATAGGTCAGTCCCGCCATCCCGGGAATCAGTCTGGTGAACCTTTGCTGCACTCCCTCAATAGCTAGAATGTCCTTCTTCAAGTTAGGAGACCAAAACTGTACACAATACTCCAGGTGTAGCCTCACCAAGGCCCTGTACAACTGTAGCAACACTTCCCTGACCCTGTACTCAAATCCCCTCGCTATGAAGGCCAACATGCCATTTGCTTTCTTAACCGCCTGCTGTAGCTGCATGCCAAACTTCAATGACTGATGTACCATGACACTCAGGTCTCGTTGCACCTCCCCTTTTCATAATCTGTCAACATTCAGATAATAGTCTGTCTCTCTGTTTTTACCACCAAAGTGGATAACCTCACATTTATCCACATTATACTTCATCTGCCATGCATTTGCCCACTCACCTAACCTATCCAAGTCACTCTGCAGCCTCATAGCATCCTCCTCGCAGCTCACACTGCCACCCAACTTAATGTCATCCGCAAATTTGGAGATACTACATTTAATCCCCTCGTCTAAATCATTAATGTACAGTGTAAACAGCTGGGGCCCCAGCACAGAACCTTGCAGTACCCCACTAGTCACTGCCTGCCATTCTGAAAAGTCCCCATTTACTCCTACTCTTTGCTTCCTGACAGACAACCAGTTCTCAATCCATGTCAGCACACTACCCCCAATCCCATATGCTTTAACTTTGCACATTAATCTCTTGTGTGGGACCTTGTCGAAAGCCTTCTGAAAGTCCAAATATACCACATCAACTGGTTCTCCCTTGTCCACTCTACTGGAAACATCCTCAAAAAATTCCAGAAGATTTGTCAAGCATGATTTCCCTTTCACAAATCCATGCTGACTTGGACCTATCATGTCACCTCTTTCCAAATGCGCTGCTATGACATCCTTAATAATTGATTCCATCATTTTACCCACTACTGAGGTCAGGCTGACAGGTCTATAATTCCCTGTTTTCTCTCTCCCTCCTTTTTTAAAAAGTGGGGTTACATTGGCTACCCTCCACTCGATGGGAACTGATCCAGAGTCAATGGAATGTTGGAAAATGACTGTCAATGCATCCGCTATTTCCAAGGCAACCTCCTTAAGTACTCTGGGATGCAGTCCATCAGGCCCTGGGGATTTATCGGCCTACAATCCCATCAATTTCCCCAACACAATTTCCCGACTAATAAGGATTTCCCTCAGTTCCTCCTCCTTACTAGACCCTCTGACCCCTCTTGTATCCGGAAGGTTGTTTGTGTCCTCCTTAGTGAATACCGAACCAAAGTACTTGTTCAATTGGTCCGCCATTTCTTTGTTCCCCGTTATGACTTCCCCTGATTCTGACTGCAGGGGACCTATGTTTGTCTTTACTAACCTTTTTCTCTTTACATATCTATAGAAACTTTTGCAATCCGTCTTAATGTTCCCTGCAAGCTTCTTCTCATACTCCATTTTCCCTGCCCTAATCAAATCCTTTGTCCTCCTCTGCTGAGTTCTAAATTTCTCCCAGTCCCCGGGTTCGCTGCTATTTCTGGCCAATTTGTATGCCACTTCCTTGGCTTTAATACTATCCCTGATTTCCCTTGATAGCCACGGTTGAGCCACCTTCCCTTTTTTATTTTTACGCCAGACAGGAATGTGCAATTGTTGTAGTTCATCCATGCGGTCTCTAAATGTCTGCCATTGCCCATCCACAGTCAACCCCTTAAGTATCATTCGCCAATCTATCCTCGCCAATTCACGCCTCATACCTTCAAAGTTACCCTTCTTTAAGTTCTGGACCATGGTCTCTGAATTAACTGTATCATTCTCCATCCTAATGCAGAATTCCACCTTATTAAGGTCACTCTTCCCCAAGGGGCCTCGCACAACGAGATTGCTAATTAATTCTCTCTCATTACACAACACCCAGTCTAAGATGGCCTGCCCCCTCGTTGGTTCCTCGACACATTGGTCTAGAAAACCATCCCTTATGCACTTCAGGAAATCCTCCTCCACCGTATTGCTTCCAGTTTGGTTAGCCCAATCTATGTGCATATTAAAGTCACCCATTATAACTGCTGCATCTTTATTGCATGCACCCCTAATTTCCTGTTTGATGCCCTCCCCAACATCACTACTACTGTTTGGAGGTCTGTACACAACTCTCACTAACGTTTTTTGCCCTTTGGTGTTTTGCAGCTCTACCCATATAGATTCCACATCATCCAAGATAATGTCCTTCCTAACTATTGCATTAATCTCCTCTTTAACCAGCAATGCTACCCCACCTCCTTTTCCTTTTATTCTATCTTTCCTGA
The DNA here is from genome assembly GCF_044704955.1 of Pristiophorus japonicus. Lineage (NCBI taxonomy): Eukaryota > Metazoa > Chordata > Chondrichthyes > Pristiophoridae > Pristiophorus > Pristiophorus japonicus. Next base: position 102,935,458 of record NC_091984.1, on the reverse strand, counting down.
ATGTTGAATACCCCTGGATGTTGAGTTCACAGCCCTGATCATCCTGGAGCCACGTCTCTGTAATCCCAATCACATCATATTTGTTAACATCCATTTGCACAGTTAATTCATCCACCTTATTATGGATACTCCTTGCATTAAGACACAAAGCCTCCAGGCTTGTTTTTTTAACACCCTTTGTCCTTTTAGAATTCAGCTGTACAGTGGCCCTTTTTGTTCTTTGCCTTGGGTTTCTCTGCCCTCCACTTTTCCTCATCTCCTTTCTGTCTTTTGCTTTTGTCTCCTTTTTGTTTCCCTCTGTCTCCCTGCATTGGTTCCCATCCCCCTGCCATATTAGTTTAACTCCTCCCCAACAGCACTAGCAAACACTCCCCCTCGGACATTGGTTCCGGTCCTGCCCAGGTGCAGACTGTCTGGTTTGTACTGGTCCCACCTTCCCCAGAACCGGTTCCAATGCCCCAGGAATTTGAATCACTCTCTGCTGCACCACTGCTCAAGCCACGTATTCATCTGCGCTATCCTGCGTTTCCTACTCTGACTAGCACATGGCACTGGTAGCAATCCCGAGATTACTACTTTTGAGGTTCTACTTTTTAATTTAGCTTCTTAAATTCGTTTCGTAGGACCTCATCCCTTTTTTTACCTATGTCGTTGGTACCAATGTGCACCACAACAACTGGCTGTTCTCCCTCCCTTTTTAGAATGTCCTGCACCCGCTCCGAGACATCCTTGACCCTTGTACCAGGGAGGCAACATACCATCCCGGAGTCTCGGTTGCGGCCGCAGAAACGCCTATCTATTCCCCTTACAATTGAATCCCCTATCACTATCGCTCTCCCACTCTTTTTCCTGCCCTCCTGTGCAACAGAGCCAGCCATGGTGCCATGAACTTGGCTGCTGCTGCCCTCCCCTGATGAGTCATCCCACTCAACAGTACTCAAAGCAGTGTATCTGTTTTACAGGGAGATGACCTCAGGGGACCCCTGCACTAACTTCCTTGCACTACTCTTCCTGCTGGTCTTCCATTCCCTAGCTGGCTGTGGACCCTTCTCCTGCGGTAAGACCAACTCGCTACATGTGCTACCCACGTCATTCTCAGCATCATGGATGCTCCAGAGTGAATCCACCCTCAGCTCCAATTCCGCAACGCGGTCCGTCAGGAGCTGGAGGCAGATTCACTTCCCGCACATGTAGTCGTCAGGGACACCGGAAGTGTCCCTGAGTTCCCACATGGTACAGGAGGAGCATATCATGTGACCGAGCTCTCCTGCCATGACTTAACCCTTAGATACACTTAAATTGGCAACAACAATGTTAAAAGTTACTGACTGATGTAAAAAGAAAGAAAAAGAAAAGCTACTCACCAATCACCAGCCAATCACTTACCCCCATGGCTGTGACATCACCTTTTGATTTCTTTCTACTTCTTTTTTGCTTTCTCTCCCAGCTGGAGCTGTACAAGCCCCGCCTCTCTCCCCGGACTGTCCGACTGCTGAGCCTTTATAGGTCGCTGCCTCTCGCCGACTCCCGCCTCTCTCGACGCTCCCCGGACTGTCCGACTGCTGAGCCTTTATAGGTCGCTGCCTCTCGCCGACTCCCGCCTCTCTCGACGCTCCCCGGACTGTCCGACTGCTGAGCCATTATAGGCCGCTGCCTGTCGCCGACTCCCGCCTCTCTCGACGCTCCCCAGACTGCCCGACTGCTGAGCCTTTATAGGCCGCTGCCTCTCGCCGACTCCCGCCTCTCTCGACACTCCCCGGACTGCCCGACTGCTGAGCCTTTATAGGCCGCTGCCTCTCGCTGACTCCCACCTCTCTCGACGCTCCCCGGACTGCCCGACTGCTGAGCCTTTACAGGCCGCTGCCTGTCGCCGACTCCCGCCTCTTTCGACGCTCCCTGGACTGCCCGACTGCTGAGCCTTTATAGGCCGCTGCCTGTCGCCGACTCCCGCTTCTCTCGATGCTCCCTGGACTGCCCGACTGCTGAGCCTTTATAGGTCGCTGCCTCTCGCCGACTCCCGCCTCTCTCGACGCTCCCCGGACTGCCCGACTGCTGAGCCTTTATAGGCCGCTGCCTGTCGCCGACTCCCGCCTCTCTCGACGCTCCCTGGACTGCCCGACTGCTGAGCCTTTATAGGCCGCTGCCTGTCGCCGACTCCCGCTTCTCTCGATGCTCCCTGGACTGCCCGACTGCTGAGCCTTTATAGGTCGCTGCCTCTCGCCGACTCCCGCCTCTCTCGACGCTCCCCGGACTGCCCGACTGCTGAGCCTTTATAGGCCGCTGCCTCTTGCTGACTCCCGCCTCTCTCGACGCTCCCCGGACTGCCCGACTGCTGAGCCTTTATAGGCCGCTGCCTCTTGCTGACTCCCGCCTCTCTCGACGCTCCCCGGACTGCCCGACTGCTGAGCCTTTATAGGCCGCTGCCTCTTGCTGACTCCCGCCTCTCTCGACGCTCCCCGGACTGCCCGACTGCTGAGCCTTTATAGGCCGCTGCCTCTTGCTGACTCCCGCCTCTCTCGACGCTCCCCGGACTGCCCGACTGCTGAGCCTTTATAGGCCGCTGCCTCTCGCTGACTCCCACCTCTCTCGACGCTCCCCGGACTGCCCGACTGCTGAGCCTTTATAGGCCGCTGCCTCTCGCTGACTCCCACCTCTCTCGACGCTCTCAGTGAACTAATTATATTAAAGGCACCTTGTAGAGCTTTAGATATACTTAAAATTGAGGTCAGAACTGAGCAATATTATAAGTTTAGGAAAATAGAATAATAAATATTCATATTTTAAAAACATGAAGTTTTATAACATATGATTACGTAGGATATACAGCACAGAAACAGGCCATTCGGCCTAACCAGTACATGCCGGCGTTTATGTTCCACTCGAGCCTCCTCCAGCCTTTCCTGATCTAACTATCAGCATAACCCTCTCTTCCCTTCGCCCTCATATGCTTACCTAGCATCCCCTTATATTCACTTCAACCATTTCTAGTGGTACTGAGTTCCACATTCTCACCACTCTCTGGGTAAAGAAGTTTCTTCTGAATTCATTATTTGATATCTTGGTGACTATCTTATATTGATGGCCTCTAGTTTTGCACTTCCCCACAAGTGGAAACACTCTCTCTGCATCTACTCAATCAAAACCTTTCATAATTTTAAAGACCTCTATAAGGTCACCCCTCAGCCTTCACTTTTCAAGAGAAAAGAAACCAAACCTGTTAATCATTTCCTGATCAGCATACCCTCACATTTCTAGTATCATCCTTGTAAATCTTTTTTGCACTCTCTCTTGTGCCTCTATATCCTTTTTATAATATGGCTACCACAATTGTATGCAGTACTCCAAGTGTGGTCTAACCAAGGTTTGATATAAGTTTAGCATTACTTCATTACTTTTCAATTCTATCCTTCGAGAAATAAAACCTAGTGCTTGATTTGCTTTTTTATGGTCTTGTTAACCTGTGTCGCTACTTTCAGTCATTTGTGTATTTGTACTCCCTTTGCTAATTTTTGTATTTTCAAAGTAATATGTGACCTCCCTATTTTTCTTACTTAAATGTAATACCTCACATTTATCTGTGTTGAAATTCATAGTTTATTAATGTCTTGTAATTTTTGCAGACCTCCTTAATATTGACTATTCCCCCCCCCCAATTTGGTGTCATACACAAATTTAGAAATTGTATTGTTGTACTATAAACAACAGCGTTCCCAGCTCTGATCCTTGTGGAATAGCACTTCCCACCTTCTGCCACTCTGAATAGCTACCCTTTACCCCTACTCTCTGCTTTCTATCTTTCAGCCAGCTCGCTATTCATTCTGCAACTTGTCCTCTGACTCCTTATTCGTTAGTCTATTATGTGGTACCTTATCGAAGGCCTTTTGAAAATTTTATATATTGGAGAGATGCGACTATCGTTTTGCATTATAAACATTAGTGCGAATTGAAGGCAGTAACTGAAAATGCACAGTTGCAATGGACATAGCACTGCATTCTCATTCCAAAATATGCCCACTCCAAAACCTCTACTGCTGAACCACAATGTTAACTGCAGTTGCAAGTTGATATCAAAGCAGGTAGAATATTTGGTAAAGTGCAATTTTTTTCAATACTTGTTTAATCTTAATTTCTAATAAATGAGGCATAATTTTGTCACTAATTATGGCATTGTACACTCTAGTTTATAAATGAGTTGAAAAGTCTCAGGTGCTCTTTTACCTTAACCCCTCTGCAATGTTAAAAAATGCCACAAAATAAAATTATGAAATTGGTGAATTACCAATGAGAAAAACATTGCAAACATTTTCTAATCATTTAGCATTATAACAGTTCACTAAAATACAGTACACAGATATTGGAATATGTGTCATCTGTTCTTCTGCTGTAACATGAATGCAACGCCTCCCATTGCTGAATTGGCATGCTCTTTTTCTGGGCCAACCCGGGTTGACACCTAAAACAGCCCCTTAAATATGTAAATTAGGGGCCCAATGCTTGTTGAAGGACCCCATCGAGAAATGAGTTGGTGATGAGCGGGAAGGCGTCGGGCGTGCCCCGCCCCCTTCAGGATTTTTCAACGGCTCCCGTGACCGTCAACAAAAGACAAGCTTAAAAAAGGAAATCTCGTCAGAAAACGGTTCCTGTGTTGCCAGGAATTGGAGAGCTCCTCCAACCCGACAGGAGTCGCAATTGCCCTCCCTGCCTCCTCACGGCTCGCTCCAACACCACTTCAGGGACTTACCCAAGGCCTGACATTAATGTCTTTGCTCGGGCAAACCGCCTGCCCAGGCGCGAGCAGCATTGGTAGCTGATGAGGCCCAAGGGCTAACTTTCATCGATCCTTGAGCCTCTCGGTTTGGGCGCACGCTGATTGCCCAGTGTCGAATCTGGGCCCCAAAAAACTGGTCCAAATCAATAACTACCCAGTAGAGTGTATTTTGCTGTGTTAAGTTGAACAAAACAGTAAGTCAAAAAGGAGACAAGGAGGGTCAGAGAGAATGCTGTTGGTGATAGAGGTCTTCAAGGTCAGGGTTAGCCCTGTTCACTTCCTTATGTCCTTTCTCCTACATATCCTTCTGCTTGGTACAACTCCTCCAGCATCAACTCTGGAGAAAGCTACTCACCAGACTCTCGCAAGCAAGCACTGTCATGATTCATCTTTCCCCAGCTTTGATGCTCCACTTGGGACAATCTCCTCAACAACTGCTTCCTCTGATGTTCTAATGATAACCATATTCCAGATAGTCTTCCATCCTCACTACTCCCCTGGTACAATAGGTGGTGGGTACCTAGTGAGAAACTCGCCTGGTTATTAATTACTAAATTTGGCTCCATCTCCTCAAGGTCTGCCGGTGCTCCCTTTCAGCTAAGTCCTTTTACCAATTTGAATCATCCTGGGCAACAGGAACAACCCAACTCATCAAACCACCTCTACTGCATCTCACAGCCTCATCTTGGGCATCAAACATGAGGGGCTCATGAACTTTCACTGTATTCAAAAGCAATGGCATTGATTCTGTTGCCTTTGCCTCTGCTGCCCCTCTCACTTCCAGCCTTTCTACCCTTACCCCTTTTACTCCATAGTCTTCCCCTACCATCATTAATCCCATTTTTCTTACAATGAGGCTCACCATCTGCTCCCCTGATCCCCTGCTATCTCAATGCTGGCCATTCAGTCTCAGTCTCATGATCACTGATATCAAACAATCCCTATCTTTAGTCTTTATTCCTATATCTTTCAAAATCACTGTCATCACTACCTCCACAAAAATACTTATTCTAAATTCCTCAGTCTTCTCCAACTATATCTTATCTCCAATTTCCAGTTTCTTTCTAAAATCTCAGAATTTGATGTTGCTTCTCAGCTACACTCTCTAACTATTCCCACCTCTCTAACCATTCCCACCTCTCTAACCATCCCGTCTCTCTAACCATTCCCACCTCTCTAACTATTCCCATCTCTCTAACTATTCCCACCTCTCTAACCATTCCCACCTCTCTAACCATCCCGTCTCTCTAACTATTCCCACCTCTCTAACCATCCCGTCTCTCTAACCATTCCCACCTCTCTAACCATCCCATCTCTCTAACCACTCTATGTTTGAAGCCCACCAATTAGGCTTTTGCCTCACTGACAGTATCAATACTATACTGGTCAATGACATTTTATGCGATTACCCACTGTTCCTCCTCATCCTCCCTGACCTTTCCACTGACATTGTCTCTACTCCACAGTTCACTTCTATGGCTGGATTTATTTTGTTCTTGGGATGTGAGTACCAAGCCAGTATTTGTTACCCTAATTGCCCTGAAAGCATTAGGAGTCAACCATTCAGTGTGGAACTGGAGTTACAAATCGGCCAGACCATGTGGCAGATTGCCTTCCCTGAAGGACATTCGTGAACCAGTTGGGCTTTTACAATCTGGTAGCTTCATGGTTATTTTCTGATGGCAGCCCACAAATTACAATAAATTTTAAATGGTGGGATTTGAATTCACAACCTTTGGGTTTTAGGCTTCTGCTATAACCACTCGAATACCATAAACCAATAATAAAATGCTCATTATTTATACTGATTAAATATACACATTAGCTACTTGAGAAGTGCGAAATGTGCATCATCACTGGCTGTTTTTTCCCACTAAAATATCAGCCTGGATTACATCAGTAACAGCAAAATGTCAGTAAAGTTTGGCAGCCATAACTTACATTACCGTCGTTCTAGTCCAACCATATCACATGAGACAGAGTAACACTTGTGCCCTCTGCATGTCTTTTCTTTGATGAAGCATCTTTACTTGTGAAAGGCTGGGTATACAATGCTAACCCAAACACCAGAAAATGGGGCAGGCCTGTGTGGGGAGAACCTTCTTGAAGGTATATGTATAGAATTGATGACTTTATAGATAAGTTGTGTTTTGTCAGAATTAAATATTTTATGATTGCATCTTCTCGTGAAACAACAGGAGGTGGGTATTTTTGAAATTGGATGGAGAATCCAGCTGCCTGGGCACTTCTAGGGAGCAGTGGGTTGGGGGGGGGGGAGGGGGGGGCAGGGGGCGGCCGGCGGTGGTGGTGAGGAAGGTGGGTGAAAATGATAACACTGGTGGGGGAATCTCATTAGAAACAGGCAAGCTTTATTATAATATTAAGTTGAAGTTTAATATTATACAAATCTGAACACATGAAATTTCCCGTGATTCTCACCAGGAATGTGTTGTGCATTATTGTCACCTATATAAAGTAGCCAGTATAGGTGAGTCACTTTGCATTTAAAGGAAGTCAGCATTTAAATGGACAAATCTGATTTTGGAATGTTGTAAATTGAATCTGCAATGGGCGTGAAGATTTTTGTGAAAGGGTATTTTGCCTACTCTTTTGTGCCAGGTTACTTTTGAGTTGTGGGCCAAAAGCTCTGGCTGTGATAATTTAGTTGCTGTAATTATAATTTACAATATAGGCTATCCCATTGTCTCTCTATTATTTGGAGGAAGGAGGAAAGGAGAAATGTCAGACAGCTGAGATTACATTTGAGATGCACTGCCTGCACCCACTGTTACCACAGACCCATACAGGTTGAGGCCCATCTACTTTGGCATGTCACAGGAAATCTTTTCAGGCTATGCTTCATTCGAGAGGCAGTAACAAGGGTGTGTCATCTGCTAGAAATTGACCTCCAACCAATCTCCACCAAAGGAGCAGAACAGACAATGGTCATCAAGGTCATCACAGCCCTTAACATTTTTGCTTCTAATTCATTCCAAGCTGCTGCAGAAACATTAGCAAATCAGTCAATATATAGTTTACAGATGCATCAATCAAGTGACTGATGTGTTCTTTCTCAGGGCAAACAGTTTTGTTACTTTGCCTATGGATAGCCCACAGCAGAAGGAGAAAGCACTGCATTCTTTTGCATGGCAGGATTTCCCAAAGTCCAGGACTTCACTGACACTATCCATGTGGCCCAGCCAGCTCCTGTACACAATCCCTTTACCTTCATATGTAAATAGATTTGACTCCAGAAAATTCATTGGGGTCAAGTCTTCTCCGTTCTAGTGGATATAAAGCCTGTGGTGCTGCATTTTCATCTACAGTTGGATATTCCTGGTTGGCAGACAGGAAGCAGAGAGTCGGGATAAACGGGTCCTTTTCAGAATGGCAGGCAGTGACTAGAGGAGTGCTGCAGGGCTCAGTGCTGGGACCTCAGCTCTTTACAATATACATTAACGATTTTGATGAAGGAATTGAGTGTAATATCTCCAAGTTTGCAGATGACACTAAACTGGGTGGTGATGTGAGTTGTGAGGGGGACACGAAGAGGCTGCAGGTTGATTTGGACAGGTTAGGTGAGTGGGCAAATGCATGGCAGATGCAGTATAATGTGGATAAGTGTGAGGTTATCCATTTTGGGGGCAAAAACACGAAGGCAGAATATTATCTGAATGGCAGCAGATTAGGAAAAGGGGAGGTGCAACGAGACCTGGGTGTCATGGTTCATCAGTCATTGAAGGTTGGCATGCAGGTACAGCAGGCGGTGAAGAAGGCAAATGGTATGTTGGCCTTCATAGCTAGGGGATTTGAGTATAGGAGCAGGAAAGTCTTACTGCAGTTGTACAGGGCTTTAGTGAGGCCTCACCTGGAATATTGTGTTCAGTTTTAGTCTCCTAATCTGAGGAAGGACGTTCTTGCTATTGAGGGAATGCAGCGAAGGTTCACCAGACTAATTCCAGGATGGCTGGACTGTCATATGAGGAGAGACTGGATCAACTGGGCCTTTATTCACTGGAGTTTAGAAGGATGAGAGGGGATCTCATAGAAACGTATAAGATTCTGACGGGACTGGACAGGTTGTTTGCGGGAAGAATGTTCCTGATGTTGGGGAAGTCCAGAACCAGGGGACATAGTCTTAGGGTAAGTCGTAGGCCATTTAGGACTGAGATGAGGAGAAACTTCTTTTTTACTCAGAGAGTTGTTAACCTGTGGAATTCCCTGCTGTAGAGAGTTGTTGATGCCAGTTCATTGGATATATTCAAGAGAGAGTTAGATATGGCCCTTACAGCTAAGGGGATCAAGGGGTATGGAGAGAAAGCAGGACAGGGGTAATGAGGGAATGATCAGCCATGATCTTATTGAATGGCGGTGCAGACTCGAAGGGCCGAATGGCCTACTCCTGCACCTATTTTCTATGTTTCTATGTTTCTATTTGAGCAAATCAGTGTTGTTAATTAAGCAGATAGTGGTTATTTAAGGAAATTAGAGCAATACTACCAATGTACAACACGCTGGGTGTGATTTATACATTTAAAGTGTGACATAGTCTCGAAACAATTCTTTTGATACCGAGATGTTCAAAGAAACAGATTATCACATAAAGCATTTTATTTTCACCAGCAAAGCTAGTATTTCTAATGTTATGAGAGGACAAAGGAGCCTGTCATTTACTTTCATATTTTTGTTTGTTTTATCCATGATATTTATTGGACACCAAGGTTAAATTGCCTATTTAACCTCTTTCGATTTTTTTTTAGAGGTTTTCCTGACAACTGATCTAAATTTACTTTTCCATTTATGTCTTCTGACCCTACCCTCCTGAAGAAATAATCTGGGATTTAAGTTTCTTGTGCTAGCTCATATTTTCTATACTTTGATTAGATTCCTCTTAACTGCTTTCTTTCTAGACAATAGTCATTTCTTGTTGATCATTGCTTTTACACTGTGTCATGTTTCTCTTTTGTGTAACCTTTCTGATGCACAAGTGGACTTGGTATGAGCAATGCCTTCTTATAGCAAAACAGTCAGTGCTATAGTGTTGGTTTAATCGACGACTATGAAAACACTCTACACCCTTCACCAGTGCTTGGGTGTTATAATAGCTGGACACTACAACGCTTTATGTGCCGGTAACAGCAAGGCAAAGAGCTAACAGACTGGTGTTTCAGACACATATTAATCAGCAAGTGGGAGACTGGACATTGGTTAGACAAGGACAGAGTTTGAAGGGGTTGAAGAAGATGGAGATGAGTGCGAGGTGGAGCACATTATAGTAATTGTTGTGTGGCAGCTCATGCTTTTGGATGCCTATTCAAACTAAGATACCATGGCCAAATGCCCTCAGTCATTCTACCAAGCTCCCACCAATAGCTTGGGTGGGGGTCAGGCTGGACAACTCAGATATGCTGCATCCCAAACTGGAAATCGGGATCAGCCTTGTAAGGGACAGAGCCTTAGCCTTCTCACTTCAAGGCTAACCATGTCAGAGGAGGCAGGGTTGGAGGTGGGGGTTTCCTACACTGGGAGTTTTCGCTTCCCCAGGCCATAAAGAACCCGGTGTAACACTGAAGGTTGGTATACCAAGTGAGATAAGATGTACTGGACTCCAGAAGGGTGGATGTGGGCCTAATCAGGGGAGGAAGTCCAGGCCAAGAAAACAGCCTAGACCCTCAAAGATGGGTAAAACATTTTTTTGAAATGCCTATTAGCCCTTTATGTAGGAGATCAAGGGAGGGACTGTATGCAGCCAAGCACCAGGGTTTCCATCATTGTGGGTCAGGTGGGCACCTGTTATGGGCCAGTGGTGCCACAGGCATCTGCCAGCCTCATGCAAATGAGATGCCCTCCTACTGACCCTGCAAACTCCAGTGGGACCATGTGCTGTGCATGAGCAGGGCCATTGTGTTCATTCATGCTTGACGCAGTATCCGTATTCGTGTCACAGATATTTCCATTACTTTGTATCCTTACTGTAAGCTTCTTAGCATGCTGGTACAATTGTCAAAAATAATTAAAAAGAAAGACTTGCATTTATATAGTGCTTTTCATGACCACCGGACATCCCAAAATGTTTTACAGCCCATACTTTTGGAGTGTAGTCATTATGTAAACAATATCTTTTGACAATGTCCCATACAAGAGATTGGTGTGCAAAATCAAAGCACATGGTATTGGGGTTAATGTACTGACGTGGATAGAGAACTAGTTGGCAGACAGGAAGCAGAGCGTCGGGATAAATGGGTCCTTTTCAGAATGGCAGGCAGTGACTAGTGGAGTGCCGCAGGGCTCAGTGCTGGGACCCCAGCTCTTTACAATATACATTAACGATTTCGATGAAGGAATTGAGTGTAATATCTCCAGGTTTGCAGATGACATGAAACTGAGTGGCGGTGTGAGATGTGAGGAGTACGTAAAAGGCTACAGGGTGACTTGGACAGTTTAGGTGAGTGGGCAAATGCATGGCAGATGCAGTATAATGTGGATAAATGTGATGTTATCCATTTTGGGGGCAAAAACACGAAGGCAGAATATTATCTGAATGGCGGCAGATTAGGAAAAGGGGAGATGCAACGAGACCTGGGTGTCATGGTTCATCAGTCATTGAAAGTTGGCATGCAGGTATACCAGGCGATGAAGAAGGCAAATGGTATCTTGGCCTTCATAGCTCGGGGATTTGAGTATAGGAGCAGGTAGGTCTTACTGCAGTTGTACAGGGCCTTGGTGAGGCCTCACCTGGAATATTATGTTCAGTTTTGGTCTCCTAATCTGAGGAAGGACGTTCTTGCTATTGAGGGAGTGCAGCGAAGGTTCACCAGACTGATTCCAGGGATGGCTGGACTGCCATATGAGGAGAGACTGGATCAATTGGGCCTTTATTCATTGGAGTTTAGAAGGATGAGAGGGGATCTCATAGAAACGTATAAGATTCTGATGGGACTGGACAGGTTAGATGCGGGAAGAATGTTCCTGATGTTGGGGAAGTCTAGAACCAGGGGACATAGTCTTAGGATAAGGGGTAGGCCATTTAGGACTGAGATGAGAATAAACTTCTGCACTCAGAGAGTTGTTAACCTGTGGAATTCCCTGCCACAGAGCGTTGTTGATGCCAGTTCATTGGATATATTCAAGAGGGAGTTAGATATGGCCCTTACGGCTAAAGAGATCAAGGGGTATGGAGAGAAAGCAGGAAAGGGGTACTGAGGGAGTGATCAGCCATGATCTTATTGAATGGCGGTGCAGGCTCGAAGGGCCGAATGGCCTACTCCTGCACCTATTTTCTATGTTTCTATAATGCCCAGATATCGCCCATTTAGCCACAAAATGGAAACTGACGGGAATTTTTCGGACACTTATTGCCGAGCGTTACTTTCGGCATGTCCGTAACGCCCACAATATCGCTCACCCAAAACACCGCTCTGAAAAGGGGGAATTGTTCTGAACTAATCACAGCGGCGTGGGTGCCATTTTTCAAATCGCAGGTTGCTTCATTGAAAAGGCTGCTTCAACTTCGGGAGAGTTTCGATTGACTCTGGAGTTCTTCTCAGGTGAATTGACCATCTCAACAGACATCTTTTCAAACTCTGGACGATTGGGTTTTACTGTAGATGTCTTTTAGTGTGGCAATTATTGCTTCTGATCAATTGTTCTTATACTTTAATTGGAATGGGGCCAGCCATTTCTCAGCCTGCATCGATTAATACGCAGATGCTGCAGGGTGCAAATGGCACAACGTCTAATACACATCATTATGTGCTGTCGAAATCTCCACCTCCGAAAAGAATGACTCCGACACTTACAGCTCCGGTAGAAGTTTCTTTTCTTTACTTGCTCGCAAGGGGTAGGTCACACTCAGTCAAGGGCTAAGTGAACACCTCCGAAATGGTTCAGTTTAACAAGATATTTATACAGTAAAACCAAAGTTCTGGCCTCTCCCTGTGTATTGCTCTGTCTCACAGTCAGTGAATACAGATAAAGAGTTAATTACTATATCCTGGTCCTGACATGGTATCCAGATATTTCCTTTTGTCAGGGTTATCAGAAAGCCAAACGGCCGTTACTCCATGAGTCATAGGTAATGGGCTATCACCTGTCTTGTATTGTGTCAGGATTGTTTCAATTTCCTGGTCAGTTTATCTGTTTGCATCAAATGGATGAGGTCTCGGAAAGAGATAATGGCTAGAAGATAAGGGTGGGGTGACATGGAACTCCTGTAGTGTAGACAATAGGAGAGCACCATGGGGGGGTTACTTGTCTCAGCATGACTTGTCTCCTAGCTGACTGATGGCCATCAGCCATCTCACAGCAGGTTTAGCTGTTTATGCAAGCTGACTGCTAAAATGCAGAAAGTTCTGGAAGGGCCAGGACTCCATTTTAATCAAAAGGCACACAAATACCGCATGGTATCAGCTTAGATAAAAATACTTTCCACATTCCCCCATTTTGTCCTTCACAAGGACAACTCAATCCATTCTGATCTTGTACAGTCTCTCCATTTCCATTTCCACACAAGAGCCTTCAGCAGTTGTTGCTACCATAACTCTAGCCGTGGTCTCGGTAGGTAACATAGTTTCTCCCACCCTGGCACAGCAACACTTAATGACGACAAATAATAGATACAGGGCGAAGACTATCAGCAGGAATATGATCAAACCCTGTACCACAGATTTCCCCAGGGCTCCCAACCATCCTAATGCCCAACCCCACAAGGTGATACCGTCCTGGCCAACTGTCTGTTTATACTCTATTACCTTTTTCCTGATTTTTTTTCAGCTAGACTGCCGATATCTTCTGATTTATCTGGGATATACGTACAGCATTCTTCACCTATTAATGCGCATGTTCCTCCCTCCTTGGCTAGGAGATAATCTAAGGCCATACGATTTTGGAGAGCCACTGTTCGAATAGCTACCATTTCGTCATTTATCCCTTCAAAGGCTTGGGAAGTTGCGTTGGCTACTGATTCTACTAAGTTAGCCAGTTCCCGTAACTGCCATTCGGTCGATGCTATTCCATAGGGTGGCACCATTACCTTGAATATTCCGTTTAGCCACGTCAAATCCCGTTTAAATCTGTGGCTTCCATAGGCCTCCCTTAGAGTCCTTACTGATCTGATAAGGGGTACCACATATCCTAAGTAACAGGACCCTGTCCAGTTGGCTGGTAACCATGGGTAGGCTTTATGGCCACAAATAAAGTAGGTGCAATTATAGGGCGTCAGCTCCTGGTCCTTTTGCACTATCCCTACTCGAGTGGTCTCACCTTCCCACCCTTCACCTGGGGCTTTGTTATGGACCGTTGTCCAGCCAACGGTTGCTATCTTTCTCTCAGTGGGATTAGTTGTGGCTTGCCATTTAATCATTTGGGAACACTTGCTGCGTCCCATTTCTGGTCCTTTAGTCTCATTACTCACTAGGCATATTATACCTTCAGGATTTCCTATTCTGGGAGTAATGCTTAGGAAGGGAGGCTGATGGTTATTATCATAATTGGGCTGGTACCATCCCTGGAAGGCTGTAAGTTTATACCCTGCCGACCTCCATTCTGTTTGCTCCTTCGTTTCTGGCCCCTTAGTTAGGTTTGTCCTATTTTGCACTGTCATTCTACCATTTCTGATTTGTTAAAGGGGACAGATCTCAGGGGAATACCCCCCCTGGAGTGGACAGGTACATGGGAACATATCCAACAACTCGACAAGTTTCTTTCTTGAGCATACCTATGACTCAGTGCCATAAATACGTTTACGTGCAATTCCCTTCGGTGGCGGGTCTGTACCCCTGGTGTAATCAATAATGTGAAGTAAAACCCTGTCAAGCCCAGCACCATCAGTCCCCATAGTCCATACAGTTCCTTATTCAGTCTTCCTTTTTCTGTTCCTCTGATTCCTTCGTCCCTTCCTCCTGGTCGGGTGCCCGTTTGCAATGGGATGCGTGGATCCATGTTGGTCTTTCCTTTACCTTGATTGCAGTATTGGTCGCCAGCAAGACCTGGTATGGTCCTTCGAATCTTGGCTGTAGACTGCTTTTCCTTTTAAAAATCTTGATGTAAACGAATTCCCCTGGCTCCAGGTTATGACACTTCCCTTCCGCTGGCTTGACTTGGGCTTCCTTTACCTGTGAATGAAAGCTGGAAATACATTTGGTTAGTGCAATACAATAATTCAACATATTTTCCTCCATTTTGTGGATGTCCATTTGTTTTGCAGTAAATGGTGCTGTAAAAGGTAGTCGTTGGGGACGTCCCATAACTATCTCATGCGGTGACAGGCCTGTTGTTCTGTTGGTTGCAGATCGCATTACCATCAAAGCTAAGGGCAGCAGTTCTGTCCATTTCAGTCCAGTTTCATTGCATAGTTTTGCCAGCTTATTTTTAAGCATTCCATTATATCTTTCAACAAGTCCAGCTGATTGTGGATGATAACTGCAATGAAAATGTTGATTAATCTGTAAAGCTTTACACATTTCTCTTATAACAGTTCCCGTGAAATGTGACCCGTTATCACTAGAAAGCTTAGCAGGGATTCCGAAGCGCGGTACAATTTCTTTTAACAAACATTTAGCAACAGTAGTGGCATCGGCCTTTTTATATGGAAAGGCTTCAATCCATCTAGAGAACACATCTACAATAACTAATACATACTTGAATCCCATACACATAGGTAATTCAATAAAATCCATTTGTAAATGTACAAAAGGCCCGACTGGATTTGGGTGGGAGGCAGATTCTACTTTTTCCGTCTTACCCGGATTCATTGTCTGACAGGTAACACAATTTTCACAGATTTGTTTTGCAATTGCCGAAATACCTGGTGCATACCAAGTTGCCAAAATATAATCTGCCAATCCCCCTTTGCCTGCATGTGTGAATGTATGAACACATCGGGCAATCCATGGAAGTAAGGATCTAGGGGCCACCACGCGGCCGTCATGGTGAACCCATATTCCTTCTGGATTTTTATAACATTGATCCTTCGTCCAGGTCACCACCTCCTCCGTACTGGCCTGTGTCTGAAAGGCCAGCACGTCATTAATAGTGGGTGGCGGATCTGAGCAATTATTTTTCCTTAGTGGGAACAATGACACCTGCATCCCCCCTTTTGACAGAGCTGCTGACTTAGCTGCATTATCAGCTCTGGCATTCCCAAGTGCCACCTCATTCGACTGGCCTGTATGTGCTTGGCATTTGATAATGGCAAGTTTCAAAGGGCATTGAATGGCTCGCAGGAGATTTTCCACTTGTTCTGCATTTTTGATGGGGGTTCCTGAAGAAGTCAGGTACCCGCGAATCTTCCAAATTTGTCCATAGTCATGTGATACCCCAAAGGCATACCTGGAGTCAGTGTAGATATTAACTGTGTGTCCTTCAGCCAGAATACAGGCTCGAGTTAACGCAAACAATTCGGCTTGTTGGGCTGAAAAGGAGTCTGGAAGAGAGGCTATTTCGACAACATTAAACTGAGTTACAATTGCATAAGCCGCTCTAGGTTGGCCCCTATCATTTCGTAAGGCTGATCCGTCAACATAGTACACTAGATCAGGGTTACACATTGGTACATCTGTTAAATTGATACGTGGTTTAGTCACTAATTCGGTTACCATTTCACATGAATGGGGTTCGCCGTCGTCTTCCGTGGGGAGTAGAGTGGCTGGATTTAAGGTAGTACATCTTTTGATGATAAGGTTCGGATTTGATAACAGTTCGACCTCGTATTTAGTGGTTCTTGCGGAGGTTAGGTGTTGGGTGGCACATTTAGTAAGTAAAATCTCGACAGAGTGTGGGATATACAAAATGGTCTGATGATTTAGAGTTATTGTCTGAGCCTGTTGCATAGCATAATAAGCTGCTGCCAACGAAGGAAGACATCCTGGTAGTCCGCGTGCCACTGGGTCTAGTTGGGTACTGAAATACGCTACCAGTCGCTGCCTGTCCCCATGTAACTGAGTCAAAACAGATTGTGCAAAACCCGACTTGTGATGCACAAATAAGTTGAATAGCTTAGTGTAATCTGGTAATCCCAAGGCGGGTGCTGAAGTGAGGGACTGTTTAAGGTTCTGAAAAGCATTCCGGGATACCTCATTCCAAATCAACTTCTCTGGTAGTGCGGGCATGGACATGTCTAACAGTGGTCTAACGATCTCGGAATAACTCGTAACCCATTGCCGGCAGTATCCTGTCATGCCGAGGAGGTGTTTCATTTCTCTCTTGGTTACTGGTAGTGGGGCAGAGCAGATTGCTTTTACTCGGTCTTGTGTCAATTGTCTCATATCTCTGACCAATTCGTGCCCTAGATACCGAACCTTTTCTGAGACAAATTGTAACTTTGCCTTTGACACCTTGTGTCCTTTCGAGGCCAGAGCTTTTAATAACACAAGGGAGTCCGTTTCGCAGGCCAATTTGGAGGGTGAGGCGAGCAATAAGTTGTCAACATACTGCACAAGTGTAGAACCTGCTGGTAAAATTACATCTTCCAGATCCCTCTTTAGGCATTGTGAGAATATGGTAGGGCTCTCGGTAAATCCCTGCGGGAGTCTTGTCCACGTATATTGGCGTCCTTTATACGTGAAGGCAAACAGGAATTGGGACTCTGGGTGAATGGGTATTGAGAAAAATGCTGAACACAGATCAACTACTGTGTAATACGTTGATGATGCCGGAATACTGGCAAGTATAATTGCCGGGTTGGGTACCACTGGATAAGTTGGGAATACTGAATGATTCACGGCTTGTAGGTCTTGGACAAATCTCCATTTGTCACTATTGGGCTTCTGCACCGGAAAGATCGGTGTGTTACATGGACTTCTAGTTGGAACGATTACTCCCTGGGCCAGCAGGGACTTAATGACTGGCTCAATACCTTGTTCTGCGGCTGGGGACAAGGGGTATTGAGGCTTCTTGGGGAGCGGGGCGGTTGAATTGATCGCTACCTTATAGGGTTGTGCGGTGAGCATCCTTCCTACTTCATTAGCGTGTGTAGACCATAGTTGTTCTGGAACTTTAGCAAGAAGCTCTGCTGTGCTTTGTCGTACTGGGAAGCTAATGGCTGAGAGCATCCTTTCTTCTAAGACAGCATCGAAGTATATTTTCCCATTCAACTTGACAGAATAGCCTCCCCCCCTTTCATGTTGCCCCAAAGTTCCATTATGTGTGTGCCATTCCTCTTGTACTGGGGATCCTTGCATTCTTTTAACCATTCGTCCTAAATCCTGGGGTTTATGTGTGCCTGCAACCACAAGGGCGCAGTGTGGAACGCTCCCTTTAACCCTAAACAAGCTCTGACTGTGGGAGGATAATTCAACCCCTGCCGCTATCCCTTCGGGTCCGATAAAGATTTTTTCGATCATCAATTGATGTTTCTGGTGCAGGAATGGTTGATAAAAGATTTGTGCTGTAGCGTCTGATCCCGTGTTGTCACAATATGCTGTGCAGTGTAATGTTTCGTACCAATTTCCCAAGGTTTGAGATTTGAGGTAGTCTGTGATTAACCTTGTTACACACCAATATGAACCAACCAAATAGGATAGGGTTTTGCTTAGTGTGGGGTCCAAATTTTTCCAGGCATACAATATGGGAGTTGTGGGTTGAAGTAGTGGATATGCGCCACATTTATCTATGGGGACTCGAACCTCCATACCAGCTGGGGAACAGAGGATCGTGGCATTCATTTTACATAACAGGTCACGTCCACACAGATTCACTGGAACCTCCTTAGACAGTAGGAATGAATGATTATCTTCGTAATCCTCTAATTGTACATTGATAGGGTTGGAGAAAAACATTTGCTGTGCGTGTCCAGATAGTCCAATCACTGAGGTTTGATTAGTGGAAGTGGGAATTCCCCTCGTAGCCTCCCTTGAAAGGACCGAATAGGTGGCACCAGTATCCACTAGGAATGGGATATCCTTTCCTTGTATTCGTATTTTTACTTCAGGTTCTCCTATGGCATTTAACGAAACGACGGGTAGCTGTTTGTTCGCAGCACTCGGGTCTGGGATTGGGCGTCATTGATCATTATACGGGCAATTTGGTGGTTGGCCGAATTGCTATTGATTCTGTGATCCAAATGGATCTTGCACAGAGAAATTAGTCTGAGGTCTAGCATGTACCTGGACTTGGGTCGCATACGGGTTGGGTTCTGAAGGGGGAGGGTGTGCTCTATTACCTGCCTGTTGAGTCCAATCATGATTTGGTTGTTGCTGTTTTGCCCGGCAAGTTCTAGCCCAGTGTCCAATCTGACCACAATTGTGACAGGTATCATATTGTTCCTGCCCTACACCTCCTCTCCCTCTTCCCCTGTAATATCCTCCTCTGGCTCGCCCTCTTCCTCTACCCTGGGGGGGGCGTAGGACGGTGTCACCAGGGTGGGTGTTATTGGAGCTGCTTGTCCTACAAACATGGTGACCTTGCTTCTAGATTCTCTATTTCGCTCTTGTATGTCCTTTAACATAGATACAACCTTGGATAGCGATTCCTGTCGCCATCCGAGACAAACTAGTTTAAAGGGATCTCTGAGTTCGGATCGTAGCCCGTTTACCACGGCGCTGATCATAGGAGCTTCTACCTCCTCCATTTTCATGCCTGAACATTGGTTCATGATCTCTCGCACTCTTTCTACATAATCCTCAACATCCTCCTCCTTTCTTTGTGTAGTTTCCATAATTTTGGACCAATTCATTTTCCTTGGGAACACCGAATGTAAGGCTTCCCAACATCTTCCCCAGAACCCCTCTCCTGGCTTCGTGCTGGGATCTGCATCCAGAGCCTCTCGATGGGTTTTAAAATCTTTGAATTTTATCTCAAGTTCGGCAAATTTTGTGTCCTTTAACCTTGCTTTCAGTAAGATTTGACCATCTAATATACTGGGTTCGTGGCACAAGATGATTACTTTTAACTGGTCTATGGCCTTTTCAATATTGGTTTTGGGGTCTGCCAATCCTTCCACAATTATTCTTAATTCACTTGGTGACCATGGTCGATAAATAGGGACCGGAGCCCCCCCAGAGAGTGGACTGGGAAAAGGTCTTACTGGGTATGCAGATGATGATGGCTCCAGGGCAACGGGCTCTGGTCCACGGGTAAGACTTCGTGTGCCCCCTGCAGGGCCGTCACGGTATTGATTCCCTTGTGAGTGACTTATATTTCCTGCAGCCGCACCTGTATTGTTGGGAGCGGGTGTTACCCCGTTTCCCTGTACTCCGGCCCGAGGATCGTCTCCTCCTTGGCCTGGAGCACCCCCCGGGGATGGAACATACGGCGGTGGTCGATGGCTGTAGGGAGTCCAATCCTCATCCCAGTCCTCATCCTCATCCTTATCCCAACCCTCAGGAGCCCTAGGTGAGTGTGCCTTTGTCTCTTTAGCAACCATAACGGATGGGTGTTTGTTATGTCGAGGGCGATTCACCTGCTCTACCCGTTCATCCCCCTGCTTTCTCCCTCTAGTACACTGCTTGCTAACTCTTAGGCTCTTCTCGTGTCGTTCCTCAGCTTCCCTTTTCCAATCTCCAAACGCTGACCAATTCACTTTTTTTTTCCCTCTTCTACCTGGGTCTCTGTCTATAAGGCATTCTTCTAGACAGGTTATTCTCTCTAAATTGAATGAACCATCGGGTGGAAATGGCCTGTTTTCACCCTTAGTCCATTTTACCCATTCTCTTAGGTGGTCAATTGAAGACTGACCACAATTCTAGAGCATAAAATGGGCTGGGGTCCCTTTTGGTGGTGTTTTAACTTGCTCCGGCACCTATTCTGGATGATTAAGATTTTCCACAGTTTCTGATCTCACAATCCTTTCGGCCAACTGAGTTCTCTACGCCCACTTCTCCTGGCCATTACGTGGCCTGAAAAGGCTCTTAATTCGGGCTCAGTCTGGGTGTGTGAGATATGTTGGCACGAACCAACCGTAGTTGATCAATCAGTTACTATTTCTTTTCTTAATCAACCCTTGTGTTTTTTTTTCGAATCACAACTTTCCCGAGTGACTCTTCCCGTTTCTCTAATGGCAATGACTCACAAAGGTATTGCACACGACAGTAATACAAGGACAACAAACAATATTCCCGCGAGTACACAAATCATAACCTCTAAACAAATTCTCAGTCTGCGTTGTACGCCACTACAGACCGAGTCCTTAACTTATCCTAATAAAAACTGATAACATTTAAGGTTCCGTACCCAAACTCTTTGATCGATTGCGCTTTCTTTTTTTTTATAGTCTTATCACATAAGAACCCCTTCCGAATTAAAAACAATAAAAATCTTATCACATAAGAACCTTCGATCGATTAGCGCTTTCTTTTTTTCTCTTTTTTTCTTAATAGTCTTATCACATAAGAACCCCTTCCGAATTAAAAACAATAAAAATCTTATCAGATAAGAACCTGGAACCCTTTTCGATCGACTAGCGCTCCCTTACCTACTGAAACCTTCCCCGGGCTGTCTCGAGATTTTTTCCAGAACCTGTTCTCTTCTGCTGGCGAGCTGAGAAAGAAATGGTTATAAAAAAAAAATACCTTTAACTTTTAAATGCCGAGTCTTGTAGATGCAGTACCTCCGCTGTGGACAACAGATTACATATGCGATTCAACAGTGAAGAAACCTCTTGTGAACAAAAGGCTCACCTTGTTTGGCCACTGAAGCCTTTCACTGGAGAGGCACTATGCCTGTATCCGTTTTACTCACAGGACAGAGAGTATGCATCTCGGTGGAACCTCCAATAACTGTCGAAATCTCGACCTCCGAAAAGAATGACTCCGACACTTACAGCTCCGGTAGAAGTTTCTTTTCTTTACTTGCTCGCAAGGGGTAGGTCACACTCAGTCAAGGGCTAAGTGAACACCTCCGAAATGGTTCAGTTTAACAAGATATTTATACAGTAAAACCAAAGTTCTGGCCTCTCCCTGTGTATTGCTCTGTCTCACAGTCAGTGAATACAGATAAAGAGTTAATTACTATATCCTGGTCCTGACATGGTATCCAGATATTTCCTTTTGTCAGGGTTATCAGAAAGCCAAACGGCCATTACTCCATGAGTCATAGGTAATGGGCTATCACCTGTCTTGTATTGTGTCAGGATTGTTTCAATTTCCTGGTCAGTTTATCTGTTTGCATCAAATGGATGAGGTCTCGGAAAGAGATAATGGCTAGAAGATAAGGGTGGGGTGACATGGAACTCCTGTAGTGTAGACAATAGGAGAGCACTATGGGGGGGTTACTTGTCTCAGCATGACTTGTCTCCTAGCTGTCTGATGGCCATCAGCCATCTCACAGCAGGTTTAGCTGTTTATGCAAGCTGACTGCTAAAATGCAGAAAGTTCTGGAAGGGCCAGGACTCCATTTTAATCAAAAGGCACACAAATACCGTATGGTATCAGCTTAGATAAAAATACTTTCCACAGTGCCCAATCTAAGACGTGCCAGACTAAGGAGGAGGTCCAGACCATACACACCCCATACTTACAGGGAGAAGAGGTCTTACCTCGATGTGTCCGAGCACATCTGCCTTCAGAGACTGTGCATCCACAAGGTGGTGATCGCTGAAATATGTGAGTACATCAGGCCAGATATGCAGCCTGCTATCAGGACATCACTGTCCGTCGAGCTCAAGGTCACTGCGGCAGTGTTTTCTACGCATCCGGTTCCTTTCGGGCCTCCGCGGTCGAGATTTCTCGTCTGTCTCACCATGCCACATATCGCTGCATTAGACAGGACACGGAGGCCCTGTATCCGCAGAGGACTTTATCAGCTTCCCCATGACCACGGAGGCTCAGACTGACAGGGCTGGAGCATTCTACTGCATAGCTAAGTTCCCCAGGGTGCAGGGAGCAATACAGTGTACTCACATCGCCATGCGGGCGCCTTCTCAGGACCCAGTACTTTTTCGTAACAGAAAAGGATTTCACTCCCTGAAGGTCCAACTAGTTGTCGACCACAACCAGATAATAATGGCAGTGAATGCCAAATGTCCGGGCAGCTTCGATGAGGCTCACATCCTGCGTCAGAGTGCTGTCTCTGACATGTTTAAAAGCCAGCCACAAGGACAATGCTGGATGCTTGGTGGCAACTGATATGGCCTAGCCACCTGGCTGATGAGTCCTCTCCATGACACCCTTACCGAGGCCAAGAAGCGATACAACCAGAGCCACAGAGACACGCGCAATGTGATCCAGAAAACAATTACTGTGCTTAAGCAGAGCTTTAGATGCCTGGAGCACTCAGGAGCACTCGGAGAGAGGAAGAGGAGAATGAGGGGCTGGACACTGACTTAGGGCCAGACAATGAGGCTGATTATGCAATCATACCCACATCCCCCTCCGGAGCGCAGGAATGAGCCCGTGGTGACTACATGGCTGCAAGACTCTTACGTCAGGAGCTCATAAATGAGCTATTTGCCTGAAAGAACATTGCTATAATTGACAAAGCTGACACACTGCTGTGTGTGTGCAGCTCAGACATCAATGGTGGGCATCACCTTGGTGCCAGTTAAAGTTTAAATTGATTCAAGTTAAAATAGAGACATAGAAAGTAGGTGCAGGAGTAGGCCATTCGGCCCTTCGAGCCTGCACTACCATTCAATAAGATTATGGCTGATCATTCACCTCAGTGCCCCTTTCCTGCTTTCTCTCCATACCTTTTGATCCCTTTAGCAGTCAGGGCCATATCTAACTCCCTCTTGAATATATCTAACAAACTGGCATCAACAGCTCTCTGCAGTAGAGAATTCCACAGGTTAACAACTCTCTGAGTGAAGAAGTTTCTCCTCATCTCGGTCCTAAATGGCTTACCCCTTATCCTTAGACTGTGAATGTTGTGTATGTATGCCTGTTTTCTGTGTGATGTCTATAGCACTGTTATGCCACACTGAATGTAACCTTATACTGTACACACCTTATCTGTACACCAGAGGGTGCTGCTGCTGGAGATCTAAGGGTACCTGCACATGGCAGGTAACCCAGTATAAAAAGGAACTCACAGCTTGTTGTCCTCATTCGGGAGTTGCAAATAAAGGACTACAGGTCTACACAGTTTAAGTATCATACCCTGCCTCATGGAGTCATTACTAAAGGTGCCTACATACACTACAACTGGTGACGGGAATACGCGGTCACGAACCACACGCTCAGCATGTCGAATCTCAGCAACTTTCAGCAATTTACCGATGGGGAAGATTGGGACGCTTTTGTAGAAACATTGGAACACTTAAGGAGACTGGCTGCACCGTGCGATTTTGGCGACCATCTAAATGAAGCACTAAGGGACTCTAAACCGACGAGAGCAGTGCACCGCATTGATACATCTAAGGGCAGAAACGCTGCCCCGAGTCCCGCAACCCTGAGTCCGCCACATGGGGCAAACTGGCTAGCCCCGTGCTGGCACTGTGGAGGAAACCACAGGGCCCACCAGTGCCACTACAAAGACTACGCATGCAAAGAGAAATGCACCTTCAAAGGATGTGCAGAAAAAGCTTTACTCAACACGTCTCTGATGAGTTGGCTCCGACACAAATGAAGGCGAAGTTGCTCAACCCCTGGAAGAAGAGTATGGAACTCATACCTGTTCCACCGAAAGTTCTCCGTGGACGACGAAAGCAGACATCGACGGGGTCCCAGTTTCTATGGAGATCGACACAAGGGCGAGCCAGTCTGTGATGAGACAAATGATCTTTGAAAGAATTTGGATGAATCCTGCCACTCGACCAAAACTGTCTCCTGTCCAGGCAAAGCTGCTCACCTATACCAAAGGTAAACTCCAAATCATTTGCAGCGTAGATGTCCAGGTCTCCCAGGGTGGCGTGTTGAACAAACTCCCCCTGTGGATTGTAGCCGGCGATGGTCCCACGCTGCTGGGCAGGAGTTGGATGAACCGGGTTCACATCAGGCAAAGTGGCCCTGTGGAAAAAAAGACCACCACAGCCCACCTGCAGGAAATGGCTGCAGCACCATGAGGAGAAAAACTTGTAATCAAAATGGCCACCGCCATGCCACGAGTGAGCATGGAGCAGCATCACGTGACACCGGGCGGCCAATCGGATTTGAAGGCTCCCCGAAAGGAGACCGGTAACTAAAGAAATTTAAAGGGGAAGTTTCAACTATTTGAGTACACGGATTTTAAAGCTAAAGATGCGATTAAAGGGTGCAAGTATGAAAATGTATGCATTGTAACAATGAATTGTGATGCTGGTTTAACTAACGTGACTAATGAGATGAATGCAGGTGTCAGTAAGGTTAAGAACAAGTTTATTATGCTTAACAATAATGATAGAGAATGTGAAATGCCTAATGTAACCATGTCTGTTGAAACCAGGACATCCAAAAGTGATGCAAATGCTAGAATGCATAATGCAGGCTCGACTATGTGTGATCAGAGCCAAGGTGTCATGTATACCGGTAGGATACTGCCAAAGGACATTGAGTCCTACATGGACCATGCTGATGCCAATGGAATTCCCCTGTGGGAGACCCCCAGGTCCAGCAGGCTACCTGACCATATAGCCTGGATCTTTGGAACGAATGTGATGCCCCTTGCAGGACACACACGCAGCCAGTGGGATCAGACCCACTACAGGGGCAATGGTCAATGGGCAGTCCAGCCACCACCAATGGAAACCTGCACCAGACCAGCCCTACAAACCTTGGCCACCAGGGCAACACCAGGAGCATGAGGCCAATACCCTCCAGCTTCCCTGGCAAACCCTGGGATGACCTGACCTTCATCCCTATTGGTGGACAAGGAGCCCACACGGCACGTAACCTAGTATAAAAAGGAAGTCACAGCTTGTTGTCCTCACTTGGGAGTTGCAAATACAGGACTACATGTCTGCACAGTTTAAGTATCATATCCTGCCTCGTGGAGTCATTACTAAAGGTGCCTACATACATGACCGTGACCCCTGGTTCTGGGCTTCCCCAACATCGAGAACATACTTCCTGCATCTAACCTATCTAGTCCCGTCAGAATTTTATATGTCTCTATGAGATCCCCTCTCATTCTTCTGAACTCCAGTGAATACAGGCCCAGTCGATCCAGTCTCTCCTCATATGTCATTCCTGCCATCCCGGGAATTAGTCTGGTGAACCTTTGCTGCACTCCCTCAATAGCAAGAACGTCCGTCCTCAGATTAGGAGACCAAAACTGAACATAATATTCCAGGTGAGGCCTCACCAAGGCCCTGTACAACTGCATTAAGACCTCCTTGCTCCTATACTCGAATCCCCTAGCTATGAAGGCCAACATGCCATTTGCCTTCTTCACCGCCTGCTGTACCTGCATGCCAAATTTCAATGACTGATGTACCATGGCACCCAGGTCTTGTTCCACGTCCCCTTTTCCTAATCTGCTGCCATTCAGATAATATTCTGTCTTCATGTTTTTGCCACCAAAGTGGATAACCTCACACTTATCCACATTATACTGCATCTGCCATGCATTTGCCCACTCACCTAACCTGTCCAAGTCACCCTGCAGCCTCTTAGCATCCTTCTCACAGCTCACACCGCCACCTAGCTTAGTATCATCTGCAAACTTGGAGATATTACACTCAATTCCTTCATCTAAATCATTGATGTATATTGTAAATAGCTGGGATCCCAGCACTGAGCCCTGCGGCACCCCACTAGTCACTGCCTGCCATTCTGAAAAGGACCCGTTTATCCCTGCTCTCTGCTTCCTGTCTGCCAACCAGTTCTCTATCCACGTCAATACATTACCCCCAATACCATGCGCTTTAATTTTGCACACCAATCTCTTGTGTGGGACCTTGTCAAAAGCCTTTTGAAAGTCCAAGTACACCACATCCACTGGTTCTCCCTTGTCCACTCTATTAGTTACATCCTCATAAAATTCTAGAAGATTTGTAAAGCAAGATTTCCCTTTCATAAATCCATACTGACTTGGACCGATCCTGTCACTGCTTTCCAAATGCGCTGCTATTTCATCCTTAATAATTGATTCCAACATTTTCCCCACTACTGATTTCAGGCTAACCAGTTTATGGCCCCAAGTTTCGGGCGGCGCCGAAAACGGCGCAGCCCCGAGCTGGACGCCTGTTCTTCGCGTCTAAAAGTGCGCAGGAAAGAAAAACTGCGCGATCCTCCGACTCCTCGGAGCTCTAACTCAGCTTGACGCGGCGCGCACATCACAGCGGGGGGGTGGCGGAGCCAGACACTCGCGCCGATTCTCTAAGCAGTGGGGGGCGGGTCTAATTCAAATGAGCCAACGTCATGCTGGTAACCCTGCGCGTGCGCGTTGGAGCGTGTGCGCACGTGCAGTGTGAAACAAACATTGGCACACGGCCATTTTTAAAGGGACTGGAGAAAAAGTGAAGATTTGTCTCATGGACCCCTGGAAAGGCTTGTAATTTAATTTTTGTGATATTTTTGTGTGTGAGGGAGTGCTTTTAGCAGCACTGTTGAATAAATCACCTGCTGAAATCAGTGAGTTCAGCTTTTCACTGCTAAACTTGCAGAACCGGTGTTGCATTGGTACATGTAAATTAAGGACTGTGTGTTTTGAGAAATAAGAGTGCCAATTCAACTTTGCAATGGATCAACGTCCACCAAGAACAAAGAATTTCTTGCATGAGGAAGTAGAGATATTAGTCAACGTAATTGAGCAGAGATGGCAGGGGCTAGATACCAGCAACAGAGGTCGCATAAAAGTGCCACCAAAAGAAATGAAGAAACGGTGGAACCAAGTTGCAGAAGATTACTGCGCAGTGGTGCATACCATGGGATCTGGAAGCCAGTGTAAAAAGAAATGGCACCACCTTGATCAAGTAGTTAGTGTAAGTAATAGTTTCCATTTTTAATTTAATCGTAATTGTAACCAGGCTATCTGTA
Source organism: Pristiophorus japonicus (assembly GCF_044704955.1). Lineage (NCBI taxonomy): Eukaryota > Metazoa > Chordata > Chondrichthyes > Pristiophoridae > Pristiophorus > Pristiophorus japonicus. The sequence continues at coordinate 102,907,861 of NC_091984.1, read as the reverse complement.
TGTCCCACCTTGCAGACTGACACACTCTGTAAAAAGTTATATTTTACTCTTTGCAGAAGAAATTGGCCCACAACAAAAGGGAGGCAACTCAGACAGGAGGAGGCATGCCCAATCTTCAACCACTGACACCCTTGGAACAAAGGGTAGCTGCTATGATGAGTCATACATGGAGTAAAGCAATCAGTACAGCACAAGCTGGGCCCGCACGCGAGGAAGAGGGCAAGTCCTGAAAATGCATCGTGGCCTTTTAAATCAACCTGCTGCTTAACCTGCTATGTGTGAGAATACTTTGCCACCCATCCGGCCCCCTCCCTTGCTGTTAAACATTTGACTGTTATGATGTATTTTGCAGTACATGATGATGGTGATGATGTTGATGATGATGCTGCTGCCGCTGCTGCCAACCCTGAGGATCTTGAGGGTACAGAACAAGAACCAGTACAACCAGCTGCGGACGAACCAGATTGGATGATGGCAGCGATGACTGAAATGTCTGCAGGGGAGAGCTTCCAAATTAATGTTTATGAGCCCCCATCAAGGGGCATCACAGTTTCAACCCTTAGCATAGGTCTTGGTTCCACCTTCCATGGGTTTGCTTCTGATGTTGCAGGTCCCAGTGGTGCTGCTGGTATAATGTAGCATTCTACAGTCAGTGCACTACCGTCCGAGCCTGCGCCTCTCTCTCGCATAGGTTCTGGTTCCGCCTACTATGGTTTTGATTCTGACGCTGCGGGTCCCAGTGCTGCTGCTGATATCATGGAGCAGTTTACACCCATTCGTCCAACATCCCAGCCCATGGCTCGCACTCGAGTGCTGTCGTCTAGAACACTGAGCGCCCCACCATCCCAGCCCGAGCCTCTCTCTCTAGTACTGCCGTCTGCAACACAGAGCGTCCTACTGTTCCAGCCCGAGCCTCTCCCTCTAGTTCTGTTGCTGCAACACAGAGCATCCCAGTGTTCCAGCCCAAGCCTCTCCCTCCAGTTCTGCCGTCTGGAACACAGAGCATCCCACAGTCCCAGCCCGCGCCTCCCTGTGTAGTGGTGCCGCTTGCAACACCGAGCGTCCCACCGTCCATGCCCGCGTCTCCCAGTGTAGTGGTGCAACGAGGCAGACCCAGGCAGAGGAGAAAGAGATTGGAGACACGCTCTCCTGAGATGCAGCGTGCAACAGATGTGGCTCAGGTTGTGGCATTGGGTATGGAGACCAATGAGCTTACCCGATCACTCATCGGTAGCGTCAGTGCAGTGGGTGAAGAGTTGACGGTCCTGACGGGGGAAATAACAGTAATGACATGGGAACTTAGGGAGGGAATGTCCAAGGGAGTGCAATCGATGGCACAGGCCGTCAGGGAGGGCATGCAAATGACGGCACAGGCCATCAGGGAGGGCCTGGTTGAGGTAGCTGCTGCAATAAGGGCACACAGCCCCGCCAATCAAATGACACCCCCATGAGGAAGTGAACATTCACTGAGATATGGATGAGACATGGTTGCAGCCTTTCTTTGCTGCTTTTGTTCTTGTTCTTGATGTAGCTGTAGTAGCGTTTTTCAAATTGAAATTGTTTTGCAAGTTTTGTAACTTTACAACTTATAAGTGATCTTAGGGTTTTTAAGTGATCTTATAGTGTAAATGCTCTCACATTTTTTTGTATCTTATTTAATTTTGCACCTAAAAAGTGATCCTGAAGTTTAAGTGTTCTTCAGAGTGTAAGATTTTTCACATTGAAACTGTTTTGTAAGTTTTGTAACTTTACAACATATAAGTGATCTCAGGGTTTTCAAGTGATCTTATAGTGTAAATGCTCTCACATTCTGTAACTTATTTAATTTTGCATCTAAAAAGTGATCTTGAAGTTTAAGTGATCTTAAGAGTGTAAGATTTTTCACATTGCGATTGTTTTGTAACTTTTGTAACTTTACAAGTTTATGAGTGATCCAAAGTTTTTAAGTGATCTTCAAGAGTCATATTAAAAAGTATAGTTTGATACAACAAATATTTTATTACAGTGACGTTAACTTTTCAATAAAATATTTTTTCATTAAAACTGTTTCATGTTCCATTAACACAACACAACATAGGAATAACTGCAAAGAATAAACATGTCCATGCGCAAAAGTGGTCGCAGAGCCCTCAGGCATCAATAGTTGAAGCGTTCACGGATGAGCTCCTGGCGCAAGGCTCGATCAATCATTAAAGGGGCATGATGGACGGCCCTCCGACCTCGTGCTCCGGCATCAGGCACTTGCATGCTTTTCTGATCGTCGTCATCATCCACATCTTGCTCTTCCGTAATACTATCATCATGCACTGGACCCTCACGTAGGTCTTCTGGTTCCATGACCAGCTCCTGCTGCCTCATGATGGCTAAGTTATGAAGCATGAAGCACACAACAGTGAAGTGACCGACAATCTGAGGAGAGTATAGCAACTGTCCTCCAGAATGGTCCAGGCATCAGAATCGCTGTTTCAATATGCCAATGGTCCTCTCAATGATGCTGCACGTCGCAATGTGCGCCATGTTGTATTGACGGTCAGCTTCTGTCCGTGTCACGCGTAGGGGCGTCATGAGCCAGGTGGTCAGGCCGTACCTTTTGTCTCCCAGTAGCCAGCTCTGCCCTTCTGGCTGCTGCTCAAACATGTCAGATATAACGCTGTCGCGTTGGATGAACGCATCGTGGGTGCTGCCAGGGTATCTCGCATCGATTGACATGATGCGCTGCTTGTCGTCACACACAAGCTGCACATTGATAGAGTGGAAATCTTTCCTATTTCGGTACTGCTCAGAATCCTCCACAGGTGCTCGCAAAGCTATGTAGGTACAATCAATGCAGCCCTGTACCTTTGGGAAGCCGGCAATGCTGAAGAAGCCCACAGCCCTCTCATGGATCGCTTGTGCGGTCATTGGGAAATTGATGAAGTAATTCCTTCGTGCATACAGTGCAGGCATGTATTGCACGTTGAGAGATGGCACACACATCTCCAGTTGTAGCCTGAAACCATCCCGAGGCATAGAAAGAAAGTACAGCTGTTACCTTCACTGCAACAGACAGGGCAGTTGACGTTCTGCTTCTGGGCTGCAAATCTGCTCTCACCATATCACAGTGACAACTTCTCTGCGAAAACGCAGCCTTTTCACACAATCAGCCTCGCTCATGTCCAGGTACGAGCGCCTGGCTCGATATTGTCGACGTGGGTAAGGTCTCCTGCCCATCAACCTACGGGCTATGACGTTCTTGGTGCGTTGAACTCTAATCAATTCTCTCCTATGCAGTGAATTGATGGCGAACCATTGCATAATACGTGGTGTAGACAATGCAGCATCCATTATGCAAATTTAAGTATAAAACTGTCTATGTGGCTGCCTCTCCCTGTCCAAATGGCCTCAGTCCCCCTCACAGCTCAAAGGCTGCTTGATTGCTGTGTCTTTGCCTGCCGTCCAGTCACTGACGATGCCCCTATTCCGTGGCCAAATGGCCTCAGTCCCCTCACAGTTTGAAGGCTGCTGCTGTATCTTCGGCTGCCGTCGAGTCACTGACGCCGCCCCTATCACGTGGCCGAATGGCCTCAACCCCCTTCGAAAGCTGCGTGCGTATTGCTTCCTCGGCTGCCGGCCAGCCACTGACGCCGCCCCTATCACGTGGCCGAATGGCCTCAACCCCCTTCGAAAGCTGCGTGTGTGTTGCTTCCTCGGCTGCCGGCCAGCCACTGACGCCGCCCCTATCACGTGGCCGAATGGCCTCAACCCCCTTCGAAAGCTGCGTGCGTATTGCTTCCTCGGCTGCCGGCCAGCCACTAACGGAATGAAGACCTGCCTGAAGCACTGAAGCTCAGCTCGAAGGCTACTGCTGTTTCACACAGATAGGAACATGGATTATTTAATCTTTTCTTAGCTTATAAATTTTTATTCAGGTTGGATTTATTTGTATAATATTTGTATAAGTATGACTAAGGATTGATTGTAGAATTTAATGACTTCCCTTCCGCCCCCCGCCTATCCCCACCCCCCCTCGTTCCCTACGCCTAATTTGTAACCTACGCCTGATTTCTAAAGTAGACAAGGTTTTTTCAAACGTACAAAAATCATCACTTACTCCATTCTAAGTTAGTTTGGAGTAAGTTTTCACTGTCTAAACTTTGAAAACAGGCGTAAGTGGCCGGACATGCCCCCTTTTGAAAAAAAAATTCTGTTCCAAAATGAAACTGTTCTAACTGACTAGAACTGGAGCAAGCTAAATGCCGAGAATTCAAATTTCTAAGATACTCCATTCTAAACCTGTTGCTCCAAAAAAACAGGAGCAACTGAGGCCAAAACTTGGCCCCTATAATTCCCCGTTTTCTCTTTCCCTCCTTTTTTAAAAAGTGGTGTTACATTAGCTACCCTAGAGTCCATAGGAACTGATCCAGAGTCGATAGACTGTTGGAAAATGATCACCAATGCCATCCACTATTTCTAGGGCCACTTCCTGAAGTACTCTGGGGTGCAGACTATCAGGCCCTGGGGATTTATTGGCCTTCAATCCCATCAATTTCCCTAACACAATTTCCTGACTAATAAGGATATCCTTCAGTTCCTCCTTCTCGCTAGACCCTCGGTCCCCTATTATTTCCAGAAGGTTATATGTGTCTTCCTTCGTGAAGACAGAACCAAAGTATTTGTTCAATTGGTCTGCCATTTCTTTGTTACCCATTATAAATTCACCTGAATCTGACTGCAAGGGACCTACGTTTGTCTTCACTAATCTTTTTCTCTTCACAATCTATAGAAGCTTTTCCAGTCAGTTTTTATGTTCCCAGCAAACTTCCTCTCATACTCTATTTTCCCCCTCCTAATTAAACCCTAAGTCCTCCTCTGCTGAATTTAAAATTTCTCCCAGTCCTCAGGTTTGCTGCTTTTTCTGGCCAATTTATATGCCTCTTCCTTAGATTTAACACTATCCCTAATTTCCCTTGTTAGCCACGGTTGAGCCACCTTCCCCGTTTTATTTTTACTCCAGACAGGGATGTACAATTGTTGAAGTTCATCCATGTGATCTTTAAATGTTTGCCATTGCCTGTCCACCGGCAACCCTTTAAGTATTATTCGCCAGTCTATTTTAGCCAATTCACATCTCATACCATCGAAGTTACCTTTCCTTAAGTGCAGGACCCTAATCTCTGAATTAACTGTGTCACTCTCCATCTTAATAAAGAATTCTACCATATTATAGTCACTCATCCCCAAGGGTACCCTCGCACAACAAGATTGCTAATTAGTCCTTTCTCATTACACATCACCAAGTCTAGGATGGCCAGTCCTCTAGTTGGTTCCTCGACATATTGGTCCAGAAAACCATCCCTAATACACTCCAGGAAATCCTCCTCCACCGTATTGCTACCAATTTGGTTAGTCCAATCTATATGTAGATTAAAGTCGCCCATGATAACTGCTATACCTTTATTGCATGCATCACTAATTTCTTGTTTGATGCTGTCCCCAAACTCACTACTACTGTTTGGTGGTCTGTACACAACTCCCACTGGCATTTTCTGCCCTTTGGTATTCCGCAGCTCTACCCATACTGATTCCACATTATCCAAGCTAATGTCCTTCCTGATTATTGCATTAATTTCCTCTTTAACCAACAACATTATCCCACCTCCTTTTCCTTTCTGTCTATCCTTCCTGAATATTGAATACCCTTGGATGTTGAGTTCCCAGCATCCCACTTTTTCGACATCAATCAAATGATCAACATTTCCAGCAACACAGAATACAAAGTCAAAGCAGGAGGTTGGCCCTCTCCCGCTATACATTACAACAAGTTGCATACACCCAGATGGAGATTTAACACAGCCATCACCTGCGGATATGCACCTCATTTTCCTTGCCCCCTCTCCTTCTCCCCACCTCTACCCCTTCCCCTCCTTGCTCCATGCCGCCTGGCCGAAGAACTCCTCAGGTGGTGCCTCATTGGGAGGGATGAAGGCAGAGGTAGTGGTTGCATGGGCACAGGAACGGGGGTGCCGAGGTGGGAACATTCTCGGATCCAGAAGCAGGATCTTGGTCCTGCCTCTTATGTGTCATTAGAACTGGTGGTGAGGAACCTAGGGGTGGAGTGCCGTGCTCTGAGACCACTGGGAGGTCTGTGCAAGCAGTGCTCCTGGCTATCACTTCCAGGGCCTCCGCCATCCATGGAACATACTCAGTCATGGCGCCCGAGATGGTAGCCAGCTGTCAGGATATGCCCCTCAATGCATCGAGGATCTCGTCACCAATGTCTACAGTCCTCCTGGACAACTGTACCATCCCTCTGCGCTCGTGAACCAGACCTGCCACGTCCACGAAACCTCCGCGGGGTCGGCGCCGTCCTGGGGACTAATGGAGTGCCCTGTGATGAGGTGCTTGGGCCCGGTACCTCCAGAGTGGAGATGGGAATGGCCGGAGGAGAACTAGATGGCCTTGGGGTGGAATGCCTTCTGGAGCCTGGCGATGCAGGTTCCTCAAAGTCCGCGCTCTCATCCGTAGAGAACAGACTCAGCGGATTGATGGGCGAGAATCGGAGCTCCTCAGCACCAGATGTAGGTTCATCCAGTGAGTCCGGCCCCGTGCCCCCACCTTCTGGCCTCTGTGGTCTTGCCTTGGGCTGCTGGCTGAGCTGCAAAACACAAATGAGGTTATTAGAGGAGAAGGGGGTGCTACGGTCACAAGGTGAGTCCAGTGCCACGCACAGCATATGCATGGCAAAAGCACCACCACTATCAAAATCATCACATTGCATGACCATCAACACATTCTGTATTGCAATAATTTTCATTAGGCCAGTATTATTTATTGGACAATTTTATAAACCATCTATTAGGCTGCTATTAGGCTGCAGAGTGACTTGGATAGGTTAGGTGAGTGGGCAAATGCATGGCAGATGAAGTATAAAGTGGATAAATGTGAGGTTATTCACTTTGGTGGTAAAAACAGAGAGACAGACTATTATCTGAATGGTGACAGATTAGGAAAAGGGAAGGTGCAACGAGACCTGGGTGTCATGGTACATCAGTCATTGAAGGTTGGCATGCAGGTACAGCAGGCGGTTAAGAAAGCAAATGGCATGTTGGCCTTCATAGCAAGGGGATTTGAGTACAGGGGCAGGGAGGTGTTGCTACAGTTGTACAGGGCCTTGGTGAGGCCACACCTGGAGTATTGTGTACAGTTTTGGTCTCCTAACTTGAGGAAGGACATTCTTGCTATTGAGGGAGTGCAGCGAAGATTCACCAGACTGATTCCCGGGATGGTGGGACTGACCTATCAAGAAAGACTGGATCAACTGGGCTTGTATTCACTGGAGTTCAGAAGAATGAGAGGGGACCTCATGGAAACGTTTAAAATTCTGACGGGTTTAGACAGGTTAGATGCAGGAAGAATGTTCCCAATGTTGGGGAAGTCCAGAACCAGGGGTCACAGTCTGAGGATAAGGGGTAAGCCATTTAGGACCGAGATGAGGAGAAACTTCTTCACCCAGAGAGTGGTGAACCTGTGGAATTCTCTACCACAGAAAGTAGTTGAGGCCAATTCACTAAATATATTCAAAAGGGAGTTAGATGAAGTCCTTACTACTCGGGGAATCAAGGGTTATGGCGAGAAAGCAGGAAGGGGGTACTGAAGTTTCATGTTCAGCCATGAACTCATTGAATGGCGGTGCAGGCTAGAAGGGCTGAATGGCCTGCTCCTGCACCTATTTTCTATGTTTCTATGTTTCTATCGAGCATATATTATTGTTCAGATGTGAGTGGGTGTGGCATTAATTGACTTTACATCATGCAATGGTGTATACTTTATTCACGTGGCATCACTTCAGGGTCTGCAGCTGCTTGCGTGGTCATCCGGGTGTGCTTCCCCACGAGTGCGAGCACCCGCTCCTTCATGTCAGAGATGTCGCTGGTGACTGGTCCCCCGGCCCCCCACTCATTCACCTCTGCACGGACCTCCTCGTCGATAGCTTCTTCTGTAAATGTAACAGGCCGACATGGCATGAGATCATTGCATGATATCATTGCTAGGTACTGTCACAGAGACTGATACAATACATAACCGACAGATGTAATCATGATTATTATGATAATTATCATTCTTTGCCTAAAGACGTACACCATGAACGCAGTCTTTGAGTACAACATTCCCGATAAAAGTGAAAGACCTCACATCTGATGATAGTCACTCATGACTCTTACAAATCAAATCATATAAATACATAAGTAGATGTAAATAAATGTAATACTTACTCTTGCGGATCCGACAAGGTCGTTCCATCGTTTGCAGCATTGGTTGCCCTCACGCTCCTCATTGGTCGCTGACGAGACCACCTCTGCTGTCTCGGCCCATATCTTCTGGTAGGCCTTTGGGGTGGACTTCCCACGCCCTCCCTGGGTCAAATCACCCCAGCATAACTTGACCTCCTGCAGGTGGGAGGCAATTGCCTCGTCCGAGAACCTCTTCACTCTTTTGCGCCCTCCAATGTGCTCCTCTCCCAGCTCACTGCTCTCACCAGCGTCAGTCTCCACAGCGTGCTGTGTCGCCTCCTCCTCTCTCTCCATTATCGGCACCAAATTCAGGCAAGTATCTGGCTGGTAACAGTTAATTTTTTTCCCCAATTTGCTGTAAAGCTCTAAAGTCTCCCTGCTCCCTCCCAAAGCAGCCACACCACACCCAAACACGCCTTCACTCCCTCTCAGCTCCCTCTCTCGCTGTCTCCTCTTATGCGCATGTCATGATGACCCTTGTCCTCCTGAATCGCGGGAATCGAGCATTGCCATGCCTTTGCTAAGGACGGCGACACTTTACAGCAGAAGGTCAGAGATTTAACGCTAACGCCCATTTCATATCGCTCGCGGTAACACCCAATTTCAAAAATGGAGACTAGGGGCTTTGAGAATGGGCGACAAGCCGGCGATCTGAAAATCCATTTTTGCTGCCCACACCGGAAATAAAACCCATTTTTAGGCGATCTGCACAAAAGTGTAAAATCTAGCCCATAGTTTCTATGTTTCTATTCCATTTGCTTTCCTACTTACCTGCTGTATCTGCATGCTAACTTTTTGAGTTTCATGTACAAGAACTCCCAGATCCCTCTGTACTGAAGCATTTGGTAATCTCTCCCCATTTAAATAATAATTTGCTTTTTTATTTTTCTTACCAAAGTGGATAACCTTACATTTTTCCACATTATACTCCATCTGTCAACTGTTTGCCCACTCACTTAGCCTATCTATATCCCTTTGTCTTTGTGTCCTCCTCACAACTTGCTTCCCCACCTATCTTAGCAAATGTGGCTACATTACACTCACTCGGTCCATTCATCCAGGTCATTAATATAGATTCTAAATAATTGAGGCCCCAGCACTGATCCCTGTGGCACCCCATGAGTCACTGTTTGCCAACCTAAAAATGACCCATTTATCCTGATTCTCTGTTTTCTGTTAGTTAGCCAATCCACTAGCCATGTTAATATATTACCCTCAACCCTGTGAGCTCTTATCTTGTGCAGTAACCTTTTATGTGGCACCTTATCGAATGCCTTCTGGAAATCTAAATACACAGCATATACTGGTTCCCCTTTATCCATCCTGCTTGTTAGATCCTCAAAGAACTCCAGCAAATTTGTTAAACATAATTTCCCTTTCATAAAACCATGCTGACTCTTCTTGATTGCATTATGATTTTCTAAATGTCCAGCTACTACTTCTTTTATAATGGACTTCAGGAGTATCTGACAAGGGCTGTCTACTGATGACATGGCTCATGACTCTGGTGCAAAATCCTGCCGATGTGGGCAGCATGCACACAATGAAAGCCACATGAAATGTGAGGCAGCAGATCATTGGTGTGCTGAAACAACACTTCCGTTGGTTGCCTGGACTGCTCTGGAGGAACCCTGCAGTACTCGGTAGAGCACGTGTCAAGATTCGTGGTAGTCTACTGCATGCTGCACAATCTCGCCATCATGAGGGCACAGCCCTTGCCACCAGCTATATGATGAGCAACTGAGGAACCAGAGGAGAAGTTGCAGGAGGAAGAGGAGTAGGAGAAAGAAGAAAGAAGGAGGCAACCTAGACAATCCCTGTCTGGCCGGGCTGTCCATGAACAACTCATCCGACTGCGATACCAGTTGAGGCAATCTCAATTCCATATACACCAACAGTCCCAAATTCAGTGACCTACCTTACGCAACAGTGGATTGGTTGATCAGTATTACAGCTCCTTTGCCCTCTAGGTTGGGTAAGTGGATTAAATTTAGAACTGCAAAAGTATTAAATACTATGTAACTTTATTGAATTAATAACTTAAACTAAATAAACTAATTAAAACTACAAATTAACAGTAAAAATAATCATTTGAATAAATACAGTAACTAATTATATAAATAAAATAAGGTTGATAGAGATAGCAGGGCATAACTGCAGCATGTGGGAGTTGGTGGTGACCAATGAGATACCGAGCAACCACATCTGTGGTAAGTGCCTGCAGCTCGAGGAACTTTGGCTCAGATTTTCAGACATTGCAATGCACCAGGGAGAGGGAGAGTTATCTGGACACTTTGTTCCAGGAGGAAGTCACACCCCTTAGGTAAAGCAGTACTTTAGAGTTTGTCACTTGTCAGGGACAGGAGGGTGTGACTGTGAGTCAGGAAGGTATGGGGACCCAGGATATCGTGATGTAGGCGCCTTAGCCCTTGACCTTGTCCAACAGGTACGAGGTATTTGCTGCCTGTATGGACGAGAACAAGGACTGCATGGAGGATGGGCAAACTGATCAAGGCACCATGGTACAGGAGGCCATTCAAGTGGGGGGGGAGTAAAAAGGAATGTGGTAGTGGTAGCGACAGTATAGTCAGGGGGATATATAATGTTCCCTGCAGCCGTGACAGGGAATTCCAGAGGTTGTGTCGCCTACCTGGTGCCAAGATTAAGGATGTCTCCTTGTGGCTGGAGAAGAATTTGGAGTGGGAGAGGGAGGATCCAGTTGTCGTGGTCCACATAAGAACCAATGACATAGGTAGAACCAGGAATTAGGTTCTGCTGAGGGAGTCTGAGGAGCTAGGATCCAAATTAAAAAACAGAACTTCAAAGATAATAATCTCTGGATTGTTACCTGAGCCACGCGCAGATTGGCATAGAGACAAACAGATTAGAGGATTAAATGCGTGGCTCAAAGAGTGGTGTGGGAGGAAGGGGTTTCCCTTCATGGGGCACTGGCACCAGTACTGGGGGAAGAGGGAGCAGTTCTGTTGGGTTGGGCTCCACTTAAACCGGGCTGGGACCAGTGTCCTGGTGAACCAAATAACTAGGGCAGTAAACAGAGCTTTAAACTAATGAAGGGGGGAGGTGGGAGGATTCAGGAAATAGTAAATTTAAAAGCAGCAAGAGATAAGTCAAGGCTTGAGAGCAGAATAGAATTTGGGGTAAAAATAAGCAGAGTGCATCAGGAAGGGACAGAGAGAGTAACAAAGGTAATAAGGCATCAGTGACTAAGGTGACATCAGGGAAGAATAGAAATAACTCAAAGTTAAAGGCACTATGTCTGAATGTGTGAAGCATCCACAACAAAATATGGGAAAATGTAAGTTTATCCACTTTGGCATAAAAAATAGATAAGCAAATTATAATTTAAATGGAGAAAAATTGCAAAGTGCTGCATTACAGAGGACCTGGGGGTCCTTGTGCATGAAACACAAAAAGTTAGTGTGCCGGTACAGCAAGTAATCAGGAAGGCAAATGGAATGTTGGACTCTATTGCAAGGTGGATAGAGTATAAAAGCAGAGAAGTCCTGCTACAACTGAACAGAGTATTGGTGGGGCCACACCTAGAGTACTGCGTACAGTTTTGTTCTCCGTATTTAAGGAAGGACATAGTTGCATTGGAGGCTGTTCAGAGAAGGTTCACTAGGTTGATTCAAGAGATGAGGGGGTTGACTTATGAAGATAGGTTGAGTAGGTTGGGCCTATATTCATTGGCGTTCAGAAGAATGAGAGGTGATCTTATCGAAACATGTAAGATAATAAGGGGGCTCGACAAGGTGGATGCAGAGAGGACATTTCCACTCACAGGGGAAAGTAAAACTAGGGGACATGGGGCTAGATTTTACACTTGTGTGCATATCGCCCAAAAATGGGCGTTATTTCTGACGTGGGTGGTAAAAAAGGGTTTTCAAATCGCCGGCTTGTCGCCCATTCTCAAAGCACATGGGGCTAGAATGTCCACTTTTGTGCTTATCGCCCAAAATGGGCGTTATTTCTGGCGTGGCCGTTAAAAAAGGGTTTTCGGATCGCCGGCTTCTCGCCTATTTTCAAAGCACCTCGTCTCCATTTTTGAAAATGGCCGTTACCACGAGCGATATTAAATGTGCAGTAGCATTAAATTGTTTTGACCTTCTGCCGTCCTTAGCAACGGCATGGCAATGCTCGATTCCCGCGATTCAGGAGGTCAAGGGCCATCATGACATGTGCAGAAGAGGAGACAGAGAGAGAGGGAGCTCAGAGGGACTGAAGGCATGTGTGGCTGTGGTGTGTGCTTGCCTGGCTGTCGTGGGAGACACGAGGAAGATTCACCAGCAGCAAAAAGCCTACTAACCACCAAGAACATAGTTGGCACCGAGTTTTTGTCCAACAAAAAAGATATAACATGAAAGAGATGGAGGAGGCCCTGGATCTGTTAGCCAGGAACACTGGTGGCAGAGGGCTCCCAGTGGTCCTGGAGCACTGCACTGCATCCCAAGGTGCCTCACCTCCATTGCCAACCACACATGAGAGCCAGCAGCAACATCTTGCTTCTGGATCGGAGCACGTTCCCACCTCGAGACCGTCCTCTCCCGTATCTGTCCAAGCAACAGCCTCAGCCTCAGATCGGCCTTATCAGCTGGCATACCTCAGTGATAATCTTTTTGTGGAAGCGCAGTCTCCGAAGGCAAGTGGTGTCGGGCAAGTTGAAATAAGAATGTTTCTCCTTGTACTTGCGAGGGGTGTAACGTCTGGTCCTCCCCATCAGTCTTTCACGTCTTACATTGGGCACATAATGCAGTGGAGCGTTCCTTCGGCGATGTTGAGTTTGCTGCATGTATTTGATCACCAAGAGAGGGTGAGAAAGGACAGGCCCCATTGCAGTAGCTCTGTTTTCCACCGATTGGTCACAAAGAAGGAATATCCCGATGAAGACACCTATTAAACTCCAATCGGTCACAGTATGGTCAAGATATTTTTACAAATGTCACATCAACTCCTACGACCTGCAGAGTATATCCGAACTCCAAGGTTGAAGCACAGCAGCCTTTTAAAGGATGGGACATGTGATCGAGAACATGACATCCATAATGCTGTGATTAGTTCTGGTTGGTTCCACTTTTTCTGGGCGATTTTTTAGGCGAGCGATATTGTGGGCGATATGTGTGCACAAGGTGGTTAAATTGATGCTGGGCGATCTCATGGCCGCTAGTTTCGGTAAATATGCTCTTTACGACAAAAAGAAGTGGGCGGGCGTTAATATTGAATCTCGACATTAAATCCGTGTGGAAAGTAACGCTGGGCGATATTATGGGTGTTGAAATCACCCATTCTGCTGATTCCGCCCCAAACAAAGTGGGCGGGCGCTAATATTTTTTATCGGCGTTAAGCCCATGGGGAAAGTAACGCTCAGCGATAAGTTTCCGAAAAATGCCCGCCAGTTTCCATTTAGTGTCAAAATGGGCGATATATGGGCGTTATATGTCATTTCAGCGATAAAATGAGCGTTAAGTGGGCGTTAAGAATGCAAAAAAAGTGGAGGTTCTAGCCCCTAGTCTCCATTTTTGAAATTGGGCGTTACTGCGAGCGATTATGAAATGGTAGTGATAAATCTCGCTGACTTTCTGCAGTAAACTGACACCGTCCTTAGCAACAGCATGGCAACGCTCGATGCCCGCGATTCAGGAGGTCAAGGGTCATCATGACATGCGCAGAAGAGGAGACAGAGAGAGAGGGAGCTGAGAGGGACTGAAAGCGTGTGTGGGTGTGGTGTGTGCTTGTCTGGCTGTTGTGGGAGGCATAAGGGAGATTCACCAGCAGCAAAAGCCTACTAAGCATCAAGATCATAGTTGGCACCGAGTTTTTGTCCAACAAATAAGATATAACATGGAAGGGATGGTGGAAGCCCTGGAGCTGGTAGCCAGGAACACTTGTGGCAGAGGGCTCCCAGTGGTCCCGGAGCACGGCACTGCACTCCAAGATGCCGCACCCCCATTGCCGACCACACATGAGAGCCAGCAGCAACATCTTGCTACTGGCTCGGAGCACGTTCCCACCTCGGGACTGTCATCTCCTGTATCCGTCCAAGCAGCAGTTCAGCCGTCATCTCCCACTGCTCCCCCCACCCCCACCCGCAATGAAGCGTCGTCTGAGAAGCTCCTCGGCCAGCCGGCTTGGAGTCAGGAGGGGAAGGGGAAGAGGTAGATGTGGGGAGGAGAAGCAGCAGGGAAAGGGCTGGTTTTTACAGAAATACTGATGATTTCAGACAAAAGTTCGGTTTAAATGTTTTTTATTTAACAAAACCTTGTTACGCATTGGCTCAGATAGATGCACCGTTACAAGCTGGTGATTCCTTAACATCAAAGGGTATAATTACACTTAATTTAAATCAACTTAAACTTTAACTGTCACCAAGGTGATGCCCACCATTGATGTATGACCTGTACACCCAGCAGTGTGTCAGCCTTGTAAATAACACCAGCGTTCTTTCAGGCAAGGCGCTCATTGATGAGCTTCTGACGTAAGGCTCTTGCAGCTATCATGCCACCACAGGCCCTTTCATGTGGTCTACAGGGGGGTGGGGGCATGGCTTCAGCATCAGCCAGACTGTCTGGGCCGAGGTCAGCGTCTGCCTCCTTGTCCTCCTCTTCCTCTCTCTGGTGAGGTGGACTGTCAGACTCATCAAGCAATTCTTGTCCCCTCCTGATAGCCAAGTTGTGCAGCATGGAGCACACCACCACGAATTGAGCTGCCTGCTCAGCGTGGTATTGGAGCTCACCTCCTGAGTGGTCCAGGCATCTAAAGCGCTACTTAAGCACTCCAATGGTTTTCTCCATGATTTGCGAGTGGCTCTGTGGCTCTCGTTGTATCGCCTCTCGGCTTCGGTGTGGGTATCACGCAGGGGGGTTATCAGCCAGGTGGCGAGGCCATAGCCTTTGTCACCAAGCATCCAGCATTGACTTTGTGGCTGATTGTTAAACAAGTCAGATACAGTGCTCTCACGCAGGATGTGAGCATCATGGATGCTGCCCGGAAATTTTGCATTTACTGCCATTATAATTTGCTGGTGGTCGACAATGAGTTGGACATTCAGGGAGTGGAATCCCTTGTGGTTCCTGAAAACTTCTGCATCCTGAAAAGGTGCCTGTATCGCGATGTACGTGCAGTCTATTGCTCCCTGCACCTTGGAGAAGTTTGCAATTCTGGAGAATCCAAGAGCCCTCTCAGTCTAAGCCTCCCTGGTCATAGGGAAGCTGATCAAGTCCCTCCTGTGTGCGTACAGGGCTTCAGTGACCTGTCTAATGCAGCGATGTGTGGCATGCTGAGACATACCGCAAATGTTGCCAGCTGAGGCCTGAAAAGAACCCGATGTGTAGAACAATATTGCCACGGTGTCTTTAACCTCGACAGACAGTGCGGCACTGATGGTGCTGGCAAACTGCAGATCTCCCCTTATGAGCTGGCATACCTCAGTGATAACCGCTTTGTGGAAGCGCAGTCTCTGAAGGCAAGTGGTGTCGGGCAAGTCGATGTAAGAATGCTTGTCCCAGTACTTGCGGGGGGTGTAACGTCTGGTCCTCCTCATCAGTCTGGCACGTCTTACATTGGGCACATAATGCTGTGGAGCATACCTTCGGCCATCTCGAGTTTGCAGCATGTGTAATTGGTCATCAGGAGAGAGTGAGAAAGGGCAGGCCCCATTGTAATCGCTCTCTGTTTTCCACCAATTGGTCACAAACAATGAGTGTCCCGACGAAGACACCTATTATCTCCAATCGGTCACAGTATGGTCAAGGTGTTTGTACAGATGTTCACATCAACTCCAACGACCTCCAGAGTACATCCGAACTCCCCCGAGGTTGAAGCACAGCAGCCTTTTAAAGAATGCGACATGTGATGTAGAACATGGCGTCCATAATGCTGTGATTAGTTCCGGTTAGTTCCACTTTTTCCGGACAGTTTTTGGGCGAGCGATATTGTGGGCGATATGTGTGCGAGGTGGTGAAAGTGACGCTGGGAGATCTCATGGCCGCTAGTTTTGGCAAATATGATCTTTACGACAAAAAAAAGTGGGTGGGCGGTATTATTGAATCTTGGCGTTAATTCCGTGTGGAAAGTAACGCTGGGTGATATTATGGCCGTTGATTTCGCCCGTTCTGATGATTCTGCCCAAAAAAAAGTGGGAGGGCGGTATTATGTTTTCCCGGCATTGCGCACATGGAGAAAGTAACGCTCGGCGATAAGTTTCCTAAAAATGCCCGTCAGTTTCCATATTGTGGCTAAATGTGCGATATATGGGCGTTATACATCATTTCAGCGGTAAAATGGGCGTTAAGTGGGGGGGTTAAGCATGCAAAAAAAGTGTAAAATCTAGCCCCTAGTTTCAGAATAAGGGGCCGTCCAGTTAAAATTGAGATGAGAATGAATTTCTTCGCTTAGAGGGGTGCAAATCTATGGAATTCTCTGCCCCAAGAGAGCTGTGGAGGCTGGGTCATTGAATATATTTAAGGCGGAGATAGACAGATTTTTGAGCGATAAGGGAGTCAAGGGTTATGGGGAGCGGGCAGGGAAGTGGGACTGAGTCCATGATCAGATCAGCCATGATCTTATTAAAAAGCGGAGCAGGCTCAAGGGGCCAGGTGGCCTACTCCTGCTTCTACTTCTTATGTTCTTATGTTCTAAAATAGATGAATTAATAACGCAGATTGAAATTAATAGGTTTGATCTAATAACCATTACAGAAATGTGGTTGTAAAGTGGCCAAGTTTGTAAACTAAATATTCCAGGATACTTAACTTTTAGAAGAGATGGGCAAAATATAAAAGGAGGGAGGGATAGCCCTGATAATAAAGGATGAGATAAAGACAGTGGAGAGAAAGGATCTTAGCTCTGAAAATCACGAAGTAGAATCAATTTGGGTGAAGTTAAGAAACAGCAAGGGGCAGAAGACATTGGTCGGAGTTGTTTATAGGCTCCCAAAGAATAGTTGTAATGTAGGGCAGAGTATAAATCAGGAAGTTAGAAACGCATGTAATAAGGGTAATACAGTAATCATGGGCGACTTTAATCTACATATAGATTGGGCAAACCAAATTTGCAGGAAACATGTAGAGGACAGATACATGGAATGGGTACAAGATAGTTTTAAGGAGGATAGATGAGGAGGAATTTCTTCTCTCAGACGGTCGTGAATCTTTATAATTCTCTACCCCAGAGAGCTGTGGAGGCTGGGGTCATTGAATATATTTAAGGTGGAGAGAGACAGATTTTTGAACGATAAGGGAGTTGAGGGTTATGGGGAGCGGGCAGGGAAGTGGAGTTGAAGCCAAGATCAAATCAGCCATGATCTTATTGAATGGCAGAGCAGGCTCGAGGGACCAAATGGCCTACTCCTGCTCTTATTTCTTATATTCTTATGTTCTTATAGTTTTCTAGATCAGTATCTTGATGAACCAACTAGGGAACAGGCTATTTTAGATCTAGTACTGTGCAATGAGAAAAGGTTAATTAATAAGCTTGTAGAAAAGGGGTCTTTAGGGAAGAGTGATCATAATATGATAGAATTTTGTATTGAGTTTGAAAATGATTTAGTTGAATCCGAAGCTAAGGTCTTAAAGTTAAACAAAGCAAACTATGTAGGTATGATGGGCGAGTTGGCTAAGGTAGATTGGGAAACTATATTAAAAGGTGTGACGGTAGACAAGCAATAGCTAGCATTTAAAGAATTAATATATAACTTACAACAAATATACATTATTTTAAAGCACAACAACCCCACAAGAAAAGTGGTCCAACCATGGTTAACAAGAGAAGTCAACAATAGTATTAGATCAAAGGAAGAGGCTTACAATGTTACCAAAAAAAGTAGTACGTCTGAGGATTGGGAGGATTTTAGAATTCAGCAAAGGAGGATGAAGAAATTGATAAAGAAAGAAAAAATAGAATATGAGAGTAAACCAGTGAGAGACATAAAACAGACTGTAAAAGCTTTGATCGGTATGTAAAAAGGAAAAGATTGGCGAAAGTAAATGTGGGTCCCTTACAGGCTGAGACAGGAGAAATTATAATGGGGAATAAGGAAATGGCAGAGAAATTAAACAAATACTTTGCGATTCTCTTCACAGAAGACGCCAAAAAACTTGTCGGAAATAGTTGCGAACCAAGGGTCCAGCGAGAATGAAGAACTGAAAGAAATGAGTATTAGTAAAAAAATGGTACTGGGGAAATTAATGGGACTGAAAGTTGATAAACCCTCTAGGATTGCTTACATTCTAGTGTTTTCAAAGAGGTGGCTATAGAAATAGTGGACGCATTGGTTGTCATCTTCCAAAATTCCATAGATCTAGAACGGTTCCCGCGGATTGGAAGGTAGCAAATTCAATCCCACTATTTAATAAAGAAGGGGGAGAGAAAATGGGGATCGACAGACCAGTTAGCCTGACATCAGTAGTAGGGTAAATGCTAGAATCTATTATTAAAGGACATGGTAACAGGGCACTTAGAAAATAATAATAGGATTTGGTAGAGTCAGCATGGATTTATGAAAGGGAAATCATCTTTGACAAATCTGTTAGAGTTTTTTGAGGTTGTAGCTAGCAGAATAGATAAGGGGGAACCAGTGAATGTGGTGTATTTGGATTTTCAGAAGACATTTGATAAGGTGCCATACAAGATGTTATTAAACAAAATTATGGCTCATGGGATTGGGGTAATATACAAGTATGGATTGAGGATCGGTTATCGAACAGAAAACAGAAAGTAGGAAAAACAGGTCATTTTTAAGTTGGCAGGCTGTAACTAGTGGAGTACCACAAGGATCGGTGCTTGGGCCTCAGCTATTCACAATATATATCAATGATTTGGATGAGGGGACTAAATGTAATATATCCAATGCTGTAAATCTCTTAGCGGGTCAGGCAGCATCTGTGGAGAGAAAAACAGAGGTAACATTTCAGGTCGATGACCCTTCGTCAGAACTCTGACAAAGTTCTGACGAAGGGTCATCGACCTGAAACGTTAACTCTGTTTTTCTCTCCACAGATGCTGCCTGACCCGCTGAGATTTACAGCATTTTCTGTTTTTATTTCAGATTCCAGCATCTGCAGTATTTTGCTTTTGTAATATATCCAAGTTTGCTGATGATACAAAGCTAGGTGGGAATGTAAGTTGTGAGCAAAGAGGCTTCAAGGGCTAAGTGAGTGGGCAAGCACGTGACAAATGGAATATAATGTGGAGAAATGTGACGTTATCCACTTTTGTAGGAAAAATAGAAAAGCAGAGTATTTTTTAAATAGTGAGAGATTGGGAAATATTGGTGTTCAGAGGAACCTGGGTGTTCTTGTACACAAATCACTGAAAGGTAACATGGAGATGCAGCAAGCAATTAATAAAGCAAATGGTATGTTGGCTTTTACTACAAGACAATTTGAGTATAAGAGTAAAAACCTCTTCCTGCAATTATATAGGGCCCTGGTGAGACTACACCTGGAGTATTGTGTACAGTTTTGGTCTCCTTACCTAACCTTACCTAAGGAAGGATATACTGCCCATAGAGGAAGTGTAACAAAGGTTCACCATACTGATTCCTGGGATGGGGGGATTGTCCTATGAGGAGAGATTGAGTAGACTGGACCTATATTCTCTGGGGTTTAAAAGAATAAGAGGTGATCTCATTGAAACATACAAAATTCTTACAGGGCTTGACAGGGTAGATGCAGGGAGGATGTTTCTCCTGGCTGAGGAGTCTAGTATCAGGGGTCACAGTCTCAGAATAAGGGGTCGGCCAACTGAGATGAGGAGAAATTTCTTCACTCAGAGGGTTATGAATCTTTGGAATTCTCCACCCCAAAGGGTTGTGGAAGCTCAGTCATTGAGTATATTAAAGACAGAGATCGATAGATTTTTGAATATTAAAGGAATCAAGGGATATGGGAATAGTGCGGGCTAGTGGAGTTGAGGTAGAAGATCAGCCATGATCTCATTGAATGGTGGAGCAGACTCAAGGGGCCAAATGGCCTACTCCTGCTCGTATTTCTTATGTCCTTATGTTCTTACCTTACCCGCCTCTCTGTCACTAACCATCACAGCTTTCACTTGGCCACAATGGAAAAATAAAATCCAACACAAAATAAACATTCTCAACCAAATTTATAGATCAAAGCATGCCATATTGTATACAAACGTCATCTAATCACCCTTGTGCATTCCTTTAGTGCCTGTCTTCCATATGCCTTTGACTGTCCTAGTGCTCGTACACAGTACTACCCCTGTGGCTGCAACACAACTGGTGCTGACTTTCAGTGGAGGACACTGCAGCTGGCCTTGGAGGATGACCGCGAGCATCTCTGAGCCAGAAAACCCGTCTTCGGACTGCACTATCTCGGCATGGGTGTCAGCAGTCTGGGCTGGCTGGCTGGCTGACAGGCAACAACAAGGGCACTGTCAGAGTGGCAGTGGTAGGAGGACAAATTCTGTCATCCTGAGATAGGGCAGCAGGTTTGTGCTCCACGGAGCCACTGCCACTTGCCCGGGTGGCATCTCAGCAATCCTAGCAATCTTTTGGAGGACAGATTGCTGGACTGCTGTGACACCCTGCAGGCTGCTTTGAACACTGGTATCCACAGCCAAGATGGCAGCAGTCTGAGCTTGCATAGCAGCAAGCTGACTTTGCATGACAGCAGTTTGAGCTTCCACTGCAGCACCCAGACATTGGGTGGCTGCTGCTTGTGCCACAATGAAAGCTGAGACATCAGCTATCAGATGTTTCAAGATGGTTTGGTCCACAAGTATGCTAGTGGAATTGGCCACCACTTCCATGCTAGAAATGATGGGCTCCAAGCTCTATGCAAACCCCTGTTCCAAGGTGGTGTCGGAATCCTCCATATTCCGATTTTCGATGCATCAAGCATTTCATTGTGTATGCCCATCAGCCTTCTTCTTTAGTCCGCCCTATCAAAGTGCTCATTTTAGTCCTCTGCAGCAAAACCCATGTGCGAGTGTGACCTCCGGCGAGCTGCACCTGCGCAACCCTTGCTGCCTACCCTCAGGCCACTTGTATCCGGTGTTGTTATGTCCTTGGATGCTCTGATAATGATGCCACGAGGCAATGTGTTGTATTTGAACTGTAATGACCTTAGTCCGTTATTGCTAACTCCAGAATGAGGATCACACCTGGTGGCCTGTCTTTTGTACTAGGCCAGGCACACCTGTACAGGTAACCTACACATCTCCCACTGCTGTGCCTTCTGGTGGCACACCTTGTGATAGTACAAACAGTAGCCATGTAGGATACATGACATCACTCTCCCCCAAGCTTTTAGTGCAAGTTGCCTCTGCATTGACTATGCTCCGGGCTTAGCTCTATCTGGTTGACCCTTGGCGGGTCGTTTCAATTTTGGGTGAGTGGTTGGTGCAGTAGAGTGCTGGTGGTGCTGTTTGTGTGTGTCCCTGACCACTCCATTCTCTCTCCCCCGCCCCCCCCCCCCCCAAATATAGATTATGCAGGAGGCTCATTTCATTCATATACATTCAAGTACAGAAAAACAAGTTTGCATTACATTTGCGTTCAATTGTGAGACAAGTACATTAGACTGGTGAGATACATTATCGATACGTACTGGGGAGTCGGTAACCAGTGCGTAAGGACAAGCTAGTGCCAGAATTGCTGGATGGTGTTCCAGCAGTCTGGTGGCGGCACGGTGCCCAGTTCTGGCAGTGGGAAGCTGGTTGGCTCGCGTTGCCTGCTCTCAGGGCTGTTGCCTTTGCTCCTAGCGTCGGGCAGATTCACGGATACCTGTGACCTCCCTGTCCTTTCTTTGTGCTCTGAGTTGCTGCTGCTCCCTGAGGAGCTGTAGTCTAGCAGTGCACAGGGAACTGCTGACTTGCTTGTCTGGGTGTTGTTTGGCTTGGGATCCTGGCTGGTCCAGGTCCCCTTTTGAAGAACTGTTGCAGGTGACCCTTCGTTCCCGGGTCTGGCCCTGGTGGCGATGGTGTCTGGGGGCCGCGCCTTAGCACAGTTTGCTCTTTCAAGCTCGTGGTGGTTGGTGCCATCAGGTGCCTGAGAGGCGGTGCCGATCAGGGGCAGGGTATCGATACCGGTGCCGTTGCCCTCCTGAGATCACTTGCTCTGCAGCTCATGTATATTGGCTGCTTGTGGCCACACTCCATGGTGCATAACTCTGGTCCCAGGGACGCAGGCTACAGCGCTGGGTAGCTCGCTGGACCTGTGTGCTTCCTATGGGTGTTTGCCCACTGCATTGGCAATGTACAGTTGAAATCTTACATCGCATAACGTTTCATTACTTATTGTGGATATTCTGTAGCTCCGATCACGATCGCGTGACTTTTCCTTGCTTGTTGCATGTACACAACTCTGATCATCAATTACACATTTTACATGATCGCAATCGCGCAATTTTTCCTTACTTATTGCATGTACACAACTCTGATCATCAATTACACATTTTATATGATCGCAATCGGCGACTTTTCCTTGCTTGTTGCATGTACACAACTCTGATCGTCAATTACACATTTTACATGATCGCAATCGCGCAATTTCCTTACCCCAATCCTCTTCTCCGCTTGGTGCCAGTGTTGCTCCATCAGTGCTGCCCCTTGTGGTCTAGCCACCACCATCTTTTTCGTCAGCTCATCACCTCGTGGTTCGGGCGCCACCTTTCCTCCATCCACAATGTCAACTGCGGTGATCCTTTTCTCCCCGGGTTCTGCCACTGAAGCTGGGGAGTCACCTTTGGATCCAATTTTCTTCCTCCGGAGTCCTGCCACTGGAGCCTGGAAGGTGCGCTCGGGTCGTCCCAGCTGGATCATCTCCACGCAGTCGTGCTGAGTGGTCTGTGTCTCGGGTGCTGTGCTGGTCTGCTCTCTGGTGTCGGATCCAACCTCAGGTGGACGCTTGATTTGCCTCTGAGCACAAAGGACGTCGATCGCTGGAGGGGTGAAGTCTTCCCACTTCCAATGGATCTTCTCCATCCACCTTCTTTTGAGTAGCATTGGCCCATCACCTGCAACAACCCACAGAGGTAACTTGTGCATCGCCCCATCATGGAGTACCTTTACATCCGCACTAACAACAACTGGGATAAGTTCATCGGTGTAGGTGCACAGCTTTGCCTGAACTGGGACCAACTTGGGTCGTTCAGCTTGATTGTTCCATAGCCTCTCAAAGGCTTCTTGATTCATTACTGACTGGCACGCCCCCGTGTCCACTTCCATGAAGACGCGAACACCATCTATCTCGACTTCCTTCCTCAACGGGGAACACTTGATGGTGCAGGTAAACATGCTATATACCTCATCGTGGGGCTGAGCTGCCTCTCTGCCTATCGTTTCATAATCCACGCTGGATTCATGGCCATCAGCAGACTCTTCATCGACAAAGTGAGTCATATTTCTCTTACACGTTCTCTGGAGGTGGCCCTTTGTGCTGCAGCCTTTGCATAGTCTTTAAAACGGCACTAGTGAGCCCTGTGATTCCCTCCACAACGCCAGCATAGGACTACTCGGTTAGCTTCCCTCTGCGGACTCTGAGTTAAGGGACTCGGGGGGCCTATTCTCTCTTCCCTGAGAAGGTTCGTGTTCTACAGTCCAGCCTCTAAAAGGCGCCATTCTGTGCACTGTACTTGCCGGGTTTGAGTCCTGAGGATGAGTCATGTGCCTAGAACCGCAGATCGAGGTCATGAATGACTGGCTCACAGAGATGGTCTTCTGCAGTGTGACTGGTATCCGCCGACAGTAGCTTGTGAAGAAGGCCTTCTTGGCCGATTCCAATGCCAAAAATGACCCGCAGCGCTTCGTTGAGTGGTCGCCGAAATCACACAGTGCCGCCAGCCTCCTGAGGTCTGCAGCATATTTCATGATTTCCTGGCCTTCGGGCCGTCGGTGGGTGTAGAACCGGTGTCTGGCTGTGAGGATGCTCTCCATGGGCTTGAGTTGCTCCTGGATCAGTGTTACGAGCTACTTGTACGTCTTGGTCATTGTCTTCGCTGGTGCCAGCAAGTCCCTGACGGGGCCATAGATGGTGGGTCCACAACTGGTTAGCAGGATAGCACAGCGCTTGCCAGCCAGTGCGGCCGGGTTGTCTCCTGCCAGGTCGTTTGCTGTGAAGAAATGGTCGAGCCCCTCCACAAAGGCATCCCAATCATCACCATCGACGAACTGCTGCAATGTACCAAGGGTAGCCATTTTCGCGTGAATGTCCGTAATCTTGTCGCCAATTGTTATGTCTTTGGATGTTCTGATAATGACGCTACAAGGCAATGTGTTGTACTTGAACTGTAGTGACCTTAGTCCTTTATTGATAACTCCAGAGTGAGGATCACACCTGGTGGCCTGCCTTTTATACTAGGCCAGTTACATCGGTACAGGTAACCTACAAGTCTCCCACTGCTGCGCCCTCTGGTGGCACACCTTTTGATCGTACAAACAGTAGCCATGTAGGATACATGACAGGTGTCTCACCATGTTCAAATCCTGCCTCTATGCTATCCTCTAAATTAACTCCAGTGTCAGTATTTGAGCTGGTGACTGCAACTGTGAAATTGAGTGACAGTGCTTCTTCATCATCAGTTGCTCTTCCATCTATTGCTCTTCCACCACTGCCTGGCCAAGTGGCAGATCTTGGATATTTGAAAGGAAAAAGGCACAAGCGTAAGGTTGTGGTGTGGGGAGGGGATGGGGAAAGCAAGAGGTGCATGCTTATACCATCTGCAGCTTGTAAATGAGAAGAGATTGTGTTGAGGGGCAAATGGGATGTGAGAAAAAGGATTAGGTGTGAGGATACTGTCATCTTCTACAGTTTCAGCCCTGCCACTGGCCATGGCCTAAGCATTGGCTGCTGCAATGATGGCAAGCACCGTCTCCTCCATGGGGGTAAGGATGCAGGTGCAATTGCCCCTTGCCAGAAAGCTCCTGCTGCCTCCAGTTGTGCACCACCTCAACAGCGCTGTTCATTTTCATACTTTTCCTTTCTGTCTCTGTTTTCCCTCTCTTTCTTAATCCAATCTTTCTTTCCCTCTCTTTATTTCTCTTTCTGTGCCTGATTTAACTTTAATTCATCCTCTTTCTCCGTCGTTCCTCTCAGTCTTTCTCAATCTTTAAATATTTATTGGTCCCATCATTCAATGAAGGTCCCAGATGCCCCATTATCAGACTGCACTTCCAGCAACTTATAGGGCAACCTTTTTTGAACTGATTGGTGAGGGAAATAGTTTAACGGGGCACACTGCAAGGTGCCCTGCTCCAGCAAAATCTGGGCCATTATATCCTCTAATTTACATCAAAACATCATTGAATTAAAAAAAGATGATGTTTTCAGTATACTGGGTTTTCTAGATTGACCCCTGGGATGAGAAGCTTGTCCTATGAGGAGAGATTGAGTAGATTGGACCTATACTCTCTTGAGTTTAGAAGAATGAGAGATGATCTAATTGAAACATGTAAGATTCTGAGGGGGATTGACAGGGTAGATGCTGAGAGGTTGTTTCCCCTGGCTGGAGAGTCTAGAACTAGGGGACATAGGGCTAGATTTTCCATTATTTTTGCATGCATACTGCCCACTTAACATCCATTTTAACACTGAAATGAGGTGTAACGCCCATATATCGCTCATTTAGCCACAAAATGGAAACTGACGTCCATTTCTCAGTTACATCGGCGAGCGTTACTTTCGGCATGTACATAACACCGAGAAAAAATAATACCGCCCGCCCACTTTTTTGGGACGAAAACATCAGAATGGGCGAACCCAACCCCCATAATATCGGCCAGCATTACTTTCGGCGCATACTTAACGCCGAGATTCAATAATACCAACCGCCCACTTTTTTTTGTCATAAAGATCACATTTGCCGAAACTAACGCCCAGTATATCGTCCAGTGTCACATTCAGCACCTTGCACACATATCGCCCACAATCTCACTCACTGAAAAAACCGCTGTGAAAAAGTTGAACTGATCTGAACTAATCACAGCGGTGTGGACGCCATTTTGTAAATCGCAGGTCGCTTCATTGAAAAGGCTGCTTCAGCTTCGGGGGAGTTTGGATGTACTCTGGAGTTCTTTTCAGGTGATGTGACCATCTGAACAGACATCTTAACGTACTGTGGATGATTGAATTTTACTCTAGGTGTCTTAGTGGGGAAATTATATTGCTTGTGAACAATCGGCATTATACTTATAGTTATTGGAAGGGGACCAGCCTGCATCGATTACAAAGCAGATGCTGCAGAGTGCAAATGGCACAACGTCTAATCCACAGCATTATGTGCCCAATCTAAAACATGCCAGACTGATGGGAGGACCAGACCATACAACCCCGCACTTGTAGGGAGAAGCAGTCTTACCTCGCCTTATCTGAGAACACCTGCCTTTAGAGACTGCGCTTCCACAAAGTGGTAATCAGTGAGATATGCCAGCTCATCAAGGCAGACCTGCAGCCTGCCAGCACCTTCAGGACACTGTCCGTGGCCGTCGAGGTCAAGGTCACTGCGACACTGTCGTTCTACATGTCTGGTTCCTTTCAGGCCTCCGCGGTCGACATTTGTGCTATATCTCAGCATGCCACACATTGCAGGTCTCTAAAGCCCTGTACGCACGTAGATGGACTTTATCAGCTTCCCTATAACTCTATCAGGCTCAGACTGATAGGGCTCTAGGATTCTACCGAATTGCTAATTTCCCCAGGGAGCAATACACTGTACGCACATCGTGATGCGGGCACCTTCTCAGGACGCAGAGGTTTTTCGCAACCGAAAAGGATTTCCCTCCCTGAAGGTCCAACTCATTGTCGACCACAACCAGATAATTATGGCAGTGAATGCCAAATTTCCGGGCAGCATCGATGAGGCTCACATCCTGCATCAGAGCGCTGAATCTGAAATGTTTACCAGTCAGCCACAAGGTCGATGCTGGATGTTTGGTGACAAACGATGTGGCCTAGCCACCTGGCTGATGACCCCCCTGTGTGACATCCACACCGAGGCCGAGAAGCGATACAATGAGAGCCACAGAGCCACAAGCAATGTGGTCCAACATGATCATCAACACATTCTGCATTGCAATGATTCTCATCAGGTCAGCATTATTTAGAGGACACTTTAAGCAATCATCTATCATATATTATTGTTCGGATATGAGTGGGTGTGGCATCTATTGACTTCACATCACGCAATGGTGTATACTTTACTCACATGGCATCATTTCAGGTTCTGCAGTTGCCTGCGTGACCGTCTGGGGGTGGGTCCCCATGAGTGACAGCACCCGCTCCTCGATGTCCATGAAGTCGCTGATGACTGGTGGCTCCCCACCCGTTCATCTCTGCTCGGTCCTATTCCTCGAAAGCTTCTTCTGTAAAAGGTAACAACAGGATGACATGGCATGAGATCATTGCGTGAGATCATTGCTAGGTACTGTCACAGAGACTGATACAACACATAACCGACAGATGTAATCATGATTATTATGATAATTATCATTCTTTACCTAAAGACGTACACCGTGACCGCAGGCTTTGGGTACAACATTCCCGGTAAAAGTGAAAGACCTCACATTTGATTATAGTCACTCATGTCTCTTATAAATCAAATTATTTAAATATATAAGTACATGTAAATAAATGTAATACTCTTGCAGATCCGACAAGTTCGTTGCAGCGCTTGCGGCATTGGTTGCCCTCACGCACCTCGTTGGTCGCCGACGAGACTACCTCTGCTATCTCGGCCCATATCTTCGGGTAGGGCTTTGGGGTGGCTTCCCACACCCTCCCTGTGTCAAATCACCCCAGCGTAACTCGACATCCTGCAGGAGGGAGGCAATTGCCTAGTCCGAGAACCTCCTCGCTCTTTTGCGCCCTCCAATGTGCTCCTCTCCGAGCTCACTGCTCTCACCAGCGTCAGTCTCCTCAGCGTGCTGGATCATCTATCATATATTATTGATCGGATATGAGTGGGTGTGGCATCTATTGACTTCACATCACGCAATGGTGTATACTTTACTCACATGGCATCATTTCAGGTTCTGCAGTTGCCAAATTCGTGAAAATATCTGGCTGGTAACAGCTAACTTTCTTTGCACAATTTGCTATAGAGCTCGAAACTCTCCCTCCTACCTCCCAAAGCAGCCAAACAAGCACACACCACACCCACACACACCTTCACTCCCTATCTGCTCCCTCTCTCTCTGTCTCCTCTTATGCACATGTAATGATGACCCCTGACCTCCTGAATCGCGGAAAACGAGCATTGCCATGCCGTTGCTAAGGACGGCGACACTTTACGGCAGAAGGTCAGAGAGATTTAATGCCCATTTTAGATCGCTCGCAGTAATGCCCAATTTTTAAAATGGAAACTAGGGGCTTTGAAAATGGGCGACAAGCTGGCGATCTGAAAGCCCATATTTACTGCCCACGCCAGAAATAACACCCATTTTTGGGCGATCTGCACAAAAGTTGAAAACCTAGTCCATAGTGTCAGGATAAGGGGTTCTTCACTCAGAGGGTTGTGAATCTTTGGAAACCTCTACCCCAAAGGGCTTATGGATGCTGAGTCGTTGAGTATATTCAAGGCTAAGATAGATAGATTTTTGGATTCTAGGGGAATCAAGGGATATGGGGATCGGGAGGGAAAATGAAGTTGTGGTCGAAGACAACCATGATCTTATTGAATGGCGGAGCAGGCTCGAAGGGCCATATCACCTACTCCTGCTCTTAATTCTTATGTGCTTATGTTCTAATTTCCAGTGTCTGTTTTAAAACGTGTCTTCACCTCTGGCCCCCAAAAAACCACTGGCATGTTTCAATCTTTTTCATTATTACTTACGATCTTTTACAAGTGATAAAACAGATATACAACTAATGCATTAATTATATTTTGACTTCATCATGTTAACCACAACCCTTCCTTCATCTCCTGCAGCACTACAATCATTATAACTCTTTCTGACCTTTAATTAAGTGTGGAGTATATGAGCTGATATTTTTTTTGTACAGAAGTGCAGACATTGAATGAAATTATAGCTACATTTGTTTGTTTTCAGCTTAATTACTTACTTACTTTGGTGCCTGGCAGAAGGTACAAGGACTTTGTAAGAATGTACATGATAGCATGGAATGAGCAAAGGCCATTTGACCCATAAAGTCAACAGCATTGACAGACTAGATCCAGTCTGTCCTATCATGGACTGTATACAACCAGTTCCATAATTTGAGGGGAAAGTTATTCATCTCCATTATTCAATGCAATGGAAAGACAAAGAGGTGAGTGGGAGTCAATAATAACTACAAAATTGAAGGAAAAGTAGTAATTTGTGAGTGGGAGAATATAGCATGAAAATGGGGGATATAAAAAAATTTGCAGTTGTTGAAGTGAATATTTGCAGCAAAGGGTTGAACAGTACCCAAGGAATTAGGTTCTGAGTTCTATGTAATAATGCAGATCTTACACAGAAGATATTCTCACAGAAACAATGATGTGCTACAAGTCTGCACTTAAACAGCAGAACAATACATTGACATAAAAACATAAAAAATAGGAGCAGGAATAGGCCATTTGCTCCCTCGAGCCTGCTCTATCATTCAATTAGATCATGGCTGATCTGATCATGGACTCAGCTCCACTTCCCTGCCCACTCCTCATAACCCTTTACCCCCTTATCGCTCAAAAATCTGTCTATCTCCGCCTTAAATATATTCAATGACCTAGCCGCCACAGCTCTCTGAGGCAGACAATTTCATATATTTACAATCCTCTGAGAGAAGAAATTTCTCCTCATTTCAATTTTAAATGGGCGGCCTCTCATTCTAAGACTATGTCCCCTAGTTTTAGTTTCCCCTATGAATGGAAATATCCTATCTGAATCCACCTTGTTGAGCCCCCTCATTATCTTATAAGTTTCAATAAGATCACCTCTCATTCTTCTGAACTCCAATGAGTATAGGCCCAACCTACACAACCTATCTTCATAAGTCAACCCCCTCATCCCCAGAATCAACCTAGTAAACCTTCGCTGAACAGCCGCCAATGCAAGTATAACCTTCCTTAAATACGGAGACCAAAACTGTACGCAGTACTCCAGGTGTGGCCTGTACAGTTGTAGCAGAACTTCTATGCTTTTATACTCTATCCCCCTTGCAATAAAGGCCAACATTCCATTTGCCTTCCTGATTACTTGCTGTATCTGCATTCTAACTTTTTGTGTTTTATGCACAAGGACCCCCAGGTCTCTCTGTACTGAAGCACTTTGCAATTTTTCGCCATTTAAATTATAATGTGCTTTTCTATTATTTCTGTCAAAGTGGATAACCTCGCATTTTCTCACATTATACTCCATCTGTCAATTGTTTGCCCACTGACTTAGCCTGTCTATATCCCTTTGCAGATATGTTGTGTCCTCCTCACAATTTGCTTTCCCACCCATCTTTGTATCATCAGCAAACTTGGCTACATTACACTCGATCCCTTCATCCAAGTCATTAATATACATTGGAAATAGTTGAGGACCCAGCACCAGTCCCTGCGGCACCCCACTAGTCACTGTTTGCCAACCGGAAATGACCCATTTATCCCGACTCTCTTTTCTGTTCGTTAGTCAATCCTCTATTCATGCTAATATATTACCCCCAACCCCGTGAGCTTTTATCTTGTGCAGGAACCTCTTAAGTGGCACCTTATTGAATGCCTTCTGGAAATCCAAATACCTCACATCCACTGGTTCCCCCTTATCCACCCTGTTCGTTACATCCTCAAAGAACTCCAGCAAATTTGTCAAACATGATTTCCCTATCATAAAACCATGCTGACTCTGCTTGATTGAATTATGCTTTTCCAAATGTCCCACTACTGCTTCCTTAATAATGGACTCCAGCATTTTCCCAACGACAGATGTTAGGCTAACTGGTCTATAGTTTCCTGCTTTTTGTCTGCCTCCTTTTTTAAATAGGGGTGTTACATTTGCGGTTTTCCAATCTGCTGGGACCGCCCCAGAATCCAAGGAATTTTGGTAGATTACAACCAATTCATCCACTATCTCTGCAGCCACTTCTCTTAAGACCCTAGGATTTAAGGTATCAGGTCCAGGGGACTTGTCCACCTTTAGTCCCATTATTTTACCTAGTACTACTTCATTAGTGATGGTGATTGTATTAATTTCCTCCCTACCTCTAGCCCCTTGATTATCCACTATTGGGATGTTTTTAGTGTCTTCTACCTTGAAGACCGATACAAAATATTTGTTCAATGTTTCTGCCATTTCCTGGTTCTCCATTATTAATTCCCCAGTCGTATCCTCCAGGGGACCAACATTTACTTTAGCCACACTTTTCCTTTTTATGTACCTGTAGAAACTCTTACCATCTGTTTTTATGAGTGTTACATGGTATAATGTTTCAGTCCTTTTAAAATGGTGTGTCCTCTAATATACCATGAGCAACAGCACAGAAGAACCACTAGTAATTATAATATATAAAAGAGGCAAAGCAAAATTGGGGCTGATTTTCCTTTCGCCTTCCCCAGTCATCCAGCATAAGTTGGGCTTATTTTGCATGTGCCTGACCTGAACTCTGCTAAACCCAGCTGTATTTTTGGGTTCAGCTCATTTTTAATTGTATAGGCGGGCTTTAGATGGGACTACTGACTCAAGTTCATCACTCAAAATAGAGGCGTGAATTTAAGCGTGCCTGCAGGCTTTAGAGACTTAAGAACATATGAACATAAGTAGAAGCAGGAGTAGACCATTCGGCTCTTTGAGCCTGCTCCACCGTTCAATAAGATCATGGCTGTTCTTTATCTCAACTCCACCTTCCCGCACTATCCCCATATCCTTTGATTCTCTTAATATCCAAAACTGTTGTAGCAGCATAAAGATTAAAATTGGATTTTTCAATTGTGACTGTTATTCTGTCAGCAACAAAATTTAATGGACTCATCCAGAAGTTGTAAAAGCTCACTGTAAAAAATGTAGTGGCTGGTTGGCTCTTTAAACATCTTTGGAGGTCAAAATGCAGCCTAAAGGAGAAATCAAATTCTCCCCGTACCCTTCCAGTTTGCTGCAAGGCAACCCAACATAACAAGTCTTTACTGCTTTTTTCTGTCCATAATATCTGGGTAATTGGTGCACAAAGCAATTTGGACAGGAAAATCAGCCCCATTCTGGACAAGAAATTCAGCCCCATTATGGGCAGGAAAATCAGCCCCATTATGAGCATGGCAATCAACCTCATTAAGGACAGGAAGATCAGCCCCATTATAGACAAGAAAATCAGCCCCATTATGGGCATGGCAATCAACCCCATTAAGGACAGGAAGATCAGCCCCATTATAGACAAGAAAATCAGCCCCATTATGTTTTAATGGTAAATTATCATTTGCATTGAAAGAGGTCATTGTAACAGCCAAGCAGATTAAACTAAATGTATCTGGAATAAAATTACAGTGCAGTTCTTCACTTTTATTCACTTTC
Source organism: Pristiophorus japonicus (assembly GCF_044704955.1). Classification (NCBI taxonomy): domain Eukaryota; kingdom Metazoa; phylum Chordata; class Chondrichthyes; family Pristiophoridae; genus Pristiophorus; species Pristiophorus japonicus. The sequence continues at coordinate 102,875,147 of NC_091984.1, read as the reverse complement.
ACTTTCACATTACAACAGTGATTACACTTCAAAAGTACTTCATTGGCTGTAAAGCGCTTTGAGACATCCGGTGGTCGTGAAAGGCACCATATAAATCCAATTCTTCGTCTTTCTTTCTTTTAAGAAGATATCATCTTTCAAAACTTTCATCGTAAATAAACCTTTTTATATTTATATGCAAATCATCCATGCTATTTGGTCTTACCCAGAAGCCACTGTGGACCCTGACAAACATACAAATATTTCCGTAAAGTAAAACTATTTCATTGCAATCCTTTCATGATAATCATAGTGTGGAAGAGGACTGTGGGTGGAAATATAAAAAGGAAATATCACCATCATCACCCATGGGGGCATTGTAGCATGGTAGGTAGGCATTTAGCTTTCATCTCCTAAGTTCAGGTCATCAACCCAGATGGATGGGATGAAAACATTCCTCTGTCTGTTGGCTGCATTGCCCCTAAACTGGCAAGCTCACTCAGAAAGGACACCAGGAATTGGAAAATTATTCTTTGTATTTAAAGAAGTTGCCAAAACATAACCTTAAAAACGTTTGATATAAATGGAAATGGCAACCCATTGCAAGCCACGTCTCATGAATTTTTTTAGATGTTGTGTGTGTAAAACAGAGTATAATGACACTGGGTATAACAACTGCTCTGCACTGTGTAATTTCTTGTATACTCATGGATAAAGAATTTCAAGAAACCGTAATCAGCTCCTCTTTGTTCAAGTGTTGACAGGTGTGTCGCAGCTTTTTATTACAGTACTGAACTGTTTGCATGTAATCATTCATACAGATCCATAAGTATAATCACAAGGATCATTTTTTTGGCTTTGTGCTCCTAGCGGGAAGCCATTCCCATTGAAAGCATGCATCACAAATTCAGGCATGTGCCTGGAATAATAGTTAGGAAAATCACATGCAGTACTTGCTTGAATTTCTAATATGCACTTTCAGCAGTTGACACACCCTTAGGGTGTTGTATTCAAGGTATAGATAACTTCTAAGTGTTTTTGTAAAGCTTTTTTAATGTTTTATTAAAATTAATTTATCAAACATGTTAATACATAGACTTTCAGGTGATTAAATGCCAACTGACAATGTACTGAGCTGTATAAAGAAAGAAAATTAACTTTCTTTTATATAGTGCCTTTCATGACCTCAGGATGTCCCAAAGAGCTTTACAGCCAATTAAGAACGTAAGAACTTAAGAACTAGGAGCAGGAGTAGGCCATTAGGCCCCTCGAGCCTGCTCCGCCATTTAATAAGGTCATAGCTGATCTCCAGGACATAGTCGACGTATTTACTGAGGCGTACGAAAGCGTGGGCCTTACGCTAAACATCCGTAAAACAAAGGTCCTCCACCAGCCTGTCCTCGCTGCACAGCACTGCCCCCCAGTCATCAAGATCCACGGCGTGGTCCTGGACAACGTGGACCATTTTTCATACCTCGGGAGCCTCTTATCAACAAGAGCAGACATTAACGACGAGATTCAACACCGCTTCCAATGTGCCAGTGCAGCTTTCGGCCGCCTGAGGAAAAGAGTGTTTGAAGACCAGGCCCTCAAAACTGCCACCAAGTTCATGGTCTACGGGGTTATAGTAATATCCGCCCTCCTGTATGGCTCAGAGATATGGACCATGTACAGTAGACACCTCAAGTCCCTGGAGAAATGCCACCAATGATGCCTCCGCAAAATCCTACAAATCCTCTGGGAGGACAGATGCACCAACATTAGTGTCCTCGACCAGGCCAACATCCTCAGCATTGAAGCACTGACCACATTTGATCAGCTCCGCTGGGCAGGCCACATAGTTCGTTCACATGCCAGACACGAGACTCCCAAAGCAAGCGCTCTACTCAGAACTCGTCCACGGCAAATGAGCCAAAGGTGGGCAGAGGAAACGTTACAAGGACACCCTCAATACCTCCCTGGAAAAGTGCAACATCCCCACTGATACCTGGGAATCCCTGGCCAAAGACTGCCCAAGTGGAAGAAGTGCATTTGGGAGGGCGCTGAGCACCTCGAGTCTCATTGCCGAGAACATGCAGAAATGAAGCACAGGCAGCAGAAAGAGCGTGTGGCAAACCTGTCTCACCCACCCTTTCCCTCAACGACTATCTGTTCCACCTGTGACAGGGACTGTGGTTCTCGTATTGGACTTTTCAGCCACCAAAGGACTCATTTTAAGAGTGGAAGCAAGTCTTCCTTGATTCCGAAGGACTGCCTATGAGGATGAGGCTGATCTGATCATGGACTCAGCTCCGCTTCCCTGCCAGCTCCCCATAATCCTTTATCTTGCTTGCTAAGTCAACCCCCTCATCTCCGGAATCAACCTAGTAAACCTTCTTTGAACAGCCTATAAATGCATGTATAACCTTCCTTAAATACGGAGATCAAAACTGTACGCAGTACTCCAGGTGTGGTCTCACCAATACCCTGTACAGTTGTAGCAGGACTTCTCTGCTTTTATACTCTATCCCCCTTGCAATAAAGGCCAACATTCCATTTGCCTTCCTGATTACTTGCTGTATCTGCATACTAACTTTTTGTGTTTCATGCACAAGGACCCCCAGGTCTCTCTGTACTGCAGCATTTTGCAATTTTTCTCCATTTAAATTACAATGTGCTTTTCTATTATTTCTGCCAAAGTGGATAATCTCACATTTTCCCACATTATACTCCATCTGTCAACTGTTTGCCCACTGACTTAGCCTGTCTATATCCCTTTGCAAATGTTTTGTGTCCTCCTCATAATTTGCTTTCCCACCCATCTTTGTATCATCAGCAAACTTGGCTACATTACACTCAGTCCCATCATCCAAGTCAGTAATATAGATTGTAAATAGTTGAGGACTCAGCATCGATCCCTGCGGCACCCCACTAGTCACTGTTTGCCAACTGGAAAATGACCCATTTATCCCGACTCTCTGTTTTCTGTTAGTTAGCCAATCCTCTATTCATGCTAATCTATTACCCCCAACCCCATGAGCTTTTATCTTATGCAGTAACCTCTTAAGTGGCACCTTATTGAATGCCTTTTGGAAATCCAAATACATCATATCCACTGGTTCTCCCTTATCCACCCTGCTCGTTACATTCTCAAAGAACTCCAGCAAATTTGTCAAACATGATTTCCCTTTCATAAAACCATGCCGAATCTGCTTGATTGAATTATGGTTTTCCAAATGTCCCACTGCTGCTTCCTTAATAATGGACTCCAGCATTTTGCCAACGACAGATGTTAGGCTAACTGGACTATAGTTTCCTGCTTTTTGTCTGCCTCCTTTTTTAAATAAGGGTGTTACATTTGCGGTTTTCCAATCTGCTGGGACCGCCCCAGAATCCAGATAATTTTGGTAGATTTCAACCAATTCATCCACTATCTCTGCAGCCACTTCTCTTAATACCCTAGGATGTAAGGTATCAGGTCCAGAGAACTTGTCCACCTTTAGTCCCATTATTTTACCTGGTACTACTTCATTAGTGATGGTAATTGTATTAATTTCCTCCCTACCTATAGCCCCTTGATTATCCACTATTGGGATGTTTTTAGTGTCTTCTACCTTGAAGACCGATACAAAATATTTGTTCAACGTTTCTGCCATTTCCCTGTTCTCCATTATTAGTCTCATCTTCCAGGGGATCAACATTTACTTTAGTCACTCTTTTCCTTTTTATGTACCTATAGAAACTCTTACTATCTGTTTTTATGAGTGTTACATGGTATAATGCTTCAGTCCTTTTAAAATGCTGTGTCCTCTTACATTTCCCCATGAGTTGCACCATTTTTTTTGGTGTAACTTGTTTTTTCTGGTGTATCATTTTAGTTGCAAATATGGCCATTCAATTTGCGCCAGTGTAAGTGAGTTAGTTAGGTTTTTTGTTCGGTCCGTTTTTTTTTCAAAAGGGGGCGTTCCCAGCCACTTACATCATTTATGCCAATTTGGCCAGAAAAAAGTTGTACTAAACTAACTTAGGGCAGCGTATGTGTCCACTTTTGTCCGCACAGAAAGACCTTACTTACAGTTAAGGAATCGGCGCAAATAACTACATTTAAAGCACCACCAACCACCAAACAAAGCACAAAAAGTAATGAGCAATTAATTAACAAATAAAATAGAAGGAACCCTGCCATTAAAGCACCAAGACCAAAGTAATAAGCAATCAATAAATAACAAATAAAAAAAATAGAAAGAATCCTGCGCCTAAAGCACCAAAATCAATCAGTAAATAACAAATAAAAAATAGAAGTCCTACCTTACTGAATGCAGGGGGCCGCCTATAAGGGAGCCCATTCAGCCAGGGCTGGTGGGGGGGGCCGGGGGAGGGAGTGGGGAGAGGGGGGGCGAGAGAGGAGGGGGGTGAGAGAGGAGGGGGGAAAGTGGAGGGGGGTGGTGGAGGGGGGAGAGGAGGGGGGAGAGGAGGGGGGAGAGGTGGAAGTACCCTCTTGATGAAATGGTACAAATTCTCTGGAAGGTCTGGAGCCAGCCTCTTGGACTTCAGTGTCCTGAGAATCTTGTTCGCCTGAGAAACAGTGGACATTCCTTCCGCTCAGGCGCATCTATTCCTGCTGTCAGGGCCGCTAACTGAGTTGCCTGCACGACGCAGTTACGCCTCACTCACAGGGCCTGGCTTCACGTTTGAGGCACTGATCCTGGAGGGCTTTGGTGATGACCACTTGCTGATGACAATGGTCCACAAACCCCTTCAGAGTCCTCGAAGCACGTCTAGACTGGCATCAAACACTTGCATGAATCCCCGGTTCATCTGGTCGAGAATTACAAACCCAGACCCCCAGAAACACTTCAGGAGTTTTACAATAGGTCAGAGTTGACACAGCCTTCAGAGCACACTCTGGCCGCCGATGAGAGAGCCCATTCAGCCAGGGCTTGGGATGGCGTGCTTCGGGACCCTCCTACACCGCCTGCAGCGCGCGTTTGCAGAAATGGCCTGCCAGGAGCTACTGAACATGCACGCAGACTCTAGCGCGCATGTGCAGAGGTCCCGGCACTGTTTTCAGCGCCGTGACCTGGCTTCACCCCCAATCCATTGGGCCATGCTGCGCCACGACCGAGGAGAGGCTGAGAAACGGCCAGAATACGGAGGTCTTTTTTCGGCGCGCTTGGAGGCGGACAAAAGCGGCGCACCTTGGGTGAGGGCACCAGAAAAACAGCTTAGGGAAATTTTAGCCCTCAATTCAAAATTTTTATCCGCTTACTTAGCCTGTCTATATCCCTTTGCAGATTTTTTGTGTCCTCCTCACAATTTGCTCTCCCAGCCATCTTTGTATCATCAGCAATCTTGGCTACATTACATTTGGTCCCTTCAACCAAGTCATTAGCATAGATTGTAAATAGTTCAGGCCCCAGCATCGATCCTTGCGGCACCGCACTAGTTACTGTTTTCCATTTATTCCGACTCTCTGTTTTCTGCTAGTTAGCCAATCCTCTAACCATGTTAATATATTACCCTCAACCCCGTGAACTTTTATCTTGTGCAGTAATCTTTTATGTGGAAAATTATCAAATATCTTCTGGAAATCCAAATACACCACATCCACTGGTTCCCCCTTATCCACCCTGTTCGTTATATCCTCAAAGAACTCCAGCAAATTTGTCAAACATGATTTCCCTTTCATAAAACCATGATGGCTCTTCTTGATTGAATTATGCTTTTCCAAATGTCCTGCTATTGCTTCCTTAATAATGGACTCCAGCATTTTCCCAACGACAGATGTTAGGCTAACTGGTCTATAGTTTCCTGCTTTCTGTCTGCCTCCTTTTTTAAATAAGAGTGTTACATTTGCGGTTTTCCAATCCGCTAGGACCGCCCCAGAATCCAGGGAATTTTGGTAGATTACAACCAATGCATCCACTATCTCTGCAGCCACTTCTTTTAAGGCCCTAGAATGTAAGCCATCAGGTCCAGGGGACTTGTCCACCTTTAGTCCCATTATTTTACAGAGTGCTACTTCTTTAGTGATAGTGATTGTATTAAGTTCCTCCTCCCTATCCTTAATTATCAACTATTGAGATGTTTTTCGTGTCTTTTCAGCACTTTTTTGGAATGTAATCACTGTTGTAATAGAGGAAACATGGCAACCAATTTGTGCACAGCAATGTTCTACAAACAACACTGAGACAATGACCGAATAATCTGCTTTAATAATATTGTTTGAGGGATAAATATTGGTCAGGACACCGGGGAGAACACCCCTGCTTGTCAACCTGTGGAATTCTCTACCGCAGAGAGTTGTTGATGCCAGTTCATTAGATATATTCAAGAGGGACTTAGATATGGCCCTTATGGCTAAAGGGATCAAGGGGCATGGAGAGAAGGCAGGAAAGGGGTACTGAGGCGAATGATCAGCTATGATCTTATTGAATGGTGGTGCAGGCTCGAAGGGCCGAATGGCCTACTCCTGCACCTATTTTCTATGTTCCTATGTTTCTACGTTTCTATGCTCTTTGAAATATTGACATGGGATACTTTACGTCCACCTGAGAGGGCAAACGGGGCCTTGGTATAACATCTCATCTGAAAGATGGCCTCTCCATCAGTGCAGCACTTTTTCCAGTACCATCAGCCCATATTATGTAGACAAGAAGACTCATTTCCTGAATAAATGCTGCAGATGGGAGTCTTGCCTGCCAGCCGTGCATATCAAGAAATTGAAGCTGAAAGTTGATTCAGGCAGGCAAATGGGTAGCTGACTATTGATAGTCTCCCCAATAACCTCTGCCACATTAACTCCCTCAGGTAGCTCTCTCCATAAGCCTGAGAATTACATTTAGTTTGGGTTTTCCTCCCTCAAACCCAAAATGAATATGATCTCAAGACAGTTATGAAAATATAAACTGGGCTCAACTGGCTTTAGCACAGCATATAAGGCCAGTTTTGTGCTGTGGACATGTGTCTGCTGAAAACTCGATTTGATTGTAACTGCCTAAATCTCAATTATGACCATCAACTTCCAGTCAGTGAATATTTTCTTCTACTATTGCAGGTTGGATCTAAAGCATGATTTCACACACAAAAGGACAATGCTCTATTAATAAGTGCACTATTCAATTCTTTATCAGCCAACCTGTAAGTAAATTAATATTTAACAATCATTGGGGGAAGTTATTCCAGTCCAGAAAGGAAAATATTTGCCACTCAGCAAGCCAAGATTATCTTCTTTTGGAGGTGTTGGGGGTTAAATTGGATAACCTCCTGAAAACGGGAGTGAGGATCATGATACATGAGTAACCCGCGCCTGTACTTTGTGATGCAAGCAGTACGTTAAATTTGCGCTGCCTGCTGTTTTAAATGATTGCTGCATGCAACCAGCACTGCCACTGCTGTTCATTGGCTGCAGGCACCAGCAAGGGGCCCAATAATACAATTGGCTAGCACTACTTAACAGCAGCCTGCATCTCTTAAAGGAGAGGTGCATTTTGGCTGCAAGAAGTGGTGGGATTTTTTTGAAAAGTGAATCTAGGCTGTGATACTTTGAGGAATGGTTGAATGTATGAGAGAGAGCGAGCACCAAGGTTTTCAGACAATGCGCTGAAGTCTTGGTGTAAGACATGGAGTGAAGGAGAAACATTCTGTATCTGTGGGGAGAGGGTGGGGGTGGGGGGGGGTTGATGCCTGAGGCCCTCCAGATATATGTTCAGGAGACAGTGGGAAGAAGTAGCGGTGGAGATCAATGCTAGGAGTGTTGCTCCAAGAACTTGGATGCAGTGCATGAAGAGGTTTAACGATCTGACACGAGTTGTCAAGGTGAGTGAGTTCATCTTCAAATGCTATATCCTGGCAACTGCACCATTAGCCTCACCTACTGTTCAATTTACTGCGGCCCTATCACCCACCTACCAACAATCTCTGTCAATCAGTACTCAACTCTTCAATTCATATGCTTTAATTACACAGTTAGCACTGTTGCAAGCCTCGCACCCACAACTCATACACATAGGCAGGTGTTCAACCATGGCAGCCACATCACCCAAACATATTCCAGGACACTCACTGACTCACTCACTCTTTCTTGCAGGAGAAGGTGGCACATAACAGGAGGCTGCAGGAAAGAACTGGAGGAGGATAAGCGAGCCTGCATGTTATAACCCCCATGGAGGAGGCAGTGCTGGCCGGTATGGGAAGTGCATCGCTGAGGCTGTAGCCACTAGCAGAATTGGAGGGATCGATGATCAGGGTATCTTAATACCTAATCCTCCTTCTCTCGTCCTACTTCTCCCTCATCCCACAATCTCTTCTGAATCACAAGCTACAGATGGTGTAAAGAAAGAAAAGAAAGAAAGACTTGCATTTATATAGCGCCTTTCATGATCACCGGATGTCTTAAAGCGCTTTACAGCCAATGAAGTACTTTTGGAGTGCAGTCACTGTTGTAATGTGGGAACTGCGGCAGCCAACTTTAGAACTGCAAACTCCCACAAACCGCAATGTGATAATGACCAGATAATTTGTTTTTAGTGATGTCGATTGAGGGATAAATATTGTCCAGGGCATTGGTGAGAACTCCTCTGTTCTTTGAAGTTATGTCATATATCCACCTGAGCGGGCCCGATGGGGCCTTGATTTACAGCAATTAAATACTTTTGAAGTGTAGTCACCAAATTAGCTCATCTCAGTGCTGACAAAAGAAAAGAAAGACTTGGATTTATATAGCGCCTTTCAAAACGATTGAGGGATAAATATTGGCCAGGACACCGGGGATAACTCCCCTACTCGTCCCCAGAAGTGATCAGTTTGCTCAAAGCGCTTCCACCCACCAACCCCCCCCCCCCCCCCATCCCTTGAGAGTCCAGCTCTGGGCAACGTGCCGTGGACAGGAAGGGTTTCCTCGTCTCGGAGGGAGCATGAATGAGGGTGAAATAGTTGGGATTGGGCACATGTAAGCACGTTTTTCTTACTTCTCCTCTCCCCTCATCACAACCCAACCCATGTCCCTTTTGCATTTCTGATACCCAAGAACTGTAGCCTTCCTAGTCAGTGGAGGAAGAGGAAGAAGTTAGTGAAGATAAATAGACATTGTCACATGATCTTACACTCGCAGCCACAAGCTCAGACATTGACACTGCACGTATTTTAGAGATTAGGATAGAATAGGGATCTGCATGTGGTGAGACACCAGGCACAAGTGCGCAGGAGCCAGGGTGGGGAGAAAGGATAGCGCAGGTGCCAGCTCGCTGGATGTTGAGGTCGCACACTAGTTCTGCTACAGAGGAGTTAGATGAGGTCTTCGATGGGCCAGGCTACAGAAGAAGGCTGATGAGTGTACACAACCAAATGCTTGGTGCACTGGAATGCCTGCTAGAAAGCCTGTGCACATTGTCAAGAAGCATGGAGGAGTCCAGAATCAACTTGGCACAGGGCTTTGTGCGGAGTCTGGAGCCCATCCTTTTCAATATGGAATGCGTGGTCAACTCCATCAGCACATTGAACCCTCCATGATGTAGCGTCTGATGGCAGATGTTACAGCTTCCATAGCAGCATAAACAGGTTCCATTACAGCACAAACAATTTCTATTACAGCACAAACAGTCTCCATCAAAGGTCTGAGTGCTATAGTGGTAGCTCAGACTGCTGCCTTGTAAGCTCAGACTACTGTCATTGTGGCTCTGGATACCACTGTTCAAAGTGGCTTCTAGGGCATCATGGCAATCTATCAATCTGTTACCTAACAGATCAGTAGGATTGCTGAGGTTCCACCCCGGGGGAGTGGCAGTGGCTCCATCTAACATAAGCCTGCAATCCTCTTTCAGGATGGCAGCATTCCTGTGACCAACCTTGTCACTCCGCCACTCCCTTGCTGTTGCCTATCAGCCAGCTAGGCCAGACTCTACAGCCCAGTTCGAGATGGTGCAGTCTGAAGCCAGGCCCTCTAGGCCCAGAGCTGCTCAAGGTCATCCTCTAAGACCATCTACAGTCTCCTCAATTGAAAGACAGCAGCCTTCCACCACCCATGCTGCATCCACTGGGGAAAGCACCTTTTAGGAGCACTAGGATAGGCAAAGGCACAGGGAAGTCAGGCACTAAGGGAATGCACAAGGGTGATTAGTTTATTTTTGTATGCATTATGTAATGATTGAATTTATAAAATTGGATTGGAATTTGCATTTTCTGGTGGGATTTATTTTTGTATTGTCAGAAAGACGATAATGTGATGGTCAGTGATAGAGGAAAGGTAAGAAGCATGGGACTGTTTGTGAATAGGGAGGTGTAAATGAGGTTACTGTTATCGCTCATGAATTATTTGATCACGTGGAACCCGGGCAGAAAGGGGCTGTCTAAGTTGCAGCCTCCCTTCCTCTTCCTGTTCCTCCACTTCCTGTTGCAGTTCCATTTCCTCCACTTCCTCCTCCTCCTCCCCGTGCTCCTCCTCCTCAGCTTCTCGTCTGATAGGCGGTGGCAAGGACTGTTCGTTTGCAATGGCCAGGTTGTGCAGCATGCAGCATATTACTTCAGATGTTGAATATTGCAGGGCTCCTCCAGAGTGGTCCAGGCATTGGAAGCATTGCTTGTGGACGATGATGGTGTGCTCCAAAATGTTCCTTGTGGCAGCATGGCTGTTAATATGTCTCTACTTATCTGTAGAATAACTCCACGAGGCCTAGTGCTGTGCTTGAACTGCTGTGACCTTCAGTTCTTTGCTGCTCACTCTGGGTTACAATAATATGGTGCCCAGCCTTTTATACAGCCGCTGCCTGGGCCTCCCACAGTTGCACCCTATAGTGGTACCAGCATGGTATGTACATTGCATACATATATGACAACATTCCCCCCCGCAAAGTCTTTGATGCGAGTTAGTTACAGGTTGAGGCGATCCGGAACTCTCCCCTCCCTGGTTGATCGTCTGAGTGTCACTTCTGGCATGGGTGAGTTGGTCGGGCCACTGCTGTCTTGCAGCACTGTTGGTCTGACTGGACTGTTGGAGATGGTGGGATCATCCTCGTGGTTGGCAGCTAGGTCTGTTGCTGATTGGGTGTGTGTAGGTGGATTGCTGAAGGTAAGGTCCTCTCCCGGTAGTTCCTGGTTACCTGTAAATCGCAATTTGGTCTGGTACAAATGTTTTCTGCATGTTTGTCCATCAAGCAGTTTGACAAAAAACACTCTATTCCCCTCCTTGGCTAAAACCATGCCAGCGACCCTTTTGGGACCATGACCATGATTCAGCACAAACACCGGGTCGTTTACAGTGTTGCCACGTGATACAGCCGTGCGATCACGGTACATGTTTTGCCGATAATGCCTGGTTTCCACCTGGTTGTTGAGGTCAGGGTGGACTAAGGAGAGCCTGATTTTGAGTGCACGTTTCATTAGTAGCTCCGCAGGGGGGACCCCGGTAAGCGAGTGAGGTCGTGTCCTGTAATTGATCAGCACCCGGGATAGGCGGGTTTGTAAGGAGCCTTCTGTGACGTGTTTCAAGCTCTGCTTTATGGTTTGGACTGCCGCTCCGCTTGGCCGTTGGATGCGGGCTTGAACGGAGCTGACCTGACATGCTTGATGCCATTGTGGGTCATGAATTCATTGAATTCTGAGCTGGTGAAACATGGACCATTGTCGCTGACCAGAATGTCGGGGAAGCCATGGGTGGCGAACATGGCCCTGAGGCTTTCAATGGTGGTGGTGGATGTGCTGGATGTCATTATTACACATTCGATCCACTTAGAGTAGGCGTCCACTACAACGAAGAACATTTTTCCCAGAAAGGGGCCCGCATAATCTACGTGGATCCTGGACCATGGTTTTGAGGGCCAGGACCACAGACTAAGTGGAGGCTCCCTGGGGGCATTGCTCCATTGTGAGCAAGTGTTACACTGGTACATGCACGACTCCAAGTCCAAGTCAATGCCAGACCACCAGACCTGGGACCTGGCGATAGCCTTCATCATGACTATGCCTGGGTGGGCACTGTGTAGGTCGTGTATGAAAGTTGCCCTGCCTTTTTTTGGCAGGACGACGCGGTTGCCCCATAAGAGGCAATCCGATTGAATGGGCATTTCGTCTTTACAACGGTGAAACGGCTTTATCTCGAATTGCATTTCTCTTGGGACCGCTGACAAGCCCCCATTGGGGTCCCAACTTTTACAAGAGATAAAAGGAGGATGCTATGAGGCTGCAGAGTGACTTGGATAGGTTAGGTGAGTGGGCAAATGCATGGCAGATGAGGTATAATGTGGATAAATGTGAGGTTATCCACTTTGGTGGTAAAAACAGAGAGACAGACTATTATCTGAATGGTGACAGATTAGAAATGGTGACACACGAGACCTGGGTGTCATGGTACATCAGTCATTGAAGGTTGGCATGCAGGTACAGCAGGCGGTTAAGAAAGCAAATGGCATGTTGGCCTTCATAGCGAGGGGATTTGAGTACAGGGGCAGGGAGGTGTTACTACAGTTGTACAGGGCCTTGGTGAGGCCACACCTGGAGTATTGTGTACAGTTTTGTTCTCCTAACCTGAGGAAGGACATTCTTGCTATTGAGGGAGTGCAGCGAAGGTTCACCAGACTGATTCCCGGGATGGCGGGACTGACCTATCAAGAAAGACTGGATCAACTGGGCTTGTATTCACTGGAGTTCAGAAGAATGAGAGGGGACCTCATAGAAACGTTTAAAATTCTGACGGGGTTAGACAGGTTAGATGCAGGAAGAATGTTCCCAATGTTGGGGAAGTCCAGAACCAGGGGACACAGTCTAAGGATAAGGGGGAAGCCATTTAGGACCAAGATGTGGAGAAACTTCTTCACCCAGAGAGTGGTGAACCTGTGGAATTCTCTACACAGAAAGTTGTTGAGGCCAATTCACTAAATATATTCAAAAAGGAGTTAGATGTAGTCCTTACTACTAGGGGGATCAAGGGATATGGCGAGAAAGCAGGAATGGGGTACTGAAGTTGCATGTTCAGCCATGAACTCATTGAATGGTGGTGCAGGCTCGAAGGGCCGAATGGCCTACTTCTGCACCTATTTTCTATGTTTTTATGTTTCCATAACATGGGGTCCTGGTTGGTCCAGGTCCTGATCTGGCGGGTCGTTACAGGTGACCCTTCGCTTTCAAAGACGTCCATGACCAGGCACAGGTCTGCGGGCTGCGCCATTTCCACCCTGGTGGTGGGCAACGGTAGCCGGCAGAGGGCATCGGCGCAGTTCTCAGTGCCTGGCCTGTGGCGGATCATATAATCGTAGGCCAACAGTGTTAGTGCCCATCTTTGGATTCGCAACGAAACATTGGTGTTTATGCCTTTGCTTTCTGAAAACAATGAGTTTCGGAGCTTGTGGTCAGTTTCTAACTCGAACCTGAGTCCAAACAAATACTGGTGCACTTTTTTTACCCCATTAACACAGGCCAATATCTCCTTCTCGACCAGACTGTAGGCTCTTTTGGCCTTGGATAAACTGCTAGATGCATATGCAACCGGTTGGAGTTTGCCCGCTACATTTGCTTGTTGTAAAATACACCCGACACCATATGACCACACGTCACATGCTAAAACTAGGCATTTTCTTGGGTCATACAATATCAGCAATTTGTTCGAACGCAGCAAGTTTCTGGCCTTTTTGAAGGCGGCCTCTTGATTTTGGCCACAAACCCAGTAGTCTCCCTTGCGTAGCAACTTGTGCAACAGTTTGAGCAAGGTGTTCAATTCTGGAAGAAAGCTACCGAAATAGTTGAGGAGTCCCAGGAATGAGCGCAGCTCTGTTACATTTCGTAGTCTGGGTGCATTCTCATTGGCCGCTGTCTTCGAGTCCGTGGGCCTGATGCCCTCTGCCGCAATCTTCCTCCCCAGGAATTCTACCTCTGGCGCCACGAAGATACACTTGAAGACAAACATAGGTCCCTTTCATTCAGATTCAGGTGAATTTATAATGGGGAACAAAGAAATGGCGGACCAGTTGAACAAATACTTTAGTTCTGTCTTCACGAAGGAAGACACAAATAACCTTCTTGAAATACAAGGGGACCGAGGGTCTAGTGAGAAGGAGGAACTGAAGGAAATCCTTATTAGTCAGGAAATTGTGTTAGGGAAATTGATGGGATTGAAGGCCGATAAATCCCCAGGGCCTGATAGTCTGCACTCCAGAGTACTTAAGGAAATGGCCCTAGAAATAGTGGATGGCATTGGTGATCATTTTCCATCAGTCTATCGACTCTGGATCAGTTTCTATGGACTGGAGGGTAGCTAATGTAACACCACTTTTTTAAAAAGGAAGGAGAGAGAAAACAGGGAATTATAGACCGGTTAGCCTGACATCAGTAGTGGGGAAAGTGTTTGAATCAATTATTAAAGATGAAATAGCAGCGCATTTGGAAAGCAGTGACAGGATCGGTCTAAGTCAGCATGGATTTATGAAAGGGAAATCATGCTTGACAAATCTTCTAGAATTTTTTGAGGATGTAACTGGTAGAGTGGACAAGGGAGAACCAGTGGATGTGGTATATTTGAACTTCCAAAAGACTTTTGACAAGGTCCACACAAGAGATTGGTGTGCAAAATTAAAGCACGCGGTATTGGGGTAATGTACTGACGTGGATAGAGAACTGGTTGGCAGTCAGGAAGCAGAGAGTCGGGATAAACGGGTCCTTTTCAGAATGGCAGGCAGTGACTAGTGGGGTACTGCAAGATTCAGTGCTGGGACCTCAACTATTTACAATATACATTAATAATTTAGATGAAGGAATTGAGTGTAATATCTCCAAGTTTGCAGATGACATAAGATGGGTGGTGGTGTGAGCTGTGAGGAGGATGCTAAGAGGCTGCAGGGTGACTTGGACATGTTAGGTGAGTGGGCAAGCGCATGGCAAATGCAGTAAAATGTGGATAAATGTGAGGTTATCCACTTTGGTGGCAAAAACACAAGGGCAGAATATTATCTGAATGGCGGCAGATCAGGAAAAGGGGTGGTGCAATGAGACTTGGGTGTCATGGTACATCAGTCATTAAAAGTTGGCATGCAGGTACAGCAGGCGGTGAAGAAGGCAAATGGTATGTTGGCCTTCATAGCTAGGGGATTTGAGTATAGGAGCAGGGAGGTCTTACTGCAGTTGTACAGGGCCTTAGTGAGGCTTCACTTGGAATATTGTATTCAGTTTTGGTCTCCTAATCTGAGGAAGGACTTTCTTGCTATTGAGGGGGTGCAGCGAAGGTTCACCAGACTGATTCATAAGAACATAACATAAGAACATAAGAATTAGGAACAGGAGTAGGCCATCTAGTCCCTCAAGCCTGCTCCGCCATTCAACAAAATCATGGCAGATCTGGCCGTGGACTCAGCTCCACTTACCCGCCCGCTCCCCGTAACCCTTAATTCCCTTAATGGTTAAAAATCTATCTATCTGTGATTTGAATACATTCAATGAGCTAGCCTCAAGTGCTTCCTTGGACAGAGAATTCCACAGATTCACAACCCTCTGGGAGAAGAAATTCCTTCTCAACTCGGTTTTAAATTGGCTCCCCCGTATTTTGAGGCTGTGCCCCCTAGTTCTAGTCTCCCCGACCAGTGGAAACAACCTCTCTGCCTCTATCTTGTCTGTCCCTTTCATTATTTTAAATGTTTCTATAAGATCACCACTCATCCTTCTGAACTCCAACGAGTAAAGACCCAGTCTACTCAATCTATCATCATAAGGTAACCCCCTCATCTCCGGTATCAGCCTAGTGAATCGTCTCTGTACCCCCTCCAAAGCTAGTATATCCTCCCTTAAGTAAGGTGACCAAAACTGCACACAGTACTCCAGGTGCGACCTCACCAATACCCTGTGCAGTTGCAGCAGGACCTCCCTGCTTTTGTACTCCATCCCTCTCGCAATGAAGGCCGACATTCCATTCGCCTTCCTGATTACCTGCTGCACCTGCAAACTAACTTTTTGGGATTCATGCACAAGGACCCCCAGGTCCCTCTGCACCGCAACATGTTGTAATTTCTCCCCATTCAAATAATATTCCCTTTTACTGTTTTATTTCCCAAGGTGGATGACCTCACATTTTCCGACATTGTATTCCATCTGCCAAACCTTAGCCCATTCGCTTAACCTATCTAAATCTCTTTGCAGCCTCTCGGTGTCCTCTACACAACCCGCTTTCCCACTAATCTTTGTGTCATCTGCAAATTTTGTTACACTGCACTCTGTCCCCTCTTCCAGGTCATCTATGTATATAGTATATAGTATGGGATGGCAGGACTGACATAAGAGGAGAGACTAGATCGACGGGGCCTGTATTCACTGGAGTTTAGAAGGATGAGAGGGGATCTCATAGAAACATATAAAATTCTGACAGGACTAAGGATAAGGGGTAAGCCATTTAGGACTGAGATGAGGAGAAACTTCTTCACTCAGAGAGTTGTTAACCTGTGGAATTCCCTACTGCAGAGAGTTGTTGATGCCAGTTCATTGGATACATTCAAGAGGGAGTTAGATATGGCCCTTAGCAGGAAAGAGGTACTGAGGGGAATGATCAGCCATGATCTTATTGAATGGTGTTGCAGGCTCGAAGGGCCGAATGGCCTAATCCTGCACCTATTTTCTATGTTTCAACTGGAGTCCGACTCTGTTTAGTCGACTTAAAACCTCTTGCAGGTTGTGCAGGTGTTCGGTAATGTTGCGACCAGTGATTAGGATGTCATCCTGAAATAAAACGGTGCATGGAACCAATTTTAACAGGCTCTCCATGTTCCTTTGGAAGATGGCTGCAGCCGAGCGGATCCCGAACGGGCACCTGTGATACAAAAACAGTCCCTTGTGTGTGTTAATGCATGTTAATTTTTTCGACGACTCAGCCAGCTCCTGGGTCATGTAAGTGGAGGTTAGATCCAGGTTGGTGAATGCCTTTCCCCATGCTAATGTCGCAAAGTGATCATCGACTTTGGTTAGCGGGTACTGGTCCTGTAATGAAACTCGGTTGATCGTTACCTTATAGTCGCCGCAGATTCTGACCGTGCCATCGGTATTAAGTACGGGAACAATCCGGCTGGCTCACTCGTTGAACTCAACCGGTGATATGATTCTGTCAGGTTGGAGTCTGTCCAATTCGATCTCCACTTTCTCCCTCATCATGTAAGGGACTGCTCGAGCCTTGTGATGAACAGTCCGTGTCTCGGGGATCAAATGGATCTGCACTTTGGCGCCTGTGAAGTTGCCGATGCCTGGTTCAAATAGGGATGGGAACTTGCTCAGCACTTGAGCACAGGAAGCATTGTCCACTGAAGATAGTGCTCTGACGTCTTCCCAGTTCCACCGAATCCTCCTCATCCAGCTTCAAGTATAAGCTAGAGAGGCAATTCAGCCTGAGGAAGCAGTGCACGGGGTGCACGCCTTCACTACCAAAAGTCCCCCCATGATGACCCGATTAGGAAAAGGGGAGGTGCCACGAGACCTGGGTGTCATGGTATATCAGTCATTGAAGGTTGGCATGCAGGTACAGCAGGCGGTTAAGAAAGCAAATAGCATGTTGGCCTTCATAGCAAGGAGATTTGAGTACAGGGGCAGGGAGGTGCTACTACAGTTGTACAGGGCCTTGGTGAGGCCACACCTGGAGTATTGTGTACAGTTTTGGTCTCCGAACTTGAGGAAGGACATTCTTGCTATTGAGGGAGTGCAGCGAAGGTTCACCAGACTGATTCCCGGGATGGCGGGACTGACCTATCAAGAAAGACTGGATCAACTGGGCTTGTATTCACTGGAGTTCAGAAGAATGAGAGGGGATCTCATAGAAACGTTTAAAATTCTGATGAGTTTCGACAGGTTAGATGCAGGAAGAATGTTCCCAATGTTGGGGAAGTCCAGAACCAGGGGTCACAGTCTAAGGATAAGGGGTAAGGATAAGGATGAGGGGGTTGACTTTTGGGGAAGGGTTGAGGAGGTTGGGCCTCTACTCATTGGAGTTCAGAAGAATGAGGGATGATCTTATCGAGGCATATAGGATTATGAGGGGGCTTGACAGGGTGGATGCAGAGAGGATGTTTCCACTGATGGGGGAGACTCGAACTAGAGGGCACGATCTTAGAATAAGGGGCCGCCCATTTAAAACGGAGATGAGGAGAAATTTCTTCTCTGAGGGTTGTAAATCTGTGGAATTCTCTGCCTCAAGAAAGCTGTGAAAGCTGGGACATTGAATAAATTTAAGACAGAAATAGACGGTTTCTTAATCGATAAAGGGTAATGGGGAGCGGGCAGGGAAGTGGAGCTGAGTCCATGATCAGATCAGCCATGATCTTATTGAATGGTGGAGCAGGCTCGAGCGGCCATATGGCCTACTCCTGCTCCTATTTCTTATGTTCTTATGTTCTTATGTAAGCCATTTGGACCGAGATGAGGAGAAGCTTCTTCACCCAGAGAGTGGTGAACCTGTGGAATTCTCTACCACAGAAAGCTGTTGAGGCCAATTCACTAAATATATTCAAAAAGGAGTTAGATGTAGTCCTTACTACTAGGGGGATCAAGGGATATGGCGAGAAAGCAGGAATGGGGTACTGAAGTTGCATGTTCAGCCATGAACTCATTGAATGGTGGTGCAGGCTCGAAGGGCCGAATGGCCTACTCCTGCACCTATTTTCTATGTTTCTATGTTGCTATGTTTCTGCCAAGCAACGTGGCCCATCGCCTGGTACAACCCACAGTGGCAATTCATGCATCTCTCCATCATAGGATACCTTTACTTTCGCACTGCCGATACCTGGGATCAGTTACTTGGTGTAAGTGCGCAGCTTTGTCTGAATTGGGCTCAGCATGGGTCTTTGTTTTTGTTGCCCCAAAGCCTCTCAAAATGCCTTCTGGCTCATAAGTGACTGACTCGCCCCTGTGTCCAACTCCATGGAAACAGGAATGCCATTTATCTTGACTTTCATCATCATGGGGGGACTTTTGGTTGTGAAGGCGTGCACCCCGTGCACTGCTTCCTCAGGCTGAGTCGCCTCTCTAGCTTGTACTTTATGATCCTTGAAGGATCGGAATCCTCCTGCCGACACAGAGTATATATATATGACAGCTGTCATTGTAGGCTTGCTGTACATGTGTATGTGGGTTCCAAACCAGAATCATGAGCCATGTCATGAGTGGATAACCTTTGTCGTCCAGTAGCCAGCTTCGATTTGTCATGCTGGGTCAAGTACAGGTGCCACAGAGGGTGCCACAGAATGAAGGAATCGTTACCGCTGCCAGCTAATGGGCATTTACCTGCACAATGCACTGCCTATGGTCACACACCAACTACACATTGAGTGAGTGAAATCCCTTTCAGTTCATTAAAATAGCAATGATGCGATCGGAATGATCCAAAAATACCTTTCCGGCTCCAGTGGCAGGACTCCTGGGGAGGAAGATCGAATTCACAAGTGCCCTTCCAGCGTTTGTGGCAGGATCATGGGAGAGAAGGATCAAGGCAGTGAACCTCGAGGACCGAGGCAAGATGGCGTTACTACTGCAGCGAGGAGCAGCGTGGCTGAAAAAAAAGATGGCCGCGGCAACATCACAAGGTGCAATGCTGAGGGACCAACACGTGAGGTCCAACAAAGGATCGGATTGGGGTAAAGCCAGCAGGGTTCTCTTAAAGGAGACCTGCAACCAACTGACCTTAAAGAGACATTGTAGGCATGGCGATCAATGTAACGAACCAATTAAGATTGTGAACAGAATGTTGCTGTGAGATGTCGGCACTGTAAAGAACAATGTTGTTGCGAGATGTCGGCACTGTAAAGAACAGAATGTTGTTGCGAGATGTCGGCACTGTAAAGAACAGAATGTTGTTGCAAGATGTCGGGAATAGAGTATCCCCTCGAGCAGCAAGCGAGCAAATTCGGGAGGGTAAAGGCACGGAGCCTGATACCTGCCCCAGGTCTATCCCACACAGCAGGCACCCGATGGCACCGTTCGCCACGGACCTGGAAACGAAAACAATGCCAATGCACGCAGTCAGCCGCCGTTGCCCACCACCCGGGTGGAGACGGCGCAGACCCCAGACCCAGTCGCTACCTCGGCCATGTCTGGGAGCGAAACGTCAGGACCAACGAGTTCCCCAAACAGGACCTGGAACAGCTGTGAGCGAGCAGGCAGAAGACTCTGCAGCCCTCAAAGAAGGACAGGGAGGCCACACACATCTGTGGCTATGGCCGCCACTAGGCAACGGCAAAGGCCCCGAGTCCTGGTTCAGTGAGTGAACCAAGCCCACGCCACTAGCAGGGGGCGCAGCGCCGCCATCAGACGACTAGGACCCCGTCCGGTTGCTCTGGAACTAACATCCTCACATACCTGTACTGCTACCTCAGTACTGACCATGACTAAACCATGAATGCAATCTACCCAATCCTGGCACACGACCATAAAACATAACGAATGTAAGTCAGGGAACCTAGATGCCACGATACAAACAGAAAAAAAACATTTTTTTTCTTCCTTTCTTTGTACTTGCACTGTGTCTGATCCTGTTTGTTAATGTAACGGGCCAGCTGCATGATCTCACTGTGGTGGGGGGTGGGCGAAATGGATGTATGTAGCCATGGACACACACATGGATCACACCCAGAACCCACTGGAACCTCCACCGCATCATCGAACCATCCAATCTGATAACCACTACCCAAAGTTGTGGCAAAAGGACTTGGGGGTTAACAGAGAGAGGGCCAAGCCAAAGCACAGCCAAGATGCAAGGGCTACTGGCACTTAGGTCTGGGGAGAACTAAACCAGAGCACATAGTAGAAAGATAATTGGTACAAAGGACTTGAGGGAGAGTGATGTTGTATATGCTGACTATGGATGTACTCTATGTGTAGTCACTGTGAGATTGTATAAGATGGAGACTTGTATACCTGATGTACTATCAATAAGGTTCACAGCGTGTACATACATGCAGGCTCCACTAGAGGGTGCAACTGGTGGAGACCAGAGGTTTCCTGCCCTGGTGGCAGGGCCCTGTGTAAAAGGCTGCACACCATGCTTGCACAGCACTCTGGAGTTTGGAATAAAGGACCAAGGTCACTACAGTTCAAGTACAACACATTGCCTTGTGGAATCATTCATAAGTACACTAAAGACATAACAGTTTCAGCACAGGCTTTTAAATGAACAAAAAATTACTTTAGCACCAGCCAGACTATGCAAACTTTAGCCAAGTATAGAAAAGCTCCAAAACACATACAATTGTACCAGCAACCAGAAGAAATAGTCCACCAACTAACCTTTAAGTAGTTCATAATCACTTTAAATAGCGCTGGTGGGGGTCCTTCATTCCGTTTAATGTCATGTTCAGCTGTGCGAGGTTAAGATTGGATGTTGGCTAGAGTGTGTAATTGGAAAATGGCAGTGCTGGCGCCAAATCAGCATTGCATTGATTCGTTTTATAATCTGCCTGCTCTGCATGCTGCCAGCGGTTGTTAGCTGTGTGTGCACAAACCCCTTTGCATCCAGTGCACTTCCCAATGGAAGTGTGTGCGGCATTTCGGACCCCATTTTCGAGAATTTGGTGGCCATGTCATGCTTAAAAATGGGTGTTTTACAGTCCAATTTAGCCCCTTTTAAGTCTTCAACTTTGAGCTATTAATTTTTCAGATGTCCCAACCATTAATCAAAAGCATATATTTATTAAGTTCCCCACCCCCAAAGTCTCCAGTTCTCTTCTGACTCTGCTTACTCATGCTTGAGCTTGGAAAGTGACCTCTTGGTGAGATATCAAAGGGCTGCCAGCACCCGTTGAACCCTATCCCTCCAGATACCGGCGCCTCAGGAAGAAGAGCAGAAAAAATTGGAAACTGATTGTTTTTAAAGTGATATCACCACTTGTTCTTCAGGAAATACATTCCTTTCTTCATGTTGATGGTGCCTGCTTCTACTCTTCCTTAATGTCTGCCTAAATGTCTAGTTGTATGTTTAGAATAGACAACCCTTTCACCAGGTTAATGTAACAGGTTGTTACTATAAATTGCATCTAGGATGGTTGAAACATTTGAAATTTGACCTGAGTGTTCTCAAAATATTCTTATTAACAAAACTATAGGACTCAATTTTCCTCAATTATCTGCACCGTTTTTTTGGCGTGCACCATTTTTTTTTGAGTAAATAAAAATCTCCAAGTTTCCCCAAAGTTTCTGCGCCAGCGTAATTCACTTAGGTACGATTCTTTTTGGCTACGATTTTTTGCATCATCGGGGGCATAACCCAATGTCTACACCAGTTTTTGAGATTTAAACAAATTTGGCCAACTTACATTTTTCCTAGGATGGCGTATGTGACCACTCCAAACAAACCTCTGGGTACTTAACAAAAATCAGCGCACATTATAAAATTGGCGCAGAAAGACGCCATTGTTTTTAGCCGAAGTGTTGGAGAGACTGAAGAAGGCAAAGAATATGCATCATAAATCTTAACTTTTTGCAAAGTACAAAGGGAGAAATTGGAAGTGTAATGCAATTCTTAAATTTTTGATTTTTTTTCAAAGTACCACCCCACCACCGAACGTCTCCTCTCTGGGCTCGAGGGTCGGAGCGTTGGCTGGCAGAATTGCTCCCTTGCCCAGACACAGGGGCTCGGGGCTTGGCTTCAACAGAAGCCTAGGGGAGGGGGGCGACGGTGTGGGGTGGAAGCCGAGTCCCAAGCCCCTGTGTCCGGGCGAGGGGGCAATTCTGCCGGCCGACGCTCCGAACCTTGAGCTCGGTAGTGAGGTGATACTTTGAAAAAAATCCAAGACGACTGGAGACCAGCTCTGCTGCACGGACCTAGTGTGCACACATATCGCAGTGTTGGCTGCCCTGTGCTGCCCCTGGGTTCCTGGCCCTGAACTCACGCCTCCCATGGGCCTCGATCATGTCTCTCTACAGTTTCTCACCGCTCCTTCGCCCCGATCTCGTCGCTCCTGCTATATCTGCCCATGCTCCAATCACCGAACTGGACCTTGATGACGTCACTTCACTGCCATCGCCCTCCTGCTCCAGCTCGTGCTGTTCCCTGAAGTAGTATGCCTCCACACTGCTCCCGAGACCGCTGCACCTCTACTCCTTTTATGGCCTCAACCTGCCGCTGGTGTTCTCACGCAGGTCAGGGCCCCCATAACAACAACAATAACAATACCAACAACAGCAACAAACAAAGGCAGCACCCATCTCTCCTTCATTTTATTCTAAGACCGCGCGCTGCGCTTGGTCTTGGTAACTCCACCCCTGCCCGCTGGCAGTGTTGCAGCGTTTCTCGGGTCGGTACCAAGCTTATTCTTTGTTGTTGGGGGGCATGGGCAGGCGGTAATGTGGAAGGCCCGGCTCATGCCTCTTCAGAGGTTGGTCTGGGGATTGGAGTGGGAGTGGCAGTTGATTCCATCAATGGCCACGGGGTCTGGGCGTGTTCTTTTATTACAGAAGCTACCTGTGACATTCCCTCCCTCATGTGTTCTGCCAGCATATCAGCTACCTGCGACATTTCGCCCCTAATGTTCATCGACAGTGTATCAGCTGCCTGCAACATTCCGTCCCTAATGTGCCCGGACAGTGTTCCCATTTTTCGCTAGAATGTTGTTACTTCTCCCGACAGTCCTGTTACCTCATCACCCACCCCACCGATGGTGTCCAGGAGTGATCGGATAAGGTCAATGCTCTCCCCGCTCATTGCCATCATCAGAACCACATCTGTTAGATCCTGCACCTCAGGAGAGCGCGGTTGAGCTCTCCTTCCCTTCCTCTCTATGGGTGTGGCTCGCTGCAACCCACTGGGACACAACCACTTACACAGTGGAGCCCTGGTGTGGCTTGCTGCACCGCACTGGGACCCGCAGCTTCGGACAATGGGGCCCTGGTTGAGGCTCGCTGCATCCCACTGGGACCTGTAGCCTCAGACAGTGGGGCCCTGGGTGTGGTTCGCTGCACCCCACTGGAACCTGTAGTCTTGGACTCTGTGAAACCATGAAATGTCCCAACACTCGCACCACTCAGGAAAGGGGCTGGCACCTGAATGGAGGGCACCAGCACCTCCTCCAGAATGAGTACTGTTAAGTTCAGAATAACTCCATGAGACTGTGTTGTAAGCTCAAACCATTGTGACCTTGGTCTCTTCAATATAACTCCAAAGTGAGGCAGCAGCGTGGTGGACTGCCTTTTATACCTGCTTGCACCAGGGTACACAGGTGACCCATAGGTCTCCCACAGGTATGCCCTCTAGTGGCAAGTCTTACACACGGGTGAGGTTTACATACATAACATCACTTCCCCCCAAAATCTTGAGTACGAGTTATTTACAGGTTGAGGCGATCTGGCAGTCTGCGTTCCTTGGTCGATCGCCTGAATTGATGTCCTGGCATGGGTGAGTTGGTCAGACCATCGCTGCACGGCAACTCGGCTGGTCTGATCGGACTGTCGGGCAAGGTGGGTTCATTCTCATGGTTGATAGCGAGGTCAATTACTGGTTGGGTGTGAGTTGGTGGATCATAGATGGTAGGGTCTTCTTCAAACTGTTCTTGGTGGTCTGTGAATCGTAGCTTGGTCTGATCCAGGTGTTTTCTGCATGTTTACCCATTCAACAATTTCACAACAAACACTCTATTCCCCTCCTTGGCTAAGACAGTGCCAGCAATCCACTTGGGACCGTGACCATAACTTAGAACAAAAACCGGATCATTGAACTCAATGTCACATGAGGCCACCACGCGATCATGGTACACGTTATGCCTGTGCCGCCGAATTTCTACGCGATCATTGAGATCCAGGTGGACTAAGGAGAGTCCAGTTTTGAGTGCTCTCTTCATTAACAATACTGCAGGGGGAACCCAGGTGAGCGAGTGGGGGGGCGTCCGGTAGCTGAGCAGGATCCTAGATAACCGGGTCTGCAAGGAGCCGTCCGTTACACGTCTCAAGCTTTGCTTGATTGTTTGGATTGCCCGTTCCGCTTGACCATTGGATGCGGGCTTAAATGGGGCAGACCTGACATGCTTGATATCATTGCGGGTCATGAACTCGTTGAATTCCGAGCTGGTGAAACATGGTCCATTGTCACTGACCAGGACGTCGGGCAAACCATGGGTGGCGAACATGGCCTTGAGGCTTTCAATGGTGGCAGTGGATGTAAATGATGACATTATTATACATTCAATCCATTTTGAGTAAGTGTCCACTGCTACTAGAAACATCTTCCCTAGAAAGGGGCCAGCGAAATCTACGTGGACCCTGGACCACGGTTTGGAGAGCCATGACCACAGGCTCAGGGGGGCCTTGTTCAGCTGTGAGCAAGTGTCGTATTGGTGTACGCATGACTCTAATTCGGAGTCAATGCCGGGCCACCAGACGTGCGACCTGGCGATAGCCTTCATCATGTCTATGCCTGGGTGGGTACTGTGTAGGTCACGTTAAACGTTTCCCTGCCCTTTTTGGGCAAAATCACGTGATTCCCCCATAGGAGGCAATCTGACTAGACTGACAGTTCATCTTTGCATCGAAGGAAAGGCTTAATTTCATCTTGCATTTCCCCGGGAACCCTCAACCAGCTCCCATTGAGGATGCATCTTTTTACTAGTTATAACAGGGGGTCTTGGCTGGTCCAGGTCCTGATCTGGCGAGCCGTGATGGGTGATCCCTCGCTCTCAAAAGCATCCATTACCAAAAGCAAGTTTGCGGATTGCGCCATTTCCACCCCCGTGGTGGGCAATGGCAGCCGACTGAGGGCGTCAGCGCAGTTCTCTGTGACTGGTCTGTGGTGGATTACTTAGTCATATGCAGACAATGTTAGTGCCCATCTTTGGATGTGGAATGAAGCATTGGTGTTGATACCTTTGCTTTCTGAGAGCAGTGAAGTAAGAGGTTTGTGGTCGGTTTCAAGCTCGAACCGGAGACCAAATAGATATTGTTGCATTTTCTTAACCCCATATACACAAGCCAACGCTTCTTTCTCAACCATATTGTAGACTCTGTCAGCCTTGGATAGACTTCTGAACGAATATGCAACTGGTTGCAGTTTGGCTGACACAATATGTTTGCTGTAACACACAACCAACCCCGTACGACAACGCATCACATGCTTGTACTAAGCGTTTACATGAGTCATACAATACAAGTAACTTGTTAGAGCATAGCAGGTTTCTGGCCTTGTTAAAAGCTGTTTCTTAAGATTTACCCCAAACCCAGTCGTCACCCTTGCGTAGCAACAAATGCAAGGGTTCCAGCAAAGTGCTCAATTCCTGTAGAAAGTTACCAAAATAGTTGAGGAGTCCCAGGAACGAACGCAGCTCCGTCACATTCTGTGGTCTGGGTGCATTCTTGATGGCCTCCATCTTGGAGTCCGTGGGTCTGATGCCGTCCGCCGCAATGTTTCTCCCCAGAAATTCGACCTCTGGCACCAGGAAAACACACTTGGAGCGTTTCAGCCTGAGTCCCACTCTGTCCAGTGCTTTAGAACCTCTTCCAGGTTGTGCAAGTGTTCAGTGGTGTTGCAACCAGTGATCAATATGTCGTCTTGGAACACCACTGTGCATGGAACCGATTTCAGCAGAATCTCCATGCTCCTCTGGAAGATGGCTGCTGCTGAGCGAATCTGTGGGTACACGAACAGTCCTTTGTGCGAGTTGACTTCTTTGACGGTTCAGCCAGCTCCTGTGTCATGTAAGCAGAGGTTAGGTCTAGCTTGGTGAATGATCTTCCCCCTGCTAGCGTTGCGAATAAGTCCTCCGCTTTGGGTAGCGTGTACTGGTCCTGTAACGAGGCTCGGTTAATCGTCACCTTGTAGTCCCCGCAGATTCTGACTGTCCCATCGCTTTTTAGTACTGGCACGATTGGACTGGCCCACTCGTTGAACTCAACTGGCAATATGATTCCCTCTCGTTGAAGTCTGTTCAGCTCAATTTCGTCTTTCTCTCGCATCATATGTGGGATTGCTTGGGCTTTGTGATGAACGGCCCGTGCCCCAGGAACAAGACGGATCTGCACTTTGGCGCCCAAGAAGTTGCCGATGCCTGGCTCAAATAACGGCGGGAATTTGTTTAGCACCTGGGCGCAAGGGCATCATCCGCCGAGGATAGTGCTTTGATGTTGTCCCAGTTCCACCAGATCTTGCCTAGCCAGCTCCTGCCGAACAGCGTTGGGCCATCGCCTGGTACACTCCATAGTGGTAAATCATGCATCCTTCCATCATACGATACTGCCACACTGCTGATAACCGGTATGAGTTCTTTGGTGTAAGTGTGCAGCGTAGTGTGAATCGGGCTCAGTTTTGGCCTCTGTGTCTTGTTACTCCAGTTTCTCAAAAGCCTTCTGACTCATAATCAATTGACTCACCCTCGTGTCCAATTCCATGGAGACTGGAATGCTGTTAAGTTTGATTTTTAACATTATCGGAGGGCTTTTGGTGGTGAAGGTGTGTACCCCACACACTTCTTCCGCATCCACCGGTTGAGTTGCCTCTCCTACTCGTTCAACGTGATCCACGCTGGATCGGTCGCTCTCTGCTGACTTTGCCACGTGGTGAGTCCGAGGTCGCTTGCACATTTGCTGAAGGTGCCCCATTGTTCCACAGCCCTTGCACACGGAGTGCTTGAATCGACATTGATGGACTCTGTGACTGTCCAGCATGGTGTTAATGGATTCACATTAGCACTCCCCAGCGGCCTTTGAGTCACCCTGGGCCTGGCCTCTGCGGTCATGTGGGCCCTACCATGTACAGTCCTGCCTGCTGAAGGCATTATTTTAAGCACAGTACTTGCCGGTGAGTTTCGATTCTGTGAAGATATCTGTTTAGTGTTGTCGCTCGTGAAGGCGTGGGCTATCGTGATGGCCCTGCTCAGATCCAGGGGTTCGGCAGACAGCAGTTTGCGAAGGATGACCTCGTGGCCAATTCCAAGCATGAAAAAGTCCCGCAACATTTCCCCCAAGAATCCTGCAAAGTCGCACTGCCCCGCAAGGCGTCTTAGGTCGGCGACAAAACTCGCCACGTTCTGGCCCTCAGAGCGACGGTGCATGTAAAAGCGATACCTGGCCTTCAGGATGCTCTCCTTTGGCTTGAGGTGTTCCTTAGCCAGCATACACAGCTCTGCATAGGATTTGTCCATAGGTTTGACCAGTGCCAGCAAATTTTTAAGGAGGCCATATACCGATGACCCATATACGGTGAGGAGAATCGTCCTGCGCTTGATCTCTGTTTCAGCCGTGTCCAATTCATTGGCCACAAAGTACTGGTTGAGGCGCTCAATGAAGGCTTCCCAATCATCACCCTCAACAACTCCCTTGAGAATACCAACGGTAGCCATTTCCGCGTGAAAGTTCATGATCTGTAACTCGTCGCCAGTTGTTAAGTTCAGAATAAATGCATGAAGTTGTAAGCTCAAACCATTGTGACCTTGGTCTCTTTAATATAACTCTGAAGTGAGGCAGCAGCGTGGTGGACTGCCTTTTATACCTGCTTGCACCAGGATACACAGGTGATCCATAGGTCGCCCACAGGTATGCCCTCTAGTGGCAAGTCTTACACATGGGTGAGATTCACATACATAACACGTTCAAGAGTGGGGGCTTCATCCTCCCCCTCCCCCTTTCCCTTATGTTCTTGGTCTGGAAGGTGGGATTGGAAGGTGTTCCCCTCTTCAGGCTCGTCCATGTGTGAATCTTCTTCTGCATTGGCTTCAGCCTCGTTCGGGTTGGCCTCAAGTTCTGCAAAATAGAACAGAACAGACAAATGGTTAGCAGCAGAGGAGGGGGCAGTGTGGGTGGCATGAGTAGGCTCACACAGCGCAGGCAGCAGGCTCATTTGAAGGATCATGATGAATGATAGCACATTGCATCAACTGAAGCGTAGCTGACGGAAACCTCCCCATGAACTGAAGCATGGCTAGCCCGCGCAGTACTTAATATTTAGCAAAGCCAGACTGGAATTTGCAGGATTTACCTGTCCCTCGAGTGTGGGCCCAGCATGTGCAATGGTAGTTGCTTTTCTCCAGGCAGAACTCATCAAATCAGCGACCCTCTCTTCCACGGGTGCAGATTTGCCGGGCCTCCTCCTACATAAGAATTTTTTAAGAACATAAGAACATAAGAATTAGGAACAGGAGAAGGCAATCTAGCCCCTCGAGCCTGCTCCACCATTCAACAAGATCATGGCTGATCTGGCCGTGGACTCAGCTCCACTTACCTGCCTGCTCCCCATAACCCTTAATTCCCTTATTGGTTAAAAATCCATCTATTTGTGATTTGAATACATTCAATGAGCTAGCCTCAACTGCTTCCCTGGGCAGAGAATTGCACAGATTCACAACCCTCAGAGAAGAAATTCCTTCTCAACTTGGTTTTAAATTGGCTCCCCCGTATTTTGAGGCTGTGCCCCTAGTTCTAGTCTCCCCGACCAGTGGAAACAACCTCTCTGCCTCTATCTTGTCTATCCCTTTCATTATTTTAAATGTTTCTACAAGATCACCACTCATCCTTCTGAACTCCAACCAGTCTACTCAATCTATCATCATAAGGTAATCCCCTCATTTCCGGAATCAGCCTAGTGAATCGTCTCCAAAGCCAGTATATCCTTCCTTAAGTAAGGTGACCAAAACTGCACGCAGTACTCCAGGTGCGGCCTCACCAATACCCTGTACAGTTGCAGCAGGACCTCCCTGCTTTTGTACTCCATTCCTCTCGCAATGAAGGCCAACATTCCATTCACCTTCCTGATTACCTGCTGCACCTGCAAACTAACTTTTTGGGATTCATGCACAAGGACCCCCAGGTCCCTCTGCACCGCAGCATGTTGTAATTTCTTCCCATTCAAATAATAATCCCTTTCACTGTTTTTTTTTCCAAGGTGGATGACTTCACATTTTCCGACATTGTATTCCATCTGCCAAACCTTAGCCCATTCGCTTAACCTATCTAAATCTCTTTGCAGCCTCTCTGTGTCCTCTACACAACCCGCTTTCCCACGAATCTTTGTGTCATCTGCAAATTTTGTTACACTACACTCTGTCCCCTCTTCCAGGTCATCTATGTATATTGTAAACAGTTGTGGTCCCAGCACCGATCCCGATGGCACACCACTAACCACCAATTTCCAACCCAAAAAGGACCCATTTATCCCGACTCTCTGCTTTCTGTTAGCCAGTCAATTCTCGATCCATGCTAATACATTTCCTCTGACTCCACGTACCTTTATCTTCTGCAGTAACCTTTTGCGTGGCACCTTATCGATGCCTTTTGGAAATCTAAATACACCACATCCATCGGTACACCTCTATCCACCATGCTCGTTATATCCTCAAAGAATTCCAGTAAATTAGTTAAACATGATTTCCCCTTCATGAATCCATGTTGCGTCTGCTTGATTGCACTATTCCTATCTAGATGTCCCGCTATTTCTTCCTTAATGATAGCTTCAAGCATTTTCCCCACTACAGATGTTAAACTAACCGGCCTATAGTTACCAGCCTTTTGTCTGCCTCCTTTTTTGAATAGAGGCGTTACATTAGCTGCTTTCCAATCCGCTGGTACCTCCACAGAGTCCAGAGAATTTTGGTAGATTATAACGAATGCATCTGCTATAACTTCCGCCATCTCTTTTAATACCTTGGGATGCATTTCATCAGGATCAGGGGACTTGTCTACCTTGAGTCCCATTAGCCTGTCCAGCACTATCCCACTAGTGATAGTGATTATCTCAAGGTCCTCTCTTCCCACATTCCCGTGACCAGCAATTTTTGGCATGGTTTTTGTGTCTTCCACTGTGAAGACCGAAGCAAAATAATTGTTTAAGGTCTCAGCCATTTCCACATTTCCCATTATTAAATCCCCCTTCTCATTTTCTAAGGGACCAACATTTACTTTAGTCACTCTTTTCCGTTTTATATATCGGTAAAAGCTTTTACTATCTGTTTTTATGTTTTGCGCAAGTTTACTTTCGTAATCTATCTTTCCTTTCTTTATTGCTTTCTTAGTCATTCTTTGCTGGCGTTTAAAATTTTCCCAATCTTCTAGTTTCCCACTAACCTTGGCCACCTTATACGCATTGGTTTTAATTTGATACTCTCCTTTATTTCCTTGGTTATCCACAGCTGGTTATCCCTTCTCTTACCATACCATTTAATGTGTATTCCCTTGCCTTGTTAGACCTCCCCAAATGTATTATCTCACACTTATCCAAATTGAATTCCATTTGTCATTATTCCACCCACCTGACTAGTACATTGATATCTTCCTGCAGTCCGCAGCTTTCTTCTTCATTATCAACCACACAGCCTATTTTAGTGTAATCTGCAAACTTCTTAATCATACCCCCAACATTCAAGTCCAAGTCATTGATATATACCACAAAAAGCAATGGACCCAGCACTGAGCCCTGCAGAACCCCACTGGATACAGCCTTCCAGTCACAAAAACACCCATCAACCGTTACCCTTTGCTTCCTGCCTCTGCGCCAATTTTGGATCCAACTTGCCACTTTGCCCTGGATCCCATGCGCTTTTACTTTCATGACCAGTCTGCCCATTTGGGGCTTTACCGAAAGCTTTGCTAAAATCCATATATATTACATCATACGCACTGCCCTCATCGACCCTCCTGGTTACCTCCTCGAAAAATTCAATCAAGTTAGTCAGACATGACCTTCCTTTAACAAATCCATGTTGAATGTCCTTGATTAATCCATGTCTTTCCAAATGAAGATTTATCCTGTCCCTCAGGATTTTTTCCCACCACTGAGCTCGGCTGACTGGCCTGTAATTACTCAGCCAAGCTCTTTCTCCCTTTTTAAACAAAGGTACAAAATTAGGGATACTTTGTGTTGTAGGTCCACACACTTTTAGAACTGGGATGACATACCCAAATTCATCTTACATAGCACCTTTACAGCCAGCTGAGGAATGATGATCTCATTGAAACCTACAAAATTCTTACAGTGCTTTACAGGGTAGATGCAGGGAGGATGTTTCCCCTGGCTGGGGAGTCGAGAACCAGGGGTCACAGTCTCAGAATAAGGGGTCGGCCATTTAGGACTGAGATGAGGAGAAATGTCTTCACTCAGAGGGTGGTGAATCTTTGGAATTCTCTAACCCAGAGGGCTGTGGATGCTCAGTTGTTGAATATATTCAAGATAGAGATCGATAGATTTTTGAATATTAAGGGAATCAAGGGATATGGGGATAGTGCAGGAAAGTGGAATTGAGGTTAAAGATCAGCCATGATCTTATTGAATGGCTGAACAGGCTTGAGAGGTCGAATGGCCTACTCCTGCTCCTAATTCTTATGTTCTTATGAAACCTTCACCCAAGGTCTTAGAAGTGAAAGGACAGTGTTCAAATCCACTGTGCTCCATAGTCTTCCCATCTGCTTCTTTCAATGATTCCCTGCTGTTTGATCACTCACTATAAATTCTAACAGGTTTGCCACTCCACTTTCTGCTTTACTTTGCTATTTTTTCCCCAAGCAATAGATTGTTTTCCGTACATAGAGCTTGATAACCATAGCTCTAGCAATTAACAACCAGCCGACAATTTTAGTCTCAACGCTCAACTACAACCAGCAAACTCCATTCACCCATTAATGCGATGTTTGACTCATCCACTTAAGCCTCCAGAATATTAACTTTCAGTTACAATTTGTCTGCTGTTTCACCTGCGTCAAATTGACAATGCCGCACTGATGCCTTTGCTCACCACCATTCTTGCTGCCTCTGTCCAGTCTCTGACCTCATCAGTACTTCTGCCCTGTCTTGCTTCTGTGGTCTACTTCTCCCCTCTTATGTGCACTTTGACACCGCCTACATCTCCAAGACTGTTTCAAATTCACTCTGACTGCAGAAGGCAACCAATGCATGAAGGGAACAGATAAGTTGACTGAGCACACCCCAACACCAATTCACAGCTGAGGACGAATGGCATCAAGTCATTAAAGGGTGCGTCAAACAACAAATATAACATATTCCACAAGATTAAGGCAATGGCAATGCAAATTACAGCAGTCATGAATCCCTCAGATATCAGAAGCCCAACTCTCCAACATGTGCCAAACTCTCCAAAGATCTCTGTCCACCAAGAATTTTCCTTGAGGACTGCACTGTCCTACATCCCTTTATCACCCAGCAGTCAAGACCATAATTCTCGAACAGCATCAGAGCACCAGCCAAATTCCTGTCTGATAGTCTCACACCAGCAACTCCCTGACGCCTTGCACCACAACAACCAGAACAACCTCTGGACCCTCATCACTTGAACAACAAATGAGCCCACAGTCCTGATGATCACATCAACCTGGCCCTCAACCCTCAAGACAAGCCTAGACTCTGAAGTTCCTGACTGTCCACTTTCATTCATCAAGCTTCGACTCAAATAAATTCTCTAACTTTGCTTAGTTTCTTCCTTTACTTGTTCTTATAACTTAAGATATTCAGAGAGACTGTACAAATGTATGTAGGAAGTTGAAAAATGTCATACTTCTGCAGTAATGGGTGCTGTTCTGAGAGGTTGAGATTATTGTTGTGGAGCTTTACTCAATGCTATGTCTAAATTGAAGGTGCTTGATGAGCAGTACAGAGGGAACTTTACTTTGCAATTGGTCGTGTTATATTTGAAGCTCATCCCATGTCCATATTGGTGCTGCTCTGGACATGCGATTCCCCCATTCCCTCTTCTCCATTGGCTGCCTGGCCCCAATTTGCTCTTTTCTTTTTCCAATCACATCTAGCCTCTGCCATGCACATTCAGTTTCATTCCCCTCTTGTTCCCTCCACTGATGTCCAGAAACATACCCCTCTTAGTCCCCCATCCCATTTCACCCAAAGTTATTTCTCAGCTAACCTTTTTTCCTGATGACATCCTCTGCTCAGGTTTTTTTCCTGGATGTCTCCATAACTTCCCTCTTCTTCATCTTAGACATCCTTTATCCACCACTGTGGCACTGGCTACTGGCTGTCCCAGAACAACAACCTAACTGCCTCATCCCTCATTTCCCAGCAACAATCCCATCCAATTCTCTTATGGGGGTTAACCTCTCTAATTTCATCCCCATTCCCCTTTCAATCTCGCCCCCTCTCCCCCCTGTCAAATCCTCCTGCATCAGCCTGCTCCATTTTGAGAGGTAGGGAGTTAGTGTAGGTCAGTGAGGATCGTAGAAATTGCTAAGCAGAATTACTGTGGGACAGGATGCAGGGGACATAATTTTGAATGAGGTGGAGTTTGTGGAGAACAGGAGGGCAAGCAGAGCTCCCTTTAGAAGCAAGTCCATGCCATCCATGTTTTCACTGAAGTTGAGTTTTTTGAAGTTCCATGCTTGAAAGAAACTTGATTCACAGGTGGTAATTCCTTTTTCTTATTCAATGTGCCATGCCAGGCTAATCACTCCTCCACATTTCTCACTCAAACGGCCATCAAGATGGGGCTCTGATTGCCAGGTCTCATCTTGGTTTTCCCCCTACTCATCAGGCACTTTTTTCTCTTTCATGCACCTCACCTTCTTTCAACACTTTTCCTTTAAGGATAACCTACACTAGTTACCTATTTCCCAATTAGTCGATTTTAAATTCCTCATTCTCACCTACAAATTTCTCTACCACATAAACACACTTAGGACTAGAAAGAAAGAAAGACTTGCATTTATATAGCACCTTTCATGACCTCAGGACGTCCCAAAGTGCTTTACAGACAATAAAGTACTTTTGAAGTGTAGTCACTGTTGCAATGTAGGAAATGAGGTAGCCAGTTTGCGCAAAGCAAGCTCCCACAAACAGCAAAAATCAAGTAAGATTTCAGCTCCCAGTTAATGACCTCTGCTGGATGTTAGGTGAGGACAGGACCAAGAATGTCAGTGGAACCGCCTGCTGACATTCACTGGGTGAGCTCAAATATGAAAAAAGGTCAGTTTAATGAAGTATCAATGTGACCAATGACTGTGAAACTGCATGTGGGGAAAATCGTTACTAATATTAGACACATCTCCTCAACATCATTCATTGCATCCTGATTGTGCAGGCCAGTTTACACCAGGTGGGCACGCTTGTGCTCAAACTTCTCCCAAACGTAGTAGCAATGTTGCACACAGAGAGGTATGTATACACACTTCATCATGCATTACATGCATGCTTACACATGCACTATGGTGCTCCAGGTTTTGAAGGAAGACAAGCAAAAGAGTAAACTGGCTGACATGTGTTGTTGCCGACCAAGCAATGGGGCTGAAATTCAAGGTTCAGATAAGGCCCGTTTCCACCGTTTTGCGGCAGCCATGAGGCGGAATCGAGTGGCCGCCATGTTGCAGTCTAATGGCTGCCTGAACCCAAAGTCAGGTTGGGGATTTTTCAACTTGTCCCCACTTCCACCCCGCTGCTGATGACTGCCACAAGCGCATCATCAAAATGCGCACCACTGCTCTCCCTCACGTGCAGAAGACTCCGACCCATATTTAGGGGAAAAAAATCATTGCCCCACTGCGTGGTGGCCCCAACAGCTTTCTATGTCGTGCACCTTATCCTGAGTGTGTGCAGCCCGGCAGCACAGCGACCCTTCAAGGGGAGGGCCCAGTGCCACGGCCGCCATGTTGTTATTTTTGCCGGATGACTTCCTGATCAGCCGGCAAAATATTGCCCCCGGGTTTGGCTGGGCCGTCAACAGGCAGCCTGGCATCTCCCTTGGGTGCCAGGCCGCTGGCCCGGCCAAAACCCTCCCTGGTGGCCCAGTGGCCGAAGATAAAAAATGCCCAAAACTCTCCCCTTTAACGGAGGGGAGAGAGCGGGGTGATGCACACGGGCTGTGACGTCACCACTGCTTCACCGCTGAATGACAGTGGTGGAGTTTCAATCCCACCCCAACTTCCGCCCCTCAGCCTGACGTACCACCGCACTTGCACCCCCACTATGACCGACTTCCGGTCCAACGTTAAAAAAATTACTAAGTGCCAAAAACCAATCGAGAGGCCGCCTCAACGCTCCCGACGGAAAAACAAGGTAAAAAATCATAGGTGCGCCAGCTTTCTGGCGTGTCTGAATTTCAGCCCCAATGCATCATCTGTTCACCTGAGGAGTAAAAACATTAGTCTTGAAGTTTGAGTTCAGAATTTTTAATGACTGTTTTGTTGCATAAATTATTAATTATCAATTGTGTTGCAGGAAAAGCATATTTATTTTCAATATGACACTTGTATTCCAAACTTCAGGTGTTGATTGAAGCTTGGTAATTTTATATTAATGCCTGTTTTTGCTCTTTCTAATTTGCTGATTGCATTTATTTGAAAAGACACAACATGCTCAGTTAATGTAACCCAGGTCAGGTTGGCACTGAAGATTGCATCTTGAATGGTCCAAGCAATTGAAATTTGGCTGAGTGTTAAAGTATTCTCAGTAGGAGACCTTGCAGAAGCTAGTTGTTACAGCTAGTGCTGAATGACATGTTTTTGATTGTCCAGGCTGGTGGTAGCATTGATTCTGTGAACCATCATTAAACATGGGGCATCAGTACAGTATGTGGGATTGTTCTCTGCTGCTCTCTCCAAACTTCCAAGATCCTGGATAAATGACGTATCTATTCATACCTGTTGATCACTATCGCTAATACCTCTCTGGGAGATCTTTAGAGAATGCAAACGGGTGTGTTGCCAATTCTAAAACTGATGACCTGAATCTGTCATTTAAAATTTTTAAAAATAAATTATTTATACTCTTCAACCCGGGGGATGCTGGGGAATAAAAAATGTTTCTATTCGAAGCATGCCACATTATCATAAGACAATTCCAGATCGGGTACAGCATAGCCAAATTCAAAGAAAGCATCATGTGCTATGCTTAAACAACATGCCTTAACCTAAACGTTAATATGGTACCTCTTACTATACCAGTGTGGCACTTCTATTTTCCGCATTAACTATTATATTTTTTCCATTAGGAACTGGATTGAGCCATCATGTCCCCCATGGGCTGTTTGATCATCACATTATATTCCTGTAAATTAGCATCAACTGCTTTTCCTGGTCCTCTATTACACACATATACACATAGGGATTCTAAATTTCAAGTCTTGATTGAAGATTTCTCATTTACATTCATACATCCTGTACTCCAGTTCTGTACTTATAATCCAAATTAAATAACCTGCTTTCATTTACATTGGCGTGGAAATTCCGACATCCCGGGCCCGAACGAAGTTTCTACGGATCCGGGAAGGCACCGGAAAAGTCGGTTTTCAGCGCGGAATGCGCATGCGCTGAAAACCGGCTTTTCCGATCTGTCATGCTGGAGCTTGAAAAAGCAGGCGCATAGCCTACTTTTACAGGCGCAAGTGTTTTAAAACACACAAAACACTGTAAAATAAAATTCTAAACACATATTGTTAAAAACCCTCCCCACGACGGTAAGCTTATTTTTAACCATAATTAAAAAAAAACTTTTTTAAAAATTGGGAAAATATTTTATTTTTATGACATAATAACTTTAATTTCAATTAATTTTAAATATGTGTGCTCTGTTTTTTATTTTTTATTATTTTGTGTGTTTGGTTTTGTTCCCATTAATAGCACTGAGAACTCATAGATACGCGAGTCTCCGTGCTATTAGTCGGAACCTGTGAAATACTTACCTGATTGGCTGAGCAGTCACATATGATTGCATCTTCTGCATGAGAACCCTCTGGACGGGAGCGTGCTTCTCAGCGCAGGAAGAGAAAGTCTCCCCATCGGAAATCAGGGCGCCTCCTAGATCACCAGATAAATTCGTTAAAAATATCCAGCGAGGAGGCAATTGCCCGCGGGAAGACCCCCAGAGAAATTTCTGGGCCATTATCAATTCTTTTTCAGCATTTTAAAAACCTGGATCATGTCCTGCTCATCATTTTTTCCTTTGTTAAAGAAAGACTTGCATTTATATCGTGCCTTTCTAAACCTGAGGACGTCCCAAAGCGCTTTACAGCCAATGGAGTACTTTTGAAGTGTAGGTGGAGGGATAAATATTGGCTAGGACACTGGGAGAACTGCCCTGCTCTTCAAATAGTGTCATGGGATTATTTACATCCACCTGAGAAGGCCTTGGTTGAGCATCTCATCAGAAAGACGGCATCTTCAACAGTGCAGCACTCCCTCAGTACTGTACTGGAGTGTCACCCTAGATTTTGTGCTAAGTTTCTGGAGTGAGATTAAGTAATTTTCTGAATTGCAAACTACAGTCATCACTGCCATTACTGACCATAATAAGATGTCATCCAGAATGAGATACACAATTATTGTTGACACTCATAAGATATATCTGGTTATTGCTCAGCCCAATATGACAGGGGCGGTGGGAGGGGGTACTACAATTGGCTTCATTACCCTTGATGGTAAGAGAAATATCAGCCAATGATCCCACTCAAACTGCTTACCAGTGCATATGTGTAGACATTGAGTGAAAACAGGTTCAGGTTCAGCTGTGATGCCTCTCATGACAAAAATATGTATGAGTGTGGAATTTTTTTAAAGTGCTTTAGAAATTGAAAACAGATACAAAGTTAGTTATTTTTCAAGTACTGGGCTTTCATTTGTTGTTTGAGGGTTGTTATTTGACTTCAATGGAAATATGATTCGAGAGTCATATAAAATGGAGTGTCGATTTGCTATCACCTGTTTTACATTATTGCACAAAGTCAAGCTCTACCCTAATGTATCTTACTTATACAGATCTGTTTGGACCAACTTCCTCCAAAATTCAGAGAATCTCTTTCTTCATGATGACATTGTACTGCCTGTTTCTCCTCTTACATAATATCTACCTGATCTGCCAGTTGTACTTTTTTTTAAAGACACAACATATCAGGTTATTATAACCCAGATCAGACTGACACTGATGATTAATCTAGAATGGTGCAAGTATTTTAAATTTGTCCTGATCATACTCAAAATATTCTTAATAACAGACCTGTAGAAACTTGGCTATAATTAATTCTGAATGACATTTTTCTGACAGTCCACGTTGGTAGTGGTACTGATTCGATGATCCATCAGTAAATAGAAGCATCAAAGGGATTCCCCAAATAGCTTAGTGGTTGAAGTTACATAGAAACATAGAAACATAGAAAATAGGTGCAGGAGCAGGCCATTCAGCCCTTCTAGCCTGCACCGCCATTCAATGAGTTCATGGCTGAACATGAAACTTCAGTACCCCCTTCCTGCTTTCTCGCCATAACCCTTGATCCCCCGAGTAGTAAGGACTTCATCTAACTCCCTTTTGAATATATTTAGTGAATTGGCCTCAACTACTTTCTGTGGTAGAGAATTCCACAGGTTCACCACTCTCTGGGTGAAGAAGTTTCTCCTCATCTCGGTCCTAAATGGCTTACCCCTTATCCTCAGACTGTGACCCCTGGTTCTGGACCTCCCCAACATTGGGAACATTCTTTCTGCATCTAACCTGTCTAAACCCGTCAGAATTTTAAACGTTTCTATGAGGTCCCCTCTCATTCTTCTGAACTCCAGTGAATACAAGCCCAATTGATCCAATCTTTCTTGATAGGTCAGTCCCGCCATCCCGGGAATCAGTCTGGTGAACCTTCGCTGCACTCCCTCAATAGCAAGAATGTCCTTCCTCAAGTTAGGAGACCAAAACTGTACACAATACTCCAGGTGTGGCCTCACCAAGGCCCTGTACAACTGTAGCAACACCTCCCTGCCCCTGTATTCAAATCCCCTCGCTATGAAGGCCAACATGCCATTTGCTTTCTTAACCGCCTGCTGTACCTGCATGCCAACCTTCAATGACTGATGTACCATGACACCCAGGTCTCGTTGCACCTTCCCTTTTCCTAATCTGTCACCATTCAGATAATAGTCTGTCTCTCTGTTTTTACCACCAAAGTGGATAACCTCACATTTATCCACATTATACTTCATCTGCCATGCATTTGCCCACTCACCTAACCTATCCAAGTCACTCTGCAGCCTAATAGCATCCTCCTCGCAGCTCACACTGCCACCCAACTTAGTATCATCCGCAAATTTGGAGATACTGCATTTAATCCCCTCGTCTAAATCATTAATGTACAATGTAAACAGCTGGGGCCCCAGCACAGAACCTTGCGGCACTCCACTAGTCACTGCCTGCCATTCTGAAAAGTACCCGTTTACTCCTACTCTTTGCTTCCTGTCTGACAACCAGTTCTCAATCCACGTCAGCACACTACCCCCAATCCCATGTGCTTTACTACCTGGTGTGATACTGAGCCACGCAGTCTAGAAGGTCATATGTTCACTCCATGTTTTTATTTCAGGGTTCCAACATCCACAATATTTTGCTTTTGCATTTATTCACTCCCATCTGTTGAGTTAGCTGATCTCATTTGAGGTGTATTTAGGACTCTACAATTAATCTCTGTTTCTCCAGGCTAAGGAGTGGAAAAGTAAATCAGGATTCCTACTCCTGTTCGCTATCTAGTGACCCTGCTGCCAAGTGTACATGCATTGGGTAGGAACAGGATTGTGCTTAGCTGTGATGCCCTCCATAATGAAATACCAGCACTCGATGTTACATAGGTAATGGATGTTAAGATGAGGTACCAGAGGGCTACAAAAACCTGTAGATCTATACCCTAGAAAGTGTCAGTGCTTTCAGAAGAGAAAATTAGGGAAGAAAACCAAAATAAAAGAGCATGTGTAGTTTATGATTGTTTCTATGCCCATTTTCTGCAGCTT
Organism: Pristiophorus japonicus; assembly: GCF_044704955.1. NCBI lineage: Eukaryota > Metazoa > Chordata > Chondrichthyes > Pristiophoridae > Pristiophorus > Pristiophorus japonicus. The sequence goes on along the minus strand of NC_091984.1, from coordinate 102,834,563 downwards.
ACATAAATAGCATATCTTTTGGTACCTCTTGATCACTATTTCTCAGGGCATCGAGCAGAGAAATATCACTGGGTCTGCTGCCAACTGCATAACTAATGTGCTCTATATAAATTTGTCTTTGTGTGAAAATAAAAATGATTGTGACTCTGCTATAAAAGGATTCTGCAGCAATGGATTCTAGCATGTGTGTCAGCTCATCATGTTGCACTAGAGCTAAACATTACTGCTATACCACCAGGCCACTATCTTGGTTAGTTCTCAATAGAAATGATGCACTCAGGAGCACTAAAGAACCTATATTTACAATCATAATAGTCTGAATTCAGCATAAAAATCCTACTATGACAGCATCAGTAATTCAGTGAGCTTCCTGCTTTAGGTTTAGTAACCTTGCCAACCAGTATTTGGCTAATAAACTCATTATTGTTCTTTCATAGAACCATAGAAACATAGAAACATAGAAAATAGGTGCAGGAGTAGACCATTCGGCCCTTCGAGCCTGCACCGCCATTCAATGAGTTCATGGCTGAACATGCAACTTCAGTACCCCATTCCTGCTTTCTCACCATACCCCTTGATCCCCCTAGTAGTAATGATTACATTTAACTCCTTTTTGAATATATTTAGTGAATTGGCCTCAACAACTTTTCTTTAAATAAAAAATGAGATGGGCAAAGCAAAATATGTTAGTAAGGCAAACAGAATTCTTTAAGTTTGTACATGTGTTTTACCTTTTAAAGCATTTCTTTAAATTTTGCACATATATATTACATATAAAATAACAGACATTGCACAGAGTAAGGTAAACTAATCTCAAGCATCAATTAACAATCTACCCTCTCTTTTATGGCACATGGCATTATCTGAACCCCCAATTAGGTCATGGCTTTGAGTTTTGAGCACAGTCCCCAGAGAGCTGAACTTGTTTCCATTGGAAAATAAAATTATGAGGGGATAAAATCATAATGTAGGTGTAAGCAGGCTATTTAACTTAAACTAGGGGATACAGGTTTAAACTCAACAGTCCTCAACTCGGGTTATTGGGGGGAAAGTGAGATGTGAATAAGTGGAACAGACTCCCAACAAAAGCAATTGAGGCTGATTGATTGATTCCTTTAACAATGACAAACTGGATAAATATCTGACTGAGAATGGATTTGGTGTTTATAGGTGTCTATGTTGAGGTTTCAATTTAGAAAACTGGTCTGCTTTAAGCAAGTTTAACACTATAACATACAGGTGAGACAAATGTGGACATTTGTTACGGTGCAATTTCAAATTATTTTTTAAGGTGTGGTCTTTTCCTAACACGTTTTAATGTAAATTTGAAGAGCTGCCTTCTTGTTCCACTTTGCCACAAAATTGAAATTTTTGGCTAGAATATGCAGTGTCAGCTGTGGCTCAGTGGGTAGCACTCTTGTCTCTGGGTCAGAAGGTTGTGGGTTCAAATCCCACTCCAGGAATTTGAGTACAAAAAAATGTAGGCTGATATGCAATGCTGAGGGTGGTGCTGTCATTTGGATAAGATGTTAAACTGAGGGTACTGTCTTCTCCCTCAAGTGGATGTAAAAGATCTCATGGCATTATTTTGAAGAAGAGCAGTGGAGATATCCTTGGTGTCCTGGCCAATATTTATGCCTCAATCAAAAAAAACAGATTATCTGTTTGTGGGAGTTTACTTGTACACAAATTGGCTGCTGTGTTTCCTACATTACAACAGTGACTGTACTTCATTGGCTGTAAAGTGCTTTGAGATGTCTGGTGGTTGTGAAAGGTGCTATATAAATCCAAGTCTTTCTTTATTTTAATATGTTAGACTTGAAACATCCGAGCTGGGGATTAGAAAAATCAACCCGGGTTTCTGCTCCTGATCACTGTCCAGTGACCCCGACTGGAAAGTGCACATATGTGGATGTTGGATGTGATACCCCCTCCTGTCATTTAACCAGCAAGTACTTATTGACTTGGTTCATGCCTTCCCTGTGGAATTGAACTGCAGCAAGACTCTGCCTTGAGAAGAGGGGGAAATTCTTTTTTTTAAGTTATTAAACTTAAATAGCTGAATCATATTACATAGTTCCACGTACATCATTGCTGAAAGAAAAATAATCAGTAAAACATTCTTTTATTCCATACAATCAGGTCATAGATATATAAAAAAATTAACAAACATTAAAAAAAAATCTCTAAGTGCAAACTTTTTCTGCATGTGCTCTAGATCTTAGCCTTAATAGATTCCATCAGAAAAAAGAAGTTGCAGGTATAAGCATTATGCAGTTTTTAAAATTCTTAATTGGGCAATGAAATGATCTATCATTCTCAGAAGTCAGATATTGTGATTACCAAACAAAGAAATTGGATGAATGTTATCGTTCCTGACGCCATATTGTCGAGGACGTTATAAATTATCTCCTCCCCATATCTCTGAGTTTACAAGGAACGATGAAGTACTGAGACAGGTATCTAATCTGTTCTTATATGTTATAGGGGCTGCAAAAGTGTTACCAAAGATAGGAAGGTGTTGCTACAGCAACGTATTTTTATTTATTTAGTTGAGTTAAGATGTACTCTTTACTTCCAGCACGCTGACAATACTCAGCTCCTTTTGTTTCTCATTTATTGATAACACCAAATTGGATGCTGGTACAATACTCTGAACTTATCAATACAAAGTAACTTGCAACGCAGCATTTTCTGTACTTTAAATGCAAAACAAAGGGGCTTATCATTAATAATCAAGCTATATGGATCACAAGACATTACTCAAGTAAATTTTCTCCCAGAGTTAAATGTGAAGTTCTTTCAAGATTAAGGAACTGATTTTCAGCACCTCCCCACCCGCTGCCACCGACTGCCGCCCATTCCCGCTGCCATTCCCCCTGAAGATCCGCCCAGTGCCACTTTCGGGGTGGCCTGGAGCGGGCGGGAGGGGAGAGCCGCCGGGAACCACCCGCTGACATCAGCAGACGGCTGAGTGGCACAACTGACCTCCCAGATTCCTGTCGGCGGGAGTCGGCGGGACTCGGCGGCAGAATGGGGGTAAACCGCTGGCTGGAGACTGGTCTGTCCCCGACGGTGAGTATGAAGAATCTGATTAAAAAGGTAAGTGAACATTTTAATACTTTTTTTCAACAGCCACTCACCTGAATGAGGTCCCCTGAAGGTCTTCGGATACTTTTTTTATTGTTTGCTGGTGTTTTTTTTTCAGGTCTTCGACCCTCCGTGGGCCCGACTCCATCCTCGGCAGCACTTGGGCGGCAAGCACCTCTGCCGCCGAGAATGCGACCTCCCACCCGCTGTCGCCCATACTGACAGCTTCCATTTGGCGCCTGCCAACCTTCGATGGGCCTTAGTTCTGAATATCCTGCCCAAAGTACTATCCGGTACCTCGGCGGCCATCGGCGGCACTTTGGGTGGCACTTGGGCGGGTGGAGGCCTTGCTGAAAATTGGCCCCATAGAAACTATTACCTCAATTTTAATCTGCATGGTTCATACTCGGTCCCATTTTATTCTCCATTGAAAAACTATTCAAAGCTTAGCTGTATGTTGCAGTCTTGCTTAGAAGTGTTGTATTGGCTCCCTTGTTGGTTCAGTAGATAAATGCACTGTCAAGTGTGGAACTGAGCTATACGAATCAGTAAGTCCCTAGTTTTATTCCTGATCTGCACAGACCCAGCTGGTAGGAACCCTAAAATTGGTTTAATTATCCTTGGGCTGGGGAGAGGAAAAATCAACCCTTATTCCTGCTCCTGACTCCCGCTGCTAAATGTGAAAATGTGGCAGTCAGGCACTGACTAATGAAACTGTACCTTCCAAAAGTCGGTGGGGGGAATCTTTTGGGTGTCAGTGGATGTGTTTGGTGGTGGTTTAGGTAGGAGAACATTTTTTTTGACAGTGGGTCAGTACCCCGCTGTCAAGCCACCGCCACACGCCTTTCCCAGATGTCGGGTCTGTCAACGCTGAACAGACCCAACACGCAACGACAGGGGAGGCAATTCAAATCATTATGACCTTGTTAACATCCTATTAAGAAGTATTTTTAGCTCAGCTTTACATTTTATTAGGTCGCCCACAGGATCGACACTGCTCGAGGATCGCGTCAGGTAAGGAGGTCGGGAGTTGTGTGACCATGGAATCATCTCTTTACTTGACAGCTGCAATTGTGCTATAAAAACTCCCAGCTCTCAGCTGTTCATTTTCCAAGCTCGGAAGCTGTTGGTTACTGCATTTAGAAGACAGATTGAGTTTTATGCAGGTTGCAAATGTTTGGAGTAAACTCTCTATCCAGTGTCACCTCATTGGAACAACCTCTCTTACCATTGACAGATCGCTTCTGTCATCGTTCACTGGCCATCTATTACATCAGCATCGGTGCCCTTGAAACGATCTCACCTTTGTCCTCAGAATCACATCACAATCATCCTCAACACCAGCAGCGCCAGGCACACCAGCAGCACCCAACAACAAAGGATCAAAGGCTATGGAGATACTGCAGGAAAGTGGAGTTGAGGTAGAAGATCAGCCATGATCTTATTGAATGGCAGAGCAGGCTTGAGGGGCCAAATGGCCTATACCTGCTCTAATTCTTATGCTCTTATATTCTTTTGTTAACACAAACCTTCCCTGCAATCAACTGATGCTGCACGGGACACAGGGCATCATCACCCAACCACATTGCTACCCGGAACGCCAGGGATGGCCTCGCCATGGCCAGATTTACTTCACTTGACGCTGTACACCCTGGCTGCTACATGATGTGCCAGGTTGACACCACCCCACACCAACATCATTAAGCATCCCTACAATGTCCAAGCCATTATTTTCACACTCATCACCATTGCAAGGGGTGTTGTTCTGTCTGCAACTCATTAAGCCATTCACTGCAACTCACTAACCACTTCCAAAGATGCACACAGATCTGTCCAAGAATGTAAAGTGTTGAAAATAAAGGTTTCAATGTTTGACAACACATTAACAGAAACTTTACATGAACATTGGCGAAAATACCCAAATGCCTCCCCTTGTGTGTTGTTAGGTGGTATGCTTGCACTAGGATGAGGGTAAGTGTCATGGGTGGCTAGTGAGATGGGGATGTGATAATGTAGATAGAGACAGAGGGGTGGGTGGAGGTGCAAGGTAAGTTGGTGTGAGTAAGGATGTGCAGGAGTAGGGTAGGGAAGGCAGAGTGATGGGGATGTGATGAATGGCACAGCAGGATGAGGTTGAGTGTGACTTTGCAGTAACGTTTTGTGATCTACTGAGATCATTGAAAGATTTGTGCCACTGCAGCCTGGTCCTTCTGACGACATCCCTGCTTGTGTCCTCCTGTATAATGTGCAACCAGTCTGTGGTAGTCTCCTGGCGAGATCTCTTCCGCTCATTGGAAGGGAAGAGAACCTCCCTGTATGCTATGACTCCCTCCATAAGCATATGGAGGGAGTGATGGGAAAGCCAGGGTGTAGCTGTGTACCTCTGTGCAGTGTGTGTCAGTGTTTGCTGCACCTCAATGCTGTAGAACATTGACAGCACAATTTTCAAGATTAATTTGTGTCAGCAAATGACATCATCAGACCCACTTCCTTGAATTGGCCGAGAAACGTGCTGGGTAGGCTTAACAAGCCCGATCGACAAAAAATCATTCAGTGGGCCAGCAACGGGGTCGGGACCCGCCACCGACATCGCCTCTGACGGACCCTCTTTAGGAGAGGAAGGGAGAGAATTAGGGGGAAAAAACAGCAGCAATGAGTGAGTCAACTAACTGGTTTCATATCAACTTTGAATTGAAAATGGTCGATATTTGGAGTAATTTTAACTCCCCAATGACAGGCAGTAGAGGGTCAGTGAGGGGGGTTCAATCGTCAAATTTGTAAATCCTGACTCCAACACACAGCGAACACGCCTGGTTCAGCTTTAACACACATAAGAATGTAAGAACGTAACAAATAGGAGCAGGAGTAGACCATTTGACCCCTCGAGCCTGCTCCGCCATTTAATAAGATCATGGCTGATCTGATCATGGACGCAGCTCCACTTCCCTGCCTCTCCATAACCCTTTATTCCCTTATCACTCAAAAATCTGTCTATCTCCGCCTTAAATATACTCAATAACCCTGCCTCCACAGCTCTCTGGGGCAGAGAATTCCATAGATTTACAACCCTCTGAGAGAAGAAATTCCTCCTCATCTCAGTTTTAAATGGGCGGTCTTTTATTCTGAGACTATGTCTCTAGTTTTAATTTCCCCTCTGCATCCACCTTGTCGAGCCCCCTCATTAACTTATATGTTTTGTTCTTCTGAACTCCAATGAGTATAGGCCCAACCTACTCAATCTATCTTCATAAGCCAACCCCCTCATTTCTGGAATCAACCGAGTGAACCTTCTTTGAACAAACTCCAATGCAAGTATATCCTTCCTTAAACACAGAGACCAAAAACTGTACGCAATACTCTAGCTGTGGCCTCACCTATAACCTGTACAGTTGTAGCAGGACTTCTCTGCTTTTATACTCTACCCCTCTTGCAATAAAGGCCAACATTTCATTTGCCTTCCTGATTACTTGCTGTACCTGCATACCAACTGTTATGTCTCAAATAAAGCAATGTGACTGAGTACTGTAGACATGAATAAGTGTGACCTTAGTCTCTTTATTCTAACTCCAGAGTATTGGGACAGCATGGGAGGCCTGCTTATATACAGTGCTCCCAAGGGATGCTGGGATTCCTTGGGACTCCAACAGGTATTCCCTCTGGTGATGATAGAATGCTGGTTACATAGGGTTGCATAGATAACATCACTCCCTCCCAAAGTCAATAGTACACTTACTTACAGGGTGAGACGAGCTGGGGCTTTCCGCTCCCTAGTCGATCGTCTTGGTATAAATGCGGATGCAGATGAGTTGGTTGGGCCTTCGCTGGTCTGCAGTGCAGCTGGCCTTGCTGGGCTGCTGGGGATGATGAGTTCAGCTTCGTGGTCAACCATGATGTTAGCTGCCACTTGTGTGTGTGTTGGAGGGTCGAAGTTGGTGGTGTCCTCTTCAGGTTGCTGGTGGCAGTCTGTGGATTGCAATTTGGTTTGGTCCAAATGCTTTCTACAAGTTAGCCCATTTGCGAGTTTGACCTGAAACACTCTACTCATTTCTTTGACTATGACAGTGCCAGCAAGCCATTTGGGACTATGTCCACAGTTGAGTACAAATACAAGGTCATTGATTTCAATATCGCGTGACAAATTTGCGCGATCATGATACATACTTTGTTGATGACGCCAACCCTCGACATGATCAAGGTGGACTAGAGAGCTTGTTTTGAGCGCCCTTTTCATGAGCAGCTCGGCTGGGGGAACCCCGGTGAGCGAGTGGGGTCCAGTGCGGTAGCTGAGCAAGATTCGGGACAGGCGGGTCTGCAGGGAGCCTCCCGACATGCGTTTCAAGCTTTGCAGCGAACTACTAAGTAGCTGTTTGGTGTTTAAGTAAATTTTAGGAAATAAATTAATTTAAGGGTTAAGTCATGGCAGGAGAGCTCGGACCCATGTCATGCTCCTCCTGTGCTATGTGGGAAGTCAGGGACACTGTGTGTGCGGGAAGTGTGTCCAGCTGCAGCTCCTGACAGACCGCATGATGGCACTGGAGCTGCGGATGGACTCACTCTGGAGCATGTGCGATGCTGAGAATGTTGTGGATAGCACATTTAGTGAGTTGGTCACACCGCAGGTAAGGGTTAGGACAGAAAGTGAATGGGTGACCAAGAGACAAGGCAAGAGCAGGAAGGTAGTGCAGGAGTCCCCTGCAGTCATCTCCCTCCAAAACAGATATACCATTTTGGATACTGTTTGGGGAGATGACTTACCAGGGGAAGGCACCAGCAGCCAGGTTCACGGCACCATGGGTGACTCTGCTGCACAGAAGGGCGGGAAAAAGAGTGATAGGGGACTCTATTGTAAGGGGAATAGATAGGAGTTTCTGCGGCCGCAACCGAGACTCCAGGATGGTATGTTGCCTCCCTGGTGCAAGGGTCAAGGATGTCTTGGAGCGGCAGCAGAGCATTCTGGAGAATGAGGGTGAACAGCCAGTTGTCGTGGTACATGTAGGTACCAACGATATAGGTAAGAAGCGGGAAGAGGTCCTACAAGCTGAATTTAGGGAGCTAGGAGTTAAATTAAAAAGTAGGACCTTAAAGGTAGTAATCTCTGGATTGCTACCAGTGCCACGTGTGAATGAGAGTAGAGGGAGCAGGATAGTTAGAATAAATACGTGGCTTGATCAGTGGTGCAAGAGGGAGGGATTCAAATTCCTGGGACATTGGAACCAGTTCTGGGGGAAGTGGGACCTGTACAAAAGGGACAGTCTGCACTTGGGCAGGACTGGAACTGATGTCCTGGGGGTAACATTTGCTAATGCAGTTCTGGAGTGTTTAAATTAATATGGCAGGGGGATGGGAACCTATGCAGCGAGACAGGGCGAAGTAATATGGAGTCAGAAACAGATGGTAGAAAGGTAAAAAGCAATAGTGGAAGGCCGAGTAAACAAAGGCAAGAAACAAAAAGGGCCATACTACATCATAATTCTAAAAGGACAAAGGGTGTTAAAAAAACAAGCCTGAAGGCTTTGTGTCTTAATGCAAGGAGTATCCGTAATAAGGTGGATGAATTAACTGTGCAAATAGATGTTAACAGATATGATGTGATTGGGATTACAGAGACGTGGCTCCAGGATGATCAGGGCTGGGAACTCAACATCCAGGGGTATTCAACATTCAGGAAGGATAGAATAAAAGGAAAAGGAGATGGGGTAGCATTGCTGGTTAAAGAGGAGATTAATGCAATAATTAGGAAGGACATTAGCTTGGATGATGTGGAATCTATATGGGTAGAGCTGTAGAACACCAAAGGGCAAAAAACATTAGTGGGAGTTGTGTACAGACCTCCAAACAGTAGTAGTGATGTTGGGGAGGGCATCAAACAGGAAATTAGGGGTGCATACAATAAAGGTGCAGCAGTTATCATGGGTGACTTTAATATGCATATAGATTGGGCTAACCAAACTGGAAGCAATACGGTGGAGGAGGATTTCCTGGAGTGCATAAGGGATGGTTTTCTAGACCAATATGTCGAGGAACCAACTAGGGGGGAGGCCATCTTAGACTGGGTGTTGTGTACTGAGAGAGGATTAATTAGCAATCTCGTTGTGCGAGGCCCCTTGGGGAAGAGTGACCATAATATGGTGGAATTCTATATTAGGATGGAGAATGAAACAGTTAATTCAGAGACCATGGTCCAGAACTTAAAGAAGGGTAACTTTGAAGGTATGAGGCGTGAATTGGCGATGATAGATTGGCGACTGATACTTTAGGAGTTGACAGTGGATGGGCAATGGCAGACATTTAGAGACCGCATGGATGAACTACAACAATTGTACATCCCTGTCTGGCGTAAAAATAAAAAAGGGAAGGTGGCTCAACCGTGGCTATCAAGGGAAATCAGGGATAGTATTAAAGCCAAGGAAGTGGCATACAAATTGGCCAGAAATAGCGGCGAACCCGGGGACTGGGAGAAATTTAGAACTCAGCAGAGGAGGACAAAGGTTTGATTAGGGCAGGGAAAATAGAGTACGAGAGGAAGCTTGCAGGGAACGTTAAAACGGACTGCAAAAGCTTCTATAGATATGTAAAGAGAAAAAGGTAAGTAAAGACAAACGTCGGTCCCCTGCAGTCAGAATCAGGGGAAGTCATAATGGGAAACAAAGAAATGACAGACCAATTGAACAAGTACTTTGGTTCGGTATTCACTAAGGAGGACACAAACAACCTTCCGGATATAAAAGGGGTCAGAGGGTCTAGTAAGAAGGCGGAACTGAGGGAAATCCTTATTAGTCGGGAAATTGTGTTGGGGAAATTGATGGGATTGAAGGCCGATAAATCCCCAGGGCCTGATGGTCTGCATCCCAGAGTACTTAAGGAGGTGGCCTTGGAAATAGCGGATGCATAGACAGTCATTTTCCAACATTCCATAGGCTCTGGATCAGTTCCTATGAAGTGGAGGGTAGCCAATGTAACCCCACTTTTTAAAAAAGCGGGGAGAGAGAAAACAGGGAATTATAGACCGGTGAGCCTGACATCGGTAGTGGGTAAAATGATGGAATCAATTATTAAGGATGTCACAGCAACGCATTTGGAAAGAGGTGACATGATAGGTCCAAGTCAGCATGGATTTGTGAAAGGGAAATCATGCTTGACAAATCTTCTGGAATTTTTTGAGGATAGAAAATAGGTGCAGGATTAGGCCATTTGGCCCTTCGAGCCTGCACCGCCATTCAATAAGATCATGGCTGATCATTCCTTCAGTACCCCTTTCCTGCTTTTTCTCCATACCCCTCGATCCCCTTAGCCATAAGGGCCATATCTAACTCCCTCTTAAATATATCCAATGAACTGGCATCAACAACTCTCTGCGGCAGGGAATTCCACAGGTTAACAACTCTCTGAGTGAAGAAGTTTCTCCTCATCTCAATCCTAAATGGGCTACCCCTTATCCTAAAACTATGTCCCCTGGTTCTGGACTTCCCCAACATCGGGAAGATTCTTTCTGCATCTAATCTGTCCTGTCCCGTCAGAATCTTATACGTTTCAATGAGATCCCCTCTCATCCTTCTAAACTCCAGTGAATAAAGGCCCAGTTGATCCAGTTTCTCCTCATCTGTCAGTCCAGCCATCCCTGGAATCAGTCTGGTGAACCTTCGCTGCATTCCCTCAACAACAAGAACGTCCTTCCTCAGATTAGGAGACCAAAACTGAACACAATATTCCAGGTGAGGCCTCACCAAGGCCCTGTACAACTGCAGTAAGACATCCCTGCTCCTATACTCAAATCCTCTCGCTATGAAAGCCAACATACCACTTGCCTTCTTCACCGTCTGCTGTACCTGCATGCCCATTTTCAGTGACTGATGAACCATGACACCCAGGTCTCATTGCACCTCCCCTTTTCCTAGTCTGCCGCCATTCAGATAATATTCTGCCTTCGTGTTTTTACCACCAAAGGGGATAACCTCACATTTATCCGCATTATACTGCATCTGCCATGCATTTGCCCATTCACCTAACCTATCCAAGTCACCCTGAAGCCTCTTAGCGTCCTCCTCACAGCTCACACCGCCATCCAGTTTAGTGTCATCCGCAAACTTGGAGATATTACACTCAATTCCGACATCTAAATCATTAATGTATATTGTAAATAGCTGGGGTCCCAGCACTGATCACTGCGGCACTCCACTAGTCACTGCCTGCCATTCTGAAAAGGACCCATTTATCCCGACTCTCTGCTTCCTGTCTGCCAACCAGTTCTCTATCCACGTCAATACATTACCCCCAATACCATGTGCTTTAATTTTGCACACCAATCTCTTATGCGGTACCTTGTCAAAAGCCTTTTGAAAGTCCAAATACACCACTTCCACTGGTTCTCCCTTGTCCACTCTGTTAGTTACATCCTCAAAAAATTCCAGAAGATTCGTCAAGCATGATTTCCCTTTCATAAATCCATGCTGACTTGGTCCGATCCTGTCACTGATTTCCCAATACACTGCTATTTCATCCTTAATGATTGATTCCAACATTTTCCCCACTACTGATGTCAGGCTAACTGGTCTCTAATTACCCGTTTTCGCTCTCCCTCCTTTTTTAAAAAGTGGTATTACATTAGCTACCCTCCAGTCCATAGGAACTGATCCAGAGTCGATAGGTTGTTGGTAAATGATCACCAATGCATCCGCTATTTCTGCTCTAGGATGCAGACTATCAGGCCCCGGGGATTTATCGGCCTTCAATCCCATCAATTTCCCTAACACAATTTCCCGCCTAATAAGGATATTCTTCAGTTCCTCCTTCTCACTAGACCCACTGACCCCTAGTACATTCGGAAGGTTATTTGTGTCTTCCTTCGTGAAGACAGAACCAAAGTATTGGTTCAATTGGTCTGCCATTTCTTTGTTCCCCATTATAAATTCACCTGAATCTGACAGCAATGGACATACGTTTGTCTTCACTAATCTTTTTCTCTTCACATATTTATAGAAGCTTTAGCAGTCCGTTTTTATGTTCCCTGCTCGCTTCCTCTCATATTCTATTTTCCACCTCTTAATTAAATCCTTAGTCCTCCTCTGTTGAATTCTAAATTTCTCCCAGTCCTCAGGTTTGTTGTTTTTTTTAGCCAATTTATATGCCTCTTCATTGGCTTTAACACTATCCTTAATTTCCCTTGTTAGCCACGGTTGAGCCACCTTCCCCGTTTTATTTTTACTCCAGACAGGGATGTACAATTGCTGAAGTTCATCCATGCGATCTTTAAATGTTTGCCATTGCTTATCCACCGTCAACCCTTTGAGTATCCTCTGCCAGTCTATTCTAGCCAATTCACACCTCATACCATCGAAGTTACCTTTCCTTAAGTTCAGGACTCTAGTTTCCGAATTAACTTTGTCACTCTCCATCTTAATGAAGAATTCTATCATGTTATGGTCACTCTTCCCCAAGGGGCCTCGCACAACAAGATTGCTAATTAGTCCCTTCTCATTACACATCGAGGATGGCCAGCTCTCTGGTTGGTTCCTCGACATAGTGGTCTAGAAAACCATCCCTAATACACTCCAGGAAATCCTCCTCCACCACATTGCTACCAGTTAGGTTAGTCCAATCAATATGTAGATTAAAATCGCCCATGATTACTGCTGTACCTTTATTGCACACCTCCCTTATTTCTTGTTTGATGCAGTCCCCAACCTCACTACTACTATTTGGTGGCCTGTACACAACTCCCACTAGCGTTTTCTGCCCTTTGGTATTTAGACAAGGGGATTAAATGTAGTATCTCCAAATTTGCGGATGACACTAAGTTGGGTGGCAGTGTGAGCTGCGAGGAGGATGCTATGAGGCTGCAGGGTGACTTGGATAGGTTAGGTGAGTGGGCAAATGCATGACAGATGAAATATAATGTGGATAAATGTGAGGTTATCCACTTTGGTGGTAAAAACAGAGAGGCAGACTATTATCTGAATGGTGACAGATTAGGAAAAGGGAAGGTGCAACGAGACCTGGGTGTCATGGTACATCAGTCATTGAAGGTTGGCATGCAGGTACAGCAGGCAGTTAAAAAAGCAAATGGCATGTTGGCCTTCATAGCAAGGGGATTTGAGTACAGGAGCAGGGAGGTGTTACTACAGTTGTACAGGGCCTTGGTGAGGCCACACCTAGAGTATTGTGTACAGTTTTGGTCTCCTAACTTGAGGAAGGACATTCTTGCTATTGAGGGAGTGCAGCGAAGGTTCACCAGACTGATTCCCAGGATGGTGGGACTGACTGACATATCAAGAAAGACTGCATCAACTGGGCTTGTATTCACTGGAGTTCAGAAGAATGAGAGGGGATCTCATAGAAACGCTTAAAATTCTGACGGGTTTAGACAGATTAGATGCAGGACGAATGTTCCCAATGTTGGGGAAGTCAGAACCAGGGGTCACAGTCTAAGAATAAGGGGAATGCCATTTAGGACCGAGATGAGGACAAACATCATCACCCAGAGAGTGGTGAACCTGTGGAATTCTCTACCACAGAAAGTTGTTGAGGCCAATTCACTAAATATATTCAAAAAGGAGTTAGATGTAATCCTTCGTACTAGGGGGATCAAGGGGTATGGCGAGAAAGCAGGAATGGGGTACTGAAGTTGCATGTTCAGCCATGAACTCATTGAATGGCGGTGCAGGCTCGAAGGGCTGAATGGCCTACTCCTGTACCTATTTTCTATGTTTCTATGATGGTTTGGACTGCCCGTTCTGCCTGACCATTGGATGTGGGCTTGAACGGGGCAGATGTGGCGTGCTTGATCCCATTGCGGGTCATGAATTCCTTGAATTCAGCGCTGGTGAAGCATGGCCCGTTGTCGCTGACGAGGATATCAGGCAGGCAGTGCGTGGCAAACATGGCTCGTAGGCTTTTGATGGTGGCAGTGGATGTGCTTACAGGCATTATCACACAATCAATCCATTTTGAATAAGCACCCACAACAACCAAAAACATTTTGCCTCGAAACGGGCCAGCGAAGTCAACGTGGATCCTAGACCACGGTTTGGAGGGCCATGATCACAAACTTAGTGGTGCCTCACTGGGTGCATTGCTCAGTTGAGTGCATGTGTTGCATTGGGGCACGCAAGACTCCAAATTTGAGTCGATGCCGGGCCACCACACATGGGATCTGGCTATAGCTTTCATCATTACTATGCCTGGGTGGGTACTTGCAGGTTGCCTTTGAACGTTTCCCTGCCTTTCTTGGGCAAAACCACACGATCACCCCACAAAAGACAGTCTGTCTGTATGGATATTTCGTCTTTACGCTGCTGGAATGGCTTGATCTCTTCCTGCATCTCCGCTGGGACGCTGGACCAGCTCCCATGGAGGACATAGTTTTTTACAAGAGACAGTAAAGGATCCTGGCTGGTCGAGGTCCTGATCTGGCGGGCCGTAATGGGTGACTTTTCATTTTCAAATGCATCCATCACCAAGAGCAAATCTGCAGGCTGTGCCATTTCCACCCCGGTGGTGGGCAATAGTAGCTGACTGAGGGCATCAGTGCAGTTCTCTGTGCCTGGCCTTTGGCGAATTACATAGTTATATGCAGACAGCATGAGTGCCCATCTTTGGATGCGAGCATTCGTATTGATACCTTTTCTCTCTGAGAATAGCGATATGAACGGCTTATGGTCAGCTTCTAACTCGAACTTAAGCCCAAACAGATACTGATGCATTTTTTTTTTATCCCGTATACGCATGCCAGAGCTTCTTTTTCAATCATGCTGTAGGTCCTTTCGGCATTGGACAAGCTCCTGGACGTAAAAGCGACTGGTTGCAATGCTCCCGATTTGTTAGCTTGTTGTTTGGGCTTAAGTTCGAGTTAGAAGCTGACCATAAGCCGTTCATATCGCTATTCTCAGAGAGAAAAGGTATCAATACGAATGCTCGCACCCAAAGATGGGCACTCATGCTGTCTGCATATAACTATGTAATTCGCCACAGGCCAGGCACAGAGAACTGCGCTGATGCCCTCAGTCAGCTACTATTGCCCACATTCGACCCCGTATGAAGACACATCGCAAGCTAGCACTAAACGTTTACATGGGTCATACAGAACAAGCAGTGTGTTGGAACATAACAGATTTGGGGCTTTCTGAAAAGCTGTCTCTTGTGATTTTCCCCCATACCCAGTCATCTCCCTTGCATAGCAACATGTGTAGAGGTTCTAGCAAGGTGCTTAACCTGGGTAGGAAATTACCAAAATAATTGAGAAGTCCCAGGAACTATCACAGCTCCGTCACGTTCTGTGGTCTCGGCACGTTCTTGGTGGCCTCCCGCTGCAACCTGTCCAGCTCAATCTCCACTTTCTCTCGCATCATATACGGTACCGCCCGTACCTTGTGGTGGATGGGTCGTGTACCGGGAGTCAAGTGGATCTGCACCTTCGCCCCCGAGAAACTTCAGATACCTGGCTCAAACAACGACGGAACTTTGCTCAGAATCTGGGCACATGAGGCGGCGTCGACGGACGAAAGCGCTCGGATGTCGTCCCAGTTCCAGCGGATTTTTCCCAGCCAGCTTCTGCCTAACGGTGTGGGGCCATCTCCTGGTACAATCCATAGTGGGCGTTCGTGCACTGTTCCATCATAGGAGACTTTTACTGTTGCACTGCCAATTACAGGGATCAACTCTTTAGTGTCGGTTCTCAGCTTGGTATGAATAGGGCTCAGTTTGGGCCTGTGTGCCTTGTTGCACCACAGCCTGTCGAAGGCCTTTTTGCTCATGATGGACTAACTCGCACCCGTGTCCAATTCCATGGATACTGGAATTCCGTTCAGTTCAACTTTTAACATGATCAGTGGACATTTCGTGGTGAAGGTGTGTACCCCGTCCACTTCTGTCTCCTCGGTTTGAGTCTCTAGTTCAGTTTGATCCGCCATGGATCGGTCTTCCTCTGCAACGTGGTGGTTTGCAGGGTTTGCAGCTCGTCTGCTCATTTGCTGGAGATGTCCCATTGTTCCACAGCTTTTGCACGCATTGTGTTTGAAGCAGCATTGATGGGCTCGATGATCACCTCCACAGCGCCAACAAGGTGTTAATTGCCTCGCATTAACTCTTGATGGCGGACTCTGAGACATCTGAGGTCGTGCAGCTGTAGGCGTGTACATTCTGCCATATGCATTCCTGCCTGAAAACGACATTACTTTTTGTACAGTGCTTGCTGAAATATCTTTATGCTGCAAAATTTGTTTGGTATTATCGCTGGTAGACATAAATGCCTGAGTTATCGTTATAGCTTTGCTCAGGTTCGGTGTTTCAACAGTCAATAGTTTGCGAAGGATAACCTCATGGCCAATGCCAAACATAAAAAAGTCTCTTAGCATTTGCTCCAGGAATCCATCGAATTCGCAATGTCCTGCAAGGCGCCTTAGTTTGGCGACGTAGCTCGCCACTTCCTGGCCTTCAGACTGTTGACATGTGTAAAATTGATACCTTGCCATCAGAACACTCTTCTTCGGATTTAGGTGCTCTCCAACTGGCGTACACAGTTCTTCATACAATTTGGTTGTTGGTTTCACTGGAGCAAGAAGATTCTTCATGAGGCCATAGGTTGTTGCCCCGCGACCGGGGAGGAGGATTGCCCTTCGTTTGGCAGCGTTCACACTCCCTTCCAGCTCGTTAGCCATGAAGTATTGTCGAGTCGCTCCATGAATGCCTCCCAATCATCCCCTTCTGAGAATTTCTCCAGGATGCCAACAGTTCTCTGCATTTTCCCGTGATGGTTCGTTATCTCGTCGCCATTTGTTATGTCTCGAATAAAGCAATGTGACTGAGCACTGTAGACGTGAGTAAGTGTGACCTTAGTCCCTTTATTCTAACTCCAGAGTACTGGTACAGCATGGCCTGCTTATATACAGTACTCCCAAGGGATACTGGGATCCCTTGGGACTCCAACATATGGTTGCATACATAACACTAACTTATTGTGTTTCATATACAAGGACCCCCAGGTCCCTCTGTACTGCAGCACTTTGCAATTTTTCTCCATTTAAATTATAATTTGTTTTTCTATTTTTTCTGCCAAAGTGGATAACCTCAAATTTTCCCACATTATACTCCATCTGCCAAGTGTTTGCCCACTCACTTCGTCTGTCTATATCCCTTTGCAGATTTTTTGTGTCCTCCTCACAACTTGCTTTCCCACCCATGTTTGTATCATGGCTACATTACACCCGATCCCTTCATCCAAGTCATTAATATAGCCCCGGCACCGATCCCTGCGGTACCCCACTAGTCACTGTTTGCCAACTGGAAAATGACCCATTTTATCCTGACTCTCTGTTTTCTGTTAGTTAACCAATCCTCTATCCATGCTAATATATCACCCCCAACCCATGAACTTTAATCTTGTGCAGTAACCTTTTATGTGGCACCTTATCAAATGCCTTCTGAAAATCCAACTACACCACATCCACTGGTTCCCCTTTACATCCTCAAAGAACTCCAGCAAATTTGTCAAACATGATTTCCCTTTTATAAAACCATGATGACTCTGCTTGACTGAATTATGCTTTTCCAAATGTCCCACTACTGCTTCCTTAATAATGGACTCCAGCATTTTCCCAATGACAGATGTTAGGCTAACTGGTCTATAGTTTCCTGCTTTCTGTCTCCCTCCTTTTCTAAATAGGGGTGTTACATTTGCGGTTTTCCAATCTGCTGGAACCTCCCCAGAATCCAAGGAATTTTGGTGGATTACATCCAATGCATCCACTATCTCTGCAGCCACTTCTTTTAAGACCCTAGGATGTAAGCCATCAGGTCCAGGGTCCTTGTCCACTTTTAATCCCATTATTTTATCGAGTACTACTTTTTTACTGATAGTGATTGTATTAAGTTCCTCCCTCCTTATAGCCACTTGATTATCCACTATTGGGATGTTTTTAGTGTCTTCTACCGTGAAGACCAATATAAATTATTTGTTCACAACTCTGCCTTTTCCCTGTTCGCCATTTTTAATTCCCCAGTCTCATCCTCTAAGAGACCAACGTACTCGGGCGTCCAAGTAACCCACTCTGGAGAGGCGGGTTCATAGTTATGTTATTTAAATGAGGCTCAGTTGCTGATTTTTTCGCAGTGATTTGAATTTAACACCTCCTGCTTCCCCCGGACTCTCAAAAATCTTCTGCCGCGATTGGCCGACCCCCCACCCCACCAACCCGCAATGTTTCCAGTTTGCACCTCTCTTCCAATTGTCGGTTTAACCTCCTTTACCAACCCGCAATGTTTCCAGTTTGCACCTCTCTTCCAATTGTCGGTTTAACCTCCTTTACCAACCCGCAATGTTTCCAGTTTGCACCTCTCTTCCAATTGTCGGTTTAACCTCCTTTACCAACCCACAATGTTTCCCGACTGCTGGGGACCGTCACAAACAGATCCCGGCTACAGTCTGCTACCGCTGGTTTTCCCGCCCGGCAGTCGGTCAGCCTCTCAATTTGGCAGCTGCCGGATGGGAAACATAATAAAAAGGCTAGAATGTGGTGCTACCCTTAAATGCAGTGGGTATTCCGCAGTCCCAGCATTTCCGGGTTTCCCTCCTACAAACATGCTCCCCGTTTCCTCCCCAACGCCCTTTAATTATAAGAGCCATTAACTCTTAAACATTGCAACAGACCATTAATAACAGAAAGTTATTACTTCCGATCATGCGGGATGAAAATAACGCAAAATGGGCGATAATGCATCGGCAGCCTATTTTATACTCTGCCCAATTTTTCTATCTATTGCAGTGAATGGAAAAGAAAATCGGGCCAAGTATAATACAGGTTGTGGATGCACAATCGTCTGTTTTACATTATCACTCAAGATAAATTTCACTCTCATTTATATCTTATCAAATGCAAATATTTAGTCCCAACTCAACAGAAACAATTAGGGCTCTCCTCTGCATAGCTGCACTCACCTCAAAAGTACCCTTTCCTGTACTTAGTTCGATTCATAACTATTTCTCATTGCAAACCCTGAAAAATATTTCACTCTTAGGGGGAAAAATTGGGTACCATCCCGTTTGGGGCGGTAACACTCGCAAGGCGAAATTGGTGTTACCGCCTCCAAAACGAAGTGTAGCGCAAAATAAAGCACTCCACTTCCTTTCTGGGGTGGTGGTGGGGCGAACGCGTCGGGAACGGTATGTAGCGATATGCACTGGGCAGCGTAGTGCTGCTACATAGGAGGAGGGAATTAAAGGGAAGGACCCAAGCTGCATACTCTGCAGCAACAAAAGGGTCTTACCTGGACCTGGACCACTGGGGAGCAGCGTGCCGGGCTGACCGACCCGCGTGCCGGACCCGCTTTCAAAGCGCCACTGGGGTGGGGTGGGGGTGGGGGTGGGGGGGACGGCAAAATCGGAGGCATTTATTTTCAAAAGCATCACACCTCCCCTTTAACTTGCGCCCCTGCGAGCTGCTGGCCACCAGGTACGTGTCCCCTGAAGCTGTCGCTGTCATCATGCAGGGTCCGGGGCACTAACGGGGTGTTGTACACGGTGATGACGTCACCGGGTTACTGCTGCCACTAAACTCCCACCGAATTTAGCGGAAATTGTTAGTGGTGCCACGCCCAAGCGAAAAGTCGTTTGCACAAATGACCCAAATTTTTAGGCCTTTGAGTGTTGATAGGTCCAGGAAAGTTCTGATCTCTCTGGAGTAGCCTTTTTGTTTGTTTATGTACAAAAACTAATTTTAAAAATGTATTAATTTCTAAAGTTTGCTTTGACTTTTCTAGTGTTATCAGTGTAGCTACACTGCTTTTCAGTGGTTATTTTTTTAATTACTTCTTCCTAGAGTCCTTATCTCTTCTTTATTTTCATCCGTGACATGACCCCATCATTTTTATGCATCAAAATTTTCTTGTTTGTGCCCCCAAATCTGATAGTGCCCAGAAGAGTAAATTTGTCAAAGTGATGTAATCCTTACATCTTTTTTCAGAAAATAACAGTTATACAAATAGCCTTTAAACTTTAATGGTACAATTTATGGGAACATGAGCAAGCCTGGAGTGCTGTGATGTGAGCTTGCCCAATTGTCCCAACAGCTCTAAGTTTGCGATATAAACTGCATTGCTTGATAGAATCGCCCAGTGGAGGCAGGTGCTTTCTCACAAGGAAAGGGAGAAAATGATACCGGTTTTCTCTCACTGTCTAGCATAGTGTGGAGACTAGAAAAGAAGTGTAAAATTGAAGAGAAATACAGGTTAATGTTCTGGGTGTAGACATTCAATTTGATTTCTGATGAGGGGTCTTTTTTAGTTGTTGATGGACCTGAATTTTCTGTTTTTCTTTCAGATTTCAAGCGTTTGCAGTTATTTTCTTTTCATCCGTAAAGTAGAAGATTCTGGCCCTCGAATATATATATCTTGAACTTGAGTATTATGTATTCTTGTGCATAACTTATGCAATCCAATCATAGAATGTTCTGATCTTAACTAAGCAGGTTTGTACATAACAGTTAACCTCAGCACTGCTGTACTAAGGTGGAGGGAATCAACCAGGATTCCTGCTTCTGATCACTATCCTGTGATCCCTGCTAGAAAGTGTGTGTGTGTCAACAGGAACAGGCTTGACTGTGATGCCCCCGAGATTGAATAGTCTGCTGGCACTGCTTGTTTAGACTCACACAAAATTATCATCTGGGTGAGGTACAGGAAGGCTTTCACACCCATGAAATCGGGCCCCAATAAAAGTCCCCACCTTTAGGAGAAGAGCAGAAAAAATAGGAGGGCAGAAAATTGGAGGAGAAAAATGTACCGACGTGCAGTTTTAAAGGTGCATACAGTGGGCCCGAAATTCAGTACCGCTGGAAAGCTGGTGCTCGCCCCACCTTTTTGGAGCCATTAGTGCCGAAAAAATTTTTCGTGGCTGGGCCACCCCATATTCAGCTCCAAAAATGAAAAAATGGGTTCCAGCGCTAATGAAGCCTTCCACAGTGGATTTTTCATCAGTGTGGCTGTCTTAATTTGAGCGTTATCGTCACTGAGAAATTCAGCACGCAGGGAAGGATTTCTAACGAGCCAGCTGCTCCCTGGCCTTTTAAAGGCTAGGGTTTGCAGCGAGGTCCTGAGGGGAGGAGGAGTTTGGAATGAGTTTAGAAGGAGGTTGGAAGGAGATTGGAAGGAGGGCGGAATGAGTTTGGAAGAATGGCTGTTGTAAGAAGTGCAAGGAGAGCCAACAGGTTCACTGATATGGAACTGGAGACACTGGTGGATGGTGTGGAGGACAGAAGAAGAGGCTATGGATGTTGGGTCAATTGACATTTTCAAGACTGAGCTTGCTAGATTTTTTTAAATCCTTCCCTTCCAGGGCCTTAGCAATGTTATATGCCAGGGCCTCAGAGGCATTCCTTGTGTCCAGCATTGCTCGGGTGCAAATGGAGGGAAATACGTCATGTGACATATTACCACCCTCCTTTGCATAGCATCATAATATGCCTTCCCATTTGTTGTCAGGAGTATTATGTGCCTGGAATTTCTGAGGGGATCACAAACTTGGCCCCATATTCCACGGCCAGTAACATTTCTTTCACAGCTCCAGTTAGGCAGAATTGCATCATCATACTTCCATTTCAATGGATCTGCAGTCCATAGAGATACATGGCTTTCTCAGTGGTCTGATCTTGCTGATGCTATACTCAGATTTCACCCCAAAACACCTCAGCAGGAAAGAACAAGAATGATCTACACTCTAGAGCATAAAATGCAGCCATGAGCAATATGTGAGTAGCGTGAGTGCTTTAATAGAAAATGTATACCCAATTGTTTGGCTCATCATTTGTGAGGAATCTTCTGCAGTCATATTTCATCGCAAATACTGCTATTTATGTAGCAGAGTGGCTTTAACAAAGTCAGTATGCTAGCATTCTGTACTGTCACAATAATCCTGCACTGCAACATTTTGTGATATAACTGTATTGTTTACAGCTCACTCATTCATAGAGGGAAATTTGTAACTTTCCCCCTCAAGGGCAATCCCTCACATAGTAGAAATCTGGGACTCACTCCTTCAAAAGGCAAATGGTCCCAATCACAGCAAAACTCCAGCGGTGTCGCAGTTGTGCATCAACTGGAAAACTTCACGGGGGCACTGCTAGGAAAAATCCAAGCTTTTTATCCCTGAATATCACTGTCTTGGCCGCTTTTCGCTGAGTTCACCACTGCAAACCGTCCTTTACAGTGGCTTCACCCCGCCATTTCCAATGGAAGTGAGCACCGCGCAAATCCCCCCCCCCCCCCGAGCTGAATATGTCTCGGGGAGGAAAAAACATCCGACCGTGCCTTCAGGGACGGTGAATTTCGGCCCCAATGTCTCTCATCGCCAGACATCTTAACAGAGGCATGTATAAAAATACAGAGGAGATATAGGGCTCTGTTTTCCGCTTTGCCGATTTTTGCCGCCCAGGAGGATGTACGGCCGATTTTTTGTGCATGTTTGCGCCGAGAAAACAAAATACAATTTTCGCCAAAGTAAAATTTGATTTTGGCGCTGCAGTACCCGAAGTTAAATCTGGGGGTGGAGCTCCAAGTGTATGCCGAAAAGTCAGTGAGCATGCGCCGAGAAAAAAAACAACTTTTTCCACGTGACAGGTTGTGTCCGCGCATCTACAGTGAACTTCCTGGTCTGGATCAGCAGCTTGTGAGAACACATTGGGATTGGAGCTGGATCTGGACATTTAAATTTTAGCTGCAAAAGATGGATCCAAGGGAAGGAGAAGGAGAAGGAGAAGGGGAAGGGGGAAGGGCCAGAGATTTCAAGCAGAATAAATTGAGCCCCTGGTAAACATCATTGAGAGGAGAGGTGATGTGCTTGTGAACAAAGGAACAATGGGACAAAATAAACTGAAACCCTCTCTATTAGCAAAACTTTGGGAACAAGTTGCAGAAGAGTTCAATGCAGTGGCCATGACCATGAGAAGCGGCGTGCAGATCAAAAAGAAGTGGCAGGACCTTGGCAGTTACATTTGTAAATGTGACTAATGTGTGTGTGTGTGTGTGTGCGTGTGTGTGTGGCCACCATAGCAGAAGCACCTTCTCTTAAAAAGTTCTATTTTCATCTTTGCAGAGGAAGGTGTCACAGATCAACCGAGAAAGGTCACAGACTGGAGGAGGTGTGCCAAGTAGGCTGCAACTCATCATCATCATCGGCAGTCATCAGCTCCAGTTGCAATATAACCATTGTTGGGGTCTTCCTGCTGCCCTTCATTGTCCAGCTCATCCTTGTCCTGAAGTTAATGATGACTATCTGGACTGATGGTTTCCTGATCTTCTGCTTCAGCTTCTGTCTCTTCCTGAGGCTGCAACTAACAGCCGTGGAACAAAAGATCGCTAATATGAGTAAATCTCGCAAGAGAAGATCAACCACCAATGTGGACACTGGGCCCAGGTCACCGACAGCGGATAAGCCCTGCATACTCATGTCATCCTGCCCCCTTGCCTCCTCCCCTGCTGCTAACCAAACATCTGCTCTGTTATGTTTTGCAGATGTTGCGCATCAGGAAGAGACAGAAGCTGAAGCAGAAGATCAGGAAGCCATTGACCTGTATTCAACTATCATTGTAACCCATGTATAAGCTGACCTAAGTTGTACACCTTGAGAACATGGACCACAAGGGGGTGAACTTGTGGGAGACACTCCTAACCTGGACTTTCAGGTATAAAAGGGGAAGCTCCATCCACTTCATCACTCGAGGTCTTGGTAATAAAGATAACTGATTGCAGAGTGACCTTCTCTCAAGTATGGGCCTTGTGTGCATTTATACTGTATAGTAAGGACATATCATTGGTGACGAGAAACTGGGATTTAAACCATGCGAGCATGGCCACTAGCAGCACAGAAGAGAGGTACTGTGTTGGTGATGATTGGGACGACTTTATTGAGAGACTACAGCAAAGTTTTGTCACTAAGGAATGGTTGGGACAGAATTCGGCCGACAAACGCAGGGCTCATCTCCTGATGGTTTGTGGATCCAGAACGTACTCCCTGATGAAGGTGGGTGGAGCTTCCCCTTTTATACCTGAAAATCCAGGTTAGGAGTGTAAAGTCCTTACTCGACAGCATGAGGCACATTCTGGGGACAAGGTCACTCTGTGACCTGCTCTCTTTATTTACAAGACTCCAAAGACAATGACCCTGCGAGGGACCTCCCTTTTTATACCTGTGTGACCAGGTAAGGAGTGTCTGCCACAAGTTCACCCCTTGTGGTCAAGGTGTGCAGCAAGGTTGAGTGTATATAGTAATATAGTGGTGTTACATTGTGGTTACATATATGACATCACCTTCCCCCACCCCGCCAAAGTCTTATTGGGATCATAGGTTTAGTCTTTGAGGTGGTCTACACTCCCTCGTGGAGCGCTGCAGTTGAGGCTCTGGTTGTTGGACATTGACGTGAGTGTCTGTCACCTGTGTTGATTCCGGGCTGACCGCAGGGACTGTGTATTCTTCTGATTGTTCTTGTTGTTCGTTCACTGGTGGTGTTGTGAGCTCCATCTCATGGTCTTCTTCAGGTTCCTCCGTGTCGATGCTGAACCTTTTTTTACTTGATCCAGATGCTTACGGCATTTCTGACCATTGTTGAGTTTTATCACGATGACCCTGTTCCCCTCTTTGTCAATTACAGTGCCCTCAAGCCATTTGGGCCCCATGGCGTAATTGAGGATGAATACAGGATAATTTATTTCTATACATCTCCCTCTCGAATTACGGTCATGGTACTCGTTTTGTGACTTGCGCTTGCCCTCAACTATGTCGGTCAGGACTGGGTGAATGAGGGACAACCGAGTTTTGAGTGTCCATTTCATTAGTAGCTCTGCGGGCGGGACCCCCGTGAGCGAGTGCGGGTCAAGATCTCTAGGCCAGCAGGAGGCGCGACAGGCAGCATTGTAGGGAGGGTCATTGAATCCTGAGCATACCTTGCTTAATGATTTGGGCCGCACGTTCCACCTGGCCATTGGAGGCCGGCTTGAACGGCGCAGTCCTGACATGGTTGATGCCATTACCCAACATAAACTCTTGGAATTCGTAGCTTGTGAAACATGGGCCTTTATCACTAACCAGGATGTCCGGCAAGCCATGGATTGCAAAGATCACACGTAGGCTTCCCACGGTGGTGGATGACGTGCATGAATTCAGAATGATGCACTCGATCCATTTCGAGTACGCATCCACCACAATAAGGAACATCTTACCCATGAACGGGCCTGCGTAGTCAACATGAATGCGTGACCATGGCCTGGTGGGCCAGGGCCACTGGCTGAACAGGGCCTCCCTGGGGGCATTGCCTAGCTGGGCACACGTCGTGCACCTGCGAACACAGTGTTCCAGGTCTGAATCAATTCCAGGCCACCAAACGTGTGACCTGGCAATGGCCTTCATCAACACAATGCCTGGGTGCTTGCTGTGGAGTTCCGTAATGAATGTCTCCCTGCCCTTCTGGGGCATAACTACCCGGCTGCCCCATAGTAGGCAGTCGGCTTGGATGGAGAGCTCATCCATCCGTCTGTGGAACGGTCTGACCTCCTCAGGGCATGCTCCGTGTGCAGGCGTCCAATCCCCAGTCAGGACACATTTCTTAATCAGGGATAGGAGGGGATCTCTGTTTGTCCAGATTTTGATCTGGCGGGCTGTGTGGGGGAGCCTGCGCTGTCAAAGGCATCGACAGCCATGACCATCTCGCCGCTTTGCTCCGCTACCCTCTCAGTGGTGGCCAGTGGAAGCCTGCTGAGTGCGTCAGCGCAATTTTTAGTGCCGGGCAGGTGCCGGATGGAGTAGTCATAAGCAGCCAGCGTGAGAGCCCATCGCTGTATGCGAGCTGATACGTTGGCATTGATAGCCTTGCTGTCTGACAACAGGGATGTTAACAGCTTGTGGTCCGTTTCTAATTCAAACTTCCTACCAAAGAGGTACTGATGCATTTTTTTTACACCATAGACACATGCAAGTGCTTCTTTCTCGATCATCCCATATCCCCGTTCTGCTTGAGAGAGCGACCTGGAGGCATAAGCCACAGGTTGTAGTTGACCCTCAGCATTACCCTGCTGCAACACATACCCAACCCCATCACATGTCAGAACCAACTTTTTACAGGGATCGTACAGGGTCAACAACTTGTTTGAACAAAGTAGGTTTCACGCCCGATTAAAAGCCCGTTCCTGACAGTCCCCCCAAAACCAATCACAACCCTAACGCAGGAGCACGTGTAGCAGCTCCAACAACGTGCTCAAGTTCGGCAGAAAGTTCCCGAAATAGTTCAACAGTCCCAGGAATGAATGCAACTCCGATGTGTTGCAGGGCCTGGGTGCTCGTCCAATCGCTTCTGTTTTGGATTCGGTGGGCCGAATCCCATCTGCAGCAACCCACCTGCCCAGAAACTCATGTTAAGAGGTAAGAATACACAGCTAGACTTCTTGAGTCGCAGGCCTACCCGGTCCAGTCGGCGTAGTACCTCTTCCAGGTTGTGGAGGTGTTCCTCGGTGTCTCGACCCGTGATGAGGATGTCGCCCTGGAATACGATCGTTCCAGGAATGGATTTAAGCAGGCTTTCCATGTTTCGTTGAAAAATTGCAGCTGCTGATCGAATGCCAAACAGGCACCTGTTATAAACGAACAGTCCCTTGTGCGTGGTGATGGTGGTCAGTAGTTTAGATTCGTCGGCCAGTTCCTAGATCATATAGGCTGAAGTGAGGTCCAACTTGGTGAACAGCTTGCCACCTGCCAGCGTGGCAAAGAGGTCCACCGCTCTCGGGAGCAGGTATTGATCTTGTAGGGACACCCGATTGATGGTGGCCTTGTAGTTGCCACAGATCCTGACAGAGCCATCCTCTTTTAGGACAGGAATGATGGGGCTCGCCCAGTCATTGAATTCAACAGGTGAGATGATGCCCTCTCTCAACAGCCGATCCAATTCGCTCTCGATCTTTTCCCTCATCACATACGGTACCGCTCTGGCTTTGTGGTGCACTGGCCTGGCGTCCAGGATGATGTGTATCACTACCTTAGTGCCTTTGAAAGTCCCGACACCAGGTTGGAATAGTGAATCGAATTGTTGTAGGACTTGTGAGCACGAACTTCGCTCCACAGATGACATTGCGTGAACATCCCCCCATTTCCAGTTTACCTCGGCTAAAGCTAGCTCCTCCCCAACAGTGCGGGACCATTGCCCGGGACAATCCAGAGCGGCAGCCGATTCACTAATCCATTGTGTGTGACAGCCAACATTGCACTGCCTAGCACTGGAATGATTTCTTTAGTGTAAGTCCGTAATTGTGTCTCGATACGTGCTAATTTGGGTATACTGGCTTTGAGGGGCCATAGCTTCTCAAATTGCTGAACGCCCATGAGTGACTGGCTGGCCCCAGTGTCCAGCTCCATGCGTACAGGGATACCGTTTAATAAGACCCTCATCATCATTGGTGGCGTTTTGGTGTATGAACTGTGAATATTCACCACATGGACCCGCTGAACCTCGGCGTCCCTCGATTTGCCCCAAAAGTCATCCTGCCTCAAAGAACCCTCTTCTGGTCCATCCGCCTCATATATTAGTCTGGTTGCAGGCTTCCTGCACATTCGAGCTAAATGGCCACTGAGATTGCAGTTCCTGCAGACAAACTGTTGAAATCTGCAAGATCTAGCTGGGTGTTTTCCCCCACACCTCCAGCATGCGTTAAAGTTTCCATTGTTGGGAACAAAGGGACTGTGGCCAGGCATTCCATGCTGACTGTCCCTTTGACTGCTCTTAAGTACCCTATTAATGGGTGTCAATGGCCCCATCCCAGGCCACATTGTCCACTGTGATGGCGTGAATGTCCGTTCAGCCTGCCATTGTCTCTGTTGCAGTCCTACTCTCAGGTCTATTGCTGCCTGGGGAATGTTGGACTGCCCCTGCCTGCCTGCAGGGCTCTGAGTCGCATTGATGATGTTGACTCCCTGATCCATTGCCGCGTTAGAGGCAGAATTGCGCGCGTATATTATTTTCGTCTCTTCCTCCCCCACCATGAAAGTTTGAGCCATCAATGCCGCCGCTTCCAAGGTCAAATCCTTGGTCTCAATTAATTTGCAGAAACTTCCTGCATGACAGATTCCTTCGATAAAGAAGTCCCTTAGCACCTCATCCCTGCAGGCGTCTGTGAACTTACAGAGGCTGGCCAAACGCCGGAGGTCCGTTACGAAGTCCGGTATGCTCTGTCCTTCACGATGTCGGTGGGTGTAGAATCTGTGTCGGGCCATATGTATGCTACTCGCCGGTTTGAGGTGATCCCCAATCAATTTGTTAAGTTCTTCAAAGGTTTTGTCCGCCGGCTTTTTGGGTGCCAGTAAGTCCTTCATGAGCGCGTAAGTCTTTGGTCCGCAGCTGGTCAAAAGATGAGCCCTTCGCTTGTCGGCCGCTGCATCCCCCAGCCATTCTTTCATAACGAAGCTTTACTGAAGCCTCTCGACAAAATCGTTCCAGTCTTCCCCAACACAGTACCGTTCCTCTGTGCTACCGGTGGCCATTCTCATGGGTCGTGAATTCCCGTTTCTCGTCGCCAATGTAAAGTCCTTACTCTACAGCATGAAACCACATGAGGCACATTCTGGAGACAAGGTCACTCTGTGACCTGCTCTCTTTATTTACAGGACTCCAAAGACAATGACCCTGCGAGGGACCTCCCTTTTTATACTGTGTGACCAGGTAAGGAGTGTCTCCACAAGTTCACCCCTTGTGTTCAATGTTCTCAAGGTATACAACTTAGGTCAGCTTATACATGGGTTACAATGATAGTTGAATACATGACATCCGTCAGTCCAGATATTCTTCATCAACTTCAGGACAAGGATGAGCTGGACAATGAAGGGCAGCAGGAAGACCCCAATGATAGTTACATTGCAATTGGAGCCACTTAACCCCTGAGGATGCCAGGCTGTTTGCTGAGCCATACAACCGATGCGACATTTTATGGGATAGAGTCTGAGGCTGCAGGTCCCAGTGGGCTACAGCAAGCCACACCTGAAAGACGGCCAAGGAGGGTGGGAAGGAAAGCTCAACCTGAAATGCAGGATGCAAGGGACATTGGACCGATCATGGGAATGAGTAGAGAGAGCATTGAGCTAAGCCGATCGCTTCTGGCCACCATGGGTGGGGTGAGGGTAGAATTAGGGGACTTTCAGTAGAAGTAGCAACACTGTCTGGAGGAATAGGAGCAGTGTCGGGACAGATGAGGGAGGGGATGTTGGAGATGAGGGAGGGGATGTTGGAGATGAGGGAGGGGATGTCAGAGATTAGGGAGGGAATGTCTGAGATTAGGGAGGGAATGTCGGAGACAGCTGGTGCAGTGTCGGGACAGGTTATTAAATTTTTAAAAGCCAGCAGAGAATGACTAAAAAAAATGATTAAGAGAGGGAAGATAGATTATGAAAGTAAACTAGCACAAATTATAAAAACAGATAATATGAGTTTCCACAGATACATAAAAAACAAAAGAATGGTGAAAGTAAATGTTGCTCCCTTGGAGAATGAGACAGGGGAATTAATAATGAGAACATGGAAATGGCAGAGACATTGAACAAATATTTTGTATCAGTCTTCACGGTAGAAGACACTAAGAACATAAGAACATAAGAATTAGGAACCGGAGTAGGCCATCTAGCCCCTCGAGCCTGCTCCGCCATTCAATAAGATCATGGCTGATCTGGTCGTGGACTCAGCTCCACTTACCCGCCCTCTCCCCGTAACCCTTAATTCCCTTATTGGTTAAAAATCTATCTACCTTTGACTTGAAAACATTCAATGAGCCAGCCTCAACTGCTTCCTTGGGCAGGGAATTCCACAGAACATCCCAATGGTGGATAATCAGGGGGTATAGGAAGGGAGGAACTTAATACAATCAATATCACTAATGAAGTAGTACTCAATAAAATAATGGGAGGAAACGTGGACAAGTCCCCTGGACCTGATGGCTTACATCCTAGAATCTTAAGAGAAGTGGTTGTAGAGATAGTCGATGCATTGGTTGTAATCTACCAAAATTCCCTGGATTCTGGGGTGCTGCCAGCAGATTGGAAAACCGCAAATGTAATGGCCCTATTTAAAAAATGAAGCAGACAAAAAGCAGGAAATTATAGACCAGTTAGCTTAACATCTGTCGTTGGGAAAATGCTGGAGTCCATTATTAAGGAAGCAGTAGCGGGACATTTGGAAAAGTATAATTCAATCAAGCAAAGACAACATGGTTTTATGAAAGGGAAATCATGTTTGACAAATTTGCTGGAGTTCTTTGAGGATGTAACGAGCAGGGTGGATAACGGGGAACCAGTGGATGTGGTATATTTGGATTTCCAGAAGCATCCAATAAGGTGCCACGTAAGAGGTTACTGCACAAGATAAAAGTTCACAGGGTTGAGGGTAATATATTAGCATAGAGAGAGGATTGGCTAACTAACAGAAAACAGAGAGTCAGGATAAATGAGTAATTTTCCGGTTGGCAAACAGTGACTTGTGCAACTACATTTGAGTAATTTTTATTTTGCGAGTGCATCTACGAGGTGCAACCCCTGTGGCTTCAGCAGAGATAGTTGCAGGCTGCTCACTTCCCTGCTGCAACTGCGTACACACTTTTAGCAGACGCCTTTGGGTTTTGGAGCCTGTATTACAGGAGTATTATGAGATTTAAAAAATTGATAATGAGCTGTGTAAGTAGAAATTAGTGCAGGTGACCAAAAGCCTGGTCAAAGAGGTAGGTTTTAAAGAGCGTCTTGAAGGAGGAAAGAGAGGTAGAGAGGCAGAGAGGTTTTGGCAGGGAGTTCCAGAGCTTGGGGCCTTGGCAACAGAAGGCACGGCCACCAATGTTTGAGCAATTATAATCAGGAGGCCAGAATTAGAGGAGCACAGACACCTCGGGAGGTTGGGAGGACTGAAGGAGATACAAAGATAGGGAGGGGTGAGGCCATGGAGGGATTTGAAAATAAGGATGAGAATTTTGAAATCGAGGCGTTGCTTAACCAGAAATCAATGTAGGTCAGCGAGCACAGGAATGATGGTTGAGCCGGATTTGGTGCGAGTTAGGACACGGGCAGTCGAGTTTTGAATCACCTCTAGTTTACGTAGGGTAGAATGTGGGAGACCAGCCAGGAGTGTGTTGGAATAGTCAAGTCTAGAGCTAAAAAAGATCTCTTGTGCAATGCCACTTTTAGCACTGCTTTCTCATCTTTGGGCATGAAAACTAAATTTGGCAGTTTGAGGTGGTACCTACCGTCTGGCGTTAAAATCAGATCTCAGCCGGTGTCACCGTCTCAAAAATGGCGATACCAAATTTCAACCCCAAGTTCTTTCTGTCTTGTATCTCTTAATATGAAAATTAGTCAAAATTAAGTTTAAAATATCCCCAAATCATCTAATGCACTGCCTGAAAGTTTGCTAAATTTATTTTTGTACCAGACTCCATATATACTGCCACTGGTATGAAGCCCAAGCACTATGAGACTGGATGTGGTATCACACCTCTTGGGGCCAAAATTCAGGCCCGCCAGAAAACTGGCGCACCTACCATCTTTTTCGTGCCATTACTGCCGCTATGTTTGCGGTGGCCACTCAATCCATATTCAGTAAATTTTTCAAAAACAGGCTTTCTGCGGTAATGAGCGGCGCGAATTGGGGGCTTGCAGCGGGATAACCATGGAGAAATTTAGCATTGTGGTCATGTGCAGATAATGAGCCAGCTGCTCCCTATCCTTCATAAAGGCCAGGGTTTGCAGCTAGGCCCTGAGGAGGGAAGGAGTTGGGTTGAAGGATGGTTGGTGCTGCTGGACCTATTATGTTTTCAGGACGACATCACAAACACACACAGGCTTTAAGATGGCTGATAACTTCAGGAACCCTGTCAGGTGACTCCCTCTTTATTGTTGTAAACAGCAATAGCTGCAATGGCACAGTAATCCACTGGGTGTAGCTATATGTATATTACACTTCTCCCTCCTTAATGAAAACATAATTATAACAAACAATCATCGTATATAACTTGCATGGTTATACATAACAAAAGATATGGACTTATTTTGCCATATTTACAAATCAAGCTTAACCACTTGTTTTCTGTTTCGAAGAGGATACCTTCACTCTCGAACAGAACCTTCCAAACATGGTAGCGACCTTAGACTCATTCGAGGCTGATCCTAAGGAAAGTTTTCCTCCAAGGAATGCCCTTGATTTATGTTTGAACTCTCTATAACCTCAGACTGTTTGTCTGCCTGACTCGGACTCAGACTTAAATTCTGACTTCCTCTTGGATTTGTTTCCAGTACATTTGATGTAGGATATGCTACCGGTACTTTACTTGTATCAAAACTATCTAATGAGTCAAAAATAATCGAATCATTCCAACCTTCAACTCCTTCCACGTCTGTAGGTAAACTATGATCAATGTGAACAAACCTAACCTATCCATGATCAAACATCTTAACCAAATATGTGCGAGGACCACATATCTTCACCATGCTTCCTGATAACCACTTTACCCATTTATGGTGATGGTTCTTCACTCTCAGCTTCTGATTTAATTTCAAACTTCTCTCTTTTACTCTACCTCTATCATGATTCTCTTTCTGTCTTCATTGTTTCTCTTCTACGGACTGTGCCACATTTGGTTTGAACAACCAGGACCTAGTTCGTGCCTGTCGTTTGAGAAACAACTCTGCTGGTGTTCTACCAGTATTTGTATGAGGAGTATTACGATACATTATTAGAGAATTAGCCAATTTGTGGTCCAATGACAACTGTCATTTCTTTGGATTTGGATCCAACATCTGTTTGATGAGGACACGTTTTACAATTTGTGTTGTGCGCTCTGCTGCACCATTTGAAGCAGGATGGTACGGTGGAACCATGGTATGTTTCACACCATTTTTGCTCGTGAACTTTGCAAATACTTCTGAACAAAATTGTGGTCCATTATCAGAAACAATTTCTTCTGGGAGGCCAAATGAAGAAAATAATCTTCGCAAAATGTCTAATGTTTTACTTGTTGTTATTTTCAATGTTTCATACATCTTGGGCCCTGTTTCAGTTAAGAAAACAGCCCTTTTTCTTTCCAACACCACCCGGTTATGGTTTTCATCATCGGGGACTTCGATGATACTATTTGCAATGAAAAACATTTCTAGCCGCTCCAAATATGCTCCGAAACTTTCACGGTCGCGTTGAAACTCCCCCAAGTACCCTATTATTCCCATAAGCGTGACCATCTGGACTCTGGCAGTTCAGCGAAGTGTGCTTGTAATTTACCTTGGATGTTTCACTATTAATCAAAACAGAGAAGCTCTCAGTCTCTCTGTCAGATGGCTGAATCATCCACCAACAAAAATTTCAGCTAGGTTATCTGATTATCCTATCCTCGTCACCAAATGTTATGTTTTCAGTACAACATCACAAACACACAGGGCTAGACTTTCCACTTCACATCGCCCATCTAAGCCCATCTAGCGCCCAAAACGGACCTCTATCGCCCATTTTGAGCAAAAAGTGGAAACTAGGCCCAAAATATCGCCGGAAAAACAGGCCCCTAAGTTTCCACTTTGATCGCCGAGATGATCGCCCAAATGATCGCCCACGCAAGGCCCATCCCAAGTTTCGCCACCTAGCATGCACATCGCTGGGCCGATGCAAGGCCCAAAAGAGTGCTCAAATTTAGTTGCCTTTTCAGGGCCTTACAGAGGGAAATCGGCACCAAGAACACCATTTTTAACTTCGGAGGAAGAGTGGAGAATTAGTTCTGAGTTATTTAGAGAGGAAAATGGACGACAATTGTACTCAGAAATTTTGGACAGGGAATATAAATAGGTATTATCAACTTATTTATGCTAAATAGATCTCATATATTGGAATAATTTGGTAAATAGCTTTTACATAGTGAAGTTATTTAATGATATTGTTGGGGCCTATCAAACTGACTGGTACAGAGAGGGCAGACTACAGTGATTAGAGAGTATAGAGTAGAGAGATTATTAAAATTAGTGCAAGTAATTATTGATAGTGATTATGGGGC
Source organism: Pristiophorus japonicus (assembly GCF_044704955.1). NCBI lineage: Eukaryota > Metazoa > Chordata > Chondrichthyes > Pristiophoridae > Pristiophorus > Pristiophorus japonicus. The sequence continues at coordinate 102,800,447 of NC_091984.1, read as the reverse complement.
CTATGCTTTCCCTGCCTTTAATTGCAACTGCTCACACACTGGTTACTGAAAGGATCAATCGAAGAGATGGCACAGAAATGCGTAGATGGAGACGAAGCCAGAGGAGGAGACAGTGCAGCCAACGAAGGTACTTGGAGAAGCAATCCTACTTGAACTTGTCTGAAAATGCTTGTCTTCGGAGGCTGCGATTCTGGAAGGAGGTCATCGATGAGATGTGTCAACTCGTCAAGGATGATCTACAGCCTTCCAGCACCATCAGCACTGTCCGTTGAGGTGAAGGTTACTGCTGCCCTAGCCTTTTACGCATCGGGATCTTTTCAGGCTTCAGCTGGCGACATCTGCCAAATCTCTCAGCACGCTACACACTGCTGCATTCGACAGGTGACTGAAGCCCTTTATGCTCGCAGGATGGACTTCATAAGCTTCCCAATGACCAGGGAGGCACAGACCGAGAGGGCATTGGGTTTCTCGAGAATAGCAGACTTCCCCAAGGTGCAGGGCGCAATAGACTGCATGCACATTGCCCTAAAAGCACTCTTAAAGAACGCAGAGGTGTTTCGTAACAGAAAGGGGTTCCACTCCATAAATGTGCAGCTTGTGGTCAACCACAATCAAACAATTCTGACAGTAAATGCTACATTTCCTGGCAGCATCCATGATGCACACATCTTACGTGAAAGTGCTATCCCTGACCTGTTTGCCAATCAGCCAGAAGGTCACGGTTGGATGCTGGGGGATAAAGGATATGGCCTTGCCAGTTGGCTCATGACCCCTCTGCGTAATCCTGTCACTGAAGCACAGAGATGGTATAATGAAAGTCACATAGCGACTCGCAACATCGTTGAAAAGACAATTGGAGTCGTAAAGCAGAGCTTCAGATGCCTGGATCATTCTGTAGCGTCCAGTTCCACCCTAATCAGGTAGCAGAGTTTATTGTGGTGTGTTGCATGCTGCATAACCTAGCTATAAAGAGAGGACAAATAATGTCAGATCATGCTGCAGGTCCACCTCCAGAAAGAGATGAGACAGATGAGGCAGCCGGCGAAGATGAAGAGGAGGAACAGGCTGGAGAGGACGCGGGTGAGGACATAGGGGAGCTTAATCAGCCTGACGATCTAGCACCGGTACCACCTCACCTTTCACAAAGACCGGTAGCCAGTGCCAGTTACACGGCTGCTAAGATTTTGCGTCAGCAGCTCATTAATGATCGCTTTGCATGACCTATTGTTGTTGATATTCAAACGTTCAATTACAGTTACGGTTAATCAAAAGTTTCATTTGCATGGTTAAACTGAATGAACAAACAGTTAAGCATGAGAAACTGTACATTGTAAAATTTATGTAAATAAGAGAGAAGGTACAAAAGTTTTAGAAAAATATTTTTTTTATTAACAGACAAAATTTTTTTTAAACAACTAACGAACAACACCCTCCCTCCAACCCCCCACCTCCCGCACCAACCCACCCTTCCCTCAAAATCCCCAAAATGTTACAAGAAGAAGAAATTTACAGAACAAGTGGCCATTTAAGTAATGATAACAAGTGAACATTTCAGTCATGCTCATAAGTGACCATTTCAGTCATGCAAACAAGTGACCATTTCAGTCATGACAACAAGTGACCATTTCAGTCATGACAACAAGTGACCATTTCAGTCATGACAACAAGTGACCATTTCAGTCATGTTAATAAGTGGTCATTTCATTTATGACAACAAGTGAACATTTCAATCATGCTAACAAGTGACCATTTAAGAAAGAATGGAAAGTGAAAAGTTAAGTAATTAAAACAAGTAAACAAGTGAGCATTTAACTATTGAATAATATTGGCTAATTTAGTGGTAATAACAATAACAATTACAGTAACAATAACAAGAGTATAACAGCAAGTGAACATTTTAAAACAAGTGAACTACATAGAAAATGACTGCCCTCTCCCCACCTGCGGCCACGTTTCCCTCCAGATCCTGTGCCACCCCGTGTTCGCACCCCACCCGACCATTTTGATCTACGCAGACCGACACCAAGACGTCGTGCAGAGTGGGATGTCAAGACTTCCTGCCGTGGTGGAGGTGACGGAGAGGAAGCGGAAGCCTGGGGCTCTACTTCCAAGTCCGGAGGAACTGTGCCCTCCGTATTCGCTTGCGTGCTAGGGGTCTCGCGAGCAGACATGACACCTTGGGGTGCAGCGCCATGTCCAGCCTTCAACGGATGCCATCGGGCATTGGTTGCGGCTGTCTGCTGCCGAATAGCCTCCAAGGTCTCCCTTGCAATCAGTGACTGCTCAGAAGACCAGTTGGAGGAATTCTGTGAGAACTCGCTCCAGGATGCTGGAAACTGGCTCCAGTTCGCAGAGAACTGGCTCCAGCTCGCTGCGAATCCCTTGAACCCCTGGATAAGGTTGCGACCGATCGCGACCGTCTCCCTGCACAGGGAAATCAAGCTCTCTGTCTGGCCCTCCAAGGCAGGCGATTGCTCGCCACGCTGACCAGACCTCCGTGGGGTCGGCGTTTGCCTTGGCGTCACCACCTGCACACCGCTGGGTCCCGGTGCATCTTCCATCTCAACCGAGATTGCCGCAGGTTGTTCCCCACCCACAAAAAAAACTCCTCTTCTTCCTCCGGTTTCTCCTCCTCCTCCTCCTCATCCTCCTCCTCCTGGTGAAGCATTATTGCAGGAGTTTGCAGTGGCTCCTCTTCTTCAGCCTCCTGCGATGTAGGAGACAGTTCAGTGGCAGTCGACGCCAACGAATTGAAGACCACTTGACCTTTAATTTGATAAGCAACGATTAATTATTCAATTCATTGCATTACAATTTTTCTCTAAGTAAAAACATTGCAATGCTTTCATTCACCACATATGCACAGGTGATCACTAGCTTTAACATGACCTAACATGACCTCATTTGAACATCTATAGTACATCACCATTATATATCAGATTATGTTATATTAGCATAACATTAGATTGTAATTGCATAACATTGCATAACATCAAATTACATTTTAATTGCATAACATTGCATGAGTAACTATGATATTTTCTGTATCTACTAATGATTCACACATTGAACAATGCACATTTCTCATTACTCACAGGTCTCAAGGGTGGGTTTGGCCACACTACGGGATGTGACCAAACGGCTTTCTGGGCCCACCAAGGCCACCGCGAGCTTCTCGTAGGGGTTCAGGGGCTGCAACATTGCAGAGCCCCTACCCGTACTGCGCTGCTCCCGATTATTGATCGAAGCTTTTTTCTGTAAATGATACGATAACATTGCACGGCATAAGCAAATGGAGCAGGCGATTTAAGACATTGAAGACATTTAAGACTGCCAGATTAAAATGTTCGATTACAAATTAGCATTACGTTGCAGATTTCACATTACAACATTTAACTTTATGCTGGGTTGCATAAATTTATTCATAATTTACATGTTTAAATGTAAGCAAATAACATTGCAGATTCTTGTTACTATTTAGATCATTATAAATTTCAACTTACTCTGGCAGCTGAAAGTAGGCTGTTCCAGCGTTTGCGGCATTGGTCCGGTGTCCGGGCTTCATTTGATGCCGACGTGATCACATCGGCAATCTCTACCCAAATCCTCCGATATGCACAGGGTGGAGGTTTCCCATGCCCACCCCGTGTCAGATCCTCCCACTTCTCGCTGACAATGTTCACAAGGGCCTCATTGGCCTCCTCACTGAAGGGCTTGGCCCTTCGCCTTTCAAAAGATTCCTCCATTAAATTGATATCAGTTACCAGTTCTCAAAATGCTTCCTTTCTCCTCTCTCTATCTCTCTCTCTCGCAGACTCATCCAGAGCTTCTGAGCGTGTGTGAAGACCCTTGACCTCCACAAACGCGGGAAAGAACATCAACCTAAAAAAAAACAACTGCACATGCGCAGTAATGTGTTGCTAGGGAAGCTTTTTTTTTCATTCACTTCCGTTTTCTTTGGGCGATCGTGAGATCACTGAGAAATCACATCGCCCATTTGACATCGCTGGGGTAAGGCCGAGTGGAAAATCGCAAAAAAAAAAAAATGGGCCTTGAGCCGGCGATCAGCACGGGTGATAGGTCCCGCATCGCTGGAACAAGTCCCATTTTTTTCAGCCTTAGCCTGAAAGTGGAAAGTCTAGCCCGCAGGCTCTAAGATGGCTGATAACTTCAGGAACCCTGTCAGGTGACTCCCTCTTTATTATTGTAAACAGCAATGGCTGCAATGGCACAGTAGTCCACTCGGTGGAGCTATATATATATATATTACAGGACCAAGAAGGGCAAGCTGATTTTCCGACGCAGAGCTGGAGATCCTGATGCAGGCTGTCGAGGGCAGGAGGCGAGTCCTTTATCCAGATGTGGAGCGACCCACTCGTGAGGTGTCAAGAATGCATGGCGGGAGATTGGTGTGGATGTCTCAGGGACCTCCATTCATAACTGGACCACGGTGCAGTACAGAAAACGTTTGAATGACATCATCCATCTGATGAAAATGAGTACCTATTGCATCAACTGCTGACCTTGCATCTGCGAGCCTCTCCTTCATCCTTTCTTATTTCCCATCCTCACTATTTAGTCACTGAAGCAGCATTTAATTGTTGACACCTCTATATATATATATATATGTATGTGTGTTCTCACAATGGAGGCTCCCTTTCATCTCACACTTACAACTGCATGTCAGGGACACACACGTGCTCGCATTTCTGATGCGTCATCACAGTGGTATTCACCAACCATCTTGTGTATTGCAGGCCAAAAGATGACTGGTGGTGACGAGGCAGATATACAGGCCCACGCACCCTTGGAGGAGAGGGTCGAGGCGCTCGTGAGCAGACATGGTGCCTTCCCTATGGCCTATAGTATTGCTGATGCCGATGTGGGTAAGTGAAGGCCCTCCTCTAATGCTCTCTCTCCCTGAATGTGCCAGCACTTACTGTGCCTTTCCTTCTGAAAGTCTGCTAGTTATAGCCTCCACGCATCAATTCCCCACCCTCCCGTCACGGCAGCCCTTCTCCCATTTATGCTTGCAGGTGAGACGCCCCTGTGGCCTCCGATACTGGCGACGCCAATGTGGGCAGCATGGGTAAGTGAGGCCTTCCTTTAAAGCACTCTCTCCCTGAATGCACCAGCGCCTACTGTACCTTTCCTTCTGGAAGTCTGCTAGTTGCAGCCTCCATGCATCAATACCCTACCTTCCCCTCAAGGCAGCCCTTCTCCCATTTATGCTTGCAGATGAGAGACTGAGTAGCAGCACAGGCAACACAGGAGAGAGAGAGACAACATCTGGCACCTGCTGCAGGCATGGAGACAACACCGGGACCGAGTGACAGAACAGGCGGCACAGGAGAGAGAGAGGCAGCACCTGGCACACTAGTGCCAGGCCTCGATGAGACCCTTGATGACATCAGCACAGAGATGTCTAATGAGATCATTGAGGATATTAAGGGGTCCAGCCTTGCTGATACCGTGGAGTGCACTCCATCTTTTGCCGACCTCACTGTTGAAGAAGAGGAGGACACTGCCGGCAGCACCGGGTCACTGCTTCCACTCACACACGCCAGCTCAGAGACTGGGAGTACGCTGTCCGATCTAGTTCAGATAGCAGAGGGGTCTGCACTGGGTGTTGCACTGGGGCCTAGCGGGCTGCAGCATGGTGACAGGGCTAGGCAACCTCAGGTGCCTTCTCTCTGGGGGTGGGGGGGTGGGGGGCGGGGGGGGCGAGTCCGCACCGGAGTTCTGCTGAGGAGGACTCAGACGAGCCCATCGATGTTGCGGCTTGTGAGAGAAGGGTGGAGGCCATGCATTCCCAGATGTTGGGGGCACTGGCAAGGATGCCAGAGAAGTGGTCAGCAGCATGGAGGAGTCTGCCTCCCGCATAGTCGACTACTCTGTGCACAATATGGAGCCCATTGTTGCTAGTGTGCAGGTGATGGTGGACTCCCAGATTGTCCGTGCGGATCCAGCTGTGATGTCACAACCTGCAGGTGATGTGGCAGCTGCCAGTTCAGTACAGGCAAGAGAGAACGAGTGCATCAGTGCTGGATGGAGAGGATGGCCACGGCCCTGGAAGCTCAGAATGCTCCTATGCATCTTACTGCTGCCATGTCTGCTGGCTTTGAGACTCTGGCTGCTCTCACGCAGTCTCAGCTCGATGCCACCCAACACCTCAGTGTTGCATTCATGGCTGGGTCTACCACGGGTCACGGGGGACTTTCCGGTGTGGTGCCAGCACCAACCTGAGCTCCCTCAGATTGGTGGTGATGGTGGTAATGTGCCGCCCCCGGGGAGTGACGCAGGCTCCTTGGACCAGGATCCTGATGATGTGCTCTCTCAGGATCACAGCATTCCTGACCCCAGGCCTGTCACTCCACCATTGCATCCAACCATGGTCTCGCCCGAGCCAAGCCAGGAGGGTGTTGACCAGTCTGCAGCCGGCCTTTCTAGGCTCAAAGCTGGTCAAGGGCGTCCTGGAAGGATATCTGCAGCTTCCACACAAGAAACACAGCAGCCTTCCCAGATCCATGATGCATCCACAGGGGAAACACTGAGGCGGAGTAGTAGGATAGGCTCAAATAAGGCGGGGGTTATAAGGAGATGCACAAGTGTGAGAAATTATGTTTTTGTGTAAGTTTTTTGGAATGTTTTTTGCTGTGTTGGCTTTTTGCACATTTGGATCATGTCATAAATCTTTATATTTTGCACCTATATCTGGGCAGGTGTATCATTTGAGAGTGGGCAATTATGTGTGAAGGCACTCAGTGAGATGGCCATAGAAAATAGGAGCTGGACGGTATGTGGGGATGAGATTATGTGAATCAGACGTCTCTACATCTCCCTTACAGGGTTGGGATGGCGATGACTCCTCCTGGTTGGGTGGTGACGGGGATCCTGGTCCTCCTGCGCCTCCTCCTCCTGTGCCTCTCCTCCTCAGGTGGTTCTGCTGGCTCGGTCTCCGTGAGCTGGCTCCTCATGAGAGCCAGGTTGTGCAGCATGCAGCAGACCAGCATGAATATGGAGACCCGTTCAGGAAAGTACTGCACAGCACCACCAGACCAGTCCAGGCAACGGAACCTCTGTTTGAGGATCCCAGTGCAGTGCTCGATGATGCACCTGGTGCCAGAATGAGTATCATTGTAGGTATGCTCGGCCGCAGTCCTGGGGTTCCGAAGTGGAGTCAGCAACCAGGTGGACAGGGGATATCCCTTGTCCCCAAGCAGCCATCCACAATCCTGATTTGGCCCAATGAAGACGGCGGGCACACTGCTCTGTCACAGGATGAAGGAATTGTGGCTGCTACCTGGATACCTGACATCAACTGCCAGGATCCTACGCTGGTGGTCGCACACCAGCTGCACATTCAGGGAGTGGAATCCCTTTCTGTTGATAAAGAGTTCAGGATGGTGTTGTGGCGCCCTCAGATCACGTATGTGCAGTCGATGGCACCCTGCACCCTGGGAAACCCTGTAATCTGGACAAATCCTGCCTGCCACTCCACCTGTTTCTCTCTGGTCGTGGGGAAGGAGATATATTCAACTTCTCCTAAAGAGAGCATCGGTCACCTGCCGGATGGCGCAATGGGCAGAGAATTGGGAGATGTTCGATATATCTGCAGTGGCAGACTGGAAAGACCCCGTCACATAAAAGTTCAGAACTATGGTGATCTTTGTCTCAAACGGTGAGAGCTGAGCCTTGTGTGAAGCTGCAGATCTTGCTGCAGGACATTGCACAGCTCCGTCAGTATGTCCTTTCTAAATCTAAGCCTTTGCAAACATTACTCATCACTGAGCTCCAGGAAAGAAAACTGACGTCGGTAGACAGTAGGGCCCCCAGGTCTGTGCTGGGCCCCTCCAATGGCAGCTGGCTGATCGCCTTCTCACTGTTCCTGCTGATGTTCCTCAGCCTCTGCAGGCTGCTGCTGGCAAGGCTCTTGGCCCAGTATCTGGTGTGGGGTTTCAGCGTACCTGACCCTCCTCCTCACATCATCTCCTCCCTGGCCACCCTTTCTACGCTGAGCTGTGCGGCCATCTGCAAGCCCTTCTCCATATCGGGAAGCCATGGCTGCTGCTTCCCTTGCCTGCTGCCTTTTTACCTGTTGCTGACGACGTTGCCTTCTTCTGCGTGCAGCCCTGCCTCTCGCAAGGTTTCACAAGGCGTTGCCCTGCCAACACTGAGCCCATTCTGTCTGAAGTCTGGACCCTCAGAAGCAGGCCGCTGTGGAGCAGAGAATGAGGCCCATAAGCCTCCACTAATCAGTGAGAGTGAAAAAGTTTTCGACATTCACAAAATGTTCTGAAAAGTCTGCTGCAGGTTTAGCAAATCCCCACAGCGATCCGAAACAGTTTGGACAATAAATTCCCGATCGCACAAAACCTCCATTCTCCTCCTCTGGCAGCCCGGCAAAGTGTACCAACCCAAAAAGCTGGCAGGGGCACTGTCAAGTAAAAAGCAGACTTTTCTATACTGAATATAGGTGGTATGGCCGCGCGGCAGCAGTGCGCACTCTAATGACGTCATCACGGCCGCAGGCCCAATACCGCAGCGGAAGTCGGTGGTTTGGGGCGGAAAAATAGAAACATAGAAACATAGAAAATAGGTGCAGGAGTAGGCCAATCGGTCCGTCGAGCGTGCACCACCATTCAATATGATCATGGCTGATCATGCAACTTCAGTATCCCATTCCTGCTTTCTCTCCATACCCCTTGATCCCTTTAGCCATATGGGCCACATCTAACTCCCTTTTGAATATATCTAACGAACTGGCCTCAACAACTTTCTGTGGTAGAGAATTCCACAGGTTCACCACTCTCTGGGTGAAGAAGTTTCTCCTCATCTTGGTCCTAAATGGCTTACCCCTTATCCTTAGACTGTGGCCCCTGGTTCTGGACTTCCCCAATATCAGGAATATTCTTCCTGCATCTAACCTGTCCAATCCCGTCAGAATTTTATATGTTTCTATGAGATCCCGTTTCATTCTTCTAAATTCCAGTGAATATAAGCCTAGTCGATCCAGTCTTTCTTCATATGTCAGTCCTGCCATTCCGGGAATCAGTCTGGTGAACCTTCGCTGCACTCCCTCAATAGCAAGAATGTCCTTCCTCAGATTAGGAGACCAAAACTGTACACAATATTCAAGGTGTGGTCTCACCAAGGCACTGTACAACTGCAGTAAGACCTCCCTGCTCCTATACTCAAATCCTCTCGCTATGAAGGCCAACATGTCATTTGCCTTTTTCACCGCCTGCTGTACCTGCATGCCAACTTTCAATGACTGATGTACCATGACACCCAGGTCTCATTGCACCTCCCCTTTGCCTTCCTGTTTTTGCCAGCAAAGTGTATAACCACACATTTATCTACATTATACTGCATTTGCCATGCATTTGCCCACTCACCTAAACTGTCCAAGTCACCCTGCAGCCTCTTAGCATCCTCCTCACAGCTCGCACTGCCACCCAGCTTAGTGTCATCTGAAAATTTGGAGATATTGCATTCAATTCCTTCATCCAAATCATTAATGTATATTGTAAATAGCTGGGGTCCCAGCACTGAACCGTGCGGTACCCCACTAGTCACTGCCTGCCATTCTGAAAAGGACCTGTTTATTCCTACTCTTTGCTTCCTGTCTGCCAACCAGTTCTCTATCCACGTCAATATATTACCCCCAATACCATGTGCTTTAATTTTGCACACTAATCTCTTGTGTGGGACCTTGTCAAAAGCCTTTTAAAAGTCCAAATACACCATATCCACTGGTTCTCCCTTGTTCACTCTACTAGTTACATTCTCAAAAAATTCTAGAAGATTTGTCAAGCATGATTTCCCTTTCATAAATCCATGCTGACTTGGACCGATCCTGTCACTGCTTTCCAAATGCGCTGCTATTACAGTATCTTTACGAATTGATTCCAACATTTTACCCACTACCAATGTCAGGCTAACCGGTCTATAATTACCTGTTTTCTCTCTCCCTCCTTTTTTAAAAAATGGGGTTACATTAGCTACCCTCCAATCCATAAGAACTGATCCAGAGTCAATAGAATGTTGGAAAATGGCCACTAATGCATCCACTATTTCTAGGGCCACTTCCTTAAGTACTCTGGGATGCAAACTATAAGGCCCTGGGGATTTATCGGTCTTCAATCCCATCAATTTCCCTAACACAATTTTCTGACTAATAAGGATTTCCTTCAGTTCCTCCTTCACGCCAGACCCTCGGAACCCGAGTATTTCCGGAAGGTTATTTGTGTCTTCCTTCGTGAAGACAGAACCAAAGTATTTGTTCAATTGGTCTGCCATTTCTTTGTTCCCCATTATAAATTCACCTGATTCTGACTACAAGGGACCTACATTTGTCTTCACTAATCTTTTTCTGTTCACATATCTATAGACACTTTTGCAATCAGTTTTTATGTTCCCTGCAAGCTTCCTCTCATACTTTATTTTCCCCCTCCTAATTAAACCCTTTATCCTCCTCTGCTGAATTCTACATTTCTCCCAGTCCTCAGGTTTGCTGCTTTTTCTGGCCAATTTATATGCGTCTTCCTTGGTTGTAACACGATCCCTAATTTTCCTTTTAGCCACGGTTGAGCCACCTTCCCCGTTTTAATTTTACGCTAGACAGTGGTATACAATTGTGAACTTCATCCATGTGATCTTTAAATGTCTGCCATTGCCTATCCACCGTCAACCCTTTAAGTATCATTCGCCAGTCTACCCTAGCCAATTCACGTCTCATACCATTGAAGTTACCTTTCTTTAAGTTCAGGACCCTAGTCTCTGAGTTAACTGTGTCACTCTCCATCTTAATGAAGTGGACACCGCCCCAAAAACTCCTGCGCTGAATATGGGTTGCAGGGGCCAATCGACTGCAACCACTTGATTGCGCTGCATGGCCGCCACAAACCCACTGTAACGGGCTTATCGGGTCCCTGAATTTCAGCCCTCTTGTCTTTATTATGGCCAAGAGTAAAATTGGTGACCTGACTCTCAACTTCTATTACTGCTTTGATGATGATGTGTGTTTGTTACCACTTTGTGTTAATGTGAAATGTTTTGATAATTGGCCAAATAGATTATTTTTGTTTTTGGGAAAATTGCATCACATTATCTAATTTTCATTAAATGCTGAAGTTTCTTAAGTGTGAACACCAAAGGTTAATTAATATGACAATTTTAAGTTTAATCTAGAACAGTCAAAAACAAAGCATATATGTGTGAGAGATACAGAAACTCAGAAACACAGAGAAAGGCACAGGGATATAGAGACAAAACGATACAGAGATAATGAGAGAGAAAAGCACAGAGACTTCAACAGAGACATTAAGACACAGACAGAGATAGAGATTTACTGTTAAGATCCATCATGTGACTTAAAATTACAAGCCTAAAATGAAAACAAAATTTTTTTGATTTCTCCACGATAATTGGTCAATCTGAAAAATCTGCCATACTACAAGCACATACATTATACCTAGGATTACATTACACTTATAAGACATTTATATTTGCATTGTTATCTGACAAACTGATGCGAGATATTTCACAGGGAATAGAGTGAGTACAGGTTGAACCTCCCTTATCCAGAACCCTCGGGACTTGGCCTGTGCTGAATAAGGGATTTTTCCGGACGAGGGATGGTCACATTAAATTGGATGGTACAGGTACTGAGCCAGGGGATAATGGGTCTGGTTGGGTTGGGACTGGGACTGCGGCAGAGAGATCATGAAGGGGTGCGGTGGATCGCGGGGGCAGGCCAGCGATTGCAGGAGTTGGCAGCGAGGAAGGATTTCAATTTGTTCAATTTGTTCATGTCGGAGTTCTGCGCATGCGCCACCCGGTGGCCGAGAATGGTTCTGGACGAGGGGTAGTTCCGAATAAGGGAGTTCTGGATCAGGGAGGTTCAACCTGTAATTATAACCCTGTCCCTCAGGTGGAAAGCGGACGGTGAGCAGTTAAACTCACCCAAGTTACTTACTGCCCTGGAGCCGCCAGTTACTGACAGGTTTTATTTTAACCCGCTTTCCTAAGCAAAAGGCAAAGGCACCAGCCAAAAGATAGTGGGGTCCTTTTTAACACATACATGTCGAGTCCTGATGATGTTATTGGGACCCGATTACAATTTTTACTAGGAGGCATAAGCAGGAAATGGCAGTGAGTTTCCTGCTAGGGAGTGGATCAATGGCGAGAAGAGGCCCGGAGAGGTAGGTTTAATTATTTTTCCTTGTGGGGCCAGGAAGAGCAGGGTTGCTCCTCCGGGGCCCTCAAGGAAATCTTGCCTCTCCCCAACCCTCCCACCCCTGAACACGGGATGACTCAACAGCCAGTCCCACTCACTTACCTGCTAGGCGGGTGGCCTCAAGGGCTGCGTGAATTTGCGGCACTTCCTGCCGATTTCCCACCCAGAATCAGCCCCAGGAGTTAAAATGCCCCAGGCCTCTGTTTTTGCTGCAGCAGATAAGTTTTGATTTGACACCAAAACTCATCGACCAAAATCTGGCCCCCAGTTAAAATCGGAGCCAAAGTTACATAAAATAAACGGAGGACCATTTTTCAACCTTATGAGGGTTTTTTTTAACCCTTTTGAATCCAGTGAGAGGTTTGCTGGGGGATCTTTGAGTATCTTCAACCGAGGTATTTTTTGAGGTATATGAGTAGAGTGAAAGAAATCCTCAGGTGGCCTGAGGGATGTAGTCTGGGGTAAAAAAAAATAAATGAAGAGTATTTGGGTGGAATGAGGTCTATGTTCAGCATCTGGAAGGTATTGTTGAACAGGTTGAACAGTCTCTGGAGACTCCAGACACTTACCTTTTCAACATTCAGGCAAAATTTTCTATTTTCCGTGGAATGTAATGGGACATTAATCCCAACAGCTGGGGAAAAAAGGAAACAGCATCTGATGAAAGTACATTTGATATGCACCTGTGAGATGTGCATGTGTATACAAATGTGGGGGTGCGTGTGTCTGAATACATTAAGATGCTGTGACACTGTTCTTGTGTACATGGGGGAACGAGGACATCATTTTACCAAATAGCTCTTGGTGCCTTAATAGCTTAGCAATAGCAGTAAACCACAACTTATTTTATAAGTACTAACTAGTTAGGTGCTTAACCCTCCTTTTTCGGCATGAGTCTCCCAGAATGGTCGATTCCTCTCCTGAGTTGTGGGCATTGCTGGCAGGGCCAGCATTTATTGCCCATCCCTAATTGCTCTTGAGAATATGGTGGTGAGCCACCTTTTTCAACTGCTATAGACCGTGTGATGAAGGTACTCCCACAGAGCTGTTAGAGAGGGAGTTCCAGGAGTTTGACCCAGTGACGATGAAGGAACGGCAATATATTTCCAAGTTAGGATGGTGTAGAGACTTAGAGGGGAACATGGAGATGGTGGTGTTCCCATGCACCTGCTACCCTTGTCTTTCTAGCTGGTCACAGTCGCGGGTTTGGGAGGTGCTACCGAAGAAGTCTTGGCCAGTTGCTTCAGTGCATCTTGTAAATGATACATACTGCGGCCATGGTACGCCAGTGGTGCAGTGAGTGAATGTTTAAGGTGGTGGATGGCGTGCCAATCAAATGGGCTTTGTCCTGGGTGATGTTGAGCTTCTCGAGTGTTGTTGGAACTACACTCATCCAGGCAAGTGTAGAGTATTCCAGCACATTCCTGACTTGTGCCTTGTAGATGGTGGAAAGACTTTGGGGGTTAGGAGGTGAGACACTCACCGCAGAATACCCAGCCTTTGACCTGCTCTTGTGGCCACAGTATTTATGTGGCTGGTCTAGTTAAGGTTCTGGGCAATGGTGACCCCCAGGATGTTGACAGTGGGAGATTTGGCGATGGTAATGCTGTTGAATGTCAAGGGGCGATAGTTAAACTCTAGCTTGTTGGACATAGTCATTGCCTGGCACTTGTGTGGCACGAATGTTATTTCCCACTTATCAACCCAAGCCTGAATATTTTCCAGGCCTTGCTGCATGCAGGCATGGACTGCTTCATTATCTGAGGAGCTGTGAATGGAACTGAACACTGTGCAATTATCAGCGAACATCCCCACTTCTGACCTTATAATGGAGGGAAGGTAATTGATGAAGCAGCTAAAGATGGTTGGGCCTAGGGCACTGCCCTGAGGAACTCTTGCAGCGATGTCCTAGGGTTATGATGCTTGAAGTCCAACCACCACAACCATCTTCCTTTGTGCTAGATTTGATTCCAGCCAGTGGAGAGTTTTCCCCCTGATTTCCACTGACTTCAGGTTTACTAGGACTCCTTGATGCCACTCAGTCAACTGATGTCAAGGACGGTCACTGTCACTTCACCTCTGGAATTCAACTCTTTTGTCTATGTTTGGACCAAGGCTGTAATGAGGTCTGGAGCCGAGTAGTCCTGGCTAAACCAAAACTGGGCATCGGTGAGCAGGTTATTGGTGAGTAAATACCGCTTGATAGCACTGTCGATGAACCCTTCCATCACTTTGCTTATGATTGGGAGTAGACTGATGGGGTGGTAATTGGCTGGATTGGATTTGTCTTGTTTTTTGTGGACAGCTCATACCTGGGCAGTTTTCCACGTTGTAGGATAGATGCCAGTGTTGTAAGCTGTACTGGAACAGCTTGGGTAGAGACGCAGCTAGTTCTGGAGCACAAGTCTTCAGCACGACAGGTGTTGTAGGGGCCCATAGCCTTTCTTGATATCATGTGGAATGAATCGAATTGGCTGAAAACTGGCTTCTGTGATGGTGGGAATCTCAGGAGGAGGCTGAGATTGATCATCCACTCGGCACTTCTGGCTGAAGATGGTTGCTATCGCTTCAGCCTTGTCTTTTGCACTCACGTGCTGGGCTCTGCCATCATTGAGGATGGGGATATTCATGGAGCCTCCTCCTCCCATTAGTTGTTTAATGATCCACCACCATTCATGACTGGATGTGACAGGACTTTGATCTGATCCATTGATTGTGGGATTGACCTGCTGCTTAAAATGTGCCAAAATATGGCATGCTGCTTTTTAGGTACACCTGGTGCTGCTCCCGGCATGCTCTTCTACAATCCTCATTAAACCAGGATTGGTCCCCTGGCTTGGTAGTAATGGTTGAGTGAGGGGTATGCCAGACCACGAGGTTACAGATTGTGATGGAATACAATTTTGCTGCTGCTGATGGCTCACAGCATCTCATGAATGACCAGTTTTGAGCTGTTAGATCTGTTCTGAATCTATCCCATTTAGCATGGTCATATTGCCACACAACATGAATGAGGGTGTCCTCAGTGTGAATACGGGACTTCGTCTCCATAATGACTGTGCAGTGGTCACTGCTACTAATGACTGTCATGGACAGATGCATCTGCGCTGGCTAGATTGGTGCCGACGAGGTCAAGTAGGTTGTTCCCTCGTGTTGATTCTCTCAACATCTGTCGCATGCTCAGTCTGGTATCTATGTTCTTCAGGACTCGGCCAGCAGTAGTCCCACACCCAGAGTAAATTCTGTGCCCTTGCTACCCTCAGTGCTTCTTCCAAGTGGTATTTAACATGGAGGAGTACTGATTCATCAGCTGAGGGAAGGCCCATACTTGACCTGAAGCCAAAAGACTTCATGGGGACTGGAGGACTCCCAGTATTGTGTTCCTAACACAGATGAGGCTGCACACAGGGAGGTTAAAGTAACAGTGACTTCAGTCTTTAATAAGACAATCCAGAGTGAGGAACAGGCCTTAGGGGCCGGTTTATATACAGTGCTCCCAAGGGATGCTGGGATCCCTTGGGACTTCAGGGGATGAGCTCCCTGGTGGCGGAACATGGGAGTGCATGCTTTACAGATACACAACATCACTCCCCCCGCAAAGTCAAAGTGAAAACTATTTACAAGGTGAGGCGGTCGGGAGCCTTTCTTTCCCTGGTGGACCGCCTCGGTGCAAATGTCTGTTCTGTTGTGTTGGCTGTGCCCTCGCTGGGCTGGCGTGTTGTTGGCACTGCAGGGCTGCTGGGTGAGCCTGGACTTGCTGGGCTGTTGGGCGTGATGGGTTCAATTTCCTGGTCCGGGGTGGTGTTGTTGATCCTTTTGGTGTGTGGTGAGGGCTCGAAAAAGGTGGTGTCTGCTGTGGGTTGTTCAGGGCAGTCTGTGAACCGCAGCCTCGTTTGGTCCAGGTTCTTTCTGCAAATTTGTCCATTGTCTAGTTTGACTACAAATACCCTATTCCCTTCTTTAGTTATCACCATGCCCGCGATCCACTTGGGACCATGTCCATAGTTTAGCACATACAGGGTCATTCAGATCAATTTCCCGTGACACTGTGGCGCGACCATCGTTTACATTTTGTTGCTGCCGCCTGCTCTCTACCTGATCATGCAGGTTGGGTGAACCAGCAAGAGTCTGGTTTTAAGTGTCCTTTTCATGAGTAGCTCAGCCGGGGGCAACCCTGTGAGCGAGTGGGGTCTCGTGCAGTAGCTGAGCAGTACTTGGAACAGGCGGGTTTGGAGTGAGCCTTCTGTGACTCGTTTAAGGCTCTGTTTGATGGTTTGTACTGTCCGCTCTGCCTGTCCATTGGAGGCTGGTTTAAACGGGGCCGAGGTGACATGTTTGATCCCATTGCGGGTCATGAATTCTTTAAATTCTGGACTGGTGAAACATGGCCCGTTGTCACTGACCAGTATGTCAGGCAGGCCGTGGGTGGAAAACATGGCCCTCAGGCTTTCAATTGTGGCAGTGGCAGTGGTTCCTGACATTATTTCACATTCAAATCCATTTTGAAAAAGCATCCACCACCACCAGGAACATTTTACCGAGAAACGGGCCCGCATAGCCGACATGGATCCTCGATCATGGTCTGGAGGGCCAGGACCACAAACTTAGTGGTGCCTCTCTGGACGTGTTGCTCAACTGAGCACATACGCTACATTGCCGTACACAGGACTCGAAGTCAGAGTCGATACCGGGCCACCACATGTGGGATCTGGCTATCGCTTTCATCATTACTATATCCGAGTATGTGCTGTGGAGATCCGAGATGAACGTCTCCCTGCCCTTTTTTGGTAGCACTACGCGGTTACCCCACAACAGGCAGTCTGCCTAAATGGACAGCTCATCCTTTCGCCACTGGAACGGCTTGATTGGCTCTTGCATTTCAACGGGGATGCTGGCCCAGCTCCCATGCAGTACACAGTTTTTTTACGAGGGACAGCAGAGGATCTTGGCTGGTCCAAGTCCTAATCTGGCGGGCCGTGATAGGTGATTTATCATTTTCAAACGCTTCCATGACCATCAACAAGTCTGCGGGCTGCGCCACCATCAACAAGTTTGCAGGCTGCGCCATTTCCACCCCCTGGTGGGCAATGGTAGCTGACTGAGAGCATCCGCACAGTTCTCAGTACTTGGCCTGTGGCGGATGGTATAGTTATACGCTGATAGCGCGAGTGCCCACCTTTGTATGCAGGCTGAGGCATTAGTATTTATCCCCTTGTTTTCAGTGAACAGGGATGTGAAGGGCTTGTGATTGGTTTCAAGCTCAAATTTGAGGCCAAACAGGTACTGATGCATTTTCTTTACCCCAAATACACACGCTAATGCCTCTTTCTCAATCATGCTATAGGCTCTCTCGGCCTTAGACAAGATCCTGGAAACTCAGGCAACAGGTTTGCAACTTCCCCGCAACGTTAGTTTGTTGTAATACACACCCGACTCCGTACGACGACGTGTCACAGGCTAGAACAAGTCTTTTACACGGGTTATACAATACAAGCAGCTTGTTGGAGAATAAAATGTTTCTGGCTTTCTCAAAAGCAATTACTTGGTTTTTTCCCCATACCCAGTTCTCACCTTTGCTCAATAACACATGTAGGTGCTCTAAAAGGGTGCTTAACCCCAGTAGGAAGTTACCAAAATAGTTGAGGAGTCCCAGGAACGACCGCAGCTCCGTGACGTTCTATGGCCTGGGCATGTTCCTGATTGCCTCTGTCTTGGCATCTGTGGGCCGAAATCCATCTGCCGCGATCTTTCTCCCCAAAAACTCCACTTCTGTTGCCATGAAGACGCATTTCAACCTCTTCAGCCACAGCCCTACGCGATCCAGTCGCTGGAGGACCTCCTCCAGGTTTTGTAGGTGCTCGCCGGTGTCCCGACCCGTGACCAATATGTCGTCCTGAAAGACCACCGTGTGTGGTACTGACTTGAGTAGGCTCCCCATGTTTCTCTGGAAGATCGCTGCAGCCGCCCGAATTCCAAACGGGCATCTGTTGTAGATGAACAGTCCCTTGTGCGTGTTGATGCAGGTGAGGCCCTTCGAAGACTCCTCCAGCTCCTGCATCATGTAGGCCGAAATCAGGTCGAGCTTGGTGAACATCTTACCTCCTGCCAGCGTCGCAAATAGGTCGTCTGCCTTAGGTAGCGGGTATTGGTCCTGTAGCGAGAAACGATTAATAGTTACTTTATAATCGCCGCAAATCCTGACCGTGTCATCACTTTTGAGTACTGGAACAATTGGGCTGGCCCACTCGCTGAATTCCACTGGGAAGATGATGCCCTCGCGTTGCAGCCTGTCCAGGTCGATTTCCACTCTCTCCCTCATCATGTGAGGTACCACTCGCGCCTTGAGGTGAATGGGTCATACCTCTGGGACCAAGTGGATCCGCACCTTCGTCCCAGAAAAGTTTCCAATACATGGCTCAAAAAGGGAAGGAAATTTGTTGAGAACCTGGGTACATGAGGCCTCATCGACATGTGATAGCGCTCGGATGTCATCCCAGTTCCAGCTCCTTCCAAGCAATGTGGGGCCATCGCCCGGGACAATCCAGAGTGGCAGTTCATGTACCGTGCCCTCGTAGGTGACCTTGACCATGGCGCTGCCCAGGATAGTGATAAGCTCTATGGTGTACGTTCTCAGTTTTGTGTGGATGGGACTCAGGGCTGGTCTGAATGCTTTGTTGCACCACAGTCTCTCAAACATCTTTTTACTCATGATGGATTGGCTAGCGCCAGTGTCTAGTTCCATGGCTACAGGTAAACCATTCAATTTTACGTTTAGCATTATAGGTGGACATTTCGTCAAAAATGTGTGCACCACGTGTATTTCAGAATCTGCCTCCTCTCTCTGAGGCTCGAAATTGCTTTGATCCACCATGGACCGATCTTCCTCTGACACGTGGTGGTTAGCAGGTTTTGCAAAGCTTGCAGCTCATTTGGAAGCTCGTTGGAGGGCCCCATTGTTCCACAGCTCTTGCAAACATACCCTTTGAAGTGGCATGAATAGGCTGAATGGAAGCCTCCACAACACCAACAAGGTGTGAATTGCTTTGCATTCATCCTTTGTTGCGGACTCTGAGTCATCTGGGTCAACTGAGGCCTGCTGGCAGTTGCAGACTCGTGGGTTCTGCCCTGTACATTTCTGCTCGCAAACACAGTTCCAGTTAATTTATGAACATTGCTAGCACTTGTGTGCTGAGAGATTTGTTTGGTGTTATCACTGGTGGACATAAACACCTGTGTTATCGCAATGGTCTTACTGAGAGTCGGTGTCTCTACAATCAAAAGTTTTCGTAGGATGGTCTCGTGGCCAATGCCCAGTACAAAAAAGTCTCTGAGCATTTGCTCCAGGCAGCCATCAAACTCACATTGTCCTGCAAGTCGCCTTAGCTCGGCGACATAGCTTGCCACTTCCTGACCTTCAGATCGCTGGCACGTGTAGAACCGATACCTCACCATCAGCACGCTCTCCCTCAGGTTAAGATGCTCCCGAACCAGTGTACACAGCTTCTCATACGACTTATCTGTGGGTTTCACCAGAACCAGAAGATTCTTCATGAGGCTGTAGCTCGGTGTCCTGCAGGCCGTGAGGAGGACCGTACTCCTTTTTGCAGCGCTTCCTTCTCCGTCCAGCTCGTTGGCTACAAAGTACTGGTCTAGCCGTTCGACATATGCTTCCCAGTCCTCACCCTCCGAGAACTTCTCCAGGATGCCCACAGTTTGCTGCATCTTTGCGTTGGATTCGTATATTCTTCGGCAGTTATTGAGTTCCTAATGCAGATGAGGCTGCACACAGGGAGGTTAAAGTAATCGTGACCTCAGTCTTTAATAAGACACTCCAGAGTGAGGAACAGGCCTTAAGGGCCGGCTTATATACAGTGCTGCCAACGGATGCTGGGATCCCTTGGGACTTCAGGGGATGAGTTCCCTGGTGGCAGAACATGAGAATGCATGCTTTACAGATACACAACACCCAGGGTCACTCCCTCCCAACTTTATACCACTGTGCCAGCACCCCTGGTGGGCCTGGACATAGCCAGGAATGGCAATTGAGGAGTCTGGGACATTTGCTTAAAGGTAAGATTCTGTGAGTATGACTATGTCTATGTCAGGCTGTTGCTTGACTAGTCTGTGGCACAGCTCTCCCAATTTTGGCACAAGTCCCCAGATGTTGGTGAGGAGGACTTTGTAGGGTCGACTGGGCTGGGTGTGCTGTTGTTGTGCCTGTAGCAGGTGCCAAGGGGTCCATCCAATTTTATTCTTTCTAATAGTGGCTTGCTAGGCCATTTCAGAGGGAAGCTAAGAGTGAACCACATTACTGTGGGTTTGGAGTCACATATAGGCCAGACCAGATAGTACATTAGTGAAGCAGATAGCTTTTTAATAGTTTAATAGTTACATTACTGATACAAGCTTTTTAATTCCAGATTTTATTTAGTTAACTGAATTTAAATTCTCCAGCTGCCGTGGAGGGATTTGAACTCACTTCTCTGGATCATTAGTCTAGGCTTCGGGATTACTAGTCCAGTAACATTACCATTATGCTACCGTTCCCATGCCTCTAGCAACCTGGGAGATCAGCTCTTTAAATTTCCCAGCGCAATGCGCACCCACCGTGCTCCGTGGCATCATCTGCTGCTGCTCAGAGAAGCCTCTGGCTCAATGACGTCATACAACCACCGCCGAAAAGACCCATGACCAGCTGGTGTGCAGTCAGGAGGGAAGCTGGGTGGCTGAAAATGGCGGGCGCTCAGGAATCGTGGTGGGGGAGGGGTGGAACCTCAGGAATTCAGGGGGGCTCAACAGTGAGGGGAGAGGGAGAGTAGGGAATGGAGGCTCTAGAAGAGATGGAGACTGGGGAATGGGGGATCGTGGGGTGGGAGGAGGGAGGGCGACAGGGAATGGGGGATCAGAGAGACAGATGGAGACTAGTGAATGGGGAATCGGGGGGAGAGGGGACAACATGAGGAATGGGGATAGAGAACGAGAGATGGAGACTAGGTAATCGAGCTCAGGGGGAGAGATGGAGACTGAGGAATCAACAACAACAACTGTATTTATATAGCACCTTTAACGTAATGAAACGTCCCAAGGCACTACACAGGAGTATTATAGAGCCAAAAAAATTGACGCGGAGCCAATTAGGGCAGTAGAAGTAGGTTTTAAGGAGCGTCTTGAAGGGAGCTTGAAGGGAGAAAAGAGTGGGAGAGCGATAGTGATAGGGGATTCAATTGTAGGGGGAATAGATAGGCGTTTCTGCGGCCGCAACCGAGACTCCAGGATGGTATGTTGCCTCCCTGGTGCAAGGGTCAAGGATGTCTCGGAGCGGGTGCAGGACATTCTAAAAAGGGAGGGAAACAGCCAGTTGTCGTGTTGCACATTGGTACCAACGACATAGCTAAAAAAAGGGATGAGGTCCTACAAGACGAATTTGAGGAGCTAGGAACTAAATTAAAAAGTAGGACCTCAAAAGTAGTAATCTCGGGATTGCTACCAGTGCCACGTGCTAGTCAGAGTAGGAATCGCAGGATAGCGCAGATGAATACGTGGCTTGAGCAGTGGTGCAGCAGGGAGGGATTCAAATTCCTGGGGCATTGGAACTGGTTCTGGGGGAGGTGGGACCAGTACAAACCAGATGGTCTGCACCTGGGCAGGACCAGAACCAATGTTCTAGGGGGAGTGTTTGCTAGTGCTGTTGGGGAGGAGTTAAACTAATATGGCAGGGGGATGGGAACCAATGCAGGAAGACAGAGGGAAACAAAATGGAGACAGAAGCAAAGGACAGAAAGGAGATGAGTAAAAGTGGTGGGCAGAGAAACCCATGGCAAAAAACAAGAAGGGACAATGTACAGCAAAATTCTAGAGGGTCAAAGTGTAATAAAAAGGCAAGCCTGAATGCTCGGTGCCTCAATGCGAGGAGTATTCGGAACCCAGGAGAAGGCTCTGAGCTAGTTAGAGTGGGTGAGAGCGCAGATGAACAGGACCCCAAGAAAGAATGCAAAAGGCAGGAGGCAACAGAGCAGAGTAGCACTGGGGTAAGTGTAAACCACAAGGTGATAGGAAGGGACAATATGTATGAAGATAGAGGGGCTGCAGGAGGGGTCAAAACTAAAAATCATGGTTTAAAAGCTAGTATTAAAACACTCTACCTAAACACATGCAGCATTCGAAATAAAGTAAATGAGTTGACGGCACAAATCATTACAAATGGGTATGATTTGGTGGCCATTATAGAAACGTGGTTGCAGGGTGGCCAAGACTGGGAATTAAACATACAGGGGTATCTGACAATTCTGAAGGATAGACAAGAAGGGAAAGGAGGTGGGGTAGCTCTGTTAATAAAGGATGATATCAGGGCAGTTGTGAGAGATGATATTGGCTCTAATGAACATAATGTTGAATCATTGTGGGTGGAGATTAGAGATAGTAAGGGGAAAAAGCCACTGGTGGGCGTAGTTTATAGGCCCCCAAATAATAACTTCACGGTGGAGCGGGCAATAATCAAGGGAATAATAGAGGCATGTGAAAAAGGAATGGCAGTAATCATGGTTCAAATCAAATCGTTCAGGGTAGCCTGGAGGAGGAATTCATAGAATGCATACGGGATTGTTTCGTAGACCAGTATGTTACAGAACCTACAAGGGAGCAAGCTATCTTAGATCTGTTCCTGTGTAATGAGACAGGAATAATAAATGATCTCCTAGTAAAAGATCCTCTCGGCATGAGTGATCACAGTATGGTTGAATTTGTAATACAGATTGAGGGTGAGGAAGTAGTGTCTCAAATGAGCATACTATGCTTAAACAAAGGGGACGACAGTGGGATGAGGGCAGAGTTAGCTGAAGTAAACTGGGAACATAGACTAAATGGTGGCACAATTGAGGAACAGTGGAGGACTTTTAAGGAGCTCTTTCATAGTGCGCAACAAAAATATATTCCAGTGAAAAAGAAGGGCGGTAAGAGAAGGGATAACCAGCCATGGATAACCAAGGAAATAAAGGAGAGTATCAAATTAAAAACCAATGCATATAAGGTGGCCAAGGTTAGTGGTAAACTAGAAGATTGGGAAAATTTTAAATGATAGCAAAGTATGACTAAGAAAGCAATAAAGAAAGGAAAGATAGATTACGAAAGTAAACTTGCGCAAAACATAAAAACAGATAGTAAAAGCTTTTACCGATGTATAAAAAGGAAAAGAGTGACTAAAGTAAATGTTGGTCCTTTAGAAGATGAGAAGGGGGATTTAGTAATGGGAAATGTGGAAATGGCTGAGACCTTAAAAAATTATTTTGCTTCGGTCTTCACAGTGGAAGACACAAAAACCATGCCAAAAATTGCTGGTCACGGGAATGTGGGAAGGGAGGACCTTGAGACAATCACTATCACAAGGGAGGTAGTGCTGGACAGGCTAATGGGACTCAAGGTAGACAAGTCCCCTGGTCCTGATGAAATGCATCCCAGGGTATTAAAAGAGATGGCGGAAGTTATAGCAGATGCATTCATTATAATCTACCAAAATTCTCTGGACTCTGGGGAGGTACCAGTTGATTGGAAAGCAGCTAATGTAACGCCTCTGTTTAAAAAAGGGGCAGACAAAAGGCAGGTAACTATCGGCCAGTTAGTTTAACATCTGTAGTGGGGAAAATGCTTGAAGCTATCATTAAGGAAGAAATAGTGGGACATCTAGATAGGAATAGTGCAATCAAGCAGACGCAACATGGATTCATGAAGGGGAAATCATGTTTAACTAATTTACTGGAATTCTTTGAAGATATAACGAGCATGGTGGATAGAGGTGTACCGATGGATGTGGTGTATTTAGATTTCCAAAAGGCATTCGATAAGGTGCCACACAAAAGGTTACTGCAGAAGATAAAGGTACGCGGAGTCAGAGGAAATGTATTAGCATGGATAGAGAATTGGCTGGCTAACAGAAAGCAGAGAGTTGGGATAAATGGGTCCTTTTCAGGTTGGAAATCGATGGTTAGTGGTGTGCCACAGGGATCGGTGCTGGGACCACAACTGTTTACCATATACATAGATGACCTGGAGGACGGGACAGAGTGTAGTGTAACAAAATTTGCAGATGACACAAAGATTAGTGGGAAAGCGGGTTGTGTAGAGGACACAGAGAGGCTGCAAAGAGATTTAGATAGGTTAAGCAAATGGGCGAAGGTTTGGCAGATGGAATACAATGTAGGAAAATGTGAGGTCATCCACATTGGAAAAAAAAACAGTAAAAGGGAATATTATTTGAATGGGGAGAAATTACAACATGCTGCGATGCAGAGGGACCTGGGGGTCCTTGTGCATGAATCCCAAAAAGTTAGTTTGCAGGTACAGCAGGTAATCAGGAAGGCGAATGGAATGTTGGCCTTCATTGCAAGAGGGATGGAGTACAAAAGCAGGGAGGTCCTGCTGCAACTGTACAGGGTATTAGCGAGGCCGCACCTGGAGTACTGCGTGCAGTTTTGGTCACCTTACTTAAGGAAGCATATACTAGCTTTGGATGGGGTACAGAGACGATTCACTAGGCTGATTCCGGAGATGAGGGGATTACCTTATGATGATAGATTGAGTGGACTGGGTCTTTACTTGTTGGAGTTCAGAAGGATGAGGGGTGATCTTATAGAAACATTTAAAATAATGAAAGGGATAGACAAGATAGAGTGAGAGAGGTTGTTTCCACTAGTCGGGGAGACTAGAACTAGGGGGCACAGCCTCAAAATACGGGGGAGCCAATTTAAAACCGAGTTGAGAAGGAATTTCTTCTCCCAGAGGGTTGTGAATCTGTGGAATTCTCTGCCCAGGGAAGCAGTTGAGGCTAGCTCATTGAATGTATTCAAATCACAGATAAATAAATTTTTAACCAATAAGGGAATTAAGGGGTATGGGGAGCGGGCGGGTAAGTGGAGCTGAGTCCATGGCCAGATCAGCCATGATCTTTTTGAATGGCGGAGCAGGCTCGAGGGGCTAGATGGCCTACTCCTGTTCCTAATTCTTATGTTCTTATGTTCTTATGAGCCAATGTAGATCAGCGAGCACAGGGGTGATGGGTGAGAGGGACTTGGTGCGAGTTAGGACACGGACAACCAAGTTTTGGATCACCTCTAGTTTACGTAGGGTAGAATGTGGGAGGTCAGCCAGGAGTGCATCAGAATAGTCAAGTCGAGAGGTAACAAAGGCTTGGATGAGGGCTTCAGCAGTGGATGAGCTGAGGCAAGGGCGGAGACGGGTGATGTTACAGAGCTGGAAATAGGCGGTATTTGTTATGCTGGTCGACAGCTCATTTCAGGGTCAAACATGACACCAAGATTGCGAACAGTCTAGTTCAGTCTCAGACTGAAGTTGTGGAGAGGGATGGAGTCAGTCAATTTGGGCAGGTACCGAAGATAATGGCTTCGGTCTTCCTAATATTCAATTGGAGAAAATGTCTGCTCATCCAGAACTGGATGTCGGACAAACAAGGAAGAACGAGAGAAGTGGTGGTGAGGTAAAACTGGGTGTCATCAGCGTACATGTGGAAACTGATGCTGTGTTTTCGGAGGATGCCGCCAAGGAACAACATCTAGATGAGAAATAGGAGGGGGCCAAGGATAAATCCTTGGGGGACATCAGAGGTAATGATGTGGGGGCGGGAGGAGAAGCCGTTGCAGGTGATTCTCTGGCTATGATTAGATAGATAAGAATGGAATCAGGCAAGTGCCATCCCACCCAGCTGGACAACGATGGAGAGCCGTTGGAGAAGGATGGAGTGGTCAACCGTGTCAAAGGTTGCAGATAGGACAAGAAGGATGGAGGGGTTGAGGGTTGTTTTTGTGAGGAGAGGGGTGATGATAGCAGATTTCAGGAAGAGGGGGACAGTATCTGAGGAGAGAGAAGCGTTAACAATGTCAGCTAACATGGGAGCCAGAAAAAAAAGTTGGGTGGTCAGCAGTTTGGTGGGAATAGGGTGAAGGGAGCAGGAAGTGAGTCTCAAGGATAGGATGAGCTCGGAAATGTCATGAGGGGAGATCGGAGAGAAACTGGAGAAAAATGTGAGGTCAGGGCTAGGGTATGGGGGGATCCTTAGAGGAAGTTTGGCCCGGTGAGCTCGGGGAAGGAAGGGAAGAGGCAGAAGCAGCCGAACGGATGATCTCAATCTTAGAGACAAAGAAGTCCATGAGCTCCTCATGCTTATTGTTGGAGGTGAGAGTGGAGACTGGGGAGAGGGTTTGAAAAAGATGGTTAACAGTGGAGAATAGAAGCTGGGTTTATCTGTACATTCCAGAATGATTCTGGAATAGTGAGCAATTTTGGCAGACGAGAGCAGGACCTGATAATGCTTTATGTGGTCCTGCAGATCTGGCGGTGAATGTCTAAACCAGTTGTCTGCCAAATTTATTTTAAGCCCCTCTCCCCGCCCCCCCTTTTTATTTATTTTTTTTCTCTCTTTCCCATTGGTGACTATTCCGCCATTTTGGACTCATCTGTTGTTTCCTAACCTGTGCTATTATCATTTCATTTTTGCCCATCATCCCTGTTATCTCTTAAATCACTCCTGTCTGCCACCCTATCACAGGCCTTTCCTTTTGTTCTTTCCTCCCCTCCCCCCTTTCAGTGCCTCAAACGTTTCCAGTTCTGACAAAGGATCACAGACCCGAAACGTTGACTTTGTTTCTCTCCACAGATACTGCCTGACCTGCTGAGATTTTCTGTTTTTATTTCAGATTCCAGTAGTACTTTGCTTTTATGTCTGCCATATCCGTTCCAGTCTGCGTCCCTTGGATTTAAGGGAATGAAGATCAGAGCTGTACCAGGGGGAACGGCCAGGGTGAGAGAGAGTCCTTGAACGTGTTCTCAGCCCCGAATCCATGCCCACCTTTCCTGGAACTCCATGTTTAAATCCCTCCAATCCGATGCTGCGCCTGCCACAGTACCAAAACGGCTCTCACCAAAATCACATCCTTTGTGACTGTGGCAAAGGTAAACTATCCCTCCTCATTCTTCTTGACCTATCTGCAGCCTTTGACACAGTTGGCCACTCCATCCTCCTCCAATGCCTCTCCACCATCGTCGAACTGGGTGGAACTGCACTCACCTAGTTCCATTCTTATCTATCTAAGGTAGACAGAAAATCAGCTCAAATGGTTTCGCTTCCCACTCCCACATTGTTATCTCTGGGTTCCCCCAAGGATCTATCCTTGACCTCCTCCTAATTCTCTTCTATATGCTGCCCCTTGGGAACATCATCCGAAAATATAATGTCAGTCTCCCCATGTACGCTGACGACACCCAACTCTACCTCACCATCACATCTCTGGGCCCCTCCACAGTCTCTAAATTGTCAGACTGCTTGTCCAACATCTAGTACTAGATGAGCAGACATTTTCTCCAATTAAATATTGGAAAGACTGAAGCCATTGTCTTGGGTCCCCGCCATAAACTCCATTCTCTAGTCACCGACTCCATCCCTCGCCCTAGCATCTGCCTGAGGCTGAAGCAGACTGGTGTCCTAACTCGCACCAAGTCCTGTTCACTCATCACCCCTTTGCTTGCTGACCTCCATTGGCTACCAGTTAAACAACGCCTTGATTTCAAAATTCTCATTGTTGTTTTCAAATCTCAGCATGGCATTGCCCTCCCTATCCCTGTAATCTCCTTTAGCCCCACAACCTCCCAAGATATCGACGTTCCTCAAATTCTGGCCTCTTCAGCATCCCTGATTATAACCATTGGTAGCCATCCCTTCAGCTGCCTCGGCCCCAATCTCTGGAATTCACATCCTAAACCTTTCCGCCTCTCTATGTCTTTCCTCCTTTAAGACGTTCCTTAAAATCTACCTCTTTGACCAAGCTTTTGGTCATCTGCCCTAATTTCTTCTTGTGTGGCTCAGTGTCAAATTTTGGTCTTACAACACTCCTGTGAAGCACCTTGGATGTTTTACTACGTTAAAGGCACCATATACTTATAAGTTGTTGTTCTTCTTCGATAAATTGCAATTTGTTGCTATTTTATAAATATGATATTTGAGCCATTCAGGTGAAAATATGGTAAATCCTTTTTAACTGACATTTTGAGATGTGACCAACGTACATTATCACAAGACTCTTTTATATTTCAATAGTAAAGATTATTTTATTAAGCATACTACTGAATGTAAATCAAACAATACGTAGTTAACACTGCTATATATAACAAAATTGTACATAAACCATATATAGAACTATAATTGTTTCATATAAACAATTACATTTTATATACATATAAAGTTAAATATGCCAATAATTTGTGAAATAGATTGTTTTCTGATTGAGAAAAATTGTTTATTTTTTTGGAGTGATGATTTCTTTCCCCAATGAAACAAGTCAATAAGAATGAGTGTTACTGTGGAGTACATTTTTTTTCCAGATGACATTTTGTGCAATTTAACTGTGAAATTTCTCCAACTGCAACATATTTGAAACTGTGCTACCGGCACTTCTCCAAGGTTCATTTGTAACATTGGTGATGGAATTGATCAGGCCTGATTCTCAAATGCATCTGGGATCATTTTTGTTCAAATTCAGAATTCAACTGCTTAACAAAGGCTCATTTATGCTGAGGGTTTATTCTGAAAAGTGCTTTTTAACTATAAGTTCCTCTCATAATAATTCATTTAGTGTCCATATGTATTAATAGTGAATAAAGAGAAAGAGAGCTTGAAATAAAAGAACAAAAGGATAATCTCAAAATAATTCTGAATTAGGTGACTGAAATCTTTCTGGGAAAAGTCATGCCAAATAAATATTTTATTTGCGATTCCTGGAGTATTTTTAAGACTAAAGTCATTGGTTAAGAACAAATTAGAGCAGCCCTTTCCATAAATGTATTGCCAAGTGTGGTACTCAGCCATAAGTTCCATCTCTGGCCAGTGATGAGCTAGTTGACCTTATCTGAGGTGACATTTAGGGGTACTACTGTTGGCCTCAGCACTAAGTTAGCAAGAGAATAAAACAAAAACATCGCTATCCAATGATCCTTGATGGAATTACTCATGTATGAACTCTGGTGAGGTTAGAATGTGGCTCGGCCATTATGTTCCTCACGATCAAATAGCCTGGCGACACTCTGTCTTGACTCACACATGAAGAATGGCTGAGGTACAGAAGGTTCAGCATATGTGGAACTGTACCCATGCATGAACTTATACCGTCAGGATAGGAGAGTAGAAAATTCAGTTTTTTTTTTAAAAGAGTGATAATGAATAAGAAATTCCAATCTCCGATAATTCAGTTCGAAAAGGTGATACTTTCTCATTGCATTAGCTCTCCTTTAGCTGCAGTGTCCTTCACTGCATCTGATACTCTTGAAATGGCATAACATTTCTGCCCTGTCAGGTAAAAATGTGAGAATACTGGTATTTACACTGACTGGGGCCAAGCAATGTCAAGAGTAAGGGGGATGCTGACAGGAATGGCGTGAAAGATTCTATCTCAATTTTAAAAATAAAATTCTTAACTCCTGAAGAAACCTAGATTGTTTGACAATGTTTTTACGGAAACTTAAAATGAAGAAGCCTAGGAAGATAAGATTTTTGGATTTTGTTTTAATATATTGCTTATAAGGTCCTGAGAAAGAATGAGTTTGAGCAGGAAACAGTATGATGAGTCTTGATTTCAGCACAGTGAGGATTCAGCTAAGAGGTAGAACATGAAAGACGGCATATTTGGAGCTTACAATGAGCAAGAGAGGAAATTTCAGGAACAATGACTGTAAAACCAATAAATTAGAGGGAGACAAGAAACACTGCAACAGAGATAAATAGATTGAAGGGCAGAGGTGAGAGAAGATTGTAAATCGGGCAACAAGCTTTTTCTTGTAACCAGGAGAGGAGTGAAAGAATGATTTTAGAAGAGTCTCGCCAGGTATGTAAGCAAGATTCAAGTCTTGGATGGATTTGGACCTTATAGAAACTTAACTATTGTTAAGTGGAAAGTAAGTGTTTGTCATAATAGAGGATATCTTGCAGCCTGCTTTAGCAATAAGAAAGAAAAAACTTGCATTAATATAACACCTTTCATGATTTCAAGGACGTCCCAAAGAAGCCAATTATGTCATTTGAAGTCGAGTCACACGGAAGCCAATTGCGCACAGCAAGGTTACACAAACAGCAAGGTGTTAATGACCAGATAATCTGTTTTTTATGTTGGTTGAGGTATAAGTATTGGCCAGGGGACAACAGGGGAAAATTCCCCTGCTCTTCTTCAAATAGTGCCATGGGATTTTTTACACCCATCTGAGAATGTAGATGGGTCTGTCCTCAATTTAATGTCTCGTCTGAAAGATGGTTTGACTGACAGTGCAGCACTCCCGTTAGTACTGCACTGAAGTGTCAACCTAGATTTTGTACTCTCTCAAGTCTCTGGAATGGGACTTGAACCCACAACCTTCTGACTCAAAAGTAATATAAGAAGACTTTCTCATTTTAGGAAGTGTTAAACTGAGTATATGCCTGTCATCAAATGATACTTACAATAGTCTGGATACAGTGGGACATTTTAGCCACTTCAATCCACATAGCCAACAGCTAGTCACTAAGTTTTAAGTTTTTATCTGTTCAGTGCACAACCCCATCTGCTTTGTAAGTTTTTCTCCATTTAATGTAAACCTACTAAACATCTTACTCCCTTTAATATAAAATATAAAATGAAGTTAAATAAAATATTAAAAACTGCTTTACTGTTTTGTTGTTCAAGAATTGCAGCAATTGAGTCATTTAAGAAAAATCTAGTAACTGTTAATGCCTTTTTTTTCTGTCTGTTCCAGTTGATGTTAGTGTGTGTGTGTGTGAGTGTGTGCATCTAAGTCTTGCAGTGTGGCCTCCTCAAGAGAATTCAGTCGCCCCTGGATCAACTATATTTTAACTCTCAGCCTGCCAGCAGCACTCTATACTTTGTGAGCTGGATTTATTTTTTAGATTTTAACTCATGCACTGTCATATAAAAATCCTCCATTATTGTAGTAATTATGCTACTCAAATGTCAGGAGTAGTTTTATTACTCAAATAATATCCTCTCATCCTTGCTATGTTCTATCATTTGTCTTAGATTATATATTTTTAAATATCCTAGTTTTACTGGAGTTTCCCGATTTTATCTCCTGCCTCTTCTGACACACAATCCATGTTCAGAGCTAGGTCTATCTCAGATAAATCCATGACTCATTGGCTGATAATGGCTTCAAAGACCCTTTTCTCAATCAATGAAAAAAGTTGTTAGTAAAGTTTGACTTGAATGCATAATTTGAGTGACAGGTCAAACTTTTCATATAGTTTACAGACCACTCTGGACAATGGATCTACAGGTGGGTTGGAGAGTAGATAAGAGAATGATAAAATGACTTCTCATTGGTTGTTCTCAGATGATTAAATGCTTAGTGCTGAAGGTAGTGGTGTTACTTAGGCTGGTAATGGGAACAATAGAGCTAGCATCATAGAGATGTAGTCATTAGTTACACTAATTATACTGCACCAGCTAATGTACTATCACTAGGCAATGTGACTGAGGATTTATGCTTATACAATCTGCTTGCATCACCATTGAGCAGAAGACACAACCCCATACATAGATATTAAAATACATGCACAAATTACTAATTGCCAGCCTCTGACTGCCAGCAAGATTTCCAATAATCAAATCATTACAAATTAAATATTGCTATAGGTAGGCAGTTGAAGTTTTCTTTTTAACTTTAGTAAGTAAAGTTTGAAAAGCAGGCTGCAAAGCTCTGGTAGTGTGGGAGCCCCTCTTCCTGGTGGTCTCACTATGAAACTTCCCATTTCTGCAAAATCATTGCATTATACTGCACATGTAGTATTGATGTGATGCAAAACATGGTGCTCCAATGACACCAAATGTGCAGTATAAGTGGAGTATAACACAAGATGCTGCTGAGGAACTGACAGCATAAGGTAGTTAACTTGGTATCGGTAGAGATACAACTCTTATAAATTATAACTTTAAGCCAAGTGCCCCCTTTGATAAAGGAGCACAATGACTAAAACCCTCAAATTAACAAATAAACTTAAAGGGTACTTTAAATTCTGAAATTCTGTTCCCTGTTGCAATGATGCCCTCCAATCCCTCCGGTGCCCACCTCTTGCGGAAGGCCGCGAGCGTACCGGTGGACACCACATGCTCCATCTCCAGGGACACCCTGGTGCGAACGTAGCCACAGAAGAGAGGCAAGCAATTGGGCTGAACGACCCCCTCAACCGCCCACTGCCTGGACCTGTTAATGGCTACCTTGGCCAGGCCCAGGAGCAGTCCCGCGAGGAGGACCTACGACCTGCTCGCTCCGCTCCCCCCCCTCCCTCCACCCCTGCACCAGTTGCCCAAAGATCAGTAGAGGTACAGTAATTAACACAGGTTGTTAGCTGAGAGGAATTAAGGAACACCTGAGAGTGCAAGAGAACTGGATTAAAATCAATAGAGGAATAGTCAGTAACACAGGTGGAATGAGGTACTGAGTTTGACAGCATGAGGAAGCTATAAACACAGGATGTCAGCTGAGAGGAGTTACTGATGCAGACATCATGAAGAAGAGGCTTATTATCAGTAGAAATGTAGTCTTTATCAGAATGCTAATTGGAAGGAATGACTGAGACAGACATTGTAAAGGAACTGAACTAACACAGTTGGAGCTGAGCCTAACATTGTAGACCTGGTTTATTATCAGTTATATTACAATCATTGCCACTAGCTATTTCAGCTATGAGTTAAGTTGAATATTGTTACTTTTGTTCAGCCCAAAAAGTAAGCATCAAGAAGTTATTTGACTTTAGTGGTATCTCAGCCAAACCCATATTAATGCCATGCGACGTATACACCCATTCAGCCAGAATTACTGAATAGCAATCAGGAGTGGAAATCCTGGCTGGTTTTTCTTCTCCCTACCTAAGGACTCAGGCTGTCACCCAACCGAGTCAATGGAATACAGACCAAGGGGCCAACCAGGGACTTTCCTGATTAGTAGCAATGCACTCAGCCATGGGGCAGTTGATTTCCAAAAGTAGTATGAATGCTGGGATTACCTTCTGAACATTACCAATTGTTCTGAATGTGTCATGTAACATGTTTTAAATTAAAATGTAAAGAAAGCAGTGCTGCCAGAGGTGCGGTTGACACTTTCTCATATAATTATTTTCTCAGACAGTGATTCCTTACTCTCTCCATTGAGGTCACTGAAACTATGGGCAATAAAGGTATAATTTTTACACCTAGTGTCTCCCTTCGTCATGTATTTGATTACTAATATTTGGTTAGGAAGCACACAAGGGTTTTATATAAGTAATTCTGATGAAAGGTCACAGATCTGCAATGTTAACTCTGTTTCTCTCTCCACAGATGCTGCCTGATTCGCTGCGTATTTCCAGCAGTTTGTTTTTATTTCAGATTTCCAGCATCAACAGTATTTTGCTTTTATACAAGCACTTTATTTCAAATATAATTTAACACCTCAGTTGAACAAAACATTCTAATTGGGTATAGGGAAAATATGTTGAATATAAAGGAAAATAAAAGGACCTCTTTAATCGATGGTCAAAAGACAAGAATCTCAAGACCATTTTATTAATAGCAATTAAACATATAGGAAAAAATCAATTAACAAATGGTTGCATTTTAAATGTGAACAGGATATCAGGGACACTTTTTTAAATGTATCTGTACTAAGCAGTAGGATCTTATTCCAAGAAAAAGAAAAGTCTAATTAGAATTGGATCTAAACTGGAATGAAAGTTGTCTTTTAATTTATGTTTTCAAAAGAGATTCCACAGAAAATGGTAGCAGCTGTTTAGTTATTTTTACTTGACTGCGAGAACAATGTTCCTGTGTTTTCTTTGTAAATTGTCTTAAAGTTTCTCTTGCGATGAAGCTGTCTGGAGTAGATTTACTCCTCGGCTCAGGAGCTACGTGTGAATCTGGGGGTAAGTAATTTCTGAATGAAATAAGCGCTTCAGACAGACCTGTGTGTTGTGCAGATTGTTTCTGAGAGGGACAGAGAGCTGTACTTTCATAAACTGAATCAAAGCCTTTTGTAACTTTTGCCTGGGTGCAGTAATCTCTGTGACTAGAACACAGTTCCTTTGAGGTTAGCTTTCCATATGCAAAAATTTTCTGCGTAGAATCCAACCGATCGGAAAAGCTGCTATCATTGTGTGCACTGTGTGGATAGAGTGAATGGTTGACTGCAGTAGACTTTTGCCCCCATATTGAAGTATAACTTGATGCTTGTTCAGAAATACAGCCTGTCATGTTTGTCGAACAAGAACCCCTGGTCTGTTCAATGTTTCCTTGGTAACACTGAGATCCAAACTCCCAGAGGGCAGGGTTGGTGTGCACAAGAGGAATGTAAAAATTCAGTAACTCTCTAGATGCTGAAGGGTTAAATTGTGATGGGTCGCAGAACTGGTTGTAGCTGAGTCTAAGAAGGTTGTACTCAGGGATAGTTTCCACACTGGGTCTCATGAATGCTTGAACTGCAGTAAGTTCCTGTAGCTCTCTCTCTCTGTACTCTCTCTCCAGCATCACACTCTCCAGCTCCTTGTCTGCAAATGCTCTCCTTTTCCTCATTCTGTCACTCAGAGGTGGTAGAAAGAAACGGTTTGGACAGGAAAAACTGTCATCCTGCGGGGGCCGGTAACCTGCAGAGAAAACACAACTGTATATACGGTGTGGAAATATTCTCCAATAACAGCATAAAAACTCCCCTTCTATATAATATAGAATATCTAGTAATAAATCCCAAAACTATATCCATAAAATATTAGAAAAATGATCTAATAGAAAATATATAAAAAATATTATCTCCATAAGTATAGCACCATTTGATCACAATTTCCGCTGACTTGTATTCTACTGTTTTGGCTATATGATTACTGCTCTGCATGGCTGGACATGGAGTCCATTAAGAGTTCTAGCTCATTCTGCAGTTTCTGGGCTGCCTCTTTCAAGTCCATTGTCCTTTCTGGTTTAGTATAAATCTTCAAATGTAACCAATTTGCACTAAATTTCAGAATCCAAGTCATTGAAACCATAATGATCCCAACAGTGAGCCCTGGGGCACCCATTCTTTCCACCCTGACAATACCCCTCTAACCAGCATCCATTGTTTTCTAATCTTCAACCAATTTCTTATCTATACCCAAGTTTTGCTCTGAATTTCCACTGTTTTGAGCTCTATTAATCTTTCGTATGGAATTTTCTGAAATGCTCTTTGTAAATCTAAGTACACATTGTAGTGTGCAGTCAACTTGAGTTGTCACTTCATTAAAGAAATTAAGGTGGTCGATCAGGCAACAAATTTTATGTTTAAAGCTGTGTTGACTACTGTTTACTATGTGGATGTGGTATAGATAAATCCTAATAATCAATTCCATTATTTTACATGGAATGGAAGTAAGACTAATGGATTTTTGAATATGGGTACCATATTAGTAGGTTTCTAATCTACTGCCACCTTCCCAGTGTCCACTGACTCCCTGATAATGATTACCAGTGCTGCATAAATCTCCTTGTTAGTCTCTCTCAATACTCCTGAGATAAATAAAATCTATTCCTGGGGATATATTTGCTTTGAGCCCTTTCAGTATATAAATTATTTCAGTGGAGATTGGTAGTCCATTCTAGGCAGAGATTTCACTTAGGATTGCTTAACTTTTGAAGGACAGTGGTTAACTTTAGAAAACAGAAAAGGATTCCATCCCTCTTCCTAGCATCTGTCGGAGCCTGAATCAGACCACATATCTGCGCCATAACGAAAACCGCCTATTTTCATCTCCGTAACATTGCCCGACTCCGCCCCTGCCTCAGCTGATCTGCTGCTGAAACCTTCACCCATGCCTTTGTTAACTCTAGACTTGACTAGGCCAACGCACTCCTGGCTGGCTTCGCACGTTCTACCCTACGTAAACATGAGATCATCCAAAACTCCGCTGCCCATGCCCTAACTCGCACCAAGTCTCATTCACCCATCACCTGTGTTCGCTGATCTACACCGGCTCCTGATTAAGCAACGCCTCAATTTTAAAATTCTCATCTTTGTGGGGTTTTCAAATCCACCCTGTAGAGAGTATAACCTCCCTATCGCTGTAATCTCCTCCAGCCCCACAACCACCGCCGCACCCCGCCCCAACCCCAAGATATCTGCGCTCCTCTAATTCTGGCCTCATGAGCATCCCTGATTTTAATTGCTCAACCAATAGTGGTCATACCTTCACCTGCCAAGACCTCAAGCTCTGGAATTCCCTCCCTAAAACTCTCGTCTCTACATCTGTTTCCTCCTTAAAGACCCTCCTTAAAAGTTACCCCTTGGACCAAGCTTTTGGTCATCTGCCCTAATTTCTCCGTATGTGGCTCAGTGTCAAATTTTGTTTTATAATGCTCCAGTGAAGCCTTTGGGACGCTATATAAATACAAGTTGTTGTTTGCATTGACCCTAATGTTATGCTAAACATCCGTAAGACAAAGGTCCGCCACCAGCCTGTCCTCGCCACACAGCACTGCCCCCCAATCATCAAGATCCACGGCGCGACCCTGGACAACACAGACCATTTCCCATACCTTGGGAGCCTCTTATCAACAAGAGCAGGCATTGATGACGAGATTCAACACTGCCTCCAGTGCGCCAGTGCAACCTTCGGCCGCTTGAGGAAAAGAGTGTTTGAAGACCAGGCCCTCAAAACTGCCACCAAGCTCATGGTCTACAGGGCTGTAGTAATACCCACCCTCCTCTATGGCTCAGAGACATGGACCATGTACAGTAGATAGCTCAAGTCGCTGGAGAAATACCACCAGCGATGTCTCCACAAGATCCTACAAATCCCCTGGAAGGACAGATGCACAAACATTAGCGTCCTCGTGCGGGCCAACATCCCCAGCATTGAAGCACTGACCACACTTGATCAGCTCTGCTGGGCAGGCCACATTGTTCGCATGCCTGACACTAGACTCCCAAAGCAAGCGTTCTACTCGGAACTCGTTTACGACAAACAAGCCAAAGGTGGGCAGAGGAAACGTTACAAGGACACCCTCAGAGCCTCCCTAATAAAGTACAACATCCCCACTGACAACTGGGAGCCCCTGGCCAAAGACCGCCCTAAGTGGAGGAAGTGCATCCGGGAGGGCGCTGAGCACCTCAAGTCTCATCGCCGAGAGCATGCAGAAATCAAGCGCAGGCAGCGGAAGGAGCATGCAGCAAACCAGTCCCACCCACCCTTTCCCTCAACAGCTATCTGTCCCACCTGTAACAGAGACTGTGGTTCTTGTATTGGACTGTTCAGCCACCTAAGAACTCATTTTAAGAGTGGAAGCAAGTCTTCCCCGAGGGAGTGCCTATGATGATGATGAATGTTGCAGTAAAAAAAAACTCTTAGACCACAGTAATGTTGTCAATGAAATCTGCTAATTTTGAACGGTCATATAGCCTGACTTTTCCTTTCAATTATGTAAAAAACAAAGAAGTAAAACATGGTGGTTGCACGCACATGCAGAGCTTTCATTAGTTTGGCAGTGTGCGAGATGCAACAAGGTGGAGCTTGCAGTGTAACTCGGGTCTTCTGGCTGCATATCGCCCTCTACCGAAACCTATTTGAGTCTGGTATCTGGAGTAAAATGGGATCCTAACTCCAGCAAACAACAATGTGCTCCTTTAATGTAAGAAAACATCCCAAGGTAAGGAAAAAATAGTCTCTGACACATGTTAATACACATTCCAACAGTCGCATAAATACACTCAGGCACACAAATATATGCTGGTACTTCGAGATTTAAGCTGCTGTTATACTTTTCTTTTGGTTCGGAAGCCAGGTGTCAGAGCCAGTTCCTGCCAGTTATGTTGTTAAATCCCTCTTCCATAGCTTTGTAGGAAGACCTGCATTTACATAATGCTTTTCACGACCACCGGACGTCCAAACGCGCTTTACAAAATTAGGTACTTTTTGAAGTGTAGTCACTGTTGTAATATAGGAAATAAGACTAGTATGTCTCAGTAAAACTGCCGAAAACAAATTCAAGAGCATCACCATGGGGAGCTGGCTCACAGACCTGGGGCTCCTGAAATCCGAACCAAAACAGTATAAACCTCATAGAAACAGCCTCACGCACAAAGGTACACTCACTCACGCACAGAGACCAACATGTAGACGCACAGATAACTAGATACACAAAAGTACATAAAGACTCGCACACAAAAAACAGATGTAATTCAGATAAATGGAAACGTCTGCCTTATAAACACGGATAAAATCTAGCACCACTGGCCTAACTGCCGCGGGACTGGCCTCTACAGAGACATGTGACACCGCAAATCTGCAAAATGTAATACGATTTGCACACAAAATAACCGTAAATTGGTAACTATTAAGAAACGGTTGGAAAAGCAGTAAAAAAAAAACACGCCAATTTAGCGACCAGTATGTATGAGAAAGTTTCTGTACAAGAAAGCTGTTGGAAAGTCAGGATCCCGGAGAGTGATGTATGTTGGGTTAAACTGAGGGCTCCTATAAAATTCATGGGCGTGCGAGGAATAATATAATTTTCGGCCGTGGAACACTATACAAATTCTATGTAATATATATATATAAAAAAAAACAATTGTTCCCTGAGCAAAATGAAGTCACTTCAGACCCATTGGTGTTATGTTTAGCCGAAATACCAGTCTGAGCTTGAAGCAGAATGCGCTGTGTCCCGGCAGCCCGCTGTATCACACAGATGCGTCCCACAATGGATTCCCATTTACTATAAACCGGAATAGAGAAAGAGAACTGTAACAAAAACATGCGAAGAACTGAGAAAGAGTTAGGCCAAATCGGTCTAATCTTATTCATTTATTCTTAAGTGCTGATTGTATAGTAAATCTGTGATGTAAGTGTTGTTTTATATAATGATTTTATATCGTGTTTCTGATGCTTTAATCTCGATCACCATTTACATATTTCTGTATTTCACTTAAATTAGTAATTGACTGAAATAATGCAGTTTTAATTGAAATGCGGAAAGTCCTACATTGCTATATTGTTCTTGAAGAAAGATATTAACTCAGGCCATTCCTTTTATTGTTGAGAACCGTCGATGAAGGGTCGAGACCGGAGTACAATATTGAGAGAATAGGGCAAAATTAAAATAAATGGTGAGTTAATGGTTAGGCGAAAGAGGCCAAGGTTGTGTAACGATTGTGTGGATGCCAATCGGTTTTTAATTGGATAATTCCATCGCAATATATAGGTACATATATATTAAACATGAAAACAATGAGATTAAAGGAAAGAGATAGAATAAGTCCAGGTGAATGTGCTTTGGTGGTTGCCAGTTGGACAGTTAACCCCTTGCTGTGTGTATGAGTCTAATAATGTTACCTTCCAGGATGCTTTTAGCCAGGAGACTGGGAGTCCGAGGGTAACGCTGGTAAGATGCTCTGCGGACTGAGGCTGTGGGTTCCTTGCCACTCACACCTTTCTTCACCTTTTGAGACCAGGAATTACTTAATTAATCCCTCCTGTAAATCATCTTATAAAACTCTAATGTTATACAAAACAGTCCATGCACCACCGTCGGAAAATCACCACGCCCTAAGTATCTATCTGGCCGCTCTGGAACAAACCTTGTACTGTGAAATGAACCAAAGGTTTTCTATTAATTTGCTAAAAGTCTGGTTAATCGTCTATAGTGGTCTTTTACTGAATATTCGTCTATGTGAATCCTTCATGATTTGATTAAAGCGGATTTAAATTGTTCCCACTGTAAAGGAAACTGGCAGTTTAAAGGTTTGTTTTCCACAATACTTTGTACACATTTAAATTTGCCCGCGCTTTAAATCGAGGTGGATTTATAGTTTATTTTTCAAAAATCGGCACCTATACTGTTTCTGGAGCTAAATATAATTCGATTTGTTGTGAGTGGAGTGAGGTACTTGTGCTAGAAGTTTACATTAGCTAAAATGAAAGAGTATTTATTTCATTTATTATCACCAAAGTACAAAACATTTTAAAGGTATTAAACCGTCGACTTCATCGTATTTCCTGAAGTAGTTCGCATTAATTATATAGAAATAACCATAAAAATGTAATTGTGAATATTAGGAAAGGATTTATTCTGTTGACACTACCTACATAACGCCACGTGTACAACAGGGTGAATAAAACACACAGGTGTAATTTGTAAAGCTAACCCGCTTATTACAGAGCTGGCTTCAGAACAAAAATATTATTAAATTGGTGCAGTAACGTGAATTTTAAACCCTATCTCTGTTGCTCACAGTATGCCAGTGTTTAAACTGTCCTTGTGCATTTAATAACATGTTTCCCATGATGAGATCTAAAGATCAAGTGTTCAGCAAAATTGAGTTTGTTCTCAGAGATCAGCTGTTTTGCTAGACTTGCTCACAACCTGGCCCGACTCCATTAAACCCATTTCAAAATTGTTAACATCACCTGTAAATTTATGGTAAATGACTATTTAAAAAGTCGAATTATCAGCTTGCTGACAATTGAACGTTACCGTTTATCTTTATATGTTACTTGACTGGCTATTTTAGGATACAATTCGCATTTGAAAAAAATCCTAAATATATAATTAATCATGGGTGAGAAAGTCCAACAGAAATACTGATTAATATTGCTGATGGCTGAATACTCTTCGACCCCTGAATTCAAATGTGAAAGTAGTTTTAGAGGAAATACCGCACTCCGGAATGTTTTCACTGAGTCTCACCTCGGTGGCTTGCTGCCTCCTCAGAGCTACCTGGGCTGCCATCACCCTTTGCCTCTCTACAACCAGCAGGCAGTTGGTGCACTGACAGTCTCTCCAACGACAGAACCTCTTGTGCCCTTTCAGACAGGAGACAACACCGTGGTTCCTGCAGCGAGCGCACTTGGGGCTCCTGGCCAGCCTCCGCTGCTCCGGGGCCGGCGTCTTTGCCTTCTTGTCCCCATTAATCATTCTCTCCTCTTCCTCCTCCCCTTTTTCCTCTTCATCTACACACCCCAGACCATCGTCTTGGGAAA
The DNA here is from genome assembly GCF_044704955.1 of Pristiophorus japonicus. NCBI lineage: Eukaryota > Metazoa > Chordata > Chondrichthyes > Pristiophoridae > Pristiophorus > Pristiophorus japonicus. Next base: position 102,759,192 of record NC_091984.1, on the reverse strand, counting down.
GGCAGTTCTCTAAACTTTCCACATCGATTTCCTCCTCGTACATCCCATTTGATTGCTCGAACGGCGAGTCCGCCTCAGAAGATTGAGCAGACATCTGGAGCACGCCGGCTGCTGACGCTGGAAAGAATGTCGACACTTTCGCGAAGTATTAGAACTGTTGGTTTTCGTGGTTGTCAGTGCTGTGCTGTACTTGGCCTCAGATGGTAGCTGGACGTTGAGTGAAAGGGAGAGTCTACTTCTAACTCAGACCTCGCTGAGAGTTCCTCTCCTCCACCTCTTATTCCTGGGGGAAAGCGGCGCAACACTATACACTGAGCGACCTCCCTGCCCCACGTATACCTGCCTCCCCAGGCTTATCTCTTACGTCTATCGCTGCATTTAACGAACCTTGCTTGCATTTACCACCCTGTGTAACTTAACCACTCGCAACGTCACCAAGAACCTTGACCTGAGCAGACTTAACTCCTAGGGTGCTGGAGTTCATTTTGCACCTTAAAACAATCCGATTGTTATACAAAGCCTACATATTAGAAGCTACGAGTTTCCCAAGTGAATTCTTAGAATCATCTTCGAGCCATTCGGCTCTGCTCTGTTTCCCATCTTTGAAAAAATTGGAGCATAAAAATACCAAAACATTGCTACGGTACTTTCTGAAATTAAATGTACATAGCTTACGTAGTGTGGTTTCACAGTGGTTAACTAAGATGCATGTTTCATTTTAAATGAGCTATGTAATTGTGTGATGAATTAAATCATGCCCTGATATTAGAACGCTTGTATCTCCGAAAAGATTGGGATTCGGAAGCTACGAAGAGATCCAAATCACAGGATGAGACATTCAACCGTAACTAACTCTCACAGGCTTCACTTTGACACGGGAAAGCTTCACTGAAATTGTTTAATCATGTTTATCTCCTTTTAACTATTCACTTAGCTGGTGTCCCTTCACTTTGCTGCTCGCGTGGCATGAAATAAATCCTGCTCAGTGAATTTAATTTTAATTAAATTGGACAAGTCCTGAAAAATGTAAAACCAAAATATCGCAGTCTGGGTCGCTGTAAATAAACTCTTCGCTAACCACTGTAGCAGTTAGCAGTGGTTTAAAAATAACAACAGCACTGTTCGGGCTGATAGGATTCCTGAATATTACTACACTCAGTGCTGGCTCACTCATTCCACCACAATTCTTCTTCCTCTCGCTCGCTACACACACATATACTGAATTGGTAAATTTACCATTGTCATGACTTAATAAGACGGGACCCTATCTTTAATTATTGTGCCTTTTTTTTAAAAGGTTTGATAAATACCATGCAGATTGTGCTTAATTTTATTTTTGTCCGTTTTAAATTTGCCCCATATAAGCTACGAAAGAAAAACTGTTTACACAATATTCATGTATAGGGGATTATCGTGTAATCGACAGCCCTTTAATTCTCTTGATATAAACGCGCGCATACCAAAACATTCCTACACATAGATATGCACGCACACACATACGCAAACACTCGTATACACACTCAGGCACACACACACAAGCAAACTAATACAGATATACAAATATACACAGACAAACACACGTGCACGCACAGACATTCACAAATACAGATACATACACTGGAACATGGATACACACATAGACGAACATCCTCACATGGCTATACAGGCACTCGTACAGATGCACACGCTGCCAGTTAACCTCTCTAACACTGAAAATTAACTATTACAAGTAAAAGCGCTTTCCATGAACTTAAGATGTCCCAAAGTGCTTTACAGCCAATGTAGTACTTTTAAAGTGTAGTCATTGTTTTAATGTAGGAATGTTGCAGCCAAAAATGTGCACAGCAACTACCACAAACAACAATGTGATAATGATCAGATGCGATGTTGGGTGAGGGGTAGATACTGGCCAGGACACAAAATAGTGCCATGGGATATTTTACATCCATATGAGAGGGCAGTGGTTTAATGTCTCATATGAAAGACGGCTACCAGTGCAGCATTCCCTCAGTACTGCACTGGAGTGCCAGCCTTGATTTTGTGTTCAAGTCTCCAGAGTGGCATTTGATCTCCAACCTTCCGACTCAGAGGCAAGACTGCTACCCACTGAGCCATGGCTGTCACAAGTTCGGAATTCTCATTCCTTCGGGTATTAATTGTTGTTTGAGATTATAAAAATGTAAAGTTTAAGAAAAAAATCATGTGTCTTTTTTCCCTCCTTCTTAATGCAATCTTTCTTTCCCTCCCTTTATTTCTCTTTCTGTACCTGATTTGGCATTGAATTCACACTTCTTTCTCAGTCTCTAATTTACACTTCTTTCTCAGTCCTTGCAGTGTTAATTTCACAATCCAGGCAAGTACCGGGCAATGAACATTTCCAACAAAGGGAGGGCCTATACCCCATTCCTCCCCCATGACATTCAATGGCTTACCATCATCAAATCCTCCACCATCAATACCCTGGTCACCAATGAACAGAAACTGAACTGGACCAGTCACATAATTACTGTGGCTATAAGAGCAGGTCAAAAGCTGGGTATTCTGTGGTGAGAGACTCATCTCCTGACTCCCCAAAGCCTTTCCACCACCTACAAAGCACAAGTCAGAAGTGTGCAGCTCCAACAACATTCAAGAAGCTCGACACCATCCAGGCCAAAGCAGTCTACTTCATCAACACCCCATTCACCACCTTAAATATTTGCTTTGTCCACCACCAGTGCAATGTGGCTGCAGTGTGTACCATCTACAGGATGCATGGCAACAACTTATCAAGTCTTTGACAGCACCTCCCAAACCTGCGACTTCTACCATCTAGAAGGATAAGAGCAGCAGGTGCATGGGAACACCACCACTACCAAGTTTCCCTCCAAGTCACACACCATCCTGTTCCTTCATCGTCGCTGGGTCAAAATCCTGGAACTCCCTACCTAACAGCAGTAGGAGTTCCTTCACATGAACTGCACTGGTTCAAGAAGATGGCTCACCACCACTTTCTCAGGGGCAACTAGGGATACGCAATAAATGCAGGACTTAGCAACGATGCCCACATCCTGTGAATGAATAAATCTTTAAAAATCATTCCATCTGATTGGATAAGAAGATACACAGTTGCTTGTCCTGTTCACTCAGGTCCTAGATACCTGGTTTTCCTCACTGCAATGTTATCACCTGGCATTTTCGGCAACTTGCCATCCAAAAATTTAAAATCCTACACGTGCAAGGGCAAATCTAATAGACACCGTTAGATTCACTCCCACAGCAAATTATGGCCCAATCACACTATTACTACAACAACTTACATTTATATAGTGCCTTTAATGTAGTAAAATGTTCCAAGGCACTTAGATATATACATACACACACACATTCGTTTGTGCAGTATATATACTGACACACAAATGTAGGAAAACACACTCACAGTCAGTATACACACACTCTTGCGCACACATTTACTCATATCCACACAGATAGACACCTTGGTACACACAGGTATACACGCGTAAACAAACACATTCATACATAACTGGATTATTTGTATTCATTCAGCATGTGCTGGTACATACAGTGTCATTTCCTGCATGTTCAAGTAACTACTTATAACCTTTCAGTTGTGACTTCACTGGATATTATGGATGTATTATTTATGTGTGTTTTGGCGTGAGACTGTACCAAAGTGCATGTGCATATGAGTGTATGTATGAGTGTATAGAGTGTGTGTATATGTACCTAGACAAACACATTCACAGTCATATACTCACAAGCATACTCATACATACAGGTACACACATACATTCTCATACGTATACACACCTAGACACAGACACCCATATTTATATATACACTTGATCATATACACACATATTTATATGCACACATTCATACAAATATGCAATCATACACACATGCATTGATACATTCTTACACATATACACACAATCGTGTAGATGCAAATTGACAACTTGCATTTATATAGTGCCTTTAGTGTACTAAAAACATCCCAAGATGCTTCATCCTTATCAAACAACATTTGACACTGAGCCACATAGATATTAGAACAGGTGACCAAAAACTTGGTCAAAGAGGTAGCTTTCAATGAGCTACTTAAAGGAGGGAGAGGAAGAGAGGCGGAGAGGTTTAGGGAGGGAATTCTAGAGCGTAGCGCCTAGGCATCTGAAGGCACGGCTGCCAATAGTGGAGTGCTGAAAATCGGGGATGCACAAAAGGCCAGAATTGGAGGCTTGCAGAGATCTTGGAGAGTTATGGAGAAGTTACAGAGATAGGCCGGGTGAGGTCATGGAGGGATTTGAAAACAAGGATAAGAAGTCTTAAATGCAGGCATTGTCAGACCTGTAGCCAATGTAGGTCAGCAAGCCAGTTAGGATACTGAGTTTTGGATGAGCTCAAGTTCACGGAGGGTGGGATGTGGGAGGCCCGGCAGGAGAATATTGGAATAGTATACTCATAATCAAACATACACGGATATATAAACATATTCATATACACGCACACGCATGCACTCATAAATGCACGTGCGCATTGATACAATTTCGTGCCAACACACACCACCACTGTATCCGGGAAAGTCACGACTGCAGGGTTTTCGGTAGTTATTTGAACATGTGGAAAATGATGCGAACTGTACCAGAACACGCTACAACCCAGAGGGAGTTGATGTGGAATATTAATCTTAATAAATATCCTTAGAATAGGAGCTGGTCCGATGCAAGATGGACGGCCGAAATTGTCCACGCTCGGTACCGTGAACTGTCGGCTTTACATTCATTTACAGGCTCGAGGTTTTGCACAATTCCACTGATTTGTGGAGCAAGATCTGTATGAAATTGGTTCGAGTTTTGTGAAAATCTTGTGTTTTACAGTTAAAAATATGATTGGGATATGAGTCTAATCTAAATTCGGAGGTTGCATGGAATCCGTGAGCACATGGAGGCCATTCGGCCCATCGTGCTTGTGCAGGCTCTGACAGAGCTACCCTTAGTCCCACCTCACTACACTTCTTGCATATCGGAACTGAACAAGTGGCAGTTTTTACCATGCTGTGTTCTCACTCCTCTGACAGCTGCGATGTGTTTATCTGAAAGCAACATTTCAAAAACCTGATCTGAAGTATCTACCCAGAATACAATCTGTAAATAATCCGTGGTGTGTGTTCCTGCTTTTATTTGTTAAACTAAATACAAACGGGGAATATTTCAGGTGCAGCGGGAACTTATCTCTACAGTACAAGACAGTGGTTCAGAGCTAAATTCAGCGATAGAAAAGCGTCGGGGATGTTCGCGGTTCCGATGTCTGGGACAGTTATCCGGGGGAGGGAGATGATAAACCCCTTCACAAGCGCAGAATTTATGATAACTTTGTAAAATCAATTTTTCTTTAGATTATCTGAGTCTAAGGTTCAAATTGAGAAAAGTGGGGTCATTCTGATCCCCCTAGTAGTAAGGACTTCATCTAACTCCTTTTTGAATATATTTAGTGAATTTAGGTAATGGGTTCACACTGTCTGTATGTTTAAATTGGTTAGGTGTTAATTAATTAATCGAACTAATAGGTGTTAATTAGTTAATTAAAATCAAAACGGCTTCCACAAAACAGTGGATCAGATCGAGAAATGGCATGGCGCCACCTGCTGTGAGAATGAAACTGCTTGTTGCTTGAAAGGGAATATTTGTCAGGCAAAAAACATGCTTTGAAATTGAATTTGTATGTTACATATGAGATTTGTTCATATTGTGGCAAAACATATGTTTCTGCATGTATGTTGACGGAATCTACTTTTAAAAATAATAAACCCCCGAAATATAAATAAACAAATTTGAAGAATTATATTTTACGTTTATGCCTGCAGGGAACTGTTCAGCTATTTTAACGGGTCCCAGCTCCCTCTACCATACAAAAGCAAAATACAGCGGATGCTGGAATCTGAAATAAAAACAGAGAATGCTGGAAATCTCAGCGGCTCAGGCAGCATCTGTGGAGAGAAAAACAGAGTTAACGTTTCGGGTCCATGACCCTCCGTCAGAACTGCCGAATGTTCGAAAAGAGCACATTCTTAAGCACTGAAAGGGGGAGGGAAAGAAAGAACAAAGGGGACGGTCTGTGATTGGATGGAAGGCAGCAGAGATCAGAGAGACAAAAGAGATGATAGCCGAATTGAAATGGTAATGACAGAAGTCAGAAAAAGGTTAATCTGGATAAGGTGCGAATGGCATCGTAATGACCAGCTACCATTATAGACAAAAATAAAAAAAAAGGAGAAGAAAAAAAACATAAGATGTGGTGGGGGGTGGGGGGGGGGGAGGGAAAGGGAGCCAAAGATGGTCAGAGGTTACGCTCTGAAATTGTTGAACTCGATGTTGAGTCCAGAAGGCTGTAAAGTGCCTAAACAAAAGATGAGGTGCTGTTCCTCGAGCTTGCATTGAGCTTCACTGGAACAGTGGAGAAGTCCGAGGATGGAGATATCAGAGTGGGAGTGGAGTGGAGAATTAAAGTGACTTTTTTTTTCAAAAATATACTTTATTCATATAAAATTTTCACAATACACTGGAAAATAGCTCACTACCTTGCGGTCAGCAATTCTATACAATTCGTTTGGATGTTGACAGCAGTTCCATACAATGCACTCACGTTCATTTCATTTCAAGGTACAGTTTAGTACAATCCGTAAATCACGTTACATGTAGTACTGTGCAAATGAGGGTATTACATGGAGCAGAAGAAAACAGGTTTCCATTAGATTCCAGGATACATTTCAATACCGATCACGAAACATGTTACATGTAGCACTATGCAGATGAATGCAGTACACGGACCGGATGGGAATACATTTACATTTCTTTACAAGTTACTAAACAGTGCAGAGATTTTCATTATACATGGCACAACACAGGTGTTTTTCAGTACATGGTGCTCTATGTATACAATCAGATTAACAAGTACAGCCCGAAGGGGGTCTAATTCCCTCCCCTGGGTTTATCGTGGCAGAAGGGCCTTAAACTGTGGCTCTTCCCCATCGTGCCTTTGCGGCGACTGCACCAATCTTTAGTGCGTCCCTCAGCACGTACTCCTGGACCTTGGATTGCGCCAGTCTGCAACACTCGGCCGTGGATATCTCCTTGCTCTGGTAGACCAGCAAGTTTCGGGAAGACCAAAGTGCGTCTTTCACCGAGTTGATGGCTCTCCAGCAGCAGATGATGTCTGTCTCAGTGTGCATCCCTGGGAACAGTCCGCAGAGCACAGAGTCCTGTGTTACAGAGCTGCTTGGGATGAACCTCGACAGCATCCACTGCATCTCCTTCCAGACCTGCCTTGCAAAGGGGCAGTCCCAAAGGAGATGGATGACAGTCTCGTCTGCAACACAGCCTATTCTGGGGCAGAGTGCCGTGTCTCTGAAACCCCGGCTGTGCATGATGGATCTGATGGGTAGGGCCCTTCTCACCGCCAAACAAGCTACGTCTTGATGCTTGTGTGAAAGCTCTGGCGATGAGACATTCTGCCAAACGAGTTCGACAGTCTGCTTGGGGAAAGTGACAGGCGACCGGAAGCTCAGGGTCACACTTACGGACTGAACGGAGGTGTTCAGCAAAGCGGTCACCCAATCTATGCTTGGTCTCCCCAAAGTAGAGGAGACCACATTGTGAGCAGTGAATACAGTTGAAAGAAGTACAAATAAATTGCTGTTTCACCTGGAAGAAGTATTTGGGGCCCTTTTACCTCATCAAAACCTTTCACTTTAATCACATCTTCCCAAATGATTTGCCCAGCTCTTGGTTGGTGCTCCACTCTTCCCCTCTTTGTGAAGTACCTTGGGATATTTTGCTACATTGAGGATGCTGTATAAATGCAAGTTGTTGTTGAGCAATACCAAGTTCAGATATACAGCATATTTAAATTATACAAGCCATGAATAACTTGATGGAAGGAATGTTTGTGTTGCTGAACAGATTAGAAAAGGTAAGAAGTAAAAAGATTTTAGTCATTCTCAGTCAGTATTATGAATATTCTTTGTGAGTCTGTCTCACCATCTGTTTCTCCTGAACTGTTAATTTTGCTCATTCTCACCATTATGTTGTATCTCCGCGATCTTTATTGTTTGCTCTTTGACTGTTACTTACCTCTAATCACAACAATGACGTTCCCCTGGTCTACCTGCGTGAGCTTGAATACTGTGTTGGCAGACTATTCGACGATGAAGGACATCGCAGTTCAACCCAATCTTGTTGTAACCTGATATCTGCACAAACACACACACATTTCCAGCATGGGTTACTGGATAGTGATCAGAATTGGAAATCCTGTCCAATTTTTCCACTCCCTATTCCAGCGATACTGACACCAACTCTAACATGAACAGTTGCACTGGCTAAGATCAGCTAACTCAGCATAGAGCAAGGATCAAACTCGAGACCTTTCATTTGTATGGCTTAGTACCAGACTTTATGCTGTCTTTCCCCAGTAGGCCATAAGGGAAGCTATCCCTGTTTGAGAATCAAGCAGAGATGTGCTCGAGAAACAATTTCGGTATTGAATGTGCTGCTTGAAATGTTTTCATGGCAACATGCTGATCTTAACTCAGCACTTTGCACTGTAGAATACTATTACATAGAGAACCTGTATGCTTCACCACAGAGGCATGTAGGAAATTTGGAAATGAAAATGAATTTGCAATTTAATGAGAAACAGTTAGTGATGGCTTAGAGATAACATGTGTTCCACTGACTGCAGAATAAATTGGAGCACAGGCACAAGGAAGTGAAAGGAAAGTCAACTGACTTCTTTAAGATCACCTTTGATTGAAGGGTGCAAACTAATGTAAACAAAAGGGTCTGACTGTGCAGGTAATAAGTGTTCCATAACACAAAATACAACATTGTTGAAGTAAAATTCATATTGTGAAGATATAAAAGCTTCACAAATATTTTTGTGAATTTTCAGCATCTGAAATAAAAATCTCACTGCCTTTTCACAACAAGATGTCTATATGCCTGATATATTTTATAGGTTTTAAAAGTTTTTAAAACGTTTTTTGAGTTATCTCGCACATAGTCAGAAAGGCATTTGCTTTCAATTAAGTAATATTTACTAGATTGGTTAATCAAGAGTTTGTTTATATGGCAAGCCTACCAGTGGGAATATATGTACCATCCGGTGTGCTGCTGAGTCATCCAGGCCTGGAAAATCCCAAGTTCCACTCCTACTTTGTACTGAGTTAGATCATTTCTTTTAGGGCATCAGTTGGTGTACTACAATTGATTTTCATGCCCCTGGGCTAAGGAGATGAAACATCATCCAGCCTTCCCACGCCTGATTGCTAATCAGTGACCACTGCTGGAAGATGTTTGTGTATAGACATTAGTTAGTCACTGGATCAAGCTCCACAGGATCCCATGGTCAAATAACCTGTCGACACGCATTCCCCATGATCACATCTGAAGAATAGCCACTTTTGACGAAGTACCAGAGGACTGCCAGCATCTGTGGAACTGTTCCACAGCATGAGTCAGAACCTTTAGGAGAGGAAGCTGGAAAAAAAAACTCCACCAAAGCTCATTTCATACACAGCAGTGATTATTCCCTGAATAGTGACGTCATGACTTCTGAATAGCTTAGTTTACTTGAACAATAAATCTTTTTTTGCTTTAAGAAACCTTCCTCAATCCATGTGGTGGCATTCGTTCTCCCCTGTAACTTGAGCTGTTTCCATGAGATAAAGATTAGTGCTATGGATTGCATCAGTTGCTGCCAAGCCCTGGGATATCATCCTTGTCTAATTCAGCTCTGTCCATTAGTCTGAGTAAAGCTCCAGAGTGGTGTTTGTGCCTATTTCAAGCAATATTAACCTTCAAGTTAAACTCTGCAGTGAATACTATACAATATTGTGTTGACAATAGTTCAAAAACTCACCATACAGCTAAAAAAACCATAGTTTTCACAAAAAAATTACGCCAGGATAAATGTATGCATGAAGCAGCCCTGTGGAGCATAGTGGGGTCTACTTAAGATTCATTTTTCAAATAAACGATTGCTCTGAAGCACATTGGTTTAACTTTTAAAAGGACACTATCTCAATTAAATGGTTTGTAAAACCTCCTCCGCCCTCCACAATTTTCATCTCATATCTCCTGGAGGTGCTGGCTCGTGTTGGGGTACAATTTCATGGGAACCAGTAGAGACCTTGTTCATATGGACATTTTCCATGGGCTGTCATTTGGCCATTCAACTAGTGTGGGCATTACAGTACTTACCCAATATTGATGTGCATGCATTTTCCAGCAGGGATCAGGAACACCAGCTGATTTTTCCTGCTTTCTAGAGCCAATTGTAGTACCCAACTACTGCCTCCTTTGTTAAAACCAGGAATTGACCTTATACCTTTCTGATCTGTATGATTTAACGCCACATGAGATGGGGGACATGGAATTATATTAACCACTTTCTCCTCGTTAAAAGGTTGCACTGGAACCAGCATGTTTTATGTTACCACAACTACTTAGTATCAATGCAAATAATAGCAAACAAGCCAATAATGATGTTAGCCAGATTAGTTCTATGAGTCACTATTTTGAACAGAGGTGGAAAGTGAGTGTGTTATCACCAAGGGGCTTTTGTCACGTATCGCAAGACTAAATCCATAGTAGCTACAGGAGCACTCAAATGAATAGGAATATAACTGAAATTAGGTTCAAAAATAATTGTTGGAGCATAATTTTAGTCCAGATAAGATATAGTAAGACAGTGATGACTACGAAAAAAAGTTGCATTTTTCACTCACTAGAGTTAGAAAACAAGGAGACATACTCAATCATCATCATCATAGGCAGTCTCCTGACACCCAAATATTCTCAGGATAAGACAGCAAACCAACACAATAAGGCAAATATGTAAACACAGCCCCATACCTGTATCCACATTAGGACAGTGGTCCTCGTTAATAGGACCATTAGATAACATAGCCAGGGCCTTTTACTTTTTACAGTTTTGGCAAAACCACATGGATCAACCTTTAAACACAAACATTTCCTGGTGGATACACAGCCATGTCAACAAACCCAGTATACCAATATACTCTTCCATTAGAACATAAGAACATAAGAATTAGGAGCAGGAGTCGGCCATACTACCCCTCGAGCCTGCTCTGCCATTCAATAAGATCATGGCTGATCTTCGACCTCAACTCCACTTTCCCGATCCACATATCTCTTGATCCCTCTAGATTCTGAAAATCTATCCATCTCAGTTGAATATATTCAACGATGCAACATCCTTTTGGGGAAGAGAATTCCAAAGATTCACAATCCTCTGAGTGAAGAAATTTCTTCTCATCTCAGTCTTAAAAGACTGACCCCTTATCCTGAGTCTATACCCTTTAGTTCTAGACTCTCCAGCCAGGGGAAACAATCTCTCCGCATCTATCCTTCAATCCTCCTCATAATCTTAAATGTTTCAATGAGATCAGCTCACATTCTTCTAAACTCCAGATAATATAGGCCCAATGTACTCAATCTCTCCTCATAGGACAACTCTCTCATTCCTGGAATCAATCTAGTGAACCTTTGTTGCACTGACTGTAAGGCAAGTATATTCTTCCTTAGATAAGGAGACCCAAACTGTGCTCAGTACTCCAGGTGTGGTCTCATCAAAACCCTGTACAATTGTAGCAAGACTTCCTTACTCTTATATTTCAACCCCCTTGCAATAAAAGCCAACATGCCATTTGCTTTCTTAATTGCTTGTTGTACCTGCATGCTCATTTTCTGTTTTTCTTTACAAGGACATCTAAATCTCTCTGAACACCAAGCACTATGCCATCAAAAGGTACAATGGCTCCAAATATGTGTATCCTTATGTTAACTCTTGAAATCTCATTTTTTATAACAAATTTCCTCAGCAACCATTTTTTCATTCTGTAAATAGGAGCTCAGCGTGTCAAACATCTGCACCTTACAATGGAAGCTGGCTATTTTCAGCACTGAACAATGAAAACTTTTGAACTTGGTGAAAGTAAAAAAAAAATTCTGCTTTTACCAGGGATTGAAATGTAATGTCATTCTGCCTGCTTTGTTTTGGAATATTTGTAGTCCTGTGTTAAAAAAGAGCATTTTAAAAATGTGCTCAGTTTATAAGATTTTTCAAATGAATCTTTCTACTGCTCCAAAAACTAAGGCTGTCCCATGTGGTTAACTATTTAATCAAAGTCAAAGATATCAAGGTTAGATTCACCTGTTGTCCTTTTAGCATTTACCAGACATCAGAACAAGCAAAGGACATGTAAGGCAGACCAAAGGCAGATGGGGTGATTGTTTTGTTATGCTGTGTTGTGCACCTAGGCGGAGAAATGGCCATCAGGGCCATATGCACTTACCCAATATTTATGTTGAATCTCATCTGCATATACCACCACCCGCCCCCCACCTCCACAGACACACAAACCACCTTCTGACAAAGGAAAAAATAGACACTTGTAGCTAATGCAGGAGTCCAAGTTAAAGATTCTTCATTGAACCCTCACAGGTGATCAGCTAAGCCCCAGGAGGCCCTAAATCCATTTAGATGTTTTCCATAATTATTCATCTTATGCTACAATCACTTTGGTCTGGAATTTGCGGTTGTAATGATGGTGAAACTGTCGGCACTCGCTGTCATCACTGTGTAAAACTGACAGCGGCAGCGGCTTTGGTGCCGCACATGCGCAGTTAAACACAAAAATCCGGAAGTTGCTGTCAGTGATACCCTGCTCCTCCACAGGGTGCGCTGTTGCAGTCTTCACATGCAATCAATTAGAAATCACTGATTTGGCGTGAACTTCAACTTTTTACGCACTATTCTTACTGTAAAATCCATTGAAAAAGTTAAGCCTTGGTAAATGATGTGTTACTGAGTTTTTAACAGCGTAGTAAGTTATAATTACTGCTGAACAACCTCGTGGGTCCTGAAATATTTCTTCCATTCCATGGTAAAAATTCCATAGATTTTTAAAATAATACAAAAAATTTTTTTTAAAGTTTTTTAATGATATTTTAGCTTCTACCTTAATACCGTGTATATATCCCAATCTTTATTTTGCTTTCTGTAAAATGATTAAAAAGTGAATGAGAAAACTTGCTTTTTACTTCCTGGTAAATTCTTGTCATTTCCTTGTGTTGGCCTTTCCACTGTTTTGGTTATTTGTGTGTTCTTTTATTGTCTTTTCATTGCCTCACTGAGATGAGCTTTTATGTCATCTAATGCCCTCCTGCTTTTAATTGAGTTTACAGGTCATTCATTCCATTAACTTCCTCGCTGTGATTGGAGTATCTGATGTTTTTCTCCCCATTTGCCTTTTTTCCCAATCCTACTAACATATTTTGGGGGAGAAATTTTGTCGCGCCTCTGTTGCAGTGTTAATCCAGGCAGAGTGCTACTTTTAGTGCCTTGAAAAAGTTTTCGCCTCCGCCCAGAAATTCAACAGAATCGGTCGAAGAGCTGAGAGGGACGCTAAATCAGCCATTGCACATCAGAGTTGGGGGGCTGGGACAAATTTTGCAGACCCATTGCGCATGCGCAGAACTCCGATTCAGATCCTGGAAACAGCTGAGTCTTAAAGGCACGGCAAGCTAAGTTAGCGCATGAGCAGCTCCAGCTCCACAGTACCTTCAGAGCAAAAAAATGGAGGAGCAAGCTATCTCCCCACTTCTCGCCCACTGCCCTTGATGTCTTGCTCGAGGCAGTGGAGAGTCGCTGGAACACCCTCCAGCCTGCAGGGGGACGATTGCCACTGCCTAGGGTTTTGACAAGGCTGTGGAGGGAGATGGCACACCATGTTTCAGCCTGGAACATGGTAGCCATAACAGCGATGTAATGTTGCAATAAATTTAACAACCTTACTAGGATCGTTCGGGTGAGTACCCTTTCCATTCACCTTCCAATGCCTTCATGTGAACCTCACTGTCTCACACAATGCAAAGACTTTGCAATGCCTACCCTTTCTCTTTGTCCACCAGGCCATGCTCCTCCTTGCTGAAGCCAGCTTGAGACCTCTCTATTGCCTCACCAGACATGCCCTGCCATCCAAGCATCACTCACCTTCTAGCTCCTTACTCAGCCTGAGCCCATCTAGCAGCACCTTTTAACTCTTCCTATGCGGTCACATGCCTAAGCCTCATACTGGTAGTTGCTTGTGCCCCAGACCCACCATTCACACATCCACTTTGCGATGCCATGCAGGATGAAATGCAGATATGCACACTTTGTCATATTACTTGCGAATACCCCACTGCAGACACATGTAGCACACCAGCACCTACACAGCCACTAACAACTATTTGTTTTTGACATTGCAGGTCAAACTCGCACAAAATACGCACAAGCTGCTTCGTAGGGGCAGAGGTGAGCCTTACCTCCAGGACCTGACCGAGGTGGAGGAGCGAGTGTCCGCCCTCGTGGGCGCTGCAGTCGTGGCAGTGGAGGGTGGAGAGGCAGAAGGTATGTGAATGAGATGGACATTTTGTGAGTCCCCTTAGCCTTGAGGCCACATGCCTTAAAACCTGTTGCAACCAAAATAATGATGCCCCCCCCTACTTCTTGCCTTCCTGCTCCCTCCTCAGCTGGTAACCGCACTTCTGTTGCTTTGTGCTTACAGATGATAGGCTGAAAGAGCGGCAGCTTGCCCATCAGTGGACATCTGCAGGCAACGGGGAAGATGAGGAGGAGGAGGTGGAGAACTGTGTGCCAGGACAGGGCGAGGCGGCCTCATTGGTAGCGAGTGGGGAGACCACCTTGGCGGAAGGGGCCGTATTCCCGGGGTTGCATGAATCTGAGGTTCCTGGCCCCAGTGGCCTGCAGCAACACCCAGCGCGAGGGGAAGCAAGAGGGCCAGCTCTCCGGAGGGTGAGTCGGCTCAAGTCCTGCTTACAGACAGGCAGATGAGTACCTGGACTTGGAGGCTATGTCCAGGGAGTCAATACAGATGCACCGCGAGCTAATAGGTGCATTGGCGAGGATCCCACCATTCACGGATGCACTTGTTTTGAGTCTGGTGGAGGCCACCTCAATGTTTGCATTTGTGTCTCAGTAGCCCATCGAGCCCATCCTTGGCAGATACCAATGGATGATGGACACTACAGGTGACGATGGAGTCCCAGACATGATGGCTCGGGCCATGGTTGATGTGGCAGTAGCAGGCCGAGACCGCGCTACACCTGCATCCTGCCATGTCGTCAGTGCGTAGTGGCATTAATGCGCTGTGTGCTCTGATGCAGAGTCAAATTGATCCCATGCAAGCACCGACTGCTGTCATCGTGTCTGGGTCCCCATCAATCCAATGGGGAGGTAACGGTCCCGAAGTAGGCCAGCAATCTGCACTCCAACAGATTGCACCAGATGTTGAGGCTGTGCCCCGGGGGGAGTGGCAGCCAGTCGGTTGAGATGGAACCTGATGTCCTCTCTCAGTAGCACATCATTCTGGCTCCCACCACCGCCATTCCGACTTTGCACCTTGCATCCAAGACTGGTGCCACCCATTCTCAGGCGGTGTTGTCAGCAGCCGAGCCTTCCAGGCCCACAGCTGGTCCAGGGCATCGTGCTAGGCCATCTGTTCTGTCTCCCTCAAACACACAGCAGCCCTCAAGCGGCCTTGTTGCAAGCACTGAGGACCCATTGAGGAGGAGCAGAAGGTGAGGCAGGGAGGAGGGGGGGTGAGGCAGAGGGGTGGGAAATGCCAGCGGAAGACGCACTGAATAAATGTGTTGCCATGAGACCTATGTATATGTGTTGGGAGGCTTCAGCATTTGTTGTGTTTTTTGTTTGAGGCGGGTGCTCCATGTTGTTTTATTGAAGGGTGTGGGTGTTTTTGTGGCTGTTTGAGGAAAGTTTTCTAAATAAAATGTTAGTTGAACCGTTTCCTTCAGCATCTGGTGTGTGACTGTTCAGTTGTGATGGAGATGTGGCATTCTCATGGCACAATGCGCAGTCATTATTAGCTGCATCCCTCAGCTACCTCCATTTAAGCAAAGTGCTCCCTTATGAGCCGCCGCCGAAGAGTCATTGGCGCCGCCAACATTGGCAGGCTGCCTCCTCCGAGGCTGCTGTTGGTCCTCGTCATGTTGCTGGACATTTGGAGCATTGCCAGGCTCCCGTTCCTCTTCTTCCTCCTGTGCCCCCTTCTCTTCCTCTTCCCCCACCTCCTCCCCTTCCTCCTCCTCCTGAGGTGGGTCTGCGATCCCCACTGGCAAGGCCTGAGTCCTCATGATGGCCAAGTTGTGCATGCAGCACACCACAATAAATAGTGAGACCTGTTGAAGGGAGTATTGAAGGCTGCCTCCGGAGCAGCCCAGGCATCGGAATCGCTGCTTCTGCAGCCCTATTGTCTGCTCTATGCTGTTGCGGGTGGTGGCATGGCTTTCATTGTAGCGTATATCCACTGATGCAGCCTGGAAGGAGCCGGAGGCATAGAAGGTAAGTGTCACCGTGACCTTCATTGCGATGCTCATCGCAATCCTGGTGCCGATGTGAGGTTGCAGGTCTGCCAGCAGGAGATGTCATATCTCTGCAAACTACCTCCTTTTGGAAGTGCAGCCTTCTGACACACTGCTCCTCCAACAGGTCCAGGTATGAGCATTGCTGCCGGTGAAGCCATGGTGGGTAAGGCCTCCTGCACCGACGTCTAGGGGCTGTCCTACTTCAGCTGCCGACATGGCCAACAACTCTTCTCTGTTGACGTTGCCTTACTCGAGCATGTACAATGCGACCCTGGTGGCATAGTAATGCACCCATGAAAGTTTAACAAATTACTTTTTGTAACGTTGAATTGTTATGTGTGCCTGCTGCTGCAAACTCGGAGGCTCACCACCGTGCTCTTGTGTAAACATTGCACTGAATGTGACCTCCGAGGGAATCGCTTCCTCATTCCTTTAAATAGCCATCAGTTGACGACTCTGCAAGCCTGTACTGACTGTTTTTCGAGACCTTGTTATTGGTGAGTGCTCAATGAGGCGCACGCACCAAATTTAGCGACGGGCACAAGCATGCGCTTTGCACCAGGAGTATGTCATGATCGGAGTGATTGTCAGCAGCCAGGCGCTAGTGGTTTGTGCCCCCGGTGAGCCTCCAATGAATTTTCCGTCGGGCCGCTTAAAGCTGCGCTCACGGTCGGTAAGCTCTACCGCTCGCATTAACGCCCTCTCTGGCCGCTAATTGAGGCTATAGACAGCCGAAAATCCAGTCCCATCAGTTTTCAGTTCTGGCAAAGGGTTACATCTGAAACATTGACCTGCCTTTTCTCCTTAGAGATCCTGGCTGTCCTGCTCTGTGCTTCCAGCATTTTCTGTTTTTATTTCAGATTGGTGCACATTGGTACCAACGACATAGGTAAAAAAAAAGGATGAGGTCCTACGAAACGAATTTAAGGAGCTAGGAGCTAAATTAAAAAGTAAGAGCTCAAAAGTAGTAATCTCAGGATTGCTACCAGTGCCACGTGCTAGTCAGAGTAGAAATCGCAGGATAGCTCAGATGAATACGTGGCTTGAGCAGTGGTGCAGCAGGGAGGGATTCAAATTCCTGGGGCATTGGAACCGCTTCTGGGGGAGGTGGGACCAGTACAAACCGGACGGTCTGCACCTGGGCAGGACCGGAACCAATGTCCTCGGGGGAGTGTTTGCTAGTGCTGTTGGGGAGGAGTTAAACTAATATGGCAGGGGGATGGGAACCAATGCAAGAGACAGAGCAAAACAAAAAGGAGACAAAAGCAAAAGACAGAAAGGAGATGAGGAAAAGTGGAGGGCAGAGAAACCCAAGGCAAAGAACAAAAAGGGCCACTGTACAGCAGAATTCTAAAAGGACAAAGGGTGTTAAAAAAACAAGCCTGAAGGCTTTGTGTCTTAATGCAAGGAGTATCCATAATAAGGTGGATGAATTAACTGTGCAAATAGATGTTAACAAATATGATGTGATTGGGATTACAGAGACGTGGCTCCAGGATGATCAGGGCTGGGAACTCAACATCCAGGGGTATTCAACATTCAGGAAGGATAGAATAAAAGGAAAAGGAGGTGGGGTAGCATTGCTGGTTAAGGAGGAGATTAATACAATAGTTAGGAAGGACATTAGCTTGGATGATGTGGAATCTATATGGGGAGAGCTGCAGAACACCAAAGGGCAAAAAACGTTAGTGGGAGTTGTATACAGACCTCCAAACAGTAGTAGTGATGTTGGGGAGGGCATTAACCAGGAAATAAGGGGTGCATGCAATAAAGGTGCAGCAGTTATAATGGATGACTTTAATATGCACATAGATTGGGCTAACCAAACTGGAAGCAATATGGTGAGGAGGATTTCCTGGAGTGCATAAGGGATGGTTTTCTCGACCAATATGTCGAGGAACCAATTAGGGGGGAGGCCATCTTCGACTGGGTGTTTTGTAATGAGAGAGGATTAATTAGCAATCTCGTTGTGCGAGGCCCCTTGGGGAAGAGTGACCATAATATGGTGGAATTCTGCATTAGGATGGAGAATGAAACAGTTAATTCAGAGACCATGGTCCAGAACTTAAAGAAGGCTAACTTTGAAGGTATGAGGCGTGAATTGGCTAGGATAGATTGATGATTGATACTTAAGGGGTTGACTGTGGATGGGCAATGACAGACATTTAGAGACCGCATGGATGAACTACAACAATTGTACATTTCTGTCTGGCGTAAAAATAAAAAAGGGAAGGTGGCTCAACCGTGGCTATCAAGGGAAATCAGGGATAGTATTAAAGCCAAGGAAGTGGCATACAAATTGGCCAGAAATAGCAGCGAACCCGGGGACTGGGAGAAATTTAGAACTCAGCAGAGGAGGACAAAGGGTTTGATTAGGGCAGGGAAAATGGAGTACGAGAAGAAGCTTGCAGGGAACATCAAGACGGATTGCAAAAGCTTCTATAGATATGTAAAGAGAAAAAGGTTAGTAAAGACAAACGTAGGTCCCCTGCAGTCAGAATCAGAGGAAGTCATAACGGGGAACAAAGAAATGGCAGACCAATTGAACAAGTACTTTGGTTCGGTATTCACTAAGGAGGACACAAACAACCTTCCGGATATAAAAGTGGTCAGAGGGTCTAGTAAGGAGGAGGAACTAAGGGAAATCCTTATTTGTCGGGAAATTGTGTTGGGGAAATTGATGGGATTGAAGGCCGATAAATCCCCAGGGCCTGATGGACTGCATCCCAGAGTACTTAAGGAGGTGGCCTTGGAAATAGTGGATGCATTGACAGTCATTTTCCAACATTCCATAGACTCTGGATCAGTTGCTATGGAGTGGAGGGTAGCCAATGTAAACCCACTTTTTAAAAAAGGAGGGAGAGAGAAAACAGGGAATTATCGACTGGTCAGCCTGACATCGGTAGTGGGTAAAATGATGGAATCAATTATTAAGGATGTCATAGCAGTGCATTTGGAAAGAGGTGACATGATAGGTCCAAGTCAGCATGGATTTGTGAAAGGGAAATCATGCTTGACAAATCTTCTGGAATTTTTTGAGGATGTTTCCAGTAGAGTGGACAAGGGAGAACCAGTTGATGTGATATATTTGGACTTTCAGAAGGCTTTCAACAAGGTCCCACACAAGAGATTAATGTGCAAAGTTAAAGCACATGGGATTCGGGGTAGTGTGCTGACATGGATTGAGAACTGGTTGTCAGACAGGAAGCAAAGAGTAGGAGTAAATGGGGACTTTTCAGAATGGCAGGCAGTGACTAGTGGGGTACCGCAAGGTTCTGTGCTGGGGCCCCAGCTGTTTACACTGTATATTAATGATTTAGACAAGGGTATTAAATGTAGTATCTCCAAATTTGCGGATGACACTAAGTTGGGTGGCAGTGTGAGCTGCGAGGAGGATGCTTTGAGGCTGCAGAGCGACTTGGATAGGTTCGGTGAGTGGGCAAATGCATGGCAGATGAAGTATAATGTGGATAAATGTGAGGTTATCCACTTTGGTGGTAAAAACAGAGAGACAGACTATTATCTGAATGGTGACAGATTAGGAAAAGGAGAGGTGCAACGAGACCTGGGTGTCATGGTACATCAGTCATTGAAGGTTGGCATGCAGGTACAGCAGGCGGTTAAGAAAGCAAATGGCATGTTGGCCTTCATAGCGAGGGGATTTGAATACAGTGGCAGGGAGGTGGTGCTACAGTTGTACAGGGCCTTGGTGAGGCCACACCTGGAGTATTGTGTACAGTTTTGGTCTCCTAACCTGAGGAAGGACATTCTTGCTATTGAGGGAGTGCAGCGAAGGTTCACCAGACTGATTTCTGGGATGGCGGGACTGACCTATCAAGAAAGACTGGATCAACTGGGCTTGTATTCACTGGAGTTCAGAAGAATGAGAGGGGATCTCATAGAAACTTTTAAAATTCTGACGGGTTCAGACAGGTTCGATGCAGGAAGAATGTTCCCAATGTTGGGGAAGTCCGGAACCAGGGGACACAGTCTAAGGATAAGGGGTAAGCCATTTAGGACCGAGATGAGGAGAAACATCTTCACCCAGAGAGTGGTGAACCTGTGGAATACTCTACCACAGAAAGTTGTTGAGGCCAATTCACTAAATATATTCAAAAAAGAGTTAGATGAAGTCCTTACTACTAGGGGGATCAAGGGGTATGGCGAGAAAGCAGGAATGTGGTACTGAAGTTGCATGTTCAGCCATGAACTCATTGAATGGCGGTGCAGGCTAGAAGGGCCGAATGGCCGACTCCTGCACCTATTTTCTATGTTTCTATGTTTCCATGTTTCTATTTACAGTTTTTATTCTTTCTACTTCTTCTCTCCAGCAATAATGTAGCCCAGGAAAAAAATATAGGTTTTAAGGATATATTTAAGCTTTAGACTGTAAAAGAATTCGATAACAATTGTGAGTTTGTGGTAGATTAATAGATAGAATATTGATTGAATACCGAACAATGAGCTCAATTTTGCCCAAAGCCGGTTTTTGGCGTATTGCCAGAGTTACGCCTATTTTTCTAGACCAGAACTACTCCAAAAATAAATGTGCCAATTTTCCCTGCTCTAGTTTTCAAAATTGCCACCGCGCAGCCTGTCCTTTAGCTTCGGGGGGTGGAGCCTACTGTCTGCGCCGAAAAAAATTATGTTGCCCCTTCTGCACCTGCGCAAAAAAAGGACGTTTTTTTAAGTGATTCCTGTCATGTATGTAACCTTCATGTAACTGTAACCTTCATGTAACAACACTGTACATTGTATACACCCAAGAAATGCACACCTTGACCACAGGGGTGAACTTGTGGGAGACACCTCACCTGGTCATCAAGGTATATAAAGGGAGGTCCCATGCAGGGTCATCAATTCTTGGTCCTGTGAATAAAGGTACAGGTCACAGAGTGACCTTGTCTGCAGAATGTGCCTCATGTGAATTCATCGTAGTGTGTAAGGACATTATATTTGGCGACGAGAAACGGGGATCAGTGACTCACGAGAATGGCCACCGGTAGCACAGAGGAACGGTACTGTGTTGATGAGGACTGGGACAATTTCGTTGAGAGGCTCCAGCAGAGCTTTGTCACGAAGGACTGGCTGGGAGATGCAACGGCTGACAAGCGAAGGGAGCATCTACTGACCAGCTGTGGACCTAAGACATACGCGCTGATAAAAGACCTGCTCACACCCGAGAAGCTGGCGGACAAAACCTTTGATGAGCTTAGCAAGCTGATCGGTGAGCACTTCAAACCGGTGAGCAGTATACACATGGCCCGACACCGATTCTATACACACCGACATCGGGAAAGACAGAGCATACCGGACTTCGTTGCAGACCTCCGCGCTTGGCCAGCTTCTGTAAGTTCATAGACGCCTGCAGGGGGGAGATGTTAAGGGATTCCTTTATTGAGGACATTGGTCATGCTGGGATTTTCAGAAAGCTAATTGAGACCAAGGACTTGACCTTGGAAGCGGCGGCATTGATGGCTCAGTCCTTCATGGCGGGGGAGGAGGAAACCAAGATAATATACGCGTGCAACTCTGCTTCCAACATGGCGATGGAGCAGGGAGTTAACATTGTAAACGTGACTCAGAACCCCGCAGGTAGGCAAGGGCAATTCGGCACCACCCAGACAGTAACAGACTCTAGAGTGGGTCCTCAACAGAGACAATGGCAGGTTGAACGGACATTTACGTGATCACGGTGGACAATGCGTCCCGAGATGGGGCCATTGACACCCACTAACAGAGTGCTCAAGAGTAATCAAAGAGACAATCAGAGAGGAATGCCTGGTAACTGCCCTTTTGTTCACAACGATCTCAGCTCACGTTAGAGGTGCAGGGGCAGACATGCTGCAAAAACCTGTAGGTTTCAACAATTTATCTGTAGAAATTGTAACTTCAGTGGACATTTAGCCAGAACGTGCAGGAAGCCCGCAGCGAGGCTAATTTACGAGGCAGATGAACCAGAAGAGGGGTCTGCAAGACAGGTTGATGCTTGGGACAAAGCAATGGACGCTGAAGTTCAGCGGGTTCATGTGGCAAACATCCACAGCTCATATACCAAAACGCCACCGATGATGATGAAAGTCCTATTAAACGGCATCCTGGTATGCATGGAGCTGGACACAGGGGCCAGCCAGTTACTTATGAGTGTCCAACAATTCGAGAAACTATGGCCACTCAGAGCTAGCAGACCCAAACTAGAACGCATTGACACGCAATTACGGACGTACACCAAAGAGATCATCCCAGTGCTAGGCAGTGCAATGTTGGTGGTCACACATAATGGATCAGAGAACTGGCTGCCACTCTGGATTGTCCCGGGAAATGGTCCCGTGCTTTTGGGGAGGAGCTGGCTAGCCGAGATGAACTGGAAATGGGGGGATGTGCACACCATTTCATCTGTGGAGCGAAGTTCATGCTCACAGGTCCTACAGAAATTTGAGTCACTATTTCAACCTGGTGTTGGGACTTTCAAAGGTACCAAAGTAGTGATCCCGGACGCCAGATCAGTGCACCACAAAGCCAGAGATTGATGCGGGAGAAAATTGAGAGTGAGTTGGACAGGTTGCTAAGAGAGGGCATAATTTCGCCTGTTGAATTCAGCAACTGGGCAAGCCCCATCGTCCCTGTCCTAAAAACGGATGGCTCGGTCAGGATCTGTGGCGACTACAAGGCCACTGTCAACTGAGTGTCACTACAAGACCAATACCCGCTTCCGAGAGTGGAAGATCTTTTTGCCACGCTAGCAGGCGGCAAGCTGTTCACCAAGTTGGACCTCATTTCAGCCTACATGACCCAGGAACTGGCCGAAGAATCCAAGCTACTGACCACCATTACCACGCACAAGGGGCTGTTTGTCTACAACAGGTGTCCATTTGGCATTCGATCAGCCGCTGCTATCTTTCAAAGGAACATGGAAAGCCTGCTCAAATCCATCCCTGGAACAATCGTATTTCAGGACGCCATCCTTATCACTGGTCGTGATACCGAGGAACACCGCCACAACCTGGAGGAGGTGCGACGCTGACTGAACCGAGTAGGCCTGCGACTAAAGAAGTCCAAATGTGTGTTTTTGGCCCCAGAGGTCGAGTTTTTGGGCAGGAGGGTTGCCGCAGACGGGGTCCGGCCTACCGAATCCAAAATGGAGGCGATTTGTTGTGCGCCCAGGCCCGGCAACAGATCGGAGTTGCATTCATTTCTGGGACTCTTGAACTATTTCGGGAACTTTCTGCCGAACTTAAGCACATTTTTGGAGCAGCTACATGTGCTCCTGCGTAAGGGTTGCGATTGGTTTTGGGGGACTGTCAGGAACGGGCTTTCAATTGGACGCAGAACCTGCTTTGTTCTACTAAGCTGTTGACCCTGTACAACCCCTGTAAGAAATTGATTTTGACATGTGATGCATCATCCTATGGGTTTGGGTGCGTGTTGCAGCAGAGTAATGATGAGGGCCAACTCCAACCTGTGGCTTATGCCTCCAGGTCGCTCTCCCAAGCAGAACGGGGATATGGAATGGTTGAAAAGGAAGCACTCGCATGTGTCTACGGGCTGAAAAAGGTGCACCAGTACATTTTTGGCAGGAAGTTCGAGTTAGAAACAGACCACAAGCCGTTAACATCCCTGTTGTCAGACAGCAAAGCTGTCAATGCCAATGCGTCAGCTCGCATACAGCAATGTGCTCTCACGCTGGCTGCATATGACTACACCATACGGCACCAGCCAGGCACTGAAAATTGCACTGATGCGCTCAGCAGGCTTCCACTGGCCACCACTGAGGGGGCAGCGGAGCAAAGCGCTGAGATGGTCATGGCCGTTGATGCCTTTGACAGTGCAAGCTCCCCATCACAGCCCACCAGATCAAAATCTGGACCAACAGAGATCCCCTCCTATCCTTGATTAAGAAATGTGTCCTGACTGGGGATTGGATGCCCGCACACGGAGCATGCCCCGAGGAAGTCAGACCGTTTCACAGACGGATGGATGAGCTCTCCATCCAAGCCAACTGCCTACTATGGGGCAGCCGGGTAGTCATGCCCCAGAAGGGAAGGGAAGCATTCATCAGGGAGCTCCACAGCAAGCACCTAGGCATCATGCTAATAAAGGCCATTGCCCGGTCACATATATGGTGGCCGGGAATTGACTCAGACCTGGAACACTGTGTTCACAGGTGCACGATGTGTGCCCAGCTGGGCAATGCCCCCAGGGAGGCCCCACTCAGCCCGTGGCCCTGGCCCACCAGGCCATGGTCACGTATTCACGTAGACTACGTGGGCCCGTTCATGGGAAAAATGTTCCTCATTGTTATTGATGCGTACTCGAAATGGATCGAGTGCATCATATTGAATTTGTGCACGACATCCACCACCGTGGAGAGCCTGCATGCAGTCTTTGTGACTCACCGTTTGCTGGACATCCTGGTTAGTGACAATGGCATGTGTTTCACTAGCTATGAATTCCGGGAGTTCATGTCGGGTAATGGCATCAAACGGTCTCATGTCCAATGGCCAGGTGGAACATGCGGTCCAAATCATAAAACAGGGTATGCTCCGGATTCAAGGACCCTCCTTTCAATGCCGCCTATCACACTTCCTGCTGGCCTATAGGTCCTGACCGCATTCACTCACGGGAGTCCCGCCCATGGAACTACTCATGAAATGTACACTTAAAACTCGGCTGTCCCTCATTCATCCAGTCTTGTCAGACATTGTTGAGGGCAAGCGCCAGTCCCAAAATGAGTGCCATGACCGTAACTCAAAGGGGAGATGGATAGAAATCGATGACCCTGTATTTGTTCTTAATCACACTTTGGGGCCCAAGTGGCTTGAGGGTACTGTAATTGGCAAAGAGAGGTATAGGGTCATAGTGGTCAGACTTAACAATGGGCAGATATGCCGCAAGCATCTGGACACTGAGGAACCTGAGGAAGATCATGAGATGTTGCCCAATCACCGCCATTGAACGAGCAACAAGAACATTCAGCAGCGTGCACAGTCACTGCGGCCAGCCCTGACAAGCCGGAATCACCACAGGTGACAGAGACGCATGCCAACGCGCAACAAGCAGAGCCCCAACTGCAGCGCTCCATGAGAGAGCGTCGACCACCTGAAAGACTTAATCTTTGACCCCATAAGACGTTGGGGGGGGAGGTGATGTCATGTATGTAACTTTCATGTAACTGTAACCTTCATGTAACAACACTGCATGCTGTATACACCTAAGAAATGCACACTTTGACCACAGGGGGTGAACTTGTGGGAGACACTCCTCACCTGGTCATCCAGGTATATAAAGGGAGGTCCCACGCAGGGTCATCACTTCTTGGTCCTGTGAATAAAGGTTCGAGTCACAGAGTGACCTTGTCTGCAGAATGTGCCTCGTGTGAATTCATACAGGGGGATGGGAACCAATGCAGGGAGACAGAGGGAAACAAAAAGGAGCCAAAAGCAAAAGACAGAAAGGAGATGAGGAAAAGTGTAGGGCAGAGAAACCCAAGGCAAAGAACAAAAAGGGCCACTGTACAGCAAAATTCTAAAAGGACAAAGGGTGTTAATAAAACAAGCCTGAAGGCTTTGTGTCTTAATGCAAGGAGTATCCGCAATAAGGTGGATGAATTAATTGTGCAAATAGATGTTAACAAATATGATGTGATTGGGATTACGGAGACGTGGCTCCAGGATGATCAGGGCTGGGAACTCAACATTCAGGGGTATTCAACATTCAGGAAGGATAGAATAAAAGGAAAAGGAGGTGGGGTAGCATTGCTGGTTAAAGAGGAGATTAATGCAATAGTTAGGAAAGACATTAGCTTGGATGATGTGGAATCTATATGGGTAGAGCTGCAGAACACCAAAGGGCAAAAAACGTTAGTAGGAGTTGTGTACAGACCTCCAAACAGTAATAGGGATGTTGGGGAGGGCATCAAACAGGAAATTAGGGGTGCATGCAATAAAGGTGTAGCAGTTATAATGGGTGACTTTAATATGCACATAGATTGGGCTAGCCAAACTGGAAGCAATACGGTGGAGGAGGATTTCCTGGAGTGCATAAGGGATGGTTTTCTAGACCAATATGTTGAGGAACCAACTAGGGGGGAGGCCATCTTAGACTGGGTGTTGTGTAATGAGAGAGGATTAATTAGCAATCTCATTGTGCGAGGCCCCTTGGGGAAGAGTGACCATAATATGGTGGAATTCTGCATTAGGATGGAGAATGAAACAGTAAATTCAGAGACCATGGTCCAGAACTTAAAGAAGGGTAACTTTGAAGGTATGAGGCGAGAATTGGCTAGGATAGATTGGCGAA
Source organism: Pristiophorus japonicus (assembly GCF_044704955.1). NCBI lineage: Eukaryota > Metazoa > Chordata > Chondrichthyes > Pristiophoridae > Pristiophorus > Pristiophorus japonicus. Next base: position 102,732,424 of record NC_091984.1, on the reverse strand, counting down.
TGATACTTAGGGGGTTGACTGTGGATGGGCAATGGCAGACATTTAGAGACCGCATGGATGAAGTACAACAATTGTACATTCCTGTCTGGCGTAAAAATAAAAAGGGGAAGGTGGCTCAACCGTGGCTATCTAGGGAAATCAGGGATAGTATTAAAGCCAAGGAAGTGGCATACAAATTGGCCAGAAATAGCAGCGAACCTGGGGACTGGGAGAAATTTAGAACTCAGCAGAGGAGGACAAAGGGTTTGATTAGGACAGGGAAAATGGAGTACGAGAAGAAGCTTGCAGGGAACATTAAGGCGGATTGCAAAAGTTTCTATAGGTATGTAAAGAGAAAAAGGTTGGTGAAGACAAACGTAGGTCCCCTGCAGTCAGAATCAGGGGAAGTCATAACGGGGAACAAAGAAATGGCGGATCAATTGAACAAGTACTTTGGTTCGGTATTCACTAAGGAGGATACAAACAACCTTCCGGATATAAAAGGGGTCAGAGGGTCTAGTAAGGAAGAGGAACTGAGGGAAATCTTTATTAGTCGGGAAATTGTGTTGGGGAAATTGATGGGATTGAAGGCAGATAAATCCCCAGGGCCTGATGGCCTGCATCCTAGAGTACTTAAGGAGGTGGCCTTGGAAATAGCGGATGCATTGACAGTCATTTTCCAACATTCCATTGACTCTGGATCAGTTCCTATGGAGTGGAGGGTAGCCAATGTAACCCCACTTTTTAAAAAAGGAGGGAGAGAGAAAACAGGGAATTATAGACCGGTCAGCCTGACCTCAGTAGTGGGTAAAATGATGGAATCAATTATTAAGGATGTCATAGCAGTGCATCTGGAAAATGGTGACATGATAGGTCCAAGTCAGCATGGATTTGTGAAAGGGAAATCATGCTTGACAAATCTTCTGGAATTTTTTGAGGATGTTTCCAGTAAAGTGGACAAAGGAGAACCAGTTGATGTGGTATATTTGGACTTTCAGAAGGCTTTCGACAAGGTCCCACACAAGAGATTAATGTGCAAAGTTAAAGCACATGGGATTGGGGGTAGTGTGCTGACGTGGATTGAGAACTGGTTGTCAGACAGGAAGCAAAGAGTAGGAGTAAACGGGTACTTTTCAGAATGGCAGGCAGTGACTAGTGGAGTGCCGCAAGGTTCTGTGCTGGGGCCCCAGCTGTTTACATTGTACATTAATGATTTAGACGAGGGGATTAAATGCAGTATCTCCAAATTTGCGGATGATACTAAGTTGGGTGGCAGTGTGAGCTGCGAGGAGGATGCTATTAGGCTGCAGAGTGACTTGGATAGGTTAGGTGAGTGGGCAAATGCATGGCAGATGAAGTATAATGTGGATAAATGTGAGGTTATCCACTTTGGTGGTAAAAACAGAGAGACAGACTATTATCTGAATGGTGACAGATTAGGAAAAGGGAAGGTGCAACGAGACCTGGGTGTCATGGTACATCAGTCATTGAAGGTTGGCATGCAGGTACAGCAGGCGGTTAAGAAAGCAAATGGCATGTTGGCCTTCATAGCGAGGGGATTTGAATACAGGGGCAGGGAGGTGTTGCTACAGTTGTACAGGGCCTTGGTGAGGCCACACCTGGAGTATTGTGTACAGTTTTGGTCTCCTAACTTGAGGAAGGACATTCTTGCTATTGAGGGAGTGCAGCGAAGGTTCACCAGACTGATTCCCGGGATGGCGGGACTGACCTATCAAGAAAGATTGGATCAATTGGGCTTGTATTCACTGGAGTTCAGAAGAATGAGAGGGGACCTCATAGAAACGTTTAAAATTCTGACGGGTTTAGACAGGTTAGATGCAGAAAGAATGTTCCCAATGTTGGGGAAGTCCAGAACCAGGGGTCACAGTCTGAGGATAAGGGGTAAGCCATTTAGGACCGAGATGAGGAGAAACTTCTTCACCCAGAGAGTGGTGAACCTGTGGAATTCTCTACCACAGAAAGTAGTTGAGGCCAATTCACTAAATATATTCAAAAGGGAGTTAGATGAAGTCCTTACTACTCGGGGGATCAAGGGTTATGGCGAGAAAGCAGGAAGGGGGTACTGAAGTTTCATGTTCAGCCATGAACTCATTGAATGGCGGTGCAGGCTAGAAGGGCTGAATGGCCTGCTCCTGCACCTATTTTCTATGTTTCTATGTTTCTATAGTAGTGTGTAAGGACATTACAATTCCTATGGGAGCGCATGCACAGCACAGCAACGTGGCGCAAGGACCAAAGATTTCTTACAGGAAGAAGTGGAGGCACTAGTTACTGTGATTGAGAACAGATGGCAGGAGCTGGAAATCAGCAGAGGTCACATAAAAGTTCCACCCAAAGAAATGAAGAAATTCTGGAACCAACTTGCAGAAGATTACTGTGCAATGCTGACCACCCTGAGGTCTGGAGGACAGTGCAAAAATAAGCGGCAGGACCTTGGTCAAGTAATTAGTGTAAGTAATATTTTCATTTTTCAATAGAATTGCAATTGTAAATGTGACCATCAGTATATATCCCACCCAGCAGAAAGACACCCTCTCTAAAAAGTTGCATTTTCATCTTTGCAGAGGAAAGTGGCACACAACAAACGAGAAAGAACTCAAACAGGAGGAGGCCCGGCAAATCTGCACCAACTGACACCCTTGGAAGAGAGGATCGCTGCTTTAATGGGTCCTGCCTGGAGAAAAGCAACCACCACTGCACAAGCTGGGTCCACACTCGAGGGAGAGGGTAAGTCCTGCAAAATGTTAAGTACTGCGCAGGCTAGCCATGCTTCGGTTCATGGGGATGTCTCTGTCAGCTACGCTTCGGTCGACGCAATATGCTATCATTCATTGTGGTCCTTCAAATGAGCCTGCTGCCTGCGCTGTGTGAGCCTACTCATGCCACCCACCCTGCCCACCCCCTCCCTCTGCTGCTAACCATTTGTCTGTTCTGTTATATTTTGCAGAACTTGAGGCCAACCCTGACAATGCAGAAGAAGATTCAGATGAGGATGAGCCTGAAGAGGAGAACATCTTCCAATCCCACCTTCCAGACCAAGAGCATGGGGGTGAGGGGGAGGGGCAGGGGGAGGGGATGGATGAAGCCCCCACTACCGTACTCACTTTGGAGGAGGTGCAGGTGCCGCCTATTGAGGTGCTAGCCCCTTCCCTGACTAGCGGTTTGAGTGTTGGTGGGACATTCCATGGCTTCTCACCATCTGAGGCTGCAAGTCCCAGTGGGATGCAGCAAGGCACAGCCAGGACCCCACCGTCCAAGGCTGCAGGTTCCAGTGGGATGCAGCGAGGCACACCTAGGGCCCCACCATCCGAAGCTGCGGGTCCCACTGGGATGCTGTGAGCCACACCCAGGGTGAGGAGGGGAAGGAGAGCTCGACCACACTCTCCTGAGGTGCAGGATCTAACAGATGTGGTTCAGATGATGGCAATGAGTACGGAGAGCATTGATCTTACGCAGTCACTCCTGGACACCGTCAGTGGAGTGGGTGATGAGGTATCGGGACTGTCGGGAGAAGTAACAACACTCTCATGAGGAATGGGAACACTATCCGGGAACATGAGGGAGGGAATATCTCAGTCAGCTGAAACCATGTCGGTGCACATGTCGCAGGTAGTTCAAACACTCTCAGTGAACATGAGGGAGGGAATATTGCAGGTAGTTGACACATTGTTGCTCAACATGAGGGAGGGCATGTCACAGGTAGCTGAAACATTGGCGGTGAACATGAAGGAGGGAATGTTGGAGTTAGCTGCTGCATTAAGGGAACACGCCCAGACCCCGCGCCCATTGACAGAATCAACTGCCACTCCAATCCCCAGACCAGCTTTCTTTCACATTACCGCCTGCCCCCTTCCCCCCATCAAGAAGTGTGCATTACCCGAGATGTTCGAAAGAATAGTCTTGGTACCAATCCGAGAAACGCTGCGCCACCTCCTGCGGGCAGGGGTAGAGTCAACAAGACCAAGCGCAGTGGGTGCTCTTAGGATAAGGTGGAGGAGAGATGGGTGCAGCCTTTCTTTGCTGCTGTTGTTGTTATTATTGTTGTTACTGTTGTAACTGTTCTCAAATTAAATGTTTTTTATAAGTTATGGAAATTTACAAGTTTAAAAGTTAGTAAGTGATCTTAAAGTTTGTAAGTGATCTTAAGTGGAAACTTTAAAGTTTGATACAAGAATATGTTTATTAAAGTTAAGTTAAGTACAAACAAATATTTGTTGAACTTGAATAAAATATATTTTAAATTATAACTGAATCATTTACATTATTTGTTCGATTATTAACACAACTTTTGAAGTAAACAAGAATCATTTCCATTATTTGTTCCATTAACACAACACAACATTACAGAACAGGCCCAAACAGTAAACATGGTCCATTTGGAATAGTTGCCACTGAGCCTTTAGGCAGCAAAGCGTTCACGGATGAGCTACTGGCACAAGGCTCGAGCAATTGTTAAAGGGGCACGACGGCCCACCCTCCTTCGTCATCGTGCTCTGGGTTCAGGTAGTTGCATGGCTTCCTCGTCCTCCTCCTCGTCACCTGCATCTTCCTCATCATTATCATCAGCCACTCTCACCTCAGGTGGGTCTTCTCCTACCAGCTGCTGCTGCCTCATGATGGCTAAGTTATGCAGCATGCAGCACACAATAGTGAAGTGACCAACAATCTCAGGGGAATATAGCAAGTAACCTCCGGAATGGTCCAGGCATCGTAAACACTGTTTCAAGATGCACATGGTCATCTCCATGATTCTGCACGTAACAATGCGCGATATGTTGTATTTCCGGTCAGCTTCTGTCCGAGTTACGCGTAGGGGTGTCATGAGCCAGGTGGCAAGGCCGTACCCTTTGTCTCCCAGCAGCCAGCTCTGCTCTTCTGGCTGCTGCTGAAACATGGCAGATATAATGCTCTCGCATAGGATGAACGCATCATGGGTGCTCCCAGGGTATCTTGCATCAACTGACATGATGCAATGCATGTCGTCACACAGGAGCTGTACATTAATGGATTGGATGCCTTTTCTGTTCCTGTACATCTCAGAATCCTCTAAAGGTGCTCGCAAGGCGATGTGGGTACAATCAATGCAGCCCTGTATCTTTGGGAAGCCAGCAATCCTGGAGAAGCCCACAGCCCTGTCACGCATTGCCTGGGCGGTCATTGGGAACTTTATGTAGTCACTCCTCCAGGCATTTGGTGTAGCAGTCACCTGCCGAATGCAGACATGTGTTGCGTGTTGAGCAATGGCGCACACATCCCCAGTTGTAGCCTGGAATGATCCAGATGCATACAATGAAAGTGCAGCTGTAACCTTCACTTCAACTGACAAAGCAGTCCTCCTGATGCTTCTAGGGTGCAGGTCTGCTTTTACTAACTCACAGATCTGTTACAACATATTTGCGAAAACGCAGTCTTCTGACACAGTCTGCATCACTCAGGTGCAGGTACGAATGCCTGCCTCGATATAACCGATGTGGGTATGGCCCCCTGCCCATCATCCTATGTGCTCTGAGGTTCGTCATGCGATGACGTCACATCAATTGTCTCCCCCGCAGCACCATCATGCAAAAGGCTTGCACAAGGTATGGCATTGTCAGTATTGCCCCCATGCTTAAATTTTACCTTTTCAAGAAGCTCAAAATGGCAGGCAGGCAGGTAAGACAAGGTTCTTTGTTCTCTCTCCCCACAGGTATGTATGAACCACACCCAGGTCTGAGCAGGTGCAGTGATCGGGAACCCCCCACCCCAACACCCCGGGCTACATTTGATGCATAGTGCAGGCTTCTGATGCCTTCCGATCGCCTTCCACAGCCCCCGCACCCACCTGGGCTTGATTTACTGGGTAGTGTAGTCCTCTGATGCCTTCCAATTGCCTTCCACAGCCCCCCCACACTCCTCCCCCGGGCTTCTTTTGCAACCGAGCCCCGATGCCCTGTGTCTGGGCGCGGGTCCAACTCTGCCAGCCGCGCTCTGACCCTCCAGCCCTATTTGCAGACATTCGGTGGTGGCGCGGCAGTTGAAAAAATATAAAAACTTACAGAATTCCATCAAACTTCCATTTACTGCGTTAAAATGTTAAAAAAATTAATCTTTATTATGCATATTTAAGTCTTATTAGCTCCCTCCAAGACTTTGCTGAAAACCATGGCGTCTTTCTGCGCCGACTTTTCAATGTGCGCTGCTTTTTCTTAACTCATCAGAAGGCTTTTCGGGAGTGCTCACATACGCCGACCCTAGGAGAAATTTTTTGGGGGCAAACTTCCATAATTGACAAAAACTGGCACAGACATCAGGTTATGCCTTACCTAAACAAATCGTAACTAACTGAGGTATACTGGCGCATATTCCTTGGGGAAACTTAAATTTTTTAACTTACACCAAAAAAAGCAGCACACACCAAAAATATGGTGCAAATCACTGGGGAAAATTGAGCCCCATGTTTTAACAACACTGCGATTTCTTCTCTAAAATCCAGTCTGCATTGTACAGTTGCTTTCTTTGCAGCAAATCTTGACTTGCCAAAGAGCAGTAATCAGAAGGCTGTAATACACACACTAACCATGGGAGGGAGCACCAGGGTGAGGTGAAGAGCCAGAAGAAGCTAGTGTCATTTAGGATCTGTCAAACACATATAACACAATAGCATAATTTTAAAATGACGTATACCACTGTGCTATATGTTTGCCAAATTTTTTGTACTAGCACCTTTTTAATCAAAACAGTACCACACTTTTGTTTCCTCCTCTTCTGAAGCAGCACACCTGTGCTAAGATACAGCTTTATTGCCCGACCCACCTTTATGGTACCTCACCCAGATAGCTATTCTCTGTATGTGAATGCAGATAGTAATTGATAGCAGACTATTGCACTGTGACCTTAACCTCACCTGATACCCACACATGCACTCCAGCAGGAAATCACCAGCTAATGATCAGGAGTGGGAAGACAGACTGATACTGAGGCAATGTTGTAGTGATGCCACCACTGCTGTGCCTGACATTAGTTAACTCAGTACAGTCCAAAAATCAAACCTAGGACCTTCCTAGTCTGAATGGCTCACTACCACACCAAATCATTAAAAGAGCCCTTTGATGGGTGTATACACAAATCTTTGAAGGTAGCAGGACAAGTTGCGAAGACTGTTAAAAAGGCATATGAGACCCTTGGCTTTATCAATAGAGACTTAACGTACACAAGCAAAGTAATTATGCTACACCTTTATAAAACATTGGTTAGGTCCCAGCTGGAGTATCGTGGCCAATTCTGGGCACCACAATTTAGGGAGGATTTCAGGCCTTGTAGAGGGTGCAGAGGAGATTTACTGGAATGATACCAGGGATGTGGAACTTCACTTATGAGGAGAGATTAAAGCAGCTGAAAGTGTTCTCCTTAGAGCAGATGCGGTTAAGGGGAGATATGATAGAGGTGTTCAAAATCAGGAAGGGTTTTGATAGAGTAAATAAGGAAAAACTGTCTTCAGTCGCAGAAGGGAAAATGAAGAAAGACTTGCATTTATACAGGTGAAAGCAGATTTAACAATAACTTTCAAAAGGAAATTGGATAAATACTTGAAGGGGAAGCATTTGCAGGGCTATGGGGAAGGAGCAGGGGAGTGAGACTAATTGATAGCTCTTTCAAAGAGTTGGCACAGGCACGATGGGCTGTATGGCTTCCTTCTGTGTATCATTCTATGATTCTAATCATTAGTATATTTTAGCAGTAGCTGTGGGTGTTATTACATGCGTATAAAGAAATTATACAGTGCCTAAAAGACACTGACTAATATATTTGGCCGCGCAGCGCTCGTTTTACAGGCACTAACCAGTCTACTAAGCTGTCAATATGACGGGCAGTAAGTGCACACACATTCCTGATCAGAAGTGTGCCCTCCGCTGGTGGCAGAAGCACACACCGGCAAAATTCGAAGTTAATAGGGTCCTGTGCTTCTTGCAGATTTTCGATTGCCCAGCAGATCACTTGCCATGCGCTGAGCTCGCACAACCTAACGTGGCGCTAGCCAGCAGGAATGCCCCATACTAGCGATATTTAAAGGCATCATGCAGTACTTACAGGTTAATTGTTGGTGTATCATTTTGGCTGCTGCTTGATTTCTAAGCGTTTTATGATGTTTTGCATCACTCTGGAAAGCTCACTTTGTTTACACAGGTTTAGCTGGACTTGCACTGTTGTTATTTGCCTCACAAATAGTCTGGCTGCAGACATGAGTGGTCTCATAGGGCTGCCTTCGGGGCTGAAGGACAAGGGAGAGCAGGAAGGAAGATACCACAGAGCAGGAGAAGTGTAATATCTGTAAGCTTGCAATGTTTGAAGCTCCACACTGTGGATGTGGATGTATTGTGTACTGCAACTGCATAGTTAATAATAAACAGAACCAGGCAGATTCCAGAGGCTTCCGAGAGAGCTGTCTGCCATGTTAGGAGTTGTGTGTGCTGTGCTCTGTGAAGATATCACATTTGGCGATGAGATAAGATTTTTCGGATGAATTAAAGCTTAAATTTTGTTGGTGAAGGATTCAGCCAGCTGCCAGAGAGACTTTGGAAGTTTCTGTCTTTGGAAAAAAGCTACAAAATCCGAGGTAAAATACAGCACACGGTGTGATCAGCTAGAGATTAAAATGGGACATTTGGGTGAATATAGACACGACCGGGAATGTTTTAAAGCGTATGTGGATCAGCTAGAAATGTATTTCACTGCAAATAACATAATTGACATTCCAGACAATGCAGTCCAGAACCGGGCTGTGTTGGAATGTAAGAAAGCAATGTTCTTATTGGAGGCAGGTCTGGCATTGTATGAAACCCTTGTAAATCTGCTTGTGCCTGACGAGCCAAAGGACGCAATGCTTAAAGAGATTTTAACGAAGCTGGAGCAGCATTATAACCCCAAACTGTTAGAAATTGCTGAAAGCTATCGTTTCGGGATTCGGAATCAAAAGGCTGATGAAAGTAACAGTGATTACATCGTAGCATTAAAAAAGCTATCGATGCACTGTAATTTTGGAAACTTTCAAAACCGAACATTACGGGATCGTTTTGTTTGTGGGGTGAAAAATGATGCGATCAGAAGGAAGTTATTGACGATGGATGACTTGACTTTTGAGATTGCTTGTCAGACAGCAAGGTCGATGGGCATGGCCGAACAATATTCCCGAGAATTAAATAATAATTATGGTCATCAGTCAACCGAGGTAAATCACCTGCAGGTTCAAAGTAAAAGATGGTGGGGGCCCAAAGTCTGAGAAACTGGAAATTCTAACAGAGCATCGAAGTCATGCTATAGGTGCCTGGGACAACACATTTCTCAAAATGGTCTATACATGAAGGCAGAGTGTTTCTTCTGCAGAAAGACTGGGCATCTTGCGAAGGCATGCCGACTGAAGGGTAAACCAGCTTTCAAAGCTATGAGTCCAGCGTTCAAAGCTATGAGTCCAGCGTTCAAAGCTATGAGTAGAAATCCCAAGAGACTACCTAGCATGGAAGAACAACAACAGGACGAAGAGATGATAGAGTTACACATCATCAGGAGCATGAGGTTAACGGACAGTGATTCGAGAAGCATCAAAATCCACATAGATGTTGCGGGATTCAAGATACCAATGGAAATTGACACGGGTGCATCCATGAGTGTAGTACCAGCGACAAATTGAGTGATTTTCAACTGGAGAAGCTACTCGGGAGAGAAAATGCCTGTGGTAGGTCGTATCACCGTACCGGTGAAATATAAAGATCAATTTCAGAACTTGCCTCGAATAGTAGTGAAAAGAGACAAGCCTGCCTTACTAGGAAGAAATTGGTTGAGCTCACTGAAGCTGGATTGGAGTAATATTTTCTGTGTGGAAGCGAGATTTTCATCAATGGTTGAGGTTATCGAGAAGTATCCGAAGGTGTTCTGCGAAACGGGCAGTCCGATCCAAGGCTTCAAAGTGAGTGTCAGGGTACAGAAGGACGCTAGATCCGTTTACTACAAGCCATGTTCCGTACCATATGCACTCAAGGAGAAAGTTAAGCAAGAACTCAAAAGACTAGAGACTGAGAACATTATTTGTAAGATAGATCGATGTAATAGGGCTACACCCATTGTTGTTGTACCTAAGTCCGATGGTAAGGTAAGATTGTGTGGTGATTATAAGGCAACGGTAAACCAGGTTCGAGAGGATAATGTCCCCAATACATTGCCGAATATAGAAGATTTGTTCACAACACTGACAGGTGGTCAGATCTTCTCAAAACTGGATCGTACGAATGCCTACTTACAGCTTGAACTAGATGAGGAGTCCAAGTCATGTTTGACTATAAATACTCATCTAGGCCTATATCAATTTAATAGGCTACCATTTGGAGTGTCTTCCACCCCTGCCATATTCCAAGGGGTGAGAACCAGATTTTGCAAGGTATTGAAGGAGTAGTATGTTATTTGGATGACATACTAATTTCAGCACCAAATAGGCATATTCACAATAACATATTGAATGAAGTCCTCATACAGCTAGAGAAGCACAGAGTACAAGTTTCTGCTCATAAGTGTGAGTTATTTAAAAGCTCAGTGGACTATTTAGGGTACAGAGTAGACAAAGATGGTTTACATCCAACCACGGAAAAACTGGATGCAATTAGAAATGCACCCACTCCAATTCTTGGGTCTTTTGAACTATTATGGGAAGTTCCTACAAATTTGGTTACAGTATTACATCCACTGAATGAATTTTTGAAAAAACAGGTCCATTTGAAGTGGTCAAAAGAATGCGATACAGCATTCAAGGAGTGTAAAAGCAAATTGGTAGAGAGCACCATGTTAGTTCACTATGACATATCTAAGGAGATTAAGCTAGCATGTGATGCCTCTTAGTATGGAGTTGGGGCAGTAATCTCTCATGTATTAAGTAGTGGGGAGGAGAGACCAATTGCTTTTGCTTCACACACTCTCAGTGCCAGTGAGAGTAATTATGCGCAAATTGAAAGGGAAGCTTTGGTATTAATTTTTGGGGTCAAGATGTTTCACAAATACTTGTATGGTCATAAGTTTACTATCGTTATGGACCATAAGCCCCGAACAGCAATGCTCCATCCAAAGTCCCCAGTTCCAACATTAGCTGCAGCCCAAATGCAGAGATGGGCTTTGATTTTGTCAGCATATACATATGATATTGAATACAGATGATCAAGTCATCACAGTAATGCTGATGCAATGTCTAGATTGCCTTCCCCATCACAAGTTACACCCGATAGGGAAGAAGTGTTTAATTTTTCATACATTGATGAACTGCCAGTCACAGCTGAAGAGATTGGTAGAGCAACCAAACGTGACCCAGTGATGTCAATGGTGTATGATTATATTGCAAATGGATGGCCAAACCATGTAACGGACAAAGATACACATCCATTCTTCATTCGTAGGAATGAATTATCAGTCGATAAAGATTGTATCATGTGGGGTGCAAGAGTGGTTATACCAAATAAATTCAGGTCCAAATTATTAGTAGACCTCCATGACCAGCACCTGGGAATGTGCTTGACCAAGAGTTTTGCACACAGTTATTTATGGTGGCCAGGTCTTGATAAAGATATAGAGTACATCGTGAGTCAGTGTACAACATGTCAATCGGTAAGCAAGCAACCACCACCAGTACCATTACAGCCATGGAAATGGCCTCCCAGGGTATGGCAAAGGCTACATATTGATTTTGCTGAGTTAGAAGGACAACAATTGTTCATTGTGATTGATAGCCATTCGAAGTGGGTTGAGGTGTTCCCAATGTGGAAAATAACAAGAAGTAAATCATTGGACATTTTACGAAAAGTATTTTCTTCATTTGGCCTCCCTGAAGAGATTGTTTCGGATAATGGACCACAATTTCGTTCAGAAGAATTTGCACAATTCACAAGCAAAAATGGTGTGAAACATACCAAGGTTCCACCATACCATCCTGCTTCACAAATTGTAAAACGTGCCCTCATGAAACAAATGTTAGATCCAAATCCAAGGAAACGACAGTTGTCATTGGATCACAAATTGGCTAATTTGTTGATTACATATCGAAATACTCCTCATACAACTACTGGTATAACACCAGCAGAGTTGTTTCTCAAACGACAGCCACGAACCAGATTCTCGTCGTTAAAGCCAAATTTGGCACAGTCCGTAGAAGAGATACAATTAAGACAGAAAGAGAATCATGATAGAGGTAGAGTAAAAGAGAGAAGTGTAAAATTAAACCAGAAGGTGAGAATGAAGAACCATCACCATAAATGGTTAAAGTGGTTACCAGGAAGAGTGGTGAAGATATGTGGTCCTCACACATATTTGGTAAAGATGTTTGATAATGGACAGGTTAGGTTTGTTCATATTGATCATATTTTACCGACAGACATGGAAGGAGTTGAAGGTGGGAATGATTCAATTATTTCTGACTCATCAGATAGTTTTGATGCACCAGTAGCAAATCCTAAATCCAATGTACTGGAAACAAATCCAGGAGAGAATCAGAATGAAAGTCTGAATCCAAGTCAGGAAAACAAACAGCCTGAAGTTAGAGTGAATTCAAATGAAAATCAAGGAAATTCCGTGGAGGAAAACGTTCCTCAGGATGAGCCTCGAATGAGTTTAGATTCGACACCATGTTTGGAAGGTTCTGTTCGAGAGCGAAGGTATCCTCTTTGAAACAGAAAACAAGTGGTGGTGTTAAATTTGTAAATATGGAAAAAAAATAAGTTTATATCCTGTGTTATGTATAAACATGAAAGTTATGTGTGATGTTTGTTATAATAACTTCTTCATTAAGGAGGGAGATGTCTGTAAGCTTGCAATGTTTGAAGCTCCACATTGTGGATGTGGACGTATTGTGTACTGCAACTGCATAGTTAATAATAAACAGAACCAGGCAGATTACGGAGGTTTCCGAGAGAGCTGCCTGCCATGTAGGAAGCTGTGTGTTCTTGCGCTCTGTGAATATATCACAATTCTAATACAGAAAATTATTAGTATATTTTAGCAGTAGCTGTGGGTGTTATTACATGCGTATAAAGAAATTATATAGTGCCTAAAAGACACTGACTAATATATTTGGCCGCGCAGTGCTCGTTTTACAGGCACTAACCAGTCTACTAAGCTGTCAATATGACGGGCAATAAGTGCACACACATTCCTGACCAGAAGTGTGCCCTCCGCTAGTGGCAGAAGCACACACCGGCAACATTCGAAGTTAATAGGGTCCTGTGCTTCTTGCAGATTTTCGATTGCCCAGCAGATCACTTGCCATGCGCTGAGCTCGCACAACCTAACGTGGCGCTAGCCAGCAGGAATGCCCCATACCAGCGATATTTAAAGGCATCATGCAGTACTTACAGGTTAATTGTTGGTGTATCATTTTGGCTGCTGCTTGATTTCTAAGCATTTTATGATGTTTTGCATCACTCTGGAAAGCTCACTTTGTTCACACAGGTTTAGCTGGACTTGCACTGTTGTTATTTGCCTCACAAATAGTCTGGCTGCAGACATGGGTGGTCTTATAGGGCTGCCTTCGGGGCTGAAGGACAAGGGAGAGCAGGAAGGAAGATACCACAGAGCAGGAGAAGCTGCTAGAAGGAGGAAGAGGATGGCACTGCGCCAGAGACCATATCCACAGAGCATCTTCAAGGAGCACCTCTCCTACATCAACTTTACTCAGTAGCAATGTATGAGGTGTTTTTGCTTCACCAAGGAGGCTGTCACTGAGCTATGTCACCTGCTGCAGCCACAACTCAAGCCTCAACCAGGGAAGTTAGTGCTGCCATGGAAGCTTGCAGCGCTATCATAACAGGCTTCATCGTGGTGGGTTCCAACTGACGACTTGGACAAAATGTCTCTGTGCTAAGTCTTGAGACATTTTGGAACTGAACTCCTCCATGCTCCATGACATAATGCGCAAGCTCTCTGGCACAGTGCCCAGTGCAGCTACCACTTCCTGGTAGATATCCATCAGCCTTCTTCAGTAGCCTGGGCCCTCGAATATTTAGGAACATAGGAACAGCAGTAAGCCATTGAGCCTCTTGAGCCTATTCCATCATTCAATGAGATCATGGCTGATCTATCACCAAACTCCATATACCCACCTATGCCCATATCCCTTAATACCTTTGATTAACAAAAATCTATCAGTCTCAGCTTTAAAATTAACAATTGATATAGCATCAATTGCTGTTTGCGGAAGAAAGTTCCAAACTTCTATTGCTCTTTGGGCTCAAAATTGCCCAGGAGTTGCTCCGTTTTTTTTGGAGCAACTTGATTTTTCTGGAGTATCTTAAAAATCCCCACTTTGCACATTCAATTTGCACCAGTGTAAGTGAGTTAGTTAGAATTTTTTTAGTTTAGTTTAGTTTTTTTCAAAAGGGGGCGTGACCAGCCACCTACGCCCGGTTTGGCCATTTAGGCCACTTTGGACAACGAATAGTTACTCCAAACTAACTTAGACCAGCGTATGTGGCCACTTGTGGCTGCACAGAAAACCCTTGCGGGGAGTTAAGAAATCAGCGCAGGTAGGTACATCGGAGGCCAGCAGAACTTAATGACTTGACTAAAGAATGTGACTAGGATCAAACAGCTATACAGGACATCATATGACAAACTTCGCAAAGTTAATTTACTATACAACAGAAGCATTCATGGAAGCTTAAACTACAAAAATAAAAGAAGTAAAGAGACAAAACATATTTACATAATTTTTCAAAATATCCAAATAAAAAATAGCAGTACATCCTGCTCGTAATTCTTATGTTCTTATGTTCTCCCAGCCGCTTAAGCTCACCCACCATCAGCCCGCCCCTTACAAACAACCCTACCTCCCAGAGTCGGGGATCAGACCCTCCAGGATCAGAACAGCACCTGGGGTCAGAGATCGGACACGTATGGGGATCAGATCTTCCATAGAGGTCGGGGATCGGACCACCCATGGGATCGGAACCCCCTACCCCCATGGAATCGGTGATCGAACCCACCCTGTGGTTCGGAATTCCTCCCCTCTCCCGAAATCAAAATTCAAAACTCCCCCCTCAGATCAAAACTCGCCCCCATCCCCCCGGATCAAAACTCGTCCCCCCCATGGGGTCAAAACTCCCCCCCGCCACTCCCGGGATCAAAACTCCCCCTCCCCTCCCTGGATCAAAACTCACGCCCCTCCCCGATCAAAACTTCCCCCCCCCCGTATCAAAACTCCCCCCCCGCCCCCGTATCAAAACTCCACCCGGGATCAAAACTCCCCCCCAGGATCAAAACACCCCACCAACCCCCCCCCCCCCCCACCCCCGGATCAAAACTCACGCCCCTCCTGTATCAAAACTCCCTTCGGGATCAAAACTCCTCCCCCGGATCAAAACTCCCGCCCCTCCCCGATCAAAACTCCCCCCCTGTGGGGGCAGGAGCTACTGCGCATGCATGCACACGCCTACAGGCAAGTGAAGAGCTGCCGGCACTGTTTCTGGTGCAGGGCCCTGGCTCCGCCCCAAAATCGACTGGCCACATCAAGCCAAACCCCGAGAGAGGCAACACAGCGGCCAGAATTGGGGGAGATTTTTTTGGCGCCGTTTTCAGCCCAGAAAGTTGCGCATCTCTGGTGAGTGTGCCAAAAAAATGGGTGGGCCAAATTTGAGCCCATGGTGTGTAGAAATATTTCCTAAATTCACCCCTGAAAGGTCTAGCACTAATTTTTAGACTATGACCCCTCGTCCGAGACTCCGCATCCAGCAGAAATAGTTTCTATCTACCCTAACTCATCCCCTTAATATCTTGAAAACTTTGATCAGGTCACTCCTTAACCTCCTAAATTCTAGGGAATCCAACTCTAATTTGTGTAATCTCTCCTGTAATTTAACTCTTGGTGCCCAGGTATCATTCTGATAAAGCAACGCTGCACTCCGTCCAAGGCCAATATATCCTTCCTAAGATGTGGTGCCCAAAACTGCTCACAACACTCCATGTGTGGTCTAACCAGGACTTTGTACAGCTGCAGCATTACCTCTACCCCCTTGTATTCGAGTCCTCTAGATATAAAGGCCAGCATTCCATCAGCCTTTTAGATTATTTTCTGTATCTGTTTGACATTTTAATGATCTGTGTACCTGGACCCCCAAGTCTCTTTGGATCCCCACTTTTTTAACTCTTCACCATTTAGAATGTACCTTGTTCTATTCTTTTTAGTTTCAAAGTGGATGACCTCACATTTGCTTACATTGAAATCCATTTGCCACAGTTTAGCCCATTCATTTAATCTATCAATATCCCTTTGTAATTTTATGCTTTCATCCACACATCATCATCGGCAAAATTGGATATATGGGGAGCGAAATTCAGTACCGCTGGAAAGCTGGTGCTCCCCCACCTTTTTGTGGCCATTAGCACTGAAATCTTTTAGTGGCTGGGTCACCCCATATTCTGATCCAAAAATGAACAAATAGGTTCCAGCGCTAATGAACCCTTCCACAGTGGAGTTTTCAGCGGTGTGGCTGTCTTAATTTGAGCATTGTCACCACTGAGAAATTCAGCATGCAGGTAAGGGTTTCTAATGAGGCAGCTGCTCCCTGGCCTTTTTAAATGCCAGGGTTTGTAGCAAAGCCCTGAGCGGGGGAGGAGTTTGGAAGGATAGCTGTTGTAAGAGGTGCAAGGAAAACCAATAGGTTTACTGATATGGAGCTGGAGACACTGAAGGATGCTGTGGAGGACAGAAGAATACTATTTCCTGACATGGGGAGACTTGGCAGACAATCAGTTCATAATGCATGGAGGGAGATTGCAGGGGAGGTGTCAGGCACCTCCATATATGTGAGGATGTACCCTCCCAGGAGGATGCTGGCCAGTCTGCACTCTGCCCTTCCAGGGTGGCGATGGGTCGACACCTCCTAGCTCTGGGGCGACAGGAATCCTCCTCCTCCTCCTCCTCCCCCTTCTCCTCATCAGGTGGTACTGCTGGCTCGATCTCCAGCAGCTGTCTTCTCATGATGGCCAGGTTGTGCAGCATGCAGCAGACCACAACGATTATGGAGACCCATTGAGGAGAGTTCTGCAAGGTGCCACCAGAGCAGTACAGGCACCGGGACCTTTGCTTAAGGATGCCTACGCACTGCTCGATGATGCACCTGGTGGCACAATGAGTGTCATTGTATGCATGCTCTGGCGCTGTCCTGGGGTTCCACAGAGGAGTGAGCAGCCAAGTGGACAGGGGATATCCCTTGTCCCCAAGCAGCCAACCATAATTCTGATTCAGGCTGGTCAAGACTGGACTGGCGCAGAATGAACCAATCATGGCTGGTGCCACCCTTGCCCGCTGCCTGTCTGGACGGTGCTGACGGCGACGCCTTCTCCTGCGTGCTGCCCTACTTCTGAGCAGATGTACCAGGTGTCACCCTCCCAACACTCCTCCCATCCTCAGGGTGAACCCTGCCAAGCAGGTCTCTGCAGCCCACAGACCTCCACTAAAGAGTCAGACCTGAAAGTTGTACAAAAGTACAAAAGTATGTGTAAACCTCTGAGCAGCACTCAGCAGGTTGAATGGAGCCTAAACAATTAATAAAACTATATGAAAAGATAAATACAGTGGATGATATAATCTGAAATAAAAACACTAATAATTAATAAAACTATATGAAAAGGTAAATACAGTGGACGCTGGAATCTGAAATAAAAACACAAATAATTAATAAAACTATGAAGAGATAAATACAGTGGATGATGTCGTATTAAATAAAAACACTAATAACGAATAAAACTATTAAGAGGTAAATACAGTGGATGCTGGAATCTGAAATAAAAACATTAAAATTAATAAAAACGATTTCCCTACCAAAAGGCCCCGATCGTGGCAACACTCCAGCCGTGTGGCGTTCGAGCACCGACTCGAATACCTCGCGGGGCACTACTGAGAAAAGGCTTACTTTTTTGCAGTTGAAAATCCCTGTCCTTGCCGCTTTTCAACGGCCCGCACGCTGCAGAACTCACCGCTGGAAAGTTACCTTTACAACGGCTTCACCGCGCCGTTTCCAGCAGAAGTGAACACCGCTCAAATCCTCCCTGAGCTGAATATGGTTCAGGGAGGAAAAAGTACCCGACCGCGGCGGCGGCCACTCGATTTTTTTTGATCGATCGCCCAAACCCCGCAGTAGCTGTCCCTTCGGGGACGGTGAATTTCGGCTCCATGGTTTTCTATGCCTTCATCTAAGTCGTTGATAAATACTGTGAATATTTGAGGCTCCAACACAGATCCCTGCGGAACATCACCAGTCACATCCTACCAATTACAGTTCTGCCCATTATCCCTAATCTCTGTCTCCTGTCGCTCAGGCAATTTCCTAACCAGGTCAGTAATTTACCTTCAATTCCATGAGCTTTTACCTTAGTTAACAGTCTCTTATGTGGGACTTTATCAAATGCCTTCTGGAAGTCCGTATAAATAACATCCATAGACATTCCCCTGTCCATGACTTTAGCCACTTAATTTCATCCAATTCCTCTGCAGCAGAACTAGTATGTGACCTCACCTTCTAGCGAACTGGCACCTGTGTTGTCCTAACCCTCTGCCATAGCACCTGCACACCTGTGCTCAGTAAATCACCACATGCAGATACATTCTCTAATCTAGGCTCTAGAGTCCACATGGTGTCAGTATCTGAGTTGGTGCTTATGAAAGTCAGGTCAATTGATGGTCAACTTCTGGAAGGCTAGCCTCAGCTTCCTCTACTGGCTGTGGGACATTGACATTCTCAACAGCTGAAATGAAAGAGCAATAGTGTGAGGGAAAGCACAGAGAAAGAAGTGGGTGTTGAAAGCATCTGCAGCTTTTCATGCAGCGTGTGTAGAGTAAGGGAAAAGTCAGAAGAAACAAAGAGGATTAGGTATGAAGAAAATTTGTGCCTCCTCTAGCATTGCCATCACCATGGCCTCCACACTATTCCTTCCCATGATGGAGAGAAGGTATGCATGTGTGCTCTTCCACCTCCAGTGACAGCTTGTTGGTGTGTGCGACCTTCTCCTGCAAAAGATGTGCGAGTGTGTTAGTGAATGTCTCGTGATGTGTTTGGAGAGTGTGGCTGTCATCGTAGAATAGCTGTCAGTGTGTGTGCAATGTGAGTTGTGGATAAGTGAGGGTTGTAATAGTGATGTGTGTGTGAGCCTGATGAGAAGGGGGTTTAATGAAGTGTGGTGTAATCATTGTAGGAAAGTGAAGGTCAGTCGGTGAGGGGTGTCTTGAGTGTTGTGAAATTAATGAAGCTGTAAGTGGTGTAGCTGCAATCAGAAAGGATGAGAGCAGTCTTCTTACCTTGATAACTCTAATTAGATCAGTTGTTTTTTACAGCAGTGCAGCCATGTCCTTAGTTCAATCTTCCATAACTAAACTAAAACCGCCTATTTCCACCTCTGTAACATTGCCCATCTTTGCCCTGGCCTCAGCTCATCTGCTCCTGAAACCTCATCCATGCCTTTGTTACCTCTAGACTTGACTTCTCCAACACACTCCTAGCTGGGCCCCCACATTCTACCCTACGTAAACTTGAGGTCATCCAAAACTCAGCAGCCCATGTTCTAACTCACACCAAGTCCTGATCACCTATCACCCCTGTGCTCGCTGACCTACATTGGCTCCCAGTTAAGCAACGCCTCGATTTCAAAATTCTCATCCTTGTTTACAAATCTCTCCATGGCCTCACGCCTCCCTATCTCTGTAATCTCCTTCAGCCTCACAACCTCCCCGAGATGTCTGCGCTCCTCCAATTCTGCCCTCTTGAACATCCCTTATTATAATCCCTCAACCATTGGTGGCCGTGCCTTCAGCTGCCTAGGCCCTAAGCTCTGGAATTCCTTGCCTAAACCTTTCTGCCTCTCTACCTCTCTTTCCTCTGTTGTGTATGTATAATATAAGTATACTCCCTGTACACTCAATGTACAGTTACATAAGACTACTGGATGTACCTTCACACTGTATATACTATGCTTGTACCACCAGAGGGTGCAACTGGTGGAGACCTAGGGGTCACCTGTACATGACAGGTAACCAGGTATAAAAGGGAGCTCACCATGCTGTACTCTCACTCAGGATCTGCAATAAATGGACTAAGGTCACAACAGTTCAAGTACAATACCTTACCTTGTGGAGTCATTACTAGAGTGTTTTCAGACACAACAACTAGCAATGAGATTACGAATTTCCACGCGAAAATGGCTAATTTGGCATTCAACAATTCGTTTCAACAATTCGCCAATGGGGAAGATTGGGAGGCCTTTGTGGAAAGGCTCGAACAATTCTTCACTGCGAATGACCTGGCAGGAGACAACCCGACCTGGCCGGCTGATAAGCGCAGAGCTATCCTGCTCAGCAGTTGTGGGCCCACCGTCTATGGCCTCATCAGGGACTTGCTAACACCAGTGAAAACAATGACCAAAATATATGAGGAGCTCGCAACGCTGATACAGGAACAACTCAAACCTAAGCGGATGACTCATCCCCAGGACTCTAACCCGGCAAGTACTGTGAACCGTCTGGCGCCTTTTAGAGGCAAGGCTGCTGCAAGCAATCTCCCTCAGGGAAGAGAGAATAGAACCCCAAGTCTCGCAACCCTGAGTCCACCACATGGGGCCAACCGGCTAACCCCCATGCTGGTGTTGGGGAGGAAATCACAGGGCCCACCAGTGCCGCTATAAAGACTATACATGCAAAGGCTGTTACACGAAGGGCCACCTCCAGCGAATGTGCAAGAGAAATTGTACTCACCGAATCGATGAAGGGAGAGTCCATGAGGCAGCTCACCCCCACAATGAGATGTACAGAGTGTTTACCTCCACCACTGAGAGTTCCCCGTTGAAAATGGAAGTCGAAATAACCGATGTTCCAATCACGATGGAGGTGGACACAGGGGAGAGCCAGGCACTGATGAATCAGGCGGCCTTTGAGAAACTCTGGGACAATCCAGTCGCACGACCTAAAATGATCCGGATCCAAGTGAAGCTGCTCACCTACACAATCGACACCATCCCAGTCGTTGGCAGAGTGGATGTCCAAGTGTCCCATGACGGTGTGATGCACAAGTTACCTTTGTGGATCGTTGCTGGTGATGGTCCAATGCTGTGAGGAAGAAGATGGATGATAAAGATCCGTTGGAGCTGGAAAACCTCCAGGCTCCGGCGATCGACGTCCTCCACGGCCCCGAATTTGGATCCAGCACAACACCTGAGAAACCAGCTGCTCAATCGACCGTATGGAGACAACACAGACCGCTCAACCCAATGGTGATATGATCCAGCCGAAACGATCTGACCTCATTTTCCAGGCTCTAGTGGCAGGACTCCGGAGAAAGAATATCAGCGCAGAAGGCAACTTCGCTGCTTCTGTGACAGAACCTGGAGAGAAAAGAATCACCACAGATTACCTCATGGAGAGAAAGAAGATGGCGTCCGCACCACGAGGTGAAGCGCCTGAAGTAAAGATGGCAGCGGCCAGACTACGAGAGGCAGCATTGATGCAGCAACATGTGATGCCGAGCAGCGAACCGGATTTGGATAAAGATTGCAAGGCCCTTTTAAAGGAGACCGGCAGCCCATCACAATTAAAGAAACAGTTCCACTCTTTATACAGCGATGCCGGTGATACATATGTAAGTGATGTAATTGAAAATTTAAAGTATGTAAATGTAACTAACCGTGTTAAGTCGGGCGATGGCGGTCGGAACCCATATATTGTGAAAGTAAATGAAGTAATGATGTGCGATGCCGGGTTCTGCATGTTGCCGACAAAATCAAGGGCAACCGCCCGTCGGAAGCACCCAGGTCCAGTGGACTACCCGATCACGTAGCCTGCGCCTCCGGGACCAATGTGATGCCCCAGGGAGCGTGGCCACACACAGAGGGAGCATACCAGCTGCAGGGCCAGCGATCAGCGGACGGCAAAGGCACCACTACCGGTACCCTGCCCCTGATCGGCTCTACCTCTCTGGCCACCAGGGCCAGTACTGGGAGCAAGAGGCTAGCACCCTCCAACTCTCCCAACGGGACCTGGGATGACCAGGCTCCCACTATCTTTGAAGGACAGCAGGGAGACACCGCAGCCCTCAAAGGAGGACAGGGAGGCCATACACTCCTGTGGCTCTGCCCATCACTAGGCAATGGCAAAGGCCCTGGGACTCAGCCAGGTGAGCGATCCGAGCCCACCCAGCGGGCAGGGGGCACAGCGCCGCCATCAGACAACCTGGACACAGTCTGGTTACTCTGGAACAAGCGTCCTCACCCACCTGCACCTACACAACTCAGGGGCAAGACTGTGATACCACGTAAGTACCTTAACTGTAAAATGTACTTGTTCCACTACTGCAGAACCCCAACAGTGATGTAATTAATCCTATCTTTTTTTTGTTCTTTCTTTCTGTACATGTATGCAGATGTTTAGCCACACTCATGGTCTATGTATGGGGTGGGGGGGGGGGGGAATGGATGTATGTAGTCATGGACACACATGGATCACACCCAGAACCCACTCAACCCCCACTGCAACCTCAAACTGTCCACTGTTGATCATTTCCCAATGTTGTAGCAATAAGGACTTGAGGGTCAACAGGGAGCGAACCAAGCCAAAGCATAGACAAGGTGCAAGGGCTTTGGGCACTCAATTCTAGTGCCAGAGCACACAATGCAAAGGCCAGTGGCACAAGACTTAGGGGAGAGTGATGTTGTGTATGTATAATATAAGTATACTCCCTATAACTCAATGTACAGTTACATAAGACTACTGGATGTACCTTCCCACTGTGTTATGTCTTGAATAAAGAGTCAGACTAGATACTGCAAGCTCAAAGTAAGGTGTGACCGTAATCCTTTATTACAGATTCCAGCTGTGAGGCCTCCTTATATACAGGTGTTCCCAAGGGATTATGGAATCCCTTGGGACTCCAGGGAATAAGCCCTCTGGTGGTTAGACATGGTATTTACAGGTTTACATACATAACACTATGCTTGTACCACCAGAGGGTGCAACTGGTGGAGATCTAGGGGTCACCTGTACACGACAGGTAAGCGGTATAAAAGGGAGCTCACCATGCTGTACCATCACTCAGGAGCTGCAATAAATGGACTAAGGTCACAACAGTTCAAGTACAATACCTTACCTCGTGGAGTCATTGCTAGAGTGCTTACAGACACAACATCCTCCTTTAAGATGTTCCTTAAAACCTACCTCTTTGACCAGCTGCTGTAATTTCTTCTTATGTGGCTCGGTGTCAAATTTAATGTGAAGCGCCTTGAAACATTTTACTATGTTAAAGGTGCTATATAAATACAAGTTGTTGTTGTTCTTGGCATTGATGTCTTCAGCGATTTCTTCCCACTGTCTACAAAGTAGATGCCTGGAGGGCTTCCTGCCCCATGAGTAGAAGTGGATGTCCCTGTTCCTCTCCACTGCTTGCACTCATTATCATAGGCAGTTACTCGACTTGCTTCCACTCTAAGGGCCCAAAATTGTCCATTTTTTTTTGGAGCAACTTGATTTTGCTGGAGTATCTTAAAAATCCCCATTTTGCACATTCAATTTGCGCCAGTGTAAGTAAGTTAGTTAGGATTTTATTCGTTTAGTTTAGTTTTTTTCAAAAGTGGGTATTAGCAGCCACCTACGTCTGTTTTGGCCATTTAAGCCATTTTGGACAGCTAATAGTTGCTCCAAACTAACTTAGGCCAACGTATGTGGCCACTTGTGGCCGCACAGAAAACTCTTGTGGAGAGTTAAGAAATCAGCGCAGGTAGCCAGAGATAGGGGCGGGAAGGGAAGCGGAGAGGACCTTGCAAAGCACAACAACATTCAAGAAGTATAAAAACCATCAAGAAGAAATAAAAAATAAAACTTAAGTCCTACCTTCCTAACTCGGCCCAGGAAGTCAGCAGGCCGGCTGGTGCGAGCGGCCACTCGGCCGGGGATAGGTGCAGGCGGGATGACCGGGCGGGAGAGCACAGGGAACTGGCTGCAGGCTCGCAGAAGACACAGGCAAGCTGGCTGGCTGGGCTGGGCTCGCAGAAGACACAGGCTGGCTGGCTGCAGGAATTAACGGACAAGGGCCGGCCGGCCGGTGCGGGAAGCCACTCGGCTGGGGATAGGTGCAGGCGGGATGACCGGGCGGGAGAGCACAGGGAACTGGCCACAGGCTCGCAGGCTAGCTGGCTGGACTGGGCTCGCAGAAGACACAGGCTGGCTGGCTGCAAGAATCAACCAGGCTGCAACAAGCTGGGTGTGGGGGGAGGGGGGTGGGTGGATGAGGAGGGAGAGAAAAGTCATATGACTGAAGGGGGGAGGGGAAGAGAACAAAAGATCTTTGGGTGTGGTCCATACACATACCTTGGGGGGGAGGACGGAGAACTGCAAAACTCTGCTGTGCTGCCTGCTTTGCAGCCATTTTTCACCTTCTTTGACCTTCTTTGAAAGTTTAACTTTTACTTTAAGTATGGGTGCAGCAATATCAATGCCACGCCTTTTGCGAGCGTGGCATCATTGTGTTACGTAAGAGCCAATTGATTAGAGCTCATCACATCAGGAACATCAGGGCTCAGCGACAACTATTCCGCATGGACATGTTTATTTTTTGCAGTTGTTCCTAAATGTTGTGTTGTATTAATGGCACATGATTCAGTTTTAATGTAAAATATATTTTATTCAAAAGTTTACAATGTATTTCACTTTAGTGTACTAAAATAATTCTTGTATTAAACTTTACTTTAATGTGATTCTTTAAGATCACTTAAAAACTTTAAGATCACTTATAAAGTTGTAGTTACATAACTTACAAAAAACTCAATTTGAAAAAACTTACACTCTAAGATCACTTAAAAACTTTAAGATCACTTATAAAGTTGTAAATTTACATAAATTACAAAATGTGTGAACATTTACACTCTAAGATCACTTAAACTTTAAGATCACTTATAAAGTTGTATATTTACATAACTTACAAAACATTTTCAATTTGAAAACAGTTGCAACAGTAACATCAACAACAACTACAGCAGCAGCAAAGAAAGGCTGCACCCATCTCTCATCCCCATCTCAGTGAATGTGCACTTCTTCGGGGGGGGCAGGTGTTAATGTGGAGGGCCCGGCTTGGGTCTCTTCAGAGGCTGGTGCGGGGATGGCAGTGGGAGTGGCAGTTGATTCTGTCAATTGCGCATGGCCTGGATGTGTCCCCCTATTGCAGCAGCTGCCTCAAACATGCCCTCCCTGATGGCCTGTGCCGCCGTTTCCGCTACCTCTGACATTCCCTCCCTTATGGACACTATTCCCTCACTGATGTTCCCGGAAATATTTCCCATTTCCCGTGCGATTATTGTTATTTCTCCCGACAGTCCCGTTACCTCATCACCCACCCCACTGATGGTGTGCACGAGTGATCGGGTAAGGTCAGTGCTCTCTGTACTCAATGCCATCATCTGAACCACATCTGTTGCACCCTGCATCTCAGGAGAGCGTGGTCGATTTCTCCTTCCCCTCACCCTGGATCTGCCTCGTGGCAACCCCCCCAGTGGGAGGCACAACCTCGGACGGTGGGGCCCTGGGTGTTCCATGCTGCATCGCACCACCACTGGGACCCGCAACCTCGGATCTTGGGAAATGATGGAATGTCACATCAGAACTTAAACCACTATACATGGACGGGCTGAAACCAAAGAATGTCGGACCAGAACTCATGGAAGGGTTTGGCAACGCGAAGTCGGTTAACGTGGCCTCATCCATATTCATTTCAACATTGTACCCTTCATCCATCTCCATCCCCACCCCATCACCCTCCCCCCCACCCTCCCCCAAAGTTGGTCTGCAGGGTTAGGCTCGTACTCATCTGAATGTTCTTCTGGATCTTCAGGATTGGCATCAGATTCTGCAAAATGTAACAGAACAGTCAAATGGTTAGCACCACAGGAGGGGGCAGGATGGGTGGCATGAGTAGGCTCACACATAGCAGGCCAGGCAGCAAGTTGATTTGAAGGGCCACAATGAATTTTCAGTACTTACCCTCTCCCTCGAGTGTGGGCCCAGCTAGTGCAGTACTGATTGTTTTTCTCCAGGTAGGACCCATCAAAGCAGCAACCCTCTCTTCCAAGGGTGTCAGTTGGTGCAGATTTGGCAGGCCTCCTCCTGTTCGAGTTCTTTTCCTTTTGTTGTGGGCCAATTTCGTCTGTAAAGATGAAAATGCAACTTTTTAGAGACGGTATTTTTCTACTGGGTGGGACATATACAGCTGGTCACATTTACACTTGCAATTGCATTGAATAAATGAAAATATTACTTACACTAACTACTTGACCAAGGTCCTGCCATTTCTTTTTACACTGGCTTCCAGATCTCTGGGTGTTCACCACTGTGCAGTAATCTTCTGCAACTTGGTTCCAGCGTTTCTTCATTTCTTTGGGTGGCACTTTTGTGCGACCTTTGCTGCTGGTATCCAGCTCCTGCCATCTGTTCTCAGTGACATTAACTAGTATCTCCACTTCGTCATGAAAGAAATTCTTTGTTCTTGGTGCATGTTGTTGCATTGCTGTATTGAATTGACACTCGGTGATTTTTCAAAACACACAGTCCTTATTTTGCATGCAGCAATGATTTTCACGTATGCAGCACTCCTTCTGGAACTTTAGCAGCAACACAGAGCACTCACTGATTCCAGCAGCTGATTTATTCCACAGCATTCCTCACAGCACTTCTTCTGGCACCGAAAATCAATCAGCTTCCTTTCCCTTTAAAAATGACCGATTGCCAATGTTATTTGCTACTGTGCATGTGCGAACGCTCCAATGCGCATGCTGGCACTCTTTCACACGCAGGGCCCTAGCTCCACCCCCCAATCCACTGGCCGCACCACGCCAAGCCCCAGAAGAGTCAACAGAGCGGCCAGAATCCAGGGAGATCTTTTTGGCGCCGTTTTCAGCCTACGAAGTCAGCGCATCTCTGGTGAGTGCATCGAAAGAACGGGTGGGGCAAATTTGGGCTCTATAAGTGAGTTCTCAGATGACTGTACAGTCCAATATGGGAATTATAGTCTCTGTCACAGGTGGGTCAGACAGTAGTTGAAGGAAAGGGTAGATGGGGAGTCTGGTTTGCCGCACGCTTCTTCCGCTGTCTGCGTTCGGTTTCTGCATGCTCTCGGTGACGAGACTCGAGGTGCACAGCGCCCTCCCGGATGCTCTTCCTCCACTTAGGGTGGTCTTGGGATTCCCAGGTGCCGTTGCGGATGTTGCACGTTATCAAGGAGGCTTTGAGGGTGTGCTTGAAACGTTTCCTATGCCCACCTGGGGCTCACTTGCCATGTAGGAGTTCAGAGTAGAGCGCTTGCTTTGGGAGTCTCGTGTGGGCATGCAGATGATGTGGCCCGTCCAGCGGAGCTGGTCGAGTGTGGTCAGTGCTTTGATGCTGGGGATGTTGGCCTGATCGAGAACACTGACATTGGTGCGTCTATCCTCCCAGTGGATTTGCAGGATCTTGCGGAGGCAGCGCTGGTGGTACTTCTCCAACGCTTTGCGGTGTCTACTGTATAAGGCAGCATCAGAGAACGTTGTTCCCCGCTCATTCCTTCCTTCAGCTACTTGTTCAGCATGTTCTTCCTGGGTGTCTGCAGCCAGAATGCACCTACCCTTTAAGAAGTACTGGCTGCCTTTAAGAAGTGTCATGGATGCCCTACATCCACTCCTCCCAACCCTCCCACTTCCCCACTAGGCATCAAGCCAATGAGTAACACTGTCTGCATGCCTGGAAGATTGAAATCTGCAGGCAGCACAAATATTGCATTTTACTGTATTCACCTTAAGTGGCTGGAGAAATACCACCAACGATGTCTCCGCAAGATCCTGTAAATCTCCTGGGAGGACAGACGCACCAACGTTAGCATACTCGCTCAGGCCAACATCCCTCCCGGATGCTCTTCCTCCACTTAGGGCGGTCTTGGGATTCCCAGGTGCCGGTGCGGATGTTGCACGTTATCAAGGAGGCATCGAAGCACTGACCACACTCGACCAGCTCCGTTGTTCGCATGCCTGACACAAGACTTCCAAAGCAAGTGCTCTACTTGGAACTCCTACATGGCAAGCGAGCCAAGGTGGGCAGAGGAAACGTTTTAAGGACACCCTCAAAGCCTCCTTGATAAAATGCAACATCCTCACCGACACCTGGGAGTCCCTGGCCAAAGATCACCTTAAGTGGAGGAAGAGCATCCGGGAGGGCAACTCGAGTCTTGTCACCGAGAGCATGCAGAAAACAGGCGCAGGCAGTGGAAGGAGCATGCGGCAAACCAGTCCCACCCATCCTTTCCTTCAACGACTGTCTGTCCCACCTATGACAGAGACTGTAATTCCCGTATTGGACTGTTCAGTCACCTAAGAATTCACTTTTAGAGTGGAAGCAAGTCTTCCTCGATTTTGAGGGACTGCCTATGATGAAGTGGCACAGGCAGTGCACATCCCAACTCCTGCTGGGCCATTTTTGGGTGTGATCAGATTTCTAAGCTAATATACCTTTAGAAAATCAGACTACAAAATTGGTCAGTGGCTGGGTTAATTTCATAGTGGCAAATATGGCATTTTTCACAGTTCAAATATGGCATTTTTCTTCAGTTTCAGATTACCTGCTCTTGTGAACGAAACATACATCTGAGCTGAAGGATGTTCTTAAGAAGTGAGCGATATTCTTGGATTTCCAATACTACAGCCACCTCTCACCTCCCAAATGCTGCTGAGTCTTACAAGAATGTTTTGAGTGTCCTGAAGTGGTTGCCAGAGCCTTTATTACTCTTTCCCTTTCCCCTTATTTAGTTCTTGATTTATCACCTCTTCCTACTCTTTCCAACCTTGGTGGTATGTGTTTCGGCCCTCCACATTGGTGCCTCAATTTAAAAAAAAGACTGCTCTTGGAGCATTGTAAAGAAAGACTAGGAATTGCCCACTTTTTTCATTAAAATACCAAGCCATTAATACAGCATCTACTTTAGTTGGTTGTTATTCTAAACAAATCAATCCAATTTTAAAAGAACTAAGTTATGCAGTATAACCCATAGGAATTAATTATTTCAAAATGTTAGGAAGCTTTCCCTAAGAACTTGGATTAACTCCAAATAAATACATCCAACTCCCTCTTGTTTAATCAGAAACATTCTTCAGATGTAACTTGTGTGTAATATTCTGTGATATTGAAAACATGCAAACCTTTCCCCGCTCTATGCTATGGAGCATTTTTCTATGTTAAAGGCATTATATATATATCATCTGTGTCTTGGTTACATATTAAACTAAGGTCCTCTCAGGTAAAGATTCAAGATGCATTGCACTATTCAAGAGTTCTCCTAATGTCCTGGCCAATATTTATCCCTCAATCAATATTCCTTACAAAAACAGATTTTCTGGTCATTTATCTCATTGCTATTTACAAGACCTTGCTGTGTGCAAATTAGTTGCTGCATCTGTATAAGAATATCTGAGTGCCTTGAAGTGGTTGCCAGACTCTATTTCACCAGTGTAACATTCATTATTTTCCCATACAAGTTATCCTGTAGCCTTCTGAGCAAATTGCTTAGCATGATGTCAAATTAGGGAGTGAGGTTATCCAAACTCATTTCATATACTAGCCATACAGGTCCTGCAAGCAGAGAAGACTTTCATCGCACCTGTCTAGATTTGACATGAATTCAAGAGTCAGACATGAAAGACCAGTGTCTAACCTGCTGCACCTGAAGTGTTTTAATGACTGGAATAGCAATGCTACTAAAAAGATGCAATCTTTAAAAAAAATGTTTTAGAAACTTGATTTCAGCTCTCACCTTTCTCCTATAAAATATCTACTTTTTGTAGTAAATATTAATAATTTAGACTTAAATGTAGGGGCATAAAGAAATTTGCAGATGATACAAAAATTGACTGTTTAGTTGACAGTGAGGAGGAAAGCTTTAAACTGCAGAAAGTTATCAATGAAACAGTTGGGCAGAAAAATGGAAAAGGGAATTCAATCCGGAAAAGTATGAAGTAATGCATTTGGGGAGGGGCAACAAGGCAAGGGAATATACAATAAATGGGAGGATGCTGAGAGGTGTGGAGGAACAGAGGGACCTTGGAGTATATGTACACAGATCCTTAAAGATAGCCGGTCGGGTCGGTAAGATAGTTATAAAGGCATACGGAATGCTTTCCTTTATTAGCCAATGCATAGAATATAAGCGCAGGGAAGTTATGCTAGAACTGTATAAAACACTAGTTAGGCCACAGCTTGAGTACTGTGTACAGTTCTAGTCACCACATTACAGGAAAGCTGTGATTGCACTAGAGAGGGTTTAGAGGAGATTTATGAGGATGTTGCCAGGAATGCAAAATTTTAGCTATGAGGAAAGATTGGACAGGCTGGGATTGTTTTCTTTGGAACAGAGGTGCCTGAGGGGAAATTTAATTGAGGTGTATCAAATTGAGGGGCCTAGATAGATGACCAGGACTGGGAATTAAATATTCAGGGGTATTTGACAATCCAGAAGGACAGACAGAAAGGGAAAAGGAGGTGGGGTAGCTCTACTGATAAAGGATGGAATCATTTCAATAGGTAAGAAATGATATTAGTTCAAATGACAAGGGTGTTGAAACAGTTTGGGTGGAGATAAGGAACAATAAGGGGGAAAAAGTCACTGGTGGGCGTAGTCTATAGACCCCCTAACAGTAGCAACTCTGTTGGTCGGAGCATAAACCAGGAAATAGTGGGGTCTTGTAAAAAGGGAACAGCAATAATCATGGATGATTTTAACCTCTGTATTGATTGGAGAAATCAAATTGGTCAGGGTAGCCTTGAGGAGAGTTCATAGAGTGCGTAAGGGACAGGTTCCTTGAACAGTATGTAATGGAGCCAACCAGGAGGCAAGCTATCTTAGATCTGGTCCTGTGTAATGAGAGAGGATTAATAAACAATCTCCTAGTAAAGGATCCCCTCGGAATGAGTGATCATAGCATGATTGAATTTCAAATTCAGATGGAGGGTGAGAAAGTTGGATCTCTAACCAACATACTAAGTTTAAATAAAGGAGACTATGAAGGTATGAGGGTAGAGTTGGCTAAAGTGGACTGGGAAAATAGATTGAAGTGTAGGACGGTTGATGAACAGTGGTGTACATTTAAGGAGATATTTCACAACTCTCAAGAAAAATATATTCCAGTGAGGAGAAAAGGGTGTAAGAGAAAAGATAGCCATCCGTGGCTAACTAAAGAAATAAAGGATGGTATCCAATTAAAAACAAGGGCATACAAAGTGGCCAAAACTAGTGGGAGGACAGAAGGCTGAGAAGCTTTTAAAAGCCAGCAAAGAACAACTAAAAAAATGATTAAGAAAGGGAAGATAGACAATGAAAGTAAACTAGCACAAAATATAAAAACAGATCGCAAAAGTTTCTATAGGTATATAAAAGGAAAAGAGTGGCTAAAGTAAATGTTGGTCTCTTAGAGGACGAGACCGGGGAATTAGTAATGGGGAACATGGAGATGGCAGAAACTGTGAACAAATATTTTGTATCAGTCTTTACGGTAGAGGACACTAATAATATTCCGACAGTGGATAGTCTAGGGGCTATAGCGGGGGATGAACTTAACACAATCACAATCACTAAGGAGGTGATACTCAGTAAGATAATGGGACTAAAGGCAGATAAATCCCCTGGACCTGATGGCTTGCATCCTAGGGTCTTAAGAGAAGTAGTGGCAGGGATTGTGGCTGTATTGGTTGTAATTTACCAAAATTCCCTGGATTCTGGGGAGGTCCCAGCAGATTGGAAAACTGAAAATGTAACGCCCCTATGTAAAAAAGGAGGCAGACAAAAAGCTGGAAACTATAGACCGGTTAGTCTAACATCTGTGGTTGGGAAAATGTTGGAGTCCATTATTAAAGAAGCAGTAGCAGGACATTTGGATAAGTAAAATTCGGTCAGGCAGAGTCAGCATGGATTTATGAAGGGGAAGTCATGTATGACAAATTTGCTGGAGTTCTTTGAAGATGTAACAAACAGGATGGATAAAGGGAAACCAGTGGATGTGGTGTATGTGGACAAGAAGGCATTTGACAAGGTGTTACATAAAAGGTGCACAAGATAAAACTTCACAGGGTTGGGGGTAATATATTAGCATGGATAGAGGATTGGCTAACTAACAGAAAAGAGAGAGTCGGGATAAATGGTTCATTCTCTGGTTGGCAACCAGTAACTAGTGGGGTGCCACAGGGATCAGTGCTGGGATCCCAACTATTTACAATTTATATAAACAACTTGGAAGAAGGTGAAACGTCCTTACTATACAGTATAAATGCACACGAGGCCCATGCTTGAGAGAAGGTCAGTCTGTGACCTGTCCTTTATTCCTTAGCACTCAAGTGATGAAGGTGAGTGGAGCTTCCCCTTTTATACCTGAAGGTCCAGGTTAGGAGTGTCTCCCACCTAGTGGTCATTGTTCTCACAGTGTACAACTTAGGTCAGATTATACATGGGTTACAATGCTGGTTGAATACATGACATCGCCTCCCCCCCAAAGTCTTATTGGGATCACAGATTGAGTCTCTCTGGTGGTTTACGCTCTCTTGTAGATCGCCTGAGTTGGGGCTCCGGTTGTTGGGCGCTGGCCTGAGTGTCTGCTGTTTGCGATGCCTCAGGCCTATCCAGACTGCCCACAGTGATTGGGCTCTCCTCCCTTTGGTTCTGGTGTTCAGTCACCTGTGGTGGAGTGAACTCTACATCGTGTTCTTCCTCTGCTTCTTCTATGGGGTTGCTGAACCTCCTTTTTGTTTGATCCACGTGTTTGCGGCAGATTTGTCCATTGGTAAGTTTAACTACCAGAATCCTATTTCCCTCTTTGGCAATCACAGTGCTTGCGAGCCATTTGGATCCTGCAGCTTAGTTGAGGACAAAAACAGGATCATTTACATCAATACATCGCGCCCTCGCATTCCTGTCATGGTAGTCATATTGTGGTTGGCGCCTGCTCTCGACAATTTCTTTCATGGTGGGGTGTATAAGGGATAGCCGGGTTTTGAGAGTCCTTTTCATTAGCAGCTCTGCGGGTGGAACGCCTGTGAGCGAGTGTGGTCGGGATCTATAGGCCAACAGGAGGCGTGATAAGCGGGTTTGTAGGGAACCCCCTTGGATTCTGAGCATCCCCTGTTTGATTATCTGCACTGCTCATTCTGTCTGGCCGTTTGAGGCCAGCTTGAACAGTGCCATTCCAACATGGTTAATTCCATTGCCTGCCATGAAGTCCTGGAGTTCAGTGCTTGTGAAGCACGGGCCATTATCGCTGACCAAAACGTCCGGTAGACCGTGGGCGGCGAACATTGCCTGTAGACTTTCCACCGTGGCAGAGGCTGTGCTTGAATTTAAAATGACACACTCGATCCATTTGGAGTAGGCGTCTACTACAACCAAAAACATTTTTCCAATGAAAGGACCTGTGTAGTTCACATGGATGCGTGACCAAGGCTTGGCGGGCCATGGCCAGGGGATAAGGGGGACTTCCCTGGGCGCATTGCCCAGCTGGGCACACGTGTTGCACCTGCGAACACAAAGTTTCAGATCTGCGTCTATCCCTGGCCACCAAACGTGTGACCTGGCAATTGCCTTCATCATGACAATTCCCGGGTGCTCATTGTGGAGTTCTCTGATGAACACCTCTCTGCCCATCTGGGGCATGACTACACGGTTTCCCCACAGTAGGCAATCGGCCTGAATCGAGAGTTCATCCCTGCACCTGTGAAATGGTTTAAATTCCTCAGGGCATGCCCTGTACGTGGCTGCCCAGTCCCCATTCAGAACACATTTCTTGACTAGAGACAATAAGCAGTCTCTACTTGTCCAGACTTTAATCTGACGGGCTGTCACGGGTGAGCCTTCGCTTCCAAAAGCTTCAACAGCCATGACCATCTCAGCAGCATGCTCGGTAGCCCCCTCAGTGGTGGCTAGTGGGAGCCTGTTGAGTGCATCGGTGCAGTTTTCGGTGCCCGGTCTGTGCCGAATTGTATAGTCATAGGCGGCTAACGTGAGTGCCCACCTCTGTATGCGGGCCGATGCGTTTGCATTTATGGCCTTGTTAACATAACATAAGAACATAAGAATTCGGAACAGGAGTAGGCCATCTTGCCCCTCGAGCCTGCTCCGCCATTCAACAAGATCATGGCTGATCTGGCCGTGGACTCAGCTCCACTTACCCGCCCGCTCCCCGTAACCCTTAATTCCCTTATTGGTTAAAAATCTATCTATCCGCGACTTGAATACATTCAATGAGCTAGCCTCAACTGCTTCCTTGAGCAGAGAATTCCACAGATTCACAACCCTCTGGGAGAAGAAATTCCTTCTCAACTCGGTTTTAAATTGGCTCCCCCGTATTTTGAGGCTGTGCCCCCTAGTTCTAGTCTCCCCGACCAGTGGAAACAACCTCTTTGCCTCTATCTTGTCTATCCCTTTCATTATTTTAAATGTTTCTATAAGATCATCCCTCATCCTTCTGAACTCCAACGAGTAAAGACCCAGTCTACTCAATCTATCATCATAAGGTAACCCCCTCATCTCCGGAATCAGCCGAGTGAATCGTCCCTAGTGTACCCCCTCCAAAGCTAGTATATCAGCCTGCTCCGCCATTCAACAAGATCATGGCTGATCTGGCTGTGGACTCAGCTCCACTTACCAGCCCGCTCCCCGTAACCCTTAATTCCCTTATTGGTTAAAAATCTATCTATCCGTGACTTGAATACATTCAATGAGCTAGCCTCAACTGCTTCCTTGGTCAGCCAAAAGGGACGTTAGGGGTTTGTGATCTGTCTCCAGCTCAAATTTCCTGCCAAACAGGTACTGGTGCATTTTCTTTACAGCATATACACATGCAAGCGCCTCCTTTTCTACCATCCCGTAACCCCTTTCTGCCTGGGACAGACTCCTGGAGGCATAAGCTACTGGCTGTAACTGACCCTTGACATTGACATGCTGCAACACACACCCCACACCATAGGACGACGCATCGCACGTTAACACAAGTTTCTTACATGGGTCGTATAGTGTTGGAATATAACAAATTGCGTGCTCTAGTAAAAGCCCTTTCCTGGCTGTCCCCCCAGAAACATTCACGACCTTTGCGTAGGAGCACGTGTAGCGGCTCTAGCAGCGTGCTCAATTTGGGAAGAAAGTTACCAAAATATTTCAGGAGCCCCAGGAACGAACGCAGCTCCGTCGTGTTAATGGTTCTGGGTGCTCTCTGGATCGCTTCCGTCTTGGACGCAGTAGGGCTGATCCCGTCTGCTGCTACCTTCATCCCCAGGAATTCTACCTCTGGAGCTAGGAAGACGCACTTCGCCTTTTTCAGTCGCAGACCTACCCGGTCTAGTCTGCATAGCACCTCCTCCAGGTTGTGGAGGTGTTCTTCAGTATCGTAACCCGTGATGAGGATGTCGACCTGAAAAATCACCGTCCCTGGAATCGACTTGAGGAGGCTTTCCATATTTCGTTGGAAGATCGCGGCGGCCGAGCGAATCCCGAACGGACATCTGTTGTACTCAAACAACCCCTTGTGTGTCGTGATGGTGGTCAGCTTTTTCGACTCACTCGCCAGCTCCTGGGTCATGTAAGCTGAGGTCAGGTCCAATTTTGAAAAAAGTTTGCCACCGGAGAGCGTCGCAAAGAGGTCCTCCGCTCTCGGTAGCGGGTGCTGGTCTTGGAGTGACACCCGACTGATGGTGGCCTTGTAATCACCACATATCCTGACCGACCCATCCGCCTTGAGCACCGGCACGATCGGGCTCGCCCAGTCACTGAATTCGACTGGCGAGATGATGCCTTCCCTCAGCAGGCGGTCCAATTCGCCTTGTATCTTTTCCCGCATCACATACGGCACCGCTCTGGCCTTGTGGTGTACTGGCCTGGCGTCCGGGTTTATGTGACTCACTACCTTGGCCCCCATGAAAGTGCCGATGCCGGGTTGAAATAATGAGTCAAATTTGTCCAGGATCTGTGAGCATGATACTCGCTCCACAGAGGAAATTGCATTGACATCGCCGCATTTCCAGTTCATGACAGCAAGCCAACTCCTCCCCAGTAGTGCGGGACCGTCCCCTGGGACAATCCAGAGTGGCAACCTGTTCTCCGAATCTTTGTGGGTCACGACTACCGTGGCGCTGCCTAGCACCGGAATGATCTGCTTTGTGTAAGTTCGTAGTTGTGCGTCAATCGGCGATAATTTTGGCCTCCTGGCCTTGGACGCCCACAACTTTTTGAACTGTTTGATACCCATCAGGGACTGGCTGACACCCGTTTCTAGATCCATTGATACTGGGATGCCACTGAGGAGCACTTTCATCATTATCGGTGGCGTCCTGATGTATGAACTGTATACGTGCTCCACATGAACTCGCTGAACTTCAGCTTCCAGTGATTTCCCCCAGCGTTCACTTCTGCAATTTCTGCAGGTATTTTGCTCATCTCTGCAAACTCCGGCTGTGTGTGTGCCTCCATGCCTCCAATATGAGCTGTTGTTTGAAACAAAAGGTCCCTTGCCAGCCGATCGTCCCTGACTGCCCCGTGACTGTCCTTGAATGCGCCATTAACAGGTGTTGATGGCCCCATTACTGGCCGCATTGTCCCTTGCAATGGCGTGAATCGCTGTTCAGCTTGCCATTGTCTCGGTCGAACTCCCCCTCTGGGTTCGACTACATGTTGGGGCATGCCCGATTGCCCTTGTTTGCCTGGAGAACTGTGTGCTGCTTTAACAATGTTGAATCTGTGTCCCAACCATTCCTTAACACAGTACCTCTCGTCTGTTCTGCTAGTGGCCATGCTCACGTGGTTTAAATCCCAGTTTCTCGTCGCCATTGATACGTCCTTACTTGAGGCCCATGCTTGAGAGAAGGTCAGTCTGTGATCTGTCCTTTATTCCTTAGCACTCAAGTGATGAAGGTGAGTGGAGCTTCCCCTTTTATATCTGAAGATCCAGATTAGGAGTGTCTCCCACCTAGTGGTCATTGTTCTCACAGTGTACAACTTAGGTCAGATTATACATGGGTTACAATGCTGGTTGAATACATGACAGAAGGGACTGAGTGTAACGTAGCCAAGTTTGCTGATGATACAAAGATGGTAGGAAAAGCAAAGTGTGAGGAGGACATCTGCAAAAGGACACAGACAGGCTAAGTGAGTGGGCAAAAATTTGGCAGATGGAGTATAATGTTGGAAAGTGTGAGGCCATGCACTTTGGCAGAAAAAAAATCAAAGAGCAAACTTATTGTTTAAATGCAGACAGATTGCAAAGTGCCGCAGTACAGCGGGACCTGGGGGTACTTGTGCATGAAACGCAAAGGGATAGTATGCAGGTACAACGAGTGATCAGGAAGGCCAATGGTATCTTGGCCTTTATTGCAAAGGGATAGAGTAAATAGCAGGGAAGTCTTGCTACTGTTATACAGGGTACTGGTGAGGCCACACCGAGAATACTGCGTGCAGTTTTGGTTTCCATATTTAAGAAAGGATATACTTGCTTTGGAGGCAATTCTGAGAAGGTTCACTAGGTTGAGTCCGGAGATGAGGGGGTTGACTTATGAGGAAAGGTTGAGTAGGTTGGGCCGCTACTCATTGGAATTCAGAAGAATGAGAGGTGATCTTATCGAAACGTATAAGATTATGAGGGGACTTGACAAAGTGGATGCAGAGAGGATGTTTCCACTGATGGGGGAGACTAGAACTAGAGGGCATGATCTTAGAATAAGGGGTCGCCCATGTAAAACAGAGATGAGGAGAAATTTCTTCTCACAGAGGGTTGTTAATCTGTGGAATTCGCAGCCTCAGACAGCTGTGGAAGCTGGAACATTGAATAAATTTAAGACAGAAATAGTTTCTTAAATGAAAAGGGGATAAGGGATTATGGGGAGCGGGCAGGGAAATGGAGCTGAGTCCATGATATCATAAGAACATAAGAACATAAGAATTCAGAACAGGAGTAGGCCATCTAGCCCCTCGAGCCTGCTCCGCCAGTCAAAAGATCATGGTTGATCTGGCCGTGGACTCAGCTCCACTTACCCGCCCGCTCCCCATAACCCTTAATTCCCTTACTGGTTAAAAATTTATCTATCTTTCATTTGAATACATTCAATGAGCTAGCCTCAACTACTTCCTTGGGCAGAGAATTCCACAGATTCACAATCCTCTGGGAGAAGAAATTCCTTCTCAACTCGGTTTTAAATTGGCTCCCCCGTATTTTGAGGCTGTGCCCCCTAGTTCTAGTCTCCCCGACCAGTGGAAACAACCTCTCTGCCTCTATCTTGTCTATCCCTTTCATTATTTTAAATGTTTCTATAAGATCACCCCTCATTCTTCTGAACTCTGAGTAAAAACCCAGTCTACTCAATCTATCATCATAAGGTAACCCCCTCATCTCCGGAATCAGCCTAGTGAATCGTCTCTGTACCCCCTCCAAAGCTAGTATATCCTTCCTTAAGTAAGGTGACCAAAACTGCACGCAGTACTCCAGGTGCGGCCTCACCAATACCCTGTACAGTTGCAGCAGGACCTCCCTGCTTTTGTACTCCATCCCTCTCGCAATGAAGGCCAACATTCCATTCGCCTTCCTGATTACCTGCTGCACCTGCAAACTAACTTTTTGGGATTCATGCACAAGGACCCCCAGGTCCCTCTGCACCGCAGCATGTTGTAATTTCTCCCCATTCAAATAATATTCCCTTTTACTGTTTTTTTTTTCCAAGGTGGATGACCTCACTTTTTACGACATTGTATTCCATCTGCCAAACCTTAGCCCATTCGCTTAACCTATCTCAATCTCTTTTCAGCCTCTCTGTGTCCTCTATACAACCCGCTTTCCCACTTATCTTTGTGTCATCTGCAAATTTTGTTACACTACACTCTGTCCCCTCTTCCAGGTCATCTATGTATATTGTAAACAGTTGTGGTCCCAGCACCAATCTCTGTGGCACACCACTAACCACTGATTTCCAACCCGAAAAGGACCCATTTATCCCGACTCTCTGCTTTCTGTTAGCCAGCCAATTCTCGATCCATGCTAATACATTTCCTCTGACTCCGCATAGCTTTATCTTCTGCAGCAACCTTTTGTGTGGCACCTTATCAAATGCCTTTTGGAAATCTACATACACCACATCCATCGGTACACCTCTATCCACCATGCTCGTTATATCCTCAAAGAATTCCAGTAAATTAGTTAAACATGATTTCCCCTTCATGAATCCATGTTGTGTCTGCTTGATTGCACTATTCCTATCTAGATGTCCCGCTATTTCTTCCTTAATGATAGCTTCAAGCATTTTCCCCACTACAGATGTTAAACTAACCGGCCTATAGTTACCTGCCTTTTGGCTGCCTCCTTTTTTAAACAGGGACGTTACATTAGCTGCTTTCCAATCCGCTGGTACCTCCCCAGAGTCCAGAGAATTTTGGTAGATTATAACGAATGCATCTGCTATAACTTCCGCCATCTCTTTTAATACCCTGGGATGCATTTCATCAGGACCAGGGGACTTGTCTACCTTGAGTCCCATTAGCCTGTCCAGCACTACCCTCCGAGTGATAGTGATTATCTCAAGGTCCTCCCTTCCCACATTCCCGTGACCAGCAATCTTTGGCATGGTTTTTGTGTCTTCCACTGTGAAGACCGAAGCAAAATAATTGTTTAAGGTCTCAGCCATTTCCACATTTCCCATTATTAAATCCCCCTTCTCATCTTCTAAGGCACCAACATTTACTTTAGTCACTCTTTTCCGTTTTATATATCGGTAAAAGCTTTTACTATCCGTTTTTATGGTTTGCGCAAGTTTACTTTCGTAATCTATCTTTCCTTTCTTCATTGCTTTCTTAGTCATTCTTTGCTGTCGTTTAAAATGTTCCCAATCTTCTAGTTTCTCACTAACCTTGGCCACCTTATAAGCATTGTTTTTTAATTTGATACTCTCCTTTATTTCCTTCGTTATCCATAGCTGGTTATCCCCTTCTCTTACTGCCCTTCTTTTTCACTGGAATATATTTTTGTTGAGCACTATGAAAGAGCTCCTTAAAAGTCCTCCACTGTTCCTCAATTGTGCCACCGTTTAGTCTGTGTTTCCAGTCTACTTTAGCCAACTCTGCCCTCATCCCACTGTAGTCCCCTTTGTTTAAGCATAGTACGCTCGTTTGAGACACTGCTTCCTCACCCTCAATCTGTATTATAAATTCAACCATACTGTGATCACTCATTCCAAGAGGATCTTTTACTAGGAGATCGTTTATTATTCCTGTCTCATTACATAGGACCAGATCTAAGATAGCTTGCTCCCTTGTAGGTTCTGTAACATACTGTTTGAAGAAACAATCCCGTATGCATTCTATGAATTCCTCCTCAAGGCTACCCCGTGCGATTTGATTTGACCAATCGATATGTAGGTTAAAATCCCCCATGATTACTGCCATTCCTTTTTCGCATGCCTCCATTATTCCCTTTATTATTGTCCGCCCCACCGTGAAGTTATTATTTGGGGGCCTATAAACTACGCCCACCAGAGACTTTTTCCCCTTACTATCTCTAATCTCCACCCACAATGATTCAACATTTTGTTCATTAGAGCCAATATCATCTCTCACAACTGCCCTGATATCATCCTTTATTAACAGAGCTACCCCACCTCCTTTCCCTTCTTGTCTATCTTTCTGAATTGTCAGATACCCCTGTATGTTTAATTCCCAGTCTTGGCCACCCTGCAACCACGTTTCTGTAATGGCCACCAAATCATACCCATTTGTAATGATTTGTGCCGTCAACTCATTTACTTTATTTTGAATGCTGCGTGCGTTTAGGTAGAGTGTTTTAATACTAGTTTTTAAACCATGATTTTTAGTTTTGACTCCTCCTGCAGCCCCTTTATATTCATACATATTGTCCCTTCCTATCACCTTGTGGTTTTCACTTACCCCAGTGCTACTCTGCTCTGTTGCCTCCTGCCTTTTGCATTCTTTATTGGGGTCCTGTTCATCTGAGCTCTCACCCACTCTAACTAGCTCAGAGCCCTCTCCTGGGTTCCGAATACTCCTCGCATTAAGGCACCGAGCTTTCATGCTTGCCTTTTTATTACACTTTGACCCTTTAGAATTTTGCTGTACAGTGGCCCTTTTTGTTTTTTGCCTTGGGTTTCTCTGCCCTCCACTTTTACTCATCTCCTTTCTGTCTTTTGCTTCTGTCTCTATTTCGTTTCCCTCTGTCTCCCTGCACTGGTTCCCAGTGATCAGCCATGATCTTATTAAATGGCGGAGCAGGCTCGAGGGGCCGTATGGCCTACTCATGCTCCTATTGCTTATGTTCTTATGTTCTTAGAGTGGATAGGGAGGACCTATTTCCCTCGAGCCTGCTCCGCCATTTATTAAGATCATGGCTGATCTGATCATGGACTCAGCTCCACTTCCCCGCCCGCTTCCCATAACCCCTTATCCCCTTATCGTTTAAAAAACTATTTCTGTCTTAAATGTATTCAATGTCCCAGCTTCCACAGCTCTCTGAGGCAGAAAATTCCCTTAGCAGAGAGGTCAATAACCAGGGGGCATAGATTTAAGGTTGTTGGTCGAAGGATTAGAGGGGAGATGAGGAAGAAAAATGTCACCCAGAGGGTGGTGGGGATCTGGAATTTACTGCCTGAAAGGATGGTAGAGGCAGAAATCCGCATCACATTTAAAAAGTACTTGGATGTGCACTTAAAGAGCCGTAACCTACAGGAATATGAATCTAGTGCTGTAGGTGGAGTTAGGCTCTTTTTCGACCGACACAGGCACAATGGATGAGACCTGATCTCAACCAGGTTGATCGTATGGAAACTACAGTTGGCCTGTGGGTTTCTGGATTGGGAAGACAGTTAAAAAACAGCCAAGGTCCCCACTTTTGGTTACTTTCAGCAACTCCTGCTGGAAGTGCACTTGTGTGGATACTGGGTGTGCACAGAATCAAGCTCACTGCCAAGGCTGACACATGAGGAATAACCCATTGGATGAAGTACTGGAGGAACCATATCCCAGCAAGGAGTCAACACCTTCTGGGGCAAAGAAAATTTGTGTGGATAGAAAAAAATAATCAAAATGAAACAAACCTAAACTTACTTCTTCTCCTGTGCCTCCAACTTCTTTTCAGTTCTCCTCGAGCTGGCACTCATTTCTCTAAATTTGATTCCCAACTGGCTGAAATTTATTTCTAAAAAGGTGATTTAGGAGACAAAACATTAAAGTTGACAGCAACCATGTGTGGGACCCAGTGTAGTGACCAGATCAAACTTTTGTGTCTTTTTCTGGCTGCCCTTTATAACTGTGATAGGCCTGGTGAGAGAACCTGTTAGCACTCCAAAGGGTGGGCTCACCAGGATAAATGATCTCGTCAGTGGCAGCCCATGGATTAAAGTGAGGGTGGAGGAACAACGCAAAATTTTCACCTATTATATGAAGAATTGCATCAAATATGCAAAAGATGAGGGGTTTGAATGGAATAACTTGGAAATAGACTGGAAACTTGGACATGAAAGTAAAATCTCTAGCAACTTTGTCTGTCCTGTGCTATGACTATACAGTAGATCAGTAATTCTCAATAAAAATTTAAATATCACTCCCAGCATCACGCTTAAGTATCATTAATGGTGATTATACAATAATCTTGTTTTTAAATTCTGGTGTATTTTGGTGTTATGTTTCAAACCCAATAGCACGTTGAGCATGATACCTATCATAAATGAATAGAATGTGTGTTCCATATACAAAACTATTGACTATAGTAAAATAATAGTGCAATTTGTTTCCCTTTTACTTGATTTAGTTTGAAATAAATTTTATGAAAATGACTTATGATAATTAAGTTCAAGAATCACTTCTGAGCTAACATAATCTAGGTTTATTTTTAATCAGATCAAATTCTAAATATAGTGAACATGTCTCACATTGACTATTACAAGGAAAAATTATTACAGGTACTTCGGATGGAGAACGACCATACAATGTCGATTTCAGGATTTATTTCGTCAGTATGTGTACTTTAGGGATTTTTTTTACATGTCCCATTATTGTCTGAAAGTTTACTGGAGCAGGCCCAGAGAGTCTTCAAGTCCACGTTGCTAGTTTTTACCTTCTTGCCTTTCTTCAAGAGCTTTCAAAGATCTTTCTGCCAGTTTTCCATCACAGACAACTGATTTTGGGGGACTCTCCTTTGGGACAGGTAGAACCATTGTGGTGCTCCCCAAAAGGGCACTAGTAGAATGAGCCAAGGAGGTAAACTGTTGACTTAGGCTCGGGTGCTGGAAGGTCATTGTGCTCCACAGGGCAAACTCACTGGAAACAAAGGGGTGAGATCCAGACAAGGTCGGTCTGAAAAGGGTGGACACTGGGTAGTGATTGGGTGGTGTAATCGTCTGAGTGACATTGGGCAAGCTTGCCACAACACTATGGTTATTGGGGGATACCTGGAATGGATCAGATGGGGATCTAAAAGCAGAACTCAGAGACCAAGCTGTAGAGGATAAAGGATAGTGACCAGAATTGTAGTCAACTATGTCCTTAGAGGTCTGTGGTTTGTTGGAACTCTTCGGACCTCCAGATCTCCGTGTGGTACTGGACAATAAGGTTTCAATAGCTGAAACCAAATCATTATTGCAACCTTTCAGCACCAGCTCCAACACAGACTGTTTCTGGTTCGGAAATACCCTGGCTAGAATCTCAATGGGATGCCTTTTGGATTTCCCTGCAGGAGCCATGTCCTTCAGCACATCTTCGGACTTCAAGAACTTCCTGATGTCATTAAAATTATATCTGGTGGCACCTTTAATCTGTTCTTTGTTTTCCTTCTTCCGCTCTTTGTCATTGCTCGGCTCCGGGAGGGGCGATGGTGCATCGCTGTTTTGGGTATCTGTGGATGAAACGGGCTCCTCCACATAACTTTCCAGAATCTTCGGTTGGTTCTTCTCATTAGGTTTTCCCTCGATGTCTTCATAGTCATCTGGCATTAGATAGGTACAATATTTTAATTAAAACTTCGCAGTGAAAGGTTAACGTATAGTACTGTATATAATAACATACAGGAATATATTTCTCAGAATATTGTATTTTGGAGACTACCTTTGTCAACCCCCTATCTTTCTCCGAGCGTTGTCCCAGTCTAACTTTAAACTTGGGTACTGGACTTTTTGAACCCTCACGTTTACACCTGCTTATATCACCAAAGTACATGAAATGGAGGAGACAGATGTATGGAGAGGTTGGTGAGTCCAGTGAATTAACTGCTTCAAACAGTCTCCAGTTCAATGAACACAATGTGCTGCATGCATTCGTTTTG
The DNA here is from genome assembly GCF_044704955.1 of Pristiophorus japonicus. Lineage (NCBI taxonomy): Eukaryota > Metazoa > Chordata > Chondrichthyes > Pristiophoridae > Pristiophorus > Pristiophorus japonicus. The sequence continues at coordinate 102,688,096 of NC_091984.1, read as the reverse complement.
GGTAACCGAGCAAAATTATTTTGAAATACTTACGAAACTATCTGTACTTTCCAATGCACATAAAAGTTCCAAGATATCCTGAATTCTATTTGTGTGTGTTGCTGTACACGCACATTATACTTTCCAAAATATCAGAATTTTACAACACACAATATGGTTATTCAGTCTGGGGCACCTGTGTCAGCTCTGAAACGATTTATATAAGTTTAGCAATACTTTGCTTTTGTACTATATTCCCCTGTATAAAACCTAGGATTCCATATACATTTATACAGCGTTAACAAGTTGCCCTTCCACTTTCAAAGGTTTGTGGTATTTCAGCCTCCAAGTCTCTCTGCACCTATATTATTTTTAAAGTTTTACAATTTATTGCTGAAGACCTCTCTATTCTCACACCCTCAATGTAACAACTCAAATTTTTCTGCATTCAATTACATCCGATCTCTATCTGCCCAATCTACTATGCATGTTCCTCTACACACACATTATACTTTTCGTGACAGTAACAATTTGTTTTAAGATTGTCAAATTCATTTTCATTTCCAACCACTTAAAGCTCATGGAAAAAGCTCATCTAGAGACAAATATTTCAGCATCTATTGTCACTGAAGCAGGCCCGTCGAACCTCCAAGGTTTTTGCACTTCGAGTGCAAGGTCACATTTAAAATATAGATAATATCATATATTTGAAATAGGGGAATTTTAGTTAAGGAAAATCCACCCTCCCAATAAAAGATATTCAAAAAAGTATTTTGCAGGTGTAAGACAGGACACTAACAAGAATCTTACTTTGTTTTTAAACTTTAAATATGACCTGGCTCCGAATCTCTGCGCCAGCCTGCCCAGGGAGCCTAGAATCAAACAAAAGAACTTCCGACAGTTGATTTGAGGTTTAGGGGTAAAATAACTCGATATAATAACTCGATATTTACATGAAAGAGCCGCGCCAGATTTTTTTCGATTGTTACTCAGTTCACAATTAGGATTAACTTTTAGTTGTTTTGAAGGTTTAATGCTTTGTGAATTATAACATCTGTGCCATTAACTACATTCAAATGTAAATCGTATTGATGAGAACAATAAATGAAGGTATAAATAAATCGCCAATATCCTAAAACAGGTGACAACTTGATGGCTCTGACAAAGGATTCCCTTTTCCGTTAGTTAATGCCATTACCGCATCATAACTTAAAGCGAGGGCTTCATTTGTTAACCTTGTAGAGCTACTGCAACTCATGCTCAGTAAAATTAGCAATGCTTAAGTTCTTAATTCATAAAGTAAAAACTGTCAATCACCTGCCAATCAGAACAGTAACGTTCTGAATATGGAGCTAAAACATTGAAATATAATTAAGCAGTCGTCGTTAGACATTAGTGAATGTCAATCGGGATCAATTGTTCTTATATAGTTCAATTCTGTAAATGGCACGTTACGTTAAAGTGTCACAGAAGTGGTCATGTACGGTTTTATTGGAATACTGCAAGTCCATAAAAGTGCTATTTTTTTTCTTTTTTTAAGAAATCCCCAGAAATGATCCCAGCAGCAGGTCTCTCTTTGTTTCACTTGTAACCAGGCAATTTGATCCCTAATCCCTGCGCTGTGCAGTGATTAATCACGTCCCTGGGGCTGAAACGGTAAACGCGGGTCATCTAAACAGATCAATCCCGCTTTTCACCCCTGCGCAATTATCATAACTAGAGCCTCATGCCTTTGAACTCGCCGGCTCTTTGATTTGTTATGTTGAGATTTAACGTGGAAAAACAAGCAGGAAGCCAATTTGCAGTAAGAATAATCAGGCGCTTGAGTGTTCACAGAAAGGGGGATACCAAGTGTGGCTTGCTTTGTTAGTGAAAATAACATCCAGATTGTTGCCTTCGCCGCAAATTGTGCGGCTCCATCTTTCTGCTCATTAAACTGAAATGCAAGTTCCTACTGCTTGTTCGGCGCAGGTAATTCGTGCCCACGTAGCCATGAAATCGTTTTCAAGTGTTTTTTTTGTGAAAAGTATGACATTTGTGTGAACCTTCCTCGAGCGGAAAAAGTTAGTCTCCTGTCAAATCACCTTAAACTTGGTGAAGGTGAGGAGACCTAACAGGTGCCCCTAACCTCTGCATGTCATTGATTCCCTATTCAATTGTGCATTTGGCTGTAACAAAACATTTGTTCAATAAACAAGCATTTCAAATGCTTGGCATGCGCGGTTGTGGCGGTTTGATTTAAATTAAGCTGAAGTGAGTGATTTTCCGGAGTTTGCGCCCAGGCGAGCCAGATTGAATATCGGAATATCGGGAAGGTGCAACGGAACCCACCTGATTTTCCGATCCAATGCACCTAGCGCAGATTTTGGGAAAACCTCCCTTATGATGTCCCTGCAGGGAAGCAAAACGATTCCATTTTGTAGTCTCCCATGTTCATTATTTTTCTACTATTGGAGTGGATGCAAATGGCAGCTAACACAGAATACAGCAACTTTCCCATTGTTGGAATAGGTGCACCAGGCAGGGGCATAGATTACAGTGAACGCCCCATTCTTAGAATATGTGCATCAAGCTGAAGAACACTTAAATTATGTCGAGGTTTTTTTCTAATAAGTTTGTCCCCACGTGACAGTAACTGCGTTTCAAAATATAACTCATTGGATGCGAGACCTTTGGAATGTCCTGAGAGACGTGATAATGCACGGTATAAATGCTAGCTTTGTTTTTATCAGGGGAGGTGATAGTTGAAAAGACTTTCATGAAAGAATGTATTACTCACTTTGTCAACAAACGCAACAAGAAAATATCAACTTTTGTTTAAATAGCGAGTGAGAGGCCACGAATATTGTGTATAACAATCTGGAACAGCGCAGCGCCTCACAGGAGGCGGTAAAGCCAGACACTACTGGCGTCTGATGTTGTAATAGTTGAATATTACTGTATTGCGAAAGTGCAAAGGATGGTTTCTATAAGCCCTTTGCCTTTTAATTGTAGGTTGTTCGAATACACAGAGCGAGCTATGAAAAGCCTTGAAACATTTCTGACCTGAGCTTTCCTTACCCGGTTGCTGAAGTGGGAGCGAGTCCGCAGGCGCCGTCTCCTCCGGTCTGTTTCTGTCTCTACCTGCTGAGCACAGTCTATCCGGAGGGGCTGAGTTCTCGACTCTCTCGGGGGCTGCATACATGGCTCTGTAATCCTCGGGAAGGACCAGATTGCAAGGATTCTCGTTGCTTTGCTGCCTCCTGAGGGCCACCTGCGCGGCCATGACCCGCTGCCTTTCCAGGATGAGGATGCACTTGTCGCAAGTGCAATCTTTGAAGCGGCAATAGCGTTTGTGCCCTTTCAGCCAGGACAACACCCCGTGGTTCCGACACCGAGCGCACTTGGGAGTTCTCTGAGACGGTGCTCGGGAAGACGCGGTGGGCACGTACAGGTACGGTGGACCATAGCTGTTCATGGTAAGAATGCACGTTACAGTTGGGAGTTCTGTACTTTTGCAACACACGGCTCGATGTTCCCCAAGACCTTTTTTCGAAAAGGAAAATTGTATTCAAGCAAATGGTAAAGCACTGGAGCAAGCGCCAGTCTGATTCCTGGAGCAAGAGTGCGATTCATGCATATCCCGGCTCAGCCGCTCGATGTTTATAAGCAGTTACTTCAAATCACTCAAGTGAAACGATTTCTATGAAAGGATCGAAAATCATTTTTCCCCGCAAACCTCTCCCCCCTCCTTTCTTTCTGAGAAGGGTTGAAAGCAACTTCACAATAAAACAATTCTCAATGGGTTCGAGTGGTTGTAGGAGGAGATATAGGTGCAGAGAAAGGGCGGGGCTCACTCCATTCAGAAGGGATTAAAAGCGAACGAGAGCTGGAAGCGAGGTAATAGAGCTAATGGATCACTTCATACAGATCCCCTTTCACAATTAGACTTCTACCCAGTTTCTATAAAACGGAAATGTCCCGCTTTTTAAAAGCATTGCGTTAAATTTTCAAAATACATTGTGTTAATTGTTTATTCCCACGTTGTTTCCATATAAAACTAATAACTGGGAATACCGATATGAGGCGTTCACTCCCATTCTACACTAAATTAAATTTATATTGCGCAAGGTAATTAATTTCCTTTGTATTGTAAATCTAGTTTAAAACTTTATAGACGGCTAGTTATTTATTTCCTATTCTGATGGAGCTGAGAGCTAACCACGCATTGTTTAAATGTATGCATGCATTATAAACAATTTATTGATTTTGTTCCACAATAATTCATCTTACAGTAGTACTCTCTGGGTAGTCGATGCGCTGGACATTGCGTACAATCAGCTCCTTCTGCAACATTTAGTTAATACATAGGAAACAACGCTGATTCGAAGTGGCAGAATTTATGCCGCTTGAGTTCACATTCATGGAAACCACACACCTGAAACCCGTGAGAAAGTGCTCCCCTGGGAACCAAGCCATCGTCTGTGATTTGAGTCAATCCAAACAAAATGAAATTTTATTCTATCCGGGGGCATATGGATGAGGTTTGAAAGCATTAATGATAAAAGTGTATTAAGCACTCCTACATAGGAAACGAGGTGGGAGGGAGCTTGTCTGATAGGCGATCCCCTCACTTCTCTAACCTCAAACCTCTCTCCCTGGCAACCTTTTTTGTCCTATTACTTTGGTCTTTGCTCCCTGGTTCCTACTACGATCAGACAATGCCATCTTATACCCTTTACCTCCTCTCTCCATCCTCATTGTTGAAAGCAGGTTCATTCCTGCCTCTTACCTTAACTCATTCTACCTCGGGATCTCAAAACTGTAGAACGTCTCGCACCACTCAGTTTTCCCTTCCTCCTGCAATCTTCAGCTTTTAAAAAAACAAGCCTGGTATCACCTCGCCAATTATTCCTTTCAATCTTGGTTGTGTCTTACTTTGGAGCTTGGGTCGTTCTTTTAAATAAAAATACTAGTTTTAATAACTGGAGGCACAACATGTCTCCATGGTCCATACTGGAGGATTTCCCAGAATACAATCACTTATACTGCCGCTTACAATTGCTTCTGACCGTCAATCGCGGCTTTTGCTACCACTGTCACAAGCTATTACTTTTTAATGTAACATTTTCATTGGGCTTTAGAAGCGAGAAAAACACGTTATTATTTGCTTTAAAAATCATGATGGATAAGATCGCAGAGACTGGAGTGCATAGTCCACACAGAAAAAAACACGGTTTCTTTTTCTTTTGATTTGGAAATTTATTAGTTGAATCCATCTGAAAAGGGCGCACTTTTGTTAGATCTTTTTTGTTGGTGACACTTTAAGGGTTTGAATTGAAAGAGGCATAACGGGGCAGAATCAGAATTTTGACATGGAATTTTGAGTGAACTTGTCAGTAATAAAAGCGGGCATTACTCCTTACTGGCAAGATTAAGTTTTCAATTGGCTCCAAATCTTTTGACTTCAAATATAAGACGTGCAAAGGATAGTGTACATTAGATCGGACTGGTTGCTCAGTAATACACGTGCGGGTCACCGGGATCGGAGTGATGTATTGAGGCCCAGGGTGTGGTGTATTGGGGGCCCAGGAGTGTTGCATTGGGGACCCAGGGACTGGTGTATTTGGCGCAGAGTGCTATTAGGGCCCAGTGAGTGGTGTATTTGGTGCAGAGAGTGGTATTACGACCCAGGGAGTGGTGTATTTGGCCCAGGGAACGGTGCATTGGGGGCCCAGGGAGTGCTGTATTGGGGATCTGGGGAGTGGTGTATTTGATCTATGGAGTGGTGTGCGTGGACCAGGGAATAGTGTATTTGGTCCAAGGAGTGGTGTGTGGTGTATTTGGTCCAGGGAGTGGTGTATTTGGGGCTCAGGGAGTGGTGTATTGGGGCCCGGGGAGTGGTGTATTTGGGTCCTGGGGAGTGTGCATTTGGTCCAGCGAGTGGTGTATTTGGGGCTCGGGGAGTGGTGTATTTGGTCCAGGGAATGGTGTAGTTGGTCTAGGGAATGGTGGATTTGGGTCAGGGGAATGGTGTATTTGGAGCCCAGGGCGTCGCGTATTTGGAGCCCAGGAAGTGGTGTATTTGGAGTCCGGGGAGTGGTGTATTTGGAGCCAGGGAATAATGTATTTGGTCCAGGGAGTGGTGTATTGGGGGTCCAGTGAGTGATGTATTTGGTCCAGTGAGTGGTGTATTTGGTCTAGGGAGTGGTGTATTTGGGGTCCAGGGAGTGGTGTATTTGGAGCCCATGGAGTGATGTATTTGGTCCAGGGAGTGGTATTTTGGGGGCCCGGGAAGTAATGTATTTGGTCCAGGGAGTTGTGTATTTGGAGCCCAGGGAGTGGTGCATTTGGGGTCCGGGGAGTGGAGTATTTGGAGTCCATGGAGTGATGTATTTGGTCCAGGGAGTGGTGTATTTGGAGCCCAGGGAGTGGTGTATTTGGGGCTCGGGGAGTGGTGTATTTTGAGCCCATGGAGTGATGTATTTGGTCCAGGGAGTGGTATATTTAGAAACATAGAAAATAGGTGCAGGAGTAGGCCATTCGGCCCTTCTAGCCTGGTCCAGGCAGTGGTGTATTTGGGACCCCGGGAGTGATATGTTTGGTCCAGGGAGTGGTGTATTTGGTCTAGGAAATGGTGTAGTTGGTCTAGGGAATGTTGGATTTGGTCCAGGGGAATGATGTATTTGGTCCAGGGAGTTGTGTATTTGGAGCCCAGGGAGTGGTGCATTTGGGGTCCGGGGAGTGGAGTATTTGGAGTCCATGGAGTGATGTATTTGGTCCAGGGAGTGGTGTATTTGGAGCCCAGGGAGTGGTGTATTTGGGGCTCGGGGAGTGGTGTATTTTGAGCCCATGGAGTGATGTATTTGGTCCAGGGAGTGGTATATTTAGAAACATAGAAAATAGGTGCAGGAGTAGGCCATTCGGCCCTTCTAGCCTGGTCCAGGCAGTGGTGTATTTGGGACCCCGGGAGTGATATGTTTGGTCCAGGGAGTGGTGTATTTGGTCCAGGAAATGGTGTAGTTGGTCTAGGGAATGTTGGATTTGGTCCAGGGGAATGATGTATTTGGAGCCCAGGGAGTCGTGTATTTGGAGCCCAGGGAGTGGTGTATTTGGGACCCGGGGAGTGATGTGTTTGGTCCAGGGAGTGGTGTATTTGGGACCCGGGGAGTGATATGTTTGGTCCAGGGAGTGGTGTATTTGGCGCAGAGTGCTATTAGGGCCCAGTGACTGGTGTATTTGGTGCAGAGAGTGGTATTACGACCCAGGGAGTGGTGTATTTGGCCCAGGGGACGGTGCATTGGGGGCCCAGGGAGTGCTTAATTGGGGATCTGGGGAGTGGTGTATTTGATCTATGGAGTGGTGTGCGTGGACCAGGGAATAGTGTATTTGGTCCAAGGAGTGGTGTGTGGTGTATTTGGTCCAGGGAGTGGTGTATTTGGGGCTCAGGGAGTGGTGTATTTGGGTCCTGGGGAGTGTGCATTTGGTCCAGCGAGTGGTGTATTTGGGGCTCGGGGAGTGGTGTATTTGGTCCAGGAAGTGGTGTATTTGGTCCAGCGAATGGTGTAGTTGGTCTAGGGAATGGTGGATTTGGGTCAGGGGAATGGTGTATTTGGAGCCCAGGGCATCGTGTATTTGGAGCCCGGGAAGTGGTGTATTTGGAGTCCGGGGAGTGGTGTATTTGGAGCCAGGGAATAATGTATTTGGTCCAGGGAGTGGTGTATTGGGGGCCCAGTGAGTGATGTATTTGGTCCAGTGAGTGGTGTATTTGGTCTAGGGAGTGGTGTATTTTGGGTCCAGGGAGTGGTGTATTTGGAGCCCATGGAGTGATGTATTTGGTCCAGGGAGTGGTATTTTGGGGGCCCGGGAAGTAATGTATTTGGTCCAGGGAGTTGTGTATTTGGAGCCCAGGGAATGGTGTATTTGGTCCAGGGAGTGGTGTATTTGGTCTAGGGAGTGGTGAATGTGGAGCCCATGGAGTGATGTATTTGGTCCAGGGAGTGGTATATATGGGGCCCGGGGAGTGATGTATTTGGTCCAGGGAGTGGTGTATTTGGAGCCCAGGGAGTGGTGTATTTGGAGCCCGGGAATGGTGTATTTGGTCCAGGGAGTGGTATATTTGGGACCCGGGGAGTGATGTGTTTGGTCCAGGGAGTGGTATATTTGGGACCCGGGGAGTGATGTGTTTGGTCCAGGGAGTGGTGTATTTGGGACCCGGGGAGTGATATGTTTGGTCCAGGGAGTGGTGTATTGGGGGCCCAGGGAGTGATGTATTTGGTCCAGGGAGTGGTGTATTTGGGACCCGGGAGTGATATGTTTGGTCCAGGGAGTGGTGTATTTTGGACCCGGGGAGTGATATGTTTGGTCCAGGGAGTGGTGTATTTGGGACCCGGGGAGTGATGTGTTTGGTCCAGGGAATGGTGTATTTGGGACCCGGGGAGTGATATGTTTGGTCCAGGGAGTGGTGTATTTTGGACCCGGGGAGTGATATGTTTGGTCCAGGGAGTGGTGTATTTGGGACCCGGGGAGTGATGTGTTTGGTCCAGGGAATGGTGTATTTGGGACCCGGGGAGTGATATGTTTGGTCCAGGGAGTGGTGTATTTGGAGCCCAGGGAGTGGTGTATTTGGAGCCCGGGGAGTGGAGTATTTGGAGCCCATGGAGTGATGTATTTGGTCCAGGGAGTGGTATATTTAGAAACATAGAAAATAGGTGCAGGAGTAGGCCATTCGGCTCTTCTAGCCTGGTCCAGGCAGTGGTGTATTTGGGACCCCGGGAGTGATATGTTTGGTCCAGGGAGTGGTGTATTTGGTCCAGGAAATGGTGTAGATGGTCTAGGGAATGTTGGATTTGGTCCAGGGGAATGATGTATTTGGAGCCCAGGGAGTCGTGTATTTGGAGCCCAGGAAGTGGTGTATTTGGAGTCCGGGGAGTGGTGTATTTGGAGCCCGGGAATTATGTATTTGGTCCAGTGAGTGGTGTATTGGGGGCCCAGTGAGTGGTGTATTTGGTCCAGTGAGTGGTGTATTTGGTCTAGGGAGTGGTGTATTTGGTCTAGGGAGTGGTGTATTTGGGGTCCGGGGAGTGGTGTATTTGGAGCCCGGGAATGATGTATTTGGTCCAGGGAGTGGTGTATTGGGGGCCCAGGGAATGGTGTATTTGGTCCAGGGAGTGGTGTATTTGGTCTAGGGAGTGGTGAATGTGGAGCCCATGGAGTGATGTATTTGGTCCAGGGAGTGGTATATATGGGGCCCGGGGAGTGATGTATTTGGTCCAGGGAGTGGTGTATTTGGAGCCCAGGGAGTCATGTATTTGGAGTCCAGGGAGTGGTGTATTTGGAGCCCGGGAGTGGTGTATTTGGAGCCCAGGGAGTGGTGTATTTGGAGCCTGGGAATGGTGTATTTGGTCCAGTGAGTGGTGTATTGGGGGCCCAGGGAGTGATGTATTTGGTCCAGGGACTGGTGTATTTGGGACTCGGGGAGTGATATGTTTGGTCCAGGGAGTGGTGTATTTTGGACCCGGGGAGTGATATGTTTGGTCCAGGGAGTGGTGTATTTGGGACCCGGGGAGTGATGTGTTTGGTCCAGGGAGTGGTGTATTTGGGACCCGGGGAGTGATATGTTTGGTCCAGGGAGTGGTGTATTTGGAGCCCAGGGAGTGGTGTATTTGGAGCCCGGGAATGGTGTATTTGGTCCAGGGAGTGGTGTATTGGGGCCCAGGGAGTGATGTATTTGGTCCAAGGAGTGGTGTATTTGGGACCCGGGAGTGATATGTTTGGTCCAGGGAGTGGTGTATTTTGGACCCGGGGAGTGATATGTTTGGTCCAGGGAGTGGTGTATTTGGGACCCGGGGAGTGATGTGTTTGGTCCAGGGAGTGGTGTATTTGGGACCCGGGGAGTGATATGTTTGGTCCAGGGAGTGGTGTATTTGGAGCCCAGGGAGTGGTGTATTTGGAGCCCGGGAATGGTGTATTTGGTCCAGGGAGTGGTGTATTGGGGCCCAGGGAGTGATGTATTTGGTCCAGGGAGTGGTGTATTTGGGACCCGGGAGTGATATGTTTGGTCCAGGGAGTGGTGTATTTTGGACCCGGGGAGTGATATGTTTGGTCCAGAGAGTGGTGTATTTGGGACCCAGGGAGTGATGTGTTTGGTCCAGGGAATGGTGTATTTGGGACCCGGGGAGTGATATGTTTGGTCCAGGGAGTGGTGTATTTTGGACCCGGGGAGTGATATGTTTGGTCCAGGGAGTGGTGTATTTGGGACCCGGGGAGTGATGTGTTTGGTCCAGGGAATGGTGTATTTTGGACCCGGGGAGTGATATGTTTGGTTCAGGGAGTGGTGTATTTGGGACCCGGGGAGTGATGTGTTTGGTCCAGGGAATGGTGTATTTGGGACCCGGGGAGTGATATGTTTGGTCCAGGGAGTGGTGTATTTTGGACCCGGGGAGTGATATGTTTGGTCCAGGGAGTGGTGTATTTGGGACCCGGGGAGTGATGTATTTGGTCCAGGGAGTGGTGTATTTGGCTAGGTACTCAAGAGTTGTAATACCTGCTAAGGTCTATTTACTGGTGTAAAGGGTTAAGAGACCAGTTATTAGTTACAGACTTTCAGAACAGAAAGCACGTTCAATATTTGTAATTTTACTCCCAACTGAAATTAACACACACACTAATATGATTAAAACTAAAATATAAACTGAACATGCTGGAAATACTGAGCAGGTCAGACAGCATCTGTGGCGAGAGAAACCGTTTCGTCAGAACTGGAAAATGTTCGTGTTCTGACAGAAGTTAACAGACCAGAAATGTTAACTGTTTCTCTGTCCACAGATCCTGCCTGACCCGCTGAGTATTTCCAGCATTTTCTTTATATATTTCAGATTTCCAGCATCCGCAGCATTTGGCCTTTTTGTATACGTGGTTAAAGCTGCTGTGCAGCGAATGGGTTGAGCTGCTCTAATTGCACGGTGAAGTGGAGTTTGTAAATCAAGAATCTGCACTTTGACCTAATTTTCCCCTGGCAGCAGAGTGGCAAGTTCCACGGACAGTTGACCCTTGGTGTCTGTCAGCTCATTTACAGCATTTTCCGACAGCTGTGTATAAATCCTTACTGCGGGCTTTATAGCAATAACCAACACAGAAAGCTCACCGGCAGCGGACACTGAGGGAGCTAACTAGATTGACAGCTACTCTGGAGAGATCAGAGAGCCGAGAGTGGACACAGCCCTCAGCGATCTGGTCCAAGCTGCGAAGGACAGGGTAGCCAACTAGCTGAGAAAAGTAAACGGTTATTATTTTTTTAAAGCAGTCCAGGATCCTGCCCTCATCCATAATTTGCAAATGACATATTCTGAAAATGTTTCAAGAATTCTGCAGTTCTCTTTAAAGCAGCCTGTTGTTTCACAAAGCTTTTTAAAAATCATTTTCACTCACTTGAACAAAACCAGTTTTGAGGCTTTGTCGTGCATTTTAAACTCTGCAGTAATTCCAGTTCCTTACTTGACACAATACTGCTTATTATGTAAAGGAATTAAGGAACCAACTTTGAAACGATCTGGCCTAACATTTTACAGACCACAGCCCCACTTAATATGGCCCAGGTATCATTCGAGGTTAGTATTTGACCGGGTTAGATTACTAATGTTTGTTAATGGATAATTTGCACATGATGTATGCCACCAGCTACTTGCCTCCTTGCATCAGCTGAACAAATAATTCATTGGTTTTTAAAATTCAAAGTATTTATTGTTTTATCTATACATAAATAAATCTCTAATCACAAGTTTTACATCCAAAGTAAAACGTTGCTCGCATCAGATTTTTGGGATCAAGATTTGACAAGGTCATGAGAGATTTCAAAATTGTGCAATTTTTATTTCAAATTGTAAAATGCAATTCCAAGATGTAAATTGCTATCTGAAACCAGTGCAACGTCGATATATATTCACAGTAATGTTTTAGTGTGCTAACGGTATTTTCAGGGCACATCTGTACATTCCGCTGCACCAAGCTTTTCTTTCTTTTGGTAAATTTTTATTAATCAAAAGATGAGGGATGTTAGAACTGACAAATGGAACATCTTTTTTATTCCTTAGATTGAGAATTCTGTATTTTCTGGGCTGGCCACTTTAAAAGTAAGCATATATATTTACAGTGAGGCTCAAGAATGCCACATGTTGGTAGTTTTGATACAGTAATAACAAAATCTACGTTTAGAAATTCAAAATGATCACTTCTGTCTCTCCTTAGCAATACAGTATTTTCTTCCTTCCTGATATTATCTTATCTTTTATTCACCTCTCCCTGCCAACTTGCTACCCGCCTCTCCTAAAGGAAGTGACGAATGTTCAGATCATTGAGTGCCTTGCCAAAGAGGTCACTCTTCATGTATAATTCCATGCAATGCATGTGAGCAATTATGAGGATGTCACATCTAAACACAATCTTGTCCACACGCTTGCATTCTGCAGCAGGGGTTACTAGATAGTAATCAGAAGTATGAACTTTCTCTGTTGTCCATCAGCACCAAGGCCAACGACAGTGACTCCAATTCAGATCACTTAAGTCTGCACAGCCTGGGATTAAAACGTGGGACCTCTGGTCTGAGTGGCTTAGTACCAGAGAATATAAGCGCAGGGAGGTTATGCTTGAGCTGTATAAAACATTAGTTAGGCCACAGCTAGAGTACTGTGTACAGTTCTGGTCACCATATTACAGGAACGATGTGATTACCCTGTAAGGGTATAGAGATTTACAAGGATGTTGGCAAGAGAATTTTAGCTATGAGGAAAGATTGGATAGCCAAGGGTTGTTTTCTTTGGAACAGAGGATGTTGAAGGGAGACCTGATTGAGGTGTATAAAATGATGAGGGGCCTAGATAGAGTGGATAGGAAGGACCTATTTCCCTTAGCAGAATGGTCAATTATCTGGGGGCATAGATTTAAAGTAATTGGTAGAAGGATTAGAGGGGAGTTGAAGAGATTTTTTTTTCACCCAGAGTGTGATGGGGGTCTGGAATTCACTGCCTGAAAGGGAGTTAGAGGCAGAAGCCCTCACCGCAATTAAAAAGTACTTGGATGTGCACTTGGAAGTGTCATAATCTACAAGGCTATGGACCAAGAGCTGGAAAGTGGGATCAGGCTGGATAGCTTTTTTTTGGCTAGCACTGACATGATGAGCTGAATGCCGTCCTTTTGTGCCATAAATTTCTACGTTTCTATGATTTCTACCACACCAGTCACTGCATTCACCCACATAACCATTAAGAGAATTTTATTATTTCAGATACACATTCTCTCTTCTATCTTTTATTTTCTCTTTCTTTAGCAATATTGAAAAGCAAGCACAGCTCTTCAATTGGTATCTACTCTAAAACAGCATTACAGAGAGGAAAAATCCCTGAAACAAATCTTTAAATTCAAACATTTTTATAGTTGTTTTTCATAACCTGACATCCAATGTTTAAAAATAAAAAAAACAAAAATAGTATACTGAATGTGAAGATCTACTCCCCCTAAAAATAAAGCACAGAACTGTGCACAGTTTTGGTCTCCTTATCTGGGGAAGGACATACTTACCTTGGAGACAGTGCAACAAAGGTTTACTAGATTGATCCCTGGGATGAGAGGGTTGTCCTATCAGGAGAGATTGAGTAGATTGAGCCTATACTCTCTGGAGTTTAGAAGAATGAGAGGTGATCTCATTGAAACATATAAGATTCTGAGGGGGATTGACAGGGTAGATGCCAACAGGTTGTTTCCCCTGGCTGGAGAGTCTAGAACTAGGGGGCATAGTCTCAGGATAAGGGGCTGACCATTTACGACTGAGATGAGGAGGAATTTATTCACTCAGAGGATTGTGAATCTTTGGAATCCTCCATCCCAAAGGGATGTGGAAGCTGAGTCATTGAGTATATTCAAGGCTGAGATTGACAGATTTTTGGACTCTCAGGGAATAGAGGAATATGGAGATAGAGTGAGAAAGTGAAGCTGAGGCAGAAGATTAGTAGGCTCTATGGGCCATATGGCCTACTCCTGCTCTTAATTCTTATGTTCTTATGAAAGATACACTATCTGATCTATTGTCTCTGTGCCAAAAAAGTTTCCTCTTCAAATTCAAAACTGTTGTTCCTCCTCCACATGTATGTAACAGAAAGAACTTGGCTTTAGATAGTGCCTTTCATGACTTCAGAACGTCCTAAATTGCTTCACACTCAGGACCTTCTGACTCTGAGGTAAGAGGACTATGACTGAGTTAAGGCTGACACCTAAGTGTCCTACTTATGCTAGCTGGCAGTCAATATAAAAGCAGCTACAAAGGAGAGGAGTTGAGTGCTCTTGTAGCCTTTTGTAATTCATAATAGAATTTAACTGAGTAGCTGAAGATCCAGGCTTCAGCAATCTGAACAAAGCAAGGCCAATTTGTGCTAAATCTGAGTGATTGACAGGCAGACAGTAGCACGAGAAGTCAACAAGCATTAAATTCAGAGAAAAACATCTGACGCAATCAGGACAATGGACAGGAGGATATTTTCACCATGAGACATTCCAAGGCACTTGAGCACTGTGATCCATGAAGGCTAGGGTTTCAGTTCGGGTGATACAACCAACATCAATGTCTTTGTGCTTGGGAAGGGGGTGGGGAGCGGGGGGAGGGGGGGGAGGTGGTGGGGAAATCAACCAGGTGTCCCATAGGTGATCACTTTCCAGAGAGTAGGGATAATGGGTATGGACCAAGAGTGGGCAAAACTGTGGCAGATGAAGTTCAATGTGACTAAGTGTGAGGTCATCCACTTTGAACCCACAAAGGATACATCAGAGTATTTCCTAAATGGTAAGAAGCTTGGAACTGTTGAGGAGCAGAGAGAATTAGGGGTCCAAGCAACGTTCCCTATAAGCTGCGTAACCGTACAGCTCTCTGCTGGCCCCTCGCAGCCCGGGACCTGCTTTTTCAATGTTCAAGTTCATGCATGCGCAAAACTATGAATGGGCCATGCAGCCCCTTAAAGGGGCCGAGCTCCCTCATTATATTACATAGAAACATAGAAAATAGGTGCAGGAGTAGGCCATTCGGCCCTTCGAGCCTGCACCACCATTCAATAAAATCATGGCTGATCATTCACCTCAGTACCCCTTTCCTGCTTTCTCTCCGTACCCCTTGATCCCTTGAGCCGTCGGGGCCATATCTAACTCCCTCTTGAATATATCTAACGAACTGGCATCAACAACTCTCTGCGGTAGAGAATTCCACAGGTTAACAACTCCTTGAGTGAAGAAGTTTCTCCTCAGCGCGGTCCTAAATGGCTTACCCCTTATCCTTAGACTGTGATCCCTGGTTCTGGGCTTCCCCAACATCGGGAACATTCTTTCTGCGTCTAACCTGTCCAATCCCGTCAGAATTTTATATGTTTCTATGAGATCCCCTCTTATTCTTCTAAACTCCAGTGAATACAGGCCCAGTCGATCCAGTCTCTCCACATACGTCAGTCCCGCCATCCCAGGAATCAATCTGGTGAACCTTCGCTGCACTCCCTCAATAGCAAGAACGTCCTTCTTCAGATTGGGAGACCAAAACTGAACACAATATTCCAGGTGAGGCCTCACCAAGGCCCTGTACAATTGCATTAAGACCTCCCTGCACCGATACTCAAATCCCCTAGCTATGAAGGCCAACATGCTATTTGCCTTCTTCACCGCCTGCTGTACCTGCATGCCAACTTTCAATGACTGATGTACCATGACACCCAGGTCTCGTTGCACCTCCCCTTTTCCTAATCTGCCGTCATTCAGATAATATTCTGCCTTCATGTTTTTGCCACCAAAGTGGATAACCTCACATTTATCCACATTATGCTGCATCTGCCATGCATTTGCCCACTCATCTAACCTGTCCAAGTCACCCTGCAGCCTCTGAGCATCCTCCTCACAACTCACACCGCCACCCAGCTTAGTGTCGTCTGCAAACTTGGAGATATTATACTCAATTCCTTCATCTAAATCATTGATGCATATTGTAAATAGCTGGGGTCCCAGCACTGAGCCCTGCGGCACCCCACTAGTCACTGCCTGCCATTCTGAGAAGGACCCGTTTATCCCTACTCTCTGCTTCCTGTCTGCCAACCAGTTCTCTATCCACGACAATACATTACCCCCAATACCATGTGCTTTAATTTTGCACACTAATCTCTTGTGTGGGACCTTGTCAGAAGCCTTTTGAAAGTCCAAATACACCACATCCACTGGTTCTCCCTTGTCCACTCCACTAGTTACATCCTCAAAAAATTCTAGAAGATTTGTCAAGCATGATTTCCCATCATAAATCCATGCTGACTTGGACTGATCCTGTCACTGCTTTCCAAATGCGCTACTATTTCATCTTTAGTAATTGATTCCAACATTTTCCTCACTACTGATGTCAGGCTAACCGGTCTATAATTCCCCGTTTTCTCTCTCCATCCTTTTTTAAAAAGTGGTGTTACATTAGCTACCCTCCAGTCCATGGGAACTGATCCAGAGTTGATAGACTGTTGGAAAATGATCACCAATGCATCCACTATTTCTAGGGCCATTTCCTTAAGTACTCTGGGATGCAGACTATTAGGCCCTGGAGATTTATCGGCTTTCAATCCCATCAATTTCCCTAACACAATTTCGGACTAATAAGGATTTCCTTCAGTTCCTCCTTCTTGCTAGACCCTCAGTCCCCTAGTATTTCCAGAAGGTTATATGTGTCTTCCTTCGTGAAGTCAGAACCAAAGTATTTTTTCAATTGGTCTCCCATTTCTTTGTTCCCCATTATAAATTCACCTGATTCTGACTGCAAGGGACCTACGTTTGTCTTCACTAATCTTTTTCTCTTCAATCTATAGAAGCTTTTGCAGTCAGTTTTTATGTTCACAGCAAGCTTCCTCCAATATTTTATTTTCCCCCTCCTAATTAAACATTAATGATTTGGATGAAGGAATTGAGTGTAATATCCCTGAGTTTGCAGATGACACTAAACGGGGTGGTGGTGTGAGCTGTGAGGGGGACGCTAAGAGGCTGCAGGGTGACTTGGACAGGTTAGGTGAGTGGGCAAATGCATGGTAGATGCAGTATAATGTGGATAAACGTGAGGTTATCCATTTTGGGGAAAAAAACACGAAGGCAGAATATTATCTGAATGGCGGCAGATTAGGAAAAGGGGAGGTGCAACGAGACCTGGGTGTCATGGTTCATCAGCATTGAAGGTTGGCATGCAGGTACAGCAGGTGGTGAAGAAGGCAAATGGTATATTGGCCTTCATAGCTAGGGGATTTGAGTATCGGAGCAGGGAGGTCTTACTGTAGTTGTACAAGGCCCTAGTGAGGCCTCACCTGGAATATTGTGTTCAGTTTTGGTCTCCTAATCTGAGGAATGACGTTCTTATATTGAGGGAGTGCAGCGAAGGTTCACCAGACTGATTCCAGGGATGGCTGGGCTGTCATATGAGGAGAGACTGGATCAACTGGGCCTTTATTCACTGGAGTTTAGAAGGATGAGAGGGGATCTCATAGAAACGTATAAGATTCTGACGGGACTGGACAGGTTTGATGTGGGAAGAATGTTCCCGATGTTGGGGAAGTCCAGAACCAGGGGACACATCTTAGGATAAGGGGTAGGCCATTTAGGACTGAGGTGAGGAGAAACTTCTTCACTGAGAGAGTTGTTAACCTATGGAATTCCCTGCCGCAGAGAGTTGTTGATACCAGTTCATTGGATATATTCAAGAGGGAGTTAGATATGGCCCTTACTGCTAAGGGGATCAAGGGGTATGGAGAGAATGCAGGAAAGGGATACTGAGGGAATGATCAGCCATGATCTTATTGAATGGTGGTGCAGGCTCGAAGGACCAAATGGCCTACTCCTGCATCTATTTTGTATGTTTCTATGTTTCTAAACTCTTTGTCCTCCTCTGTTGAATTCTAAATTTCTCCCAGTCCTCAGGTTTGCTGCTTTTTCTGGCCAATTTATATGCCTCTTCCTTGGATTTAACACTATCCCTAATTTCCCTTGTTAGCCATGGTTGAGCCACCTTCCCCGTTTTGTTTTTACTCCAGACAGGGATGTATAGTTGTTGAAGTTCATCCATGTGATCTTTAAATGTTTGCCATTGCCGATCCACCGTCAACCCTTTAAGTATCATTCGCCAGTCTATTCTAGCCAATTCATGTCTCATACCATTGAAGTTACCTTTCCTTAAGTTCAGGATCCTTGTCTCTGAATTAACTGTGTCACTCTCCATCTTATTAAAGAATTCTACCATATTATGGTCACTCTTCCCCAAGGGGCCTCGCACAACAAGATTGCTAATTAGTCCTTTCTCATTACACATCACCCAGTCTAGGATGGCCAGTCCTCTCGTTGGTTCCTCGACATATTGATCTAGAAAACCATCCCTAATACACTCCAGGAAATTCTGCTCCACTGTATTGCTACCAGTTTGGTTAGCCCAATCTATATGTAGATTAAAGTCACCCATGATAACTGCTGTACCTTTATTGTATGCATTCCTAATTTCTTTTTTGATGCTGTCCCCAACCTCACTACTACTGTTTGATGGTCTGTGCACAACTCCCACTAGCGTTTTCTGCCCTTTGGTATTCCGTAGCTCTACCCATACACATTCCACATCATCCAAGCTAATGTCCTTCCTTACTATTGCATTAATTTCCACTTTAACCAGCAACGCTACCCCACCTCCTTTTCCTTTCTGTCTATCCTTCCTGAATGTTGAATACCCCTGGATGTTGAGTTCCCAGCCTTGGTCATCCTTGGTCATATTCGTTAATAGCTGCCTGCGCAGTTAATTCGTCCACTTTATTATGAATACTTCTCGCATTGAGGCACAGAGCCTTCAGGCTTGTCTTTTTAACACACTTTGTCCCTTTAGAATTTTGCTGTATTGTGGCTCTTTTTGATTTTTGCCTTGGGTTTCTCTGCCCTCCACTTTTACTTTTCTTCTTTCTATATTTTGCTTCTGCCCCCATTTTACTTCCCTCTGTTTCCCTGCATAGGTTCCCATCCCCCTGCCATATTAGTTTAACGCCTCCCCAACAGCACAAGCAAACATTCCCCCAGGACATTGGATCCGGTCCTGCCCAGGTGCAGACCATCCAGTTTGTACTGGTCCCACCTCCCCCAGAACTGGTTCCAATGTCCCAGGAATTTGAATTCCTCCCTCCTGCACACTCCTCAAGCCACGTATTCATCTTAGCTATCCTGCGATTCCTACTCTGACTAGCACGTGACACTGGTAGCAATCCTGAGATTACTACCTTTGAGGTCCTACTTTTTAATTTAACTCCTAGCTCCCTAAACTCAGCTTGTAGGACCTCATCCCGTTTTTTACCTATATCGTTGGTACCTATATGTACCACGACAGCTGGCTGTTCACCCTCCTCTTCCAGAATTTGCTGCAGCCGCTCCGAGACATCCTTGACCCTTGCACCAGGGAGGCAACATACCATCCTGGAATCTCGTTTGCGGCCGCAAAAACGCCTATCTATTCCCCTTACATTAGAATTCCATATCACTATAGCTCTCCCACTCTTTATCCTGCCCTCCTGTGCAGCAGAGCCACCACTGGTGCCATGAACTTGGCTGCTGCTGCCTTCCCCTGATGAGTCATCTCCCCCAACATTACCCAAGGTGGTGTATCTGTTTTGGAGGGAGATGCCCGCTGGGGACCCCTGCACTACCTTCCTTCCACTGCTCTTCCTGATGGTCCCCCGTTCCCTATCTGCCTGAGTAACCTTTACCTGCGGTGTGACCAACTCACTAAACGTGCTATTCACGACATCCTCAGCATCGCGGATACTTCAGAGTGAATCCATGCGCAGCTCCAGTGCCGCAATGCGGTCTGTCAGGAGCTGCATCTGGATGCACTGCTCGCACACGTAGTCGTCAGGCACACTGGAAGCATCCCTGACTTCCCACATAGCGCTGGAGGAGCATGTCACGGGTCTGAGCTCTCCTGCCATGACTTAACCCTTAAATTACTAAATTTGGCAACAATGACAATGTTTCTTACTGCTAAGAAAAAGAAAAAGATAAAGAAAAAGAAAACTACTCACCACTCAGCCAGCCAATCACTTACCCTCTTGGCTGTGACATCACCCTTCGATTACTTTTTGCTTCTTTCTTACTTCTGACCCTGTTGTAGCTAACTGCTCACCCCACCGCTGACTCCGGATTCCCGCTGGGCCTTTATAGGCCTCTCCTCACTCCTCCTCCGGTTGCTCGCTCCATCACCGACTGCCGCCGACCCCGGACCCCCGTTGGGCCTTTATAGGCCTCTCCTCACTCCTCCTCCGGTTGCTCGCTCCATCACCGACTGCTGCCGACCCCGGATTCCCGCTGGGCCTTTATAGGCCTCTCCTCACTCCTCCTCCGGCTGCTCGCTCCACCACCGACCGGGAAACATTGGGTCCAAATACAAAAATCTCAAGGCTAGTAGACAGGTACAAAAAATAATTTAAAAGGCTAATGGAATATTTATCTCAAGGAGGCTGGAATACAAAGGGGTGGATGTTAACATAGAAACATAGAAACATAGAAAATAGGTGCAGGAGTAGGCCATTCGGCCCTTCTATCCTGCACTGCCATTCAATGAGTTCATGGCTGAACATTCAACTTCAGCACCCCATTCCTGCTTTCTCGCCATACCCCTTGATCCCCCGAGTAGTAAGGACCTCATCTAACTCTTTTTTGAATATATTTAGTGAATTGGCCTCAACAACTTTCTGTGGTAGAGAATTCCACAGGTTCACCACTCTCTGGGTGAAGAAGTTCCTCCGCATCTCGGTCCTAAATGGCTTACCCCTTATCCTTAGACTGTGACCTCTGGTTCTGGACTTCCCCAACATTGGGAACATTCTTCCTGCATCTAACCTGTCTAACCCTGTCAGAATTTTAAATGTTTCTATGAGGTCCCCTCTCATTCTTCTGAACTCCAGTGAATACAAGCCCAGTTGATCCAGTCTTTCTTGATAGGTCAGTCCCGCCATCCCGGGAATCAGTCTGGTGAACCTTCGCTGCACTCCCTCAATAGCAAGAATGTCCTTCCTCAGGTTAGGAGACCAAAACTGTACACAATACTCCAGGTGTGGCCTCACCAATGCCCTGTACAACTGTAGCAACACCTCCCTGCCCCTGTACTCAAATCCCCTTGCTATGAAGGCCAACATGCCATTTGCTTTCTTAACCGCCTGCTGCACCTGCATGCCAACCTTCAATGACTGATGTACCATGACACCCAGGTCTCTTTGCACCTCCCCTTTTCCTAATCTGTCACCATTCAGATAATAGTCTGTCTCTCTGTTTTTACCACCAAAGTGGATAACCTCACATTTATCCACATTATACTTCATCTGCCATGCATTTGCCCACTCACCTAACCTATCCAAGTCGCTCTGCAGCCTCACAGCATCCTCCTCGCAGCTCACACTGCCACCCAACTTAGTGTCATCCGCAAATTTGGAGATACTACATTTAATCCCCTCATCTAAATCATTAATGTACAGTGTAAACAGCTGGGGCCCCAGCACAGAACCTTGCGGTACCCCACTAGTCACTGCCTGCCATTCTGAAAAGTACCCATTTACTCCTACTCTTTGCTTCCTGTCTGACAACCAGTTCTCAATCCATGTCAGTACACTACCCCCAATCCCATGTACTCTAACTTTGCACATCAATCTCTTGTGTGGGACCTTGTCGAACGCCTTCTGAAAGTCCAAATATACCACATCAACTGGTTCTCCCTTGTCCACTCTACTGGAAACATCCTCAAAAAATTCCAGAAGATTTGTCAAGCATGATTTTCCTTTCACAAATCCATGCTGACTTGGACCTATCATGTCACCTCTTTCCAAATGCACTGCTATGACATCCTTAATAATTGATTCCATCATTTTACCCACTACCGATGTCAGGCTGACCGGTCTATAATTCCGTGTTTTCTCTCTCCCTCCTTTTTTAAAAAGTGGGGTTACATTGGCTACCCTCCACTCCATAGGAACTGATCCAGAGTCAATGGAATGTTGGAAAATGACTATCAATGCATCCGCTATTTCCAAGGCCACCTCCTTAAGTACTCTGGGATGCAGTCCATCAGGCTCTGGGGATTTATCGGCCTTCAATCCCATCAATTTCCCCAACACAATTTCCCGGCTAATAAGGATTTCCCTCAGTTCCTCCTCCTTACTAGACCCCCCGACCCCTTTTATAACCGGAAGGTTGTTCGTGTCCTCCTTCGTGAATACCGAACCAAAGTACTTGTTCAATTGGTCCGCCATTTCTTTGTTCCCCGTTATGACTTCCCCTGATTCTGACTGCAGGGGACCTACGTTTGTCTTTACTAACCTTTTTCTCTTTACATATCTATAGAAACTTTTGCAACCCGTCTTAATGTTCCCTGCAAGCTTCTTCTCATACTCCATTTTCCCTGCCCTAATCAAACCCTTTGTCCTCCTCTGCTGAGTTCTAAATTTCTCCCAGTCCCCAGGTTCGCTGCTATTTCTGGCCAATTTGTATGCCACTTCCTTGGCTTTAATACTATCCCTGATTTCCCTTGATAGCCACGGTTGAGCCACCTTCCCTTTTTTATTTTTATGCCAGACAGGAATGTACAATTGTTGTAGTTCATCCATGCAGTCTCTAAATGTCTGTCATTGCCCATCCACAGTCAACCCCTTAAGTATCATTCGCCAATCCATCCCAGCCAATTCACGCCTCATACCTTCAAAGTTAGCCTTCTTTAAGTTCTGGACCATGGTCTCTGAATTAACTGTTTCATTCTCCATCCCAATGCAGAATTCCACCATATTATGGTCACTCTTCCCCAAGGGGCCTCGCACAACGAGATTGCTAATTATTCCTCTCTCATTACATAACACCCAGTCTAAGATGGCCTCCCCCCTAGTTGGTTCCTCGACATATTGGTCTAAAAAACCATCCCTTATGCACTCCAGGAAATCCTCCTCCACCGTATTGCTTCCAGTTTGGTTCGCCCAATCTATGTGCATATTAAAGTCACCCATTATAACTGCTGCACCTTTATTGCACGCACCCCTAATTTCATGTTTGATGCCCTCCCCAACATCACTACTACTGTTTGGAGGTCTGTACACAACTCCCACTTACGTTTTTTGCCCTTTGGTGTTCTGCAGCTCTCCCCATATAGATTCCACATCATCCAAGCTAATGTCCTTCCTAACTATTGTATTAATCTCCTCCTTAACCAGCAATGCTACCCCACCTCCTTTTCCTTTTATTCTATCCTTCCTGAATGTTGAATACCCCTGGATGTTGAGTTCCCAGCCCTGATCATCCTGGAGCCACGTCTCCGTAATCCCAATCACATCATATTTGTTAACATCTATTTGCACAGTTAATTCATCCACCTTATTGCGGATACTCCTTGCATTAAGACACAAAGCCTTTAGGCTTGTTTTTTTAACACCCTCTGTCCTTTTAGAATTATGCTGTACAATGGCCCTTTTTGTTCTTTGCCTTGGGTTTCTCTGCCCTCCACTTTTCCTCATCTCCTTTCTGTCTTTTGTTTTTGCCTCCTTTTTGTTTCCCTCTATCTCCCTGCATTGGTTCCCATCCCCCTGCCATATTAGTTTAACTCCTCCCCAACAGCACTAGCAAACACTCCCCCGAGGACATTGGTTCCGATTCTGCCCAGGTGCAGACCGTCCGGATTGTACTGGTCCCACCTCCCCCAGAACCGGTTCCAATGCCCCAGGAATTTGAATCCCTCCCTGCTGCACCATTGCTCAAGCCACGTATTCATCTGAGCTATCCTGCGATTCCTACTCTGACTAGCACGTGGCACTGGTAGCAATCCCGAGATTACTACTTTTGAGGTCCTACTTTTTAATTTAGCTCCTAGCTCCTTAAATTCATTTCGTAGGACCTCATCCTTTTTTTTACCTATGTCATTGGTACCAACGTGCACCACGACAACTGGCTGTTCTCCCTCCCTTTTTAGAATGTCCTACACCCGCTCCGAGACATCCTTGACTCTTGCACCAGGGAGGCAACATACCATCCTGGAGTCTCGGTTGCGGCCGCAGAAACGCCTATCTATTCCCCTTACAATTGAATCCCCTATCACTATCGCTCGCCCACTCTTTTTCCTGCCCTCCTGTGCAACAGAGCCAGCCACGGTGCCATGAACTTGGCTGCTGCTGCCCTCTCCTGATGAGTCATCCCCCTCAACAGCACTCAAAGCAGTGTATCTGTTTTGCAGTGGGATGACCACAGGGGAACCCTGCACTACCTTCCTTGCACTACTCTTCCTGCTGGTCTTCCATTCCCTCGCTGGCTGTGGACCCTTCTCCTGCGGTAAGACCAACTTGCTACACGTGATACTCTTGTCATTCTCAGCATCGTGGATGCTCCAGAGTGAATCCACCCTCAGCTCCAACTCCGCAACGCGGACCGTCAGGAGCCGGAGGTGGACACACTTCCCGCACATGTAGTCGTCAGGGACACTGGTGTTGTCCCCGTGTTCCCACATGGTACAGGAGGAGCATATCACATGACCGAGCTGTCCTGCCATGACTTAACCCTTAGATACACTTAAATTGCCGACAACAATGTTAAAAGTTACTGACTAATAAAGAAAAAGAAAAACTACTCACCAATCAGCAGCCAATCACTTACCACGTTGGCTGTGACGTCACCTTTTGATTTCTTTCTACTTCTTTTTTGACTTCTCTCAGCTGGAGCTGCACAAGTACGCCTCTCTCGACTCCCGCCTCTCTCCCCGGACTGCTGAGCCTTTTATAGGCCGCTGCCTCTCTTGACTCCCGCCTCTCTCGACGCTCCCCGGACTGCTGAGCCTTTTATAGGCCGCTGCCGCTGCCTCTCTCGACTCTCCCCGGACTGCTGAGCCTTTTATAGGCCGCTGCCTCTCTCGACTCCCGCCTCTCTCGACGCTCCCCGGACTGCTGAGCCTTTTATAGGCCGCTGCCTCTCTCGACTCCCGCCTCTCTCGACGCTCCCCGGACTGCTGAGCCTTTTATAGGCCGCTGCCTCTCTCGACTCCCGCCTCTCTCTGTAGATGTTATACCTCTACAGAGCTCTGGTTAGACCTCATCTGGAGTACTGCATTGGGTTGTGGGCATCGCACCTCAGGAAGGATTTATTGGCCTTGGAAGGGAGTATTGCATAGATTCACCAGAATGATACCAGGGTTAAAAGGGTCGAAGTATGAGGACAGGTTGTATCGACTCGACTTGTGTAACCTTGAATATAGAAGATTAAGGGGTGCTCTAATTGAAGTGTTTAAGGATTTGATAGGGTAGATAGAGAGAAACTATTTCCTCCAGTGGAAGGGTCCAGAACAAAGGGCCATAACCTTAAAATTAGAGCTAGGCCGTGTCGGGGTGATGTTAGAAATCACTTCTTCCATGAAGGGAAGTGTAAATCTGGAAAGCTGTCCCCCAAAAAGCTGTTGAGGCTAGGTCAATTTAAAGTCTGAGATAGATAGATTTTTGGTCGATAAGGGTTACAGAACCAAGGCAGGAAGATGGAAGTTCAGATATAGATTTTACATGATCTAATTGATGGTTGAACAAGCTCGATGGGCTGAATGGCCATCACCTGTTCCTATGATTCCTGCTGAAATGTGAACATGTGAACTTTGAGTAAGAACAGGCTGGAGCTTGGCTGCTCTGCCCCCATGGTTGAATAGACTACGATGATTATCTAGGCTTCACACTTGGGCAAATTTATAGTGGACACTTGGCAGCTGTAGAACCATACAACATCATCAGCCAAGTGGAAAGAATAAAATAAATTAAAAAGTATTAGATTTGTAGAATAAGTTGCCAAAGAAAAACCCATTGAAGGTGACAGTATAAAGGGACAATTTAAGTGTTTTTGGAGAAAGAACTAGGAACTGAGGGATAGGAAGAAAAGGTGGAGTTGAGATCTATCAGAAAGCATTAGGCTTGATGGACCTAAAGGTTTTTCCTGTTCCTAAAAAAATCACATGTTCTTGTGTGCTAAAACCATAAGTCAAGTGCAATTAAAATGCAACTGTTCATTTTTCAACATTTAAATTGAGTTTTAAATTTGACAATGTGGTAGCATACCTGGGGCAGTGTTGAGGGTAGAAATTCAGGAACATTTGGGGTCTAGTTCTTTGAAGTAGTGTGACTATACCATGCCTCATTACATATTTTGTAGTGATGTATGGTATATGTAAGGTTGGGGCCAGGTTTATACATGGCCTCAAGGGAGGGATGTCAAGTACTGTATAAGTTGCATAGCTGTTACTGGTGCAGACGCATGAGCATGTACAAAGCTACCAATATTGAATGACAGAAGTAGAAATTCAGCAGAGCATTCTATCTGTTAGCATAATCCTGATCTCGGCTTGTTACTTCTACCCCCTCTCCCATTCTCACTATGATTTTTCTATCTTTTGTCTCCTATATTGTTCCAACCAAGCCCAATGCTAAATTCATTAACAGTATCTTGACTTCTCCTTAGACTCTTCAGCCCTCTAGTTTGAGCATTGACTTTACCAACATCAGACCCTGGAAGTCTCTCTGATATTCCTGCTTGAATCTGCATTACTTTTCATTTGGGAGCTCCTTTACTCCCAGTTAAGTCTTTCTAATGCTGTTTACAATCTGACTGAATTGACCTTTGTACATCAACCAGCTTGGTACACCTTCACCCAGCATCTTAAAATCTGTTTACAAGCTTCCCTTTGCTCCCCGGCCTTATTTTGGTCAATTCTGTAAAGGATTCCCCTGTCCCTTCCCTTTCCCATGTTGATGGACCTGTTGTGTGTCTCTAGCATTTTCTGTTTTTATTATTGACCACTGTACTGACTGTCAGATACTGCAGCTCGGGAGTTACACTGTAGGGTCATTGTTCATAATCAACAGTCCAAATCTATACAGCAGTTCCACAGAATCGCTATAGATCAGGGAAGATTTAAAACTGTGATTTATTTATTTTCTTCTTCCAAGAAAAAAAGAATCAGGAAAATTAAGAGTTTATTTGCCTTTTAAATCATAACTGTTCACACAATGCTCACTCCCCAAAGGATAAGTCTATTATTAAAAGTTCAGATATTGGCAGGAATAACATTCAGTTTTCTTACTTTCATTGATAAGTGGCTGGTATTACTGTAAAGAAATAATAAAGGAGCTCGCAATACAGGGACTGGTGCAAATGTTGGACGGAAACATTTTTCACATTAAAATAAAAGAATGCAATTTTCTTGGCTACTCCCAGAGCTTGTGTCAGTCACTGGTCAAGCGTTTCAAACCACTTACTGTTTATTGACATATTAATTACTGATTATGGCACAATATGCCACAAATCACAACCACTAGATTCGTTCCAAGCAAACTGCAGAGTGAACCAGAAAGAAATAAAATCAATCCTGTGGAAAATTCAATTCAGTCTGTACTTGACGAACTGCGTGTTGGTGCAGAGAAACTGGTTGTAAATTTCTTTGATATATCCATTTAGATCATCCAGGATTCTTTGTATAAAACAATACATCATAACTGTAATACTACAAGGCTACATAAGTTCGGTAAAACTCAGCCAAGTGTGAAATTGCTAGGTTTGGCTTCACCGTGAGTGATGACCAAATTATTGATTAGGGGCTGCAATCATTTTGTTCTTTTGACAAAAGCAATCGGATGGCAGGCAGCTTCCTTGTTGTATGAAGGGTTACTTTTGAGTAATGTCAAGTAACAGGATTCCATACAACATAAAGTTATCAGTGAAGATTTTTAAAACAGAACTTTGGGATGGGATGGGATGGGGGGAAACCCCCTGGTCAGGCTTTAACTGTACAGCTACAAAATATTCAACAGATTGCATGTCTTATCACTTTGTGTTTCACATGACAATATTCTTCAGCAAATTTTGCTAAGAACCATTTGGGGTAAAAAAAAACAGTAGCTGTAAGGCATTCATTGTAGTGGCAGAAAATACCTCAACAAGTTAATATATTTTAACATGCGTAGATAACAGGGAAACTGAAGTCAAAGCAGAAGGGTTTTCCGCCCCCCCAATTTACTTATATGCCGAGAATCAATTGCTCTCCTGGGAAGAACTTTGACTTCCAAGACAGATCAGCCCCGAGTCCTGGCTGTCAGCGG
This sequence comes from Pristiophorus japonicus, assembly GCF_044704955.1. Taxonomy (NCBI): domain Eukaryota; kingdom Metazoa; phylum Chordata; class Chondrichthyes; family Pristiophoridae; genus Pristiophorus; species Pristiophorus japonicus. The sequence continues at coordinate 102,659,978 of NC_091984.1, read as the reverse complement.
CCGACTCTGGAATAAAAACACAGCAGAATGAAAGTATGTGGCAAGCATTCTAGTTTTATTTCCACACCATTTCACTAATTCCAGCCACATTTGCACATCAAATGTTTCAGCCAACGTTATGCTATGTGTTTGTTTAGTTTTTGTGTTGGCTCCTTTTGTAATGCTAATTCTAGAAAGATATCCCGTCTCTTCTATGGAGTACACACTTCAATGGGTACTCTGTTCAGGAGAGTCCTCGTTTACACAGCACAGTTGTTTAACCACTGGATTAATTTTCCATACTCCCTACAATATTTGCCTAATAGGAATTAGCGGATCAAGGACACGGTTTGCTTTTTCCCAGAGGTATTCCCATCAGCAGGTTTCACAGTGTGCAGTGGGAATACTCTAACATCCCTGCTGTGGGAATACTCCAACATCCCCGCTGTGGGAATACTTTAACATCCCTGCTGTGGGAATACTCTAACATCACCGCTGTGGGAATACTCTAACATCCCCACTGTGAGAATACTGATAGGTGCAGAGCACCTCGGAGTAAATACTTCATGAGCATATGTACATTAACATGGACCCATCTGGGCCTTAACGTGTTGGTTGTTGCTTGCTAAGCAGAAATTAATGCAGAATGTACAATTTTATTTCAACATTACCTTTACTTCTACATTCCATTAATTTCAGTGAGCAATAGTGCTGAGCCCATACAGCCTGAAAGATTATGGTCCCATCAAATTCTAGATACTTGGGAGTTTGAGGAACTGTTGAAGAACACCATGAGACAATGTACAAGATGTGAGGCCATGGTCTTTCACGATTCATTATTACTCTATGTAACATGATACTGCTGATGTGCCACTTACCTCCTGATCCTCACCGAGGAAGTATGTGAAGAGGCTGCACCTCAACAAGGGTGTACTTTCAGCCTTGTGTTAGTTCCTAAAACCAGACAGCTCTTCCAAGAGAACATGAAGTGGCCACCATACTCAACCTCCACACCACTGGGTGCTACCAGGAGACATAGAAACATAGAAACATAGAAAATAGGTGCAGGAGTAGGCCATTCGGCCCTTCTAGCCTGCACCGCCATTCAATGAGTTCATGGCTGAACATGCAACTTCAGTACCCCATTCCTGCTTTCTCACCATACCCCTTGATTCCCCTAGTAGTAAGGACTTCATCTAACTCCTTTTTGAATATATTTAGTGAATTGGCCTCAACAACTTTCTGTGGTAGAGAATTCCACAGGTTCACCACTCTCTGGGTGAAGACATTCCTCCTCATCTCGGTCCTAAATGGCTTCCCCCTTATCCTTAGACTGTGTCCCCTGGTTCTGGACTTCCCCAACATTGGGAACATTCTTCCTGCATCTAACCTGTCTAACCCCGTCAGAATTTTAAACGTTTCTATGAGGTCCCCTCTCATTCTTCTGAACTCCAGTGAATACAAGCCCAGTTGATCCAGTCTTTCTTGATAGGTCAGTCCCGCCATCCCGGGAATCAGTCTGGTGAACCTTCGCTGCACTCCCTCAATAGCAAGAATGTCCTTTCTCAGGTTAGCAGACCAAAACTGTACACAATACTCCAGGTGTGGCCTCACCAAGGCCCTGTACAATTGTAGCAACACCTCCCTGCCCCTGTACTCAAATCCCCTCGCTATGAAGGCCAACATGCCATTTGCTTTCTTAACCGCAAGCTGTACCTGCATGCCAACCTTCAATGACTGATGTACCATGACACCCAGGTCTCTTTGCACCTTCCCTTTTCCTAATCTGTCACCATTCAGATAACAGTCTGTCTCTCTGTTTTTACCACCAAAGTGGATAACCTCACATTTATCCACATTATACTTCATCTGCCATGCATTTGCCCGCTCACCTAACCTATCCAAGTCGCTCTGCAGCCTCATAGCATCCTCCTCGCAGCTCACACTGCCACCCAACTTAGTGTCATCCGCAAATTTGGAGATACTACATTTAATCCCCTTGTCTAAATCATTAATGTACAGTGTAAACAGCTGGGGCCCCAGCACAGAACCTTGCGGTACCCCACTAGTCACTGCCTGCCATTCTGAAAAGTCCCCATTTACTCCTACTCTTTGCTTCCTGTCTGACAACCAGTTCTCAATCCATGTCAGCACACTACCCCCAATCCCATGTGCTTTAACTTTGCACATTAATCTCTTGTGTGGGACCTTGTCGAAAGCCTTCTGAAAGTCCAAATATACCACATCAACTGGTTCTCCCTTGTCCACTCTGCTGGAAACATCCTCAAAGAATTCCAGAAGATTTGTCAAGCATGATTTCCCTTTCACAAATCCATGCTGACTTGGACCTATCATATTACCTCTTTCCAAATGCACTGCTATGACATCCTTAATAATTGATTCCATCATTTTACCCACTACCGATGTCAGGCTGACCGGTCTATAATTCCCTGTTTTCTCTCTCCCTCCTTTTTTAAAAAGTGGGGTTACATTGGCTACTCTCCACTCGATAGGAACTGATCCAGAGTCAATGGAATGTTGGAAAATGACTGTCAATGCATCCACTATTTCCAAGGCCACCTCCTTAAGTACTCTGGGATGCAGTCCATCAGGCCCTGGGGATTTATCGGCCTTCAATCCCATCAATTTCCCCAACACAGTTTCCGGACTACTAAGGATTTCCCTCAGTTCCTCCTCCTTACTAGACCCTCCGACCTCTTTTATATCCGGAAGGTTGTTTGTGTCCTCCTCAGTTAATACCGAACCAAAGTACTTGTTCAATTGGTCCGCCATTTCTTTGTTCCCCGTTATGACTTCCCCTGATTCTGACTGCAGGGGACCTACGTTTGTCTTTACTAACCTTTTTCTCTTTACATATCTATCGAAACTTTTGCAATCCGTCTTAATGTTCCCTGCAAGCTTCTTCTCGTACTCCATTTTCCCTACCCTAATCAAACCCTTTGTCCTCCTCTGCTGAGTTCTAAATTTCTCCCAGTCCCCGGGTTCGCTGCTATTTCTGGCCAATTTGTATGCCACTTCCTTGGCTTTAATGCTATCCCTGATTTCCCTTGATAGCCATGATTGAGCCACCTTCCCTTTTTTATTTTTACGCCAGACAGGAATGTACAATTGTTGTAGTTCATCCATGCGGTCTCTAAATGTCTGCCATTGCCCATCCACAGTCAACCCCTTAAGTATCATTCGCCAATCTATCCTAGCCAATTCACGCCTCATACCTTCAAAGTTACCCTTCTTTAAGTTCTTGGATCACTTTTCAGTTCATTACTTAAGTGAGACTGCTTCTTCCACAATGTCTCAACATTCACCAAGTTCAGCAACATTAATTGGAGAGTCCAATCCAGTTTTACCAGCTGTGTGGCATTCCCTGAATAGAAGGCACCACTGATTCTGCTCATCCACCCGCAGATGCTATCATCCCTTTTATCAACAGGGAGAGTTACAGCTCCCCCAACATTCAGATGGTACGTGACCACTGGCAAAAAAAAGAATCAAGTTGATGCTTGTTTTCCAGGGATTGCACATGATGCACATGTTTTGAGGGAAGTCGTGCATTCCGGAACTGTTTAAGGGAGAAGACTGGGTCCTGGGAGATATCAGTTAACCCATTGCAAACAAGAATCCTCGGATCCTGCAAGAACCTACAACAATGCACACTTATGAAGCATAAATATAATAGAAGGGATCATTGGCTGCTGAAAATGTGTCCGATGTTTGGATTGCTCTGCCTGCAGTATGATCCTGTCGGAGTTGGCAGCGTAATTGTAGTATTTAGCATGCTGCACAATTTTGCTTTGAGAGAGAGCAACACGGTCGTGCAAAAGAAGAGTGCCAATAAGACAGATCACAGGACAAGAATGAGGAGGGATATGAATGTCCCTGAAGCACACAAACCAGTGCCTTACGGTTACAACAGGCACAGTTTTTCCTTGGAGGCCAGAACACGATCTTTTATACAAACCGAAGGGAAGAATGCAGAATGTTCTCGGCACATTTGAACTAAAACTGTTTCGTTTTTTTTTTGGGGGGGGGGGGGGGGCGGCGTTGGCTTCAAATACAATATTGAGTGCTTCTTTTTCACAATCATTTTACATTAAAAAGTATTGACTGGAAACTTTAAGTTCAATTTTTGCTTTTATTAAAATAAGTTTGTTGTAGGTGTAACATGATGCATGGCTATTCTGCCCCTTTGTGCTTTCTGAACTTTCTAAACGTGTTCTCCCTCGGGTACTACTCCTACGAGATGATCCACTGAAAGGTTTGGGGTATTCCTGAGGTTTTGTGAGGACCTGCTTATGATTCCCCTGACCACTTATGATGCTACCAATGCTGTATACTGCTCAGTGGTATTCTTGTTACATAACACTGTGAAACTGGGTGGTAGAATCCGTCACTGTATCCATCTCAACTTGTGCATTGAGGCAAATGACTAGCTCACTAGTTCGTAAAGGATCCTTTGTTTCATCAGCAGTACCTGTGAAGTTGGAATCACAAAGTGACTCACCAAGTGATATTGTAACTCGTTACGACAACCAGCCCTTCTTCATCCACTATCTCTACCTCTTCCTCACCCATGATCATTCACTCATCTTGCATTGCTTTGTCAAACTCTATATTCCACGTAAGTCTGTGTGTCTGGTCTGGTATCTGTTTGAAGTGATAAGGATAATGCAGAGTGCTGAGATGTGTGTTGCAATCCTGCAGTAGTGGCTTGTCCCTTTTGAGGTTCGTGAGCATTTGGTTGAAAAAAAGCTGATATAGAATCAACACTTGGGCACAGTTGGTGCAGTGACAGCATACGCATTCTTATGGCTGTGCACAAATGTTTTTAAAAATCTGAATAGGTGAATGTATGTGTTTACCATAGCACATCAGAAGGGAGCGCTGTCATTGCCACAAACTTCAGCATGTCCCAGGCCCTATATGACCTCTCGGCTTATAGTGACCTGTGACCTACTTGTAGCTTTAATCTATTGCTACTGCCGGTTTCAGCATAGTAGCACTTGCTAAAGGTCATCTTCAAGATCATCTTCATCTGCAAAGAAAAGAATAGTATGCATTACTTGAAATGTAAATGTTGCACTGAGAAGCAAGCTACGCATAATGTATATACTGCCATGTCGAGTAGGGTGAAATATGAAATACTTTGCTAGTTTAAGAAAAGTATCTCTGCACAGATAGAGAAAAATCTTTCTCAGCTGCCAGTAAGCAGATATTTTCTTTCTAACCTGTTGCTGTAATTCAGAAATATTCTCGTGATCACTTTTGTGCAAGGTACTGGCTAAATTCAGGTTAACAATACTCATAAAATGGTTTCAACACAGCAGAAGGCCATTCGGCTCGTCAAGCCCGGGCCGACTCTAAGCTCGTCCCACTCCCCTGCCCTTTCCCCGTAGCCCTGCAATTTTTTTTTTCAGATATTAAAAACTTCCCTTTTGATAGATAAGATTAAGTCTGCCTCCACCACCCTTTCAGGCAGGGCATTCCAGATCTTAACCACTCACTGTGTAAAAAAGATTTTTCTTACATCGTCTTTGGTTACATAGGATTACATAGGATATACAGCACAGAAACAGGCCATTTGGTCCAAAACCATGCTGGCATTTATGCTCCACTCAAGCCTCCTTCCATCTTGCCTCATCTAAATTTATAGCATAACCCTCTATTCCCTTCTCCCTCATATGCTTATCTAGCCTCGCCTTAAATGCATCTATACTCTTCGCTTCAACCACTCTCTGTGCTGCGAGTTCCACATTCTCACCACTCTTTGGGTAAAGAAGTTGCTTCTGAATTCCCTATTGGATTTCTCAGTAACTGTCTTATATTGATGGCCTCTAGTTATGCTCTTCCGCACAAGTGGAAGCATTCTCTCTGTATCCACTCTGTCAAAACCTTTCATAATTTTAAAGACCTCTATTGGATCGCCCCTCAGCCTTCTTTTGCAAGAGAAAAGAGACCCAGCCTGTTATCCTTTCCTGATATGGATACCTTCGCATTTCTGGTTTCATCTTTATAAAGCTTCTCTGCACCCTCTCCAGTGCGTCTCTATGCTTTTTATAATATGGCGATCAGAACTGTACACAGTACTCTAAGTGTGATCTAACCAAAGTTCGATACAGGTTTAGCATAACATCCCTAGTTTTCAATGTTATACCTCTAGAAATAAACCCTAGTGCTTGGTTTGCCTTTTTTATGGCCTTGCTAACCTGTGTCGCAACTTTAAGCGATTTGTGTATTTGTATTCCGAGATCCCTTTGTTCCTCTACCCCACCTAGACTCGTACCCTCCAAGTAATACATAACCTCCCTATTCCTCCTACCAAAATGTAACACCTCACATTTGTGTTGAACGTCATTTGCCAATTATATGCCCATTCTGCAAGTTTATTAATGTCCTCCTATAATTCGTCCCAGTATTGACTATCGCCCCAATTTGGTGTCATCCTCAAATGTAGAATTATGTTTTTGATTCCAAAGTCTAGATCGTTAATATAAATTGTGAACATCAGTGGGCCCAGCACTGATCTTTGTGGAACACCACTACCTACCTTCTGCCACTGTGAATAGCTACCTTTTACCCCTACTCTCTGCTTTCTGTCTAGCTATCCATTCTGCTATATGTCCCCTGACTGCATTCTCTGACCTTGTTCATCAGTCTATTATGGGGTACCTTATCGAAGGCCTTTTGAAAATCTAGATAAATAACATCTACTGCATTACCATTGTCTACTCTCTCTGTTACCTCTTCAAAAAATTCAGTGAGGTAGGTCGAGCAAGACTTTCCCTTTTGAAATCCATGCAACTATTCGTTATTATATTTTTGCTTTCTAGATGATCTTCTATTTTCTCCTTTAGTAGGGATTCTATTATTTTTCCTACCACTGATGCTAAGCTGACTGTCTATAATTTCCTGGATATGTTCTATCCCCCTTCTTAAGCACAGATATTACATTAGCATCCGCCAGTCATCTGACACTATACCTTTTTCTAATGAATTATTAAATATGTGTAGTAAGGCCTCTGCTATCTCTTCACTAGATTCTTTTAAAATGCATGGATGCAATCCATCCGGACCAGGGGTTTTATCCTCTGAGTCTGATTTGTTTATTTAATATATCCCCTCTTTTTATTTTAAATGTACTTATCTCATTACTAATCCCATCATCCAATGTCATGTCCACCTGTTCTATCTCCCTGTTAAATTCTGAAGCAAAATAATTATTTAATATTTTTGCCATCTCTCTATTGTTACCTGTGGTATTGTCCTCTCCATCCTTAATGGCACCATTCCCATCCCGATTTTCCTTTTTTTATTGTGTGCCTGAAAATATTTTACTATTTTGTTTTATGTTCCTTGATAATTGAATTTCATATGTTCCTCTTTGCCTTCCTAATTTTTTTTTTACTTCTCTCCTAATCTTTTTGTGTTCTCCCTTATCTATATACTTAATGTATGCCTCTTTCCTTAACCTCAATTTATTCATCCATTAGTGTTCTTTTGCCAATTACCTTAAATCTGTGTCCTCTGGTTCTCGACCCTTCTACCAATGGGAACAGTTTTTCTCTACTCTGTCCAGACCCCTCATGATTTTGAACATCTCGATCAAATCTCCTCTCAATCTTCTCTGCTCTAAGGAGAACAACCCCAGCTTCTCCAGTCTATCAACGTAACTGAAGTCCCTCATTCCTAGAATCATTCTCATAAATCTTTTCTGCACCTTCTCTAAGGTCTTCACATTCAGTCTAAAGTGTGGTGCCCAAAATTAGACACAGTACTCCATTTGCAACAGAACCAGTGTTTTATACAAGTTCATCATAATTTACACACTTTTGTACTCTATACCTCTATTTGTGAAGCCCAGGATCCCGTAAGCTTTTTTAATTTCTTTTTCAACGTGCCCTGCCACCTTCAACGATTTGTGCACACATACCCCCAAGTCTCTCAGTTTGTGCACCGCCTTCAGGATAGTACAATAACAACTTGTATTTATATAGCGCCCTTAACGTAGTGAAACGTCCCGAGGCGCTTCACAGGAGTATTATGCAATAAAAATTGACACCGAGCCGCATAAGTAGAAATTAGCGCAGCTAACCAAAAGCTGGGTCAAAGATGTATGTTTTAAGGAGCGTCTTGAAGTAGGAAAGAGAGGTAGAGAGGTGGAGAGATTTAGGAAGGAAGTTCCAGAGCTTGGGGTCTAGGCAATAGAAGGCACGGCCACCAATGATTGAGCGATTATAATCAGGGATGCTCAGGAAGGCAGAATTAGAGGAGCACAGACAGCTCGGGGGGGTTGTAGGGCTGAAGGAGATTACAGAGATAGGGAGGGGCAAGGCCATGGAGGGATTGGAAAATAAGTATGAGAATTTTGAAATTGAGGCGTTGCTTAACCGGAAGCCAATGTAGGTCAGCGAGCACATAGGTAATGGGTGAGCGGAACTTGGTGCAAGTTAGGACACGGGCAGCCGAGTTTCAGATCACCTCTAGTTTACGTCGAGTAGAATGTAGGAGGCTAGCCAGGAGTGCATTGGAATAGTCAAGTCTAGAGGTAACAAAGGCATGGATGAGGACTTCAGCAGCAGATGAGCTGAGGCAAGGGTGAAGACGGGAGATGTTATGGAGGTGGAAATAGGCAGTCTTAGTTATGCTGCGGATATGTGGTCGAAAGCTCATTTCAGGGTCAAATCCGAGACCATTTAATTTATATGTCCTCTCCTCATTCTTTCTACCAAAATGTGACACTTCACACTTTTCTGCGTTAAATTTCATCTGCTACGTGTCCGCCCATTTCACCAGCCTATCTATGTCTTCCTGAAGCCTAGCACTCTTCTCCTCACTGTTCACTATACTTCCGAATTTTGTGTCATCTGCAAATTTTCAAATTGTGCCCTGTACACCCACGTCCAAGTCATTAATATATATCAAGAAAAGCAGTGGTCCTAGAACTGACCCCTGGGGAACACCACTGTATACCTTCCTCCAGTCCAAATAACAAACAACTCTCTGTTTCCTCTCTCTCTTAGGCAGTCCCTCGGAGTCGAGGATTACTTGCTTCCACACTTAAAATGAGTTCTTAGGTGACTGATGAGTCCAATGTGGGACCTACAGTCTCTGTCACAGGTGGGGCAGACGGTGGTTGAAAGAACAGGTGGGTGGGGTGCTTGGGTTGTCCGCTGTTTACGCTTGGCTTCAGCTTGCTCCCGGCGAAGAGACTCGAGGTGTTCGACGCTTTCCCGGTTGCTTTTCCTCCACTTTGAGCGGTCTTGGGCCAGGGATTCCCAGGTGTCGGTGGGGTTGTTAAATTTTTTCAGGAGGTTTTGAGGGTGTCCTTGAAGCGTTTCCTCTGCCCATCTGGGGCTCACTTGCCGTGTCGGAGCTCTGAGTAGAGCGCTTGTTTTGGGAGTCTCATATTGGGCATGCAGATGACATGGCCCGTCCAACGGAGCTGATCGAGCGTGGTCAGTGCTTCGATGCTGGGGATGTTGGCCTGAACGAGAACACTGACGGTGATGCGCCTATCCTGCCAATGTATTTGCAGGATCTTGCGGAGGCAGCGTTGGTGGTACTTCTCCCCCAGTGCTTTGAGGTGCCTGCTGTACATAATCCATTGTCTCTGAAGTATATAGGAGGGCAGGTATCACTACTGCTCTGTAGACTTTGAGCTTGGTGCTGGGTTTGAGGTCCTGGTCTTCAAACACTCTCTTCCTCAGGCGATCGAAGGCTGCACTGACACACTGAAGGCGGTGTTGGACTTAGTCATCGACGTCTGTCCTTGTTGACAATAGGCTCCCAAGGTATGGAAAGTGGTCTACGTTGTCCAAGGCCTTGTCACGGATCTTGATAATCGGGGAGCAGTGCTGTGTGGCGGGGGCAGATTGGTAGAGGACCTCTGTCTTACGAATGTTTAGACGCAGGCATCATCTGCGTACTGTCATTCGTTGACAGAGGATGGGACAACCTTGGCTCTAGCCTGGAGGCGGCGTAGGTTCCCGTTTGTTCTGTAGATTAGCTCCACTCCAGTAGGGAGCTTACTGAGGGTGAGATGGAGCATTGCAGCAAGGAAGATCGAGAAGAGCAGTGGTGCGATAACACAGCCTTGCTTGACCCCGGTCCAAACGTGAATTTGGTCTGTGGTGGATCCGTTGGTCAGGATCATGACTTGTATGTCATCGTGAAACAGGCGAAGGATGGTGACAGCCAAATTTGAGGAGGACGCTCCATAATCCCTCACAATTGACAGTGTCGAAGGCCTTTGTGAGGTCAAAGAAGGCCATGTACAGGGGTTGGTGCTGTTCCCTGCATTTCTTTTGGATTTTGCCGCGCAGTGAAGATCATGTTCATTGTGCCCCTTGGTGGCTGAATCCGCATTGCGACTCTGGGAGGAGCTCTTCAGCCAGAGGGAGAAGGCGATTGAGGAAGATTCTTGCGATGACTTTCCCTGTGGCAGACAGCAGGGAATCTCCTCTGTAATTACCACAATCGGACTTGTTGCCTTTCTTGAAGATGGTCACAACTGCCGCGTCTCCGAGATCCCCTGGCATGCTCTCCTCCTTCTAAATGAGAAATGATATCATGTATTCACACCAATAGTGCTTCTCCATTATGTTTTAGTGCTTCGGTGGGGATTCCATCTGCTCCTGAGGCCTTGTTATTCTTCAGTTGTCGGATGGCCTTTTCTACCTCATGCCAGGCTGGGGTTGTGCTGAGATGGTGGCGGGTAGCACGCTGTGGGGTGGAGTCGAGGACACTAACGCCAAAGACAGAGTCTTGGTTAAGGAAATCTTCGAGGTGCTCTTTCCAGCGGGCACTGACTGCCTCTCTGTCTTTGATGAGTACCTCTCCGTTCTTGGCCCTCAGTGGGGTAGGGCCTTGGGTGCTTGGGCCCTTAACTGCGCAATAAAATCCACACTGTCGTGGTTGTCGGCTAGTTGCTGGATCTCCTGCGCTTTTTCCACCCACAATCTGTTCTTTAGGTTGAGAGTTTTTTGTTGGACCTCGGCCTTCAGACGTCTGTAGAGTTGCTTTCTTGCTCTCGAGTTGTGTTGCTGTTTCCAGTTCAAGAATGCCTTGCGCTTGCGGCTTATTAGCTCCTGGATCCATTGGTCATTCTCATCGAACCAGTCTTGGTGTTTGCTGGTTGAGTGAACGAGCGTCTCTTCGCAGGTGATAATTATGGAGACCTTGAGGGCAGACCAGGTGCTGTGGACATTTTGCATCTCTGGGTCACTGGAAGTCGTCAGGTTGGCAGTGAGGCACTGGCTGAATAGGGCTTTCTTAGCAGGGTCTTGGAGTGCTCCAGCATTGATTTTCCTGCGGCATTATTTCTGCCAATTCCATATCCATGCTGCCACTGTCCCTTTTATTCCATGGGCTTCAACTTTGCTGGCAAGCCTATTATGTGGCACTTTGTCGAACGCCTTTTGGAAATCCATGTACACTATGTCAACCGCCTTACCGTCATCAACCCTATCTATTACCTCATCAAAAAACTCTATCGTTGGTTAAACACGATTTGCCTTTAACAAATCCGTGCTGGCTTTCCTTAATTAATCCACACCTATCCAAGCGATTGTTAATTTTGTCCCTAATTACTGTTTCTAAAAGCTTCCCACTATTGAGGTTAAACTGACTGGCCTGTAGTTGCTGGGTTTATCTTTACACCCTTTTTTTGAACAATGGTGTAACATTTGCAATTCTCCAGTCCTCTGGCACTACCCCAACATGTGTGAAACTATTGAGGGAAATGTTGCTGATTCTTCCAAACTCCTTGGTGAGGCATTCCTTCCAGTGTACGATAATTGGATATTACCCATATGTAATAATATAAAATGATTACTGGCCATATCCATTTATAGCCATGAGATAATTGTCAGTGATCCTCATTGCTTACCTTGGCACAAATCCAACACTTTCTTCCACACATCCCTCCAATTGTGGAGACTATATTGAACTCTCAAGTGATTACCTCATAACCACTTGAATCCTTTATTTGATCCATACGGGGTATGGGTATCATCTCCTCGTGCCATCACAATAATCTGAAATACCTCATCAATAAAGGAGGCCTTCTCAAGGCTTCGTATCTGAGCTAAAAAAAAGAACTGTCATTTAAAGCACAATCAGGGCACTGAGAAAATGAAACTCCTAGATAGGTTTAGACCAATACAGCATTTGATTTCTTCTGATTTAGATCCTATCCCTTTGCTAATGCAATCTGATTCCCAATTTGAATTATTGTAGCCAAGCAGCTCTTTCACAGATTTTTCATATGTTCAAATGCAGTGTTTTTGCAGAGGTTCTTTTTTCCTGATTTATTCATTCACTGAATGTGGGCGTCGCTGGCAAGGCCAGTATTTGCTGCCCAACCCACAGTGCTTTTAGGGAGGGAGTTTCAAGATTTTTGCACAACGATGATGAAGGAATAACGATATATGTCTGAATCAGGATGGTGTGTGCCTTGGAGGGGAACTTGCAGGAGATTGGTGTTCCCATGCACCTGTTGCTCTTGTCCTTCTAGGTGGTAGAGGTCACGGGTTTGGGAGGTGCTGCCGAAGAAGCTTTGATGACTTGCTGCATTGCATTTTGGAGATGGTACACACTGTAGCCACAGTGCATTGGTGGAGGAGGGAGTGACTGCTTAAAGGAGTGGATGGACTGCTTTGTTCAGGACAGTGCCGAGCTTCTTGAGTGTTGGAGCTGCACACATCCACACAAGTGGAGAATATTCCATCACACATGTGACTTGTGCCTTGTAGGTGGTGGAAAGGCCTTGGAGAGTCAGGATATGAGACATTCGCCACAGAATACCCAGTCTCTGACCTGCTGTCGTAGCCACAATATTTCTGTGGTTGGTCCAGTTAAGTTTCTGGTCACTGGTGACCCCCAGGATGTTGATGATGGGAGATTTGACGTTGGTAATGTAATTGAATGTCAAGTGGAGGTGGTGCGACACTCTCTTGTTGGTGATGGTCATTGCCTGGCTTGTGTGTGGCGAGAAAGTGACTTGCTACCTATTAGCCCAAGCCTGAATGTCGTACTGCATGCAGGCATGGACTGCTTCATTATTTGAGGAATTGTGAATGGAACTGACACTGAACACTGTATAATCATCAGCGAACATCCCCACTTTTGATCTTATGGAAGGAAGGTCATTGATGAAGCAGCTGAAGATGGATGGTCCGAGGACACTGCCCTGAGGAACTCCTGCAGCAATGTCCTGGGGCTGAGATGAATGGCCTCCAACAACCACCATCATCTTCCTTTGTGCTAAGTATAACTCCAGCCAGTGGGGAGTTTCCCTGATCCTCATTGATTTAATTTTATTGGGCTCCTTGGTGCCACACTCAGTCAAATGCTGCCTTGATGTCAAGAGCAGTCACTCTCACCTCACCTCTGCAATTCAGCTTTTTCTCCATGTTTGGACAAAGGCTGTAATGAGGTCTGGAGCCGATTGGTCCTGCCGGAACTCAAACTGAGCATCAGTGAGCAGGTTATTGGTGAGTCAGTGTCATTTGATAGCACTGTCGACGACTCCTACCATCACTTTGCTGATGATTGAGAGTAGACTGAAGGAGCGGTAATTGACTGTATGGGACTTGTCTGGCTTTTTGTGGACAAGACATACCTAGGCAGTTTTCCATATTGTCGGATAGATGCCAGTGCTGTAGCTGTACTGGAACAGCTTGGCTAGAAATGCGGCTAATTCTGGAGCACAAGTCTTAAGCACGACAGCCGGGATGTTGTCAGGGCCCATAGACTTTGTTGTGTCCAGTGCGCTCAGCCTTTTCTTGATATCACGTAGAGTGAATCGTATTGGCTGAAGACTGGCTTCTGTGATGGTGGGGATTGCAGGAGGAGGCCGACATGGATCATCCACTTGGCACTTCTGGCTACAGCCTTGCGTTTTGCATTGACTTGCTGGACATTGCCATCATTGAGGATGGGGATATTCATGGTGCTTCTTCCTCGTTCGTTGTTTAATTTACAATTGGATGTGGCAGGACCGCAGAGCTTTGATCTGATCCGTTGGTTGTGGGATCGGCTAGCTCTGTTTGTAGCATACTGCTTCCACTGTTTTGCATGCATGTAGTCCTGTGTTGTAGCTTCACCAGGTTGGCACCTCATTTTCAGGAATGCCTAGTGCTGCTCCTGGCATGCTTTTCTACACTCTTCTTTGAACTAGGTTTGGTCGCCTAGCTTGATGGTAATAACATAAAAACATAAGAAATAGGGCCATTTGGCTCCTCGAGCCTACTCCACCATTCAATAAGATCATGGCTGATCTGATCTTAGCCTCAACTCTACTTCCCTGCCTGCTCCCCATAACCCTTGACTCCCTTATCATTCAAAAATCTGACTATCTCCACATTAAATATATTCAATGACCCAGCCTCCACAGCTCTCTGGGGTAAAGAATTTCACAGATTCATAAGAGAAGAAATTCCGCCTCATCTCTGTTTTAAAGGGACGACCCCTTATTCTGAAACTATGCCCCCGAGTTTTGGATTCCCCCATGAGGGGAAACATTCTCTCTGCATCTACCCTGCCAAGCCTGCTCAGAATCTTGTATGTTTCAATAAGATCACACCCCATTCTTAGAAACTCCAATGAGTATAGGCCCAACCTACTCAACCTTGCTTCATAAGACAACCCCTTCATCTCAGGAATCAGTCTCGTGACCCTTCTCTGAACTGCCTCAAATACAAGTGTATCCTTCCTTAAATAAGGAGACCAAAACTGTACGCAGTACTCCAGGTGTGGTCTCACCAATGACCTGTACAGTTGCAGCAGGATTTCCCGACTCTTATACTCCATCCCCCTTGCAATAAAGGCCAACTTTCCATTTGCCTTCCTAATTACTTGCTGTACCTAAATGCTAACTTTTTGTGTTTCATGTACAAGGATCCCCAGATCCTTCTGTACAGCAGCATTTTGTAATCTCTCTCCATTTAAATAATAATTTGCTTTTTTATTTTTCCTACCAAAGTGGATAACCTCACATTTTCCCACATTATATTCCATCTGCCAAATTTTTGCCGACACACTTATATCCCTTTGCAGATTCTTTGCGTCCTCTTCGCAACTTGCTTTCCCTCCTATATTTGTATCAGCAGCAAATTTGGTTACATTACACTCAGTCCCTTCATCCAAGTCATTAATAAAGATTGTAAATAGTAATAATAATAATGATAGAGTGAGAGATATGCCGGGCCATGAGGTTACAGATTGTGGTGGAATACAATTCTGATGCTGCTGATGGACCACAGCGCTTCATGGGTTCCCAGTTTAGAACTGCGAGATCTGTTATGAAACAATCCCATTTAGCACGGTGGTAGTGCCGCATAACATGATGGAGGGTGCCCTCAGTGTGAAGATAGGATTCCGTCTCCACAAGTACTGTGAGGTGGTCACTCCCACCAATACTGTCTTAGATAGATGCATCTGCGACAGGTGGATTGATGAGGACGAGGTCAAGTCAGTTTTTCTCTCCTTTGGTTCTCCCATCAGCAGCCCAGTAGGCAGATATGTACTTCAGGACTTGGCCAATGGTGGTACTATCTATTGTGTTCCTAACACAGATGAGACTGCACACAGGAAGGTTAAAGTAACAGTCCTCAGTCTTTATTAAGACACTCCAGAGTGAGGAACAGGCCTTAGGGGCCGGCTTATATACAGTGCTCCCAAGGGATGCTGGGATTCCTTGGGACTTCAGGGGATGCGCTCCCTGGTGGCGGAACATGGGAGTGCATGCTTTACAGATACACAATATCACTCCCCCCCCCCCAAAGTCAAAGTGAAAACTATTTAAAAGGTGAGGCGGTCGGGAGCCTTTCTTTCCCTGGTGGACCGCCTCGGTACAAATGTCTGTTCTGGTGTGTTGGCTGTGCCCTCGCTGGGCTGGCGTGTTGTTGGCACTGCAGGGCTGCTGGGTGAGCCTGGCCTTGCTGGGCTGTTGGGCGTGATGGGTTCAATTTCCTGGTCCGAGGTGGTGTCGTTGATCCTTTGGGTGTGTGTTGTGGGCTTGAAAAAGGTGGTGTCTGCTGTGGGTTGTTCAGGGCAGTCTGTGAACCACAGCCTCGTTTGGTCCAGGTTCTTTCTGCAAATTTGTCCATTGTCTAGTTTGACTACAAACACCCTACCCCCTTCTTTAGCTATCACCGTGCCCGCAATCCACTTGGGACCATGTCCATAGTTTAGCACATACACAGGATCATTCAGATCAATTTCCCGTGACACAGTGGTGCGACCATCGTTTACATTTTGTTGCTGCCGTCTGCTCTCTACCTGATCATGCAGGTTGGGGTGAACCAGCGAGAGTCTGGTTTTAAGTGTCCTTTTCATGAGTAGCTCAGCCGGGGGCACCCCTGTGAGCGAGTGGGGTCTCGTGCGGTAGCTGAGCAGTACTCGGGACAGGCGGGTTTGGAGTGAGCCTTCTGTGACTCGTTTAAGTCTTTGTTTGATTGTTTGTACTGCCCGCTCTGCCTGCCCATTGAAGGCTGGTTTAAATGGGGCCGAGGTGACATGTTTGATCCCATTGCGGGTCATGAATTCTTTAAATTCGGCACTGGTGAAGCATGGCCCGATATCACTGACCAGTATGTCAGGCAGGCTGTGGGTGGCAAACATGGCCCTCAGGCTTTCAATGGTGGCGGTGGCGGTGCTTCCCAACATTATTTCACATTCAATCCATTTTGAAAAAGCATCCACCACCACCAAGAACATTTTACCAAGAAACAGGCCCGCCTAGTCGACATGGATACTCAACCATGGTCTGGAGGGCCAGGACCACAAACTTAGTGGTGCCTCTCTGGGCGCGTTGCTCAACTGAGCACACACGCTGCATTGCCGTACACAGTCAGAGTCGATACCGGGCCACCACACGTGGGATCTGGCTATCGCTTCCATCATTACTATACCTGGTTGTGTGCTGTGGAGATCCGCGATGAACGTCTCCCTGCCCTTTTTGGGTAGCACTACGCGGTTACCCCACAACAGGCAGTCTGCCTGAATGGGCAGCTCGTCCTTTCGCCGCTGGAACGGCTTGATTAGCTCTTGCATTTCAATGGGGATGCTGGCCCAGCTCCCATGCAGTACACAGTTTTTTACTAGGGACAGCAGAGGATCTTGGCTGGTCCAAGTCCTAATCTGGTGGGCCATGATAGGTGATTTATCATTTTCAAACGCTTCGATGACCATCAACAAGTCTGCGGGCTGTGCCACCATCAACAAGTTTGCAGGCTGCGCCATTTCCACCCCCGTGGTGGGCAATGGTAGCCGACTGAGAGCATCCGCACAGTTCTCGGTGCCTGGCCTGTGGCGGATGGTATAGTTATATGCTGATAGCGCGAGTGCCCACCTTTGTATGTGGGCTGAGGCATTAGTAATTATGTTTTCAGTGAACAGGGATATGAGGGGCTTGTGATTGGTTTCCAGCTCAAATTTGAGGCTAAACAGGTACTGGTGCATTTTCTTTAACCTGAACACACATGCTAATGCCTCTTTCTCAGTCATGCTTTAGGCCATCTTGGCCTTAGACAAGCTCCTCGAGGCATAGGCGACAGGTTGCAACTTCCCCGCAACGTTAGTTTGTTGTAATACACACCTGACTCCGTACGATGACGCATCACATGCTAGCACAAGTCTTTTACACAGGTTATACAATACAAGTAGCTTGTTGGAGCATAAAATGTTTCTGGCTTTCTCCCCCATACCCAGTTCTCACCTTTACGCAATAACACATGTAGGGGCTCTAAGAGGGTGCTTAACCGCGGTATGAAGTTCCCAAAATAGTTGAGGAGTCCCAGGAATGACCGCAGTTCCATGATGTTCTGTGGCCTGGGCGCGTTCCTGATAGCCTCTGTCTTGGCATCTGTGGGCCGACTGCCGTCCGCCATGATCTTTCTCCCCCAAAACTCCACTTCTGTTGCCATGAAGACACATTTCGACCTTTAAGAGGGAGTTAGATATGGCCCTTATGGCTAAGGGGATCAAGGAGTATGGAGAGAAAGCAGGAAAGGGGTACTGAGGGAATGATCAGCAATGATCTTATTGAATGGCGGTGCAGGCTCGAGGGGCTGAATGGCCTACTCCTGCACCTATTTTCTATGTTTCTATGTTTCTTCAGCCACAGCCCTACGCGATCCAGTTACTGGAGGACCTCCTCCAGGTTTAGTAGGTGCTCGACGGTGTCCCGACCTGTGATCAATATGTCGTCCTGAAAAACCACCGTGCGTGGTACTGACTTGAGTAGGCTCTCCATGTTTCTCTGCAAGATCGTTGCAGCCGACCGAATTCCAAATGGGCATCTGTTGTAGATGAACAGTCCCTTGTGTGTGTTGATGCAGGTGAGGCCCTTTGAAGACTCCTCCAGCTCCTGCGTCATGTAGGCCAAAGTCAGGTCGAACTTGGTGAACGTCTTGCCTCCTGCCAGCGTCGCAAATAGGTTGTCTGCCTTTGGTAGCGGGTATTGGTCCTGTAGCGAGAAACGATTAATAGTTACTTTATAATCGCTGCAAATCCTGACCGTGCCATCACTTTTGAGTACTGGAACAATCGGGCTAGCCCACTCGCTGAATTCTACTGGGGAGATGATGCCCTCGCGTTGCAGCCTGTCCAGCTCGATTTCCACTCTCTCCCTCATCATGTGAGGTACCGCTCACGCCTTGTGGTGAATGGGTCATGCCTCTGGAACCAAGTGGATCCGCACCTTCGCCCTGGAAAATTTTCCAATGCCTGGCTCAAAAAGGGAAGGAAATTTGTTAAGAACCTGGGTACATGAGGCCTCATCGACATGTGATAGTGCCCGGATGTCATCCCAGTTCCAGCAGATTTTGCCCAGCCAGCTCCTTCCAAGCAGTGTGGGGTCATCGCTCGGGACAATCCAGAGTGGCAGTTTGTGCACCATGCCCTCGTAGGTGACCTTGACCATGGCGATGCCCAGGACAGTGATGAGCTCTTTGGTGTACGTTCTCAGTTTTGTGTGGATGGGGCTCAGGGCTGGTCTGAGTGCCTTGTTGCACCACAGTCTCTCAAACATCTTTTTACTCATGATGGATTGGCTAGCGCCAGTGTCCAGTTCCATGGCTACGGGTAAGCCATTCAATTTTACATTTAGCATTATAGGTAGACATTTCATCGAAAATGCATGCACCCCGTGTACTTCAGCATCTGCCTCCTCTCTCTGTTCCTCGAAATTGCTTTGATCCACCATGGACCGATCTTCCTTTGCCATGTAGTGCTTAGCAGGTTTTGCAGAGCTTGCAGCTCATCTGCAAGCTCGTTGGAGGTGCCCCATTGTTCCACAGCTCTTGCAAACATACCCTTTGAAGCGGCATATATAGGCTGAATGGAAGCCTCCACAATGCTAACAAAGTGTGAATTGCCTTGCATTCATCTTTTGTTGCGGACTCTGAGTCATCTGGATCACCTGAGGCCTGCTGGCAGTTGCAGACTCGTGGTTTCTGCCTTGGACATTTCTGCTCGCAAACACAGTTGCAGTTAATTTATGAACATTGCTAGCACTTGTGTGCTGAGAGTGCTATTATCACTGATGGACATAACGCCTGTGCTATCGCAATGGCCTTACTGAGGGTCGGTGTCTCTACAGTCAAAAGTTTTCGTAGGATGGTCTTGTGGCCAATGCTCAGTACAAAAAAGTCTCTGAGCATCTGCTCCAGGTAGCCATCAAACTCATATTGTCCTACAAGTCGCCTTAGCTCGGCGACGTAGCTCGCCACTTCCTGACCTTCAGATCGCTGGCACGTTTAGAACTGATACCTCGTCATCAGCATGCTCTCCCTCGGGTTAAGATGTTCTCGAACCAGTGTACACAGTTCCTCATACGACTTATCTGTGGGTTTCACCAGAGCCAGAAGATTCTTCATGAGGCTGTAGGTCGGCGTCCCGCAGACCGTGAGGAGAACCGCTCTCCTTTTTGCAGCGCTTCCTTCTCCGTCCAGCTCGTTGGCTACAAAGCACTGGTCTAGCCATTCGACATAGGCTTCCCAGTCCTCACCCTCCGAGAACTTCTCCAGGATGCCCACAGTTTGCCGCATCTTTGCGTTGGATTCGTATACTCGTCGCCAGTTATTGTGTTCCTAACACAGATGAGACTGCACACAGGGAGGTTAAAGTAACAGTGACCTCAGTCTTTATTAAGACACTCCAGAGTGAGAAACAGGCCTTAGGGGCCGGCTTATATACAGTGCTCCCAAGGGATGCTGGGATCCCTTGGGACTTCAGAGGATGCGCTCCCTGGTGGTGGAACATGGGAGTGCATGCTTTACAGATACACAACACTATCGAGCCACTTTTGGTGATGGACATTCTGTGCCCTTGATACCCTCAGTGCTTCTTCCAAGTGTTGTTCAACATAGAAGTGTACTGGTTCATCAGTATGAATGTGGGCGGTAGGTGGTAATCAGTAGGTTTCCTTGCCCATGTTTGACCTGATGCATGAGATTTCATGTATCCTGAGTCAATGTTGAGGAGGCGGAGGATATTTGTGAGGAGGACTTTGCAGGGTTGACTAAGCTGAGTGTGCTTTTGTCATATTCGAATCCGATGCCTCGGTCGATGCTGAGTGGTCCATCTGGTTTTATTCTTATTATGCTTCTTTGTAGTGGTTTGATGCAACTGAGTAGCTTACTAGGAAATTTCAGAGGGCAGTTAAAACTCAAGAAATATCCATATCTGGGAAATCCAAATGTTGTCCCATTTGCACTGCAGGATGGATTCCAAGACTTGTAGATTGGCGGCTTGCACAGTGGTTCAATGTTCACAAATGCCACTTTGCCAATCTAAGCCTTGGAATTTCTGATGTGAAGGTACATGCAAAATAGAAATGCAGCCAGAGCAAAATGCTTTCACTGACTTCCCAACTGATTGCTTCCCACAGCTCCTACATCTTCTGTTTTGTGGTTGGTTGTCCTTATCTACAGAGGGTCTGGGACCCTCCCCTCTGGCCATCCATATTAATCTTAATGGCCTTTGCTGGTGCTGTTTTACCCCTGAGGTAAGGAATGAAACCAACTTCAAGGCAGCACTAATATTACCCTCCGTGTAGCTACGGATTGTGATAAGTGATGACTTCTTTCTTTGTTAACGATGAAGAATAGCAAGCCTTCATCTTTGTTGTGTGGCTTTCTGTGGTTATTTTTTGCTCTGTGTGGAAAGTTATCTAATATGTTTTTCCTTCTAAATGTCCCCAGTTTTGTAGAATTTTATGAATAAAACATATCCCCTGGTATTTCCTCAATCATTGCGGTCAGTTATGTCTCAGTTGGGTGCACTCTCACCTGAGTCAGAAGGTTGTAGGTTCAAGTTCCACTCCAGTCACTTGAGCACAAAAATCTAGGCTGAGGGAGTGCTGAACTGTCAGATGAGACGTTTAACTAAGGCTCCGTCTGCCCTCTTGGGTGGACATAAAATCCTATGACACTATTTCGAATAAGAGCAGAAGAGTTATCCCCGTTGTCCTAGCCAATGTTGACCCTCAATTATCTGGGATTATCTGATCATTATTACATTGCTGTTTATGGGAGCTTGCCGTGTTTACTACATTACAACAGTGACTACACTTCAAAAAGTACTTCAGCACTTTGGGACGTTCATGAGACGTTCACAGAAACATAGAAAATAGGTGCAAGAGTAGGCCATTCAGCCCTTCGAGCCTGCACTACCATTCAATTGATCGTGACTGATCATGCAACTTTAGTACCTCATTCCTGCTTTCTCTCCATATCCCTTGATCCCTTTAGCCATAAGGGCCACATCTAACTCCCTTTTGAATATATCTAACGAACTGGCCTCAACAACTTTCTGTGGTAGAGAATTCCACAGGTTCACAATTCTCTGAGTGAAGAAGTTTCTCCTCATCTCGGTCCTAAATGTCTTACTCCTTATTCTTAGACTGTGACCCCTGGTTCTGGACTTCCCCAATATCGGGAACATTTTTCCTGCATCTAACCTGTCCAATCTCGTCAGAATTTTATATGTTTCTATGAGATCCCCTCTCATCCTTATAAACTCCAATGTATAAAGGCCCAGTTGACCCAGTCTCTCCTCATATGTCAGTCCTGCCATCCCAGGAATCAGTCTGGTGAACCTTCGCTACACTCCCTCAATAGCAAGAATGTCCTTCCTCAGATTGGGAGACCAAAACTGTACACAATGTTCAAAGTGTGGCCTCACCAAGGCCCTGTGCAACTGCAGTAAGACCTCCCTGCTCCTATACTCAAATCCTCTCACTGTGAAGGCCAACATGCCATTTGCCTTCTTCACCGCCTGCTATACCTGCATGCCAACTTTTAATGACTGATGAACCATGACACCCAGGTCTCGTTGCGTCT
The DNA here is from genome assembly GCF_044704955.1 of Pristiophorus japonicus. Taxonomy (NCBI): domain Eukaryota; kingdom Metazoa; phylum Chordata; class Chondrichthyes; family Pristiophoridae; genus Pristiophorus; species Pristiophorus japonicus. Next base: position 102,637,635 of record NC_091984.1, on the reverse strand, counting down.
CCCCTTTTCCTAATCTGTCACCATTCAGATAATATTCTGCCTTCCTGTTTTTGCCACCAAAGTGGATAATCTCACATTTATCTACATTATACTGCATCTGCCATGCATTTGCCCACTCACCTAACCTGTCAAGTCACCCTGCAACCTCTTAGCATCCTCCTCATAGCTCACACTGTCACCCAGCTTAGAGTCATCTGCAAACTTGGAGATATTACATTCAATTCCTTTGTCTAAATCATTAATGTATATTGTAAATAGCTGGGGTCCCAGCACTGAATCTTGCGGCACCCCATTAGTCACTGTCTGCCATTATGAAAAGGACCCGATTATTCCTACTCTTTGCTTCCTGTCTGCCAACCAGTTCTCTATCCACGTCAATACATTACCCTCAATACCATGTGCTTTAATTTTACATACTAATCTCTTGTGTGGGACCTTGTCAAAACCCTTTTGAAAGTCCAAATACACCACATCCACTGGTCCTCCCTTGTCCACTCTACTAGTTACATCCTCAAAAATTCTAGAAGATTTGTCAAGCATGATTTCCCTTTCATAAATCCATGCTGACTTGGATCGATCCTGTCACTACTTTCCAAATGCGCTGCTATTACATCTTTAATAATTGATTCCAACATTTTCCCCACTACCAAAGTCAGGCTAACCGGTCTATAATTCCCTGTTTTCTCTCTCCCTCCTTTTTTAAAAAGTGGTGTTACATTAGCTACCCTCCAAGCCATAGGAACTGATCCAGAGTCAATAGAATGTTGGAAAATGACCACCAATGCATCCACTATTTCTCGGGCGACTTCCTTAAGTACTCTGGGATGCAGACTATCAAGCCTTGGGGATTTATCGGCCTTCAATCTCATCAATGTCCCTAACACAATTTCCTAACTAATAAAGATTTCCTTCAGTTCCTCCTTCTCACTAGACCCTCGGTCCACTAGTTCTTCCTTAGTGAAGACAGAACCAAAGTATTTGTTCAATTAGTCTTCCATTTCTTTGTTCCCCATTATAAATTCACCTGATTCTGACTGCAAGGGACGTACATTTGTCTTCACTAATCTTTTTCTCTTCACATATCTATAGAAGCTTTTGCAGTCAGTTTTTATGTTCCCTGCAAGCTTACTCTCATACTCTACTTCCCCCCTCCTAATTAAACCCTTAGTCCTCCTCTGCCGAATTCTAAATTTCTCTCAGTCCTCAGGTTTGCTGCTTTTTCTGGCCAATTTATATGCCTCTTCCTTGGATTTAACACTATCTCTAATTTCCCTTGTTAGCCGCGGTTGAGCAATCTACCCCATTTTATTTTTACTCCAGACAGGGATGTACAATTGTTGAAGTTCATCCATGTGATCTTTAAATGTCTGCCATTGCCTATCCACCATCAAACCTTTAAGTATCATTTGCCAGTCTATCCTGGTCAATTTACATCTCATACCATCAAAGTTACCTTTCTTTAAGTTCTGGATCTTAGTCTCTGAATTAACTGTGTTGCTCTCCATCTTAATGAAGAATTCTACCATATTATGGTCACTCTTCCCCAAGGGGCCTCGCACAACAAGATTGCTAATTAATCCTCTCTCATTACATAATACCCAGTTTAGGATTGCCAGCTCTCTAGTTGGTTCCTCGACATATTCAGTGGTCATGAAAGGCGCTAAATAAATACATGTCTTTCAGGTAGTTTTACACCCTCAATGATTTCATGAATTTCATTAAGAGCACAAAACTTGGAACAAGAAAACATCCATCAAGCCAACTCCGATGGTGACTGCTATCCTTAGAGTGAGTGTCAACAGGATATTTGACTCTGGGGTACATTACAGCTTTGACTGCAACATTTGCAATGTTTCTCCATTTAAATTATAATTTGCTTTTCTATTTTTTCTGCCAAAATGGATAACCTCATATTTTCCCACATTATATTCCATCTGCCAAATTTTTCCCACTCACTTAGCCTGTCTAAGATTTCTTGTGTCTTCCTCACAATTTGTATCATCAGCAAACTTGGCCCCTTCATCCAAGTCATTAATATAAATAGTAAATATTTGAGGCTCCAGCATCGATCCCTGCAGCATCCCAGTAGTTACTGTTTGCCAACCGGAAAATGACCCATTTATCCCGACTCTCTGTTTTCTGTTAGTTAGCCAATCCTCTATCCATGCTAATACATTACCCCCAACTCCGTGAACTTTTATCTTGTGCAGTAACCTTTTATGTGGCACCTTATTGAATACCTTCTGGAAATCCAAATACACCACATCCACTGGTTCCCCCTTATCCACTCTGCTCGTTACATCCTCAAAGAACTCCAGCAAATTTGTCAAACATGATTTCCCTTTCATAAAACCATGCTGACTCTGCTTGATTGAATTATGCTTTGCCAAATGTCCCGCTACTGCTTCCTTAATAATGGACTCCAGCATTTTCCCAACGACAGATGTTAGGCTAACTGGTCTATAGTTTCCTGCTTTCTGTCTGTCTCCTTTTTAAAATAGGGGACAGTAGGCAATCTACAATATGTCCTGGAAAGCAAATCATTAGGGGCAGGGAAATAGATAAGCACAGCAACAAAGCAAAACAAATCAGGAGAGATTTTGGAATCAGAGATTGGAGGCAATAGTGAATACAAGTGTGACTAACAGTTTGAAGATTTATGCATTTCTGGGGCAGGGTGAAGAACTAAGCACAATATAGTTTTCAAAACAGGTTTCATTGTACACAACACCCAGTGGTATATAATTACTATACTGCAGGAGAGTCTTGTACTGTAGGAGATTCTTAAAGTGCATGCACAGTTGAAAAACAACTAGCCTTCCATCCAGTTAATTAAGTAGAGCATACCACAGTGTGGTGCTGAAAAGAGCATATACATATGTGGACAAGGACATGAAAGGTCCTTGTGCATGAAACACAAAAAGTTAGTAATCAGGTACAGCAAGTCATCAGGAAAGAAATGGAATGTTGGCCTTTATTGCAAGGGGGATGGACTATAAAAGCAGAGAAGTCCTGCTACAACTGTACAGGGTATTGTTGAGGCCACACCTAGAGTACTGCGTACAGTTTTGGTCTCCGTATTTAAGGAAGGATATTCTTGCATTGGAGGCTGTTCAGGGAAGGTTCACTAGGTTGATTCTGAAGATGAGGGGGTTGACTTGAAGATAGGTTGAGTAGGTTGGGCCTATACTCATTGGAGTTCAGAAGAATGAGAGGTGATCTTATCGAAACATAAGATAATGAGGGGGCTCGACAAGGTTGATGCAGAGAGGATACTTCCATTCATAGGGGAAACTAAAACTAGGGGGTATAGTCTCAGAATAAGGGTCGCCCATTTAAAACTGAGATGAGGAGAAATTTCTTCTGAGGGTTGTGAATCTGTGGAATTCTCTACCCCAGAGTGCTGTGGAGGCTGGATCATTGAATATATTTAAGGTGGAGATCGACAGATTTTTGAGCGACAAGGGAATTAAGGAGTTATGGGGAGTGGGCAGGGAAGTGGAGCTGAGTCCATTATCAGATCAGCCGTGATCTTATTAAATAGTGGAGCAGGTTCGGGGGGCCAAATGGCCTACTTCTGATCCTATTTCTTATGTTCTTATGTTCATAGTAAGATCCTGAAGGGACATTGTAAAGTGGTAGGGGGTGGGGGTTACAATCCCCAGCTGCAGAAAAACGGTCTAATCTCAGCATAGAGAACAATGTAGAGGTTAGAAATACAAGCAATCTATACAGCTACTTGAGTTAAACCTCTGTCCTAAGTAAATGTGCTTGTAAAGATCAGCTAAGATCAGTCTAGTGTCACGGCTTTACTTTACTGGGAAACTTATGACCTGCAAGATGCAAAGGAAATTCAGCATCTGAAAGGCTAACTAGTTATCTATGTCTGGAAATATAATTATCAGGTATGCATAAACCTTTAGTCTGTGACATTAAACAAATCACTTTGGGAAATGGGCACTGCATCAGGTACACATGCCCAAAACATTGGCCCATGGGTTTGAACTGTGCTGAGTTCATTGATGTTTTTGGCCTTGGTGCCCTTCAGCTTGTGTCGGACAAATATCAGCCAGGGTTCCCTATCCTGGTTACTATCAAGTGATTCTGCTGGAAAATGCACGTGTGGGGATATTGGCTGAGGGGAGGATCAGGGTCAGCTGTGATTCAGACTGCAGTTTACTATCCTGTCAAGACTCACTGTCTAGGGTCACTCGAGTATGTTATCAAACCCCAGATAATGTCTGTGGAACTGTACCACATCAAGAGTCCATGCCTTCAGGAGGTGAGGGGAGAACAAAGGGAGCAAAAATCTCTTCTATATAACAGAAATACCACGGTCTTTATGCAACAAGCTGAGGTCTAACTGTTAGGAATGTAGATCAGTCAATCCGACTGGCATGCTCAGCAATGTGCAAATAAAAACAAACTTCCTCCAATCACACTGTTGATCTTTTTCTAATTCCGTAGTTTTTTTTAATAATCTCATCTATGGCTGACCTTGAACTTTATACACCTGATTTTATACACTGCCTGATTTAACAAACCTTTCAAAATCAGGGCATGCTTGAAGGAAACACACCATCAATACAGGCTGACATCATATTTATTTCTCACATAAATCTCGTTATGTTTTCATACTTGGGGAAATTCATTGTTTCTATAGGTCACTAGCAAACAGACTTTACCTTTTTTATATATGATCTGTCTTGACTTTAGGGAGGTGAAAAAACACAAGAAGAATTATTTACTCACAGAAGCATTTTTTATTTTTGTTTAAAACAGTCACTTCAAAAATACCTGTAGAATGAAATACAATCGACTGTTAAATGAAAATGCAAACTTTTTCTTTTCTTCATAGAGTCTCTGACTATAATGCTCTTATACAGTGTAATTATTTGATATATGGTACGTCTGCCTTTCTAATCCAGTCCTATGCACCCACTCACATCCTCCTCTCTTCCATCTCTGGTATATTTTATGCTTCCCCCCCCCCCCCAAAATGGAGGGCAGAATCTTCAGCTTTCACGACCCTACACTCTGGAACTCCCTCACTCAACCCCGTTAGCCTTGCTATCTCTCTCCTTTGAGGCTCCACAAAACCTACCTTTTCAATCTTTCCTAACATTTCTTCTCTCCACCATTAAAAGCACTATATAAATGGAAATTGTTATTACAGTGCCGATGTAAAATATTTATTTTGTTAAACACTGACTGAACAGGATGTTAGAAGTTAAGAGGAGAAAAACATGTGGGTTGTGATTTTCTCTCACACTAGGTGGAGTGAAATTATAAACCCATTTATAAAGAGTGCATTTACTCTTGATGTGGTACAGTTCCACAGACACTGTCTGGGGTTTGATACCATTCTCAAGTGACCCTAGACAGTGAGTCTTGACAGAATAGTAAACTGCAGGGCTGAATCACAGCTGACCCTGGTCCTCTCCTCAGCCAACATCCATACACGTGCAATTTCCAGCAGAATCATTTGATAGTAACCAGGAGTGGGAACCCTGGCTGATATTTGTCCGACCCAAGCCGAGTGACACCAAAAGTCTAGGCTCCGAAAAAAACAATGGAGTGTGTGCAAAGATCAGGAACCATAACATTTTTTAAGAACATTTTAACTTCCAAGTGCTTTTGAGGATGTCTTTTTCACGTATCTGGGACATTCCCTTAAGAAGCCATCAGGTCTCCCAACAGCTCAGTAGATAAATGCACCAGAGTCTGGAACTGAGACATAAAGACCAGGAAGATTCCAGGTTTGCTCTCTGGTCTTGCTAAAAAGGTGCAGACGGTAGAACATTGGAGGAAAAATAAATCATTTTTCATATGGATGTCAAAATAAAGGCAATTCTTCCTGTTTTATAGATGTCTTTGCTTATTTCAGTGGTCAATACAGATTTTGTTTTGCTTTTTGAAACTTTAAATATGTAAATTAAAAAGCTCACAACATACAGACATGGGAGATCCCTGGTTCAGTCCGATGCTGAATTGAGTTCAGCTTAGACAGTGGTAGGTAGCTCTACAATTGGTCACAGTACCTCTTGGTCAGCAGCAGGCAAATTGGCCAATGTTCCTGTTCACAGTCCAGTTAGAAATGTCTGCGTTTGGGGGCCCAGGATCCTGTGTGTGAGAGCATTTTGGCTGATTCCCATTCCTGTGGTCAAATACCCAGCCAGTGCTCTCAATCTATGTTCACACATGAATCGGGAACATTTGAGCAACTGGCATTCTTGTAACTGTCCCCCAAAGAGCTAATGTCTTAATATCTTCAGGAACAAATGGCGGGGGTGGGGGGGGGGGGTGGACTGGCAGAAACAAAGGGTAACATGTATGTATATTTGTTAAGTTGCTGATTTATATTTCTCACACGCTTACCTGCAGTTGCCTCCATTTCACCAGCAGTTTCACTGGCCCTTGGTGCCATGAGTGGGGGGATGTAAGGGGGCCCTGAGAACAATCTTGAACCAAGAAACGGAGGTGGTGAGTAATAAGATGAGTGTAGGCCGCAGCCATTATCCCGCATCTATCAAAGGCAAAGAAATCTGTGTTAATAGAAGCTGCTGCCTGTGGGAAAGCCGATAGAATGAATGGGAAATGGGGCTCACTCTGTATCCACCAGAATTGCAAATTTATTGCAATAACTGCAATTAAACGCATCTCTTCCTGCCCCTCTCCCACCCTAAATATGGACTGGGTGGTGCAAATAATTAGCAAAATATTCTTTCACATCCGGAATGAGTTCAAATCCAGCATAGTACAAAACTGCCCCTAATTTGGCACTCAATTGTCAATGTTATTCAGAGATTACTGGTATGGGAACTAGAATATATCACACTGGCATAGTAAAGGGTGCTTGTCTGATGTTGAGATTATGGTGCATTGTTGGGACACTGTACAGGCAGCTTTAATTTGTACCTAACCTGGTGCTGTAGCTAATGTGTTTGATGCCGACACTGCATCCCCGAAGTGGAAATATATTCCATTCCCTAGCACTTCCATCCCTCATCTGATCTTCATAAATAAAAAGTGTAACTCATGTTTGTTTTGTATGTTTCCTGAGATACCATATAAATTATACAGTAGGTTTCAAATGTGATCATTATCATATCTAAAATGGTTGGGGAAAGTAGCATGTTGAGGGTATTATTTACTGGCACATACAAAAGTAGCCTTATGGGATAAATCCAAGATCTGTCTTGTCTCACTTCACAAAAGACCTATTTTTATTATGTCCTTGACAGCTGTGGCTATGGTCACTTTAACTTGTTTTCTGCTCGCTGGAAACAGCCTGGCTTTATCAAATGTGTTAATGCCACTTCAGAGGTGGTTGGGGAGAATCAGCTCTACATAGCTATATTACTCTTAGGTGAGAGAATCCCTTAATGTTATTTACCAGGCTGCAGCAGATAAACCTAGTCAGTTGTACCTTTTTTGGTCCAATCTGGAGGTCCTGTAAGCAAGACCCTCAAAGCTTAGTCTTGTCTTTAAGGAGGTGGAAAGCTGAAAAATGGCTTCTGAGAACCCACATGTGAGTGATCAATGGTGAAATACACCTTTTTATATTCCTTTGTCTTATTTTGTCAAAGTAAAGGAATGAGTTTAACTCCAAGCTCTGCAGTCCACCTCCACTTGCCAAGCTGTCTAATGAATGGTGGCTGGTGAACCACTTGATGAATCGCCAAGTGTACAGATAATCTTTACCTCCGAATGCATGTATTCTAAGTTAGGAGCAATTACTGAAGGCTTGAGGCATTTTCATAGTTTTGGAAGAGATCTTCTAAGATAACTAAATAACTATCATATATCTTTCTGCTGTTAATTAACTGCTGTTTGTGGTCATTTTATAATTAATAAACCTGATTCATTGTTTATAACTCAAGAAGTATGATTTGTCAGTGTTGTTTGTACTTTTATCAAAGAGAATCAAAATGTAAAGTGGTCTGTGCTGCATTCAGTGAGTTTCCCAGCAATATAAGGAATTAAATTGTGTTAAATAGTTCTTTATTACATCCCCAGGACATCTCAGTGAATTACTATTTTTTTTGAAGTGCAGTCACTATTATTGTAGGCAAAAACAGCAGATAATTTATCGCTGCAAGTTACCATAACAGGAAATGATATGACCAGTTAATCTGTTTTTGGTAGTGCTGGTTGAGGAGGAATGTTGGCCAGAACACTGAAAAAATTCCATGCACCAGTCCGAATAGTGTCTTGGGATTTTTTTTATGACCACATAAATAGGCCTCAGTTTAATCTGAAAGATAGCACCTCCGATAACGCAGCTGCACTGGAATGTCATTTTAGATTGTCTGCCGAGGTTCTGGAGTGAGGTTTGAAGGGGTGCATTGTTCATCATGGGCATGCTACCTCTGAGATTAGCTTGTGCATAAGGTCATATTTTGGTTCATTTGAAGCATAGGTTTTCCAGTGTAAGGGCACCTTTGCACAAGATGAGCTATCTAGAGAGAGCATGAATCTTAACACCATACAATGGACAACTGCTTAGATACAGGGCAATTGATGTTGGCAAAGAAATGCAATGATTCAACGTTTCTGACAATTCTAAGCAATTATAATCTTTTCCCCACAAAATATTCATAAAATGCAACAAATGTTATTCACCAACTTTTTGTTGGCGGTCATAACCCCACTTAAAGTTTTGCTCAAGGGACATTCTCAGGAATGCTGCAACAAATGGTATGATGTGGAATGTTAGAGTTGGAATTCAGTACTGTTCAGTGTGAAAGTGGTCTATTAAAAATATAGTATGGTTTTGAAAACATTGATACTCATAACATTGCGAAACGAGCATTTACAGCTCACTTCCCTTTCACCTGAGGCCCTTAGCAGGCTCGCTGTTCCTTTTGCTTCAGTTTCCAGTTAGCCTGGTCACATGTGGGATGTTGATTGAGCAGTGACTCAGAGCTGTTGCTATTTTTTTTCTCTATGACAAAGTCAAAGAAACTAAAGGAATGCAACAAGGAGGGTTAGTTATTCCAGCTTCTATAGAGCAGATCCACAAGCCATCCTGAAATACAACTATAGCAGTTGTGTCCTTTTTGTGGTACATTCTCAATGACAAAGAATTAAACCTGAGACTCACTGAAAGTATGCAGATGCTAGAAAATTGCCCATGGTGTTGACTACGATCAGTTGATGAATATATATTTTTGATATACAGTACCAGATCGCAACATAGTTGGGAGAGTTCAGAAACTTTCTCCGCAGTGCCATCCACTGGCCACAGCTTGCAACTACATTGTTACAGGCAACTGATTTTTAAGGATTTTCATTCTAAATGTTTATATACGCAGTTCAATGTTAAATGTTAACATAAAAGTCTGATTAATAATTGTGACAGAATTAAATTGGAAAGGAAGTTTGTACATTTTTGTGGAGTTGCACATCGGGAGTCTTCAGGTGATGTGAGGTTATAAGGGAAAGGATCATTGAACCACGGAATATAGATATAATTCAGCCTCCATTTTAAAGTCATATATTCCATCCTTATTTTTACAGTTCCAGTATAAATTTATATGCCCACATTGACGGTGGAAATTGTCTGTGTCAATTTGTCATGCTATAATTTCATCCTCCCGTCATTGTAGCATCTCGAGAGACGTAAAATGGGCTGCTGACTCGCTATCACCTGTTTTACCCTATCACACAAAGCCATCTCCTGCATGTGCACAGAGTCTCCCGCTGTGTGTACTACACTATTAATGCTGATTAAAATAAGTGAAAGTATTGTATTTTATGGGGAATAATCATGGTTACTCGGAGTATTAGTCTCAAGATAACAAAATCAGTACGAGGTATTTTGTCTCAATGAAGCCATGTTAATGGCTTCTCACTAAAATAATTACAAAAACTAACCCTAGTAGAAGGTTAGTAACAAAAATCCTTGTCTTGCAGTAATAGTGTGGAGGACAAATTCATGGAATGTATACAAGATAGTTTTCTAGTTCAGTATGTTGAGGAACCAACTGGGGAACAGGCTTTTTTAGATCTAGTATTGGTCAATGAGAAAGGGTTAATTAATAACCTTGTAGTAAAAGGGTCCTTAGGGAAGAGTGACCATAATATGATAGAATTTTATATTAAGTTTGCAAGTAATTTAGTTAAATCCGAAACTAGGGTCTTAAATCCAAAGGAGACTACGTAGGTATGAGGAGAGAGTTGGCTAAGGTAGATTGGAAAACTATATTAAAAGGTATGACAAGCGATGGCGAGCATTTAAAGAATTAGTACATAATTACAATAAACATACATTCCTTTTAAGGCCCCAAAAACTGCACAGGAAAAGTGGTCCAACTGTGGCTAACAGAAGTTTAAGATAATATTAGATCAAAGGAAGTTTCCAAAAAGAGCAGTAACCATGAGGATTTTAGAATTCAGCAAAGGAGGACCAAGAAATTGATCAAGAAAGGGAAAACAGAAATATGAGAGTAAACTAGTGAGAGACATAAAAACAGACTGTAAAAGCTTCCTTAGGTATGTCAAAAGGAAAAGATTAGCACAAATAAATGTGGGTCCCTTACAGCCTGAGGCAGGAGAAATTATAATGGGGATTAAAGAAATGGCAGAGAAATTAAACATCATCATCATCATAGGCACTTCCTCGGAATTGAAGAAGGCCTGCTTCCACTCCTAAAGTGAGTTCTTTTGTGGCTGAACAGTCCAATACGAGAGCCACAGATCCTGTCACAGGTGGGACAGATATTTGTCGGGGTGGGGGGGGGGGGGGGGGGGTTGTGGGACTGATTTGACGCACGCTCCTTCCGCTGCCTGCACCTGACCTTTTCACACTGGCAGTGTTGAGATTCAAAGAGCTCAACGCCCTGCCAGATGCATTTTCTCCACCTAGGGCGGTCTTCGGCCAGGGTCTCCCAGGTGTCAGTGGTGATGTCGCACTTCACCAGAGAGGCTTTGAGGGTGTCCTTGTAACATTTCTGTTGTCCACCTTTGGCTCGTTTGCCATGAAGGAGCTCCGCGTAGAGCAATTGATTAGGGAGTCTCGCGTCTGGCATGTGGACTAAGTGGTCTGCCCAGCAAAGCTGATGGAGTGTGGTTAGTGCTTCAATGCTGGGGATGTTAGCCTGGGCAAGGACACTGATGTTGGTGCGTCTGTCCACCCAGAGGATTTGCAGTATCTTGCGGAGACATCTTTGGTGATATATCTCCAGCGACTTGATGTGTCTTCTGTACATCATCCATGCCTCCGATCCATACAGGAGGGCAGGTATTACTACAGCCCTGTAGACCATGACCATCCTTCGCCTGCTCCATGACGACATGCAGGCCGTGATCCTTACCAACGGATCCATTACAGACCCATTCCACGTCTGGACCGGGGTCAAACAGGGCTGTGTCATCGCTCTAACCCTCTTCTCAATCTTCTTCGCTGTCATGCTCCACCTCACTGTCAACAAGCTCCCCGCTGGAGTGGAGTTAATCTACAGAATTAGTGGGAAGCTGTTTAACCTACACTGCCTCCAGGCCAGGTCCAAGTTCACCCCAACTTCTATCGTTGAACTGCAGTATGTGGACAACGCCTGCGTCTGCGCACACTCTGAGCTGTACTCCAGGATATAGTCGATGTATTCACCGATCCATATGAAAGAAATTAAACAAATACTTTGTGTCTGTCTTCACAGAAGAAGACACCAAAAAACCTCCCGGAAATAGTGAAGAACTGAGGGTCTAGCGAGAAGGAGGAACTGAAAGAAATCTGTATTAGTAAAGAAATAGTACTAGAGAAATTAATGGGACTGAAAGCCGATAAATCCCCTGGACCTGATGGCCTACACCCTAGGGTTTTGAAAAAAGTGGCTATAGAGATAGTCGATGCATTGGTTGTCATCTTATAAAATTCCAGAGATTCTAAAACAGTTCCCGCAGATTGGAAGGTAGCAAATGTAACCCTGCTATTTAAGAAAGGAGGGAGAGAGAAAATGGAGAACTACAGACCAGTTAGCCTGACATAGTAGGGAAAATGCTAGAATCTATAAATAAGGATGTGGTAACAGGGCACTTAGAAAATAATAACAGGATTGGGCAGAGTCAACATGGATTTATGAAAGGGGAATCATGTCTGACAAATCTGTTTTTTGAGTTTGTAACGAGCAGATTAGATAAGGGGGAACCAGTGGATGTGGTGTACTTGGATTTTCAGAAGGCATTCTATAAGGTGGCACACAAGAGGTTATTAAACAGAATTAGGGTTCATGAGATTGAAGATAACATACTAGCATAGATTGAGGATTGGTTAACGGACAGAAAACAAAGAGTAGGAATAAATGGGTCATTTTCGGGTTGGCAGACTATAACTAGTCGGGTACCGCAAGAATCAGTGCTTGGGCCAAAGCTATTCACAATTTAAAGCAATGATTTGGATGAGGGAATCAAATGTAATATATCCAAGTTTGCTGATGATACAAAGGTAGTGTCATGTATTCAACTGTCATTGTAACCCATGTATAAACTGACCTAAGTTGTACACCGTGAGAACACTAACCACTAGGTGGTGAACTTGTGGGAGACACTCCTAACCTGGACTTTCAGGTATAAAAGGGGAAGCTCCACCCACCTTCTTCACTTCAGTGCTGGCTAATAAAGGTTACTGGTCACAGAGTGACCTTCTCTCAAGTATGGGCCTCACGTGCATTTGTGCTGTATAGTAAGGACATATTATTGGCGACGAGAAACTGGGATTTAAACCATGCGAGCATGGCCACTAGCAGCACAGACGAGAGATACAGTGTTGGTGATGATTGGGACGATTTTATTGAGAGACTACAGCAAAGTTTTGTCACTAAGGAATGGCTGGGACCGGATTCGTCCAACAAACGCAGGGCTCATCTCCTGACGGTTTGTGGATCCAGGACGTACTCCCTGATGAAGGACCTTCTAGCGCCAGAGAAGCCGGTGGACAAGACTTTTGAAGAGCTCAGTAAGTTGATTGGGGAACACTTTAAACCGGCGAGCAGCATGCACATGGCGAGACACCGGTTTTACACGCACTGGCGGCGAGAAGGGCAAAGTGTTCCAGACTTCGTGGCAGACCTCCGGCGACTGGCGAGCCTATGTAAGTTCCCAGATGCATGCAGAGCGGAAATGCCGCGAGATTTTTTTATTGAGGGCATCGGGCATGCTGGGGTTTTCGGGAAACTGATTGAGACCAAAGACTTGACCCTGGAAACGGCGGCTTTGATGGCCCAGACATTTATCTCAGGGGAGGAAGAGACCAGAAAAATGTTTGACAAAAATCTTGGTTTAAATGCAGCAAATTGTTAACGTGGCACACAATTCTCCAGGCAGATAGGGGCAATCGGACATGCCTGAGCATGTAGTCGAACCCAAAGGGGGAATTCAACAGAGACAATGGCTAGTTGAACGGCGATTCATGCCATCGCAAGGGACAATGCAGCCAGTAATGGGGCCATCAACACCTGTCAATGGTGCATTTAAGGACAGTTACAGAGACAGTCAGAGACGATCGACTGGTAATGGATCTTTAGTTTCCAACAACGGCTCATGTTGGAGGTGTGGAGGCAAACACACAGCCAGAGCTTGCAGGTATCAGCAATATACCTGTAGAAATTGCAACGTCAGCAGCCACTTGGCGCGTATGTGCAGGAAGCCTGCAGTCAGGTTGATGTACGAGGAGGACGGGCCCGATGTAAGCCCTACGAGGCCAAATGGACACTGGGGGAAATCACTGAAAGCTGAAGTTCAGCGAGTTCATGTGGAGCACGTATACAGTTCATACACCAGGACTCCACCGATAATGATGAAAGTGCTCCTCAATGGCATCCCAGTATCAATGGAGCTAGGCACGGGGGCCAGCCAGTCCCTGATGAGTATCAAACAGTTCGACAAGTTGTGGGCGTCCAAGGCCAGGAGTCCAAAATTATTGCCGATTGACGCACAGCTACAGACATATACAAAGGAGATCATTCCGGTGCGAGGCAGCGCCACGGTAGTCGTGATCCACAAAGATTTGGAGAATAGGTTGCCACTCTGGATGTCCCGGAGGACGGTCCTGCACTACTGGGGAGCAGTTGGCTTGCTGTCATGAACTGGAAATGGGGTGATGTCAATGCAATTTCTTCTGTGGAGCGAATATCATGCTCACAGGTCCTGGACAAATTTGACTCACTATTTCAACCCGGCATTGGCACTTTCATGGGGACTAAGGTAGTGATTCACATAAATTCGGACGCCAGGCCAATACACCACAAGGCCAGAGCGGTGCCTTACGTGATGCGGGAAAAGATAGAAGGCGAATTGGATCGCCTGCTGAGGGAAGGCATCACCTGGCCAGTCGAATTCAGTGACTGGGCGATCCCAATTGTGTCAGTGCTCAAGGCGGATGGGTCGGTCAGGATATGTGGTAATTACAAGGCCACATCAGTCGGGTGTGTGTTGCAGCAAGTCAGTGCCAAGGGTCAGTTACAGCCGGTAGCTTATGCCTCCAGAAGTCTGTCCCAGGCAGAAAGGAGCTACGGGATGGTAGAAAAGGAAGCGCTTGCATGTGTATATACAGTAAAAAAAATGCACCAGTACCTGTTTGGCAGGAAATTTGAGCTGGAGGCAGATCACAAACCCCTAACGTCCCTTTTGGCCGACAGCAAGGTCATAAATGCAAATGCGTCGGCCCGCATACAGAGGTGGGCACTCAAGTGAACCGCCTATGACTATACAATTCGGCACAAACCGGGCACTGAAACTGCGCCGATGCATTCAGCAGGCTCCCACTAGCCACCACCGAGCGGGCAACCGAGCATGCTGCTGAGATGGTCATGGCTGTTGAAGCTTTCGAAAGCGAATGCTCACCTGTGACAGCCCGTCAGATCAAAGTCTGGACAAATAGAGACCCGCTACTGTCTTTAGTCAAGAAATGTGTCCTGAATGGGGACTGAGCAGCCACGTACGGGGCATGCCCTGAGGAATTTAAACCATTTCACAGGCGCAAGGATGAAGTCTTGATTCAGGCCGATTGCCTACTGTGGGGAAACCGAGTAGTCATGCCCCAGATGGGCAGAGAGGTGTTCATCCGAGAACTCCACAATGAGCACCCGGGCATTGTTATGATGAAGGCAATTGCCAGGTCACACGTTTGGTGGCCAGGGATAGATGCAGACCTGGAAATTTGTGTTCGCAGGTGCAACACGTGTGCTCAGCTGGGCAATGCGCCCAGGGAAGCCCCCCTTAGCCCCTGGTCCTGGCCCGCCAAGCCATGGTCACGCATCCATGTGGACTACGCGGTCCTTTCATGGGAAAAATGTTTTTGGTTGTAGTAGATGCCTACTCCAAATGGATCGAGTGTGACATTCTCATTTCAAGCACATCCTCTGCCACTGTAGAAAGTCTACAGGCAATGTTCGCTGCCTATGGTCTACCGGACGTCTTGGTCTGCGACAATGGCCCGTGTTTTACAAGCATTGAATTCCAGGACTTCATGGCAGGAAATGGTATCAACCATGTCAGAACGGCACCGTTCAAGCCGGCCTCAAACGGCCAGGCAGAATGAGCAGTGCAGATAATCAAACAGGGGATGCTCAGAATCCAAAGGGGTTCCCTACAAAGCCGCTTATCACGCCTCCTGTTGGCCAATAGATCCCGACCACACTCGCTCACAGGGGTTCCACCCGCAGAGCTGCTAATGAAAAGGACGCTCAAAACCAGGTTATCCCTCATACACTCCACCATGAAAGAAATTGTTGAGAGCAGGCGCAGGTCACAATGTGACTACCATGACGGGAATACGAGGGCGCGATGTATTTATGTCAATGACCCTGTCTTTGTCCTCAACTATGCTGCAGGGCCCAAATGGCTCACAGGCACTGTGATTGCTAAAGAGGGGAATAGGATTTTGGTAGTTAAACTTACCAATGGACAAATCTGCCGCAAACACGTGGATCAAACAAAAAGGAGGTTCAGCAACCCCATAGAAGAAGCAGAGGAAGAACATGATGTAGAGTTCACTCCAACACAGGTGACCGAACACCGGAACCAAGTGCAGGAGAGCCCAGTCACTGTGGGCAGTCCGGACAGGCCTGAGGCACCGCAAACAGCAGACACTCAAGCCAGCGCCCAACAACCGGAGCCCCAACTCAGGTGCTCTACGAGGGAGCGTAAACCACCAGAGACTTAACCTGTGATCCCAATAGGATTTTGGGGGGGAAGGTGATGTCATGTATTCAACTCTCATTGGAACCCATGTATAAACTGACCTAAGTTGTACACCGTGAGAACACTGACCACTAGGTGGTGAACTTGTGGGAGACACTCCGAACCTGGACTTGCAGGTATAAAAGGGGAAGCTCCACCCACCTTCTTCACTTCAGTGTTGGCTAATAAAGGTTATTGGTCACAGAGTGACCTTCTCTCAAGTATGGGCTTCGTGTGCATTTGTACTGTATAGTAAGGACATATTAGGTAGGTGGGAATGTAAGTTGTGAGGAGGATGCAAGGAAGCATCAAGGGGATATAGATAGGCTACGTGAGTGGGCAGGAACATGGCAATGGAATACAATGTGGAGAAATGTGAAGTTATCCACTCTGGTAGGAAAATAGAAAAGCAAAGTATTTTTTAAGGACCTAGTTATTTGTACTGTGTTTCTGGCTGATTAGCTCACCATTATCACGTGATCTGATTGGTCCCCTTGGAAGATAAGCCAGTCAGTTTAACGTTGTTGTTGCCACGTTTAACATTGTTGTTGCCAATTTAAGGGTATCTAAGGGTTAAGTCATGGCAGGAGAGCTCGGTCATGTGATATGCTCCTCCTGTACCATGTGGGAACTCAGGGACACTTCCAGTGTCCCTGACGACTACGTGTACGGGAAGTGTATCCGGCTCCAGCTCCTGATGGACCGCATTGCGGAATTGGAGCTTAGGGTGGATTCACTCTGGAGCATCCACGATGCTGAGAATGACGTGAGTAGCACGTGTAGCGACTTGGTCTTACTGCAGGTGAAGGGTCCACAGCCAGCTAGGGAATGGAAGACCAGCAGGAAGAGCAGTGCAAGGAAGGTAGTGCAGGGGTCCTCTGCGGTCATACCCCTGCAAAACAGATACACTGCTTTGAGTACTGTTGAGGGGGATGACTCATCAGGGGAGGGCAGCAGCAGCCAAGTTCATGGCACCGTGGCTGGCTCTGTTGCACAGGAGGGCAGGAAAAAGAGTGGGAGAGCGATAGTGATAGGGGATTCAATTGTAAGGGGAATAGATAGGCATTTCTGCGGCCGCAACCGAGACTCCAGGATGGTATGTTGCCTCCCTGGTGCAAGGGTCAAGGATGTCTCGGAGCGGGTGCAGGACATTCTAAAAAGGGAGGGAGAACAGCCAGTTGTCGTGGTGCACATTGGTACCAACGACATAGGTAAAAAAGGGATGAGGTCCTACGAGACGAATTTAAGGAGCTAGGAGCTAAATTAAAAAGTAGGACTTCAAAAGTAGTAATCTCGGGATTGCTACCAGTGCCACGTGCTAGTCAGAGTAGGAATCGCAGGATCGCGCAGATGAATACGTGGCTTGAGCAGTGGTGCAGCAGGGAGGGATTCAAATTCCTGGGGCATTGGAACAGGTTCTGGGGGAGGTGGGACCAGTACAAACCGGACGGTCTGCACCTAGGCAGGACCGGAACCAATGTCCTAGGTGGAGTGTTTGCTAGTGCTGTTGGGGAGGAGTTAAACTAATATGGCAGGGGGATGGGAACCAATGCATGGAGACGGAGGGAAACAAAAAGGAGACACAAGCAAAAGACAGAAAGGAGATGAGTAAAAGTGGAGGGCAGAGAAACCCAAGGCAAAAAACAAAAAGGGCCACTGAATATAAAGGGGCTGCAGGAGGGGTCAAAACTAAAAATCATGGTTTAAAAACTAGGATTAAAACACTCTACCTAAATGCACGCAGCATTCGAAATAAATTAAATGAGTTGACGGCACAAATCATTACAAATAGGTATGATTTGGTGGCCATTACAGAAACATGGTTGCAGGGTGGCCAAGACTGGGAATTAAACATACAGGGGTATCTGACGATTCGGAAAGATAGACAAGAAGGGAAAGGAGGGGTAGCTCTGTTAATAAAGAATGATATCAGGGCAGTTGTGAGAGACGATATTGGCTCTAATGAACAAAATGTTGAATCATTGTGGATGGAGATTAGAGATAGTAAGGGGAAAAAGTCACTGGTGGGCGTAGTTTACAGGCCCCCAAATAATAACTTCACCGTGGGGCGGGCAATAATCAAGGGAATAATGGAGGCATGTGAAAAAGGAACGGCAGTAGTCATGGGGGATGTTAACCTACATATCGATTGGTCAACTCAAATCGCACGGGGTAGCCTGGAGGAGGAATTCATAGAATGCATACAGGATTGTTTCTTAGAACAGTATGTAACAGAACCTACAAGGGGGCAAGCTATCTTAGATCTGGTCCTGTGTAATGAGACAGGAAAAATAAACGATCTCCTAGTAAAAGATCCTCTCGGAATGAGTGATCACAGTATGGTTGAATTTGTAATAGATTGAGGGTGAGGAAGTTGTGTCAGAAACGAGCGTACTATGCTTAAACAAAGGGGACTACAGTGGGATGAGGGCAGAGTTAGCTAAAGTAGACTGGAAACACAGACTAAACGGTGGCACAATTGAGGAACAGTGGAGGACTTTTAAGGAGCTCTTTCATAATGCGCAACAAAAATATATTCCAGTGAAAAAGAAAGGTGGTAAGAGAAGGGATAACCAGCCGTGGATAACCAAGGAAATAAAGGAGAGTATCAAATCAAAGACCAATGCGTATAAGGTGGCCAAGGTTAGTGGGAAACTAGATGATTGGGAAAATTTTAAACAACAGCAAAGAATGACTAAAAAAGCAATAAAGAAAAGAAAGATATATTTCGAAGGTAAACTTGCGCAAAACATAAAAACAGATACTAAAAGCTTTTAGATATATAAAACGGAAAAGAGTGACTAAAGTAAATGTTGGTCCCTTAGAAGATGAGAAGGGGGATTTAATAATGGGAAATGTGGAAATGGCTGAGACCTTAAACAATTATTTTGCTTCGGTCTTCACAGTGGAAGACACAAAAACCATGCCAAAAATTGTTGGTCACGGGAATGTGGGAAGGGAGGACCTTGAAACAATCACTATCACTAGGGGGGTAGTGCTGGACAGGCTAATGGGACTCAAGGTAGACAAGTCCCCTGGTCCTGATGAAATGCATCCCAGGGTATTAAAAGAGATGGCGGAAGTTATAGCAGATGCACTCGTTATAATCTACCAAAATTCTCTGGACTCTGGGGAGGTACCAGCGGATTGGAAAGCAGCTAATGTAATGCCATAAGGTTTGGCAGATGGAATACAATGTCAGAAAGTGTGAGGTCATCCACCTTGGGAAAAAAAACAGTAAAAGGGAATATTATTTGAATGGGGAGAAATTACAACATGCTGCGGTGCAGAGGGACCTGGGGGTCCTTGTGCATGAATCCCAAAAAGTTAGTTTGCAGGTAATCAGCTGTCCTCTACACAACCCGCTTTCCCACTAATCTTTGTGTCATCTGCAAATTTTGTTACACTACACTCTGTCCCCTCTTCCAGGTCATTTATGTATATTGTAAACAGTTGTGGTCCCAGCACCGATCTCTGTGGCACACCACTAACCACCGATTTCCAACCCCAAAAGGACCCATTTATCCCGACTCTCTGCTTTCTGTTCGCCAGCCAAATCTCTATCCATGCTAATACATTTCCTCTGACTCCGCGTACCTCTATCTTCTGCAGTAACCTTTTGTGTGGCACATTATCGAATGCCTTTTGGAAATCTAAATACACCACATCCATCGGTACACCTCTATCCACCATGCGAATGGAATGTTGGCCTTCATTGCGAGAGGGATGGAGTACAAAAGCAGGGAGGTCCTGCTGCAACTGTATAGGGTATTGGTAAGGCCGCACCTGGAGTACTGCGTGCAGTTTTTGTCACCTTACTTAAGGAAGGATATACTGGCTTTGGAGGGGGTACAGAGACGATTCACTCGGCTGATTCCGGAGATGAGGGGGTTACCTTATGATGATAGATAGAGTAGACTGGGTCTTTACTCGTTGGAGTTCAGAAGGATGAGCGGTTATCTTATAGAAACATTTAAAATCATGAAAGGGATAGACAAGATAGAGGCAGAGAGGTTGTTTCCACTGGTAGGGGAGACTAGAACTAGGGGGCATAGCCTCAAAATACGGGGGAGCCAATTTAAAACCGAGTTGAGAAGGAATTTCTTCTCCCAGAGGGTTGTGAATCTGTGGAATTCTCTGCCCAAGGAAGCAGTTGAGGCTAGCTCATTGAATGTATTCAAGTCACAGATAGATAGATTTTTAACCAATAAGGGAATTAAGGGTTACAGGGAGAGGGCGGGCAAGTGGAGCTGAGTCCACGGCCAGATCAGCCATGATCTTATTGAATGGCGGAGCAGGCTCAAGGGGTTAGATGGCCTACTCATGTTCTTATGTTCTTAGCCACACCCAGAACTTTCTCTGGAAGGTGTAATTGGAACCGCCCAGCCCACGTTCTGAGTGACTTTGCAAAGTGTAATTTGAGCCATTCTAACTTCAGAACTCCCCTGCAAGCAGTCAGAGAGAGAATAGAGCTCCACAAACCCAGCAAAAGCCTCCCAAATCCCTGACCCCAACCCAAGTGCATGCTTCCCCCAACCAAAGTTCCTGACACACTCCCAACCCAAGTTCATCCCTGCCCCAGCCCAAGTTCATGCCCCCCAGCCCAATTTCCTTATACCCCCAAACCCAAGTTCATGCCCTCCCACCCCAGCTCAAGTTCCTGACCTTACCCCACCCCCACCCCCCACCATAGATGGGGCATTGTGTGTGGTTCACAGATTGTTAACAGGTTTATTGGGTATGAAGTGAATAGTGACAGTGTCGTGACTTTCATACACTCCAACGATGTCCCTTGTCACACATGCACCGAGCTTTTCGTGAAATTGGGTGTGAGTGTAAAGGGGTTTGGGCAAACGTGATGCGTCTTCCCTGAGGTTCCCTCTCTCCCCTCCGATCACCCCTCCCGCTTCCCCATCTCTCTCCCTCCCCCCCATCTCTCTCTCTCCCCCGATCTCTCCCTCCCCATTTCTCTCCCGCCCCCTCCCCCTCCGTCCCTCTCTCCTCCCCCGCTGTCTCTCTCCACCACCCCGTGTCTCTCTCACCCCATGACTCTCTCTTCCCCCCATGTCTCATCTCTCTTTCCCACCCCTCGTGTCTCTCTTCCCACCCCCCGCGTATCTCTCTCTCTCCCCCCCCACCCCGTGTCTCTCTTCCTGCCACCCCCCCTCGTGTTTCTCTCACTCTCCCCCCCCGTATCTCTACCTCTCTCTCTCCCCCCACTTTCGGTTCTGGTTTCGGGTCCGAGGAGTCTGCGCATGCACAAGAGGCATCGAGGGCAGAGTTCAGAGGATGCAAGTGCAGAAAAAACACAGTGCAAATAGTCACACTAATTTTTTAAATGGTGAGATATTGAGAAATGTTGGTGTTCAGAGGGACCTGGTGTCCTTGTACACGAATCACTGAAAGTTAACATGCAGGTACAGCAAGCAATTAAGAGAGCAAATAATATGTTGACCTTTATTACCAGAGGATTTGAGTATAAGAGTAAAGGGGGCCGAAATTGCCCACCGCCTGAAACGAGGCTCACCTACCGGTTTTGTTGTATTCTGGCTGCCCCATGCATTGGAGTGTCCTAACTGTCGAAATTCAGCACTTTGGGGATTTTTTTTGAGCAGGGCAGAAGTGGTCTGTCTCAGTGTGGGGGCAGAAGTGGGGATGGAATGGCCATCACTAGTGGGGCGGACGTGGGGGCGGGGCAGAGTAGCTGATGCGGTCAGTCATCAGCACCGTGCTGATGACGTCATCGCGCTGGTGCGTCACAACGTCTCTCCCCTTCAGTTAAAGGGGAGGACTGCTGCGAACTCTGCAGATACTTTAGTGGCAAAGACTGGGCCACCAGGGAGGGTTTCGGCTGTGCTAGCAGCCTGGCACCCAATAGGGTGGTGGCCCGGCCGAACCCGCGGCTGTCTAAAAAGATGGCAGCCGCAGCAGTGTGCCCTCCCCTTTAAGGGCGGCCGAGCCACCATGCCACAGAGAGTGTAATGACAGCAAAAGCTGTGGTGGGCACCGATCAGCGGCTGGGCCGCTCCCGTGGGGCAATACCGGGAAAGGGGCAATTTCCCGAGGGGCAATTTCACGAGGAGGTCCCCACCAGTCAGTAAGGGGTCAGTGCATGCACGCCACAGCGGGGAAACAGGCGAAGTGGTCCCGGACACCATTCCAAAACTGAGGAAAGGCTATTTCCGCGGGGACTCAGCAGCCATTCTGCACCGCCCCATGGCCACCACATTCTGGCGGCCAGAGGCCTTATCGGAAGGATCAATTTTGGCCCCAAGATGTCTTACTGATTATATAGGGCCCTGGTGAGACCACACCTGGAGTAATGTGTACAGTTCTGGTCTCCTTACCGAAGAAGACTTGCCATCAAGGGAGTGTAACAAAGGTTCACCAGACTGATTCCTGGGAAGGGGGAATTGTCCTATGAGGAGAGATTGAGTAGATTAGGCCTATATTCTCTAGAGTTTAGAAGAATGAGAGGTGATCCCATTGAAACATAAACATTGACAGGGTAGATACATGGAGGATGTTTCCTGGCTGGGAAGTCTAGTACCAGGGGTCACAGTTTAAGAATAAGGGGTCAGACATTTAGGACCGAGATGAGGAGAAATTTCTTCACTCAGAGGGTTGCAAATCTTTGGAATTCTCTGCTCCAGAGGGCTGCGGAGACTCAGTCGTTGAGTGTATTCAAGTCAGCGATCGATAGATTTTTTGATATTAAAGGAATCAAGGGATATGATGATAGTGCAGGAAAGTGGGGTTGAGGTAGAAGATCAGCCATGATCTTATTGAATGGTGGAGCAGGTTCGGAGGGCCAAATGACCTAGTTCAGCGCCTATTTCTTATGTTCTTATATCTTTTATAAATAGTAAAAGGGTAGTCAGAAGAAGGGTGGGGCTGATTAAGGACCAAAAAGGCTATCTCAGAGGGCATGACTGAGGTACTAAATGAGTACTGCGCATTGCTCTTCACCAAAGAGGATGCTGCCAATGTCACAGTAAAGAAAATGGTAGTAGAAAAATTGAATAGGATAAAAATAGATAAAGAGGTAGTTAAAAGATTGGCAGCACTCAAGTAGAAATGTCACCCAGTCCGAATGTGATGCATCCTAGGTTGCTGAGGGTAGTAAGGGTGGAGATAGTGACAGCTCTGACCAGAATCTTCCAATCCTCCTTGAAAGATATGGGAACAGTGCCAAATGAAAGGAGGATTGTAAATGTTACACCCCTGTTCAAAAAGGCAACTAAAGGCCAGTCTAACGTCGGTGGTCGGAAAACTTTTAGAAATAATAATCCAAGACAAAATTAGATGTCTCATGGAAAAATATAGGTTAATAAATGACAGATTTGTTAAAGTCAAATCATGTTTGATTAGCTTGATTGAGTTGTTTGATGAAGTAACAGATTGGGTTGATGAAGGCGATGCGGTTGATGTGCATATGGACTTTCAAAAGGTGTTTGATAAAGTACCACATAATAGATTTGTTAGCAAAATTGAAGCCCTTGGGGTTAATGGGGCAGTGGCAGCATTGATATGAAATTGGCTTGGAGACAGAAAGCAGAGAGTAGTAGTAAACGGTTGTTTATTAGACTGGAGGGAAGTATACAATGTGTACTCCCGGGGTTGGTATTAGGACCAGTGCTCTTTTTGATATATTAATGACCTGGACTTAAGTATACAGGGCATCATTTCAAACTTTGCAGATAACATGAAACTCGTAAATGCAGTAAACAGTGAAAGGGTAGTAACATACTTCGGAACATAGACAAACTGGTGGAATGGGCAGACACATGGCAGATCCAGTTTAATGCAGAGGTGTGAAGTGGTGCATTTTGGGTGGAAGAATAAAGAGAGGCAATATAAACTAAATGGTACCATTTTGAAGGGGATACAAGAACAGAGAGACATGGAAATGTATGTACACAAATCTTTGAAAATGGCAGGACAAGTTGAGAAGGCTGATTTAAAAAAAAAATATCGGGATCTTTGGCTTTCTAAACTAAAGCTTAAGAGTACACAAGGAAGAATGCACAAGGAAGTTATGCTAAACCTTTATAAATCAATGGTTAGGTCCCAGCTGGAGTACTGTGGCCGATTCTGGCCACCACATTTTGGAAAGATGTCAAGGCCTTTGAAAGGATGCAGAGACAATTTACTAAAATGGCACCAGGAATACGAGACTTCAGTTATGTGGAGAGACGAGAGAAGCTGGGGTTATTCTTCTTAGAGCAGAGAAGTTTAAGGGGAGATTCAATCGACTTTGGATCAGTTCCTACGGACTGGAGGGTAGTTAATGTAACACCACTTTTTAAAAAAGGAGGGAGAGAGAAAACACGGAATTATAGACCGGTTAGCCTGACATCGGGGAAAATGTTGGAATCAATTATTAAAGATGAAATAGCAGTGCATTTGGAAAGCAGTGACAGGATCGGTCCAAGTCAGCATGGATTTATGAAAGGGAAATCATGCTTGACAAATCTTCTAGAATTTTTTGAGGATGTAACTAATAGAGTGGACAAGGGAGAACCAGTGGATGTGGTGTATTTGGACTTTCAAAAGGCTTTTGACAAGGTCTCACACAAGAGATTGGTGTGCAAAATTAAAGCACAAGGTATTGGGGGTAATGTATTGAAGTGGGTAGAGAACTGGTTGGCAGACAGGACGCAGAGAGTCGGGATAAACGGGTCCTTTTCAGAATGGCAGGCAGTGACTAGTGGGGTGCCGCGGGGCTTAGTGCTGGGACCCCAGCTATTTACAATATACATCAATGATTTAGATGAAGGAATTGAGTATAATATCTCCAAGTTTGCAGATGACACTAAGCTGGGTGGCAGTGTGAGCTGTGAGGTGGATGCTAAGAGGCTGCTAGGTGACTTGGACAGGTTAGGTGAGTGGGCAAATGCATGGCAGATGCAGTATAATGTGGATAAATGTGAGGTTATCCACTTTGGTGGCAAAAACATGAAGGCAGAATATTATCTGAATGGCGACAGATTAGGAAAAGGGGATTTGCGTATAGGAGCAGGGAGGTCTTACTGCAGTTGTACAGGGCCTTGGTGAGGCCTCACCTGGAATATTGTGTTGAGTTTTGGTCTCCTAATCTGAGGAAGGAAGTTCTTGCTATTGAGCGAGTGCAGCGAACGTTCACCAGATTGATCCCCAGGATGGCAGTACTGACATATGAGGAGAGATTGGATCGACTGGGCCTTTATTCACTGGAGTTTAGAAGAATGAGAGGAGATCTCATAGAAACATATAAAATTCTGACGGGACTGGACAGGCTAGATGTAGGAAGAATGTTCCTGATTTTGGGGAAGTCCAGAACCAGGGGTCACAGTCTAAGGATAAGGGGTAAGCCATTTAGGACTGAGATGAGGAGAAACTTCTTCACTCAGAGAATTGTAAACCTGTGGAATTCTCTACCGCAGAGAGTTGTTGATGCCAGTTCATTGGCTATATTCAAGAGGGAGTTAGATATGGCCCTTACGGCTAAAGGGATCAAGGGGTATGGAGAGAAAGCAGGAAAGGGGTACTGAGGTGAATGATCAGCCATGATCTTATTGAATGGTGGTGCAGGCTCGAAGGGCCGAATGGCCTATTCCTGCACCAATTTTCTGTGTTTCTATGTTTCTATAGAGTTATTCAAAATCTTGAAAGGTTTGATGGAGTAAATAAGTGGAAACTGTTTCCATTGGCAGAAGGGTCAGTAACCAGAGGACAGATTTAAACAACTGGCAAAAGAACCAGAGACGAGATGAGATTTTTTTATGCAGCGAGTTGCTGTGATCTAGAATGTACTGCCTGAAAGGGTTGCAATAGCCGATTCAATAACAACTGTCAAAAGGGAACTGGATAAATACTTGAAGAGGAAAGTTTTGCACGGCTATGGGGAAAGGGCAGGGGAATGGGACTCATTGGATAGCTTTTGCAAAGAGCCAGCACAGGCACGGTGGGCTGAATTACCTCCTTCTGTGCTGTATCATTCTATGGTGTAGGGGAACCAGTTCATGGAGAAGGGAAGTACAGCTGGATTTCATACTCAGGAAATTATTTTAAAAATGTGCGCAATATTAAATCCTAAATTGAAATGTTCCACCCATATTTTCCATATTTAGAAATTTAAATCATATTCCATCATTTGACTGAAAAAAGCAGCATAAATGAACCATTTTTATTTCTTTAGTGTCTTACCAGCATGGGGTTTGGATGGAATGCCCCAAGACTTCCTTGGACTGGTCTGAAGCTGCCTCTTGAGGCGCACATTCCGGCTGGCATAGGAGCTCCCTTGTACCCTGGCTGATTGATTGGAAAGCCCATGGAGAAGGGGTGATAACTGTACACACTACTGCAATATCCCGTATACAGCTTCGGCGGCAAGATGTTCCGGTAAAAGCCACCGCTCATAGCATTCCTCTCCGCCTGCTCTTTATTGCTGGTGGCAACTTCCTGGTATAAAGCAGGATGATCTAAAGGTGGAAAAAGCTCTCTCAACAAACCATCCAACACTAAACCACATTATTACAAGGCAAATAAACTAAACTGTAAATCTAAAAGGCAGGAAGTCCTGATGCCTCAGTGTACAGCATTGCACAGCAAGAGGCAAAATTAGCCAGATTCCTGCCTCATCCCTTCGCGGTGAGTTTGGCTGGGAGCTACATGAATGGCCATCGAAGGAAACAAAAGGAAGCTTGCCTGCGATGGTTGAAGCTCCCTGTCTGGGCTCACACATGAAGAATGACCACGTCAGTAGTATTGGAAGGCAGCCGTGCCCAGGTACAAGTGAAGGCTTAAAGTGAAGGGGGTGAAGAAAGATATGATTCAAGAAATCCTAGGCAATGCTTAATATTAACGCTGTAATAAAAGGCTCCATCATCCTTCTCCGTTCTCCGAGTTGCTTCTTAAATCCCTTCATAACTCCCCCCTCCCTAACTCAACCTCTCAGGGTTATAGGAGCATGCAAACCTTCCCACCACGTCAGGATGCAGTCCCTGGCAATAGCTCGAGGTTCACCCCTAAAGAATGCCTACTTGGGTGAAATACCATAGAGCACCCAGGAAGGAACCAACACCTTCAAGGAGGCTCAGGTTGTGTCATTGTGTCCCAGTGTTCGGCAAAACTTTCAATAAATATACAATGCGCCTTAATGTTTGCGACTTTGAGAATATAGTGCTGCCTGACACCAATACATATTAAATATTGATAATTTTTTCTGACCGTTATATTACTTTGGGGAAAGGACACAAATATTGCAATTTCGTGCTTGTGCAGAACCTTTTTTCAGAACTCCAGCCTTTTCTCTACCTAAGTGCGACAGTCCAGATTAGAATCGATAAAAACTTTGTTACAAGATAGCGGGAACCCCAATCGGTCTGGAACAAACTGTGCAGAGGCAACAGACCCTGCAGGGCTGAAACTAACCGCCTGAAACTCCCAGCCAGGAGTTTCATTAAACAGATTCAGTACTGGGAACATGTACTGCGGGATCACTCGCTGGGAGACGAAATAACCAAGGAGAACAGACTGTAATTAGCAACAATTACAAATAACTCTTACTGCTTGGAGATGAAAACAGCAAATACAGCTCTGTAATACATTCCGGGAAATGTGGAGAATGAAACGTTTATATCAGCTGATGTTTCAAAGGCAAGACCTCAAAATGAGTCCTTCGTGTATAGGAGGTTCGAAGCTTCTCCAGTAAGTTGGGACGGCTACTTGAAGGACTGTCTCAGACTTTAAAGAAAGGGATTTAAAAAATGTGTTCACACAAAGTCCAACCAGACTATGAACATTTAAACATAACAATCACACGGGCCTTTTAGATCACTATATCACCCGTTTCTACACGTACATTGTTACAACTTGTCAAGTCTAATTAGATTTTGATGGCTTCTATAAAAGTTAAAATAGTTCCCTTGGGGTATAAACAAATAAAATAACTATTCCTTTCGTTCCAACACGTGTTATTAGCTGCAGTCTTAATAACTGTTGTAAAAATGATCGTAACTGATTATAATTTGTATTCGTCTTTCTTACCGAAGGGGGCGGAGGTATGGACCATGTAGGCGGAGGGACTCTCCTTCCTCTCTCCGCCGCCCTGTCTAGCCTCCACACCCAGGGTGGGACCGCGCCTGTCCGATAGAGAGGCGTCTCCCTCCGGCTGGGGGTTGGTGGCCGGGGCCGGGGCTGGTGGTTGCTCCGGGGCAGGAGGCGGGCTGACGCTGGTACTGCTGCCATCTGCCCCGAGTGAGGGTCCGGCCAGCCCCAGCTCCTCCTCCCGCTGCTGCTGTTTGCGGAGCGCTTTCTGCGCTGCCATGATGCGCTGGCGCTCCGCGATCAGGTAGCACTTGGGGCACTGGCAACGCCGCCAGCTGCACGCCCCATGCCCCTTTAGCCGGACATCGAAGCCGTGGTTCCTGCAGCGAGAGCACTTGGGGGTCCGGGGAGACTTGACCCCCGCGCCGGCACCTCTCTCTGCTTTCGAGCTCCCAGGCATCCTCCTCCTTTCACAGCAAGGTTTGTGCTGGAGACAGGCGCCAAGCTGGCAAAAGACACAGAAACCCAGAGCTGCACCTGCCGGGAGAAAAAAGTAACAAATTGTATACATTTTGTGTTATTTATAACTTTCCCCAGATCGTCCCAATATTGATATAAGTCCTTAAACCCACAGGAACAACCCCTAACTCGCATGAGATCCTTCTAATCCCAGCTAATTCAATATATTATAAAAGATTAGGATTTCACAGAGAGCATTTTAGAGATAAAATCTGGGAATGCTGGAAATCTCAGCGGGCCAGGCAGCATCTGTGGAGAGAGAAACAGAGTTAACATTTCATCAGAGTATTTTAGCGAGCTGTCTAAATGGGAGAATTTGGAATGACAAATAGGGCAACCCCATGTTTTCAGCTGCATTTACAGCCGAACATGAGCCACCTTGGCAATTTACATGACTATCAGCCTTAAAAAGAAGGTGGTACTCGTCCAACCAGCCCCAGACAAGGATTATACTCCACCAACCCTCCCTATAGATGATTGTATGCTTCAAGCTGTGGACAGATTCACCTCCCCGGGTAGCACCCTGTCTAGAGAAGTCCATATCAAGACAGAAACCTTCGGCAGAATCACCAAAGCCAGCTTCGCTTTTGGCAAACTCCATGAGCACCTCTGGGACAAGACAAGCATCAGCCTGTAGACCAAGCTCAAAGTCTGCATGGTTGCTGCTGTAACTTGGACAACATATTCACGCCCGGAATCACTTTCACCTAAGCTGCCTGAGATGCCTATTGAAGATCAGATGGCAAGACAAGATCCCTCACACCGAACTTCTTAAAAAAGGTGACATACCCTGATCGATGCCCTGATCACAGAGCAGGGCTGCGATGGTCATTTCACGTGGTGCGAATCCTGAAGAAGATAGTTTATAGTCCATTGACAACTGGGAAGCAATTTCTGGTGGACAGCAAAGGAGATGAAAAGACATCCTAAACATAATTCTGAAACAGTGCCAAATAGACGTCTATAAATGGGAACAACTTGCTCACATTAACATAGAAACATAGAAACATAGAAAATAGGTGCAGGAGTAGGCCACTCGGCCCTTCTAGCCTGCACCGCCATTCAATGAGTTCATGGCTGAACATTCAACTTCAGTACCCCATTCCTGCTTTCTCGCCATACCCCTTGATCCCCCTAGCAGTAAGGACCTCATCTAACTCATTTTTGAATATATTTAGTGAATTGGCCTCAACAACTTTCTGTGGTAGAGAATTCCACAGGTTCACCACTCTCTGGGTGAAGAAGTTCCTCCGCATCTCGGTCCTAAATGGCTTACCCCTTATCCTTAGACTGTGACCCCTGGTTCTGGACTTCCCCAACATTGGGAACATTCTTCCTGCATCTAACCTGTCTAACCCCGTCAGAATTTTATATGTTTCTATGAGGTCCCCTCTCATTCTTCTGAACTCCAGTGAATACAAGCCCAGTTGATCCAGTCTTTCTTGATAGGTCAGTCCCGCCATCCCGGGAATCAGTCTGGTGAACCTTCGCTGCACTCCCTCAATAGCAAGAATGTCCTTCCTCAGGTTAGGAGACCAAAACTGTACACAATACTCCAGGTGTGGCCTCACCAATGCCCTGTACAACTGTAGCAACACCTCCCTGCCCCTGTACTCAAATCCCCTTGCTATGAAGGCCAACATGCCATTTGCTTTCTTAACCGCCTGCTGCACCTGCATGCCAACCTTCAATGACTGATGAAAAATCCATCCATGAAGGTACCTCCTACTGTGAGGCCCGTCTTTGCTGATGCTGAATGTAAACGCCAGCTGAGGAAGTAAGTCTCCTCTGAAAAATCCCCAACCTGGAGTATCTGGGATCCAGTGTTCAATCTGCGGACACTCTTTTCGAGCCAGAATAGGTTTCGGCGGTCACCAAAGGACTCACTGCAAAAAATGAGTTGATGATCCGGCTGTCTTCGATATTGAAGGATACACGAATAGCCTAAAACAAGTAATAATGTAAAGGTAGTCTAGAGCGAAATGGAGAGGCTCTCTTGAGGCTGGCAGATCCTTAACTTTGGATTTAGGGTGCTTTCATACTCCATCACTGGAGCTCATTTAGTGGTCCCGTTCACAGTGACACCTCTGAAACCTGATCTCAGGGGAGCTGAACCCTTCAGTGGTGACATTGGGACATTACGATACATTTCAGCAAACATTTCAGCTAATTTTATTTTGATTAAAACATTTTTGACTTTATTCCTATGAGAGATGAGTGACTGGTGATTTGTTCTTGATAATTTAATATATTTTTCTTGCTGGTCCAGCTAAGCTTTGCCCATTGGGGCCAAACTGCAGCAGTCCGAGTTTACACTGTGGTCTGAGATCTGCAGATTACGTCTGAAACTGGCTAGTGCTGGAATTGAACATTCGTGGGGCCCCCGGGCACCATGAACATTCAGGCCTGAATATTTATGTGCAGAGTTGGCACAGCACATGGTGCAAAACTGTCCGGGAAGGGTCCCATTTCGATAACAGATCCCACCCAATTTCAGTCCATTTAAATGAATGGGCGAAAAATCAAGCGGCTTCTCTTACAGGCATCAATCCTCCCCACCAGGTTTCCTGCGTGTGGGTGATCCAATACATCTAAGCCCAATAGCAGGAAATTCTGGCCTACAATTGATCTTAGTTGTGTTATTGCAGAACGTTTATTTTACAATTAGCATGTTTAGAATACTATGCAATATAGTAAATAAATTGCAACTCTTCCCGCTACCCCCATATTTTTACTTGTTACAAAGGCAAGTGAAAAGTATTAGTTTCGTAGAAATACTCGCTGCTGGAGACTACAGGGTGGGTTTTGCTGATCTCTTACCCTGCGGAACACCCAATTCCCTGGGCATAGAGGTCATGAAAAGGGACAGAGATCCATTCTTTCACGCCTTGTTGCATTGTCTCGGGCTCACCAGTACTTCCCTCAGGGATGGAGCATGGAGCTGGGCTGAGGCGGCTGCAAAGAGAGGTAAGAGAAGGCGTTGGTGGCCACCTACCTCATTTTAGTGGGACATTGACGGCTGGGACCTCCAACACATGGGCACCCGGTGAAATGTGGCGTATTGGCCTGTCCTTGGAACTCCACACAACAGAGGGTCTGTGCGGGTCCGGGGCAGGCTGAAGTGAGCCAGGTGAGTGGTTGTTTATACTTTGTCCGCTTCTCCCCCAGCATTTTTGGATGTAATCGAGAATTTTTTGATCTTATCAGAAGTCAGTAGGCCCTGATCTCGGAAGCCTGAGAGGCGTGCAGCTAATTTTATATTTCTGCCCCTTCAGCTAGTGGTAGGCCACAGTAAATTGCACACTCTGCGATGACAGAAGCCAAAGAAATCCTCCTGGTATGTGTTCACACTTTGTTAGTACCGCACATTTGCTGATGCTGTACCTTCTGTAACTCACTATAGTCTGCAGGCATTTCAAATATAGTGGTGCTCTTCATGATAAAAAAAATTGCCAGTAATGTAGAAGGATTCTGTCATGGTCACATTAAATCATGGTTCCTGACATCTGTGATTTAGGTTTTGTCAAGTTTGTTTTTTAATTGCACTTTTGGTTACAGTTGAAATACAATGAGTGCATTACTGAAATTGTTATAATAATTTTAGAACAGATTGATCATGATTTAATGGCCGTGCTTGGGCTTGCTATCAACATTATGGATTTGATAAATTGAATGGAGAGTAAATTTGTGGAGGAAGGGAGGAGGGTAAATCTGTGGAGATGGAAGGGGACGTGACCTTTGTAAGGTAAGTGCAGTAACCTTTGCAAACTGCAGCAAATGTCATGTGATCAAATGTCATGTGATGAAACCACCAGAAATACACCCGGCCAGCGAGCCTGTGTCAGGGGTGCCCCCAGAACATATACATTTTAGGTCGAGAGCTCCTTTGTAGGGTTGGGACACAGAGTGTGGGTTCAGGGAAATCTGCCTTTACAATTCCCAACGTGCTTTAATCTGCAAGGTGCCCCAAGCTAAAGTCCAGGTTCCTGCTATATAAGTAACCTTAATAGAATACTGGCAGTTTTGATGTTTTCTTGGTGAAGTTACTCTAGATTCCTTCCCAGCGTAAATATAAACACCGCTGTTGTAACTATGGATTATTTTTTCTTCAAGATGTCACAATCTGGCAGTACATGTGCTAGTTTTCTTTTTAAGGAAATAATTCTCTGAGTTTTGTTTATTTTGCTATGATAAAAATGAATGGAAACCTTAAATAAAAACAGTTTCATTTATATATCATAGCATCTCCTGTTGAAACAATCTATTTTTTATGCGGTGCAGCAACTGCTGTTATGTGGGCAAAATAATGAACCTCTCCACCTCACAAGACACAAAAGTCAGGAGAGAAATGAATCTCCATTTTATATCTTTGAGCCCCCAAATTGTGAGATTCCATTCCCCAGCGCACAAGGTCGTTCAGTAGGAGAACAGTTTCAAGATTCGTCTGCAAAGTTAGCACAATATTCACCTTTTCCCATTTAATTCTATTAATTATTGAGGATTTCCATTAATTTAATGATCAGTAAAACAAACATATGAACTCAAGCCATGATTCCAACGACCCTGCCTCCTGATCGGCTCTGGACTTGGCAGAAGGTGGCAATTCTGAACAGAGTAAATTCTGGCTGTGGATTCCATCCCATATTGCACAGTGAGATATAATACAGTACAACTTTGGGGCCCAATGTTAGATTAATCTGATCAGTACTCATTGGCTTCTTTCATCACTAGCGTTGATAGATTTTTAAAATGTTATTTATTCATTCACGAGATGTGGGCGATGTTGACAAGGTTAGCATTTATTGCCCATTCCTAATTGCCCTTGAGAAGGTGGTGGTGAGCCACGTTCTTGAACCGCTGCAGTCCGTTTGATGAAGATACTCCCACAGTGCTGTTAAGAAGGGAGTTCCAGGATTTTGATCCAGTGACGATGAAGGAACGGTAATACGTTTCCAAGTCAGGATGGTGTGTGACTTGGAGGGAAACTTGGAGGTGGTGGTGTTCCCATGCTCCTGCTGCCCTTGTCCTTCTAGGTGGTAGAGGTCACGTGTTTGGGAAGTGCTGTCAAAGAAACATTGGCAAGTTGCTGCAGTGCATCTTGTAGATGGTACACACTGCAACCACGGTACACCAGTGGTGCAGGGAGTGATTATTTAAGGTGGTGGATGGGGTGCTAATCAAGTGAGCTGCTTTGTCCTGGATGGTATTGAGCTTCTTGAGTGTTGCTGGAGCTGCACTCAACCAGGCAAGTGGAGAGTATTCCATCACACTCCTGACTTGTGCCTTGTAGATGGTGGAGACCAGGCACTGCTATATGGGCCTAGTTGCCTACGACGAGATGTTGGCCGCAGGCTCAGCGCTGAGTAGTACCCTTGATGGTAGGTGGTCCGGGGTTTGGTTGGGGCAGGCATTGGGAGGGTCTGTGGCCCACTGGGGTTCAGAGTGGGAGGTCACAGCCATGATGCTTAATGACCACACTTGATCAGCTCCACTGGGCAGGCCACATAGTTTGCATGCCAGACACAAGACTCCCAAAGCAAGCGCTCTACTCGGAACTCCTTCACGGCAAACAAGCCAAAGGAGGGCAGCGGAAACATTACAAGGACACCCTCAAAGCCTCCCTAATAAAGTGCAACATCCCCACTGACACCTGGGAGTCCCTGGCCAAAGACTGCCCTAAATGGAGGAAGTGCATCCGGGAGGGCGTTGAGCACCTCGAGTCTCGTCGTCAAGAGCATGCAGAAATCAAGCGCAGGCAGCGGAAAGAGTGTGCGTCAATCCAGTCCCACCCACCTCTTCCCTCGACGACTCTTTGTCCCACCTGTGACAGAGACTGTGGTTCGTGATTTGGACTGTACAGCCACTAAGAAATCATGCTAAGAGTGGAAGCAAGTCTTCCTCGAATCCGAGGGACTGCCTATGATGATGATGATGAGATGGTTGAAAGGTCTTGGGGAGTCAGGAGGTGTGACACTCGCCACAGAATACCCAGCCTCTGACCTGCTTTTGTTACCATAGTATTTATGTGGCTGGCCCAGTTAAGTTTCTGGTCAATGATGACCCCAAGATGGTGATGGTAGGAGATTTGACAATGATAATGCCATTGAATGCCAAGGGGAGGTGGTTTGACTGTCTCTTGCTGGAGATGCTCATTGCCTGGCACTTGTGTGACATGAATATTACTTGCCATTTATCAGCCCAAGTCTGGATATTGTTAGGGTCTTGCTGCATGCAGGCACAGACTGCTTCATTATCTGAGGAATTATGAATGGAACTGAATACTGTGCAATCATCAGTGAACATCCCCACTTCTGACCTTAAGATAGAAGGATGATCATTGTTGAAGCAGCTGAAGTTGGTTGAGTCGAGGACACTGTTCTAAGGAACTCCTGTAGCAATATTCCAGGGCTGAGATGCTTGGCCTCCACAATCATCTTCGTTTATGCTCGCTATGACTCCAGCCAGGGAGTTTTCCCCTGACACCCATTGATTTTGGTTTTACTAGGGTTCCTTAGTGCTACACTTTGTCAAATGTTGCCTTGATGTCAAGGCACAGTCATTCTCACCTCTGGAATTCAGCTCTTTTTCCATGTTTAGACCAAGGTTGTAATGAGGTCTGGAGCTAAGTGGTCCTGGCAGAACCCAAACTGTGCATCGCTGAGCAAGTTATTGGTGAGCAAATGCCACTTGCTAGCACTATCGATGATACCTTCCATCACTTTACTGAAGATTGAGAGTAGGCTGATGGGATGGACATTGGCTGGATAGGATTTGTCCTGCTTTTTGTGGACAGGATATACCTGGGCAAGTTTCCACTTTGTCGGGTAGATGCCAGTGTTGTAGCTGTACTGGAACAGCTTGGCTAGAGGCGCAGCTAGTTCTGGAGCACAGGTCTTCAGCACTACAGCCAGGATGTTGTCGGGACCCATAGCCTTTGCTGTATCCAGTGCGCTCAGCTGTTTCTTGATGTCACATGGAGTGAATTGAATTGGCTGAACACTGGCATCTGTGATGGCGTAGACCTCAGGTAGAGAGCGAGATGGATCATGAACTCGGCACTTCTGGCTGAAGATCGTTGCAAACATTTCAGCCTTGCCTTTTGCACTCACGTGCTGGGTCCCATCCTCATTGAGGATGGGGATGTTCATGGAGCCTCCTCCTCCCTTTAGTTGTTTAATTGTCCACCACCATTCATGACTGAATGTTGCAGGACTGCAGAGCTTTGATCTGGTCCATTGATTGTGGGATCACTTAGCTCTGTCTATAACATGCTACTTCCGCTGTTTAGCATGCATGTAGTCCTGTGTTGTAGCTTCACCAGGTTGGCACCTCATTTTCAGGTGCGCCTGGTGCTGCTCCTGGCATGCTCTTTTTCACTCATTGAACTAGGGTTGGTTTCCTGGCTTGATGCTAATTGTTGTAGAGAGTCGAAAGATATATATAGACTTAGGCATTAGGCACCTGCTGGATATTTAGAACTCACATAAGCTTAAATGGACACACACATAAAATGGCTGCCCAGGCATTATGGGAAATCAGGTAGTCAAACTGTGAACTGTTGAACGTTCACTGACCGAGCAATAACCCTGTGAGGCCCACTGTAGGAATGCCTGGGAAGACAGAGATAAGAAGGAAACCATCTCCTGTGAACAAGGTCATGAAACCAATTATTTCAGGAAGAAAGATAAGAGGGAAACCATTTGCTGTAAACAAGGCTATATACCAATTATTTCTCCCAGATGAAAGAACTAGGGAGAGAACCTATAAAGCCATCAATCAGCCCAAGCTGACAAAAGACGAACACATGGTTCCTGAGACATAAGGGGAATTCTATTGGGTTAAAATAACCTATATGTAATCTATAATCATTGTGATTGGCTTGTGTCCAGCCGTGATGGGCTGTGTAGCTGTAGTAAAATGTTTTGTAACTGTTGTGAAACATATAAAGGTGCATGTAATCCTTTGTTCTGTGAAGAGAAACCTGGATACGGTCCTGAGTTTTTCCTTCCCGCTGAGCGTAATAAAAGCTGCTTCAGCATTGGAACCGACCCTGAGTGTTGAGTGATTCTTCTAAGAAAACACTAACGCTAACAATGGCGTAGTCGACGGGATTTCCCGGAGTCGCTGGACGCCCTTGGAAAAAACCCGGGTGAGTATAAAAAAACTATTTTTAAGTATAAAGGGTGCGGAAGGTGGAAGCTGGTTGATCGACATGAGGAGACGGTCTAATATCTCAAACGCCTAGCCTGAGCCTGAATTAAGAGGACTTTTGTCCCACGTGACGGCCAGGAACCAAGTAGGCGTAGGGAACACACTTAGACCGTGGGATCGTGATACCGAGAGACATCTTCCGGACCCAGTAGTGTAATTTGAAATACCCCGGGATAGAACCAAGCGGTGTACAGCGGCTAACGGAATCCAAACCTGTGAACAGGGTCGGACCAACGGGCTGAGCGGTGGTAGGTAGTCGTTAAGGATATGTAGAGCACTGCGGGAATTGCTTAAACGCGTTTTTAAGAATTGTATAAGTTTGTGCAACAGCAGAACTTGTGACCTGACAGTAGCCAAGAGACAGTTTACTACAAGTCGCGCTAGAAAGAAAGCGGACCTCTGAGAGTAGATTCCTAACGGTAGTAGTCCTACCCAGGAATGGCCATGAAAACAAGTAAACTCGAGTGGGGACCAGAAGGGTCGCTTACCCGCCACCTGGCGGAAAAACAAAAGAAGCTTATTGAAAATATGATTAAAGCAGGGTGGAATCCTCAGGAATTAGTTATGTGAGGAATTATTTAGATAAAACTACGAATTCCCTGAAAGGTCATGGATCCAAAAATAGAGCCGGCCAAAACAAGAAGAGAGACTGTTGTAAATCGTTGAGTGAGAAGTGTCTGTGTGATTTTTGACTGCAGAATGAATTTTTTTATGTTTTCATGTTCCGAAAGTCTGGTTGGAAGAGGAATGCAAGTGTCTGTTTATTTTAGAAACAGAGTGAAAGTCTTTTTTTTAAACCCTTTGTAATGTTGTCCTGTATGTGGGAAGTTTTAAGACATTTAAGTTAGAAACGCAGGTGTGGATTTATTCGGATGATAAGTTACGGAGCTAGGAAAATAAACAAATAAAGAATAGGTTTGTTGAGCAAAATATTTATTTGACATGCTCACTTACTTGCCGAAAGAAAACATGCAATGATTGATTGGGTTGAAAGACATAAATTTGGTCTCGGAATGAGATAAAGAATGCTTAAAAAAAAAAGAGAGCTTCTAAAAAAAAAA
Organism: Pristiophorus japonicus; assembly: GCF_044704955.1. NCBI lineage: Eukaryota > Metazoa > Chordata > Chondrichthyes > Pristiophoridae > Pristiophorus > Pristiophorus japonicus. The sequence goes on along the minus strand of NC_091984.1, from coordinate 102,599,635 downwards.
GTTTTAAATAAAGATTGAAATTACAAAGTTTGAATTGGGATTTTGAGATATTCAGAGAAGGCACAGGAAATACTGAGGTGGATTTAAAAAAAAAAAGATTAAATTAAATCTGATCAGGTCAAACTCCTGGGCAAGTGGCGAGCTATCTGCGAAGGTGTAAAAGGAACTTTTGGAAAATGTTAAAAAACAGCAAGCTTTAGTAACGACTTTGAAACTGGAGCATTTTGAGATAACGAAAAAGCACTCAAACTCTCAAAGATGGACTTCATTCCAGTTATGGAGAAAAAGAAAAAGATAAAGACGCCACTTTGAAAGTAAACAAATGATTTTAAATTAACAACTTTATGGAGTTACGAACCCTCCGTGTAAAATACAAAACCTAATTTGAAGAAAGAAAAAAAAGATGTAACAGACTAAATGGAAAAAGACATAACTTACTAAATACTAGTTGATGTTTGCTGTGAAAAAGATATTGGTTTAATTAGAAGAAAAAAAAAAATTGGAATAAGTAAAAAACACTCTACATGGATTCGAATTTTCAATTATGAAAAAGTTTCAATGCAGTTTGAAAAGATTTCCAAAATGTCCCGAACAGTCTAAACAAGCAGGAGGGTTTTGAAGATAACGAGGAGAAAGAGAGAAATAAAAAAAAAACAGAATTGAATTTCAGTAAACAAAATTGCTATTGTATGTGTGGTCTTGTTTTAAAACAATTTAAAAAAAAAATTCTTTGGCAAGTACTTGAATTAGAAGTTAAGAAAACATTGGAGTTTACTCTAATGATTTATGCTGTTTAACGGATTCCTAATTTCGAAGCCAGTTTTGAAGGCACAAAGACTTTTTTTTTCCAGATGATTACGTGAAGTCACGTAATGACATCAGGTCTTCTTACAAACCTGGAAAGGAGTTAACCCTTTCCATTGACAGCCGTTTTATACTGAACATTATTAATTTGGATTTCTTAATAGGAAAAAAAAAAGACTCACCTAACAGAGGAAACAAAAATAAAAACAGAACTAGCTTATGTAATAATACTTGCCTGATACAATAAAGAAATAGATATTCAATAAAACAAATTGAAGAGTTAAAAGCTAAGATAAACAGGCTGGAAGAGATAACGGGACTAGACGGATAGTGCAGTGCGCAGCCATAGCACCATCACCTCTGGCAATAGAGCCAATGTACCCCACGGTGGGTAGGTGTAGTCCACAAACCCAACCTAACGGTAAAGCAGACAGCGATGTTTGGAGGAATAGCTTTGGCCTTGGTCATAGGAGTTTGGGTAATATTTAAGTGGGTAAAGACACGGGCGCACGCCCTACAGATTCAGCTCGAAATGGTTCGATTATAACCTTGTGCTTCTGATTTTGCAGGGTGACAGGGACTCTCGTAGAGCAAAAAACTTAACCCCTGGTGACGACCAGGCCGTCTGTTTAAAATTACAGATAATACTTACCGGAATGGGAATACGAACGGCGCTACTCGTAATCTGGATAGCCCTGCGACATGCACGTACCCTGGGCAACACCGACGGACAGCAGAGCACGCTGGAAATAAACAACTATATGAACTATGGTGTCTTGTTTAATTTAACGGCCGGAATGTGCATCCCAGCAGCCAAGGACTGGAGCAAGGACAGGACTTATTTTAATGCATGGTTACAAGTGAATCCTAATAAGAATCCTAATAAGAATAAGAGTATGTGTACAGTGCTCCACGGGTATAAGGAGCAGATGCATTAAACGGAGGGATGTCAAAGGGCCTGATGAATGTACTTTCGGCATAATTTGCGCGCCTCCGGGACAATCCCAGCAATCAGTCATCCGCAAGAAGGGAATGGGGCTGTGTGGGTATTACGAGGAGGCGGGGGAGGCTGCAATATAATTGTATGTATGTTTCTCACCCCCTCCGACACCGCGCCCCATAAGAATCACTACATTGCCCGAAGAACTGCCTTGTCCCATAACTACTAAGGGACCAGAAAATGGGATTGCAATGTACAACGAAGGGGAATTATTGTATGATAATGTTAAACATGAAATTGTGCCTGTTCTGATCAATATTTCAGGCATCCAGATGCCGGAATATTGTACCGAACAGTCAAGGAAGATGTACAATGTATTAAGTAAAGTCGTAATGCAGCAGGCTGCCGATGCCATGGGTGCCAGTAAGTTCCGGGGACAGGGGTTAGCACCCAGGGTGAAGAGGGAAATAGTAAATGATGTTGCTACCGTTTTCAATACAGGAACCTCCGTAGTGAACTCGATAGACATACAAGGGCTAAATGAGAGGGTAGAACAGCTTAAAGGGGTGATGAAGGGGTTATTGGAGAGGGTGGAGCAAAACCAGGAAGACCAGGCCAACCTAGGAAAGGAGGGTGCCGAAATCCAGTTGGATGGCATCTCAGTCCTGGAAGCTCACGCTAAAACCATCAATCACCTCATTGATAGAGAACAAGAAGATACAATAAAGCAAAGACAGGGGCAACTCTGTCATGCTTATGGTCTGTGGATGGTGGGACAGATCCGCCACAACCTCGACCAGATCCAACGCGGGGAAGTACCCGATTGGATAGACAGTTCACATTTAGCTCAGTTGGCGAACCAAAGGGGGACACTGGATAATTGTACTCTGAAGGGACTGACCCGAGTATACCCCGCAATTCCAGATTGCCAGATGGGTAGGACTACCGGGATAGGGATAGTCCTGTTGATCCCTATAGCAACGCCGGACTCAGGGCCGTTCCCCTTATACCAACTAGAGAATATCGGAGTAATACGGGAAAATGTCTCCATACGCTACTACCTGACCACCACCTCTGCCGTTCGTCGAAACAACATACTTACTGGGATTTCCCTAGCAGATTGCAAGCAAAGGGGGGGAAATCACAGTATGCCCTCACCCGGTGGGCCGAGGTGAACTAGACGAGTGTGGGTTTAACCGAACCAACGGGTGTGTACTAGAAATAGTGCCCGCACACATGCACTTCGCGAGGGCAGGCTACGGAGGGAGGGGAAGATACTGCGTCTCTACTACTGAGAGTTCATACCAGTATAATGACCTGCAGTGCCCTATACCGCAGCCAAACTTTTGCTTTACACCACTACGACCTGTCGCGATCGGGCAAGCGCATATCACCCAGGTTAGGCGCCGGAAGTCCGAAGTTATTGAAGTAACTGATCAGCTCCATGATCATTTGCAGGATTATGACGAGCCAGAGCAGGTCCCTATCCCACATCTCACGGAGGTATTACGGGAGTTAAGGCTCAGAGTGGGGCAATCCGTAAAACTCTATCACCAGCTACAAACTAAAATCAAAGAACTGGAAGAAGATACCGAGGTAGACTTACAAAGTCAGAGTTGGTGGAGAAAGGTCTGGGACTGGGGAATAAATGTGAACATCCACCCATGGATCCGAATTATTTCACACACACTGGTCGGAATACAATTAATCTTAGCAATAACATGGGGCGTGATGGCCTGCCAGGTATGCAGGCGCCACAAACGGCAGAAACGGACCAATCACCGTTCCCTGGATATTAAATAAGTCTGTTTGATAAGGGGACGGGAGGAGCTAGCCTTTGTTAATTTGATTTGAGCAACCGGAACTCCTGAAACCGCGTGACTGGCCAGCACGTTGAGGCAAGGAATACCGGGCCGTGCACAAATATCAGATAAAGGCAGTATTTCGGTTAAAAGGGGACTAGGGCTAGTCCCTTTACCGAAAGGGGGAATTGTTGTAGAGAGTCGAAAGATATATATAGACTTAGGCATTAGGCACCTGCTGGATATTTAGAACTCACATAAGCTTAAATGGACACACACATAAAATGGCTGCCCAGGCATTATGGGAAATCAGGTAGTCAAACTGTGAACTGTTGAACGTTCACTGACCGAGCAATAACCCTGTGAGGCCCACTGTAGGAATGCCTGGGAAGACAGAGATAAGAAGGAAACCATCTCCTGTGAACAAGGCCATGAAACCAATTATTTCAGGAAGAAAGATAAGAGGGAAACCATTTGCTGTAAACAAGGCTATATACCAATTATTTCTCCCAGATGAAAGAACTAGGGAGAGAACCTATAAAGCCATCAATCAGCCCAAGCTGACAAAAGACGAACACATGGTTCCTGAGACATAAGGGGAATTCTATTGGGTTAAAATAACCTATATGTAATCTATAATCATTGTGATTGGCTTGTGTCCAGCCGTGATGGGCTGTGTAGCTGTAGTAAAATGTTTTGTAACTGTTGTGAAACATATAAAGGTGCATGTAATCCTTTGTTCTGTGAAGAGAAACCTGGATACGGTCCTGAGTTTTTCCTTCCCGCTGAGCGTAATAAAAGCTGCTTCAGCATTGGAACCGACCCTGAGTGTTGAGTGATTCTTCTAAGAAAACACTAACGCTAACATAATGGTAGTGAGTGATACAGATTGTTACAGATTGTGGTGGAATACAATTCCGCTGCTGCTGACGACAGCACGGTTTTGAACTGCTAGGTCTGTTCTTAATCTATACTATTTAGCATGATGGTAGTGCCACACAACATGATGGATGATGTCCTCAATGCAGTGGTAACTCTTAGCAATACTGTCATGGACAAATGGCTCTATGACAGGTAGATTGGTGAGGAAGAGATCAAATAGGTTTTTCCCTCGTGTTGGTTCTGTCACCATCTGCTGCAAACCCACTCTGGGAGCCAGTTTCTTTAATACTTGGCCAGCTCAGTCAGTGGTGATGTTACCGATTATCCATGATCTTAATGAATGGCGGAGCAAGCTTGAAGGGCACTAATGCCTACTCCTGTTCCTAATTATGTACTTGCTGAGCCACTCTTGGTGATGGACATTGAAGTTCTGCGCCCTTCGAAATGGTGTTGGGGAGTACTGATTCATCAGCTGAGGGAGGGCGGTCGGTGGTAATTAGCACAACGTTTCCTTGCCCATGTTTGACCTGTTGCCATGAGACTTCAGGGGGTCTGGAGTCAATGTCGAGGACTCCCAGTGCCACTTCCTCTTGACTATATACCACTGCGGCTCTGGTGGGTCAGTCCCGCCGGTGGGACAGGACAAACCCAGGAATGGTGATTGAGGAGTCTGGGGGGCCAAAATTGCCCTCCGCCCCAAACGGGGCGCATTTAATTTTTTTTTCTGCCCCAATCCATGGGGTGGAGATTTGAACAATATTGAGGTTTTGGGTTTTTTTTTGTGTCGGTGTGATGTTCCGGGAGACGGCGGAGCAGAAGTGTCATTGTGTCGGGTTGGCCGCCGCACCGACTCATCAGCGTCGCGTCCTGCTAATGCGTCACAACGTCCCTCCCTTCAGTTAAAGGGGAGGCCCACTGCGAACTCTGCATTTATTTCAGTTAGGTCCACTGACGCACCAGGGAGAGTTTCAGCCGGTCCAATGGCTTGGCACTCAAGAGGTGGTGTTGGGCTGCCTGTTGGCGGCCCGGTCGAACCCATGGCTGCCATTATCGAGCCGACCTCGGAGTTGGCCGACAATTAAAATAAAATGGTGGCCGTGGCAGAGCGCCCTCCCCTTTAAGCCACAGATAGCTTCCCGCGGGGCGGAAAGGGAGTTGCCGCCAGTTGGTAAGGGGTCTACGCGTGCACGATGGTGCGGGAAGATGTCCAGGGCGGTCCCGTACACCGCTCCAAAAATAAAGAAGGGCAATTTACAAAATGTCGGCCCCTCCGTGCCGACTGAGAGGTGAGTGCTTTCCACGCCATTGCTGTCTCTTTGAGGTGGTAAAGGCTCTGTAAAAAAAGAGGCAATTTCGGCTTCTGGGACTTTAGCTGGTCAGTATGATTCTGTGAGTATGTCTGTGTCAGGCTGCTGCTTGATAATCCGAACTTTGGCACAATCCTCAAAAGTTAGTGAGGAGGATTTTGTCGTATCAACTGCCTCGGTGTGCCTTTGTCATGTTATGAACAGTTTTTTTCTTATTTTTCCTTGTAGTGGTTTGATACAACTGAATGGTTTGCTGGACCATGTTAAGAGTCAATCACATTGGTGATGGTCTAGAATCACATATAGGCAAGGCCGGGTAAGGATGGCAGGTTTCCTTCCAAAGATCACTGGTTTGGTTTTTAGAATCCATTAGCTTTATGGTCACCATTATTCATACTAGCTTTTTACATAGAAACATAGAAACATAGAAAATAGGTGCAGGAATAGGCCATCTGGCCCTTCGAGCCTGCACCATCATTCAATAAGATCATGGCTGATCATTCCTTCAGTACCCCGTTCCTGCTTTCTCTCCATACCCCTTGATCCCTTTAGCCGCAAGGGCCATATCTAACACCCTCTTGAATATATCCAATGAGCTGGCATCAACAACTCTCTGCAGTAGAGAATTCCACAGGTTAACAACTCTCTGAGTGAAGAAGTTTCTCCTGATCTCAGTCCTAAATGGCTTATCCCTTATCCTAAGACTATGTCCCCTGGTTCTGGACTTCGCCAACATCGGGAACGTTCTTCCTGCATCTAACCTGTCCAGTCCCGTCAGAATTTTATATGTTTCTATGAGATCCCCTCTCATCCTTCTAAACTCCAGTGAATACAGGCTCAGTCGATCCAGTCCCAGATTTTTTTTAAAAACTTAATTCAAATTTACAAACTGCTATGTCACCCATCAATATCTCTGTAATCTCCTCCAGCCCCACTATCCCCCGAGATATCTGCGCCCCTCTCATTCTGGCCTCTTGAGCTTCCCTGATTTTAGTCACTCAACCATTGGCGGCCGTGCCTTCAGCTTCCAAGGCCCTAAGCTCTGGAATTCCCTCCCTAAACCTCTCTGTCTCTCTACCTCTCTCTCCTCCTTTAAGATGTTCCTTAAAACTCACCACTTTGACCAAGTTTTTGGTCATCTGCCCTATTTCCGAATGTGGCTTGGAGTCAAAATTTGCTTGATAACACTCCTGTGAAGCACATTGGGATGTTTGGCTACATTAAAGGTACTATATAAATACTTGTTGTTGGTGTTTTGAACTCACGTCTAGTCCAGTAACATAACCACTACACTACCATACTCTTGAATCAGAAGAGAGATTATATTGGGAAGGGTCTGACACCTCGCCCCTGAAAAATTTTTAAAAAGCTGGGCTACATACTGTTCCTCTTTGGAACTCTTTGAAACCGGCTCCTTCCATTAATATTGCTTGTTTTATTAATTTTGAACATTTTAATTTTAATATTGTCATTGAAATTTTTATATGTTGACATCACCTTCTTCATTCACAACAGCACTGGGTTTTTCTGCCTATCTGTATTGGGCAGTTGATCTGTTTGTTGGTAGGTATTGATTTAATTCTCTGATGCTGGAATTTTATTTTCTGATGTTCCCTTCAAAGTTCATAATAGGCTTTCCTTTTATCTCCACTACTGAAGGGAGGGGGCCCTTGTTGGAAAATAGTTCCACAGCCACTGATCTCACCAAAATGGTTGTTCTACATGTGTGAGCTTAGAATATGATAGCAGTAAGATATTCTTCCATGGACAGAATCACAGCTAACCCCAATCCCATCCTCACCAGATGTCCATGCAATTTCCAGCAAAGGTTCACTGAATAACAATTAAGAGTAGAAAACCTGGCTTAATTTTCTCTCCACCCAGGGCACTGCGATCAATTGTAACACCTCAACTACTGCCCTCGCTAAAGCCCTTCAACCAATTGACGTTTAATGCTTTGCTTTGGACTCCAAACCCAGCTGCTAGTTTCTCTTCACCATGCGGCTTGTCATGATCCAACAGGATATCAGAGGATAAGTTTCCCTACTCGCTGTCAGTGAGAACGTCAGTGTGTTTATGAAGCAGGTCTCCTCACTTTGGGCTCAAATTTGCCCAGGAGTTGCTCCATTTTTTTTGAAGCAACTTGATTTTTCTGGAGTATCTTAAAAATTCCCATTCTGCACATTTAATTTGCACCAGTGTAAGTGAGTTAGTTAGCGTTTTTTTTAATTTAGTTTTTTTTTCAAAAGGGGGCATTACCAGCCATTTCGGCCATTTAAGCCAGTTTAGACAGCAAATAGTTGCTCCAAACTAACTTAGGTCAGCATATGTGGCCACTTGTGGCTGCACAGAAAACCCTTGTGGAGAGTTAAGAAATCAGCCTGGTTAGTACATTTAAAGCACCAAGACTTACAAAGCATTAAAGAAAGCACAAAAAATAATAAGCAATTAAATAATAAATTAAAAATTGAAGGAAGCGGAGAAGACCTGCACCTAAAGCACCAAGACTTACAAAGCACTAAACACAGCACAAAAAGTAATAAGCATTCAATAAAAAAATAAAGAACTGAAGGGAATAATTTAATTAACAAATAAAGAACTGAAGTAAATCCTACCTTCAACTAAACTCAGCAGCGGCCGGCCTGTGCAGGAGGCCATTTGGCCTGGGATAGGGTGGCAAGACGCACACCGGGAGGCTAGCTAGGTCAATGCGGCATCTGTGAATGTGGGAAAGAGGAAGAGGCTGAACGCGGCATCGGTTGGGGGGGTGCGGAGAGATGCACAGCGGCATCGGTGAAGTGGGGGGCGGGGGGGGAGAGAGAGATCTGCCCCGGCCGGAGTGGGAGACCCTTCGGCCAGGAATAGGGGAGGCGAGCATCAGGTCCTGCTCACAACCTGCAGGACGCGCTGGGAGGGCGAGGAGCATGTGCACAGACTGCATTGCACATGCGGCAGCTGCTGGCCCTGTTTTCAGCGCCGGGCTGTAGCTCCGCCTCCCACTCCACTATGTATGTTGCGCCAGGACCCAGGACACTCGGCAGAGCGGCCAGAATGAGGGCACATTTTTTCGGCACCGTTTCCAGCGCACAGAGTCAGTGCATCTCGGGTTAGTGTGCCGGTAAAAGTGGTTGGGGAGATTTGGGCCCTTTATACCCACGTTGACTTTATTGTTAACTTTAGCAAAGGAACAGATAACTCTGAATGGTAGTCACCGTTCTTTCTCCTCAACTGTCTGCTAATACTTGCAGTTTATATGCCATTTACTTTACAAATTATCAACATTCTGGGCTGATTTCTACCTTTTCTGTTGTATCTCAAAAACCAAAGGTTCCTAAAATTGTAATCCAATGAATCTGCTGCGCTTTTGGATTCTTTACATTTCTGGAATCACACCAGGGTTGCATAATCCGCCCTTTTTAAATGAAAATGCCAAATTGCATCAACAACAGCCAAGCGCTTCTTCCTTTCAGGATATGTTGGCTTGGTTAAGAACAGACAAAAGTTGACATTTAACATCACTTCCTCTCAACCTACATATACCATCTTTGTTGCTTATGTCTGAATTTACCACAAAGTATTTTCCTTTGTTTGATAGCACAACTGCTGAGGTTAAAACTTTAGCAAGTGGAAAGCTTTCTCTCAGGTTACAGTCCACTTAATTTGAGACTCCAACATTTCATCAATGTCATCAACAATAAGATCCCCATCTTTTTTACCTTATTACAGTTTGAACTTTAAGTATGCGATTTCCAAATTGCGGGACGAAGCACTCCTGCCCCTTTTGGCCCACAAAGAGCGCTGGAAAGGGATTTCCCTGCTGAATCCAGCCTTTCGTGCCTCTCTTCAGCTGCTGGATTTCCTGAGCTCTGAGAAACCCAGCCTGCAGTGGTTAAACCGGAAAGTCAGTAATAATTTGAGGCACGCAACCTCATGAACTTACTTCAATGATGGACACGTTCATCGCCCGCCCCCAACCCACCTCTGTTAAAACCAGAAGTAGACGGATTGTGGTCTGGTTTGCAACTTTTAAAATTTTAACCACCCCCAGCTCTCGCCTGCCAGTCTTGGGGTTAAAATTCCCATCATTAGCCTGGGTCTAATAATTAATCTTGATAATGGTAAGTATGCATATTGGAATTTACACAGGATTCTTACATCCTTTACAGTCTACCGTATGGTGAAAAATATCTCATTGCTAAATCAGATTTATCCATGTTAAAACCACTAATCAATTTTATTTATGCTTAATTAATTCATAGAAGCTAAGAGATGTAAGGATTATTTTCGAAATACATAAATCACAAAGAATGTTTGCGAATCATTGCTCTTTCATTTCCTTCTCACAGTCTCTTGGAATGAAACAATCTCTTGAAATCAAAGTCTCTCACCATAGCCCTCAAATAGGGAGTTTCATGTGAAATACATAAGACAAACCTTCATGAAGCTCACTAGTTTGAACACCTTTCATATAATTCAGTAAGAGCTAAGAAAGGGTAACATGGTTTTGATATTTTACTTCCTAATTCTAATGAAGAAGGAGGGAGAGTCTTTGCAGAAACACAGATGCATTTTAATAATCGCAATATTGAATATATTATTGGAGTGATTTTCTGTGGCATCAAAATCCAACCTCTAGTTTTTGTGCCGAGCAACCAATCTATTTTAACTTGTGACAACAATCAGAAATTGCATTGATGTGTGAGATGAAATAAGGACAAGGTATACTGCACTACTGTTCTCAAACAACTGATTGAATGAAGTGCTCCACAAATGAACATTTCATATAATACTTTAAAATTAGCTATCATCTCTAATCTTACAGGAGAAACCAATGCAAGTAATGCAAGATGTCCAATCCCTCTACACTTCTATCACCCACCAGGACAGCCTGAGGGCGCTCCATTTCTTCCTTGAACAGAAGCCCAACCAGTCCCCGTCCATCACTACCCTCCTCCGCCTGGCTGAACTTGCCTCACATTGAACAGCTTCTCCTTTGATTCCACTCACTTCCTCCAAATTAAAGATGTTGCAATGGGAGCCCACATAGGTCCTAGCTATACTGCCTTTTCGTGGGATATGTGGAACATTCTTTGTTCCAGTTCTACTCAGGTCTTCTCCCTCACCTCTTTTTCCGGTATATTGATGACTGTATCGGTGCCGTTTCCTACTCTCGCCCTGAACTAGAAAGTTTCATTCACTTTGCTTCCAATTTCCACCCTTCCCTCACTTCACATGGTCCACCTCTGACTTTTCCTTTCCCTTCCTCGACTTCTCTGTCTCCATTTCTGGGGATAGGTTATCAACAAACATCCACTATAAGTCCACTGACTACCACAGCTACCTGGACTACCCCGCTTCCTGTAAGGACTCTATTCCATTCTCCCAGTTTCTTCATCTCTGTAGCATTTGCTCTGATGATGGCACCTTCCATACTAGTGCTTCCAATATGTCTTCTTTATGCTTCAACCGAGAATTCCCCTCTACCTTGGTTGACATAGACCTCGACCTTGTCCTTTCCATTTCCCACACTTCTCCCACCCCCTTCCCCTCCTTCCTAGAACCACGATAGGGTTCCCCATGTCCTTACCATTCACCTCACCAGCCTCCACATTCAACGGATCATCCTCCGCCATTTCTGCCACCCCCAGCATGATCCCACCACCAATCACATATTCCCTACCCCTTTCAGCATTCTGAAGGGACCGCTCCCTCCGTGACACCTTGGTCCACTCCTCAATCACCCGCAGTACTCCCTCCTCTTCCCACGGTACCTTCCTGGGCAAGCGCAGGAGATGCAACACCTGCCCTTTTACTCCTCCCTTCCCACTGTCCAGGGCCCCTAACACTCCTTCCAGCGATTTACTTGTACTTCTTGCAACTTAGTATACTCACTATTCACGATGTGATCTCCTCTACGTTGGGGAGACCAAACATAGATTGGGTGGCTGCTTTGCAGAACACCTCTGTTCAATCCGTAAGCGTGATCCCGAGCTTCCGGTCACCTGTCACTTTAATTCTCCGCTCCACTCCCACTCTGACTTCTCAGTTTTTGGCCTCTTACACTGTTGCAACAAAGCTCAATGTAAGCTCGAGGAACAGCTCCTCATCTTTTGACTTTACAGCCTTTTGGATTCAACATCGAGTTCAACAATTACAGATCAAAACTTCTGCCCCTGTTTGTTCACGTGGTAGCTGTTGATTCTGCTATTCCCATTTACACCTAGACTCAGCCTTTGTATCTTTACTTGTCCCATTACCATCTCATTTTGCTTTGTACAATCATATCTTTTGTCATTTAATCTCTCCGGTCTACCACCCTATCACAGACCTTCCCAATTGTTCTTTCCTCCCCTCCCTCCTTTTCCCTGCCCCTACACTTGCTTAAAACCTGTTACATCTCTAACTTTTTCCAGTTCTGACAAAAGGTCATCAACCTGAAACATTAACTCTGTTTCTCTCTCCACAGATGCTGCATGATCTGCTGAGTATTTCCAGCATTTTCTGTTTTTATTTCAGATTTCCAACATCTGCAGTAATTTGCTTTTGTAAGTGCAAGTAATACTTTATTATGTGATGAAAGAACAGTAATCCTTTTGAAATGTTGTTTGGGAGGATAGTACTTTTTAAAATATATAAAAATAAAACAACATAAAACAGCATATTTTAAATAAAGTTTAGATAAAGTAAAAAAAAGAAATTGTTTCCAATGGCTGAACGGTTGAGAAACTGTTTCCATTGTCATCATTGTGGTGTATGTAGGCACCTTTAGTAATGACTCCATGAGGCAGGGTATGGTACTTAAACTGTGCAGACCTGCAGTCCTTTATTAGCAGCTCCTGAGTGCTCACAACAAGCTGTGTGTTCCTTTTTATACTGGGTTACCTGCCGTGTGCAGGCAACCCCTGGGTCTCCAGCAACAGCACCCTCTGGTGTACCGGTAAGGTGTGTACAGTACAAGGGTACATTCAATGTTGCATGACAGTGTTACAGACATCACACAGTGAACAGGCATGCCTACACAACAATCATCATCATAGGCAGTCCCTCGGAATTGAGGAACACTTGCTTCCAATCTAAAAATGAGTCCTTAGGCGGCTGAACAGTCCAATACGAGAACCACAGTCCCTGTCACATGTGGGACAGATAGTCGTTGAGGGAAAGGGTGGGTGGGACTGGTTTGCCGCAAGCTCTTTCCGCTGCTTGTGCTTGATTTCTGTATGCTCTTGGTGAGACTCGAGGTGTTCAGCGACCTCCCGGATGCACTTCCTCCACTTAGGGTGGTCTTTGGCCAGGGACTCCCAGGTGTCGGTGGGATGTTGCACTTTATCAGAAAGGCTTTGAGGATGTCCTTGTAACGTTGCCGCTGCCCACCTTTGGCTCGCTTGCTGTGAAGGAGCTCCGAGTAGAGTGCTTGCTTTGGGAGCCACATGTCTGGCATGCAAACGATGTGACCTGTCCAGCAGAGTTGATCAAGTGTGGTCAGTGCTTCAATACTGGGGATGTTGGCCTGGTCGAGGACGCTAACGTTGGTGTATCTGTCCTCCCAGGGGATTTGTAGGATCTTGCGAAGACATCGTTGGTGGTATTTCTCCAGCGACTTGAGGTGTCTACTGTACATGGTCCATGTCTCTGAGCCATACAGGAGGGCGGGTATTACTACAGTCCTGTAGACCATGAGCTTGATGGTGGACTTGAGGGCCTGGTCTTCAAACACTCTTTTCCTCAGGCAGCCGAAGGTTGCGCTGGTGCACTGGAGGCGGTGTTGAATCTCATTGTCAGTGTCTGCTCTTGTTGATAAGAGGCTCCCGAGGTATGGGAAATGTTTCCATTGGCTGAAGGGTGGATAACCAGAGCACACAGATTTAAGGTGATTGACAAAAGAACCAGAGGCGTCATGAGGACATTTTTTTATATGCAACTAATGGTTAGGATTTGGAATGCACTGCCTGATAAGGTGGTGGATACAGATTCAATAGAAGCCTTCAGATGTAACTGGTTCAACCCTGCAAAGTCCTCCTCACCAACATCTGGGGACATGTGCCAAAATTGGGAGAGCTGTCCCACAGGCTCGTCAAGCAACAGCCTGACATAGTCATACTCACAGAATCATACCTTTCAGCCAATGTCCTCCATTACCATCCCTGGATATGCCTGTCCCACAGGCAGGACAGACCCACCAGGAGCGGCAGCACAGCAGTTTGCAGTCGAGAGAGAGTGGCTCTGGGAGTCCTCAACATTGACTCTGGACCCCATGAAGGAGGTACCATCTTTTTTGTGTCGGCCGACTTTTCAGTCAGTCTGACAATGGTGGGCGCTGGTTCAGCCGGGCCAACAACAGGCAGTCCGGCACCCCCTCTTGGTTGCCGGGCCACTGGCCTGGCTGACACCCTCCCTGATAGCCCAGTGGGTGGCACTGACAGTGCTGCTCAGATCGCAGTGGCCCTCTCCTTTAAGAGGGCCGCACTGAATGTCACACGCCGTGAGCACGGCAAGAACACATGGTTACCGCTCCCACCAATTTTTTTCCTAAAAGAGTGAAAATCCGCGCCGGCTCAGCATTTCCCACGCTGGCACAAAACGAATCACTAATTGGGATTATGCGCTGCAAATCCAGCGTGGGGCAAATTCGGCCTCCGATGTCGCATCTTCACACTGAGGACACCCTCCACCAGCATTTCAAAACTGGGCATCCTATTTAAAAAAGGAGGCTGCCAGAAAGCAGGAAACTATAAACCAGCTAGCCTAACATCTGTGGTTGGGAAAATGTTGGAGTCCTTTTATTAAAGAAGCAGTAGCGGGACATTTGGAAAAGCATAATTCGGTCAGGCAGAGTCAGCATGGATTTATGAAGGGGAAGTCATGTTTGACAAATTTGCTGGAGTTCTTTAAGGATGTAACAAACAGGGTGGATAAAGGGGAACCAGTGGATGTGGTGTATTTGAACTTCCGGAAGGCATTTGACAAGGTGCCACCATAAAAGGTTACTGCACAAGATAAAAGTTCATGGGGTTGGGGGTAATATATTAGCATCGATAGAGGATTGGTTAACTAACAAAGAACAGAGAGTCGGGATAAATGGTTCATTCTCTGGTTGGCAACCAGTAACTAGTGGGGTGCCGCAGGGATCAGTGCTGGGGCACCAACTATTTACAATCTATATTAGCGACTTGGAAGAAGAGACTGAGTGTAACGTAGCCAAGTTTGCTGACGATACAAAGGTGGGAGGAAAAGCAATGTGTGTGGAGGACACAAAAAAATATGCTAAAGGTCATGGACAGACTAAGTGAGTGGGCAAAAATTTGGCAGATGAAGTATAAGGTTGGAAAGTGTGAGGTCATGCACTTTGGCAGAAAAAAAATCAAAGGACATGTTATTATTTAAATGGAGAAAGATTGCAAAGTACTGCAGTACAGCGGGACCTGGAGGTACATGTGCATGGAAAACAAAAGGATAGTAAGCAGGTACAGCAAGTGATCAGGAAGGCCAATGCTATCTTGGCCTTTATTGCAAAGGGGATGGAGTATAAAAGCAGGGAAGTCTTGCTACAGCCATATAAGGTATTGTTGAGGCCACACCTGGAATACTGCGTGCAGTTTTGGTTTCTATATTTACGAAAGGATATACTTGCTCTGGAGGCAGTTCAGAGAAGGTTCACTAGGTTGATTCCGGGGATGAGTGAGTTGACTTATGAGGAAAGGTTGAGTAGGTTGGGCCTCTACTCATTGGAATTCAGAAGAATGAGAGGTGACCTTATCAAAATGTATAAGATTATGAGGGGGTTGACAAAGTGGATGCAGAGAGGATGTTTCCACTGATAGGGGAGACTAGAACTAGGTGGGTATAATCTTGGAATAAGTGGCCGCCCATTTAAAACAGAGATGAGGAGAAATTTCTTCTCTCAGAGCTTGTAAATCTGTGGAATTTGCTGCCTCAGAGAGCTGTGGAAGCTGGGACATTGAATAAATTTAAGACAGAAATAGACAGTTTCTTAAAAGATAAGGGGATAAGGGGTTATGGGGAGCGGGCAGGGAAGTGGAGCTAAGTCCATGATCAGATCAGCCATGGTCTTATTGAATGGCGGAGCAGGCTCGAGGGGCCGTGTGGCCTACTCCTGTTCCTATTTCTCATGTTCGTATATGAGGCACTGTGGGCCATCAGCAGCAGCAGAATTGTATTCCACCACAATCTGTAACCTCATTGCCCAGTATACCCATCACTCCACCATTACCACCAAGCTAGGGGATGAACCCTAGTTCAATGAGGAGTGTGGAAGAGAATGCCAGGAGCAGCACCAGGTGTACCTAAACATGAGGTGCCAACCTGAGGAAGTTGCAACACAGGACTACATGTATGCTAAAAAGCGGAAGCAGCATGCTAGAGACAGGGCGAAACGATCCCACAATCGTCAGATCAGATCAAAGCTCTGCAGTCCTGCCACATCCTGTCGTGAATGGTGGTGGACCATTAAACAACTAACGGAAGGAGGAGACTCCATGAATATTCCCATCCTTAATGATGGCAGAGCCCAGCACGTACGAGCAAAAGACAAGGCTGAAGCGTTTGCAACCATCTTCAGCCAGAAGTGCCAAGTGGGATGATCCATATCGGCCTCCTCCTGAGGTCCCCACCATCACAGAAGCCAGTCTTCAGCCAATTCGATTCACTCCACATGATATCAAGAAATGGTATGGGCCCCGACAACATCCCGGCTGTTGTGCTGAAGACTTGTGCTCCAGAACTAGCCGCACCTCTAGCCACACTGTTCCAGTACAGCTACAACACTGGCATCTATTTGACAATGTGGAAACTGCCCAGGTATGAACTGTCCACAAAAAGCAGGACTAATCCAATTCGGTCAATGACTGCCCCATCAGTCTACTCTCAATCATCAGCAAAGTGATGGAAGGTGTCATTGACAATGCTATCAAGCGGCACTTACTCACCAATAGCCTGCCCAGCAATGCCCAGTTTGGGTTCCAGCAGGACCACTCGGCTCCAGGCCTCATTACAGCCTTCATCCAAACATGGACAAACAAGCTGAATTCCAGAGGTGAGGTGAGAGTGACTGCCCTTGACATCAAGGTAGCATTTGACCGAGTGTGGCATCAAGGAGTCCGAGTAAACCTGAAGTCAATAGGAATCAAAGGAAAAACAGTTCACTGGTTGGAGTCATACCTAGCACAAAGGAAGATGGTTGTGGTTGTTGGAGGCCAATCTTCTCAGCCCTAGGATATTGCTACAGGAGTTCCTCAGAGCAGTGTCCTCGGCCCAACCATCTTCAGCTGCTTCACCAATAACCTTCCTTCTGTCAAAAGGTCAGAAGTGAGGGATGATTACACAGGAATTGGGAATGGAACTGAACACTCAGATAATGAAGCAATCTATGCTCGCATGCACCTGGATGACATTCATGCTTGGATTGATATGTGGCAAGTAACATTTGCACCACACAAGTGCCAGGCAATGACTATCTCCAACAAGTGAGAGTCTAACCACCGCCCCATGACATTCAACGGCATTACCATCACCAAAACACCCACCATCAACATCCTGGGAGTCAGTATTGACCAGAAACTTAACTGGTCCAGCCACATAAATATTGCGGCAACAAGAGCAGGTCAGAAGCTGGGTATTCTGCGGTGAGTGTCTCACCTCCTGACTCTCCAAAGCCTTTCCAACATTTACAAGGCACATGTCAGGAGTGTGATGGAATACTCTACACTTGGATGAGAGCAGCTCCAACAACACTCAAGAAGCTCAACACCATCCAGGACAAAACAGCCCACTTGATTGGCACCTCATTCACCACCTTAAACATTCACTCCCTCCGTCACCGGCACACCGTGGCTGCAGTGTGTACAATCTACAACATGCACTGCAGCAACTCATCAAGGCTTCTTCGGCAGCACCTCCAAAACCCATGACTACTATTACCTAAAAGGACAAGGGCAGCAGGCGCATGGGAACACCACCACCTCTATGTTCCCCTCCAAGTTACACACCATCCTGACTTGGAAGTATATCGCCGTTCCTTCATCGTCATTGGGTCAAAATCCTGGAATTCCCTCCCTAACAGCACTGTGTGAGTACCTTCACCACACGGACTGCAGCAGTTCAAGAAGGTGGCTCACCAGCATCTTCTCAACGGCAAGCAGGGATGGGCAATAAATGCTGGCCTTGCCTGTGATGCCCACATCCCCATGAACAATTTTTTTTTTAATTCAAAAGCGTCCTGAAAACCTACCTCTTCAACTATGGCTTTAGTCATCTCTGCTCAACCTTCTCACTCCTTTGTTTACCTAAGAACATAAGAAATAGGAACAGGAGTAGGCCATTTGGCCCCTCGAGCCCGCACCGCCATTCAATAAGATTATGGCCGATCTGATCTTGGATTCATCTCCACTTCCCCGTCCGCTCCCCATAACCTTTGACTCCTTTATCATTCAAAAATCTGTTTATCTCCACATTAGATATATTCAATGACCTCAACAGCTCTCTGGGGTAGAGAATTCCAAAGATTCACCACCCTCTGCCCCTTAGTTCCAGATTCCCCCACATCCAGGGGGAAACATCCTCTCTGCATCTAGCTTGTCAAGCCCCCTCAGACTATTATACATTTCAATAAGATCACCTCTCATTCTTCTAAACTCCAATGAGTGTAGGTCCAACCTGCTCAACCTTTCTTCATAAGACAAACCCTTCATCTCAGGAATCAACCTCGTGAATCATCTCTGAACTGCCTCCAATAAAAATATATCCCTCCTTAAATAAGGAGATCAAAACTGTACGCAGTGCTCTAGGTGTGGTCTCACCAACGCCCTGTGCAGTTGTAGCAGGACTTACCTATTTTTATACTCCATCCCCCTTGCAATAAAGGTCAACATTCCATTTGGCTTCCTAATTACTTGCTGTACCTGCATGCTAACCTTTTGTGTTTCATGTACAAGGAACCCCAGGTCCCTCTGTACCTCAGCAATTTGTAATTTCTCCACTTAAATAATAATTTGCTTTTTTATTTTTCCTACCAAAGTGGATAACCTCACATTTTCCCACATTATACTCCATCTGCCAAATTTTTGCCCACTCACTTAGCCTATCTATATCCCTTTGCAGATTCTTTGCATCCTTCTCACAACTTGCTTTCCCACCTATCTTTGTATCATCAGCAAATTTGGTTACATTACCCTCGGTCCCTTCATCCAAGTCATTAATATAGATTGTAAATAGTTGATGCCCCAGCACTGATCCCTGTGGCACCCCACTAGCTACAGTTTGCCAACCGGAAAATGACCTATTTATCCCGACTCTCTGTTTTCTGTTAGTTAGCCAATCCTCTATCATTGCTAATATATTACCCCCAACCCCGTGAGCTCTTATCTTGTGCAATAACCTTTTATGTGGCTTCTAGAAATCCAAATACACCACATCTACTGGTTCCCCTTTATCCACCCTGTCGTTACATCCTCAAAGAACTCTAGTAAATTTGTCAAGCATGATTTCCTTTTCATAAAACCATGCTGACTCTGCTTGACTCTATTATAATGTTCTAAATGTCCTGCTACTACTTCCTTAATAATGCACTCCAGCATTTTCCCAATGATGTTAGGCTAACTGGTCTATAGTTTCCTCCTTTCTTAAATAGGGGCATTTAATTTGCGGTTTTCCAATCCACTGGAACCGCTCCAGAATCCAGGGAATTTTGGTAGATTGCAACCAATGAATCCACAATCTCTGCAGCCACTTCTTTTAAGACCCTAGGATGCAGGCCATCAGGTTCAGGGGACGCGTCCACCTTTAGTCCCATTAGTTTGCCTAATACTTTTTCTCTAGTGATAGTGATTGTTTTAAGTTCCCCTTCCCTATAGACCCTTAATTATTATTATTGAGATGCTTTTAGTGGCATCTACCGTGAAGACCGATACAAAATATTTGTTTAAAATCTCTGCCATTTCCCTGTTTCCCATTATTAATTCCTTAGTCTCGTCTTCTAACGGACCAACGTTTACTTTAGCTACTCTCTTCGTTTTTATATACCTGTAGAAGCTCTTGCTCTCTGTTTTTATATTTCTTTCTAGTTTACTCTCATAAACTATCTTCTCTCTCTTTATTTTTTTAGTTATCCTTTGCTGGTTTCTAAAAATTTCCCAATCCTCTGGCCACTCTGGCCCTCTCTTTTTAAAGCGCCCTGGGTTGTTTCACTCGTTAGTGTATAAGCAGAAGCTGTTGTCTGAACTGCAACTTAACATAGAAGGAGGCCATTCAGCTCATCATGCCTGTGCCAGCTCTTTGGTAGAGCTATTCAATTAATCCCACTCCCCTGCTCTTTCCCCATTGCCTTGTAAATAGAAACATAGAAACATAGAAAATAGGTGCAGGAGTAGACCATTCGGCCCTTCAAACCTGCACCACCATTCAATGTGATCATGGCTGATCATGCAACTTCAGTACCCCATTCCTGCTTTCTCTCCATACCTCTTGATCCCTTTAGCCGCTAGGGCCCCATCTAACTCCCTGTTGAAGACATCTAACGAACTGGCCTCAACAACTTTCTGTGGTAGAGAATTCCAGAGGTTCACAATTCTCTGAGTGAAGAAGTTTCTCCTCGTGTCGGTCCTAAATGTCTTACCCCTTATCCTTAGACTGTGACCCCTGCTTCTGGACTTCCCTAACATCGGGAACATTCTTCCTACATCTAACCTGTCCAATCCCGTCAGAATTTTATATGTTTCTATGAGATCCCCTCTCATTCTTCTAAATTCCAGTGAATATAAGCTTAATCGATCCAGTCTTTCTTCATATGTCAGTCCTGCCATCCCGGGAATCAGTCTGGTGAACCTTCGCTGCACTCCCTCAATAGCAAGAATGTCCTTCCTCAGATTAGGAGACCAAAACTGGTTACAATATTCAAGGTGTGGTCTCACCAAGGCCATGTACAACTGCAGTAAGACCTCCCTGCTCCTATTCTCAAATCCTCTCGCTATGAAGGCCAACATGCCATTTGCCTTCTTCACTGCCTGCTGTACCTGCATGCCAACTTTCAATGACTGATGTACCATGACACCCAGGTCTCGTTGCACCTGCCCTTTTCCTAATCTGTCACCATTCAGATAATGTTCTGCCTTCCTGTTTTTGCCACCGAAGTGGATGAGCTCACATTTATCCATATTGTACTGCATCTGCCATGCATTTGCCCACTCACCGAACCTGTCCAAGTCATCCTGCAGCTTCTTAGCATCTTGAAGTTCTCTTCAAGTATTTATCCAATTCACTTTTGAATGTTACCATTGAATCTGCTTCCACCACCTTTTTAAGCAGTGCATTCCAGATCACAGCATCTCTGTGTAAAAAAATGTTTCCTCATGTTGCCTCTGCTTCTTTTGCCAATCACCTTAAATCTGTGTCCTCTGGTTACCAACCTTTCTGCCACCGGACACAGTTTCTCATTTACTCTATCAAAAGCCTTCATGAATTGAACACCTCTATCAAATTTTCTCTGCTCTAAGCAGAACAACCCCAGCTTCTCCAATCTCCCCATGTAACTGAAGTTCCTCAACCCTGGTACCCATTCTAGAAATCCCTTCTGCACTCTCTCTATGGCCTTGGTATCCTTCCTAAAGTGTGGTGCCCAGAAATGAACACAATACTCCAGCTGAGGTCTAACCAGTATTTTATAAAGGTTTAGCTAAACTTCCTTGCTTTTGTACTTTATTCCTGTGGAGGATGCAGCCTGTGTGACCTGCAAGAAATAACTTACATTTATATAGCACCTTTCATGACCTCAGGACGTCCCAAAGTGCTTTACAGCCAATCAAATACTTTTGAAGTGTAGTCACTGTTGCAATGTAGGAAATGTGGCAACCAATTTGCACACAGCAAGGTTCCACAAACAGCAATGTGATACTGACCAAATAATCTGTTTTCGTGATGATGTTGGATGAGGGATAAACATTGGATAAACTGAGAGATCTCCCGGGCACATCTTCAAAATAGTGCCATGGGATTTTTTATGTCCACCTGAGAGGGCAGATGGGGCCTCGGTTTAATGTCTCATCTAAAAGACGGCATCTCCAACAGTGCAGGACTCTCTCAGTACTCTCCGTATCAGCTTAGATACTTGAACTTGAACCCTTGACTTGAACCCACAACCTTCTGACACAGAAGTGAGAGTGATACACTGAGCCAGGACATGACTGACTCCAGGGGCGTGTTGGAGAAGTCAAGCATAGAAACATAGAAACATAGAAAATAGGTGCAGGAGTAGGTCATTCGGCCCTTCGAGCCTGCACCACCATTCAATAAGATCATGGCTGATCATTCACCTCAGTACCCCTTTCCTGCTTTCTCACCATACCTCTTGACCCCTTTATCCATAAGGGCCATATCTAACTCCCTCTTGAATTAACAGCTCTCTGGCATCAACAGCTCTTCGCGGTAAGGAATTCCACAGGTTAACAACTCTGAGTGAAGAAGTTTCTCCTCATCTCAGTCCTAAATGGCTTACCCCTTATCCTTAGATTGCGTCCCCTGGTTCTGGACTTGCCCAACATCGGGAACATTCTTCCTGCATCTAATCTGTCCAGTCCCATAAGAATTTTATACGTTTCTATGAGATCGCCTCTCATCCTTCTAAACTCCAGTGAATAAAGGCGCAGTCGATCCAGTCTCTCCTCATATGTCAGTCCAGCCATCCCGGGAATCAGTCTGGTGAACCTTTGCTACACTCCGTCAATAGCAAGAACGTCCTTCCTCAAATTAGGAGACCAAAACTGAACACAATATTCTAGGTGAGGCCTCACCAAGGCCCTGTACAACTGCAGTAAGACCTCCCTGCACCACTACTCAAAACCCCTAGCTATGAAGGCCAACATACCATTTGCCTTCTTCACCGCCTGCTGTACCTGCATGCCAACTTTCAATGACTGATGTACCATGACACCCAGGTCTCATTGCACCTCTCCTTTTCCTAATCTGCCACCATTCAGATAATATTCTGCCTTCATGTTTTTTGCCCCCAAAGTGGATAACCTCACATTTATCCACATTATACTGCAACTGCCATGCATTTGCCCACTCACCTAACCTGTCCAAGTCACCCTGCTGCCTCTTAGCATCCTCCTCACAGCTCACACCAGCACCCAGTTTAGTGCAATCTGCAAACTTGGAGATATTACACTCAATTCCTTCATCCAAATCATTGATGTATATTGTAAATAGCTGAGGTCCCAGCACTGAGCCCTGCAGCACCCCACTAGTCACTGCCTGCCATACTGAAAAGGACCTGTTTTTCCCGACTCTCTGCTTCCTGTCTGCCAACCAGTTCTCTATCCACGTCAGTACATTACCCCCAATATCACATGCTTTAATTTTGCACACCAATCGCTTGTGTGGGACCTTGTCAAAAGCCTTTTGAAAATCCAAATACACCGCATCCATTGGTTCTCCCTTGTTTACTCGACTAGTTACAGCCTCAAAGAATTCTAGAAGATTTGTCAAGCATGATTTCCCTTTCATAAATCCATGCTGACTTGGACCGATCCTGTCACTG
The DNA here is from genome assembly GCF_044704955.1 of Pristiophorus japonicus. Lineage (NCBI taxonomy): Eukaryota > Metazoa > Chordata > Chondrichthyes > Pristiophoridae > Pristiophorus > Pristiophorus japonicus. The sequence goes on along the minus strand of NC_091984.1, from coordinate 102,576,355 downwards.
CTTTCCAAATGCGTTGCTATTTCATCTTTAATAATTGATTCCAACATTTTCCCCGATGTCAGGCTATAATTCCCCGTTTTCTCTCACCCTCCTTTTTTAAAAAGTGGTATTACATTAGCTACCCTCTAGTCCATAGTAACTGATCCAGACTTGGAAAATGATCACCAATGCATCCACTATTTCTAGTGCCACTTCCTTAAGTACCCTGGGATGCAGACTATCAGGCCCTGGGGATTTATCGGCCTTCAATCCCATCAATTTCCCTAACACAATTTCCCGCCGAATAAGGATATCCTTCAGTTCCTCCTTCTCACTAGACCCTCGGTCCCCCAATACTTCCGGAAAGTTATTTGTGTCTTCCTTCGTGAAGCCAGAACCAAAGTATTTGTTCAACTGGTCTGCCATTTCTTTGTTCCCCATTATAAATTCACTTGAATCTGACTGCAAGGGACCTACGTTTGTCTTCACTAATCTTTTTCTATTCACATATCTATAGAAGCTTTTGCAGTCAGTTTTTATGTTCCTGGCAAGCTTCCTCTCATATTCTATTTTCCCCCTCCTAATTCAACCCTTTGTCCTCCTTTGCTGAATTCTAAATTTCTCCCAGTCCTCAGGTTTGCTGCTTTTTCTGGCCAATTTATATGCCTCTTCCTTGGATTTAACACTATCCTTAATTTCCCTTGTTAGCCACCGTTGAGCCACCTTCCCCGTTTTATTTTTACTCCAGACAGGGATGCACATTTGTTGAAGTTTATCCATGTGATCTTTAAATGTTTGCCATTGCCTATCCACCCTCAACCCTCTAAGTATCATTTGCCAGTCTATTCTAGCCAATTCACGTCTAATACCATCGAAGTTACCTTTCCTTATTTCAGGACCCTAGTCTCTGAATTAACTGTGTCACTCTCCATCTTAATAAAGAATTCTACCCTATTATGATCACTCTTCCCCAAGGGACCTCGCACAACAAGATTGCTAATTAGTCCTTTCTCATTACTCATCACCCAGTCTAGAAAGACTAGCCCTCTAGTTGGTTCCTCGACATATTGGTCCAGAAAACCATCCCTAATCTTCCTCCATCGTATTGCTACCAGTTTGGTTAGCCCAATCTATATGTAGATTAAAGTCGCCCATGATAACTGCTGTACCTTTATTGCACGCATCCCTAATTTCTTGTTTGATGCTGTCCCCAATCTCACTACTACTGTTTGGTGGTCTGTACACAACTCCCACTCGTGTTTTAGAAACATAGAAGCATAGAAACATAGAAAATAGGTGGAGTAAGCCATTCAGCCCTTCGAGCCTGCACCGCCATTCAATAAGATCATGGCTGATCAGTCCCTCAGTACCCCTTTCCTGCTTTCTCTCCATACCCCTTGATCCCCTTAGCCGTAAGGGCCATATCTAACTCCCTCTTGAATATATCCAATGAACTGGCCTCAACAACTCTCTGTGGCAGGGAATTCAATAGGTTAACAACTCTCTGAGTCAAGAAGTTTTTCCTCATCTCAGTCCTAAATGGCCTACCCCTTATCCTAAGACTCTGTACCCTGGTTCTGGACTTCGCCAACATCGGGAACATTCTTCCTGCATCTAATCTGTCCAGTCCCATCAGAATTTTATATGTTTCTATGAGATCGCCTCTCATCCTTCTAAACTCCAGTGAATAAAGGTGCAGTCGATCCAGTCTCTCCTCATATGTCAGTCCAGTCATCCCAGGAATCAGTCTGGTGAACCTTCGCTACACTCCCTCAATAGCAAGAATGTCCTTCCTCAAATTAGGAGACCAAACCTGAACACAATATTCCAGGTGAGGCTCACAAAGGCCCTGTACAATTGCAGTAAGATATCCCTGCTCCTATACTCAAATCCCCTAGCTATGAAGGCCAACATACCATTTGCCTTCTTCACCGCCTGCTGTACCTGCATGCCAACTTTCAGTGACTGATGAACCATGACACCCAGGTCTCATTGCACCTCCCCTTTTCCTAATCTGCCGCCATTCAGATAATATTCTACCTTCGTGTTTTTGCCCCAAAATGGTTTCTGATCTTTGGTATTCCGCAGCTCCACCCATACAGATTCCACATCATCCAAGCTAATGTCCTTCCTTACTATTGCGTTAATTTCCTCTTTAACCAGCAATGCTACCCCACCTCCTTTTCCTTTCTGTCTATCCTTCCTGAATGTTGAATACCCCTGGATTTTGAGTTCCCAGCCTTGGTCACCCTGGAGCCATGTCTCTGTGATGCCAATTATAACATATTCATTAATTGCTGCTTGTGCAGTTAATTCGTCCACTTTATTACGAATACTCCTCGCACTGAGGCACAGAGCCTTCAGGCTTGTCTTTTTAACACACTTTGCCCTTTTAGAATTTTGCTGCAATAGGGCCCTTTTTGATTTTTGCCTTGGGTTTCTCTGCCCTCCACTTTTACTGTTCTTCTTTCTATCTTTTGCTTCTGTCCCAATTTTACTTCCCTCTATCTCCCTGCATAGGTTCCCATCCCCCTGCCATATTAGTTTAACCCCTCCCCAACAGCACTAGCAAACACTCCCCCCTAGGACATTGGTTCCGGTCCTGCCCAGGTGCAGACCATCCAGTTTGTACTGGTCCCAACTCCCCCAGAACCGGTTCCAATGTTCTAGGAATTCGAATCCCTCCCCTCTGCGCCACTCCTCAAGCCACGTATTCATTTGACTAGCACGTGAATTGGTAGCAATCCTGAGATTACTACCTTTGAGATCCTACTTTTTAATTTAACTCCGAGCTCCCTATATTCAGCTTGTCGGACCTCATCCAGTTTTTTACCTATGTCGTTGGTACCTATATGCACCACGACAACTGGCTGTTCACCCTCCCCCTTCAAAATGTCCTGCACCCGCTCCAAGACATCCTTGACCCTTGCACCAGGGAGGCAACATACCATACTGGAGTATCAATTGCGACCGCAGAAACATTTATCTATTCCCCTTGCAATAGACTCCCCTACCATTATAGCTCTCCCACTCTTTTTCCTGCCCTCCTGTGCAGCAGAGCCACTCATGGTGCCATGAACTTGGCTGCTGCTGCTCTCCCCTGAGGAGTCATCCCCCTCAACAGTACCCAAAGCGGCATATCTGTTTTGCAGGGGGTTGGTCGCAGGGGACCTCTGCACTACCTTCCTTCCACTGCTCTTCCTGTTGGTCACCCATCCCCTAACAAGGTGATGAAAGTATGGATTAGGGTATTGGCAGTGCTGACGTATTGTTATTTGATATCTACTCAGATGTGAATTATAACCTGAAATTTACTTGACTTTTATCGTGAATCACATTTCATTGTATGAACTTAATTTGAAGTGTATGTTTTTTGTTGTCAGTTTAACTGCGTTCTTTCCTCCAGTACCTCAACTAAACTACTGTTCTAGCTGAGATCAACTAACTCAGTACGCCCCACTGAGTGATCCTGGGACCTTGGTTTGTGCATTTACCTACAAATTATGCCATCAGGAGTTCTCAGCCCTGAATATTTGATCAGTCACTAGTAATTTCACTTACACACTTCAACCCAAATAATTGTTTCACCCTTAGTAACATTTTCTGATTTGTTAGTTGCACACAAAGATGTCACTTTGCATAACTAGATTTTAAAAAGCACATAAATGAATATGCCATTAATACATTAATGAATCCACAACACAGCAAAATAGTCAAACTTACATTATTTTGAAGTCGGTACTTCCTTTCTGTAATACAGTTGAGCGACTGCCAGGGGGCAGCATTGACCCTGATAGTGCATGAATCCACCATCAGGTGAGAACACAGTGGACTTAAATTAAACTGAGAGTAAAACATGCATTTATATTTAAGTTTATAAAAGAATACAATCAAATTTAACAACATTTCAGGTTGTAACCATATCCTATTCCAGGAAATACCCTGGCACTGTTAATACCCTAATCCAAGCTTTCATCACCTCACGGTTTGACTTCTTGCTGGTCTCACAACTTGTACCCTCCACAAGCTGCTGCCTCCATCCTTTATCACACTCCCATCGCCCCTACTCTTGTCAGGCTCCACTGACGTCTTTCACAGTAGAATTATAAGTTTGTACATTTTACGTCCAAATCCCTCACCCTACCTCTGCAAAAGGTTGCTCGCAACTAACATTTACTTTCCAGTAGAAGCTGCGATCATGAGCATGGACCCTGGCAATTCTCCGCACTCCCCACCCTTCATCCAGGGCACTGTAGCCAATACACAAGTACACGTCCCAAAACGGGCTGTCCGAAAACCGGAATTGTCCAAAAACCAGATATTTTTGAGGCGACCAAAGTGGTGACATCGGGCGGCAAGAGACGAGGAAACCAGTAAAATCCGGGAAAAAATGCATCGCCGGGGGGCCATGGGCAGCGAGAATCGGCAGGAATTAGCGGACGGCGAGGAGCCGAGGATCGGTGGATCGGCGGGTGGCGAGGATCGGCGGGCAATGAGGACACCAACAGCGAGGTCCAAAATCCGGCACGGTCTCGGTCCAGAGTTTGCCAGATTTTGGACAAGAAAATCAATACGTCTGAAATCCGACAAAGTCCGAAAACCAGCACGGTCTCGGTCCCGAGGTTGCCGGATTCCAGACGTTGTACCTGTAGTACCGCTACTTCTTCCGAATGTCAGCTGACTAAGAACAAGCTTGGAATCAAAGCTTGGTTACACAGAATCATACAGCACGCAGAATCATACAGCACACTGAATTATACAGCACACAGAATCATACAGTACACAGAATCATACAGCACACTGAATTATACAGCAGATAGAATCATACAGCACACAGAATCATACAGCACACTGAATTATACAGCAGATAGAATCATACAGCACACAGAATCATACAGCACACTGAATTATACAGCAGATAGAATTATACAGCACACAGAATCATACAGCACACTGAATTATACAGCAGATAGAATCATACAGCACACAGAATCATACAGCAGATAGAATCATACAGCACACAGAATCATACAGCACACTGAATTATACAGCAGATAGAATCATACAGCACACAGAATCATACAGCACACAGAATTATACAGCAGATAGAATCATACAGCACCGTAGAATCATACAGCACACAGAATCATACAGCACACAGAATTATAAAGCAGATAGAATCATACAGCACACAGAATCATACAGCACACAGAATTATACAGCAGATAGAATCATACAGCACCGTAGAATCATACAGCACACAGAATTATACAGCAGATAGAATCATACAGCACACTGAATCATACAGCACACAGAATCATACAGCACACAGAATCATACAGCACCGAGAATCATACAGCACCGAGAATCATACAGCACGCAGAATCATACAGCACACAGAATCATACAGCACGCAGAATCATACAGCACACAGAATCATACAGCACACAGAATCATACAGCACACAGAATGTTACAGCACACAGAGTCACACAGCACACAGAATCATACAGCACAGAGAATCATACAGCACACAGAAACATACAGCACGTAGAATCATGCAGCACGTAGAATCATGCAGCACACAAAATCATACATCACACAGAATCATACAGCACACAGAATCATACAGCACACAGAATCATACAGCACACAGAATCATACAGCACAAGGAATCATACAGCACACAGGATCATACAGCACATAGAATCATACAGCACACAAAATCATACAGCACAAGGAATCATACAGCACACAGAATGTTACAGCACACACAATCATACAGCACGTAGAATCATACAGCACAGAGAAACATACAGCACACAGAATCATACAGCACGCAGAATCATACAGCACGCAGAATCATACAGCACGCAGAATCATACAGCACAAGGAATCATACAGCATGTAGAATCATACAGCACATAGAAACATACAACACGCAGAATCATACAGCACGCAGAATCATACAGCACACAGAATCATACAGTACACAGAATCATACAGCACACAGAATCATATAGCACACAGAATCATACAGCACACAGAATCATACCGCACACAGTAGCATACAGCATACAGAATCACACAGCACACAGAATCAAACAGCACTCAGAATCATACAGCACGTAGAATCATACAGCACGTAGAATTATACAGCACACAGAATCATACAGCACGTAGAATCTGACTGCACATAGAATCATACAGCACCTAGAATCATACAGCACACAGAATCATACAACACGTAGAATCATACAGCACGTAAAATCATACAGCACGTAGAATCGTACAGAACGTAGAATCATACAGCACACAGAACGTTACAGCACACAGTATCATACAGCACGTAAAATTATACAGCGCACAGAATCATACAGCCCGCAGAATAATACAGCACACAGAATCATACCACACACAGAATCATACAGCACACAAAATCATACAGCACACAGAATCACACAGCACACAGAATCATGCAGCACACAGAATCATACAGCACACAGAATTATACAGCACACAGAATCATACCACACGCAGAATCATACAGCACACAATATCATACAGCACACAGAATCACACAGCACACAGAATCATGCAGCACACAGAATCATACAGCACACAAAATTATACAGCACACAGAATCATACAGCACACAGAATCATACAGCACGCAGAAACATACAGCACGTAGAATCATACAGCACGCAGAATCATTCAGCACACAGAACCATACAGCACGTAGAATCATACAGCACACAGAATCATACAGCACACAATATCATACAGCACACAGAATAACACAGCACACAGAATCATACAACACGTAGAATCATACAGCACGTAAAATCATACATCACACAGAATTGTACAGAACGTAGAATCATGCAGCACACAAAAAGTTACAGCACACAGAATCATACAGCACATAGAATTATACAGCGCACAGAATCATACAGCCCGCAGAATAATACAGCACACAGAATCATACCACACACAGAATCATACAGCACACAATATCATACAGCACACAGAATCACACAGCACACAGAATCACGCAGCACGCAGAATCATACAGCACACAGAATCATACAGCACGTAAAATTATACAGCGCACAGAATCATATAGCCCGCAGAATAATACAGCACACAGAATAATACCACACGCAGAATCATACAGCACACAATATCATACAGCACGCAGAATCATACAGCACACAGAATCATACAGCACGCAGAATCATACAGCACACAGAATCATACAGCACACAGAATCATACAGCACACAGAATGTTACAGCACACAGAATCATACAGCACAGAGAATCATACAGCACACAGAAACATACAGCACGTAGAATCATGCAGCACGTAGAATCATGCAGCACACAAAATCATACATCACACAGAATCATACAGCACACAGAATCATACAGCACACAGAATCATACAGCACACAGAATCATACAGCACAAGGAATCATACAGCACAAGGAATCATACAGCACACAGGATCATACAGCACATAGAATCATACAGCACACAAAATCATACAGCACAAGGAATCATACAGCACACAGAATGTTACAGCACACACAATCATACAGCACGTAGAATCATACAGCACAGAGAAACATACAGCACACAGAATCATACAGCACGCAGAATCATACAGCACGCAGAATCATACAGCACGCAGAATCATACAGCACGCAGAATCATACAGCACATAGAAACATACAACACGCAGAATCATACAGCACGCAGAATCATACAGCACACAGAATCATACAGTACACAGAATCATACAGCACACAGAATCATACAGCACACAGAATCATACAGCACACAGAATCATACCGCACACAGTAGCATACAGCATACAGAATCACACAGCACACAGAATCACACAGCACTCAGAATCATACAGAACGTAGAATCATACAGCACGTAGAATTATACAGCACACAGAATCATACAGCACGTAGAATCTGACTGCACATAGAATCATACAGCACCTAGAATCATACAGCACGTAGAATCATACAGCACGTAGAATCATACAGCACGTAGAATCGTACAGAACGTAGAATCATACAGCACACAGAACGTTACAGCACACAGTATCATACAGCACGTAAAATTATACAGCGCACAGAATCATACAGCCCGCAGAATAATACAGCACACAGAATCATACCACACACAGAATCATACAGCACACAAAATCATACAGCACACAGAATCACACAGCACACAGAATCATGCAGCACACAGAATCATACAGCACACAGAATTATACAGCACACAGAATCATACCACACGCAGAATCATACAGCACACAATATCATACAGCACACAGAATCACACAGCACACAGAATCATGCAGCACACAGAATCATACAGCACACAAAATTATACAGCACACAGAATCATACAGCACACAGAATCATACAGCACGCAGAAACATACAGCACGTAGAATCATACAGCACGCAGAATCATTCAGCACACAGAACCATACAGCACGCAGAATTATACAGCACATAGAATCATACAGCACACAAAATCATACAGCACACAGAATCATACAGCACACAATATCATACAGCACACAGAATAACACAGCACACAGAATCATACAACACGTAGAATCATACAGCACGTAAAATCATACATCACACAGAATTGTACAGAACGTAGAATCATACAGCACACAAAAAGTTACAGCACACAGAATCATACAGCACATAGAATTATACAGCGCACAGAATCATACAGCCCGCAGAATAATACAGCACACAGAATCATACCACACACAGAATCATACAGCACACAATATCATACAGCACACAGAATCACACAGCACACAGAATCATGCAGCACGCAGAATCATACAGCACACAGAATCATACAACACGTAGAATCATACAGCACACAGAATCATACAGCACACAGAATCATACAGCACACAGAATCATACAGCACACAGAATCATACAACACGTAGAATCATACAGCACGTAAAATCATACAGCACGTAGAATCATACAGCACACAGAACGTTACAGCACACAGATTCGTACAGCACACAGTATCATACAGCACGTAAAATTATACAGCGCACAGAATCATATAGCCCGCAGAATAATACAGCACACAGAATAATACCACACGCAGAATCATACAGCACACAATATCATACAGCACACAGAATCACACAGCACACAGAATCATACAGAACGTAGAATCATACAGCACACAGAACATTACAGCACACAGATTCGTACAGCACACAGTATCATACAGCACGTAAAATTATACAGCGCACAGAATCATACAGCCCGCAGAATAATACAGCACACAGAATCATACCACACGCAGAATCATACAGCACACAATATCATACAGCACACAGAATGATACAGCACACCGAATAATACAGCACACAGAATCATACAGCATGTAGAATCATACAGCACGCAGAATCATACAGTATTTGAATCATACAGCACATAGAATCATACAGCACACAGAATCATACAGCACACAGAATCATACAGCACACAGAACCATACAGCACACAGAATCACACAGCACATAGAATCATACAGCACACAGAATCATACAGCACACAGAATCATACCGCACACAGTGTCATACAGCACATAGAATCACACAGCACACAGAATCATACAGCACACAGAATCATACCGCACACAGTATCATACAGCACACAGAATCACACAGCACACAGAATCAAACAGCACTCAGAATCATACAGCACGTAGAATCGTACAGCACGTAGAATTATACAGCACGTAGAATCATGCAGCACACAGAATCATACAGCACACAGAATCATACAGCACGTAGAATCATACAGCGCGCAGAATCATACAGCACGTAGAATCAAACAGCACGTAGAATCAAACAGCACTCAGAATCATACAGCACGTAGAATCATACAGCAAGTAGAATCATACAGCACACAGAATCATACAGCACGTAGAATCATACAGCACGTAGAATCAAACTGCATACAGAATCATACAGCACGTAGAACCATGCAGCACACAGAATCATACAGCACACAGAATCATACCGCACACAGTATCATACAGCACGGAGAATCATACAGCACGTAGAATCAAACTGCATACAGAATCATACAGCACATAGAATCACACAGCACACAGAATCATACAGCACACAGAATCATACCGCACACAGTATCATACAGCACACAGAATCACACAGCACACAGAATCAAACAGCACTCAGAATCATACAGCACGTAGAATCGTACAGCACGTAGAATTATACAGCACGTAGAATCATGCAGCACACAGAATCATACAGCACACAGAATCATACAGCACGTAGAATCATACAGCGCACAGAATCATACAGCAGGTAGAATCAAACAGCACTCAAAATCATACAGCACGTAGAATCATACAGCACGTAGAATCATACAGCACGTAGAATCATGCAGCACACAGAATCATACAGCACGTAGAATCGTACAGCACGTAGAATCATACAGCACACAGAATCATACAGCACACAGAATCATACAGCACGTAGAATCATGCAGCACATAGTATCATACAGCACACAGAATCATACAGCACGTAGAATCGTACAGCACGTAGAATCATACAGCACACAGAATCATACAGCACGTAGAATCATACAGCACGTAGAATCATACAGCACACAGAATCATACAGCACACAGAATCACACAGCACACAGAATCATACAGCACACAGAATCATACAGCACACAGAATCACATAGCACGTAGAATCATACAGCATGTAGAATCATACAGCACACAGAATCATACAGCACATAGAATCATAAAGCACACAGAATCATACAGCACATAGAATCATAAAGCACACAGAACCATACAGCACACAGAATCACACAGCACATAGAATCATACAGCACACAGAATAATATAGCACACAGAATCATACAACTCACAGAATCATACAGCACACAGAATCATACAGCACACAGAATCATATAGCACACAGAATCATACAGCACACAGAATCATACCGCACACAGTATCATACAGCATACAGAATCACACAGCACACAGAATCAAACAGCACTCAGAATCATACAGCACATAGAATCATACAGCACGTAGAATCATACAGCACGTAGAATCATACAGCACGTAAAATCATACAGCACGTAGAATCGTACAGAACGTAGAATCATTCAGCACACAGAACATTACAGCACACAGTATCATAAAGCACGTAAAATTATACAGCGCACAGAATCATATAGCCCGCAGAATAATACAGCACACAGAATCATACCACACACAGAATCATACAGCACACAATATCATACAGCACACAGAATCACACAGCACACAGAATCATGCAGCACACATAATCATACAGCACACAGAATTATACAGCACACAGAATCATACAGCACACAGAATCATACAGCACGCAGAAACATACAGCACGTAGAATCATACAGCACGCAGAATCATACAGCACACAGAATCATACAACACGTAGAATCATACAGCACGTAAAATCATACAGCGTGTAGAATCGTACAGAACGTAGAATCATACAGCACACAGAACGTTACAGCACACAGATTCGTACAGCACACAGTATCATACAGCACGTAAAATTATACAGCGCACAGAATCATATAGCCCGCAGAATAATACAGCACACAGAATAATACCACACGCAGAATCATACAGCACACAATATCATACAGCATGTAGAATCATACAGCACGCAGAATCATACAGTATTTGAATCATACAGCACATAGAATCATACAGCACACAGAATCATACAGCACACAGAATCATACAGCACACAGAACCATACAGCACACAGAATCAAACAGCACATAGAATCATAAAGCAAACAGAATCATACAGCACACAGAACCATACAGCACACAGAATCACACAGCACATAGAATCATACAGCACACAGAACCATACAGCACGTAGAATCATACAGCACACAGAATCATACAGCACACAGAATCATACCGCACACAGTGTCATACAGCACATAGAATCACACAGCACACAGAATCATACAGCACACAGAATCATACCGCCTACAGTATCATACAGCACACAGAATCACACAGCACACAGAATCAAACAGCACTCAGAATCATACAGCACGTAGAATCGTACAGCACGTAGAATCGTACAGCACGTAGAATTATACAGCACGTAGAATCATGCAGCACACAGAATCATACAGCACACAGAATCATACAGCACGTAGAATCATACAGCGCACAGAATCATACAGCGCACAGAATCATACAGCACGTAGAATCATACAGCACACAGAATCATACAGCACGTAGAATCATACAGCACACAGAATCATACAGCACGTAGAATCATACAGCACGTAGAATCAAACTGCATACAGAATCATACAGCACGTAGAACCATGCAGCACACAGAATCATACAGCACACAGAATCATACCGCACACAGTATCATACAGCACGGAGAATCATACAGCACGTAGAATCAAACTGCATACAGAATCATACAGCACATAGAATCACACAGCACACAGAATCATACAGCACACAGAATCATACCGCACACAGTATCATACAGCACACAGAATCACACAGCACACAGAATCAAACAGCACTCAGAATCATACAGCACGTAGAATCGTACAGCACGTAGAATTATACAGCACGTAGAATCATGCAGCACACAGAATCATACAGCACACAGAATCATACAGCACGTAGAATCATACAGCGCACAGAATCATACAGCAGGTAGAATCAAACAGCACTCAAAATCATACAGCACGTAGAATCATACAGCACGTAGAATCATACAGCACGTAGAATCATGCAGCACACAGAATCATACAGCACGTAGAATCGTACAGCACGTAGAATCATACAGCACACAGAATCATACAGCACACAGAATCATACAGCACGTAGAATCATGCAGCACATAGTATCATACAGCACACAGAATCATACAGCACGTAGAATCGTACAGCACGTAGAATCATACAGCACACAGAATCATACAGCACGTAGAATCATACAGCACGTAGAATCATACAGCACACAGAATCATACAGCACACAGAATCACACAGCACACAGAATCATACAGCACACAGAATCATACAGCACACAGAATCACATAGCACGTAGAATCATACAGCATGTAGAATCATACAGCACACAGAATCATACAGCACATAGAATCATAAAGCACACAGAATCATACAGCACATAGAATCATAAAGCACACAGAACCATACAGCACACAGAATCACACAGCACATAGAATCATACAGCACACAGAATAATATAGCACACAGAATCATACAACTCACAGAATCATACAGCACACAGAATCATACAGCACACAGAATCATATAGCACACAGAATCATACAGCACACAGAATCATACCGCACACAGTATCATACAGCATACAGAATCACACAGCACACAGAATCAAACAGCACTCAGAATCATACAGCACATAGAATCATACAGCACGTAGAATCATACAGCACGTAGAATCATACAGCACGTAAAATCATACAGCACGTAGAATCGTACAGAACGTAGAATCATTCAGCACACAGAACATTACAGCACACAGTATCATAAAGCACGTAAAATTATACAGCGCACAGAATCATATAGCCCGCAGAATAATACAGCACACAGAATCATACCACACACAGAATCATACAGCACACAATATCATACAGCACACAGAATCACACAGCACACAGTATCATGCAGCACACATAATCATACAGCACACAGAATTATACAGCACACAGAATCATACAGCACACAGAATCATACAGCACGCAGAAACATACAGCACGTAGAATCATACAGCACGCAGAATCATACAGCACACAGAATCATACAACACGTAGAATCATACAGCACGTAAAATCATACAGCGTGTAGAATCGTACAGAACGTAGAATCATACAGCACACAGAACGTTACAGCACACAGATTCGTACAGCACACAGTATCATACAGCACGTAAAATTATACAGCGCACAGAATCATATAGCCCGCAGAATAATACAGCACACAGAATAATACCACACGCAGAATCATACAGCACACAATATCATACAGCATGTAGAATCATACAGCACGCAGAATCATACAGTATTTGAATCATACAGCACATAGAATCATACAGCACACAGAATCATACAGCACACAGAATCATACAGCACACAGAACCATACAGCACACAGAATCAAACAGCACATAGAATCATAAAGCAAACAGAATCATACAGCACACAGAACCATACAGCACACAGAATCACACAGCACATAGAATCATACAGCACACAGAACCATACAGCACGTAGAATCATACAGCACACAGAATCATACAGCACACAGAATCATACCGCACACAGTGTCATACAGCACATAGAATCACACAGCACACAGAATCATACAGCACACAGAATCATACCGCCTACAGTATCATACAGCACACAGAATCACACAGCACACAGAATCAAACAGCACTCAGAATCATACAGCACGTAGAATCGTACAGCACGTAGAATCGTACAGCACGTAGAATTATACAGCACGTAGAATCATGCAGCACACAGAATCATACAGCACACAGAATCATACAGCACGTAGAATCATACAGCGCACAGAATCATACAGCGCACAGAATCATACAGCACGTAGAATCATACAGCACACAGAATCATACAGCACGTAGAATCATACAGCACGTAGAATCGAACTGCATACAGAATCATACAGCATGTAGAATCATGCATCACACGGAATCAAACAGCATGTAGAATCATACGGCACGCAGAATCATACAGCACACAGTATCATACAGCATGTAAAATTATACAGCGCACAGAATCATACAGCCCGCAGAATAATACAGCACACAGAATCATACAGCACGTAGAATCAAACTGCATACAGAATCATACAGCACGTAGAATCATACAGCACGTAGAATCATGCAGCACACAGAATCATACAGCACACATAATCATACAGCACGTAGAATCAAACGGCACGCAGAATCATACAGCACACAGTATCATACAGCACGTAAAATTATACAGCGCACAGAATCATACAGCCCGCAGAATAATACAGCACACAGAATCATACAGCACGTAGAATCATACAGCACACAGAATCATACAGCACGCAGAATCATACAGCACATTGAATTATACCGCACACAGAGTCATACAGGACGTAGAATCATAAAGCACGCAGAATCATACAGCACACAGAATCACACAGCACACAGAATCAAACAGCACACAGAATCATACAGCACACAGAATCATACAGCTCACAGAATCATACAGCACACAGAATCAAACAGCACGCAGAATCATTCAGCACACAGAACCAGACAGCACGCATAATTATACAGCTCACAGAATCATACAGCTCACAGAATCATACTGCACACAGAATCATGCAGCACACAAAATCATACCACACGCAGAATCATACAGCACACAATATCATACAGCACACAATATCATACAGCACACAGAATCACACAGCACACAGAATCATACAGCACATAGAATCATACAGCACACAGAATCATACAACACGTAAAATCATACAGCGCGTAGAATCATACGGCACGCAGAATCATTCAGCACACAGAACGTTACAGCACACCGAATGATACAGCACGTAGAATCATACAGCACACAGAATCATGCAGCACACAGAATCATACAGCACACCGAATGATACAGCACACAGAATCATACAGCACACAGAACCATACAGCACGTAGAATCATACAGCACGTAGAATCATACAGCACACAGAATCATACAGCACACAGAATCATACAGCACACAGAATCATACAGCACACAGAACCATACAGCACGTAGAATCATACAGCACACAGAATCATACAGCACGTAGAATCATACAGCACGTAGAATCATACAGCATGTAGAATCATATAGCACACAGAATCATACAGCACATAGAATCATAAAGCACACAGAATCATACAGCACATAGAATCATGCAGCACACAGAATCATACAGCACATAGAATCATAAAGCACACAGAACCATACAGCACACAGAATCACACAGCACGTAGAATCATACAGCACACAGAATAATATAGCACACAGAATCATACAACTCACAGAATCATACAGCACACAGAATCATACAGCACACAGAATCATATAGCACACAGAATCATACAGCACACAGAATCATACCGCACACAGTATCATACAGTACACAGAATCACACAGCACACAGAATCAAACAGCAC
This sequence comes from Pristiophorus japonicus, assembly GCF_044704955.1. Taxonomy (NCBI): domain Eukaryota; kingdom Metazoa; phylum Chordata; class Chondrichthyes; family Pristiophoridae; genus Pristiophorus; species Pristiophorus japonicus. The sequence goes on along the minus strand of NC_091984.1, from coordinate 102,560,001 downwards.
TCAGAATCATACAGCACGTAGAATCATACAGCACGTAGAATTATACAGCACACAGAATCATACAGCACGTAGAATCTGACTGCACACAGAATCATACAGCACCTAGAATCATACAGCACACAGAATCATACAACATGTAGAATCATACAGCACGTAAAATCATACAGCACGTAAAATCGTACAGAACGTAGAATCATACAGCACACAGAACGTTACAGCACGTAGAATCATACGGCACGCAGAATCATACAGCACACAGTATCATACAGCACGTAAAATTATACAGCGCACAGAATCATACAGCCCGCAGAATAATACAGCACACAGAATCATACCACACGCAGAATCATACAGCACACAATATCATACAGCACACAGAATCACACAGCACACAGAATCATGCAGCACACAGAATCATACAGCACGTAGAATCATACAGCACACAGAATCATACAGCACACAGATTCATACAGCACACAGAATCATACAGCACACAGAATCATACAGCACATAGAACCATACAGCACACAGAATCATACAGCACATAGAACCATACAGCACACAGAATCACACAGCACATAGAATCATACAGCACACAGAACCATGCAGCACGCAGAATCATACAGCACACAGAACCATACAGTACACAGAATCACACAACACATAGATTTATACAGCATACAGAATAATATAGCACACAGAACCATACAGCACGTAGAATCATACAGCACACAGAATCAGACAGAACGTAGAATCATACAGCACACAGTATCATACAGCATGTAGAATTGTACAGCACACAGAATCATACTGCACATAGAATCAAACAGCACACAGAATCATACAGCGCGTAGAATCATACAGAACGTAGAATCATATGGCACGCAGAATCATGCAGCACATAAAATCATACCACTCGCAGAATCATACAGCACACAGAATTATACAGCACACAGAATCATACAGCACACAGAATCATGCAGCACACAAAATCATACCACACGCAGGATCATACAGCACACAATATCATACAGCACACAGAATCATACAGCACGTAGAATCATACAGCACGTAGAATCATACAGCACACCGAATCATACAGCACACCGAATGATACAGCACACAGAATCATACGGCACACAGAATCATACGGCACACAGAATCAAACAGCACACAGAATCATACAGTACTTTGAATCATACCACACACAGAATCATACAGCACACAATATCATACAGCACACAGAATCACACAGCACACAGAATCATACAGAACGTAGAATCATACAGCACACAGAACATTACAGCACACAGATTCGTACAGCACACAGTATCATACAGCACGTAAAATTATACAGCGCACAGAATCATACAGCCCGCAGAATAATACAGCACACAGAATCATACCACACGCAGAATCATACAGCACACAATATCATACAGCACACAGAATCATACAGCACACCGAATAATACAGCACACAGAATCATACAGCATGTAGAATCATACAGCCCGCAGAATAATACAGCACACAGAATCATACCACACGCAGAATCATACAGCACACAATATCATACAGCACACAGAATGATACAGCACACCGAATAATACAGCACACAGAATCATACAGCATGTAGAATCATACAGCACGCAGAATCATACAGTATTTGAATCATACAGCACATAGAATCATACAGCACACAGAATCATACAGCACACAGAATCATACAGCACACAGAACCATACAGCACACAGAATCACACAGCACATAGAATCATACAGCACACAGAAGCATACAGCACACAGAATCATACAGCACACAGAATCATACCGCACACAGTGTCATACAGCACATAGAATCACACAGCACACAGAATCATACAGCACACAGAATCATACCGCACACAGTATCATACAGCACACAGAATCACACAGCACACAGAATCAAACAGCACTCAGAATCATACAGCACGTAGAATCGTACAGCACGTAGAATTATACAGCACGTAGAATCATGCAGCACACAGAATCATACAGCACACAGAATCATACAGCGCACAGAATCATACAGCACGTAGAATCAAACAGCACTCAGAATCATACAGCACGTAGAATCATACAGCACGTAGAATCATACAGCACGTAGAATCAAACTGCATACAGAATCATACAGCACGTAGAACCATGCAGCACACAGAATCATACAGCACACAGAATCATACCGCACACAGTATCATACAGCACGGAGAATCATACAGCACGTAGAATCAAACTGCATACAGAATCATACAGCACATAGAATCACACAGCACACAGAATCATACAGCACACAGAATCATACCGCACACAGTATCATACAGCACACAGAATCACACAGCACACAGAATCAAACAGCACTCAGAATCATACAGCACGTAGAATCGTACAGCACGTAGAATTATACAGCACGTAGAATCATGCAGCACACAGAATCATACAGCACACAGAATCATACAGCACGTAGAATCATACAGCGCACAGAATCATACAGCATGTAGAATCAAACAGCACTCAAAATCATACAGCACGTAGAATCATACAGCACGTAGAATCATACAGCACGTAGAATCATACAGCACACAGAATCATACAGCACGTAGAATCATACAGCACGTAGAATCAAACTGCATACAGAATCATACAGCACGTAGAATCATGCAGCACACAGTATCATACAGCACACAGAATCGTACAGCACGTAGAATCGTACAGCACGTAGAATCATACAGCACACAGAATCATACAGCACACAGAATCATACAGCACGTAGAATCATGCAGCACATAGTATCATACAGCACACAGAATCATACAGCACGTAGAATCATACAGCACGTAGAATTATACAGCACGTAGAATCATGCAGCACACAGAATCATACAGCACACAGAATCATACAGCACGTAGAATCATACAGCGCACAGAATCATACAGCACGTAGAATCAACAGCACTCAGAATCATACAGCACGTAGAATCATACAGCACGTAGAATCATACAGCACACAGAATCATACAGCACGTAGAATCATACAGCACGTAGAATCGAACTGCATACAGAATCATACAGCATGTAGAATCATGCATCACACGGAATCAAACAGCATGTAGAATCATACGGCACGCAGAATCATACAGCACACAGTATCATACAGCATGTAAAATTATACAGCGCACAGAATCATACAGCCCGCAGAATAATACAGCACACAGAATCATACAGCACGTAGAATCAAACTGCATACAGAATCATACAGCACGTAGAATCATACAGCACGTAGAATCATGCAGCACACAGAATCATACAGCACACATAATCATACAGCACGTAGAATCAAACGGCACGCAGAATCATACAGCACACAGTATCATACAGCACGTAAAATTATACAGCGCACAGAATCATACAGCCCGCAGAATAATACAGCACACAGAATCATACAGCACGTAGAATCATACAGCACACAGAATCATACAGCACGCAGAATCATACAGCACATTGAATTATACCGCACACAGAGTCATACAGGACGTAGAATCATAAAGCACGCAGAATCATACAGCACACAGAATCACACAGCACACAGAATCAAACAGCACACAGAATCATACAGCACACAGAATCATACAGCTCACAGAATCATACAGCACACAGAATCAAACAGCACGCAGAATCATTCAGCACACAGAACCAGACAGCACGCATAATTATACAGCTCACAGAATCATACAGCTCACAGAATCATACTGCACACAGAATCATGCAGCACACAAAATCATACCACACGCAGAATCATACAGCACACAATATCATACAGCACACAGAATCACACAGCACACAGAATCATACAGCACATAGAATCATACAGCACACAGAATCATACAACACGTAAAATCATACAGCGCGTAGAATCATACGGCACGCAGAATCATTCAGCACACAGAACGTTACAGCACACAGAATCATGCAGCACACAAAATCATACCACACGCAGGATCATACAGCACACAATATCATACAGCACACAGAATCATACAGCACACCGAATGATACAGCACACAGAATCATACAGCACACAGAACCATACAGCACGTAGAATCATACAGCACACAGAAGCATACAGCACACCGAATGATACAGCACACAGAATCATACGGCACACAGAATCATACGGCACACAGAATCAAACAGCACACAGAATCATACAGTACTTTGAATCATACCACACACAGAATCATACAGCACACAATATCATACAGCACACAGAATCACACAGCACACAGAATCATACAGAACGTAGAATCATACAGCACACAGAACATTACAGCACACAGATTCGTACAGCACACAGTATCATACAGCACGTAAAATTATACAGCGCACAGAATCATACAGCCCGCAGAATAATACAGCACACAGAATCATACCACACGCAGAATCATACAGCACACAATATCATACAGCACACAGAATCATACAGCACACCGAATAATACAGCACACAGAATCATACAGCATGTAGAATCATACAGCCCGCAGAATAATACAGCACACAGAATCATACCACACGCAGAATCATACAGCACACAATATCATACAGCACACAGAATGATACAGCACACCGAATAATACAGCACACAGAATCATACAGCATGTAGAATCATACAGCACGCAGAATCATACAGTATTTGAATCATACAGCACACAGAACCATACAGCACACAGAATCACACAGCACATAGAATCATACAGCACACAGAAGCATACAGCACACAGAATCATACAGCACACAGAATCATACCGCACACAGTGTCATACAGCACATAGAATCACACAGCACACAGAATCATACAGCACACAGAATCATACCGCACACAGTATCATACAGCACACAGAATCACACAGCACACAGAATCAAACAGCACTCAGAATCATACAGCACGTAGAATCGTACAGCACGTAGAATTATACAGCACGTAGAATCATGCAGCACACAGAATCATACAGCACACAGAATCATACAGCACGTAGAATCATACAGCGCACAGAATCATACAGCACGTAGAATCAAACAGCACTCAGAATCATACAGCACGTAGAATCATACAGCACGTAGAATCATACAGCACGTAGAATCAAACTGCATACAGAATCATACAGCACACAGAATCATACAGCACACCGAATGATACAGCACACAGAATCATACAGCACACAGAACCATACAGCACGTAGAATCATACAGCACACAGAAGCATACAGCACACAGAATCATACAGCACACAGAACCATACAGCACGTAGAATCATACAGCACACAGAATCATACAGCACGTAGAATCATACAGCACGTAGAATCATACAGCATGTAGAATCATATAGCACACAGAATCATACAGCACATAGAATCATAAAGCACACAGAATCATACAGCACATAGAATCATGCAGCACACAGAATCATACAGCACATAGAATCATAAAGCACACAGAACCATACAGCACACAGAATCACACAGCACGTAGAATCATACAGCACACAGAATAATATAGCACACAGAATCATACAACTCACAGAATCATACAGCACACAGAATCATACAGCACACAGAATCATATAGCACACAGAATCATACAGCACACAGAATCATACCGCACACAGTATCATACAGCACACAGTATCATACAGCACACAGAATCACACAGCACACAGAATCATACAGCACGTAGAATCATACAGCACGTAGAATTATACAGCACGTAGAATCTGACTGCACACAGAATCATACAGCACCTAGAATCATACAGCACACAGAATCATACAACATGTAGAATCATACAGCACGTAAAATCATACAGCACGTAAAATCGTACAGAACGTAGAATCATACAGCACACAGAACGTTACAGCACGTAGAATCATACGGCACGCAGAATCATACAGCACACAGTATCATACAGCACGTAAAATTATACAGCGCACAGAATCATACAGCCCGCAGAATAATACAGCACACAGAATCATACCACACGCAGAATCATACAGCACACAATATCATACAGCACACAGAATCACACAGCACACAGTATCATGCAGCACACAGAATCATACAGCACGTAGAATCATACAGCACACAGAATCATACAGCACACAGAATCATACAGCACACAGATTCATACAGCACGCAGAATCATACAGCACGCAGAATCATACAGTATTTGAATCATAAAGCACACAGAATCATACAGCACACAGAATCATACAGCACATAGAACCATACAGCACACAGAATCATACAGCACATAGAACCATACAGCACACAGAATCACACAGCACATAGAATCATACAGCACACAGAACCATGCAGCACGCAGAATCATACAGCACACAGAACCATACAGTACACAGAATCACACAGCACATAGATTTATACAGCATACAGAATAATATAGCACACAGAACCATACAGCACGTAGAATCATACAGCACACAGAATCAGACAGAACGTAGAATCATACAGCACACAGTATCATACAGCATGTAGAATTGTACAGCACACAGAATCATACTGCACATAGAATCAAACAGCACACAGAATCATACAGCGCGTAGAATCATACAGAACGTAGAATCATATGGCACGCAGAATCATGCAGCACATAAAATCATACCACTCGCAGAATCATACAGCACACAGAATTATACAGCACACAGAATCATACAGCACACAGAATCATGCAGCACACAAAATCATACCACACGCAGGATCATACAGCACACAATATCATACAGCACACAGAATCATACAGCACGTAGAATCATACAGCACGTAGAATCATACAGCACACCGAATCATACAGCACACCGAATGATACAGCACACAGAATCATACGGCACACAGAATCAAACAGCACACAGAATCATACAGTACTTTGAATCATACCACACACAGAATCATACAGCACACAATATCATACAGCACACAGAATCACACAGCACACAGAATCATACAGAACGTAGAATCATACAGCACACAGAACATTACAGCACACAGATTCGTACAGCACACAGTATCATACAGCACGTAAAATTATACAGCGCACAGAATCATACAGCCCGCAGAATAATACAGCACACAGAATCATACCACAAGCAGAATCATACAGCACACAATATCATACAGCACACAGAATCATACAGCACACCGAATAATACAGCACACAGAATCATACAGCATGTAGAATCATACAGCCCGCAGAATAATACAGCACACAGAATCATACCACACGCAGAATCATACAGCACACAATATCATACAGCACACAGAATGATACAGCACACCGAATAATACAGCACACAGAATCATACAGTATTTGAATCATACAGCACGCAGAAACATACAGCACGTAGAATCATACAGCACGCAGAATCATTCAGCACACAGAACCATACAGCACGCAGAATTATACAGCACATAGAATCATACAGCACACAGAATCATACAGCACACAGAATCATGCAGCACACAAAATCATACCACACGCAGAATCATACAGCACACAATATCATACAGCACACAGAATCACACAGCACACAGAATCATACAACACGTAGAATCATACAGCACGTAAAATCATACATCACACAGAATTGTACAGAACGTAGAATCATACAGCACACAAAAAGTTACAGCACACAGAATCATACAGCACATAGAATTATACAGCGCACAGAATCATACAGCCCGCAGAATAATACAGCACACAGAATCATACCACACACAGAATCATACAGCACACAATATCATACAGCACACAGAATCACACAGCACACAGAATCATGCAGCACGCAGAATCATACAGCACACAGAATCATACAGCACACCGAATGATACAACACGTAGAATCATACAGCACACAGAATCATACAGCACACAGAATAATATAGCACACAGAATCATACAGCACACAGAATCATACAGCACACAGAATCATACAACACGTAGAATCATACAGCACGTAAAATCATACAGCACGTAGAATCATACAGCACACAGAACGTTACAGCACACAGATTCGTACAGCACACAGTATCATACAGCACGTAAAATTATACAGCGCACAGAATCATATAGCCCGCAGAATAATACAGCACACAGAATAATACCACACGCAGAATCATACAGCACACAATATCATACAGCACAGAGAATCACACAGCACACAGAATCATACAGAACGTAGAATCATACAGCACACAGAACATTACAGCACACAGATTAGTACAGCACATAGTATCATACAGCACGTAAAATTATACAGCGCACAGAATCATACAGCCCGCAGAATAATACAGCACACAGAATCATACCACACGCAGAATCATACAGCACACAATATCATACAGCACACAGAATGATACAGCACACCGAATAATACAGCACACAGAATCATACAGCATGTAGAATCATACAGCACGCAGAATCATACAGTATTTGAATCATACAGCACATAGAATCATACAGCACACAGAATCATACAGCACACAGAATCATACAGCACACAGAATCATACCGCACACAGTATCATACAGCACGGAGAATCATACAGCACGTAGAATCAAACTGCATACAGAATCATACAGCACATAGAATCACACAGCACACAGAATCATACAGCACACAGAATCATACCGCACACAGTATCATACAGCACACAGAATCATACAGCACGCAGAAACATACAGCACGTAGAATCATACAGCACGCAGAATCATTCAGCACACAGAACCATACAGCACGTAGAATCATACAGCATGTAAAATCATACAGCACACAGAATTGTACAGAACGTAGAATCATACAGCACACAAAAAGTTACAGCACACAGAATCATACAGCACGTAGAATCATACAGCACACAGAATCATACAGCACACAGAATAATATAGCACACAGAATAATATAGCACACAGAATAATATAGCACACAGAATAATATAGCACACAGAATCATACAGCACACAGAATCATACAGCACGTAGAATCATACAGCACGTAGTATTATACAGCACACAGAATCATACAGCATGTAGAATCAGACTGCACACAGAATCATACAGCACCTAGAATCATACAGCACACAGAATCATACAACACGTAGAATCATACAGCACGTAAAATCATACAGCGCGTAGAATCGTACAGAACGTAGAATCATACAGCACACAGAATAATACCACACGCAGAATCATACAGCACACAATATCACACAGCACACAGAATCACACAGCACACAGAATCATACAGAACGTAGAATCATACAGCACACAGAACATTACAGCACACAGATTCGTATAGCACACAGTATCATACAGCACGTAAAATTATACAGCGCACAGAATCATACAGCCCACAGAATAATACAGCACACAGAATCATACCACACGCAGAATCATACAGCACACAATATCATACAGCATGTAGAATCATACAGCACGCAGAATCATACAGTATTTGAATCATACAGCACATAGAATCATACAGCACACAGAATCATACAGCACACAGAACCATACAGCACACAGAATCACACAGCACACAGAATCATGCAGCACACATAATCATACAGCACACAGAATTATACAGCACACAGAATCATACAGCACACAGAATCATACAGCACGCAGAAACATACAGCACGTAGAATCATACAGCACGCAGAATCATTCAGCACACAGAACCATACAGCACGTAGAATCATACAGCACGTAAAATCATACAGCACACAGAATTGTACAGAACGTAGAATCATACAGCACACAAAAAGTTACAGCACACAGAATCATACAGCACATAGAATCATACGGCACGCAGAATCATACAGCACACAGAATCATACAGCACACCGAATGATACAGCACGTAGAATCATACAGCACACAGAATCATACAGCACACAGAATAATATAGCACACAGAATAATATAGCACACAGAATCATACAGCACACAGAATCATACAGCACATAGAATCAGACTGCACACAGAATCATACAGCACCTAGAATCATACAGCACACAGAATCATACAACACGTAGAATCATACAGCACGTAAAATCATACAGCGTGTAGAATCGTACAGAACGTAGAATCATACACCACACAGAACGTTACAGCACACAGATTTGTACAGCACACAGTATCATACAGCACGTAAAATTATACAGCGCACAGAATCATATAGCCCGCAGAATAATACAGCACACGGAATAATACCACACGCAGAATCATACAGCACACAATATCACACAGCACACAGAATCACACAGCACACAGAATCATACAGAACGTAGAATCATACAGCACACAGAACATTACAGCACACAGTATCATACAGCATGTAAAATTATACAGCGCACAGAATCATACAGCCCGCAGAATAATACAGCACACAGAATCATACCACACGCAGAATCATACAGCACACAATATCATACAGCATGTAGAATCATACAGCACGCAGAATCATACAGTATTTGAATCATACAGCACATAGAATCATACAGCACACAGAACCATACAGCACACAGAATCAAACAGCACATAGAATCATAAAGCAAACAGAATCATACAGCACAGAGAACCATACAGCACACAGAATCACACAGCACATAGAATCATACAGCACACAGAACCATGCAGCACGTAGAATCATACAGCACACAGAATCATACAGCACACAGAATCATACCGCACAGTGTCATACAGCACATAGAATCACACAGCACACAGAATCATACAGCACACAGAATCATACCGCATACAGTATCATACAGCACACAGAATCACACAGCACACAGAATCAAACAGCACTCAATCATACAGCACGTAGAATCGTACAGCACGTAGAATTATACAGCACGTAGAATCATGCAGCAAACAGAATCATACAGCACACAGAATCATACAGCACATAGAATCATACAGCGCACAGAATCATACAGCACGTAGAATCAAACAGCACTCAGAATCATACAGCACGTAGAATCATACAGCACGTAGAATCATACAGCACGTAGAATCATACAGCACGTAGAATCGAACTGCATACAGAATCATACAGCACGTAGAATCATGCATCACACAGAATCAAACAGCATGTAGAATCATACGGCACGCAGAATCATACAGCACACAGTATCATACAGCACGTAAAATTATACAGCGCACAGAATCATACAGCCCGCAGAATAATACAGCACACAGAATCATACAGCACGTAGAATCAAACTGCATACAGAATCATACAGCACGTAGAATCATACAGCACGTAGAATCATGCAGCACACAGAATCATACAGCACACATAATCATACAGCACGTAGAATCAAACGGCACGCAGAATCATACAGCACACAGTATCATACAGCACGTAAAATTATACAGCGCACAGAATCATACAGCCCGCAGAATAATACAGCACACAGAATCATACAGCACGTAGAATCATACAGCACACAGAATCATACAGCACGCAGAATCATACAGCACATTGAATTATACCGCACACAGAGTCATACAGGACGTAGAATCATAAAGCACGCAGAATCATACAGCACACAGAATCACACAGCACACAGAATCAAACAGCACACAGAATCATACAGCACACAGAATCATACAGCTCACAGAATCATACAGCACACAGAATCAAACAGCACGCAGAATCATACAGCATGTAGAATCATACAGCACGCAGAATCATTCAGCACACAGAACCAGACAGCACGCATAATTATACAGCTCACAGAATCATACAGCTCACAGAATCATACAGCACACAGAATCATGCAGCACACAAAATCATACCACACGCAGAATCATACAGCACACAATATCATACAGCACACAGAATCACACAGCACACAGAATCATACAGCACATAGAATCATACAGCACACAGAATCATACAACACGTAAAATCATACAGCGCGTAGAATCATACGGCACGCAGAATCATTCAGCACACAGAATGTTACAGCACACCGAATGATACAGCACGTAGAATCATACAGCACACAGAATCATACAGCACACAGAATCATACAGCACACCGAATGATACAGCACACAGAACCATACAGCACGTAGAATCATACAGCACACAGAATCATACAGCACACAGAATCATACAGCACACAGAATCATACAGCTCACAGAACCATACAGCACGTAGAATCATACAGCACACAGAATCATACAGCAGGTAGAATCATACAGCACGTAGAATCATACAGCATGTAGAATCATATAGCACACAGAATCATACAGCACATAGAATCATAAAGCACACAGAATCATACAGCACATAGAATCATGCAGCACACAGAATCATACAGCACATAGAATCATAAAGCACACAGAACCATACAGCACACAGAATCACACAGCACGTAGAATCATACAGCACACAGAATAATATAGCACACAGAATCATACAACTCACAGAATCATACAGCACACAGAATCATACAGCACACAGAATCATACAGCACACAGAATCATACAGCACGTAGAATCATACAGCACGTAGAATTATACAGCACACAGAATCATACAGCACGTAGAATCTGACTGCACACAGAATCATACAGCACCTAGAATCATACAGCACACAGAATCATACAACACGTAGAATCATACAGCACGTAAAATCATACAGCACGTAAAATCGTACAGAACGTAGAATCATACAGCACACAGAACGTTACAGCACGTAGAATCATACGGCACGCAGAATCATACAGCACACAGTATCGTACAGCACGTAAAATTATACAGCGCACAGAATCATACAGCCCGCAGAATAATACAGCACACAGAATCATACCACACGCAGAATCATACAGCACACAATATCATACAGCACACAGAATCACACAGCACACAGAATCATGCAGCACACAGAATCATACAGCACGTAGAATCATACAGCACACAGAATCATACAGCACACAGAATCATACAGCACACAGATTCATACAGCACGCAGAATCATACAGCACGCAGAATCATACAGCACATAGAACCATACAGCACACAGAATCACACAGCACATAGAATCATACAGCACACAGAACCATACAGCACGTAGAATCATACAGCACACAGAATCATACAGCACGTAGAATCATACAGCACACAGTATCATACAGCATGTAGAATTGTACAGCACACAGAATCATACGGCACATAGAATCATAACAGCACACAGAATCATACAGCGCGTAGAATCATACAGAACGTAGAATCATATGGCACGCAGAATCATGCAGCACATAAAATCATACCACTCGCAGAATCATACAGCACACAGAATTATACAGCTCACAGAATCATACAGCACGTAGAATCATACAGCACGCAGAATCATACAGCACGCAGAATCATAAAGCACATTGAATTATACAGAACACAGAATCATATAGCACATAGAATCATACAGCACGTAGAATCATACAATATTTGAATCATACAGCACACAGAATTATACAGCACACAGAATCATACAGCACACAGAATCATGCAGCACACAAAATCATACCACACGCAGGATCATACAGCACACAATATCATACAGCACACAGAATCATACAGCACGTAGAATCATACAGCACGTAGAATCATACAGCACACCGAATCATACAGCACACCGAATGATACAGCACACAGAATCATACAGCACACAGAATCAAACAGCACACAGAATCATACAGTACTTTGAATCATACCACACACAGAATCATACAGCACACAGAATCATACAGCACACAGAATTATACAGCAGATACAATCATACAGCACACAGAATCATACAGCACACAGAATTATACAGCACACAGAATTATACAGCAGATAGAATCATACAGCACAATGAATCATACAGCACACAGAATCAGACAGCACACAGAATCAGACAGCACACAGAATTTTATCGCACATAGAATCATACAGCACGGAGAATCAAACAGCACACATAATCATACAGCACGTAGAATCATACAGCACACAGAATCATACAGCACATAGAATCATACAACACACAGAATCATACAGCACAAGGAATCATACAGCACACAGAATGTTACAGCACACACAATCATACAGCACGTAGAATCATACAGCACATAGAAACATACAGCACGCAGAATCATACAGCACACAGAATCATACAGCACAGAGAATCATACAGCATGCAGAATCATACAGCACACAGAATCATACAGCACACAGAATCATACAGCACACAGAATCATACAGCACAAGGAATCATACAGCACACAGAATGTTACAGCACACAGAGTCATACAGCACACAGAATGTTACAGCACACAGAATCACACAGCACTTAGAATCATACAGCATATAGAATCATACAGCACAGAGAATCATACAGCAAACAGAAACATACAGCACGTAGTATCATGCAGCACGTAGAATCATGCAGCACGCAGAATCATACAGCACACAGAACCATACAGCACACAGAATCATACAGCATATAGAATCATACAGCACAGAGAATCATACAGCACACAGAAACATACAGCACATAGAATCAAACAGCACACATAATCATACAGCACGTAGAATCATACAGCACACATAATCATACAGCACGTAGAATCATACAACACACAGAATCATACAGCACATAGAATCATACAACACACAGAATCATACAGCACAAGGAATCATACAGCACACAGAATGTTACAGCACACACAATCATACAGCACGTAGAATCATACAGCACATAGAAACATACAGCCGCAGAATCATACAGCACACAGAATCATAGAGCACAGAGAATCATACAGCACGCAGAATCATACAGCACACAGAATCATACAACACACAGAATCATACAGCACAAGGAATCATACAGCACACCGAATGTTACAGCACACAGAGTCATACAGCACACACAATGTTACAGCACACAGAATCACACAGCACACAGAATAATGCAGCACAGAGAATCATACAGCATTCAGAATCATACAGCACATAGAATCATACAGCACATAGAATCATACAGCACAGAGAATCATGCAGCAAACAGAATCTTACAGCACATAAAATTATACAGCACGTAGAATCATACAGCACACAGAATCTTACAGCACACAGAATCATACAGCACGTAGAATCATACAGCATATAGAATCATACAGCATATAGAATCATACAGCACAGAGAATCATACAGCAAACAGAAACATACAGCACGTAGTATCATGCAGCACGTAGAATCATGCAGCACGCAGAATCATACAGCACACAGAACCATACAGCACACAGAATCATACAGCACACAGAATTATACAGCAGATACAATCACACAGCACACAGAATCATACAGCACACAGAATCAGACAGCACACAGAATCATACAGCATGTAGAATCATACAGCACAGAGAATTTTATAGCATGTAGAATCATACAGCACGTAGAATCATACAGCACACAGAATCATACAGCAGGCAGAATCAGACAGCACACAGAATTTTATCGCACATAGAATCATACAGCACACAGAATCATACAGCACACATAATCATACAGCACGCAGAATCATACAGCACACAGAATTTTATAGCACATAGAATCATACAGCACGTAGAATCAAACAGCACACATAATCATACAGCACGTAGAATCATACAGCACACATAATCATACAGCACGTAGAATCATACTGCACACAGAATCATACAGCACATAGAATCATACAGCACAAAGAATCATACAGCACACAGAATGTTGCAGCACACAGTATCATACAGCACGTAGAATCATACAGCACATAGAAACATACAGCACGCAGAATCATACAGCACACAGAATCATACAGCACATAGAATCATACAACACACAGAATCATACAGCACAAGGAATCATACAGCACACAGAATTATACAGCACACAGAGTCATACAGCACACAGAATGTTACAGCACACAGAATCACACAGCACACAGAATCATGCAGCACAGAGAATCATACAGCATTCAGAATCATACAGCACGTATAATTATACAGCACGTAGAATCATACAGCACACAGAATCATACAGCACGTAAAATCATACAGCATATAGAATCATACAGCAAACAGAAACATACAGCACGTAGTTTCATGCAGCACGTAGAATCATGCAGCACGCAGAATCATACAGCACACAGAACCATTCAGCACACAGAATCATACAGCACACAGAACCATACAGCACACAGAATCCTACAGCATATAGAATCATACAGCACAGAGAATCATACAGCAAACAGAAACATACAGCACGTAGTATCATGCAGCACGTAGATTCATGCAGCACGCAGAATCATACAGCACACAGAACCATACAGCACACAGAATCATACAGCACACAGAACCATACAGCACACAGAATCATACAGCATATAGAATCATACAGCACAGAGAATCATACAGCACACAGAAACATACAGCACGTAGAATCAAACAGCACACATAATCATACAGCACGTAGAATCATACAGCACACATAATCATACAGCACGTAGAATCATACAGCACACAGAATCATACAGCACATAGAATCATACAACACACAGAATCATACAGCACAAGGAATCATACAGCACACAGAATGTTACAGCACACACAATCATACAGCACGTAGAATCATACAGCACATAGAAACATACAGCACGCGGAATCATACAGCACACAGAATCATACAGCACAGAGAATCATACAGCACGCAGAATCATACAGCACACAGAATCATACAACACACAGAATCATACAGCACAAGGAATCATACAGCACACAGAATGTTACAGCACACAGAGTCATACAGCACACAGAATCACACAGCACACAGAATCATACAGCACACAGAATCATACAGCACACAGAATCATACAGCACATAGAATCATACAACACACAGAATCATACAGCACAAGGAATCATACAGCACACAGAATGTTACAGCACACAGAATCACACAGCACACAGAATCATGCAGCACAGAGAATCATACAGCATTCAGAATCATACAGCACATAGAATCATACAGCATATAGAATCATACAGCACAGAGAATCATGCAGCAAACAGAATCTTACAGCACACAGAATCATACAGCACATAAAATTATACAGCACGTAGAATCATACAGCACACAGAATCTTACAGCACACAGAATCATACAGCACGTAGAATCATACAGCATATAGAATCATACAGCATATAGAATCATACAGCACAGAGAATCATACAGCAAACAGAAACATACAGCACGTAGTATCATGCAGCACGTAGAATCATGCAGCACGCAGAATCATACAGCACACAGAACCATACAGCACACAGAATCATACAGCACACAGAATTATACAGCAGATACAATCATACAGCACACAGAATCATACAGCACACAGAATGATACAGCACACAGAATTATACAGCAGATAAAATCATACAGCACACTGAATCATACAGCACACAGAATCAGACAGCACACAGAATCATACAGCATGTAGAATCATACAGCACAGAGAATTTTATAGCATGTAGAATCATACAGCACGTAGAATCATACAGCACACAGAATCATACAGCAGGCAGAATCAGACAGCACACAGAATTTTATCGCACATAGAATCATACAGCACACAGAACCATTCAGCACACAGAATCATACAGCACACAGAACCATACAGCACACAGAATCATACAGCATATAGAATCATACAGCACAGAGAATCATACAGCAAACAGAAACATACAGCACGTAGTATCATGCAGCACGTAGAATCATGCAGCACGCAGAATCATACAGCACACAGAACCATACAGCACACAGAATCATACAGCACACAGAACCATACAGCATATAGAATCATACAGCACAGAGAATCATACAGCACACAGAAACATACAGCACGTAGAATCATGCAGCACGTAGAATCATGCAGCACACAGAATCATACATCACACAGAATCATACAGCACACAGAATGTTACAGCACACACAATCATACAGCACACAGAATCATACAGCACACAGAATTATACAGCACACAGAATTATACAGCTCACAGAATTATACAGCTCACAGAATCATACAGCACACAGAATCATACAGCTCACAGAATCATACAGCACACAGAATCAAACAGCACGCAGAATCATACAGCACGTAGAATCATACAGCACGCAGAATCATTCAGCACACAGAACCAGACAGCACGCATAATTATACAGCTCACAGAATCATACAGCTCACAGAATCATACAGCACACAGAATCATGCAGCACACAAAATCAGACCACACGCAGAATCATACAGCACACAATATCATACAGCACACAGAATCACACAGCACACAGAATCATACAGCACATAGAATCATACAGCACACAGAATCATACAACACGTCGAATCATACAGCACGTAACCGCACACAGTATCATACAGCACACAGAATCACACAGCACACAGAATCAAACAGCACTCAGAATCATACAGCACGTAGAATCATACAGCACGTAGAATTATACAGCACACAGAATCATACAGCACGTAGAATCTGACTGCACACAGAATCATACAGCACCTAGAATCATACAGCACACAGAATCATACAACACGTAGAATCATACAGCACGTAAAATCATACAGCACGTAAAATCGTACAGAACGTAGAATCATACAGCACACAGAACGTTACAGCACGCAGAATCATACGGCACGCAGAATCATACAGCACACAGTATCATACAGCACGTAAAATTATACAGCGCACAGAATCATACAGCCCGCAGAATAATACAGCACACAGAATCATACCACACGCAGAATCATACAGCACACAATATCATACAGCACACAGAATCACACAGCACACAGAATCATGCAGCACACAGAATCATACAGCACGTAGAATCATACAGCACACAGAATCATACAGCACACAGAATCATACAGCACACAGAATCATGCAGCACACAAAATCATACCACACGCAGGATCATACAGCACACAATATCATACAGCACACAGAATCATACAGCACGTAGAATCATACAGCACGTAGAATCATACAGCACGTAGAATCATACAGCACACCGAATCATACAGCACACAGAATCAAAGAGCACACAGAATCATACAGTACTTTGAATCATACCACACACAGAATCATACAGCACACAGAATCATACAGCACACAGAATTATACAGCAGATACAATCATACAGCACACAGAATCATACAGCACACAAAATTATACAGCACACAGAATTATACAGCAGATAAAATCATACAGCACACTGAATCATACAGCACACAGAATCAGACAGCACACAGAATCATACAGCATGTAGAATCATACAGCACAGAGAATTTTATAGCATGTAGAATCATACAGCACGTAGAATCATACAGCACACAGAATCATACAGCACACAGAATCATACAGCAGGCAGAATCAGACAGCACACAGAATTTTATCGCACATAGAATCATACAGCACACAGAATCATACAGCACACATAATCATACAGCACGCAGAATCATACAGCACACAGAATTTTATAACACATAGAATCATACAGCACGTAGAATCAAACAGCACACATAATCATACAGCACGTAGAATCATACAGCACACATAATCATACAGCACGTAGAATCATACAGCACACAGAATCATACAGCACATAGAATCATACAACACACAGAATTATACAGCACAAAGAATCATACAGCACACAGAATGTTACAGCACACAGTATCATACAGCACGTAGAATCATGCAGCACATAGAAACATACAGCACGCAGAATCATAGAGCACACAGAATCATACAGCACAGAGAATCATACAGCACGCAGAATCATACAGCACACAGAATCATACAGCACACAGAATCATACAGCACACAGAATCATACAGCACATAGAATCATACAACACACAGAATCATACAGCACAAGGAATCATACAGCACACAGAATTATACAGCACACAGAGTCATACAGCACACAGAATGTTACAGCACACAGAATCACACAGCACACAGAATCATACAGCACACAGAATCATGCAGCACAGAGAATCATGCAGCATTCAGAATCATACAGCACATAGAATCATACAGCACGTATAATTATACAGCACGTAGAATCATACAGCACACAGAATCATGCAGCACGCAGAATCATACAGCACACAGAACCATTCAGCACACAGAATCATACAGCACACAGAACCATACAGCACACAGAATCATACAGCATATAGAATCATGCAGCACAGAGAATCATACAGCAAACAGAAACATACAGCACGTAGTATCATGCAGCACGTAGAATCATGCAGCACGCAGAATCATACAGCACACAGAACCATACAGCACACAGAATCATACAGCACACAGAACCATACAGCACACAGAATCATACAGCATATAGAATCATACAGCACAGAGAATCATACAGCACACAGAAACATACAGCACGTAGAATCATGCAGCACGTAGAATCATGCAGCACACAGAATCATACATCACACAGAATCATACAGCACACAGAATGTTACAGCACACACAATCATACAGCACACAGAATCATACAGCACACAGAATTATACAGCACACAGAATTATGCAGCTCACAGAATTATACAGCTCACATAATCATACAGCACACAGAATCAAACAGCACACAGAATCATACAGCACACAGAATCATACAGCTCACAGAATCATACAGCACACAGAATCAAACAGCACGCAGAATCATACAGCACGTAGAATCATACAGCACGCAGAATCATTCAGCACACAGAACCAGACAGCACGCATAATTATACAGCTCACAGAATCATACAGCTCACAGAATCATACAGCACACAGAATCATGCAGCACACAAAATCATACCACACGCAGAATCATACAGCACACAATATCATACAGCACACAGAATCACACAGCACACAGAATCATACAGC
Organism: Pristiophorus japonicus; assembly: GCF_044704955.1. NCBI lineage: Eukaryota > Metazoa > Chordata > Chondrichthyes > Pristiophoridae > Pristiophorus > Pristiophorus japonicus. Next base: position 102,538,909 of record NC_091984.1, on the reverse strand, counting down.
ACATAGAATCATACAGCACACAGAATCATACAACACGTCGAATCATACAGCACGTAACCGCACACAGTATCATACAGCACACAGAATCACACAGCACACAGAATCAAACAGCACTCAGAATCATACAGCACGTAGAATCATACAGCACGTAGAATTATACAGCACACAGAATCATACAGCACGTAGAATCTGACTGCACACAGAATCATACAGCACCTAGAATCATACAGCACACAGAATCATACAACACGTAGAATCATACAGCACGTAAAATCATACAGCACGTAAAATCGTACAGAACGTAGAATCATACAGCACACAGAACGTTACAGCACGTAGAATCATACGGCACGCAGAATCATACAGCACACAGTATCATACAGCACGTAAAATTATACAGCGCACAGAATCATACAGCCCGCAGAATAATACAGCACACAGAATCATACCACACGCAGAATCATACAGCACACAATATCATACAGCACACAGAATCACACAGCACACAGAATCATGCAGCACACAGAATCATACAGCACGTAGAATCATACAGCACACAGAATCATACAGCACACAGAATCATACAGCACACAGAATCATACAGCACACAGATTCATACAGCACGCAGAATCATACAGCACGCAGAATCATACAGTATTTGAATCATACATCACACAGAATCATACAGCACACAGAATCATACAGCACACAGAATCATACAGCACAAGGAATCATACAGCACACAGAATCACACAGCACATAGAATCATACAACACACAGAATCATACAGCACAAGGAATCATACAGCACACAGAATGTTACAGCACACACAATTATACAGCACGTAGAATCATACAGCACAGAGAAACATACAGCACGCAGAATCATACAGCACACAGAATCATACAGCACACAGAATCACACAGCACGCAGAATCATACAGCACACAGAATCATACAGCACACAGAATCATACAGCACAAGGAATCATACAGCACACAGAATCAGACAGCACAAGGAATCATACAGCACACAGAATGTTACAGCACACACAATCATACAGCACAGAGAAACATACAGCATGCAGAATCATACAGCACAGAATCATACAGCACGCAGAATCATACAGCACGCAGAATCATACAGCACACAGAATCATACAGCACAAGGAATCATACAGCACACAGAATCATACAGCACATAGAATCATACAACACACAGAGTCATACAGCACAAGGAATCATACAGCACACAGAATGTTACAGCACACACAATCATACAGCACGTAGAATCATACAGCACATAGAAACATACAGCACGCAGAATCACACAGCACACAGAATCATACAGCACAGAGAATCATACAGCACGTAGAATCATACAGCACACAGAATCATACAGCACACAGAATCATACAGTACACAGAATCATACAGCACACAGAATCATATAGCACACAGAATCATACAGCACACAGAATCATACCGCACACAGTAGCATACAGCATACAGAATCACACAGCACACAGAATCAAACAGCACTCAGAATCATACAGCTCGTAGAATCATACAGCACGTAGAATCAGACTGCACACAGAATCATACAGCACTTAGAATCATACAGCACACAGAATCATACAACACGTAGAATCATATAGCACGTAAAATCATACAGCACGTAGAATCATACAGCACACAGAACGTTACAGCACACAGATTCGTACAGCACACAGTATCATACAGCACGTAAAATTATACAGCGCACAGAATCATATAGCCCGCAGAATAATACAGCACACAGAATAATACCACACGCAGAATCATACAGCACACAATATCATACAGCACACAGAATCACACAGCACACAGAATCATACAGAACGTAGAATCATACAGCACACAGAACATTACAGCACACAGATTCGTACAGCACACAGTATCATACAGCACGTAAAATTATACAGCGCACAGAATCATACAGCCCGCAGAATAATACAGCACACAGAATCATACCACACGCAGAATCATACAGCACACAATATCATACAGCACACAGAATCATACAGCACACCGAATAATACAGCACACAGAATCATACAGCATGTAGAATCATACAGCCCGCAGAATAATACAGCACACAGAATCATACCACACGCAGAATCATACAGCACACAATATCATACAGCACACAGAATCATACAGCACACCGAATAATACAGCACACAGAATCATACAGCATGTAGAATCATACAGCACGCAGAATCATACAGTATTTGAATCATACAGCACATAGAATCATACAGCACACAGACCCATACAGCACACAGAATCAAACAGCACATAGAATCATAAAGCAAACAGAATCATACAGCACACAGAACCATACAGCACACAGAATCACACAGCACATAGAATCATACAGCACACAGAACCATATAGCACGTAGAATCATACAGCACACAGAATCATACAGCACACAGAATCATACCGCACACAGTGTCATACAGCACATAGAATCACACAGCACACAGAATCATACAGCAGACAGTATCATACAGCACACAGAATCACACAGCACACAGAATCAAACAGCACTCAGAATCATACAGCACGTAGAATCATACAGCACGTAGAATCATACAGCACGCAGAATCATAAAGCACATTGAATTATACAGCACACAGAATCATATAGCACATTGAATCATACAGCACGTAGAATCATACAATATTTGAATCATACAGCACACAGAATTATACAGCACACAGAATCATACAGCACACAGAATCATGCAGCACACAAAATCATACCACACGCAGGATCATACAGCACACAATATCATACAGCACGTAGAATCATACAGCACGTAGAATCATACAGCACGTAGAATCATACAGCACACCGAATCATACAGCACACCGAATGATACAGCACACAGAATCAAAGAGCACACAGAATCAAAGCACACAGAATCATACAGTACTTTGAATCATACCACACACAGAATCATACAGCACACAGAATCATACAGCACACAGAATTATACAGCAGATACAATCATACAGCACACAGAATCATACAGCACACAGAATCAGACAGCACACAGAATCATACAGCATGTAGAATCATACAGCACAGAGAATTTTATAGCATGTAGAATCATACAGCACGTAGAATCATACAGCACACAGAATCATACAGCAGGCAGAATCAGACAGCACACAGAATTTTATCGCACATAGAATCATACAGCACACAGAATCATACAGCACACATAATCATACAGCACGCAGAATCATACAGCACACAGAATTTTATAGCACATAGAATCATACAGCACGTAGAATCATACAGCACACATAATCATACAGCACGTAGAATCATACAGCACACAGAATCATACAGCACATAGAATCATACAACACACAGAATCATACAGCACAAAGAATCATACAGCACACAGAATGTTACAGCACACAGTATCATACAGCACACAGAATCATACAGCACATAGAAACATACAGCACGCAGAATCATACAGCACACAGAATCATACAGCACGCAGAATCATACAGCACGCAGAATCATACAGCACACAGAATCATACAGCACACAGAATCATATAGCACACAGAATCATACAGCACACAAAATCATACAGCACATAGAATCATACAACACACAGAATCATACAGCACAAGGAATCATACAGCACACAGAATTATACAGCACACAGAGTCATACAGCACACAGAATGTTACAGCACACAGAATCACACAGCACACAGAATCATACAGCACACAGAATCATGCAGCACAGAGAATCATACAGCATTCAGAATCATACAGCACATATAATTATACAGCACGTAGAATCATACAGCACACAGAATCATACAGCACGTAAAATTATACAGCACGTAGAATCATACAGCACACAGAATCTTACAGCACACAGAATCATACAGCACGTAGAATCATACAGCATATAGAATCATACAGCATATAGAATCATACAGCAAACAGAAACATACAGCACGTAGAATCATGCAGCACGTAGAATCATGTAGCACACAGAATCATACATCACACATGAATCATACAGCACACAGAATCATACAGCACACAGAATCATACAGCACAAGGAATCATACAGCACACAGAATCATACAGCACATAGAATCATACAACACACAGAATCATACAGCACAAGGAATCATACAGCACACAGAATGTTACAGCACACACAATCATACAGCACGTAGAATCATACAGCACAGAGAAACATACAGCATGCAGAATCATACAGCACACAGAATCATACAGCACACAGAATCATACAGCACGCAGAATCATACAGCACACAGAATCATACAGCACACAGAATCATACAGCACAAGGAATCATACAGCACACAATCATACAGCACATAGAATCATACAACACACAGAATCATAGAGCACAAGGAATCATACAGCACACAGAATGTTACAGCACACACAATCATACAGCACAAGGAATCATACAACACACAGAATCATACAGCACAAGGAATCATACAGCACACAGAATGTTACAGCACACACAATCATACAGCACGTAGAATCATACAGCACAGAGAAACATACAGCATGCAGAATCATACAGCACACAGAATCATACAGCACACAGAATCATACAGCACGCAGAATCATACAGCACACAGAATCATACAGCACACAGAATCATACAGCACAAGGAATCATACAGCACACAATCATACAGCACATAGAATCATACAACACACAGAATCATAGAGCACAAGGAATCATACAGCACACAGAATGTTACAGCACACACAATCATACAGCACGTAGAATCATACAGCACATAAAAACATACAGCACACAGAATCATACAGCACACAGAATCATACAGCACAGAGAAGCCTACAGCACGCAGAATCATACAGCACACAGAATCATACCGCACACAGTAGCATACAGCATACAGAATCACACAGCACACAGAATCAAACAGCACTCAGAACCATACAGCACGTAGAATCATACAGCACGTAGAATTATACAGCACACAGAATCATACAGCACGTAGAATCTAATAGCACACAGAATCATACAGCACCTAGAATCATACAGCACACAGAATCATACAACACGTAGAATCATACAGCACGTAAAATCATACAGCACGTAGAATCGTACAGAACGTAGAATCATACAGCACACAGAACGTTACAGCACACAGTATCATACAGCACGTAAAATTATACAGCGCACAGAATCATACAGCCCGCAGAATAATACAGCACACAGAATCATACCACACACAGAATCATACAGCACACAATATCATACAGCACACAGAATCATACAGCACACAGAAATATACAGCACACAGAATCATACAGCACGCAGAAACATACAGCACGTAGAATCATACAGCACGCAGAATCATTCAGCACACAGAACCATACAGCACGCAGAATTATACAGCACATAGAATCATACAGCACACAGAATCATACAGCACACAGAATCATACAGCACACAGAATCATGCAGCATACAAAATCATACCACACGCAGAATCATACAGCACACAATATCATACAGCACACAGAATCACACAGCACACAGAATCATACAACACGTAGAATCATACAGCACGCAGAATCATACAGCACACAGAATCATACAGCACACAGAATTGTACAGAACGTAGAATCATACAGCACACAAAAAGTTACAGCACACAGAATCATACAGCACATAGAATCATACAGCACGCAGAATCATACAGCACACAGAATCATACAGCACACCGAATGATACAACACGTAGAATCATACAGCACACAGAATCATACAGCACACAGAATAATATAGCACACAGAATAATATAGCACACAGAATCATACAGCACACAGAATCATACAGCACACAGTATCATACAGCACGTAGAATCATACAGCACGTAGAATTATACAGCACACAGAATCATACAGCACGTAGAATCAGACTGCACACAGAATCATACAGCACCTAGAATCATACAGCACACAATATCATACAGCACACAGAATCACACAGCACACAGAATCACACAGAACGTAGAATCATACAGCACACAGAACATAACTGCACACAGATTCGTACAGCACACAGTATCATACAGCACGTAAAATTATACAGCACGTAAAATTATACAGCGCACAGAATCATACAGCCCGCAGAATAATACAGCACACAGAATCATACCACACGCAGAATCATACAGCACACAATATCATACAGCACACAGAATCATACAGCACACCGAATAATACAGCACACAGAATCATACAGCATGTAGAATCATACAGCACGCAGAATCATACAGTATTTGAATCATACAGCACATAGAATCAAACAGCACACAGAATCATACAGCACACAGAATCATACAGCACACAGAACCATACAGCACACAGAATCACACAGCACATAGAATCATACAGCACACAGAACCATACAGCACGTAGAATCATACAGCACACAGAATCATACAGCACACAGAATCATACCGCACACAGTGTCATACAGCACATAGAATCACACAGCACACAGAATTATACAGCAGACAGAATCATACCGCACACAGTATCATACAGCACACAGAATCACACAGCACACAGAATCAAACAGCACTCAGAATCATACAGCACATAGAATCGTTCAGCACGTAGAATTATACAGCACGTAGAATCATGCAGCACTCAGAATCATACAGCACACAGAATCATACAGCACGTAGAATCATACAGCGCACAGAATCATACAGCACGTAGAATCAAACAGCACTCAGAATCATATAGCACGTAGAATCATACAGCACGTAGAATCATACAGCACACAGAATCATACAGCACGTAGAATCATACAGCACATAGAATCAAACTGCATACAGAATCATACAGCACGTAGAATCATATAGCACACAGAATCATACACCACATAGAATCACACAGCACACAGAATCATACAGCACACAGAATCATACCGCACACAGTATCATACAGCACACAGAATCACACAGCACACAGAATCAAACAGCACTCAGAATCATACAGCACGTAGAATCGTACAGCACGTAGTATTAACAGCACGTAGAATCATGCAGCACACAGAATCATACAGCACACAGAATCATACAGCACGTAGAATCATACAGCACACAGAATCATACAGCACGTAGAATCATACAGCACATAGAATCAAACTGCATACAGAATCATACAGCACGTAGAATCATGCAGCACGCAGAATCGTACAGCACATAGAATCACACAGCACACAGGATCATACAGCACACAGAATCATACCGCACACAGTATCATACAGCACACAGAATCACACAGCACACAGAATCAAACAGCACTCAGAATCATACAGCACGTAGAATCGTACAGCACATAGAATTATACAGCACGTTGAATCATGCAGCACACAGAATCATACAGCACGTAGAATCGTACAGCACGTAGAATCATACAGCACACAGAATCATACAGCAAACAGAAACATACAGCACGTAGTATCATACAGCACGTAGAATCATGCAGCACGCAGAATCATACAGCACACAGAACCATTCAGCACACAGAATCATACAGCACACAGAACCATACAGCACACAGAATCATACAGCATATAGAATCATACAGCACAGAGAATCATACAGCACACAGAAACATACAGCACGTAGAATCATGCAGCACGTAGAATCATGCAGCACACAGAATCATACATCACACAGAATCATACAGCACACAGAATCATACAGCACACAGAATCATACAGCACAAGGAATCATACAGCACACAGAATCATACAGCATATAGAATCATACAACACACAGAATCATACAGCACAAGGAATCATACAGCACACAGAATGTTACAGCACACACAATTATACAGCACGTAGAATCATACAGCACAGAGAAACATACAGCACGCAGAATCATACAGCACACAGAATCATACAGCACACAGAATCACACAGCACGCAGAATCATACAGCACGCAGAATCATACAGCACACAGAATCATACAGCACACAGAATCATACAGCACAAGGAATCATACAGCACACAGAATCAGACAGCATATAGAATCATACAACACACAGAATCATACAGCACAAGGAATCATACAGCACACAGAATGTTACAGCACACACAATTATACAGCACGTAGAATCATACAGCACAGAGAATCATACAGCACACAGAATCATACAGCACACAGAATCACACAGCACGCAGAATCATACAGCACACAGAATCATACAGCACACAGAATCATACAGCACAAGGAATCATACAGCACACAGAATCATACAGCATATAGAATCATACAACACACAGAATCATACAGCACAAGGAATCATACAGCACACAGAATGTTACAGCACACACAATTATACAGCACGTAGAATCATACAGCACAGAGAAACATACAGCACGCAGAATCATACAGCACGCAGAATCATACAGCACACAGAATCACACAGCACGCAGAATCATACAGCACACAGAATCATACAGCACACAGAATCATACAGCACAAGGAATCATACAGCACACAGAATCAGACAGCACAAGGAATCATACAGCACACAGAATGTTACAGCACACACAATCATACAGCACGTAGAATCATACAGCACAGAGAAACATACAGCATGCAGAATCATACAGCACACAGAATCATACAGCACAGAGAATCATACAGCACGTAGAATCATACAGCACACAGAATCATACCGCACACAGTAGCATACAGCATACAGAATCACACAGCACACAGAATCAAACAGCACTCAGAATCATACAGCACGTAGAATCATACAGCACGTAGAATCAGACTGCACACAGAATCATACAGCACTTAGAATCATACAGCACACAGAATCATACAACACGTAGAATCATACAGCACGTAAAATCATACAGCACGTAGAATCATACAGCACACAGAACGTTACAGCACACAGATTCGTACAGCACACAGTATCATACAGCACGTAAAATTATACAGCGCACAGAATCATATAGCCCGCAGAATAATACAGCACACAGAATAATACCACACGCAGAATCATACAGCACACAATATCATACAGCACACAGAATCACACAGCACACAGAATCATACAGAACGTAGAATCATACAGCACACAGAACATTACAGCACACAGATTCGTACAGCACACAGTATCATACAGCACGTAAAATTATACAGCGCACAGAATCATACAGCCCGCAGAATAATACAGCACACAGAATCATACCACACGCAGAATCATACAGCACACAATATCATACAGCACACAGAATCATACAGCACACCGAATAATACAGCACACAGAATCATACAGCATGTAGAATCATACAGCCCGCAGAATAATACAGCACACAGAATCATACCACACGCAGAATCATACAGCACACAATATCATACAGCACACAGAATCATACAGCACACCGAATAATACAGCACACAGAATCATACAGCATGTAGAATCATACAGCACACAGAATCATACAGTATTTGAATCATACAGCACATAGAATCATACAGCACACAGACCCATACAGCACACAGAATCAAACAGCACATAGAATCATAAAGCAAACAGAATCATACAGCACACAGAACCATACAGCACACAGAATCACACAGCACATAGAATCATACAGCACACAGAACCATATAGCACGTAGAATCATACAGCACACAGAATCATACAGCACACAGAATCATACCGCACACAGTGTCATACAGCACATAGAATCACACAGCACACAGAATCATACAGCAGACAGAATCATACCGCACACAGTATCACACAGCACACAGAATCACACAGCACACAGAATCAAACAGCACTCAGAATCATACAGCACGTAGAATCGTACAGCACGTAGAATTATACAGCACGTAGAATCATGCAGCACACAGAATCATACAGCACACAGAATCATACAGCACGTAGAATCATACAGCGCACAGAATCATACAGCACGTAGAATCAAACAGCACTCAGAATCATACAGCACGTAGAATCATACAGCACGTAGAATCATACAGCACACAGAATCATACAGCACGTAGAATCATACAGCACGTAGAATCAAACTGCATGCAGAATCATACAGCACGTAGAATCATGCAGCACACAGCATCATACAGCACACAGAATCATACAGCACGTAGAATCGTACAGCACATAGAATCATACAGCACACAGAATCATACAGCACACAGAATCATACAACACGTAGAATCATACAGCACGCAGAATCATACAGCACACAGAATCATACAGCACACAGAATTGTACAGAACGTAGAATCATACAGCACACAAAAAGTTACAGCACACAGAATCATACAGCACATAGAATCATACAGCACGCAGAATCATACAGCACAAGGAATCATACAGCACACAGAATCATACAGCACATAGAATCATACAACACACAGAATCATACAGCACAAGGAATCATACAGCACACAGAATGTTACAGCACACACAATCATACAGCACGTAGAATCATACAGCACAGAGAAACATACAGCATGCAGAATCATACAGCACACAGAATCATACAGCACACAGAATCATACAGCACGCAGAATCATACAGCACACAGAATCATACAGCACACAGAATCATACAGCACAAGGAATCATACAGCACACAATCATACAGCACATAGAATCATACAACACACAGAATCATAGAGCACAAGGAATCATACAGCACACAGAATGTTACAGCACACACAATCATACAGCACGTAGAATCATACAGCACATAAAAACATACAGCACACAGAATCATACAGCACACAGAATCATACAGCACACAGTAGCATACAGCATACAGAATCACACAGCACACAGAATCAAACAGCACTCAGAACCATACAGCACGTAGAATCATACAGCACGTAGAATTATACAGCACACAGAATCATACAGCACGTAGAATCTAATAGCACACAGAATCATACAGCACCTAGAATCATACAGCACACAGAATCATACAACACGTAGAATCATACAGCACGTAAAATCATACAGCACGTAGAATCGTACAGAACGTAGAATCATACAGCACACAGAACGTTACAGCACACAGTATCATACAGCACGTAAAATTATACAGCGCACAGAATCATACAGCCCGCAGAATAATACAGCACACAGAATCATACCACACACAGAATCATACAGCACACAATATCATACAGCACACAGAATCATACAGCACACAGAAATATACAGCACACAGAATCATACAGCACGCAGAAACATACAGCACGTAGAATCATACAGCACGCAGAATCATTCAGCACACAGAACCATACAGCACGCAGAATTATACAGCACATAGAATCATACAGCACACAGAATCATACAGCACACAGAATCATACAGCACACAGAATCATGCAGCATACAAAATCATACCACACGCAGAATCATACAGCACACAATATCATACAGCACACAGAATCACACAGCACACAGAATCATACAACACGTAGAATCATACAGCACGCAGAATCATACAGCACACAGAATCATACAGCACACAGAATTGTACAGAACGTAGAATCATACAGCACACAAAAAGTTACAGCACACAGAATCATACAGCACATAGAATCATACAGCACGCAGAATCATACAGCACACAGAATCATACAGCACACCGAATGATACAACACGTAGAATCATACAGCACACAGAATCATACAGCACACAGAATAATATAGCACACAGAATAATATAGCACACAGAATCATACAGCACACAGAATCATACAGCACACAGTATCATACAGCACGTAGAATCATACAGCACGTAGAATTATACAGCACACAGAATCATACAGCACGTAGAATCAGACTGCACACAGAATCATACAGCACCTAGAATCATACAGCACACAATATCATACAGCACACAGAATCACACAGCACACAGAATCACACAGAACGTAGAATCATACAGCACACAGAACATAACAGCACACAGATTCGTACAGCACACAGTATCATACAGCACGTAAAATTATACAGCACGTAAAATTATACAGCGCACAGAATCATACAGCCCGCAGAATAATACAGCACACAGAATCATACCACACGCAGAATCATACAGCACACAATATCATACAGCACACAGAATCATACAGCACACCGAATAATACAGCACACAGAATCATACAGCATGTAGAATCATACAGCACGCAGAATCATACAGTATTTGAATCATACAGCACATAGAATCAAACAGCACACAGAATCATACAGCACACAGAATCATACAGCACACAGACCCATACAGCACACAGAATCAAACAGCACATAGAATCATAAAGCAAACAGAATCATACAGCACACAGAACCATACAGCACACAGAATCACACAGCACATAGAATCATACAGCACACAGAACCATACAGCACGTAGAATCATACAGCACACAGAATCATACAGCACACAGAATCATACCGCACACAGTGTCATACAGCACATAGAATCACACAGCACACAGAATCATACAGCAGACAGAATCATACCGCACACAGTATCATACAGCACACAGAATCACACAGCACACAGAATCAAACAGCACTCAGAATCATACAGCACATAGAATCGTTCAGCACGTAGAATTATACAGCACGTAGAATCATGCAGCACTCAGAATCATACAGCACACAGAATCATACAGCACGTAGAATCATACAGCGCACAGAATCATACAGCACGTAGAATCAAACAGCACTCAGAATCATATAGCACGTAGAATCATACAGCACGTAGAATCATACAGCACACAGAATCATACAGCACGTAGAATCATACAGCACATAGAATCAAACTGCATACAGAATCATACAGCACGTAGAATCATATAGCACACAGAATCATACACCACATAGAATCACACAGCACACAGAATCATACAGCACACAGAATCATACCGCACACAGTATCATACAGCACACAGAATCACACAGCACACAGAATCAAACAGCACTCAGAATCGTACAGCACGTAGAATCGTACAGCACGTAGTATTATACAGCACGTAGAATCATGCAGCACACAGAATCATACAGCACACAGAATCATACAGCACGTAGAATCATACAGCACACAGAATCATACAGCACGTAGAATCATACAGCACATAGAATCAAACTGCATACAGAATCATACAGCACGTAGAATCATGCAGCACGCAGAATCATACAGCACATAGAATCACACAGCACACAGAATCATACAGCACACAGAATCATACCGCACACAGTATCATACAGCACACAGAATCACACAGCACACAGAATCAAACAGCACTCAGAATCATACAGCACGTAGAATCGTACAGCACATAGAATTATACAGCACGTTGAATCATGCAGCACACAGAATCATACAGCACACAGAATCATACAGCACGTAGAATCATACAGCGCACAGAATCATACAGCACGTAGAATCAAACAGCACTCAGAATCATACAGCACGTAGAATCATACAGCACGTAGAATCATACAGCACGTAGAATCATACAGCACACAGAATCATACAGCACGTAGAATCATACAGCACGTGGAATCAAACTGCGTACAGAATCATACAGCACGTAGAATCATGCAGCACACAGTATCATACAGCACACAGAATCATACAGCACGTAGAATCGTACAGCACGTAGAATCATACAGCACACAGAATCATACAGCACACAGAATCATACAGCACGTAGAATCCTGCAGCACACAGTACCATACAGGACACAGAATCATACAGCACGTAGAATCGTACAGCACGTAGAATCATACAGCACACAGAATCAAACAGCACTCAGAATCATACAGCACGTAGAATCGTACAGCACGTAGAATCATACAGCACACAGAATCATACAGCAAACAGAAACATACAGCACGTAGTATCATGCAGCACGTAGAATCATGCAGCACGCAGAATCATACAGCACACAGAACCATTCAGCACACAGAATCATACAGCACACAGAACCATACAGCACACAGAATCATACAGCATATAGAATCATACAGCACAGAGAATCATACAGCACACAGAAACATACAGCACGTAGAATCATGCAGCACGTAGAATCATGCAGCACACAGAATCATACATCACACAGAATCATACAGCACACAGAATCATACAGCACACAGAATCATACAGCACAAGGAATCATACAGCACAAGGAATCATACAGCACACAGAATCATACAGCATATAGAATCATACAACACACAGAATCATACAGCACAAGGAATCATACAGCACACAGAATGTTACAGCACACACAATTATACAGCACGTAGAATCATACAGCACAGAGAAACATACAGCACGCAGAATCATACAGCACACAGAATCATACAGCACACAGAATCACACAGCACGCAGAATCATACAGCACACAGAATCATACAGCACACAGAATCATACAGCACAAGGAATCATACAGCACACAGAATCAGACAGCACAAGGAATCATACAGCACACAGAATGTTACAGCACACACAATCATACAGCACGTAGAATCATACAGCACAGAGAAACATACAGCATGCAGAATCATACAGCACACAGAATCATACAGCACAGAGAATCATACAGCACGTAGAATCATACAGCACACAGAATCATACAGCACACAGAATCATACAGCACACAGAATCATACAGTACACAGAATCATACAGCACACAGAATCATATAGCACACAGAATCATACAGCACACAGAATCATACCGCACACAGTAGCATACAGCATACAGAATCACACAGCACACAGAATCAAACAGCACTCAGAATCATACAGCACGTAGAATCATACAGCACGTAGAATCAGACTGCACACAGAATCATACAGCACTTAGAATCATACAGCACACAGAATCATACAACACGTAGAATCATACAGCACGTAAAATCATACAGCACGTAGAATCATACAGCACACAGAACGTTACAGCACACAGATTCGTACAGCACACAGTATCATACAGCACGTAAAATTATACAGCGCACAGAATCATATAGCCCGCAGAATAATACAGCACACAGAATAATACCACACGCAGAATCATACAGCACACAATATCATACAGCACACAGAATCACACAGCACACAGAATCATACAGAACGTAGAATCATACAGCACACAGAACATTACAGCACACAGATTCGTACAGCACACAGTATCATACAGCACGTAAAATTATACAGCGCACAGAATCATACAGCCCGCATAATAATACAGCACACAGAATCATACCACACGCAGAATCATACAGCACACAATATCATACAGCACACAGAATCATACAGCACACCGAATAATACAGCACACAGAATCATACAGCATGTAGAATCATACAGCCCGCAGAATAATACAGCACACAGAATCATACCACACGCAGAATCATACAGCACACAATATCATACAGCACATAGAATCATACAGCACACAGACCCATACAGCACACAGAATCAAACAGCACATAGAATCATAAAGCAAACAGAATCATACAGCACACAGAACCATACAGCACACAGAATCACACAGCACATAGAATCATACAGCACACAGAACCATATAGCACGTAGAATCATACAGCACACAGAATCATACAGCACACAGAATCATACCGCACACAGTGTCATACAGCACATAGAATCACACAGCACACAGAATCATACAGCAGACAGAATCATACCGCACACAGTATCATACAGCACACAGAATCACACAGCACACAGAATCAAACAGCACTCAGAATCATACAGCACGTAGAATCGTACAGCACGTAGAATTATACAGCACGTAGAATCATGCAGCACACAGAATCATACAGCACACAGAATCATACAGCACGTAGAATCATACAGCGCACAGAATCATACAGCACGTAGAATCAAACAGCACTCAGAATCATACAGCACGTAGAATCATACAGCACGTAGAATCATACAGCACACAGAATCATACAGCACGTAGAATCATACAGCACGTAGAATCAAACTGCATGCAGAATCATACAGCACGTAGAATCATGCAGCACACAGCATCATACAGCACACAGAATCATACAGCACGTAGAATCGTACAGCACATAGAATCATACAGCACACAGAATCATACAGCACACAGAATCATACAGCACGTAGAATCATGCAGCACACAGTATCATACAGGACACAGAATCATACAGCACATAGAATCATACAACACACAGAATCATACAGCACAAGGAATCAAAAAGCATACAGAATGTTACAGCACACACAATCATACAGCACGTAGAATCATATAGCACAGAGAATCATACAGCACGCAGAATCATACAGCACACAGAATCATACAGCACGCAGAATCATACAGCACACAGAATCATACAGCACAGAGAATCATATAGCACACAGAATCATACAGCACACAGAATCATACCGCACACAGTAGCATACAGCATACAGAATCACACAGCACACAGAATCAAACAGCACTCAGAATCATACAGCACGTAGAATCATACAGCACGTAGAATCAGACTGCACACAGAATCATACAGCACTTAGAATCATACAGCACACAGAATCATACAGCACGTAAAATCATACAGCACGTAGAATCATACAGCACACAGAACGTTATAGCACACAGATTCGTACAGCACACAGTATCATACAGCACGTAAAATTATACAGCGCACAGAATCATATAGCCCGCAGAATAATACAGCACACAGAATAATACCACACGCAGAATCATACAGCACACAATATCATACAGCACACAGAATCACACAGCACACAGAATCATACAGAACGTAGAATCATACAGCACACAGAACATTACAGCACACAGATTCGTACAGCACACAGTATCATACAGCACGTAAAATTATACAGCGCACAGAATCATACAGCCCGCAGATTAATACAGCACACAGAATCATACCACACGCAGAATCATACAGCACACAATATCATACAGCACACAGAATCATACAGCACACCGAATAATACAGCACACAGAATCATACAGCATGTAGAATCATACAGCCCGCAGAATAATACAGCACACAGAATCATACCACACGCAGAATCATACAGCACACAATATCATACAGCACACAGAATCATACAGCACACCGAATAATACAGCACACAGAATCATACAGCACACAGAATCATACAGCACACAGACCCATACAGCACACAGAATCAAACAGCACATAGAATCATAAAGCAAACAGAATCATACAGCACACAGAACCATACAGCACACAGAATAACACAGCACATAGAATCATACAGCACACAGAACCATATAGCACGTAGAATCATACAGCACACAGAATCATACAGCACACAGAATCATACCGCACACAGTGTCATACAGCACATAGAATCACACAGCACACAGAATCATACAGCAGACAGAATCATACCGCACATAGTATCATACAGCACACAGAATCACACAGCACACAGAATCAAACAGCACTCAGAATCATACAGCACGTAGAATCGTACAGTACGTAGAATTATACAGCACGTAGAATCATGCAGCACACAGAATCATACAGCACACAGAATCATACAGCACATAGAATCATACAGCGCACAGAATCATACAGCACGTAGAATCAAACAGCACTCAGAATCATACAGCACGTAGAATCATACAGCACGTAGAATCATACAGCACACAGAATCATACAGCACGTAGAATCATACAGCACATAGAATCAAACTGCATACAGAATCATACAGCACGTAGATTCATGCAGCACACAGAATCATACAGCACATAGAATCACACAGCACACAGAATCATACAGCACACAGAATCATACCGCACACAGTATCATACAGCACACAGAATCACACAGCACACAGAATCAAACAGCACTCAGAATCATACAGCACGTAGAATCGTACAGCACGTAGAATTATACAGTACGTAGAATCATGCAGCACACAGAATCATACAGCACACAGAATCATACAGCACGTAGAATCATACAGCGCAGAGAATCATACAGCACGTAGAATCAAACAGCACTCAGAATCATACAGCACGTAGAATCATACAGCACGTAGAATCATACAGCACACAGAATCATACAGCACGTAGAATCATACAGCACGTAGAATCATACAGCACACAGAATCATACAGCACACAGAATCATACAGCACGTAGAATCATGCAGCACACAGTATCATACAGGACACAGAATCATACAGCACATAGAATCATACAACACACAGAATCATACAGCACAAGGAATCAAAAAGCATACAGAATGTTACAGCACACACAATCATACAGCACGTAGAATCATACAGCACAGAGAATCATACAGCACGCAGAATCATACAGCACGCAGAATCATACAGCACACAGAATCATACAGCACACAGAATCATACAGCACGCAGAATCATACAGCACACAGAATCATACAGCACACAGAATCATACAGCACAAGGAATCATACAGCACACAGAATCATACAGCATATAGAATCATACAACACACAGAATCATACAGCACAAGGAATCATACAACACACAGAATCATACAGCACAAGGAATCATACAGCACACAGAATGTTACAGCACACACAATCATACAGCACGTAGAATCATACAGCACATAGAAACATACAGCACGCAGAATCATACAGCACACAGAATCATACAGCACAGAGAATCATACAGCACGCAGAATAACACAGCACATAGAATCATACAGCACACAGAACCATATAGCACGTAGAATCATACAGCACACAGAATCATACAGCACACAGAATCATACCGCACACAGTGTCATACAGCACATAGAATCACACAGCACACAGAATCATACAGCAGACAGAATCATACCGCACACAGTATCATACAGCACACAGAATCACACAGCACACAGAATCAAACAGCACTCAGAATCATACAGCACGTAGAATCGTACAGCACGTAGAATTATACAGCACGTAGAATCATGCAGCACACAGAATCATACAGCACACAGAATCATACAGCACGTAGAATCATACAGCGCACAGAATCATACAGCACGTAGAATCAAACAGCACTCAGAATCATACAGCACGTAGAATCATACAGCACGTAGAATCATACAGCACACAGAATCATACAGCACGTAGAATCATACAGCACATAGAATCAAACTGCATACAGAATCATACAGCACGTAGATTCATGCAGCACACAGAATCATACAGCACATAGAATCACACAGCACACAGAATCATACAGCACACAGAATCATACCGCACACAGTATCATACAGCACACAGAATCACACAGCACACAGAATCAAACGGCACTCAGAATCATACAGCACGTAGAATCGTACAGCACGTAGAATTATACAGTACGTAGAATCATGCAGCACACAGAATCATACAGCACACAGAATCATACAGCACGTAGAATCATACAGCGCAGAGAATCATACAGCACGTAGAATCAAACAGCACTCAGAATCATACAGCACGTAGAATCATACAGCACGTAGAATCATACAGCACGTAGAATCATACAGCACGTAGAATCAAACTGCATACAGAATCATACAGCACGTAGAATCATGCAGCACACAGCATCATACAGCACACAGAATCATACAGCACGTAGAATCGTACAGCACATAGAATCATACAGCACACAGAATCATACAGCACACAGAATCATACAGTACGTAGAATCATGCAGCACACAGTATCATACAGGACACAGAATCATACAGCACATAGAATCATACAACACACAGAATCATACAGCACAAGGAATCAAAAAGCATACAGAATGTTACAGCACACACAATCATACAGCACGTAGAATCATACAGCACAGAGAATCATACAGCACGCAGAATCATACAGCACACAGAATCATACAGCACACAGAATCATACAGCACGCAGAATCATACAGCACACAGAATCATACAGCACACAGAATCATACAGCACAAGGAATCATACAGCACACAGAATCATACAGCATATAGAATCATACAACACACAGAATCATACAGCACAAGGAATCATACAGCACACAGAATGTTACAGCACACACAATCATACAGCACGTAGAATCATACAGCACATAGAAACATACAGCACGCAGAATCATACAGCACACAGAATCATACAGCACGCAGAATCATACAGCACGCAGAATCATACAGCACACAGAATCATACAGCACACAGAATCATACAGTACACAGAATCATACAGCACACAGAATCATATAGCACACAGAATCATACAGCACACAGAATCATACCGCACACAGTAGCATACAGCATACAGAATCACACAGCACACAGAATCAAACAGCACTCAGAATCATACAGCACTCAGAATCATACAGCACGTAGAATCATACAGCACGTAGAATTATACAGCACACAGAATCATACAGCACGTAGAATCTGACTGCACACAGAATCATACAGCACCTAGAATCATACAGCACACAGAATCATACAACACGTAGAATCATACAGCACGTAAAATCATACAGCACGTAGAATCATACAGAACGTAGAATCATACAGCACACAGAACGTTACAGCACACAGTATCATACAGCACATAAAATTATACAGCGCACAGAATCATACAGCCCGCAGAATAATACAGCACACAGAATCATACCACGCACAGAATCATACAGCACACAATATCATACAGCACACAGAATCACACAGCACACAGAATCACACAGCACACAGAATCATGCAGCACACAGAATCATGCAGCACACAGAATCATACAGCACACAGAATTAGACAGCACACAGAATCACACAGCACACAGAATCATACAGCACACAGAATTATACAGCACACAGAATCATACAGCACACAGAATCATACAGCACGCAGAAACATACAGCACGTAGAATCATACAGCACGCAGAATCATTCAGCACACAGAACCATACTGCACGCAGAATTACACAGCACATAGAATCATACAGCACACAGAATCATACAGCACACAGAATCATACAGCACACAGAATCATACAGCACACAGAATCATGCAGCACACAAAATCATACCACACGCAGAATCATACAGCACACAATATCATACAGCACACAGAATCACACAGCACACAGAATCATACAGCACATAGAATCATACAGCACACAGAATCATACAACACGTAGAATCATACAGCACGTAAAATCATACAGCGCGTAGAATCATACGGCACGCAGAATCATTCAGCACACAGAACGTTACAGCACACCGAATGATACAGCACATAGAATCATACAGCACACAGAATCATACAGCACGTAGAACCATACAGCACGTAGAATCATACAGCACACAGAATCATACAGCACACAGAATCATACAGCACACAGAATCATACAGCACACAGAATCATACAGCACGTAGAATCATACAGCACACAGAATCATACAGCACGTAGAATCATACAGCACGTAGAATCATATAGCACACAGAATCATACAGCACATAGAATCATAAAGCACACAGAATCATCCAGCACAGAATCATGCAGCACACAGAATCATACAGCACATAGAATCATAAAGCACACAGAACCATACAGCACACAGAATCACACAGCACATAGAATCATACAGCACACAGAATAATATAGCACACAGAATCATACAACTCACAGAATCAAACAGCACACAGAATCATACAGCACACAGAATCATATAGCAGACAGAATCATACAGCACACAGAATCATACCGCACACAGTATCATACAGCACACAGAATCACACAGCACACAGAATCAAACAGCACTCAGAATCATACAGCACGTAGAATCATACAGCACGTAGAATTATACAGCACACAGAATCATACAGCACGTAGAATCTGACTGCACACAGAATCATACAGCACCTAGAATCATACAGCACACAGAATCATACAACACGTAGAATCATACAGCACGTAAAATCATTCAGCACGTAAAATCGTACAGAACGTAGAATCATACAGCACACAGAACGTTACAGCACGTAGAATCATACGGCACGCAGAATCATACAGCACACAGTGTCATACAGCACGTAAAATTATACAGCGCACAGAATCATACAGCCCGCAGAATAATACAGCACACAGAATCATACCACATGCAGAATCATACAGCACACAGAATCACACAGCACACAGAATCACACAGCACACAGAATCATACAGCACGTAGAATCATACAGCACACAGAATCATACAGCACACAGAATCATACAGCACACAGAATCATACAGCACGCAGAATCATACAGCACGCAGAATCATACAGTATTTGAATCATAAAGCACACAGAATCTTACAGCACACAGAATCATACAGCACAAAGAACCATACAGCACATAGAATCATACAGCACACAGAACCATGCAGCACGCAGAATCATACAGCACACAGAACCATACAGCACACAGAATCACACAGCACATAGATTCATACAGCATACAGAATAATATAGCACACAGAATCATACAGCACGTAGAATCATACCGCACACAGTATCATACAGCACACAGAATCACACAGCGCACAGAATCATACAGCACACAGTATCATACAGCACACAGAATCACACAGCACACAGAATCATACAGCACACAGAATCAGACAGAACGTAGAATCATACAGCACACAGTATCATACAGCATGTAGAATTGTACAGCACACAGAATCATACTGCACGTAGAATCATACAGCACACAGAATCATACAGCGCGTAGAATCGTACAGAACGTAGAATCATATGGCACGCAGAATCATGCAGCACATAAAATCATACCACTCGCAGAATCATACAGCACACAGAATTATACAGCTCACAGGATCATACAGCACGTAGAATCATACAGCACGCAGAATCATACAGCACACAGAATCATACAGCACAGAGAATCATACAGCACGCAGAATCATACAGCACACAGAATCATACAGCACACAGAATCGGACAGAACGTAGAATCATACAGCACACAGTATCATACAGCATGTAGAATTGTACAGCACACAGAATCATACTGCACGTAGAATCATACAGCACACAGAATCATACAGCGCGTAGAATCGTACAGAACGTAGAATCATATGGCACGCAGAATCATGCAGCACATAAAATCATACCACTCGCAGAATCATACAGCACACAGAATTTTACAGCTCACAGAATCATACAGCACGTAGAATCATACAGCACGCAGAACCATACAGCACGCAGAATCATACAGCACAGAGAATCATACAGCACGCAGAATCATACAGCACACAGAATCATACAGCACACAGAATCATACAGTACACAGAATCATACAGCACACAGAATCATATAGCACACAGAATCATACAGCACACAGAATCATACCGCACACAGTAGCATACAGCATACAGAATCACACAGCACACAGAATCAAACAGCACTCAGAATCATACAGCACGTAGAATCATACAGCACGTAGAATTATACAGCACACAGAATCATACAGCACGTAGAATCTGACTGCACACAGAATCATACAGCACCTAGAATCATACAGCACACAGAATCATACAACACGTAGAATCATACAGCACGTAAAATCATACAGCACGTAGAATCGTACAGAACTAGAATCATACAGCACACAGAACGTTACAGCACACAGTATAATACAGCACGTAAAATTATACAGCGCACAGAATCATACAGCCCGCAGAATAATAGCACACAATATCATACAGCACACAGAATCACACAGCACACAGAATCATACAGAACGTAGAATCATACAGCACACAGAATTATACAGCACACAGAATCATACAGCACGCAGAATCAGACAGCACGCAGAAACATACAGCACGTAGAATCATACAGCACGCAGAATCATTCAGCACACAGAACCATACAGCACGCAGAATTATACAGCACATAGAATCATACAGCACACAGAATCATACAGCACACAGAATCATACAGCACACAGAATCATGCAGCACACAAAATCATACCACATGCAGAATCATACAGCACACAATATCATACAGCACACAGCATCACACAGCACACAAAATCATACAGCACATAGAATCATAAAGCACACAGAATCATACAACACGTAGAATCATACAGCACGTAAAATCATACAGCGCGTAGAATCATACGGCACGCAGAATCATTCAGCACACAGAACGTTACAGCACACCGAATGATACAGCACGTAGAATCATACAGCACACAGAATCATACAGCACACAGAATCATACAGCACACCGAATGATACAGCACACAGAATCATACAGCACACAGAACCATACAGCACGTAGAATCATACAGCACACAGAATCATACAGCACGTAGAATCATACAGCACGTAGAATCATACAGCATGTAGAATCATACAGCACACAGAACCATACAGCACATAGAATCATACAGCACACAGAATCATACAGCACGTAGAATCATACAGCACGTAGAATCATACAGCATGTAGAATCATATAGCACACAGAATCATACAGCACATAGAATCATGCAGCACACAGAATCATACAGCACATAGGATCATAAAGCACACAGAACCATACAGCACACAGAATCACACAGCACATAGAATCATACAGCACACAGAATAATATAGCACACAGAATCATACAACTCACAGAATCATACAGCACACAGAATCATACAGCACACAGAATCATATAGCACACAGAATCATACAGCACACAGAATCATACCGCACACAGTATCATACAGCACACAGAATCACACAGCACACAGAATCAAACAGCACTCAGAATCATACAGCACGTAGAATCATACAGCACGTAGAATTATACAGCACACAGAATCATACAGCACGTAGAATCTGACTGCACACAGAATCATACAGCACCTAGAATCATACAGCACACAGAATCATACAACACGTAGAATCATACAGCACGTAAAATCATACAGCACGTAAAATCGTACAGAACGTAGAATCATACAGCACACAGAACGTTACAGCACGTAGAATCATACGGCACGCAGAATCATACAGCACACAGTATCATACAGCACGTAAAATTATACAGCGCACAGAATCATACAGCCCGCAGAATAATACAGCACACAGAATCATACCACACGCAGAATCATACAGCACACAATATCATACAGCACCCAGAATCACAAAGCACACAGAATCATACAGCACACAGAATCATACAGCACGTAGAATCATACAGCACACAGAATCATACAGCACACAGAATCATACAGCATATAGAATCATACAACACACAGAATCATACAGCACAAGGAATCATACAGCACACAGAATGTTACAGCACACACAATCATACAGCACGTAGAATCATACAGCACATAGAAACATACAGCACGCAGAATCATACAGCACACAGAATCATACAGCACAGAGAATCATACAGCACGCAGAATCATACAGCACACAGAATCATACAGCACACAGAATCATACAGTACACAGAATCATACAGCACACAGAATCATATAGCACACAGAATCATACAGCACACAGAATCATACCGCACACAGTAGCATACAGAATCACACAGCACACAGAATCAAACAGCACTCAGAATCATACAGCACGTAGAATCATACAGCACGTAGAATTATACAGCACACAGAATCATACAGCACGTAGAATCTGACTGCACACAGAATCATACAGCACCTAGAATCATACAGCACACAGAATCATACAACACGTAGAATCATACAGCACGTAAAATCATACAGCACGTAGAATCGTACAGAACGTAGAATCATACAGCACACAGAACGTTACAGCACACAGTATCATACAGCACGTAAAATTATACAGCGCACAGAATCATACAGCCCGCAGAATAATACAGCACACAGAATCATACCACACACAGAATCATACAGCACACAATATCATACAGCACACAGAATCACACAGCACACAGAATCATGCAGCACACAGAATCATACAGCACACAGAATTAGACAGCACACAGAATCACACAGCACACAGAATCATGCAGCACACAGAATCATACAGCACACAGAATTATACAGCACACAGAATCATACAGCACACAGAATCATACAGCACGCAGAAACATACAGCACGTAGAATCATACAGCACGCAGAATCATTCAGCACACAGAACCATACTGCACGCAGAACTACACAGCACATAGAATCATACAGCACACAGAATCATACAGCACACAGAATCATACAGCACACAGAATCATACAGCACACAGAATCATGCAGCACACAAAATCATACCACACGCAGAATCATACAGCACACAATATCATACAGCACGCAGAATCATACAGCACACAATATCATACAGCACACAGAATCACACAGCACACAGAATCATACAGCACATAGAATCATACAGCACACAGAATCATACAACACGTAGAATCATACAGCACGTAAAATCATACAGCGCGTAGAATCATACGGCACGCAGAATCATTCAGCACACAGAACGTTACAGCACACCGAATGATACAGCACATAGAATCATACAGCACACAGAATCATACAGCACGTAGAATCATACAGCACACAGAATCATACAGCACACAGAATCATACAGCACACAGAATCATACAGCACACAGAACCATACAGCACGTAGAATCATACAGCACACAGAATCATACAGCACGTAGAATCATACAGCACGTAGAATCATATAGCACACAGAATCATACAGCACATAGAATCATAAAGCACACAGAATCATCCAGCACAGAATCATGCAGCACACAGAATCATACAGCACATAGAATCATAAAGCACACAGAATCATACAGCACACAGAATCACACAGCACATAGAATCATACAGCACACAGAATAATATAGCACACAGAATCATACAACTCACAGAATCATACAGCACACAGAATCATACAGCACACAGAATCATATAGCACACAGAATCATACAGCACACAGAATCATACCGCACACAGTATCATACAGCACACAGAATCACACAGCACACAGAATCAAACAGCACTCAGAATCATACAGCACGTAGAATCATACAGCACGTAGAATTATACAGCACACAGAATCATACAGCACGTAGAATCTGACTGCACACAGAATCATACAGCACCTAGAATCATACAGCACACAGAATCATACAACACGTAGAATCATACAGCACGTAAAATCATACAGCACGTAAAATCGTACAGAACGTAGAATCATACAGCACACAGAACGTTACAGCACGTAGAATCATACGGCACGCAGAATCATACAGCACACAGTATCATACAGCACGTAAAATTATACAGCGCACAGAATCATACAGCCCGCAGAATAATACAGCACACAGAATCATACCACACGCAGAATCATACAGCACACAATATCATACAGCACCCAGAATCACACAGCACACAGAATCATACAGCACACAGAATCATACAGCACGTAGAATCATACAGCACACAGAATCATACAGCACACAGAATCAGACAGAACGTAGAATCATACAGCACACAGTATCATACAGCATGTAGAATTGTACAGCACACAGAATCATACTGCACGTAGAATCATACAGCACACAGAATCATACAGCGCGTAGAATCGTACAGAACGTAGAATCATATGGCACGCAGAATCATGCAGCACATAAAATCATACCACTCGCAGAATCATACAGCACACAGAATTATACAGCTCACAGAATCATACAGCACGTAGAATCATACAGCACGCAGAATCATACAGCACACAGAATCATACAGCACAGAGAATCATACAGCACGCAGAATCATACAGCACACAGAATAATACAGCACACAGAATCATACAGTACACAGAATCATACAGCACACAGAATCATATAGCACACAGAATCATACAGCACACAGAATCATACCGCACACAGTAGCATACAGCATACAGAATCACACAGCACACAGAATCAAACAGCACTCAGAATCATACAGCACGTAGAATCATACAGCACGTAGAATCATACAGCATATAGAATCATACAGCATATAGAATCATACAGCACAGAGAATCATACAGCAAACAGAAACATACAGCACGTAGTATCATGCAGCACGTAGAATCATGCAGCACGCAGAATCATACAGCACGTAGAATCTGACTGCACACAGAATCATACAGCACCTAGAATCATACAGCACACAGAATCATACAGCACCTAGAATCATACAGCACACAGAATCATACAACACGTAGAATCATACAGCACGTAAAATCATACAGCACGTAAAATCGTACAGAACGTAGAATCATACAGCACACAGAACGTTACAGCACACAGTATCATACAGCACGTAAAATTATACAGCGCACAGAATCATACAGCCCGCAGAATAATACAGCACACAGAATCATACCACACACAGAATCATACAGCACACAGAATCATACAGCACACAGAATCATACAGCACACAGAATCATACAGCACGCAGAAACATACAGCACGTAGAATCATACAGCACGCAGAATCATTCAGCACACAGAACCATACAGCACGCAGAATTATACAGCACATAGAATCATACAGCACACAGAATCATACAGCACACAGAATCATACAGCACACAGAATCATGCAGCACACAAAATCATACCACACGCAGAATCATACAGCACACAATATCATACAGCACACAGAATCACACAGCACACAGAATCATACAGCACATAGAATCATACAGCACACAGAATCATACAACACGTAGAATCATACAGCACGTAAAATAATACAGCGCGTAGAATCATACGGCACGCAGAATCATTCAGCATACAGAACGTTACAGCACACCGAATGATACAGCACGTAGAATCATACAGCACACAGAATCATACAGCACACAGAATCATACAGCACACAGAATCATACAGCACACAGAATCATACAGCACACAGAATCATACAGCACGTAGAATCATACAGCACGTAGAATCATACAGCATGTAGAATCATACAGCACACAGAATCATATAGCACATAGAATCATACAGCATGTAGAATCATACAATATTTGAATCATACAGTACACAGAATTATACAGCACGTAGAATCATACAGCACACAGAATCATACAGCACATAGAATCATACAACACACAGAATCATACAGCACAAGGAATCATACAGCACACAGAATGTTACAGATCACAGAATCATACAGCACACAGAATCAAACAGCACGCAGAATCATACAGCACGTAGAATCATACAGCACGCAGAATCATTCAGCACACAGAACTAGACAGCACGCATAATTATACAGCTCACAGAATCATACAGCACACAGAATCATGCAGCACACAAAATCATACCACACGCAGAATCATACAGCACACAATATCATACAGCACACAGAATCATGCAGCACACAGAATCATACAGCACGTAGAATCATACAGCACGTAGAATCATACAATATTTGAATCATACAGTACACAGAATTATACAGCACACAGAATCATACAGCACACAGAATCATGCAGCACACAAAATCATACCACACGCAGGATCATACAGCACACAATATCATACAGCACACAGAATCATACAGCACGTAGAATCATACAGCACGTAGAATCATACAGCACACCGAATCATACAGCACACCGAATGATACAGCAGACAGAATCATACAGCACACAGAATCAAACAGCACACAGAATCATACAGTACTTTGAATCATACCACACACAGAATCATACAGCACACAGAATCATACAGCACACAGAATTATACAGCAGATACAATCATACAGCACACAGAATCATACAGCACACAGAATTATACAGCACACAGAATTATACAGCAGATAGAATCATACAGCACACTGAATCATACAGCACACAGAATCAGACAGCACACAGAATCATACAGCACGTAGAATCATACAGCACACAGAATCATACAGCACATAGAATCATACAACACACAGAATCATACAGCACAAGGAATCATACAGCACACAGAATGTTACAGTACACAGAATCATGCAGCACACAAAATCATACCACACGCAGAATCATACAGCACACAATATCATACAGCACACAGAATCATGCAGCACACAAAATCATACCACACGCAGGATCATACAGCACACAATATCATACAGCACACAGAATCATACAGCACGTAGAATCATACAGCACGTCGAATCATACAGCACGTAGAATCATACAGCACACCGAATCATACAGCACACCGAATGATACAGCACACAGAATCATACAGCACACAGAATCAAACAGCACACAGAATCATACAGTACTTTGAATCATACCACACACAGAATCATACAGCACACAGAATCATACAGCACACAGAATCATACAGCACATAGAATCATACAGCACACCGAATGATACAGCACGTAGAATCGTACAGCACATAGAATCATACAGCACACAGAATCATACAGCACACAGAATCATACAGCACACAGAATGATACAGCACGTAGAATCATACAGCACACCGAATGATACAGCACGTAGAATCATACAGCACATTGAATCATACAGCACACAGAATCCTACAGAACACAGAATCATACAGCACATAGAACCTGAAAAAGCTATCCAATTAATCTCTCTCCCCTGCTCTTTCTCCATACACCTGCAATTTTGTCCTTTTCAAGTATATATCTAATTCCCTTTTGAAAGTTACTCTTGAAATATTTGGAAATTATGGAAAATTCAGTGGAATAATCCTTCCCTTTCCATTAAATTATTTTTGTTGGGGGATGAAGGAAAGAAATACGAAACATTTCATCTTTGATTTCTCTACGTGTTATCAGATGAAAAAGACTTGAAAACAAACTTGTGGAGCTTAATTTTCTGGAATCACAAGTTGTTCTAACATATACAAATACTCTGGCCAGAATTTTCTGGCGTCTGTGTGGGCGCGATTGGAGGCGGGTCGGGAGGGAAATTTGCAAAACCTTGGAGAGGGGCAGGAACCCGCCATCATCCCGCCCCACGCACCTTTCCCTCGGCGCGTTTGCCAGCACGGCAGTGACCCAAATGGCAGTGGCTGCCGAGGTCATTGAGATCATTATGAGATACTTATCAGACCTTTAAGCATCTTTTTAACCCAACCTTTCAAATTTCCCTGGATGAGCTCAGGAATCACACAGCTCGGGAACCACGTCTGTGAGTCTGAGGCTGAAGTTCAGTGGCCATTGATCCAGCTCATTAGTGCACAGCATGGAAAGCACAATAAAAACTCCTGCCTGACAACTGGTCACTTTCCTAAAGCAGATGCTGTTGCTGAGTGCATTGTCAGCACAGATTTAGCTTTCTAGAGGTTGCAAGTGTTTCCAGCAAAGTCAGGATCCAGTGTCATC
This sequence comes from Pristiophorus japonicus, assembly GCF_044704955.1. Lineage (NCBI taxonomy): Eukaryota > Metazoa > Chordata > Chondrichthyes > Pristiophoridae > Pristiophorus > Pristiophorus japonicus. The sequence goes on along the minus strand of NC_091984.1, from coordinate 102,507,339 downwards.
GCATTGGTAGATCACACCATTGACAGATTGCTTCTGTCATCTCTACTTGACCTGCCATCTCTACTTGACCTGTCATTTATTAGATCAGCAAGGGTGCTGTTTGTACTATCTCATCTTGGTCCCCAACACCAGCAGCACCAACAACAACACCACCAATCTTCTCCTCAATCACTTGATGCTGCACAGGACAAGGGCATCAGCTCAGGGCTGCACCGTGCCGAAGACAATTCCCCAACACAGGGTATATAGGCAGAGGATGAGCTTCCTCTGATATGCTCATAATAAAGGATGAAACTGAGTACTGTGAGCAATGAGTAAGTGTGACTTTAGCTCCTTTAATAAGACTCCAAAGTGCAGGTACCTCGTGGGTGGCCTGTTCTTATACAGTGCTCCCAAGGAATGCTGGGATCCCTTGGGACTCCAACAGGTCGGCCCTCTGGTGGTGGTGTGATACAGGTTGCCAAAGGTTAAATACATAACATCACTCCCTCGTAAAGTTGATAGTACACTTATTTACAGGGTGAGACAATCTGGGGATTTTCGCTCTCTTGTCAATCGTCTCGGTACAAGTGCAGGTGTGGGTGAGTTGGTTAGCTCTTCACTGGGCTGCTGGATAGCCGACCTTGCCAGACTTAGGATGGTGAGTTCGGCTTCGTGGCCAACCATGATGTTGGTTGCCACTTGTGTGTGTGTTGGAGGTTGGTGGTGTCTTCTTCGGGTTGTTCGTAGCTGTTGGTGAACCGCAAATTGATTTGGTCCAAATGTTTTCTGCACATTAGGCCATTGGCCAACTTGACCTGAATCACCCTACTCCCCTCTTTTGCTATGACCATGCCAGCGAGCCATTTAGTGCCATTTCCATAATTGAGTACAAACACAGGTTCATTAACCTCAATATCGCGTGACAAATTTGCGCGGTCATGGTACATACTTTGTTGATGCCGCCTGCCCTCCATGTGATCATGGAGATCAGAGGGAGCCTTGTTTTGAGTGCCCTTTTCATGAGCAGCTCGGCTGGGGGAACCCCGGTGAGCGAATGGGGTCTGGTGTGGTAGCTGAGCAACACTCAGGACAGCCGGGTCTGGAGAGAGCCTTCCGACACACGTTTCAAGCTTTGCTTGATGGTCTGAACTGCCCGTTCTGCCTGGCCGTTGGATGCAGGCTTGAATGGGGCAGATGTGACATGCTTGATCCCATTGCGGGTCATGAATTCCTTGAATTCAGCACTGGTGAAACACGACCCATTGTCACTAACTAGGAAATCAGGCAGGCCGTGCGTGGCAAACATGGCTCTTAGGCTTTCGATGGTGGCCGTGGATGTGCTTACAGACATTATTACACATTCAATCCATTTTGAATAAGCATCCACGACAACCAAGAACATTTTGCCTAGAAAGAGGCTCGCATGGCTCCTCGACCATGGTTTGGAGAGCCACGACCATAAACTTAGCGGTGCCTCTCTGGGTGCATTGCTCAGCTGAGGGCAAGTGTTGCACTGACGCATGCATGACTCTAAATCTGAGTCGATGCCAGGCCACCACACATGGGATCTGGCTATGGCTTTCATCAATACAATGCCTGGGTGGATGCTGTGTAGGTCACAAATGAACGTTTCTCTTTCTTTCTTAGGCAAGACCACGCGATTACCCCACAACAGACAGTCCGCCTGCAAGGATATTTCGTCTTTGTGCTTATGGAACGGCTTAATCGCCTCCTGCATCTCTGCTGGGACGCTGGACCAGCTCCCATGGAGGACACAGTTTTTTTACCAAGGACAGTAAAGGATCCTGGCTGGTCCAGGTCCTGATCTGGCGGGCCGTAACGGGTGACTTTTCGTTTTCGAATGCATCTATTACCATGAGCAAGTCCGCTGGCTGTGCCATTTCCACCCCGGTGGTGGGCAATGGTAGCCGACTGAGAGCATCAGCGCAGTTCTCTGTGCCCGGTATGTGGCGGATTACATCGTTGTATGCCGACAGCGTGAGAACCCATCTTTGGATGTGGACAGAGGCATTGGTGTTAATCCCTTAGCTCTCAGAGAATAGCGATATGAGCGGCTTGTGGTCAGTTTCAAGCTCAAATTTGAGGCCAAACAAGTACTGGTGCATTTTTTTTACCCGATAAACGCATGCCAGAGCATCTTTTTCAATTATGCTGTAGGCCCTTTCTGACTTGGGCAGACTCTGGAGCATCCACGATGCTGAGAATGTCATGAATATCACATTTAGTGAGTTGGTCACACCGCAGGTAAAGGTTACTCAGGCAGATAGGGAATGGATGACCATCAGGCAGAGCAATGGAAGGAAGGTAGAGCAGAGGTACCCCGCGGTCATCCCCCTCCAAAACAGATACACCACCTTGGGTGTTGTTGGGGGGGATGACTCATCAGGGGACGGCAGTAGCAGCCAAGTTCATGGCACCATGGGTGGCTCTGCTGCACAGGAGGATTGGAAAAAGAGTGGGAGAGCTATAGTGGTAGGGAATTCTATTGTAAGGGAAATAGACATTGCTGCGGCCACAATTGAGACTCCAGAATGGTTTGTTGCCTCCCTGGTGCAAGGGTTGAGGATGTCTCGGAGCGGCTGTAGGACATTTTGGAGGGGGAGGGTGAACAGCCAGTTGTCGTGGTGCATATAGGTACCAACGATATAGGTAAAAAATGGGATGAGGTCCTACAAGCTGAATTTAGGGAGCTAGGTGTTAAATTAAAAAGCAGGACATCAAAGGTAGTAATCTCAGGATTGCTACCAGTGCCACGTGCTAGTTACAATAGAAATAGAAGGATAGCTAAGATGAATACGTGGCTTGAGGAGGGTGCAGGAGGGAGGGATTCAAATTCCTGGGACATTGGAACCGGCTCTGGGGGAGGTGGGACCAGTACAAACCGGACGGTCTGCACCTGGGCAGGACTGGAACCAATGTCCTAGGGGGAGTGTTTGCTAGTGCTGTTGGGGAGGGGTTAAACTAATATGGCAGGGGGATTGGTACCTATGCAGGGAGACAGAGGAAAGTAAAATGGGGGCAGAAGCAAAAGATAGAAAGAAGAAAAGTAAAAGTGAAGGGCAGAGAAACCCAAGGCAAAAATCAAAAAGGGCCACATTACAGCAAAATTCTAAAGGGACAAAGTGTGTTAAAAAGACAAGCCTGAAGGCTCTGTGCTTAAATGCGGGAGTATTCGTAATAAGATGGATGAATTAATTGCACAGGCAGCTATTAACGAATATGATATAATTGGGATTACAGAGACATGGCTCCAGGATGACCAAGGCTGGAAACACAACATCCAGGGGTATTCAACATTCAGGAACGATCGACAGAAAGGAAAAGGAGGTGGGGTAGCGTTGCTGGTTAAAAAGGAAATTAACGCACTAGTAAGGAAGGACATTAGCTTGGATGATGTGGAATCGGTATGGGTAGGGCTGCGGAATACGAAAGGGCAGAAAACGCTAGTGGGAGTTGTGTACAGACTACCAAACAGTAGTAGTGAGGTTGGGGACAGCATCAAACAAGAAATTAGGGATGCGTGCAATAAAGGTACAGCAATTATCATGTGCGACTTTAATCTACATAGAGATTGGGCTAACCAAACTGGTAGCAATACGGTGGAGAAGGATTTCCTGGAATGTATTAGGGATGGTTTTCCAGACCAATATGTCGAGGAACCAACTAGAGGGCTGGCCATCCTAGACTGGGTGATGTGTAATGAGAAAGGACTAATTAGCAATCTTGTTATGTGAGGCCCCTTGGGGAAGAGTGACCATAATATGGTAGAATTCTTTATTACGATGGAGAGTGACACAGTTAATAAAGAGACTAGGGTCCTGAACATAAGGAAAGGTAACTTTGATGGTATGAGACGTGAATTGGCTGGAATAGACTGGCGAATGATACTTAAAGGGTTGATGGTGGATAGGCAATGGCAAACATTTAAAGATCACATGGATGAACTTCAACAATTGTACATCCCTGTCTGGAGTAAAAATAAAACGGGAAAGGTGGCTCAACCTTGGCTAACAAGGGAAATTAGGGATAGTGTTAAATCCAAAAAAGAGGCATATAAATTGGCCAGAAAAAGCAGCAAATCTGAGGACTGGGAGAAATGTAGAATTCAGCAGAGGAGGAGAAAGGGTTTAATTAGGAGGGGTAAAATAGATTATGAGGACAAGCTTGGTGGGAACATAAAAACTGACTGCAAAAGCTTCTATAGATATGTGAAGAGAAAAAGATTAGTGCAGAGAAACATAGGTCTCTTGCAGTCAGAATCAGATCAATTTATAAAGAACAAAGAAATGGCAGACCAATTGAACAAATACTTTGGTTCTGCCTTCACGAAGGAAGACACAAATAACCTTCCAGAAGTACTGGGGGACCGAGGGCCGAGCGAGAAGGAGGAACTGAAGGAAATCCTTATTAGTCAGGAAATTGTGTTATGGAAATTGATGGGATTGAAGGCCGATAAATCCCCAGGACTTGATAGTCTGCATCCCAGAGTACTTAAGGAAGTGGTCCTAGAAATAGTGGATGCATTGGTGATCATTTTCCAACAGTCTATCTGAATCAGTTCCTATGGACTGGAGGGTAGCTAATGTAACACCATTTTTTAAAAAAGGAGGGAGAGAGAAAACAGGGAATTATAGACTGGTTAGACTGACATCAGTAGTGAGGAAGATGTTGGAATCAATTATTAAAGATGAAATAGCAGCGCATTTGGAAAGCAGTGACAGGATCAGTCCAAGTCAGCATGGATTTATGAAAGGGAAATCATGCTTGACAAATCTTCCAGAATTTTTTGAGGATGTAACGAGTAGAGTAGACAAGGGAGAACCAGTGGATGTGGTGTATTTGGACTTTCAAAAGGCTTTTGACAAGGTCCCACACAAGAGATTGGTGTGCAAAATTAAAGCACATGGTATTGGGGGTAATGTATTGACGTGGACAGAGAACTGATTGGCAGACAGGAAGCAGAGAGTCAGGATAAACGGGTCCTTTTCAGAATGGCAGGCAGTGACTAGTGGGGTGCCGCAGGGCTCAATACTGGGACCCCAGCTATTTACAATATATATCAATGATTTAGATGAAGGAATTGAGTGTAATATCTCCAAGTTTGCAGATGACACTAAGCTGAGTGGGGGTGTGAGCTGTGAGGAGGATGCTCAGAGGCTGCAGGGTGACTTGAACAGGTTAGGTGAGTGGGCAAAAGCATGACAGATGCAGTATAATGTGGATAAATGTGAGATTATCCACTTTGGTGGCAAAAACAGAAAGGCAGAATATTATCTGAATGGCAGTAGATTAGGAAAAAGGGAGGTGCAACGAGACCTGGGTGTCATGGTACATCAGTCATTGAAAGTTGGCATGCAGGTACAGCAGGCAGTGAAGAAGGCAAATGGCATGTTGGCCTTCATAGCTAGGGGATTTGAGTATAGGAGCAGAGTAGTCTTACTGCAGTTGTACAGGGCATTGGTGAGGCCTCACCTGGAATATTGTGTTCAGTTTTTGTCTCCTAATCTGAGGAAGGATATTTTTGCTATTGAGGGAGTGCAGCGAAGGTTCACCAGACTGATTCCCGGGATTCTTGGACTGACATATGAGGAGAGGCTGGATTGACTGGGCCTGTATTCACTGGAGTTTAGAAGAATGAGAGGGGATCTCATAGAAACATATAAAATTCTGACGGGACTGGACAGGTTAGATGCAGGAAGAATGTTCCCGATGTTGGGGAAGTCCAGAACCAGGGATCACAGTCTAAGGATAAGGGGTAAGCCATTTAGGACCGAGATGAGGAGAAACTTCTTCACTCAGAGAGTTGCTAACCTTTGGAATTCTCTACCGCAGAGAGTTTTTGATGCCAGTTTGTTAGGTATATTCAAGAGGGAGTTAGATATGGCCCTGACGGCTCAAGGGGTATGGAGAGAAAGCAGGAAAGGGGTACTGAGGTGAATGATCAGCCATGATATTATTGAATGGTGGTGCAGGCTCGAAGGGCCGAATGGCATACTCCTGCACCTATTTTCTATGTTTCTATGTTTCTATCAGCGACCGGTTGCAAAATCCCCGATTCGTTAGCCTCTTGTAACACACACCCGACCCCGTATGATGACACATCGCAAGCTAGCACTAATCGTTTACATGGGTTATACAAGACAAACATAGAAACATAGAAAATAGGTGCAGGAGTAGGCCATTCGGCCCTTCCAGCCTGCACCGCCATTCAATGAGTTCATGGCTGAACATGCAACTTCAGTACCCCATTCCTGCTTTCTCGCCATACCCCTTGATCCCCCTAGTAGTAAGGACTTCATCTATCTCCTTTTTGAATATATTTAGTGAATTGGCCTCAACAACTTTCTGTGGTCGAGAATTCCACAGGTTCACCACTCTCTGGGTGAAGAAATTCCTCCTCATCTCGGTCCTAAGTGGCTTACCCCTTATCCTTAGACTGTGTCCCCTGGTTCTGGACTTCCCCAACATTGGGAACATTCTTCCTGCATCTAACCTGTCTAACCCTGGCAGAATTTTAAACGTTTCTATGAGGTCCCCTCTCATTCTTCTGAACTCCAATGAATACAAGCCCAGTTGATCCAGTCTTTCTTGATAGGCCAGTCCCGCCATCCCGGGAATCAGTCTGGTGAACCTTCGCTGCACTCCCTCAATAGCAAGAATGTCCTTCCTCAGGTTAGGAGACCAAAACTGTACACAATACATCCACCTCCATGGCACGAACCTGGTATTGCAGTACTTCCAGGAACGGTGCTTTGGCTCTCGGCCTTTTGGCTAAGAGCATTGGCGCAGAGTGATCCTTGAAAGGGCCCAAGGTGACCTCTGGCGTTTGTAATCTGACAAGATGATCTGACAAAGAATTGGAAAGATTGGCAACGAATAAATTAAAAAAAAGAAGAAAAAAAAATACTCCAGTTGTGGCTTCACCAAGGCCCTGTACAACTGTAGCAACACCCCACTGCCCCGTACTCAAATCTCCTCGCTATGAAGGCCAACAAGCCATTTGCTTTCTTAACCGCCTGCTGTACCTGCATGCCAACCTTCAATGACTGATGTACCATGACACGCAGGTCTCTTTGCACCTCCCCTTTTCCTAATCTGTCACCATTCAGATAATAGTCTGTCTCTCTGTTTTTACCACCAAAGTGGATAACCTCACATTGATCCACATTATACTTCATCTGCCATGCATTTGCCCACTCACCTAACCTATCCAAGTCGCACTGCAGCCTCATAGCATCCTCCTCGCAGCTCACACTGCCACCCAACTTAGTGTCATCCGCAAATTTGGAGATACTACATTTAATACCCTCGTCTAAATCATTAACGTACAGTGTAAACAGCTGGGGCCCCAGCACAGAACCTTGCGGTACCCCACTAGTCACTGCCTGCCATTCTGAAAAGTCCCCATTTACTCCTACTCTTTGCTTCCTGTCTGATAACCAGTTCTCAATCCATGTCAGCACACTACCCCCAATCCCATGTGCTTTAACTTTGCACATTAATCTCTTATGTGGGACCTTGTCGAAAGCCTTCTGAAAGTCCAAATATACCACTTCAACTGGTTCTCCCTTGTCCACTCTACTGGAAACATCCTCAAAGAATTCCAGAAGATTTGTCAAACATGATTTCCCTTTCACAAATCCATGCTGACTTGGACCTATCATGTCACCTCTTTCCAAATGCACTGCTATGACATCCTTAATAATTGATACCATCATTTTACCCAGTACCGATGTCAGGCTGACCGGTCTATAATTCCCTGTTATCTCTCTCCCTCCTTTTTTTTAAAGTGGGGTAACATTGGCTACCCTCCACTCCATAGGAACTGATCCAGAGCCAATGGAATGTTGGAAAATGACTGTCAATGCATCCACTATTTCCAAGGCCACCTCCTTAAGTACTCTGGGATGCAGTCCATCAGGCCCTGGGGATTTATCGGCCTTCAATCCCATCAATTTCCCCAACACAATTTCCCGATTAATAAGGATTTCCTTCAGTTCCTCCTCCTTACTAGACCCTCCGACCCCTTTTATATCCGGAAGGTTGTTTGTGTCCTCCTTCGTGAATACCGAACCAAAGTACTCGTTCAATTGGTCCGCCATTTCTTTGTTCCCCGTTATGACTTCCCCTGATTCTGACTGCAGGGGACCTACATTTGTCTTTACTAACCTTTTTCTCTTTACATATCTATAGAAACTTTTGCAATCCGTCTTAATGTTCCCTGCAAGCTTCTTCTCGTACTCCATTTTCCCTGCCCTAATCAAACCCTTTGTCCTCCTCTGCTGAGTTCTAAATTTCTCCCAGTCCCCGGGTTCGCTGCTATTTCTGGCCAATTTGTAGGCCACTTCCTTGGTTTTAATACTATCCCTGATTTCCCTTGATAGCCACGGTTGAGCCACCTTCCCTTTTTTATTTTTACGCCAGACAGGAATGTACAATTGTTGTAGTTCATCCATGCAGTCTCTAAATGTCTGCCATTGCCCATCCACAGTCAACCCCTTAAGTATCATTCGCCAATCTATCCTAGCCAATTCACGCCTCATACCTTTAAAGTTAGCCGCCTTTAAGTTCTGGACCATGGTCTCTGAATTAACTGTTTCATTCTCCATCCTAATGCAGAATTCCACCATATTATGGTCACTCTTCCCCAAGGGGCCTCGCACAACGAGATTGCTAATTAATCCTCTCTCATTACACAACACCCAGTCTAAAATGGCCTCCCCCCTAGTTGGTTCCTAGACATATTGGTCTAAAAAACCACCCTTATGCACTCTAGGAAATCCTCCTCCACCGTATTGCTTCCAGTTTGGTTAACCCAATCTATGTGCATATTAAAGTCACCCATTATAACTGCTGCACCTTTATTGCATGCACTCCTAATTTCATGTTTGATGCCCTCCCCAACATCACGACTACTGTTTGGAGGTCTGTACACAACTCCCACTAACGTTTTTTGCCTTTTGGTGTTCTGCAGCTATACCCATATAGATTCCACATCATCCAAGCTAATGTCCTTCCGAACTATTGCCTTAATTTCCTCCTTAACCAGCAATGCTACCCCACCTCCTTTTCCTTTTATTCTATCCTTCCTGAATGTTGAATACCCCTGGATGTTGAGTTCCCAGCCCTGATCATCCTGGAGCCACGTCTCTGTAATCTCAATCACATCATATTTGTTAACATCTATTTGCACGGTTAATTCATCCACCTTATTGCGGATACTCCTTGCATTAAGACACAAAGCCTTCAGGCTTGTTTTTTTAACACCCTTTGTCCTTTTAGAATTTTGCTGTACAATGGCCCTTTTTGTTCTTTGCCTTGGGTTTCTCTGCCCTCCACTTTTCCTCATCTCCTTTCTGTCTTTTGCTTTTGCCTCCTTTTTGTTTCCCTCTGTCTCCCTGCATTGGTTCCCATCCCCCTGCCATATTAGTTTAACTCCTCCCCAACAGCACTAGCAAACACTCCCCCTAGGATATTGGCTCCGGTCCTGCCCAGGTGCAGACCGTCCGGTTTGTACTGGTCCCACCTCACCCAGAAGCGGTTCCAATGCCCCAGGAATTTGAATCCCTCCCTGCTGCACCACTGCTCAAGCCACGTATTCATCTGCGCTATCCTGCGATTCCTACTCTGACTAGCACGTGGCACTGGTAGCAATCCCGAGATTACTACTTTTGAGGTCCTACTTTTTAATTTAGCTCCTAGCTCCTTAAATTCGTTTCGTAGGACCTCATCCCTTTTTTTTACCTATGTCTTTGGTACCAATGTGCACCACGACAACTGGCTGATCTCCCTCCCTTTTTAGAATGTCCTGCACCCGCTCCGAGACATCCTTGACCCTTGCACCAGGGAGGCAACATACCATCCTGGAGTCTCGGTTGCGGCCGCAGAAATGCCTATCTATTCCCCTTACAATTGAATCCCCTATCACTATCGCTCTCCCACTCTTTTTCCTGCCCTCCTGTGCAACAGAGCCAGCCACGGTGCCATGAACTTGGCTGCTGCTGCCCTCCCCTGATGAGTCATCCCCTTCAACTGTACTCAAAGCGGTGTATCTGTTTTGCAGGGGGATGACCACAGGGGACGCCTGCACTACCTTCCTTGCACTGCTCTTCCTGTTGGTCTTCCATTCCCTATCTGGCTGTGGACCCTTTCCCTGCGGTACGACCAACTCACTACACGTGATACTCACGTCATTCTCAGCATCGTGGATGCTCCAGAGTGAATCCACCCTCAGCTCCAACTCCGCAACGCGGTCCGTCAAGAGCTGGAGGTGGATACATTTCCTGCACACATAGTCGTCAGGGACACCGGAAGTGTCCCTGAGTTCCCACATGGTACAGGAGGAGCATAACACCCGACCGAGCTCTCCTGCCATGACTTAACCCTTAGTTTGTTGGAACATAACAGATTTCTGGCTTTCTCAAAGGCAGCCTCTTGTGAATTCCCCCATACCCAGTCGTCTCCGTTGCACAGTAGCGCATGTAGGGGTTCTAGCCACGTGCTTAACCCGGGTAGGAAATTATCGAAATAGTTGAGGAGTCCCAGGAACGACCGCAGCTCTGTCACGTTCTGTGGTCTCGCCGCATTCTTGATGGCCTCTATCAAGGTGTCGGTGGGTCTGATGCCGTCTGCTGCGATTCTTCTTCCCAAAAACTCAACCTCCGGTGCCAGGAAAACACACTTCAAGCATTTCAACCTGAGTCCCACGCGATCGAACCGACTAAGGATCTCTTCCACATTCTTCAAGTGCTCAATGGTGTCCCGACCTGTAACCAGTATGTCGTCCTGGAAAACCATGGTGCGAGAGAGCGACTTTAGCAGGCTCTCCATGTTCCATTGGAAGATTGCCGCGGCTGACCGAATCCCGAACGGGCATCTGTTATCGATGAACAGACCTTTGTGCGTGTTGATGCAGGTGAGGCCTTTCAAAGATTCCTCCATCTCCTGCATCATGTAGGCTGAGGTCAGGTCTAACTTGGTGAACGTCTTCCCTCCAACCAGGGTTGCAAATAGGTCGTCTGCCTTGGGCAGCGGATACTGGTCCTGTAGCGAAAAACGGTTAATTGTTACTTTATAGTTCCCACAAATTCTGACCGTGCCGTCACCTTTAAGTACCGGGACAATCGGACTAGCCCACTCGTTGAATTCCACCGGCGCGATGATGCCTTCTCGCTGCAGCCTGTCCAGCTCAGTTTCCACTTTCTCATGCATCATATACGGTACCGCCCTTGCCTTGTGGTGGATGGGTCGCGTACCGGGAACCAAATGGACCTGCACTTTCACCCCCGAGAAGCTTCCAATGCCTGGCTCGAACAATGATGGGAACTTGCTCAGAACCTGTGTACATGAGGCATCATTGACGGACGAAAGCGCTTGGATGTCGTCCCAGTCCCAGCGGATTTTTCCCAACCAGCTTCTGCCAAACAGTGTGGGACCATCCCCTGGCACAATCCACAGTGGGAGTTCCTGCACTGCTCCATGATAGGAGACTTTGACTTCTGCACAGCCAATTACAGGGATTAGTTCCTTGGTGTAAGTTCTTAGCTTGGTGTGAATGGGGCTGAGCTTGGGCCTGTGTGCCTTGTTGCACCACAGCCTGTCGAAGGCCTTTTTGCTCATTATGGACTGACTCGCACCCGTGTCCAGTTTCTAGGATACTGGAATTACGTTCAGTTCAACTTTCAACATTATTGGTGGACATTTCGTGGTGAAGGTGTGTACCCCGTACACTTCTGCCTCCTCGGTTCAAGTCTCCAATTCAGTCTGATCCACAGTGGATCGATCTTCCTCTGCAACGTGGTGGTTTGCAGGATTTTCAGGGTTTGAAGCTCACCTGCACATTCGCTGGAGGTGTCCCATTGTTCTGCAGCCATTGCATGCATAGTGCTTGAAGCAGCATTGATGGGCCCGATGATCACCTCCACAACGCCAACAGGGTGTTAACTGCTTCGCATTAACGATTGATGGTGGACTCTGGGTCATCTGAGGTCTTGCAGCAGCCTGCGTGTACGTTCTGCCATGTATATTCCTGCTCGAAAACGACGTTACTTTATGCACAGTACTGGCCGAAACCTCTTTATGCTGCGAAATTTGTTGTTGCTGGTGGACATAAATGCCTGAGCTATCGTTATGGCTTTGCTCAGATTCGGAATTTCAACAGTCAATAGTTTGCGAAGGATTACCTCATGGCCTATGCCAAGCACAAAAACGTCTCTCAGCATTTGTTCTAGGAATCTATCAAATTCGCAATGCCTTAGTTCGGCGACATAGCTCGCCACTTCTTGGCCCTCTGACTGTTGACATGTGTAGAACCGATACCTTGCCATCAGAATGCTTTCTTCAGGATGTAGGTGCCTGTAAAGTACTATCCCCTCAGTACAGATTCACACGAGGCATGTAGTGAAGTCAAGGTCACTCTGGACCTGCACTTTTATTTCACAGCTTTGGAATGCTGCACTTGCCTGAGACCTCTCTTTATATATCTGTATCTTGCAAGTGCACCCCTGGTGGTAAGGTATGCTGGTGGTTACAGGTCAAATCTTATTACAATCATGAAGAGCATGGTAACATACAGTTATATATAATAATGTAAGATACATGACAGTGCTCCCGGACCAGTGTACACAATTCTTCATAGGATTTAGTTGTTGGTTTTACCGGAGCTAGAAGATTCTTCATGACGCCGTGGGTTGTTGCCCCACAGATAGTAAGGAGGATCACTCTTCATTTGGCAGTATTCTCGTCCCCTTCCAGCTCGTTGGCCACGAAGTATTGGTCGAGTCTTTCCACGAAGGCCTCCCAATCATCCCCTTCTGAGAACTTCTCCAGGATACCTGTTCTTTACATTTTCACCCGGTTGTTCGTTATCTCATCGCCAATTGATATGCTCATAATAAAAGATGAAACTGAGTACTGTGAGCAATGAGTAAGTGTGACCTTAGCTCCTTTAATAAGAGTCCAGAGTGCAGGTACCTCGTGGGTGGCCTGCTTATATACAGTGCTCCCAAGGGATGCTGGGATCCCTTGGGACTCCAACAGGTAGGCCCTCTGGTGGTGGTGTGATACAGGTTGCCAAGAATTGAATGCATAACATCCTCTACATGACGGAGTAGCAGTGCTGAAGGAGACTCAGGCTATTGTGCCAGATTGTCGCAGACATTTGCTACTTACTGGAACCAGACCTGCAGCCCAGAGGAGCGGGTGGGCATGCCTTACTAACGGCTGTCAAAGTCACCAGCTTCCTCAACTTCTTCACCTCAGGCTCCTTCCAGGGATCTGCAGCAGACATTTGCAGGATCTCACAGTCAGCCGCCCACAGATGGATCACCCAGGTGACTGATGCCTTGTTTGACAAGTCATCCAATTGTATCAATTTTAGTACTGACGCCAGTGTTACTGACCGGGTGCTGGCCTTTGCCACTCTGGCTGGCTTCCCACAGGTGCAGGGCATCATCGACTGCACTCATGTGTCCATCAGGACACCCCATCATCACCCAGGAGTCTTTGTCAACACAAGGGCTTCCACTCCCTCAATGTGAAGCTCGTCTGCAACCATAGCAAGATCATCATGTATGTGTGCACCAAATCCCTGGCAGCTGCCATGACTCTTTCTTCCTGCACCAGTTCACTCTCTCTCAGCTCTTCACTCCTCCAAACAGACTTTTTGGCTGGCTGCTTTGAGACGAGGGCTATTCACAGAAGACATGGCTTATGACACCCTGAGAAGGTCAAGAACTGAAGTTGAGGAGAGATATAATGAGAGTCCATCAGATGTGTCATAGAGCAGACAATAGGCATGCTGAAAATGCGCTTCAGATATCTTGACAGATCTGGAGGAGCCCTTCAATACACACCAGCCAGGATCTCCAGAATCGTTGCGCCCTGCACAACATAGCACAGCAGCAAGGATTAGCGCTGCATGAGGAGCAAGGCTGTGAGCGCACAGACTCTTCAGAGGAGCAGGAGGAGGAGCAGGTGGAGCATCACTGGAAGACGAGGAGGAGGAGGAGGAGCAGGTGGAACCTGCGGTCCAGATTCCACCAGCAGCCGAGCACATTGCTGCCTGGGAGGCCAGGGATGGGCTCATCATGTCCAGATTTACTTAACTTCAAGCATTACACCCATTTGCTGCGCTAGGCTCCCACCACCCACAGCAACACTATAAAGCATCCCTGCAATGATCAGGCCATTCCTTTCACACTGACCTGCCATTGCTGGAGGTAACATTATGTCTCACCATTCACTCCAACTCACCAAACCACTTCCAAAGATACACAAATTTGTCCATGAGCGGAAACTTTACAGAAACATTTATTAAAATACCCAAAACGGCTAACCTTGTGAATCTACTTGTGTTTCCCTTAGGTGTGCTTCTATGAGGTGCTACCCCTGTGGCTTCAGCAGAGGTAAATGCAGCCTGCTCACTTCCTTGTGCGACGGCATAGACACTTTTGGCGGACATCCTCTGGGTCTTGGAGCATGTGATGGCCCCGCTCCTCCTGCGACTGTGCAGGGGCAGACTCGGCCGTCGTGACCAGAGTAGGTATCTGGGGCTCTGACTGGTGGGCAACAGGGGAGAAGTGTGAGTGCTTTGAGAGGAGACCCCACTTCCATGTCCCCTCTCGCCATGATCTGTCTCATGGGCCACCCGCACTTCCCTGCTAGCAAAGAGCTGGAGAGCACCTTGCTGTATATCAATGGGGCGATGAGTACGCATGTCTACATTGACACCCCTCCTAGAGAGGAGGTCGAGGAGCACCTGCCATCTATTCTCCATATCTAGCATGTGCTCATGTGAGTGGCACATTAGCTGCTCTATGCAGGTGGCCACCCTTTCTATGGAAGAGCATATCCTCACCATTGCCTGTGACACAGTGGTGCTCATGTTGGAGGTGGACTCCTCCAAACGTTTAAAATTCTGACGGGTTTAGACAGGTTGGATGCAGGAAGAATGTTCCCAATGTTGGGGAAGTCCAGAACCTGGGGTCATAGTCTAAGGATAAGGGGTAAGCCATTTAGGACCGAGTTGAGGAGAAACTTCTTCACCCAGAGAGTGGTGAATCTGTGGAATTCTCTACCACAGAAAGTTGTTGAGGCCAATTCGCTAAATATATTCAAAAAGGATTTAGATGTAGTCCTTACTACTAGGGGGATCAAGGGGTATGGCGAGAAAGCAGGAATGGGGTACTGAAGTTACATATTCAGCCATGAACTCATTGAATGGTGGTGCAGGCTCAAAGGGCCGAATGGCCTACTCCTGCACCTATTTTCTATGTTTCTATGTTTCTATGTTTCTCTGAACATTTGCTGACATCATGGTTGCAAAACCTGCCAGAGCCCCCTGCACTTCTTGCCACACCTTTCTGGATGACCCCAGATGCTCAACGTCTGCATGCAGCTGAGCAGAGTTGATAGTGCCTTGCGACCTCCGACGAGGAATCTCCACTGCTGTCCCTGTCTGCACAATCTGCTTTTGTTCACTTGTGAGACACCAGGTGACAACACTACTCTATCTTGTGTGGCACCCACCGAGGTGTGCGTCTCTGCGCTGGTGCTGGGTGCACTTATGTCCGATGACAGTGCGTCCCCGAGGCTGGAGGCTCCTCCGAGGAGTCGTCTTGCTCTTCCTCCTGGATAGTGCAGGGGTTCTTGATGGACCTGTGGGAGAGGAAAGTACTGAGTTAGATATGTCATATCAAGACTGGGTACAGATACCATTATGAACATGATGAACAGTCACTGGCTGCTGACATCAGTCCCCATATGAGTGACTGATGTATGTCATGTGGCTGTATGAGATGTAATTCTGTCACTAGATTGCAGAGATGTCCCCCTCTCTCCATCTCCCACCTCCAACTGCTCTGCGACTGCTGACACTTCCAAGGCAGCCTCCTCTGCAGCGTTAAGGTGGCCAATGATGGAGGGCCACCTCCGGTTCTCTCCATCTCCCTTTTATTATGGGCTCTCTTTTCCTGCAAGGAGGCAAAGAAGAGAAGTTTGAGTGAAAGTGATGGAATGAGTGTAAGGAATGGATGGGTTACATCTTTAGAGGGTGACAATGATAGAGTGGGGTGGCAACGCCAAATGGCCTCCTTGTGTGTTGTTAGTTGATATGATTGCATTAGATGAGGGTTTTTTGGCCCAGGACCGGCTGAGTAGGGAGGCCCCTCATCCCTTCCCAGTCACAGGGGTGCGGGAGAGGGGAAACAGCAGTCCCAGCGACTCCCATCCCCATTAATGTGGGGGGCAGCTGGGATTTCCCCCATACCCCAACCCCTTCACTGCCCTGGGTACCCCCAAGTTTAAATTATTTGATAGTGACTAAAGTAGTGGACACGGGCCTACCTCAGGCCTCCCACCACACCACACATCGGTGACTCAACACGACTTGAGCCTCCCGGCTGGACCTCCTGCAGCAACTTGGTGCGACCTGGGCCTCCCGGCTGGGCCTCCTGCAGTGACTGGACGACTCGATGCAACCTGAGCCTCCCGGCTGGACCTCCTGCGGCGACTGGGCGGCTGGACCTGGCTATCGGGCCTCCACCTCCTTCCCCCCCCCCCCACAATCTGGACCTCTCCTTCCCCACTGATGGCCTGGTCTCCTCTCCTCCTCCAGCACGTGGTGAGTACAATGGCTGTGATCCCCCCTGCCCCCCTATTCTGAACCCCAGTGCACCACTGGCTCCCCCAATGCCTGCCCCCCAACCAAGCCTTGGATCACCTACTATCAAGGGTGTTACCCAGCGCCGAGCCTGCGGTCAACACCTCGCCGTAGACAATTAGGCCCATATAGCAGTGCCTGGTCTCCAGTCGTCCTGGACTCCCTTGCCACTGGACCAAGACCTCGCTCAGCTAAGCCCGTGTGGTTGCCGGTGTGCAACGATCACCCCACGTTAAAA
Organism: Pristiophorus japonicus; assembly: GCF_044704955.1. Lineage (NCBI taxonomy): Eukaryota > Metazoa > Chordata > Chondrichthyes > Pristiophoridae > Pristiophorus > Pristiophorus japonicus. Next base: position 102,490,438 of record NC_091984.1, on the reverse strand, counting down.
GAAATCACGCACAGGCACCTTCCACTCCCCTAACATGAAGTTCGGGACCTGGAACGTCAGGACCCTCATGGACAACCCCAACAGCAACAGACCGGAACGCCGCACCACCAAAATTGCCCGGGAACTTAGACGCTTTGATATCGACATCGCAACCCTAACCGAGACCCGGTGGGCAGGGGAAGACCAGCTCAAGGAACAAGGTGGAGGTTACAGAGGCAAAACGCCGCCTCCATGGAGTCGGCTTCGCCATCAAAAACGAGCTGGTCGACCGCCTCAAAGACGCCCCCTATGGGGGTAACAAATGCCTCATGACACTTCGACTCACCCTATCCCGGAACCAGTGCGCCACAGTCATCATTGCTTAAGCCCCAACACTCGATGCAACTGATGAGGCCAAAGAGGGATTTTACTCCAATCTCGAAAAATCCCTGACCTGTGTCCCCGCGGGTGACAAACTGATCTCCTCGGTGACTTCAATGCCAGGGTTAGCAAGGACACAGACCTCTGGGGAGGCGTGATTGGCAGAGAGGCGGTAGGGAAAGCCAACTCCAGCGGTACCCTACTCCTGACAAAATGTCGAGAGCATGAACGGACAAATACAAGGCATCAAGGCAACACCCTCGCTCCAAACACTGGCACCTGCTCGACTATCTCATCGTCAGAGCCAGGGATCGCAAGGATATGCGCATCACCCGTGCTATGACAGGAGCTGACGACTGCTGGACAGACCACCGCCTAATCCGATCCATCATTGATATCAACATAGCCCCAAAACGAAGGGGGCAGCAGAAGCACTGTCACAAAAACGTCAATGCCGGGACACTTAAGGACCCAGCTAAGAGAGCACTTTACAGTCAGCGCCTCACAGCTAACCTGGCATGCCTTGATGACCCCGAGACACAGAATATCCACAGCGCTTGGTCTCCCCTCCAGGCCTCCATAACCAGTGTCTGCAAAGAGACGCTCGGTCACTCAACCAGGAAACACCAGGACTGGTTTGATGAGAATGATCAGGAGACTCAAGAACTAATAGATTGCAAGTGCAGGGCATTTCTGAGCATTAAACAGCATCCCAACTCGGGAGCAGCAAAGCAGCATTACAGACGGCTAAAGGCTAAGGTTCAACAAAAACCCGGGACCTAAAGAACAGGTGATGGATGGAGAAAGCACAGGAGATACAGCAGCTGGCCAACAGTCATGATGTGCGAGGATTCTTCACCGCAGTCAAGGCCACATACGGACCAAACTCCCAAGGCCCCACCCCACTCCTGGCCAAGAACAGGGAAACACTCATCAAGGACACCGAGGCAGTCAGGGCCCGCTGGTAGGAGCACTTTGAAGATCTCCTCAACCGAGACTCTGCCTTTGACTCGAGTGTTCTCGACTCCATCCCGCAGCATGCTACACGCCACCACCTCAGTAAGACCCCAATACTGCATGAAGTAGAAAAAGCCATAAGACAGCTAAAAAACAACAAGGCTACGGGAGAGGATAGAATCCCTGCTGAGGCATTGAAGTATGGTGGAGAGGCACTGCTGGCACGAATACACAACCTCATCTCTCTCATCTGGAGGGAGGAGAGCATGCCGGGAGATCTTAGAGATGCAGTGATCGTTATTGTGTTCCTCACACAGATGAGGCTGCAGACAGGGAGGTTAAAGTAACAGTGATCTCAGTCTTTAATAAGACACTCCAGAGTGAGGAACAGGCCTTAGGGGCCGGCTTATATACAGTGCTCCCAAGGGAGGCTGGGATCCCTTGGGACTTCAGGGGATGCGCTCCATGGTGGTGGAACATGGGAGTGCATGATTTACAGATACACATCACTCCGCCCCCCCCCGCAAAAGTCAAAGTGAAAATTATTTACAAGGTGAGACGGTCGAGAGCCTTTCTTTCCCTGGTGGACCGCCTCGGTACAAATGTCTGTTCTGGTGTGTTGGCTGTGTCCTCGCTGGGCTGGAGTGTTGTTGGCCCTGCAGAGCTGCTAGGTGAGCCTGGCCTTGTTGGGCTGTTGGGCGTGATGGGTTCGATTTCCTGCTCTGGGGTGGTATCGTTGATCCTTTGGGTGTGTGTTTTGGGCTCGAAAAAGGTGGTGTCTGCTGTGGGTTGTTCAGGGCAGTCTGTGAACCACAGTCTCTTTTGGTCCAGTTGCTTTCTGCAAATTTGTCCATTGTCTAGTTTGACTACAAACACCCTATTCCCTTCTTTAGCTATCACCCTGCCCGCGATCCACTTGGGACCATGTCCATAGTTTAGCACATACACAGGGTCATTCAGATCAATTTCCCGTGACACAGTGGCGCGACCATCGTTTACATTTTGTTGCTGCCGCCTGCTCTCTACCTGATCATGCAGATTGGGGTGAACCAGCGAGAGTCTGGTTTTAAGTGTCTTTTTTATGAGTAGCTCAGCCGGGGGCACCCCTGTGAGCGAGTGGGGTCTCGTGCAGTAGCTGAGCAGTACTCGGGACAGGCGGGTTTGGAGTGAGCCTTCTGTGACTCGTTTAAGGCTCTGTTTGATTGTTTGTACTGCCCGCTCTGCCTGCCCAATGGAGGCTGGTTTAAACGGGGCCGAGGTGACATGTTTGATCCCATTGCGGGTCATGAATTCTTTAAATTTGGCACTGGTGAAACATGGCCCGTTGTCACTGACCAGTATGTCAGGCAGGCCGTGGGTGGCAAACATGGCCCTCAGGCTTTCAATGGTGGTGGTGGCAGTGCTTCCCGATATTATTTCACGTTCAGTCCATTTTGAAAAAGCATCCACCACCACCAGGAACATTTTACCGAGAAACGGGCCCACATAGTCAACATGGATCCTCGACCATGGTCTGGAGGGCCAGGACCACAAACTTACTGGAGCCTCTCTGGGTGCGTTACTCAACTGAGCACATACGCTGCATTGCCGTACACAGGACTCTAAGTCAGAGTCAATACCGGGCCACCACACGTGGGATCTGGCTATCGCTTCCATCATTACTATACCCGGGTGTGTACTGTGGAGTTCCGAGATGAACATCTCCCTGTCTTTTTTGGGTAGCACTACGCAGTTACCCCACAACAGGCAGCCGCTGGAACGGCTTGATTGGCTCTTGCATTTCAACGGAGATGCTGGCCCAGCTCCCATGCAGTACACAGTTTTTTTACTAGGGAGAGCAGAGGATCTTGGCTGGTCCAAGTTCTAATCTGGCGGGCCATGACGGGTGATTTATCATTTTCAAACGCTTCCATAACCATCAACAAGTCTGCGGGCTGCGCCACCATCAACAAGTTTGCAGGTTGCGCCATTTCCACCCCCGTGGTGGGCAATGGTAGCCGACTGAGAGCATCCGCACAGTTCTCGCTGCCTGGCCTGTGGCGGATAGTAGAGTTATATGCTGATAGCGCGAGTGCCCACCTTTGTATGTGGGCTGAGGCATTATTATTTATCCCCTTGTTTTCAGCGAACAGGGATATGAGGGGCTTGTGATCGGTTTCCAGCTCAAATTTGAGGCCAAACAGGTATTGATGCATTTTCTTTACCCCAAACACACACGCTAATGCCTCTTTCTCAATCATGCAGTCGGCCCTCTCGGCCTTAGACAAGCTCCTGGAAGCATAGGCGACAGGTTGCAACTTCCCCGCAACGTTAACTTGTTGTAATACATACCCGACTCAGTACGACGATGTGTCACATGCTAGCACAAATCTTTTACACGCGTTATACAACACAAGCAGCTTGTTGGAGCATAAAATGTTCCTGGCTTTCTGAAAAGTAATTACTTGTTTTTTTTCCCCAAACCCAGTTCTCACCTTCACGCAATAACACATGTAGGGGCTCTAAAAGGGTGTTTAACCCCAATAGGAAGTTACCAAAATAGTTGAGGAGTCTGAGGAACGACCGCAGCTCCGTGACATTCTGTGGCCTGGGCGCGCTCCTGATAGCCTCTGTCTTGGCATCTGTGGGCCGAATGCCATCCGCCGCGATCTTTCTCCCCAAAAACTCCACTTCTGTTGCCATGAAGACGCATTTCGACCTCTTCAGCTGCAGCCCTACGCAATCCAGTCGCTGGAGGACCTCCTCCAGGTTTTGTAGGTGCTCGGCAGTGTCCCGACCCGTGACCAATATGTCGTCCTGAAAGACCACCATGTGTGGTACCAACTTGAGTAGGCTCTCCATGTTTCTCTGGAAGATCGCTGCAGCCGACCGAATTCCAAACGGGCATCTCTTGTAGATGAACAGTCCCTTGTGCTTGTTGATGCAGGTGAGGCCCTTCGAAGACTCCTCCAGCTCCTGCGTCATGTAGGCCAAAGTCAGATCGAGCTTGGTGAACGTCTTGCCTCCTACCAGCGTCGCAAATAGGTCATCTGCCTTAGGTAGCGGGTATTGGTCCTGTAGCGAGAAACAATTAATAGTTACTTTACAATCGCCGCAAATCCTGACCGTGCCATCACTTTTGAATACTGGAACAATCGGGCTGGCCAACTCGCTGAATTCCACTGGGGAGATGATGCCCTTGCAGCCTGTCCAGCTCGATTTCCACTCTCTCCCTCGTTATGTGAAGTACCGCTCGCGCCTTGTGGTGAATGGGTCGTCCCTCTGGGACCAAGTGGATCCGCACCTTCGCCCCAGAAAATTTTCCATTGCCTGGCTCAAAAAGGGAAGGAAATTTGTTAAGAACCTGGGTACATGAGGCCTCATCGACATGTGATAGCACTCGGATGTCATCCCAGTTCCAGCGGATTTTGCCCAGCCAGCTCCTTCCAGGCAGTGTGGGGCCATCGCCTGGGACAATCCAGAGTGGCAGTTCGTGCACTGCTGCCCTGGATAGTGATAAGCTCTTTGATGTACATTCTCAGTTTCATGTGGATGGGGCACAGGGCTGGTCTGAATGCCTTGTTGCACTACAGTTTCTCAAACATCTTTTTACGCAGGATGGATTGGCTAGCGCCAGTGTCCAGTTCCATGGCTACAGATAAGCCATTCAATTTTACGTTTAGCATTATAGGTGGACATTTCGTCGAAAATGTGTGCACCCCGTGGACTTCAGCATCTGCCTCCTCTGAGGCTCGAAATTGCTTTGATCCACCATGGACTGATCTTCCTCTGCCACGTGGTGGTAAGCAGGTTTTGCAGAGCTTACAGCTCGTTTGCAAGCTCGTTGGAGGTGCCCCATTGTTCCATAGCTCTTGCAAACATACCCTTTTGAAGCAGCATGAATAGGCTGAATGGAAGCCTCCACAATGCCAACAAGGTGTGAATTGCCTTGCATTCATCCTTTGTTGGGGACTCTGAGTCATCTGCGTCACCTGAGGCCTGCTGGCAGTTGCAGACTCGTGGGTTCTGCTCTGTACATTTCTGCTCGCAAACACAGTTCCAGTTAATTTATGAACATTGCTAGCACTTGTGTGCTGAGAGATTTGTTTGTTATCACTGGTGGACATAAACGCCTGTGCTATCGCAATGGCCTTACTGAGGGTCGGTGTCTCTACAGTCAAAGGTTTCCGTAGGATGGTCTCGTGGCCAATGCCCAGTACAAAAAAGTCTCCGAGCATTTGCTCCTAGTAGCCATCAAACTCACATTGTCCTGCAAATCGCTTTAGCTCGGCGACGTAGCTCACCACTTCCTGACCTTCAGATCGCTTGTACGTGTAGAACCAATACCTCGCCATCAGCACGCTCTCCCTCGGGTTAAGATGCTCCCGAACCAGTGTACACAGCTCCTCATACAACTTATCTGTGGGTTTCACCGGACCCAGAAGATTCTTCATGAGGTTGTAGGTCGGTGCCCCACAGACTGTGAGGAGGACCGCTCTCCTTTTTGCAGCGCTTCCTTCTCCGTCCAGCTCGTTGACTACAAAGTACTCGTCTAGCCATTCGACATAGGCTTCCCAGTCCTCACCCTCCGAGAACTTCTCCAGGATGCCCACAGTTTGCTACATCTTTGCGTTGGATTCGTATTCTCGTCACCAGTTATTGTGTTCCTAAGGCAGAAGAGGCTGCACACAGGGAGGTTAAAGTAACAGTGACCTCAGTCTTCAATAAGACACTCCAGAGTGAGGAACAGGCCTTAGCGGCCGGCTTATATACAGTGCTCCCAATGGATGCTGGGATCCCTTGGGACTTCAGGGGATGAGCTCCCTGGTGGCGGAACATGGGAGTGCATGCTTTACAGATACATAACAATCGTGACTATCTTTTAAAAAGGGGACATGTCCAACTGCGACAACTACAGAGGAATCTCCCTGCTATCAGCCACTGGGAAAGTCATCGCTAAATTCCTCCTCAACCGTCTTTTCCCCATGGCTGAGGAGCTCCTCCCGGAGTCGCAGTGCAGATTTCGTCCCCTCCGGGGCACAACGGACATGATTTTTGCAGCGCGACAGCTGCAGGAAAAATTCAGTTAACAGCACCAGCCCTTATACATGGCCTTCTTCGACCTGACAAAGGCCTTTGACACTGTCAACCGCGAGGGTCTATGGAGCGTCCTCCTCCGTTTCGGATGCTCCCAAAAGTACGTCATCATCCTCCGCTTGCTACACGACAACATGCAGGCCGTGATCCTTATCAACGGATCCATCACAGACCCAATTCACATCCGGACCGGGATCAAGCAGGGCTGTGACATTGCCCCAACCCTTTTCTCAATCTTCCTTCGCTGCCATCCTCCACCTCACAGTTGACAAGCTCCCTGCTGAAGTGGAACCAAACTACAGAACCAGTAGGAAGTTGTTCAACTTTCGCTGTCTCCAGGCCAGATCCAAGACCACTCCAACCTCCGTCGTCAAGCTACAGTACGCGGATGAAGTCTGCGTCTGTGCACAAACAGAGGCTGAACTCCAGGACATAGTCGACGTATTTACCAAGGCGTATGAAAGCATGGGCCTTATGCTAAACATCAGTAAGACAAAGGTCCTCCACCAGCCTGTCCTCACCACACAGCACTGCCCCCCAGATATTGAGAACCACGGCGTGGCCCTGGACAATGTGGACCACTTCCCTTATCTTGGGAGCCTCCTATCAACAAGAGCAGGCATTGACGACGAGATCCAACACCACCTCCTGTGCGCCAGTGCAGCCTTCGGCCGCCTGAGGAAAAGAGTGTTTGAAGATCAGGCCCTCAAAACTATCACCAAGCTCATGGTCTACAGGGCTGTAGTAATACCTGCTCTCCTGTATGACTCAGAGATGTGGACCATGTACAGTAGACACCTCAAGTCGCTGGAAAAATACCACCAGCGATGTCTCTGCAAGATCCTACAAATCCCCTGGGAGGACAGATGCACAAACATTAGTGTACTCATCCAGGTCAACATCCCCAGCATTGAAGCATTGACCACACTTGATCAGCTCCACTGGGCAGGCCACATAGTTTGCATGCCAGACACGAGACTCTTAAAGAAAGCGCTCTACTTGGAACTTGTCCACGGCAAACGAGCCAAAGGTAGACAGCGGAAGCGTTACAAGGATACCCTCAAAGCCTCCCTGATAAAGTACGACATCCGCACTGACACCTGGGAGTCCCTGGCCAAAGAACGCCCTAAGTGGAGGAAGTGCATCCGGGAGGGCGCTGAGCTCCTCGAGTATCGTCGCCGAGAGCATGCAGAAATCAAGCGCAGACAGCGGAAGGAGCGGCGGCAAACCAGGCTCCTCGCCCACCCTTTCCCTCAACGACTATCTGTCCCACCTGCAGCAGAAACTGTGGTTCTCCTATTGGACTGTACAGCCACCTAAGAACTCATGCTAAGAGTGGAAGCAAGTCTTCCTCGATTCCGAGGGACTGCCTATGATGATGATTAGGATGAGGGTAATTGTGAGGGGTGGTTAGTCAGATGGGTATGTAATAATGTAGATAGAGAGAAAGGGATGGGTGGACATGCAAGATATTGTAGGTGTGAGTAATGATGTGCAGGATCAGGCTTGGGAAGGCAGAGTGATAGGGATGTGATGAAGCTGAGTTTGGCTTTGCACTCACCTTTGCTGAACTAATGAGATGATTGACACATTTCCAGCATTGCACCCAGATCCTCCTGACAATATCCCTGCACATTAACCTCCTCTACTATTTGGCGCCAGGCTCTTTTTGTCAGGTGGGGATGTTACTCCCTCCATAAACATACGGAGGGAATTATCAGAGAACTTGGGTGCAGCTCTCTATCTCAGTGCAGTCATGTTTGGCTCTCTTTGCAACATTCCAAAGGTCCTAAATGAACCTTCAAATGCAATATGGCCATGGCTCCTTCAAATATTCCGGCTGAAGATGTGTCATCGCTGACATCATCAGACCTGCACCATTTAATCGGGCCCGGTAACACGCAGGGCTGCCTTAATAGGCGGCATTCCGGGAAAGCCGATCTCAGGAGCGGAATGGAATGAAGACCAGGGTCGCGACCCACCACTGCAATTGCCTGCACCCGACCCGCCCAGGTACAGAAAATTTCGGCTTTGAGTCTTCTTTTGGAAATGCCTTGTGCATGGGGCCAACATTGAGTCCATGCAACTATGTAGAAACTGTTCGATGCTGCTTAGCAAGCAGCTATACCGTACATTTTGCATCGCTGTGGAATGGTGTCGGCATTTCAATGATGCAAAGTGTGCAGCATAGCTACAGTCAAATTGTCATGTGTTCAGGATTTGGATCCAGGTGTGAGACCACCTGAAAGAATATTAACTACGTACAGTTGGTTTGCAGATACTCGGCTAAATTCAATGATCTACAATCCCAGTGGACTGCCTCAATTGAAGGGGACAGAGGTCAGAGAATCGGTGCTCTAACCCAATGCTCCCTTCAAGTGAGACTCCCCACTGGGAGCGTAGGAATGTTGAATTTTCCCTGGTTGTGTTTGGAAAGCACACACTGACCTGTGATTGCAGCTTAGATGGTGAATAAACAGCAGGGGGCAATGTGAGCAAACAAAAGATTCTTTCTGTTTCTGGGGTATGAGTTACAACATGGTCCTCAGCAATCAATAGTGTAACTGCTCTATCGGAAAATGTGTTCTGTTAAATTCTGATGTCTAAAAAGTAGTAATAATTACTTTGGCCATGCATTTTGCATCATTGCAGAATCTTTGCTGCACTGCCTTCCCCTTCTCCCAAATCTTTTCCCATTTCTCCCCTTCTCTTTTGTAGGTACAAACTGGCACTGTGGTGAAGTTCCACAGGTGACGCCACCCTCCAGTACCTCTCCCCAGTCACCAGTCTTTATGTGTGAACCTAGGCAGCGTGGGTCAGCACATGTCTCAACAAGCAGGGCCGGCAGTGGAGGACATCATAATTAAGCGCGATCCTGTCTTCGCCAGATAGCCATAATTTCCAGCAGGAGTCACTGGATAGAGATCAGGAACGGGAGTACAGGTTGATTTTTCGCTCTGCAGCACAGCAACACTGAGACCAGTAGTGGTGTTGGGGCTATCGCTGCCCTGGATGAGATGGGAATCAGACCTGGCTGTGTTTTGGCTCTGTACTTCACCCGATCACTGCATTTGCCCACTGAGCTCACAGGCAACAATTCTGTGTTCAATTGGTTCATTTAAAATGAAACCTTCTACATGTATCTAATGTATTTTCAGCCTTTCTGCCTTACCTATTATAATACGTCGGAACAGATTTTGTATCAACATAATTTAGATAGTAACATTGAAGTCCAGTTGGCATTCTGTATTCTTCTAGGGCAGATCATCATTGAAAGCCTCTTGTAACTCCAGAGGTTTTGTGAACTTCCTTTGAGTTCTCCCTTGCTCGGTGATAAATGCCCCTTGTGGTGTGGTGCTGAGCTATATAGATTAGAAGGAACCCCCTTTTATTCCCAATCTGTGCTGAGTGAGCATTTCTGTACTAAATCAAAACATAAAGGCCTATGAATTGGATTGCGCTGTGTCCGTTTTATAAAGTCCAATTCGGTGGGTGGCATGGGTGCATTCATTCCATGCCGGAAGTGCGCTGCCTGCCATATTGGATCGGGATGCTTTGAGAAGCTCTTTTGAGAAGTTGGTTTGCAACTGACTGCGGCATGCGCTGTGCATGCAGAAGTCAGTTTTTTCCAGTGCTCTGCAGCCAAACCGCGGGACGCTGTCACCCAAAAGGTAAGTTTAACACTTTTGATTTACTTTATTGTGGAGCCAGGAGAATCAGGAGTGCTCCTCTCTGCTCCAAATTAAAACCACAAACTGTTGCTAGCCACCATTCTTCCCCCCCCCCCCACCCAAACACACACACACAAACAGCGAGCTGCCTTTGGGGCCCATAGATCACCGATACTAGGCCAGCAGACCAATTTGCCATGGTCTTGCTGCTGACATCATTAGATGAGTGCAGTAAGCGGTGCACTGGGATCGCAGCCCCATTGGACACAATTCAGTTACTAGGCTGACAAGCGATTCTGCGATTTACCTCGGGACAGCCCTCTAATTCTGCTCGAGGAGAAAATAAAACTGGACCAAACCCATCATCAGGCAGTCCCTCGAAACAAGGATGACTTGCTTCCACGCCAAAAAAGGATGAGTTCACACGTGTTTCAATGAAGAACCTAATATTCCAGATCCCGACCTGCATCCTGAAGGGTAGAAGATACCTGTGCGTGGATTTTTTTAACATGTGGTGGCCGTTGCACACTAGCCACCACACGGGCTTGACAGAGCTAGGTCTTGGTCCAGTGGCAAGGGTTATCTGCTGCATGGACCTAGTGCGCACACATATCGCAGTGTGGGCTGGCCCGTGCTGCCCCTGGCCCCGAACTCACGCCTCTCCTGGGCCCCGATCACTTCCCTCTCGTCTCTACCAAACATTGGAGTATTCTGTAAAGTTTTTGGCCTCTCATTGTAAAAAGGTTATGGAAAATCTGCAATATTGATTCACTGTGTCAACACCAGGATGAGAAGATATAGTTATAATGGGAGACCTGAGAATTTGGAAAAACTAGAGTACTGTTCACTGGAGTGGAGAATGGAGGATCTAATAATAGTATTCAAAACCTGGAGTTGGTAAATAGTAGCAACAAGCAACATAAATTTAGGCTTAGTTCTACAAGCAGGCAGTTAGAAGAATTTTTTTTCATGCAGTTATTCAAATCAGGATTGCATTAACACAGGTGGCTATTGAAGATGAATCATTCACTGCATTTAAAAAGGAAATACAAAAATATATTAATGAGTACGTACCCTACTGGGAAAGAGCAGGAAATGAAATTAGACGAAATTACATTAGAGTAGATAGCTTCTATGGAGCTGATGCAGTCAGAATGAGCCTTGGACCTCATTGCCATAAAAGCCGTGAGCTATGGGTGCCAATTGGGCATCTTGATGAGCCTCACTGGTCAGGGCATTGGTAAAATTAGGATTTGCGGGTGGGGGGAACCTGATCCACTCTCTATTTTTGTGGAGCCAGGAGGATCACTCCTGAACCTGAAAAGAATTTGACTTGCCTTTTTGTGTGCGGCCTCGAGCAATCCCTTTGAAGAGTGCTGGTTAGGCTGCTGTAGATCTGGTAAAACTGAATGGAGTATGCGCGGTGCAAAATTTTGCATGCTCTGCCCAGCTGATGGTGAATTTGGAGTGAGGACCTGAAACTGGTGTTAGCACCCCGATTGGTATATTCAAGGGGCACTTCCAGGGGAGATTGGGCGCAAGAGATCACCACCTAAAATGGGTGCCCCCATGCAAAGTGTTCTCCCAGAAAATGGGCACGACGAGGACCAATCTTTTTGTCCTGCATTAGTACGCAATATAATATGCTACATCAATTTTACCATCCACACTTACTTCTTAAAATAGTTTTTCCCGATGATCTCTTCCCTTCCCTTTAGGGCGCTGCCTCTCGCTGCGGTGGGGTTCACTGGGGCTCGGCCGTCCGCTGGTGCTTCAGCAAAGTAGCATTCATGTGTGGCATTGAGCATTGGCAGGCTACTCACAGACAGATTAGCTCAGTCCTATCTTCATCCGACATTCATGCGCACACACTTTTCAGTAGGGGTCACGGGATAGCAACTTGGAGCAGAATTTTACTCTACCCTAAAGTAGTTTATTTTAAGTATTTGGGACAAAGTAAAAATCCTAGAAAGATCATGATGCTCTTGAATCTGCGCTTTGTAGTATTAGTGTATGAATGCAAAATACAATTGTATGAAATGTCTTTGTTCAGTATTTTAATGGGCATTTTATCGATTTAAGATCGGAGAGTTAACACCTTTATGAAAACAACGGGTAAAGCAACTTTGTGCAATTATATTGCGTGGTGTAATTTGAAGGTCAATTTGTTTTTGAGCTTTTTCAGAAATAATAGCTCACCTCTCCCCCAATGGCTCAGACCAAACTCAGGCTTTGGGCAAACTCGCAGTTCTGAAATAAATTAAAACAATTCATCTTTCCATGACTTGTATTTTGTGATGATGACCTCAAATGCTTAATGTAATGCTTTTCAAATGGCATGGCATCCAAATAGCCCAACACTCCTGGTGATGCTGGTGTACTGTTCCAAGATCTCTCCTATTGTTCAAGACGTCTTCTGGCCAAGCCATCTGTTTGGGAAATCACACAGATTTCACAGCCTTTAGCTCTGCGATTGTAGGGACATCTGTTCATCTTGTCACAAAGATCTAATTTTGTTAGAGTAATCTGCAAAGCAAATGAAAATCTAAATACTTCTGGAAATCGTTTACAGCATTCTTTGGCCTAGAAGTTGGATAAACTGCCCAATTTCCAGGTCTCTTTTGCAGCTTTTATATTTTTGTCCAGAAAATCTGACCAGTTTAAGTTAGTTTATAATTATAAAAGCAAAATACGAAGGATGCTGGAATCTGAAATAAAAACAGAGAATGCTGGAAATCTCAGCGGGTCAGGCAGCATCTGTGGAGAGAGAAAAACAGAGTTAACGTTTCGGGTCGATGACCCGTCGTCATTTATGTGGATTAGAATTAACAGAATAAATGGAGACAGCTGTGAGACGCCTTACAATATTTTTTGGAATCTAACATTGTACCTCTCATGTACTTTGAGTCCTATTTTTAACCAATTTTTAAAAATTCATTCCCATATGCGATTCCAAATTATTACAGTTTGTGTTTCAATTAGAAATCTTTCCAATAGAACTTTTTCAAAAGCTTTCTGAATGCCCAAATAAACTACATCACAGAGAATACCACTGTTCACTTTATCTGTAACATTTGCAAAGATGTCAAGTGGATTTGTCAGATAGGATCTTCACCCTTCTAAAATCATACTGACTGTATTTATATCTTTGTCTCTAAGGTGATATGCACCATTGCATGTTATCTACTTACATGACCAGCAGCAGAGCGTTGGGGAAAGGCACAGATTGCGAGACAGGTCAGGAGAAATTCGGTAAGAGGAGGAGACTGAAAGATCAAAAGTAGGGGAAACGGACAAGATAGAGACATACACACCAGAGGGAAATGGCAATATGGAGCGTAAGGGGTCAAGACTTTGGGTGGGATATGAAATGGTCTTGATTGGTGATGTGGCAATCAATGTATGTTCACCTGCAAATGTAACCGTGAGAGATTTGCAGCAGGAAATGTAAAATCTCAACAAAAAGATAGACTATTTATATTGTAAATGTAAAACAAAATGTATACTTCACTATAATCAATAGGTAATTTTAAAGTGAATGGTTTATTTTTAAACAGGCAGGACCTTTCTGATCAGTAAGTGCTCTCAGTCAGGAGAAATCACGCAGTTTGAAATTTGCTTTTATTGTGTTAATAAAAGGTGGAAAATGAATTGAATCCACACTAGAACTCAATAATGGAAGAGTATGCACTAACATTTTCATAATTAAAAAGCCTAGATAAAGGGCGAAGGCCCATATTTTATACATGTAAAATTGTGTTTTGGGTATTCATTTTAGTTCTACAGGTTAATATAATAATAAAGATATTCCGAACGCTTGTAGAGTTTTATCACTGTTATATTAGTGTTTTCAGCATAATAGTGGGTAAGCATGAAAGACAAAACAGAACTAGTTGGCCCAGGGAGATTGCAATTTTCTTGAGCTTGTGCCAGCCAAAGGGTTAAATCCTTGCTATGATCACCTGATTAAAGATTGCCTCTGTCTGGATTTTAATTGCTGTTGGTCTTGGCACAGTGATGGTGCATTTTTCTGAGTGAGAAGGCCTATGCCAGGATTTGAGCACTGAATCTAGGCTGACTCTTTGAGTACGGTGCTGAGGGACTGATGAACAGTCCGAGTTGCTGTCTTTTAGATGCGGCATTAAACTGAAGTCCCATCTGCCCTCTCAGGTGTATGATATAATGTTACAATTTGAAATTGACTGCCGCATTTCCTGCATTACTACAGTGACTACACTTCAAAAGTACTTAATTGGTTGCAAGGCGCTTTGGGATGTCTTGAGGTCATGAAAGATGCTATATAAAGGTAAATCTTTCTTTCTATTGCTATTTGTGGGGCCTTGCTGTACACAAATTCGCTACCATGTTTTTAAAAATTAGTTCCTGGGATGTGGGCGTCGCTGGTGAGCCACCTTCTTGAACTGCTGCAGTCCTTGTGGTGAAGGTACTCCCACACTGCCCTTGCTTAGCATCCTGAGAGAACCACAGTAATGGAGCAGAAATGTTCTTCAATTGATTATTGGGAAGACCGAAGCCATTGTTTTCGGTCCCCGCCACAAACTCCGTTCCCTAGCCATTGACGCCATCCCTCTCCCCAACTCCTTTCTGAGGCTGAACCAGACTGGTCGCAACCTTGGTGTCATATTTGACCCTGAAATGTGCTTTCGACCTCACTTCCGCAGCATAACTAAGAGCACCTATTTCCACCTCCGTAACATCGCCCGTCTCCGCTCTCTCTCCCACTCCCCCTCGCTCTCTCTCTCTCTTCCACTCCCCCTCTCTCTCTCCCTCCCTCTCCCACCCCCTCTCTCTCTCCCACCCCCTCTCTCTCTCCCTCCCTCTCTCTCTCTCTCCCTCACCCCCTCTCTCTCTCCCATTCCCCCCTCTCTCTCTCCCTCCCACTCCCCCCTCTCTCTCCCACCCCCTCTCTCTCTCTCCCACCCCCTCTCTCTCTCTCCCACCCCACTCTCTCTCTCTCCCACCCCCACTCTTTCACTCCCTCACCCCCTCTCTCTCTCTCCCACTCCCCCCTCTCTCTCTCCCTCCCACTCCCCCCTCTCTCTCCCACTCCCCTCTCTCCCACCCCCTCTCTCTCTCTCCCACCCCACTCTCTCTCTCTCTCCCACCCCACTCTCTCTCTCTCCCACCCCCACTCTCTCTCCCACCCACCTCTCTCTCTCCCACCACCCCTCTCTCTCTCCCACCCCCTCTCTCTCCCACACCCCCTCTCTCTCGCCCCCACCCCCTCTCTCTATCCCCGCCACCCCCACACCCTCTCTCTCCCCCAAACCCTCTCTCTCCCCCAGCCCCTCTCTCCCACTCCCCTCTCTTTCTCTCCCCCCCACCCCCTCTCTGTCCCCCACCCGCCTCTCTCTCTCCCTCCCCCACCCCCCCTCTCTCTCTCTCTCTCTTTCTCCCATCCCCCTCTCTCTCCCCATCCCCCTTCTCCCTCTCCCCATCCCCTCTCTCTCTCCCCCCATCCCCCCATCTCTCTCTCTTTCCCCCACCATCCTCGCTCTCTCCAAGCCCCCACCCCCCGCTCTCTTCCACCCCCCTCCCCCATCCCCCCTCTCTCTCTCCCCCATCCCCCCATTCTCTTTCTAAGGGGATCAAGGGGTATGGAGAGAAAGCAGGAAAGGGGTACTGAGGGAATGATCAGCCATGATCTTATTGAATGGTGGTGCAGGCTCGAAGGGCCGAATGACCTACTCCTGTACCTATTTTCTATGTTTCTATGTTTCTATGTTTGCCTCAGCTCATCCGCTGCTGAAGCTCTCATCCATGCCTTTGTAACCTCTAGACTTGACTATTCCAATGCACTCCTGGCTGGCCTCCCACATTGTACCTTACGTAAACTAGAGGTGGTCCAAAACTCGACTGTCCGTGTCCTAAGTTGCGCCAAGTCCCGCTAACCCATTACCTGTGCCCGTTGACCTACATTGGTTTCTGGTTAAGCAACGCCTCGATTTCAAAATTCTCATTCTTATTTTCAAATCCCTCCATGGCCTCGCCCACCCTATCTCTGTAATCTCTTCCAGCCCCACAACCCCGAGAGATGTCTGTGCTCCTCTAATTCTGCTCTCCTGAGCATCCGATTATAATCGCTCAACCATTGGTGGCCATGCCTTCTTTTGGCTAGGCCCCAAGCCCTGGAACACCCAGCCTAAATTTCTCCACCTCTCTGTCTCTCTTTCCTCCTTCAAGATGCTCCTTAAAACATACCTCTTTGACCAAGCTTTTGGTCACCTGCGCTAATTTCTACTTATGCAGCTCGGTGTCAAATTTATATTGCACAGTACTCCTGTGAAGCGCCTTGAGACGTTTCACTATGTTAAAGGCACTATATAAATACAAATTGTTGTTGTAAATTAAAGTAAAATATAACCTATTTTCTGTGGTACAGATTCTGATTAGCATTGCAGAAACTACTAAGATAGTAACTCCCCTTCTGTTACAAAATCCAGAAAAAAAATGAATAAAACTGGCACTTGTTCCCTGCTAACCAAAGTTATCACACAATCATTATCAGGACAGAGGCGACTCTCACTATCATCTCTATCAAGCACTATGCACCTATATAGGAATACAAAGACAGCACCTCGCATTCTTATTATTTTTGACAAGATAATCTTATTTGCCAGACCTACTTCACAGATTGAACTGCTTTCCTCCAACTGCAATGTATTCATTAGCAGATGTTTAAATAAAAAAAACACTCAGTCCTACACAGAGACTTTTTTCAACATATCCATAGTACTGTTCTCCATTGACACATAACTGTGAAGTCCTCTGAACTTTCCTGCCTTGTTGCTCCTAAACTGCAACTGTCATCCGACACATACTTTTTCCTCCTTGCACTCTCACTGGAAATTGTCCCCTTTGAACTTGTGTAAATAATCTCCTGTGATGAAATGCAGAGGAAAATCAGATGGAGAGGATCACACACACAGAATGGAACCCACTCGATTTTCTGTCCATTTAAATTTGAGCCGGCTCCATTATTGGTGTAAAATCCTCCCTGTCTAATTTTCTTTTGATTATTTCCGACCAAACACAAAAGAGAAAATTGACCACACTGTTTTCTATTCTCGCTCATGCTTTCTCAGAATTCAAAATGCTGGACCCCTTTACTGTTACAATTTCCGACTTCTATAGAACTGTTCACCCTTTCTCTCATCATGTGATGGATAGGTCGCGCCCCCGGAATTAGGTGGATCTGCACTTTTGCTCCTTGGAATTTCCCAATGCCTGGTTCGAACAGCGAAGGAAATTTGTTTAAAACCTGGACGTACGAAGTGTCGTCAGCGGGCGATAGCGCTCGGACGTCGTCCCAGTTCCAGCGTATCTTTCCCAGCCAGCTCCTGCCAAGCAGCGTGGGACCATCGCCCGGTACCACCCAGAGTGGTAGCTTGTGCACCGCTCCATCGTTGGAGACCTTAACGGTAGCACTGCCAATTTCAGGAATCAGTTATTTTGTGTAAGTTCTTAGTTTCGTGCGAACTGGAGTTAAGACTGGCCTTGAGGCCTTGTTGCACCACAATCTTTCACAAGTCTTTTTGCCCATGATGGACTGGCTCGCACCTGTGTCCAGCTCCATTGACACCGGGAATACATTTAGTTCAATATTCAGCATTATCGGGGGACAACTCATGGTGAATGTGTTCACCCCATGTACCTCTGCCTCCTTGGTCTGAGGCTCTGGTTTGTCGTGATCCTCTGTGGATCTGTCCTCCTCTGCAACATGGTGATTTGCAGGTTTAACAGGATTTGCAGCCCACCTGCACGCTCGGAGGTGTCCCATTGTTCCACAGCTCTTGCGAACGTACTCTTTGAATCGGCATGAATAGAAACGATGATTACCCCCGCAGCACCAACAAGATGTTAATGGCCTTGCATTCATCACCCTTGATGATGGACTCTGAGACATCTGCGCACGTGCAGCTGTAGGTATGTGTGACCTGCCTTGTACGTTACGATTCAAAAACATCATCACTTTGTTCACAGTACTTGTAGCAGCAATTGTGTGCTGAGAGATTTGCTTCGTATTGTCACTGGTGGCAATGAACGCCTGGGCTATTGCTATGGCCTTACTCAAGGTTGGGGTCTCTACAGTCAAAAGTTTGCGAAGTATGGTTTCGTGGCCAATGCCAAGTATGAAAAAGTCTCTGAGCATGTGCTCCAAATGTCCTTCAAATTCGCAATGTTCTGCAAGGCGTCTTAGCTCGGCGACATAACTCGCCACTTCCTGGTCTTCAGACCTTTTGTAGGTGTAGAACTGGTACCTCGCCATCAGAACGCTTTTGTTCGGGTTCAAATGCTCTCGGACCAGTGTGCACAAATTGTCGTACGATTTCTCCGTGGGTTTTGCTGGAGTGAACAGATTCTTCATGAGGCCATACGTTGGTGCCCCACAGTCGGTGAGGAGGATCGCCCTTCGTTTGGCAACGTTCTCTTCCCCATCTAACTCGTTGGCCACGAAGTATTGGTCGAGTCGCTCCACAAAAGTTTCCCAATCATCTCCCTCTGAGAATTTCTTCAGGATGCCCACTGTTCTCCGCATCTTTGGGTTCACTATAGAAACATAGAAACATAGAAAATAGGTGCAGGAGTAGGCCATTCGGCCCTTCTAGCCTGCACCGCCATTCAATGAGTTCATGGCTGAACATGCAACTTCAGTACCCCATTCCTGCTTTCTCACCATACCCCTTGATTCCCCTAGTAGTAAGGACTTCATCTAACTCCTTTTTGAATATATTTAGTGAATTGGCCTCAACTACTTTCTGTGGTAGAGAATTCCACAGGTTCACCACTCTCTGGGTGAAGAAATTCCTCCTCATCTCGGTCCTAAATGGCTTCCCCCTTATCCTTAGACTGTGTCCCCTGGTTCTGGACTTCCCCAACATTGGGAACATTCTTCCTGCATCTAACCTGTCTAACCCCGTCAGAATTTTAAACGTTTCTATGAGGACCCCTCTGAATTTTTCTGAACTCCAGTGAATACAAGCCCAGTTGATCCAGTCTTTCTTGATAGGTCAGTCCCGCCATCCCGGGAATCAGTCTGGTGAACCTTCGCTGCACTCCCTCAATAGCAAGAATGTCCTTCCTCAGGTTAGGAGACCAAAACTGTACACAATACTCCAGGTGTGGCCTCACCAAGGCCCTATACAATTGTAGCAACACCTCCCTGCCCTTGTACTCAAATCCCCTCGCTATGAAGGCCAACATGCCATTTGCTTTCTTAACCGCCTGCTGTACCTGCATGCCAACCTTCAATGACTGATGTACCATGACACCCAGGTCTCTTTGCACCTCCCCTTTTCCTAATCTGTCACCATTCAGATAATAGTCTGTCTCTCTGTTTTTACCACCAAAGTGGATAACCTCACATTTATCCACATTATACTTCATCTGCCATGCATTTGCCCACTCACCTAACCTATCCAAGTCGCTCTGCAGCCTCATAGAATCCTGCTTGCAGCTCACACTGCCACCCAACTTAGTGTCATCCGCAAATTTGGAGATACTACATTTAATCCCCTCGTCTAAATCATTAATGTACAGTGTAAACAGCTGGGGCCCCAGCACAGAACCTTGCGGTACCCCACTAGTCACTGCCTGCCATTCTGAAAAGTCCCCATTTACTCCTACTCTTTGCTTCCTGTCTGACAACCAGTTCTCAATCCATGTCAGCACACTACCCCCAATCCCATGTGCTTTAACTTTGCACATTAATCTCTTGTGTGGGACCTTGTCGAAAGCCTTCTGAAAGTCCAAATATACCACATCAACTGGTTCTCCCTTGTCCACTCTACTGGAAACATCCTCAAAAAATTCCAGAAGATTTGTCAAGCATGATTTCCCTTTCACAAATCCATGCTGACTTGGACCTATCATATTACCTCTTTCCAAATGCACTGCTATGACATCCTTAATAATTGATTCCATCATTTTACCCACTACCGATGTCAGGCTGACCGGTCTGTAATTCCCTGTTTTCTCTCTCCCTCCTTTTTAAAAAGTGGGGTTACATTGGCTACCCTCCACTCCATAGGAACTGATCCATCTGTATCTCTTCGCCAGTTGTTATGTATGGAGAAAGAGTCAGACTGAACACTGTGAGCTCAAAGTAAAGTGCGACCTTAGTCTTTTATTGGCAGGTCTCCAGAGTGCCTCTCCAACCTGTGAGGCCTCCTTAAATACCTGTGCTCCCAAGG
This sequence comes from Pristiophorus japonicus, assembly GCF_044704955.1. Lineage (NCBI taxonomy): Eukaryota > Metazoa > Chordata > Chondrichthyes > Pristiophoridae > Pristiophorus > Pristiophorus japonicus. The sequence continues at coordinate 102,470,160 of NC_091984.1, read as the reverse complement.
GATCCCTTAGGACTCTAGGGGATGAGCCCTCTGGTGGCTGTACAAGTTTACATATATAACAGGTCCTGCCTGGAGAAAAGCAACCACCACTGCACAAGCTGGGCCCACACTCGAGGGAGAGAGTAAGTCCTGCAACTTCCACAGTCTGGCCTTGCTAAATGTTAAGTACTGCACGGACTAACCATGCTTTGGTTCATGGGTAGGTCTCTGTCAGCTACGCCTCAGTTGATGCAATGTGTTATCATTCATCGTGATCCTTCAAATCAGCCTGCTGCCTGTGCTGTGTGAGCCTACTCATGCCACCCACCCTTCCCTCTCCTCTGCTGCTAACCATTTGTCTGTTCTGTTATATTTTACAGAACTTGAGGCCAACGCTAACAATGCAGAAGAAGGTTCAGATGCTGACGAGCCTGGAGAAGAACATCTTCCAATCCCACCTTCCAGAGCAAGAACATGGAGGTGAGGGGGAGTGGGAGGGGGAGGGGATGGATGAAGCCCCCACAGTTGTACTCACTCTGGAGGAGGTGCAGGTGCTGCCCATTGAATTGTGCCAGCCCCTTCCCTGACTGGTTTGAGTGTTGGTGGGACATTCCATGGTTTCCCACCATCCGAGGCTGGGAATTCCAGTGGGGTGCAGCGAGGCACACCTAGGGCCCCACCGTCCGAGGCTGCAGGTCCCAATGGGGTGCAGCGAGGCACATCTTGGGATCCACCGTCCCAGGCTACGGATCCTAGTGGGATACAGTGAGCCACACTCGGGGTGAGGAGGGGAAGGAGAGCCCGACAGCGCTCTCCTGAGGTGCAGGATGTAACTGATATGGTTCAGATGATGGCAATGAGTGCGGAGAGCATTGATCTTACCCGATCACTCCTGGACATCGTCGGTGAGATGGGTGATGAGGTATTGGGACTGTTGGGAGAAGTAACAACACTCTCATGAGAAATGGGAACACTATCCGGGAACATGAGCGAGGGAATATCTCAGTCAGTTGAAACAATGTCAGTGCACATGAGGGAGGGAATGTCACAGGTTGTTGACACACTGTTGCTCAACATGAGGGAGGGCATGTCACAGGTAGCTGATACACTGTCGGCGAACATGAGGAGGGAATGTCAGGGTGCATGAGGGAGGGAATGTGTGAGTTAGCTGCTGCAATAAGGGAACACGCCCAGACCCTGCGCCCATTGATCGAATCAACTGCCACTCCCACTCCAATCCCTAGTCCAGCATCTGAAGAGGCCCAAGCTAGGCCCCCCACATTACCGCCGGTAGCCCCACCCCCCCACCCCCCAGCTCCCCCGCCACCCCTATCAAGAAATGCGCAATACCCAAGATGTTCGAAAGAATAAGCTTGGTACCAACCCGGCCACTGTCTGCGGGCAGGGGTGGAGTCACCAAGACAAAGTGCAGCGGGCGGTCTTAGAATAAGGTGGAGGAGAGATGGGTGCACCCTTTCTTTGCTGCTGTTGTTGTTGTTGTTATTGTTGTTACTGTTGTAACTGTTCTCAAATTAAACATTTTTTGTAAGTTATGCAAATTTACAAGTTTAGAAGTTTGTAAGTGATCTTAAAGTTTTTAAGTCATCTTAGAGTTTGTAAGTGATCTTAAAGTTTGTAAGTGATCTTAACTGAAAACTTTAAAGTTTGCTACAAGAATATTTTTATTAAAGTTAAGTTAAGTACAAACAAATGTTTGTTAAACTTTTGAATAAAATATATTTTAAATTATAAATGTATCATTTCCATTATTTGTTCCATTATTAACACAACTTTTTGAAGTAAACAAGAATAATTTCCATCATTTGTTCCATTAACACAGCACAGCATTACGGAACAGGTCCAAACAGTAAACATGTGGAATAGTTGTCGCTTAGCCTTCAGGCAGCAAAGCGTTCACAGATGAACTGCTAGCACAAGGCTCGAGCAATCGTTAAAGGGGCACGACGGCCCGCCCTGCTCCACCGTCATGCTCTGGGTTCAGGTAGTTGCACAGCTTCCTTGTCCTCGTCCTCCTCCTCCTCCTTGTCATCTGCATCTTCCTCATCATCATCAGCCACTCTCACCTCAGGTGGGTCTTCTACTACCAGCTGTTGCTGCCTCATGATGGCTAAGTTATGCACCATGCAGCACACAACAAACAATGAACTGACCGACAATCTCAGGAGAGTATTGCAAGTAACCTCCAGAATGGTCCAGGCATCGGAAATGCTGTTTCAAGATGCCAATGGTCCTCTCTATTATGCTGTGCGTCGAAATGTGCGACATGCTGTATTCCCAGTAGCCAGCTCTGCCCTTCTGGCTGCTGCTGAAACATGGCAGATATAACGCTCTTGCATAGGATGAAAGCATCTTGGGTGCTCCCAGGGTATCTTGCATCAACTGACATGATGCGATGCATGTTGTCACACACGAGCTGCACATTAATGGAGTGGAAGGCTTTTCTGTTTCTGTACATCTTAGAATCCTCCAAAGGTGCTCACAAGGCGATGTGGCTACAATCGATGTAGCCTTGTACCTTTGGGAAGCCAGCAATCCTGGAGTAGCCCACAGCCCTTTCACGCATTGCCTGGGCGGTCACGGGGAACTTTATGTAATCATTCCTCCTGGCATATAATGCAGCAGTCACCTGCCGAATGCAGACATGTGTTGCATATTGAGAAATGGCGCACACATCCCCAGTTGTAGCCTGGAACAATCCAGATGCATAGAATGAAAGTGCAGCTATAACCTTCACTTCAACTGACAAAGCAGTCCTCTTGACACTTCAAGGTTGCCTGTCTGCTTTTACTAACTCACAGATCTCGGTTACAACTTCTTTGTGGAAACGCAGCCTTCTGACACAGTCTGTATCACTCAGGTGATGTCTCGATATACCCGATGTGGTTAAGGCCTCCTGCCCATCACCCTACATGCTCTGAGGTTCATCATGCGATGACTTAGAATCAGTTGTCTCCTCCGCAGCACCATCATGCAGAAGGCTTGCACGAGGTATGGCATTGTCAGTATTGCCCCCATGATTAAATTGTACCTTTGCAAGAAACTCAAAATAGCAGGCAGGACAAGGTTCTTTGTTCTCTCTCCCCAAGGTCGACGCCCTAATATGGACCACAACCAGGTCTGAGCAGGCGCAATGATCGGGAAACCCCCGGGCTTCATTCAATGAGTAGCGTAGGCCTCTCATGCCTTCCGTTCGCCTTCCAGAGCCCTCCATTCCCCCCCGGGCTTTTTTGAAGCTGAGCCCCGAGCCACTCTGGGCGAGGGACCGATTCTGCCGGCCGATGCTCCGACCCTTGAGCCCGGTTTGGAGACGTTTGGTGGTGGCGTGTCAGTTTTTAAAAAATGAAAACTTAAAGAATTCCACTAAACTTCCATTTCCTGCATTTTGAGTTTGAAAAAATTAAGCTTGATAATGCATATTTAATGTGTTCTTGACTCCCTCCAAAAGTTCGCATCAAAACAATGACATCTTTCTGCGCGGATTTTTTAATGTATGCTGGTTTTTTGGTAAGTGCCGAAAAGGTTTTTCGGGAGTGGTCACATATGCCGTCCTCGGAGAAATTTAAATTAGCCAAAATTCCATAATTGTGAAAAACTGGCACAGACAGCAGGTTACACCCACTATAAACTAACCTAAAAAAATCATAACTAACCGAGTTACACTGGCGCATAAAGATTGGGGAAGCTTGGATTTTTAAATTTAGGCCAAAAAAAGTGGCGCGCGCCAAAAAAACGACTCAAATCACTGAGGAAAATTGAGCCCTATGATTTTAAAGTTAATAGACAATTGTTATCTCATGCTTTTATTATCTGATTTATTCTTTGATAATTGACGAGAAAGGGCTAATTCATTAATTCAGAAGCTTGTGTGGAACCTGATGAGAGATTGATAGTGTAAATACAAATATCCAAACTGATGTAAGACAGTTTGGCGAGCCAAATTTAGTCATCATTAAATTCTAGCTAAGGACTGGGTGGTAAAGTCCAGAGGGGTCCTTGATGGGGAATTGAGGTGAATTGATTACGGTTTTGTCTGGTGCCCTTAATGAATATCCTTATAAGTTCATATAACTGTATAACATCTTTTGGGTGAGTTGTAAGACCAAAGCTCCACCTGCTTGTTTAGGTTGTCAGAAAAGATCTCATAATGCTTTGTACAGAAGAGCAGGGGCGTTCTCCCTGGTGACCTGCACAACATTTATCCCTCAACCAATATCGCTAAAACAGATTATCTAGTCATTTATGTCATGTTCAGAATAAATCCACAGGACTATATCGCAAGCTCAAACTGTTGTGACCTTGGTCTGTTTATTTCAGACTCTAGAGTGAGGAAGCAGCATGATGAGTCACCTTTTATACCTGCTTGACCCAGGGTGCACAGGTGACCCTTAGGTCTCCCACAGGTATGCCCCCTGGTGGCAAGTCTTACATTTGGGTAAGGTCTACATACATACAGAACATCACTCCCCCTCAAAGTCTTATTGTGTAAGTTATTTGCAAGTTGAGGCGATCTGGCGCCCCGCAACCCCGGGTCGATCACCTGGATTGAAATCATGATATGGTGGGTTACATAGAAACATAGAAAATAGGTGCAGGAGTAGGCCATTCAGCCCTTCTAGCCTGCACCGCCATTCAATGAGTTCATGGCTGAACATGAAACTTCAGTACCCCCTTCCTGCTTTCTCGCCATAACCCTTGATCCCCCGAGTAGTAAGGACTTCATCTAACTCCCTTTTGAATATATTTAGTGAATTGGCCTCAACTACTTTCTGTGGTAGAGAATTCCACAGGTTCACCACTCTCTGGGTGAAGAAGTTTCTCCTCATCTCGGTCCTAAATGGCTTACCCCTTATCCTCAGACTGTGACCCCTGGTTCTGGACTTCCCCAACATTGGGAACATTCTTTCTGCATCTAACCTGTCTAAACCCATCAGAATTTTAAACGTTTCTATGAGGTCCCCTCTCATTCTTCTGAACTCCAGTGAATACAAGCCCAGTTGATCCAATCTTTCTTGATAGGTCAGTCCCGCCATCCCGGGAATCAGTCTGGTGAACCTTCGCTGCACTCCCTCAATAGCAAGAATGTCCTTCCTCAAGTTAGGAGACCAAAACTGTACACAATACTCCAGGTGTGGCCTCACCAAGGCCCTGTACAACTGTAGCAACACCTCCCTGCCCCTGTATTCAAATCCCCTCGCTATGAAGGCCAACATGCCATTTGCTTTCTTAACCGCCTGCTGTACCTGCATGCTAACCTTCAATGACTGATGTACCATGACACCCAGGTCTCGTTGCACCTTCCCTTTTCCTAATCTGTCACCATTCAGATAATAGTCTGTCTCTCTGTTTTTACCACCAAAGTGGATAACCTCACATTTATCCACATTATACTTCATCTGCCATGCATTTGCCCACTCACCTAACCTATCCAAGTCACTCTGCAGCCTAATAGCATCCTCCTCGCAGCTCACACTGCCACCCAACTTAGTATCATCCGCAAATTTGGAGATACTGCATTTAATCCCCTCGTCTAAATCATTAATGTACAATGTAAACAGCTGGGGCCCCAGCACAGAACCTTGCGGCACTCCACTAGTCACTGCCTGCCATTCTGAAAAGTACCCGTTTACTCCTACTCTTTGCTTCCTGTCTGACAACCAGTTCTCAATCCACGTCAGCACACTACCCCCAATCCCATGTGCTTTAACTTTGCACATTAATCTCTTGTGTGGGACCTTGTCGAAAGCCTTCTGAAAGTCCAAATATACCACATCAACTGGTTCTCCTTTGTCCACTTTACTGGAAACATCCTCAAAAAATTCCAGAAGATTTGTCAAGCATGATTTCCCTTTCACAAATCCATGCTGACTTGGACCTATCATGTCACCATTTTCCAGATGCACTGCTATGACATCCTTAATAATTGATTCCATCATTTTACCCACGACTGAGGTCAGGCTGACCGGTCTATAATTCCCTGTTTTCTCTCTCCCTCCTTTTTTAAAAAGTGGGGTTACATTGGCTACCCTCCACTCCATAGGAACTGATCCAGAGTCAATGGAATGTTGGAAAATGACTGTCAATGCATCCGCTATTTCCAAGGCCACCTCCTTAAGTACTCTAGGATGCAGTCCATCAGGCCCTGGGGATTTATCGGCCTTCAATCCCATCAATTTCCCCAACACAATTTCCCGACTAATAAAGATTTCCCTCAGTTCCCCCTCCTTACTAGACCCTCTGACCCCTTTTATATCCGGAAGGTTGTTTTATCCTCCTTAGTGAATACCGAACCAAAGTACTTGTTCAATTGGTCTGCCATTTCTTTGTTCCCCGTTATGACTTCCCCTGATTCTGACTGCAGGGGACCTACGTTTGTCTTCACCAACCTTTTTCTCTTTACATACCTATAGAAACTTTTGCAATCCGCCTTAATGTTCCCTGCAAGCTTCTTCTCGTACTCCATTTTCCCTGCCCTAATCAAACCCTTTGTCCTCCTCTGCTGAGTTCTAAATTTCTCCCAGTCCCCAGGTTCGCTGCTATTTCTTGTGGTTGATGGTGAAGTTGATCATGTTAGTGGGTCGCTGGGGGCCAGGTCCTTTCAGTGTGGTTCCTGGTTATCTGTCATTCGCAGTTTGGTCTTGTCCCATTGCTTTACTCGTTAGCCCAGTACATGGTTTCACAATTAAACATTCCGTTTTCATCACATACACTCCATTTCCCCCCCTTGGCTAATGCGGTGCTAGTGGCCCGACTGGGGCCCTGAACAGGGTCTACATCACTTATTCTGATGTCGCGTGGAGGGGCCGTGCACTTATGGTGCATTCTCTGCTGATGGTATGCAGAAGGCTGGGTTCTGAGTGATTCTGTCTGGTGATTGCGTAACACCCAGGATAGCCGGGTCTGTAGGGAGCCTACCATGGCACGCGTGGTGCTAGGTTTAGTGATTTGGGCGCTGACCCTGAGGTCTGGCAAGCCCAGGATGGCCACAATGGCCTTGAGACATTCAGTGGTGGCAGGAGGCCTGGTAGTCCCCGTGGACATTGGGCCGTAGTATGGGGGCCCCGGACCACCGACTGCGTGTAGCCGCCCTGCCTTGCTTTGCAACGTTGGGATGGCTCTATCGTCTTTTTGGCGGATAGGTTGCCACATCCCGTCTAGCAATTCACCTTTGGCAGGCAGTAATATGGGATCCTGGCTGGTCCAGGTCCTAAACTAGGGGGCTGATACAGTGGACCCCTCGCTTTCTAGCACTTCCACGACCGCGAGTGGGTCTGCAGGTTGCGCCGTTTCCACCCTGGGGGTGGGCAACGGTGGCCAACTGAGAGCCTGAGTGCGGCTCCCTGTGCCTGGCCCGTGGCGGATCATGTTACAGTGCACAGACAGTGTTGGACATTCTCGAAACAACGCATCGATAGTGGTGCCTCTGCTCGCCCAAACTTGTGGGATGGGCAGCTTGTCTGACTTGAGCACATATTGGGACACTCTTTGATACGTCTCTTTAGTCCTGTGAACACAGGCTGCTGCTTTGTTTAACTTATTTGATACATGTTCAAACATTTGGGGCTCGCCCGCTACTTTTGCTTGCTGCACAACATTCCCGACCCGTGCAGTAACATCTCACTTGCTACGGATGCTTTGTTAGATACATATACAACTGGTTGGGGTTCGCCCGCTACTTTGACTTGCTGTACAACAAACCCGACCCCATGTGATAACACATCACTTGTTACAAGTACTTTGTCAGATACATATACGACCGGTTGGTGTTCGCCCGCTACTTTGGCTTGTTGTATGGCACCTCCAACCCCATACAATGGTACATCATTGGCCGCGAAAGACCGCTCACATGGGTTACATGATGCACACAATTTATTTGAACGTGGTGGGTTCCTGGCCTTCACCACAGCCGCCCCTTTACTTTTGCCCCAAACCCAGTCGTCTTCCTTGCTGGGCGACACATTGTTCCGTTCCGTTGCAGCGACCTTCTGTGGTCTGGACACTCTCTCGTCCCGTGGCCTGGACGCTCTCTCGTCCCGTGGCCTGGACGCACGCTCATCCCGTGGTCTGGACGCACCTTCGTTCCGTGGTCTGGACACCTTCTCGTCCCGTGGTCTAGACACCCTCTCGTCCGTGTCCGTGATGCCAACTGCCGTGATCTTCCTCCCCAGGTATTTTGCCTCTGGCGTCAGGAAGACACATTCAGATCATTTCAGCCAGAGTCCCACTCTGGTCAACCTGGAGCCTCTTCCATCATCGCGAAGAGGTCGTCGGCTTCGGGTGGTGGGTACCGCGCCTGTACCGCTGCTTGGTTGAACTTTACTTCCTCGTGGTTGTGATGAGCGGCCTGTGCCTCGGGGATCTGCAAATGGATCTGCACTTCGATGCCTGGTTCAGCTGGAAGTGGGGGTTTGCTTGGCCTTTGGGAAAGAGAGGCCTCATTCGCCATAGAGGGTACGCAGAGGTTTTCCCAATTCCATCAAATCTTCCCCATCAACCGCCTGCCAAGTAGCGTTGGCCCATCAACTGAAACAATCCACAATGGTAAATCGTGCACTGCTCCCTCATGGACTACTCTTATGTCCGCACTAGCAATAACTGCCTTATTTGGGATCAGCTTGGGTCGCTTGGCTTCGTCGCTCCACAGCCTCTCGAAAGCCTTCTGGCTCATGACTGATTGACTCGTCCCCGTGTCTAGTTCCATGGAGACTGGAGTGCCGTTAAGTTCAACTTTTAACATTATCGGAGGGCTTTTGGTGGTGAAGGTGTGTATTCCATATACTTCCTCTTCATCGTCAGGTTCAGTTACCTCTCCTGCTCATTCATTGTGATCTACGCTGGATCGGTCGTCCTCTCCTGACTGCCACGTGGTGAGTCAGAGATCATTTGCACATTCGCTGGAGGTGCCCCAATGTTCCACAACCCTTGCACACATAGAGCTTGAATCGCTGTTGGTCAGCGAGCACAGGGGCGATGGGTGAACGGGACTTGGTGCGCATTAGATATGGCCAGCAGAGTTTTGAATGAGCTCAAGGGTGGAAGATGAGAGGCTGGCCAGGAGAGCATTGGAAAAGTTGAGTCTTGAGGTAACAGAAGCATGGATGAGCATTTCGGCAGCAAATAGGCTGAGGTAGTGGTGGAGACAAGTGACCTTACAGAGGTGGAAGCAGGCGATCGTGGGGATGGAGAGGATGTGGGGTCTGAAGCTCAGCTCAGGATCAAGTAGGACGTCGATGTTGTGAACAGTCTGTTTAAGCCTGAGACAGTGGCCAGGGAGGGGGCTGGAATCGGGTGCTTGGGAACGGGGTTTGTGGCAGGGACCAAAGACAATGGCTTGAACCTTACCAATGTTTAATTGGAGGAAATTTCTGCTCATCCACTACTGGATGTCAGACAAGCAGCATGATCATACAGAGGCAGTGGAGAGGTCGAAAGTGGTGATGGTGAGGTAGAGCTGGTTGTCGTCAGCGTACATGTTGAACCTGACTATGGGCTAGAACTTCCATTTTTTTTGCATGTTAACGCCCATTTTACTGCTGAAATGACAAATAATGTCCATGTTATATATGTATACTTGTATTTACTCTGTACAGCCACCAGAGGGCTAATCCCCTGGAGTCCCAAGGGATCCCATAATCCCATGGGAGCACAGGTATTTAAGGAGGCTTCACAGGTTGGCACTCTGGAGACCTGCAATAAAAGACTAAGGTCACACTTTACTTTGAGCTCACATGTTCAGTCTGACTCTCCATACACAACAACTGGCGACGAGATACAGATAGTGAACCCAACGATACAGAGAACAGTGGGCAGCCTGGAGAAATTCTCGGAGGGAGATGATTGGGAAACTTTTGTGGAGCGACTCGACCAATACTTCGTGGCCAATGAGCTAGATGGGAAAGAGAGCGCTGCCAAACGAAGGGCGATCCTCCTCACCGACTGTGGGGCACCAACGTATGGCCTCATGAAGAATCTGTTCACTCCAGCGAAACACACGAAGAAATCGTATGACGATTTGTGCACACTGATCTGAGAGCATTTGAACCCGAAGGAAAGTGTTCTGATGGCGAGGTACTGGTTCTACACTTACAAAAGGTCTGAAGGCCAGGAAGTGGCGAGTTATGTCGCCGAGCTAAGACACCTTGCAGGACATTGCGAATTTGAAGGACATTTGGAGCACATGCTCAGAAACTTTTTCATACTTGGCATTGGCCACGAAACCATACTTCGCAAACTTTTGACTGTAGAGACCCCAGCCTTGAGTAAGGCCATAGCGATAGCCCAGGCGTTCATTGCCACCAGTGACAATATGAAGCAAATCTCTCAGCACGCAAGTGCTGCTACAAGTACTGTGAACAAAGTGATGTTGTTTTCAAATTGTAACGTACAGGGCAGGTCACACATACCTACAGCTACATGTCCGCAGATGTCTCAGAGTCCACCATTAAGGGTGATGAATGCAAGGCCATTAACACCTTACTGGTGCTGCGGGGGTGATCATCATTTCCATTCATGCCAATTCAAAGATTACGTTTGCAAGGGCTGTGGAACAATGGGACACCTCCAACGAGTGTGCAGGCGAGCTGCAAAGCCTGTTAAACCTGCAAACCACCATGTTGCAGAGGAGGACAGATCCACGGAGGATCACGATGATCCAGAGCCTCAGATCGAGGAGGCAGAGGTACATGGGGTGCACACATTCACTACGAATTGTCCCCCGATAATGCTGAATGTTGAACTAAATGGACTCCCAGTGTCAATGGAGCTAGACATGGGCACGAGCCAGTCCATCATGGACAAAAAGCCTTTCGAAAGGTTGTGGTGCAACAAGGCCTCAAGGCCAGTCGCACGAAACTAAGAACTTACACGAAAAAACTGATTCCTGTAATTGGCAGTGCTACCGTAAAGGTCTCCTACAATGGAGCAGTGCACAAGCTACCACTCTGGGTGGTACTGGGCGATGGTCCCACGCAGCCGGTTGGGAAAGATACGCTGGAACTGGGATGACGTCCGAGCGCTATCGCCCGCTGACGACACTTCGTGTGCCCAGGTCTTAAACAAATTTCCTTCGCTGTTCGAACCAGGCATCGGGAAATTCCAAGGAGCAAAAGTGCAGATCCACCTAATTCTGGGGGCGCGACCCATCCATCACAAGGCAAGAGCAGTACCGTACATGATGAGAGAAAGGGTACAGATCGAGCTATACCGGCTGCAAAGAGAGGGCATAATTTCCCCGATCGAGTTCAACGAGTAGGCCAGTCCTATCGTTCCAGTCCTCAAGGGAGAGGGCACCATCAGAATCTGCGGCGATAACAAAGTAACTATCAATAGTTTCTCCCTGCAGGACCAATACCCACGACCAAATGCCAACGACCTCTTTGCAACGCTGGCAGGAGGAAAGATGTTCACGAAGCTGGATCTGACTTCAGCCTACATGACGCAGGAACTGGAGGAATCATCGAAGGCCCTCACCTGCATCAACACGCACAAAGGTTTTTTTTTTATAACAGATGCCCGTTTGGAATCCAATCAGCGGTGGCGATATTCCAGAGAAACATGGAAAGCTTACTGAAGTCAGTCCCGCACACCGTGGTCTTCCAGGACGACATCTTGGTCACAGGTTGGAACACAGTCGAGCAGCTGCAGAACCTGGAGGAGGTTCTTAGTCGACTCAACCGCGTGAGGCTCAGGTTAAAACACTCAAAGTGCGTTTTCCTGGCGCCTGAAGTGGAGTTCTTGGGAAGGAGGATTGCGGCGGACAGCATCAGGCCCACCAACACGAAGACGGAGGCAATTGAGAACGCACCAAGACCACAGAACGTGATGGAGCTGCGGTCGTTTCTGGGACTCCTGAACTACTTTGGTAACTTCTTACCGGGTCTCAGCACACTGTTAGAACCACTACATGTCTTACTATGAAAAGGGGATGAATGGGTTTGGGACAAAAGCTTTGTAAAAGCGAGAAAATGGTTATGCTCAAACAAATTGCTTGTATTGTATGATCCATGTAAGCGTTTGGTACTAGCATGTGATGCGTCGGGTGTGTATTGCAATAAGCTAATGATTTCGGGAAACTGCAACCAGTTGTTTATGTATCCAGGAGTCTGTCTAAGGCTGAGAGAGCCGATGGCATGATTGAGAAAGAAGCGTTAGCGTGTGTCTATGGGGTAAAGAAAATGCATCAATACCTGTTTGGGCTTAAATTCGAATTGGAAATTGACCATAAGCCACTTATATCCCTGTTCTCTGAGAATAAAGGGATAAATACCAATGCATCGGCCCACATCCAGAGATGGGCGCTCACGTTGTCCGGATACAACTACGCCATCCGCCACAGGTCAGGCACAGAAAACTGTGCCGATGCTCTCAGTAGGCTGCCATTGCCCACCACGGGGATGGAAATGGCACAGCCCGCAAATCTAGCCATGGTTATGGAAGCATTGGAGAGTGAGTAATCACCCGTCACTGCCCGGCAGATCAAAACCTGGACAAGCCAGGACCCCTTATTATTTCTAGTCAAAGGCTGTGTGCTTCACGGGAGCTGGTCCAGTGTCCCAGTGGAAATGCAGGAAGAGATAAAGCCGTTCCAGTGGCGCAAAAATGAAATGTCTATACAGGCAGACTGCCTTCTGTGGGGCAATGGAGTGGTGGTTCCCAAGAAGGGCAGAGACACCTTCATCAATGAACTCCACAGTACCCACCCAGGCATCGTAATGATGAAAACGATAGCCAGATCCCACGTGTGGTGGCCTTGTATCAATTCGGACTTTGAGTCCTGCGTTCACAGATGTAATACATGCTCGCAGTTAAGCAATGTACCCAGGGAGACGCCGCTAAGTTTATGGTCTTGACCCTCCAAACCGTGGTCTAGGATATACGTTGACTATGCAGGCCCGTTCTTGGGTAAAATGTTCCTTGTGGTTGTAGACGCGCAAGCCAAGTGGATTGAATGTGAGATAATGTCGGCTAGCACGTCCGCTGCCATGACTGAAGGCCTGCGGACCATGTTTGCCACACACGGCCTACCCGATGTCCCTGGTGAGCGACAACGGGCCATGTTTTACCAATGCTGAGTTCAAAGAATTCATGACCCGTAACGGGATCAAACATGTCACATCTGCCACATTTAAACCAGTGTCCAATGGTCAGGCAGAGAGAGCAGTGCAAACCATCAAGCAAGGCTTGAAGAGGGTAACTGAAGGCTCACTGCAGACTCGCCTATCCCGAGTCCTGCTTAGCTACCGCACGAGACCCCACTTACTCACTGGGATCCCACCTGCTGAACTGCTCATGAAAAGAGCACTTAAGACATGGCTCTTGTTAGTTCACTCTGATTTACATGAACAGGTCGAGAGCAGGAGGCTTCAACAAAGTGCACACCATGATAGCGCAAATGTGTCACGCGAGATTGAAATCAATGATCCTGTATTTGTATTAAATTATGGACAAGGTCCCAAGTGGCTTACCGGCACTGTCGTGGCCAAAGAGGGAGGCAGGGTATTTCGGGTCAAACTTTCAAACTTTCACCGGAAACACTTGGACCAAATTAAATTCAAATTCATGGACTATCCTGAGCAACCCACCTTGGACCCTACCTTTTTTGATCCCCCAACATACACACCAGTGGCAACCGGCACCACGGTTGACCACGAAGCAGAACCCATCATCCACAGCAGCCCAGCAGGGCCCAACACACCAGGCAGCCCAGCAAGGCCAGCTGCACAGCAGCCCAGCGAGGGCCCAACAAATGATTCAGCAACACCAGCTTTCACACCGAGACGATCAACCAGGGCAAGAAGGACCCTAGATCAATTCACATTGTAAATAGTTACACTATTGACTTTGGCGGGGAGTGTTGTTACATATGTATACTTGTATTTACTCTATACAGCCACCAAAGGGCTCATCCCCTGGAGTCCCAAGCGATCCCATAATCCCTTGGGAGCACAGGTATTTAAGGAGGCTTCACAAGTTGGAGAGGCACTCTGGAGACCTGCAATAAAAGACTTTACTTTGAGCTCACAGTGTTCAGTCTGACTCTTTTTCCATACATAACAGCCCATATATTGCCCATTCTGGCACAAAATGGAAACTGACGGGCTTTTTTAGGAGACTTATCACGGAGCATAATTTCCCAATGGGCTTAACGCCGAGAATAAATTTCATCGCCTGCCCATTTTTTGGGGGCGGAATCAGCAGAATGGGCGAAATCAACACCCATAATCTCACCCAGCGTTACTTTCCGCACGGAATTAATGCCGAGATTCAATATTAACGTTCGCTTGCTGTTTTTTGTTGGAAAGTGCATATTTACCCAAACTAGCGGTCATGGAGATCGCCCATCTTTAATTTCACCATCTTGCACACATATCGCCCACAATATCGCTCGCTCAAAAAACCGCCCACAAAAAGTGGAACTAACCAGAACGAACGCCAGCGGTGTGGCTGGCATTTGTTAAATCCCACTCTTTCATGAGGAGCTGATATCGGAAAGATTTGCCTGAAAGAGCGCTGATGGGAGTGACAACGCTGACACATTGCTGTGTGTGTGCAGTTCAGACATCAATGGTGTCCATCAACTTGGTGCCAGTTAAAGTTTACAGTTGATTGTTGTTTTTAAAGTTGTATTGAAGTTGTATTTAATCCTTTCATGGTAAAGAATCACCAGTGTGTAACAATCCAGCTATCTGAGACAATGTGCAACAAGGTTATGTTCAATAACAAAAATTTAATACCAACATTGGTCTGAAATCATAAGTATCACAGCCAATAACACCCAACCCGCGTCCACACCCAACTTTTTCCACCATTGACATAAATCACATGTTCAACATGTCCACCGACACGGAATACAAAGGCAAAGCAGGAGCGTGGTCCCCAGCCCTCATACATTGCAACAAATTGCATACCCCCAGATGGAGATATAACACAGCCATCACCTGTGCACATGCACCTCACTTTCCTTCCCCCCTCTCCTTCTCCCCACCTCTACTCCTTCCCCTCTTTGCTCCACGGCACCTGGCCAAAGAGCTCCTCAGGTAGTGCCTCATTGGGGGGGATGAAGGCAGATGCGGTGGTTGCACGGATACGAGAGTGGGGGGGGTGCCGAGGGGGCAACATTCTCTGATGTAGAAGCAGGATCTTGGTCCTTGCTCTCATCTGTCGTTCGCAGTGGAGGTGCGGAACCTAGGGGTGGAGTGCCATGCTCGGGATCACTGGGAGGCCTGTGGCAGCAGTGTTCCTGGTTATCGCATCCAGGGACTCCACCATGCGCGGAATGTACTCGGAATTAGTGGCCAGGTGTCAGGATATGCCTCCCAATGCTTCGATGAGCTGGTCACCAATGTCTACAGTCCTGCTGGACAACTGTACCATCTCACCACTGTCACGTCGTGCTCATTGAACAGACCTACCGCGTCCACGAGGTGTCTGTGGGGTCGGCCTCGTCCTGGGAACAAATGGGGTGCCCTGTGGAGAGGTGCTTGGGGCCGGCACCTCCAGAGTGGAGGCGGGAATGACTGGAGGACCACAAGATGGCCTTGGGGTGGAATGGCTTTTGGAGCATGGCGATGCAGGTTCTTCGAAGTCAGTGTTCTCATCCGTCAAGAATTGACCCAGCGGATTGACCGGCGACAATCGGAGCTCATCACCTTCTGGCCTCTGTGGCCTTGCTTGTGGCCGTGCTGCTGGCTGAGCTGCAAGGCACAAATGAGATTATTAGAGGAGAAGGGGGGTGCTGGGTCCACAAGGTGAGTCCAGCGCTACACACAGCATATGCACGACAAAAGCACCACTGCTATCAAAATCATCGCAGACATCACATTTCATGACCATCAACACATTGTGCAGTGCAATGATTTTCATTAGGCCAGCATTATTTCTATGACATTTTTAGAAATCATCTATCATATATGATTGTTCGGATATGAGTGGGTGTGGCATCTATTGACTTTACATCAAGCAATGGTGTAAGCTTTACTCACGTGGCATCACTTCAGGGTCTGCAGATGCGTCTGTGGCTATCTGGGGATGCTTCCCCACAAGTGCTAACACTTGCTCCTCTATCTCTATGATGTCGCTGGGAACTGGCGGCCCCCTCACCCGTTCGCCTCTGCATGGACCTCATCATCAATAGCTTCTTCTGTAAAAGGTGACAGGACGACATGGCATGAGATCATTGCTTGATATCATTGCTAGGTACTGTCACAGAGACTGATACAACACATAACCGACAGATATAATCATGGTTATTATGATTATTATCATTCTTTACCTAAAGACGTACACCGTGACTGCAGGCTTTGAGTAAAACATTCCGGGTAAAAGTACAAGACCTCACATCTGCTGATAGTCACTCATGACTGTTATAAATCAAATTTGTCGGGCGACTGCCAGATCGACAATTATGCCCCCGGGTTCGACCGGTTGGCAGCCTGGAACCCCCTCTTGGGTGCCAGGCCACTGGCCCGGCCAAAACCCTCCCTGATGGCCCAGTGGACCTAACCTAAAGAATTAAAGCGTCTCACCCCTTTAAGTGAAGGGGAGAGCTGTAGTGATGTGGCACTGTGATGACATTATCAGCTCTAAGCTGATGAGTGACAGCAGCGGACACTCCACCGCCCCCAACTTCTGCCCCTCAAGTGTGCAAACTTCCACTCATTGCCGCACTTCCGCTCCCATTATGACCGATTTCCGGTCCACTAGGAAAAAAAAGCCAAAGAGCGGAATTGCGCTCAAGAGGCCACTGCATCCACCGCGGCTATAAAAACAACTGAAACAGGGTAGGTGCTCAAATGCTCTTCTAATAAAGGCCAACATACCATTTGCTTTCTTATTGCATGCCTGATACGAGACTCCCAAAACAAGCGTTCATGTCGGAGCTCTGAGTAGAACGCTTGTTTTGGGAGTCTCGTATCAGCCATGCAATATCCCGCTAGTTACAGCCTGACAACTCGAAAATGACCCATTTATTCCTACTCCCTGTTTTCTATCCGTTAACCAATCATCACTCCACGCTAGTATATTACCCCCAATCCCATGAGCCCTAATTTTGTCTAATAACCTCTTGTGTGGCAACTTATCAAATGCCTTCTGAAAATTCAAATATGCCACATCCACTGCTTCCCTTTTATCTATTCTGCTACATACAACCTTAAAAAACTCTAACAGATTCATCAAACATGATTCGCCTTTCATAAATCCATGTTGACTCTGCCCAATCCTATTATTATTTTTTAAATGCCCTGTTACCACGTCCTTAATAATATATTATAGCATTTTCCCTACTACTGATGTCAGGCTAACTGGTCTATTGTTTCCTATTTTCTCTTTCCCTCCTTTCTTAAATAATGAGGTTACATTTGCTACCTTCCAATCCGCGGGAACTTTTCTAGAATCTATGGAATTTTGAAAGATCACAACCAATGCATCCACTATCTCTATAGCCATCTCAAAACCCTAGGATATAGGTCATCAGATCCAGGGGATTTATTGGCTTTCAGTCCCAATAATTTCTCCAGCATTATTTTTTTTTACTAATATTAATTTCTTTCAGTTCCTCATTCTCGCTAGACCCTCAGTTCTCCACTAATTCTGGGAGGTTTTTTGCGTTTTCTTCTGTGAAGGCAGAAATAAAGTATTTGTTTAATTTCTCTGCCATTTCTTTATTCTCCATTATAATTTCTCTTGTCTCAGGCTGAAAGGGACCCACATTTACTTTTGCTAATCTTTTCCTTTTTACATGCCTATAGAAACTTTTACAGTCTGTTTTTAGGGGCTAGATTTTCCATTTTTGTGCTTATTGCCCAAAAATTGGCGTTATTTCCGGCATGGGCAGTAAAAAAGGGTTTTCAGATAGCCGGCTTCTCGCACCTAGTCTCCATTTTTGAAAATGGGCGTTACCGAGAGCGATATCAAATGGGCGGTAGCGTTACATTTTTTTGACCTTCTGCCGTAATGTGTCGCCGTCCTTAGCAACGGCATGGCAATGCTCGATTCTCACGATTCAGGAGGTCAAGGGTCATCATGACATGCGCAGAAGAGGAGACAGAGAGAGAGGGAGCTCAGAGGGACTGAAGGCGTGTGTGGCTGTGGTGTGTGCTTGTCTGGCTGTTGTGGGAGGCACGAGGCAGATTCACCAGCAGCAAAAAGCCTACTAAGCACCAAGAACATAGTGGGCACCGAGTTTTTTCCAACAAATAAGATATAACATGGAAGGGATGGTGGATGCCCTGGAGCTAGTAGCCAGGAACACTGGTGACATAGGGCTCCCAGTGGTCCCGGAGCGCGGCACTGCACCCCAAGGTGCCACACGCCCATTGCCAACCACACATGAGAGCCAGCAGCAACATCTTGCTTCTGGCTCAGATCACATTCCCACCTTGGGACCGTCCTCTCCCGTATCCGTCCAAGCAGCGGTTCAGCCGTCATCCACGCCCTCCCTCCCTCCAATGAAGCATCGCCTGAGGAGCTCCTCGGCCAGGCGGCTTGGAGTCAGGAGGGAAAGGGGAAGGGGTAGAGGTGGGGAGGAGAAACGGAGGGAGGGGGAAGGGTTGGTTTTTACAGAAATACTGATGATTTCAGACAAATGTTTGGTTTAAATGTTTTTTATTTAACAAAACCTAGTTGTGCATTGGCTCAGATAGCTGCACCATTACACGCTGGTGATTCCTTAACATCAAATGGTATAATGATACTTAACTTCAATCAACTTAAACTTTAACTGTCACCAAGGTGATGTCCACCATTCATGTATCATCTGCACACCCAGCAGTGTGTCAGCCTTGTAAATAACACCAACGTTCTTTCAGGCAAAGCGATCATTGATGAGCTCCTGACATAAGGCTCTTGCAGCTATCATGCCACCACGGGCCCTTTTATGCGGTCTACAGGGGGGTGGGGGCATGGCTTCAGCGTTTGGCTGATTATCTGAGCCGATGTCAGCATCCGCCTCCTCGTCCTCCTCTTCCTCTCTCTGGTGAGGTGGACTGTCAGACACATCAGGCAATTCTTGTCCCCTCCTGATAGCCAAGTTGTGCAGCATGGAGCACACCACCACGAATTGAGCTACCTGCTCAAGATGGTATTGGAGCTCGCCTCCTGAGTGGTCCAGGCATCTAAAGTGCTGCTTCAGCACTCCAATGGTTTTCTCCATGATATTGCGAGTGGCTCTGTGGCTCTTGTATCACTTCTCGGCTTCGGTGTGGATGTCACGCAGGGGGGTCATCAGCCAGGTGGTGAGCCCATATCCTTTGTCACCAAGCATCCAGCATTGACCTTGTGGCTGACTGTTAAACAAGTCAGATACAGTGTTCTCAAGCAGGATGTGAGCATTCACTGCCAGTATAATTTGCTGGTGGTCGACAACCAGTTGGATATTCAGGGAGTGGAATCTCTTGTGGTTCCTGAAAACCCTCTGCATCCTGAAAAAGTGCCCGCCTCGCAATGTGAGTACAGTCTATTGCTCCCTGCACCTTGGGGAAGTTTGCAATTCTGGAGAATCCTAGAGCCCTCTCACTCTGTGCCACCCTGGTTATAGGGAAGCTGATCAAGTCCCCCCTGCATGCATACAGAGCTTCAGTGACCTGTCTAATGCAGCGATGTGTAGCATGCTGAGAAAGTCCGCAAATGTCTCCAGCTGTGGCCTGAAAAAAAACCGAGGCGTAGAATGAGAGTGCCGCGGTGACTTTGATCTCGACGGACAGTGCAGTAGTGATGGTGCTGGCAGGCTGCAGATCTGCCCTTATCAGCTGGCATACCTCAGTGATAACCACTTTGTGAAAGCGCAGTCTCCTAAGGCAGGTAGTGTTGGGCAAGTTGAGGTAAGAATGCTTCTCCCTGTACGTGCGGGGGGTGTAACGTCTGATCCTCCTCATCAGTCTGGCACGTTTTACATTGGGCACATAATGCTGTGGCGTGTACCTTTGGCGATCTCGAGTCTGCTGCATGTAATTGGTCACCAAGAGAAGGTGAGAAAGGACAGGCCCCATTGCAGTAGCTCTCTGCTTTCCACCGATTGGTCACAAACAAGGAATGTCCCGATGAAACGCCTATTCAATTCCAATCGGTCACAGTATGGTCAAGATGTTTGTAGAGATGTTCACATCAACTCCAACGACCTGCAGAGTGCATCCGAACTCCCCCGAGGTTGAAGCACAGCAGCCTTTTATGTGATGTAGAACATGGCGTCCATAACGCTGTGATTAGTTCCGATTAGTTCCACTTTTTCTGGGCGTTTTTTTGGGCGAGCGATGTTGTGGGCGATATGTGTGCATGGTGGTGAAAGTGACGCTGGCCGATCTCATGGTTGCTGGTTTTGGTAAATATGCTCTTTACGATAAAAAAAAGTGGGTGGGTGGTATTATTGAATCTCGGCGTTAAATCACTGCGGAAATTAACGCTGGGCGATATTATAGGCATTGATTTCGCCCATTCTGATGATACCACCCCAAAAAAGTAGGCGGGTGGTATTATTTTTTCCCAGCGTTAAGCACATGGGGAAAGTAATGCTCGGTGATAAGTTTCCAAGAAATGCCCGTCAGTTTCCATTTTGTGGCTAAATGGGCAATATCTGGGCGTTATACGTCATTTCAGTGGTAAAATGGGCATTAAGTGGTCGTTAAGCATGCAAAAAAAGTGGAGGTTCTAGCCCTAGGTCTCTCGCTAGTTTACTCTCATATTCTATTTTCCCTTTTTTTTAATCAATTTCCTGGTCATCCTTTGCTAAATTCTAAAATCCTCACAATCTTCAGGCTTACTGCTCTTTTTGGCAACATTATAAACCTCTTCCTTTGATCTAATATTATCTTTCATTTCTCTTGTTAGCCACAGTTGGACCACTTTTCCTGTGGGGTTTTTGTGCCTTAAAGGAATGTATATTTTTTGCAAATTATGTGTTAATTCTTTAAATCTTAACCATTGCTTGTCCACCGTCATATCTTTTAATGTACATAAGAACATAAGAAATAGGAGCAGGAGTAGGCTATTTGGCCCCTCAAGACTGCTCCACCACTCAATAAGATCATGGCTAATCTGATCCTGGCCTCAACTCCACTTCCCTGCCCACTCCCCAATGTAGTTTCCCAATCTACCTTAGCCAACTCGCCCCTCGTACCTCTGTAGTTTGCTTTGTTTAGATTTAAAACCCTAGTTTTGGATATAACTAAATCATTTTCAAACTCAATATAAAATTCTATCATATTATGGTCACTCTTCCCTGTAGATTAAAGTCCCTCAATGATTACTGTATTACCCTTATATGCGCCTCTAATTTCCTGATTTAGGAATTAGGAGCAGGAAGAGAAGCCATTGCAGGAAATACTCTGGCTACGGAATGAATAGATAAATATGGATCTAGGTGAGAGCAGTGCCACTCAGTTGGACAATGGAGGAGAGGCGTTGGAGGAGTATCTTCCTGCATGATATCATCGCAAAAATAACGCATGACTTTTCTGAATCTTCTCCCTCATCAATCAAAATAAATTTTCAAACACTTTTTTATGAAGACAATGGCCCAGATTTTGCGGAAGTAATGATGGTGAAACTGTCAGCATTCGCCATCTTATCCCTCTGAAACTAACCGCAACTGTAAGATTTAGCGCATGAGCAGATAAACACGAAAATCCTGAAGTTGTGATCACTCATTCCCTGCTCCGCCATAGGTTGCGCTGTGGAATTCCCCATAGCCGGCAAACAATTGAAATCACTTGACCTGATGAAAACTTCCCTTTTTACAATTGAATATTGCTGTTAAAAAAAACCCTAAAACCTTAACCCTTGTTGGAAGAGGTGTAACTGGGTTTTTAACAGCGTACTGACTGCTGAACAATCATTCTGGCCCTGAAAAACGAATTTTATATTTGTGTAATGTCAAATTTCCATTAACATGATTAAGAATGACAAGAGTTTAATTTTTTTTAACATTTGTTTGATATTTCAGCTTCAACCTTAATCATTTGTGTATGTCCCAATCTTTATTTTGCTCTCTGTAAAATTTATAGAAAGTAAGTTAGAATCGGTGCATTTTACTTCCTGGTTTGCTATCACTGAAAATTCTTTAATGTGATTGGCTGCTTAGCCAGCTTGATGACATCACTGTTGCTGGATGCTTAGGATTCGCTTGATATGGCACCAGATTCAAACAAAGGTCAGGAGAGCTGTAATTGATGTCACAGAGATTTTAAGAAGATATGCACATAAGAAATAGGAGCAGGAGTAGGCCATTTGGTCCCTCAAGCCTGCTCCGCCATTCAATAAGATCATGGCTGCTCCGATCATAGACACAGCTCCAATTTCCTGCTCGCCATCATACTGATCTAGTATCTCAAAAATCTGTCTATCTCCGCCTTAAATATATTCAATGACCCAGCCTCCACAGCTCTCTGAGGCAAAGAGTTCCATAGATTTACAATCCTCAGAGAAGAAATTTCTCTTCACCTCAGTTTTAAATGGGCGGCCCCTTATTCTAAGACTATGTCTCCTAGTTTTAGTTTCCCCTATGAGTGGAAATATCCTCTCTACATTGACCTTGTCGAGCCCCCTCATTACCTTATATGTTTCGATAAGATCACCTCTCATTCTTCTGAATTCCAATGAGTATATTCCCAACCGACTCAACCTATCCTCATAAATCAACCCCCTCATCTCCGGAATCAACCTATTTAACCTTCTGTGAACAGCCTCCAATGCAAGTATATCCTTCCTTAAATACGGAGACCAAAACTGCACGCAGTACTCCAGGTGTGGCCTCACCAATACCCTGTACAGTTGTAGCAGGATTTCTCTGCTTTTATACTCTATCCCCCTTGCAATAAATGTCAACATTCCATTTGCCTTCCTGATTATTGCCGTACCTGCATACTCACCTTTTGTGTTTCATGCACAAGGACCCCCAGGTCTCACTGTACTGCAGCACTTTGCAATTTTTCTCGATTTAAATTATAATTTGCTTTTCTATTATTTCTGTCAAAGTGGATAACTTCATATTTTCCCACATTATAAACCATCTGCCAAATTTTTGCCCACTCACTTAGCCTGTCTATATTACTTTGCAAATTTTTTGTTTCTTCACAATTTGCTTTCCCACCCATCTTTGTATCATCAGAAAACTTGGCTACATTCACACTTGGTCCCTTCATCCAAGTCATTAATATAGATTGTAAATAGTTGAGGCCCCAGCACCGATCCCTGCGGCAGCCCCACTAGTCACTGTTTGCCAACCGGAAATTTATCCCGCCTCTCTGTTTTGTTAACCAATCCTCTATCCATGCTAATACATTGCCCCCAACCCCATGAACTTTTATCTTGTGCAGTAATCTCTTATGTGGCACCTTATCAAATGTCTTCTGGAAACCCAAATACACCACTTGTTCCCCCTTATCCACTCTGCTCGTTACATCTTCAAAGAACTCCAGCAAATTTGTCAAACATGATTTCCCTTTCATAAAACCATACTGACTCTGCTTGATTAAATCATGCTTTTCCAAATGTCCCGCTGCTGCTTCCTTAATAATGGATTCCGCATCTCCGTCATGATCTCTCGCCGCTCCTCCGCCACAAAACATTCGCCACACCTCCACCACGATCTCTCACCGCACCTCCTCACCAAACGTTCGCCGAACCTCCCCACAATCACTCGCCGAATCTCAGCCATGATCCCTTATCTCTCCTCCGCCTCAATCACTCGATACACCTCTGCCATGATCTCTCGCTGCTCATCCGCCCCGACCTTCCGGCTCCTCCGTTGTACCTGGGCCCTGCCGATGTTCCTGCCCACGCTCCAAATGGCGACCTGGGTTTAGATGACATCATCCCGTCACTCTCCTTGAAGCCGTCGCACACTTGTAGCAGCTCGCACCGGAAGCTGCAATGGTACGCTCTTTTATCCTCCCGACCTGTGATGCTGTCCTCTAGCAGGTCGGGGCGGCCCATGATGTTCCAGGGTTGTTTTGTGGTGGAGGAGCGGTGAGAGATCTTGACGGAAGCTCAGCGAGTGTTTGTGGCAGAGGAGAGGTGAGAGATCGTGACGGAGGTTCGGTGAATGTTTGTGGCGGTGGAGCGGTGAGAGATCGTGGCGGAGGAGCGGCAGGAGATTGTGGCAGAGGCGCGGCAAATAAGGGTACAGGTCCCTGAAGAGCCGAGGGCCAGGGGCAGCATAGGCCAGCCCACACTGCGATATGTGTGTGCACTAGGTCCGTGCAGCAGAGCAGGTCTCCAGTCGTCCTGGTAAACCCTTGCCACTGGATAAAGGCCTAGCTCTGTCAAGCCCATGTGGTGGCTGGTGTGCAATGGTCACCACACATTAAAAAAATCCATGCTCAGGCATCTTCCACCCCTGGAGTTCAGGACTGGAATATCAGGTCCTTCATTGAAACATCTATGAACTCATCTCTTTTGGTATGGAAACACGTCATCCTCGTTCGAGGGACCGCCTATGATGATGAATGGACTCCAGCATTTTCCCAACGACAGATGTTAGGCTAACTGGTCTATAGTTTCCTGTTTTTTGTCTGCCTCCTTTTTTAAATACGGGCGTTACATTTGCGGTTTTCCAATCTGCTGGGACCGCCCCAGAACCCAGGGAATTTTGGTAGATTACAACCAATGCATCCACTATCTCTCCAGCCACTTCTCTTAAGACCCGAGGATGTAAGGCATCAGGTCCAGGGGACTTGTCCACCTTTAGTCCCATTATTTTACCTCGTACTACTTCATTAGTGATAGTGACTGTATCAAGTTCCTCCCTCCCTATAACCCCTTGATTATTCACTATTGGGATGTCTACTGTGAAGACCGAAACAATATATTTGTTCAACGTCTCCCATCGCTTGGTCTTTATGGGCAGTTTTCTTCAAAGTCATGCCATCGCTTCGCCGCTGACCGCCAGTTCTGGATCATCGTCTCCTTAAATTTTCAAAGCACTCAAAAATCCAGTACTTTTTATTTGTTGCCCAATCTTAGTGAGATATGATAGTTATAATTATAAAGTTATGTCAAAGATCAAAATTACAGCTTTCCTTCCAAAATTCATGTATTATAAGCGGAAAAATAAACACAATGAGCCATAATTAGCTGTAGGAGTGAATCTATCGGCATTTGCCGTTTGTTAGACATGCTTTTGCCCTTTAATTTTGACGATATTTTGCATGACAAGTTGCTGAAAAATGCAAGCTGATAACGTCGCAGCAAGGGAAACTGGGCATCTGCGACCTGAGTGAACAGGGCAAGCAACTGTGTATCTCCTTCACCAGTCAGACTGAAGGATTGTGTAATAAACAGCACAAGGACTGAGAAGGAAGTGTAAATTCGAGGGGGTGGATTCAATGTCAAATCAGGTACAGAGGAGAAATAATGAAAGGGAAAGAAATATTGTATTAAGAGAAATAGAAAAATGAGACAGAAAGGAAAAGTTTAAAAAAACATTTTAATTCTAACTTTCACAATTTTAAAATATCCAACAATTCAAACCTGAAGGAATGAGACCCCGCACTTGTAATAGTTCATATTTGGTGCCAGAGAGGTTCATTGGCAATAATATCAATTAGCACAGCGTTAAAAGCATCTCTGATGGCTAATCCAGGCCGAGTTTGTATCTACCGTGCAAGTACAGCAACTCCATACTCTTCTTCTTAGGCGGTCCCTCGTATTGAGGATGACTTGCTTCCATGGCAAAAAGAGATGAGTTCATAGATGTTTCAATGAAGGACCTGACATTCCAGGTCCCGAGCTACATATTGAAGGGCTGAAAATGCCTGTGCGTGGAATTTTTAACATGTGGTGGCCGTTGCACACCAGCCACCATACAGGCTTGACAGAGCTATGTCTTGTTCCAGTGGCAAGGATTAACCAAGACGACTGGAGACTAGCTCTGCTGCACGGACCTACTGCGCACACATATCACAGTATGGACTGGCCCGTGCTGTCCCTGGGCCTCTCCTGGGCCCTGATCACATTGCTCCACCATCACTTGCTGCTCCTGCACCCCAACCTCACCACTCCTCTGCTGCTTGCCTCCTCCCCTGCTCTACATGCCCATGCTCCAACTGCACCAGCTCGCGCTGCTCCCTGGCCACCACACCTCCGCTCCTTTTATGGGCCCGACCCGCAGCTCCATTCTATTCAAAGCTTTTCAGTGCGAGCCAGACAGCAAGATGCCACTTTCGTGAAGCTAACCATGGAGCACTACATCTCAGACAGCAACTTTTGGATTTCCGCGTTTAGTCGTGCAACTGCCTTCACCTGAAGTTGCTGTTACATTTGTGCATAAATAACGGCGCGTGCTATTAGCTTCACTATTGACAGCAAATTATGGCCCATTATTCCGAGAAGTGGAGTTCAAAGTGGTCTGAGTTTGTAATTTGCATGAACATAGATTAAGCAATTGGATTGTAGATTAGCTTGTATAGTAATTGTGCATTTGGTAATATTGTTTACAACAACTAGGCCATTAATTTAACCCTAAAGTGAGCAAAACTGGGGGAAGGAGACACAGATTTTTTTCGATCTTAAGAATTATCAAACAAATATAACTACCCTGTATTATAATTTACTTGAATATTTAAATAATTTAGTCCAGCTAACATTTACATGATGCCTACATATTTTTACATGCCTTCACAATATTCATTATGCCCTTTACTTAAAGGGAATCAATTGATTCCTAATTGCAGATGTCAGATGGCTATCACAAGTATTATATTGATTAGAAACTTTTTCTACATGCTCTTTGTATTTGTTCAACCTTTATTAATAATTAAATCATAATTTTATTCCAGAGAAAGAAAGTGATTTACAATAAAATTTTGCATAACATGCCGATGTATTATATATAAAAGTGCAGAACTGAAGCTACATTATTCATTTTGGAAATCTATTAATATCTAGGTTATAAATAATTCAAGTGTTAAATATAATCAATGTGGCAGAATCATTAACAATATAGTCTGTATGTTTTAACTTAATCCGTATCACACTAATATTAAATTAACACATTGATGTAATTAATTTCACTTCAGTGCAATGTAAAAATATTAAATATTTCAGAAACTGACTATGCCAAAAAAATCCCGTAGCTGTTTAGGGTTGTAGTACAGTGTATATGATGGAAGTACAGTGAAATCATCAACAAAACATGGATTGGGCTGGATGAGAAGTGAAAGAGATCAATGCTATGAAGAAGGAAGAGAGTGGGAGATAGAACAGAGCCTGAGAGAAAGAGTCGTCAACTGGAACAAATGAAGAAGAAACTATGTTATCACAAACATGGCTTTGGTGGGAGATCATACAATAGTAACTTATTTAGAAATGCACGGTCAGGCTTTGGAGATGCCCAAGGCAATTTACAATGACTCATCAAAGTGTTCAAGATCAAGGTTCCAGAGGTGCAAACATAACAAAAACCATGCTTGGGATCATGGATTAGGCCAGAACTTTCAAGATAAGGGATAATTTACAGCTAATATCAGCATCCAGAACTTTAGAAAGCACCATTGTCAATAGGGGACATAGAAAGGTAAGTGGGATCATCCTTTCTTAGAAACAGGATGAACACAAGCACATTTTCAAGGAGAAGAAAAGGTGGACTGGGAGTCCCAACAGATTAAAGAAAGGGCATAGAGCAGAGAAAAACTCTCAGGCATACGTTACATAGGATTACATACAATATACGACATAGAAACAGGCTATTCGGCACAACTAGTCTATGCCGGCGTTTATGCTCCACTTGAGTCTTTCCTTATCTATATGGATGTTATGTATGTAAACATTATAACTGTGTAAGGCTTGCCACCAAAGGGCGGAACTGTTGGAGGCCCAAGAATCACCTGCACACCTCGTGCAAGGGAGTATAAAAGGTTGTCTGCCATGCTGCTTAGGCACTCTGGAGTTGTATTAAAGAGACTAAGGTTACATCAGTTTTAGCTCACAGTACTCAGTCTTGTGGAGTTCTTCCATACATAACAATTGGCGACGAGTAACAAATTACGAACTTTCACGCGGTCATGGCTGCCGTTGGTATTTTAGAGAGATTTTTAGAAGGTGATGATTGGGAAGCCTTCGTTGAGCATCTCGACCAGTACTTTGTGGCCAACGAGCTGGATGGGGATGATAAAGCGATCAAGGGCAGGGCGATTCTCCTCACCGTGGTGTTAGTCCACAATATACGGCCTCATCAAGAATCTGCTAGCACCGGAGAAACCAGCGGGGAAGACATATACAGAGTTGTGTACACTTATTCGGAACCACCTCAAGCCAAAGGAGAGCATCTTAATGGCCAGGTATCGCTTCTACATGCACCACTACTCCGAGAGCCAGGACGTGGCAAGTTATGTCGCCGACCTGTGATGCCTTGCGGGAACTTGTGAATTTGTGGGATTTTTGGGGGAAATGCTGCGGGACTTTATTGTGCTTGGCATCGGCCACGAGGTCATTCTTCGCAAGCTGCTGTCCACTGAATCCCTAGACTTGAGCAAGGCCATCACGGTAGCCCAGGCATTCATATCCACAAGCGATAATACCAGACAGATATCTTCCCAGCATCGAAGCACACCAACAAGGAATGTGCATAAAATAACGTCGCTAGCAGGCAGAACTGCATATGGCAGGGTCTACACATCTGCAACTGCAAGACCTAGGATGACTCAGAGTCCGCCATCAAGAGTGAATGCAAATCCATTAGCACGATGTTGGCGCTGCGGGGGTAATCATCGAGCCCATCAATGTCGATTCCAGCACTACGTGTGCAAAGGCTGCGAAACAATGGGGCACCTCCAGCGAATGTGCAAGAGTGCTGCGACTCACCACGTGGCAGAGTCGGCAGAGGATGATCGAGCCGGCCCGGATCACGCAGAACAAACAAGAGAGGCAACTCAACCCGAGGAAGAAGTGTATGGGGTACACAGCTTCACCATCAAGAGCCCTCCTATTATGCTGAAAGTCAAATTGAACGGTATTCCAGTATCAATGGAGTTGGACACAGGGGCAAGTCAGTCAATTATGAGCCAGAAGGCTTTTGAGAAACTGTGGGGCAACAAGGCTCAAAGGCCTAAACTGAGCCCGATTCAGACAAAGCTGCGTACCTACACCAAAGAGCTTATACCAGTCATTGGCAGTGCAACAGTTAAGGTATTGTACGATGGAGCCGTGCATGATTTATCACTGTGGATTGTATTGGCGATGGCCCAACGCTATTCGGCAGAAGCTGGCTGGGAAAAATTGGATGGAACTGGGACGTCATCAAAGCACTATCTTCAATGGATGATGCCTTGTGCACCCAAGTGCTTAGCAAGTTTCCGTCGCTATTTGAACCAGGCATCGGCAACTTCACAGACGCCAAGGTGCAGATCCATCTAGTCCCCGATGCAAGGCCCGTTCATCACAAGGCTCGAATGGTTCCATATATGATGAGGGAGAAAGTCGAGATCGAACTGGACAGACTTCAACGAAAGGGAATTGTTATGTAATGATGTGTGTATTGTCCCAGTACCTTAAATGTGGTGTATGTAGCACACAAATCACTGACCACCACACCTGGGAGGCACTCTGGAGCTGAACAATAAAGGACGAAGGTCACAGCAGTTAGACTTACACCAGACCGTGTGGAGTCAGTGATTTGTGTGCTACATACACCACATTGGCAACGAGGAAGCGGACGAACTCCACGCAACTATGGCTACTCTGGGCTCGCTAAAGGATTTTACCATGGGCAATGATTGGGAGGCCTTCACGGAAAGGCTCGAGTACTATTTCACAGCAAATGACCTGACGGAGGACACATACGCAATGAGAGAGAAGCGTAAGGCGATATTGCTCTCCAGTTGTGGAGACGAGGTTTACTGTCTCGTCAGGGATTTGCTGGCACCTGGGAGCGTCAGGGACAAGTCATACGAGGAGCTGACTGAACTCATTCGTGACCAGTTGAAACCGAAGGAGAGCATCCTCACGGCCAGATACAAATTTTACCATCACTGCAGACCCGAGGGCCAGGATGTCACCAAATATGCTGCGGACCTCAGGAGACTCGCGGCGCCGTGTGATTTTGGGACACACCTTGACGAGGCTTTGCGGGATGTTTTCGTCATGGGGATTGGCCACGAGGGTCTCCTTCACAAGCTGCTGGCCACGGAACCCACAGTCACTCTGACAAAGGCCATCACCATCAGCCGGGCATATATGACCTCGACTTGCAGCACCAAGCAAATGATCCACACAGTCTCGAACCCGGCAGGCACTGTCCACAGGATAGCGCCCACCATGGACAAAACTGCAGAACGTGGCTCTGCCCGGGGCAGAGAGCACGGACCTCGGGGTCCTGGAACTCAGAGTCCGCTGAGGGGGGCCAATCAAGCAGCACCATGCTGGCGTTGTGGAGGAAGCCATGGGGCTCACCAGTGCAGGTTTGCGGAGTACACGTGCAATACCTGCCATGTTAAAGGCCACCTTCAGCGTATGTGTAAAAGAAATCGGACTCACCGTGTGGCTGAGGAGATGGGGGATGATCCACTGTTCAGCGAGGAGCAGGTAGAAGAAGATGAGGTGTTTGGACTGTACACGTGTACCGACGATTCACCCCCAGTGATAAGTGAAGTAAAAATCAATGGAGTCCCTGTGAGTATGGAAGTGGACACGGGCTCGGGTCCGTCGTTGATGAGTCGGAGAACTTTTGATGGACTGTGGGTTAACCCAGCTGCACGACCCAAGCTGGTCCCGGTCACGGCGAAGCTGCGTACCTACACCAGGGAACTGATACCTGTTCTCGGCAGAGCGATGGTGCAGGTATCCCACCGGGACGAGACGCACGGTTTACCTCTCTGGGTCGTTGCAGGCGATGGGCCGACACTCCTCGGCCGGAGGTGGATGGGGACGGTCCGTGGGAGCTGGGAAGACTTCATTCCTCCACGGGCTGCTGCTCCCCGGGATGCTGCCATGCCCCGGGTCCCCAGAGAGCAGCGCCGACCGAGCTGGAGCTGCAGTCTCAATCCACCCACAGGCAAGTCCCAGGCCCGGGCCTCACACCGATACCCTGCAGCCCCAGCCCCCACAGGCAAGTCCCAGGCCCGGATCTCACACAGAGACCCTGCAGCCTTAATCCCCACAGGCAAGTCCCAGGCCCGGATCTCACACAGAGACCCTGCAGCCCCAGCCCCCACAGGCAAGTCCCAGGCCCGGATCTCACACAGAGACCCTGCAGCCCCAGCCCCCACAGGCAAGTCCCAGATCTCACACAGAGACCCTGCAGCCTTAATCCCCACAGGCAAGCCCCAGCCCCGGATCTCACACAGAGACCCTGCAGCCCCAGCCCCCATAGGCAAGTCCCAGGCCCGGATCTCACACAGAGACCCTGCAGCCCCAGCCCCCATAGGCAAGTCCCAGGCCCGGATCTCACACAGAGACCCTGCAGCCCCAGCCCCCACAGGCAAGCAGCCCTGCACAGAGGGGCCTAGTGGGGGGGGGGGGGTGAGCCGGCGGGGCGCTGCGGGCGGGGTGCTGAGGGATCCAGGGGCCGGTGGTTTGGAAGGGCCCCGCAGAGGAAGAGGCCCCGCCGAGGAGATGGTAGCGTCGGTCGGCGGCCATGGCAGCCGCAGAGGAGGCCGCGGGAGACGCGGCAAGTGCGGCCGCTGGAGGCGCCACGACGGCCGCAGGAGAGGCGGCAAGTCAGGTGGCAGCGGAGGGGAGCAGAGGCTGCCGCGGCGGAGGGCATTCGGAGCGGCGGAGAAGAAGATGGCGGCGGCATCGTGTCGGAGCTGCAGAGCATCAAAGATGGCGGCGCCCAAGGAGAAGCCTCGTGGAATCCTCCTGCATCAAAGATGGCACCTTAAAGAGGAAATGCAGCCGGGAGTCTTAAAAGGGCCTTACAAAGAGGTGGTCCCCACAAAGGACTTCTGTTTGGCAGAGCGAGTCTAAAATGAGCAATGTTAATGTGAGATAGTGAATTTATAATAAGAATTACTTTTTTTATGCTGAATGGCCACTGTATTTGTGTAAAATAATGGGTGAAGTACAATTAATGATAACGGCTAACAAGGAAATCAAGGTTCCGCTACCAGTCAATACCAGTTAATGTACCAGATAATATGTACCATACTAACGCACTGTCTATGCCCACCTGCCTTCCGTTGGACAAGTGTGATGTTATGTAATGATGTGTGTATCGTT
This sequence comes from Pristiophorus japonicus, assembly GCF_044704955.1. Classification (NCBI taxonomy): domain Eukaryota; kingdom Metazoa; phylum Chordata; class Chondrichthyes; family Pristiophoridae; genus Pristiophorus; species Pristiophorus japonicus. Next base: position 102,438,018 of record NC_091984.1, on the reverse strand, counting down.
GTCCTGCGTCCAGGTGGGGGGGGGAAGGTGATGTTATGTAATGATGTGTGTATCTTCCCAGTACCTTAAATGTAATGTAAGTACTATGCCACACCACAGAGGGCGCTGCGGTGGGAAACCCTGGTAGTACCTGTAAGAAGGACTATATAAGGGTGACCACCACACCTGGGAGGCACTCTGGAGCTGAACAATAAAGGACGAAGGTCACAGCAGTTAGACTTACACCAGACCGTGTGGAGTCAGTGATTTGTGTGCTACATACACCACAGGAATCATATCGCCAGTCGAGTTTAACGAGTGGGCGAGTCCGATTGTTCCAGTGTTGAAAAGCGATGGCACTGTCAGAATCTGCGGAGACTACAAGGTAACGATCAACCGATTCTCGTTACAACAAGACCTGTACCCGCTACCCAAGGTGGATGACCAGTTTGCAACGTTAGCTGGGAGGGGGGGGAAATCATTCACCAAGTTGGACCTAACCTCCGCCTACATGACACAGGACCTGGCTGAATCTTCGAAAAGATTGACGTGCATCAACACGCACAAAGGACTGTTTATATACCACAGATGCCCTTTTGGGATTCGCTTGGCTGCTGCCATCTTCCAGAGGAACATGGAGAGTCTTCTGAAATCGGTTCCGCGCACGTTGTGTTTCAAGACAACATCCTGATCACCGATCGTGACACCATCGAACACCTGCACAACCTGGAAGAGTTTCTAAGTCGACTAGACAGAGTGGGACTAAGGCTGAAATGCTCCAAGTGTGTTTTCTTGGCACCAGAGGTTGAATTTTTGGGGAGAAAGATTGCGGCAGACGGCATCAGACCCATGGACTCAAAGACAGGCCATCAAGAATGAATCCAGACCACAGAATGTGACGGAGCTGCATTCGTTCCTGGACTCCTCAACTATTTTGGTAACTTTCTACCCGGGTTAAGCACTTTGCTGGAACCGTTGCACATGTTGCTACGTAAGGGTGACAACTGGGTTTGGGGTAAATCTCAAGAGACAGCCTTTGAGAAGGCCAGAAACCTAATTTGTTCTAATAAGTTACTTGTACTGTATGACGCGTATAAACGATTAGTGCTAGCTTGTGATGCATCTTCGTACGGGGTCGGCTGTGTGTTACAGCAAACCAATGTAGCGGGCAAACTTCAACTGGTTGCATACGCGTCTAGAATCTGTCTAAGGCTGAAAGAGCCTACAGTATGGTCGAGAAAGAGGCGTTAGCTGGTGCATATGGGGTTAAGAAAATGCACCAATACCTATTTGGACTTCGGTTTGAGCTTGAAACTGACCACAGACCGCTCATTTCGCTATTTTCAGAAAGCAAAGGTATAAACACCAATGCTTTGTCCCACTTCCAAAGATGGGCACTAACATTGTCCGCCTATGACTATGTTATCCACGACAGACCAGGCACGGAGAACTGTGCTGATGCCCTCAGTTGGCTAACATTGCCCACTACCGGGGTGGAAATGGCGCAGCCCACAGACTTGCTTCTGGTCATGGGTGCTTTTGAGAGCGCGGGGTCACCTGTCACTGCTCGCCAGAGCAGGACCTGGACTAGCCAGGATCCTGTGCTATCACTTGAAAAAAATTGCGTCCTCAATGGGAGCTGGTTGGCCGTTCCCGGGGAAATGCAAGATGAAATTAAGCCGTTTCACTGACGCAAAGATGAAATGTCCATCCAGTTGAATTGTCTCTTATGGGGTAATTGCGTGGTTTTGCAAAAAAAGGCAGGGAAACGTTTATACGCAACCTACACAATACCCACCCAGGCATAGTCATGGTGAAGACTATAGCCAGGTTACATGTTTGGTGGCCCGGCATTGACTTGGACTTAGAGTCATGCGTACACCACTGCACCAGTGCAACAACCTTGGGTACTGTTGGGGGAGATGACTCATCGGGGGAAGGCAGCAGCAGCCAAGTCCATGGCACCAGGGGTGGCTCTGCTGCACAGGAGGGCAGGATAAAGAGTGGGAGAGCTATAGTGATCGGGGATTCTATTGTAAGGGGAATAGATAGGTGTTTTTGCGGTCGCAAACGAGACTCTAGGGTGATATGTTGCCTCCCTGGTGCAAGGGTCAAGGATGTCTCGGAGCGGCTGCAGTGCATTCTGGAGGGGGAGGGTGAACAGCCAGCTGTCGTGGTACATATAGGTACCAATGATATCGGTAAAAAACGAGATGAGGTCCTACAAGCTGAATTTAGGGAGCTAGGAATTAAATTAAAAAGTAGGACCTCAAAGTTAGTAATCTCAGGATTGTTACCAGTGCCAGGTTCTAGTCAGAGTAGGAATGGCAGGATAGCTAAGATGAATACGTGGCTTGAGGAATGGTGCAAGGGGGAGGGATTCAAATTCCTGGGACATTGGAACCGGTTCTGGGGGAAGTGGGACCAGTACAAACTGGACGGTCTGCACCTGGGAAGGACCGGAACCGATGTCCTAGGTGGAGTGTTTGCTAGTGCTATTAGAGATGGTTTAAACTAAAATGGCAGGGGGATGGGAATCTATGCAGGGAGACAGAGGGAAGTAAAAAGGGGGCAGAAGCAAAAGGTAGGAAGGAGAAAAGCAAGATTGGAGGGCAGAGAAATCAAGGGCAAAAATCAAAAAGGGCCACATTACAACATAATTCAAAAAGGACAGAGTGTTAAAAAAACAAGCCTGAAGGCTCTGAGTCTCAATGCGAGGAGCATTCGTAAGAAGGTGGATGAATTGACTGTGCAGATAGCTGTTAACGGGTATGATATAATTGGGATTACGGAGACATGGCTCCAGAGTGACCAAGGCTGGGAATTCGATATTCAGGCATATTCAATATTCAGGAAGGACAGACAGGAAGGAAAAGGAGGTGGGGTAGCGTTACTGGTTAAAGAGGAGATTAACGCAATAGCAAGGAAGGACATTAGCGTGGATGATGTGGGATCTGTATGGGTAGAGCAGCGAAACACCAAAGAGCAGAAAACGTTAGTGGGAGTTGTGTACAGACCACCAAACAGTAGTAGGGAGGTTGGGGATGACATCAAACAGGAAATTAGGGGAGCGTGCAATAAGGGTACAGCAGTTATCATGGGTGACTTTAATCTACATACTGATTGGGCTAACCTCATCATCATAGGCAGCCCTCGGGATTGAGGAAGACTTGTTACCACTCTTAGCATGAGTTCTTAGGTGGCTGTACAGTCCAATACGAGAACCGCAGTCTCTGTCACAGGTGGGACAGACAGTCGTTGAGGGAAAGGGTGGGCAGGGAGCTTGGTTTGCCGCACGCTCCTTCCGCTGCCTGCGCTTGATTTCTGCATGCTCTCGGCGACGATACTCGAGGAGCTCAGCGCCCTCCCAAATGCACTTCCTCCACTTAGGGCGGTCTATGGCCAAGGACTCCCAGTGGGGATGTCGCACTTTATCAGGGAGGCTTTGAGGGTGTCCTTGTAACGTTTCCTCTGCCTGCCTTTGGCTCGTTTGCCATGGATGAGTTCCGAGTAGAGCGTTTGCTTTGGGAGTCTCGTGTCTGGCATGTGGACTATGTGGCCTGCCCAGCGGAGCTGATCAAGTGTGGTCAGAGCTTCAATGCTGGGGATGCTGGCCTGGACGAGGACGCTAATGTTTATGCGTCTGTCCTCCTAGGGGATTTGCAGGATCTTGCGGAGACATCGCTGGTGGTATTTCTCCTTGAGGTGTCTACTGTACATGGTCCACGTCTCTGAGCCATACAGGAGGGCAGGTATTACTACAGCCCTGTATACCATGAGCTTGGTGATAGTTTTGAGGGACTGATCTTTTCCTCAGGCGACCGAAAGCTGCACTGGTGCACAGGAGGTGGTGTTGAATCTCATCATCAATGCCTGCTCTTGTTGATAGGAGGCTCCAGAGATAGGGGAAGTGGTCCACATTGTCCAGGGCCACGTCGTGGATCTTGATGTTTGGGGGACAGTGCTGTGCGGCGAGGACAGGCTGGTGGAGGGTTTTCTCTTACTAATGTTTAGCATAAGGCCCATGCTTTCATACGCCTCGGTAAATAGGTCGACTATGTCTTGGAGTTCAACCTCTGTCTGTGCACAGACGCAGGTGTCGTCCGCATACTGTAGCTCGACGACAGAAGTTGGTGTGGTCTTGGACCTGGCCTGGAGATGGCTAAGGTTGAACAGCTTCCCACTGGTTCTGTAGTTTAGCTCCACTCCAGCGGGGAGCTTATCAACTGTGAGGTGGAGCATGGCAGCGAGGAAAATTGAGAAGAGGGTTGGGGCGATGACGCAGCCCTGCTTGACCCCGGTCCGGACATGAATTGGGTCTGTGATGGATTCGTTGGTAAGGATCACGGTCTGCATGTCATCGTGGAGCAGGTGGAATATAGTGACGTACTTTTGGGGGCATCCGAAACGGAGGAGGACGCTCCATAGACCCTCGTGGTTGACTGTGTCGAAGACCTTTGTAAGGTCGAAGAAGGCTATGTATAAGGCCATGCTGATCCCTGCATTTTTCCTGCAGCTGTCGTGCTGCAAAGATCATGTCCGTTGTGCCCCGAAGGGGATGAAATCCACTCTGTGACTCCGGGAGGAGCTCCTCGGCCACAGGGAGAAGATGGTTGAGGAGGACTCTAGCGACGACTTTCCCAGTGGTTGATAGCAGGGAGATTCCTCTGTCGTTGCCGCAGTCGGACTTGTCCTCTTTTTTAAAGATGATCACTGCATCTCTAAGATCTCCCGGCATGCTCTCCTCCCTCCAGATGAGAGAGATGAGGTTGTGTATTTGCGCCAGTAGTGCCTCTCCGCCATAATTCAGTGCCTCAGCAGGGATTCCATCCGCTCCCGTAGCCTTGCTGATTTTTAGCTGTCTTATGGCCTTTTCTACCTCATGCAGTGTGTGGGGTCTTACTGAGGTGGTGGAGGGTAGCATGCTGCGGGATGGAGTCGAGAACACTCGAGTCAAAGGCAGAGTCTCGGTTGAGGAGATCTTCGAAGTGTTCCTTCTAGCAGGCCCTGATTGCCTCGGTGTCCTTGATGAGTGTTTTCCATGTTCTTGGCCAGGAGTGGGGTGGGGCCTTGGGAGTTTGGTCCGTATGTGAACTTGACTGCGGTGAAGAATCCTCACACATCATGACTGTTGGCCACCTGCTGTATCACCTGTGCTTTCTCCATCCACCACCTGTTCTTTAGATCCCGGGTTTTCTGTTGGACCTTAGCCTTTAGCCGTCTGTAATGCTGCTTTGCTGCTCCCGAGTTGGGTTGTTGTTTAAGGCTCAGATATGCCCTGCACTTGCAGTCTATTAGTTCTTGAATCTCCTGATCATTCTCGTCAAATCAGTCCTGGTGTTTCCTTGTTGAATGAACGAGCATCTCCTTGCAGTCACTGGTTATGGAGGCCTAGAGGGTAGACCAAGCGCTGTAGTCATTCTGCATCTTGGGGTAATCAAGGCACGCCAGGTTAGCTGTGAAGCGCTGACTGTAAAGGGCTCTCTTAGCTGGGTCCTTAAGTGCCCCGGCATTGACTTTTTTGCGACATTGCTTTTGCTGCCCCATTCGCTTTGGGGCTATGTTGATGTCAATGATGGATCGGATTAGGCGGTGGTCCGGCCAGCAGTCGTCAGTGTTGTATATCTGTAAAGCATGCACTCCCATGTTTCTCTGGAAGATCGCTGCAGCCGACCAAATTCCAAATGGGCATCTGTTGTAGATGAGCAGTCCCTTGTGCATGTTGATGCAGGTGAGGACCTTCGGAGACTCCTCCAGCTCCTGCGTCATGTAGGCCGAATTCAGGTCAAGCTTGGTGAACGTCTTGCCTCCTGCCAGCATCGCAAATAGATCGTCTGCCTTAGATAGCGGGTATTGGTCCTGTAGCGAGAAACGATTGATAGTTACTTTATAATCGCTGCAAATCCTGACCGTGCCATCACTTTTGAGTACTGGAACAATTGGGCTGGCCCACTCGCTGAATTCCACTGGGGAGATGATGCCCTCGCGTTGCAGCCTGTCCAGCTCGATTTCCACTCTCTCCCTCAACATGTGAGGTATGGCTAGCGCCTTGTGGTGAATGCATCGAGCCTCTGGGACCAAGTGGATCCGCACCTTCACCCCGGAAAAGTTTAGAAACATAGAAACATAGAAAATAGGTGCAGGAGTAGGCCATTCGGCCCTTCTAGCCTGCACCGCCATTCAATGAGTTCATGGCTGAACATTCAACTTCAGTACCCCATTCCTGCTTTCTCGCCATACCCCTTGATCCCCCTAGCAGTAAGGACCTCATCTAACTCCTTTTTGAATATATTTAGTGAATTGGCCTCAACAACTTTCTGTGGTAGAGAATTCCACAGGTTCACCACTCTCTGGGTGAAGAAGTTCCTCCGCATCTCGGTCCTAAATGGCTTACCCCTTATCCTTAGACTGTGACCCCTGGTTCTGGACTTCCCCAACATTGGGAACATTCTTCCTGCATCTAACCTGTCTAACCCCGTCAGAATTTTATATGTTTCTATGAGGTCCCCTCTCATTCTTCTGAACTCCAGTGTATACAAGCCCAGTTGATCCAGTCTTTCTTGATAGGTCAGTCCCGCCATCCCGGGAATCAGTCTGGTGAACCTTCGCTGCACTCCCTCAATAGCAAGAATGTCCTTCCTCAGGTTAGGAGACCAAAACTGTACACAATACTCCAGGTGTGGCCTCACCAATGCCCTGTACAACTGTAGCAACACCTCCCTGCCCCTGTACTCAAATCCCCTTGCTATGAAGGCCAACATGCCATTTGCTTTCTTAACCGCCTGCTGCACCTGCATGCCAACCTTCAATGACTGATGTACCATGACACCCAGGTCTCTTTGCACCTCCCCTTTTCCTAATCTGTCACCATTCAGATAATAGTCTGTCTCTCTGTTTTTACCACCAAAGTGGATAACCTCACATTTATCCACATTATACTTCATCTGCCATGCATTTGCCCACTCACCTAACCTATCCAAGTCGCTCTGCAGCCTCACAGCATCCTCCTCGCAGCTCACACTGCCACCCAACTTAGTGTCATCCGCAAATTTGGAGATACTACATTTAATCCCCTCATCTAAATCATTAATGTACAGTGTAAACAGCTGGGGCCCCAGCACAGAACCTTGCGGTACCCCACTAGTCACTGCCTGCCATTCTGAAAAGTACCCATTTACTCCTACTCTTTGCTTCCTGTCTGACAACCAGTTCTCAATCCATGTCAGTACACTACCCCCAATCCCATGTGCTCTAACTTTGCACATCAATCTCTTGTGTGGGACCTTGTCGAACGCCTTCTGAAAGTCCAAATATACCACATCAACTGGTTCTCCCTTATCCACTCTACTGGAAACATCCTCAAAAAATTCCAGAAGATTTGTCAAGCATGATTTCCCTTTCACAAATCTGATGCCTGGTTCAAAAAGGGAAGGAAATTTGTTAAGAACCTGGGTACATGAGGCCTCATCGACATGTGATCGCGCTCGGATGTCATCCCAGTTCCAGTGGATTTTGCCCTGCCAGCTCCTTCCAAGTGTGGGGCCATCGCCCGGGACAATCCAGAGTGGCAGTTCGTGCACCGTGCCCTCTTAGGTGACCTTGACCATGGCGCTGCCCAGGACAGTGATGAGCTCTTTGGTTTACGTTCTCACTTTCATGTAGATGGGGCTCAGGGCTGGTCTGAGTGCCTTGTTGCACCACAGTCTCTGAAACATCTTTTTACTCATGATGGATTGGCTAGCGCCAGTGTCCAGTTCCATGGCTACGGGTAAGCCATTCAATTTTACATTTAGCATTATAGGTGGACATTTCGTCGAAAATGTGTGCACCTCGTGTACTTCAGCATCTGCCTCCTCTCTCTGAGGCTTGAAATTGCTTTGATCCACCATGGACCGATCTTCCTCTGCCACGTGGCGGTTAGCAGGTTTTGCAGAGCTTGCAGCTCGTCTGCAAGCTGATTGGAGTTGCCCCATTGTTCCACAGCTCTTGCAAACATACCCTTTGAAGCGGCATGAATAGGCTGAATGGAAGCCTCCACAATGCCAACAAGGTGTGAATTGCCTTGCATTCATCCTTTGTTGCGGACTTTTAGTCATCTGGGTCACCTGAGGCCTGCTGGCAATTGCAGACTCATGGTTTCTGCCCTGTACATTTCTGCTCGCAAACACTGTTCCAGTTAATTTATGAACATTGCTCGCACTTGAGTGCTGAGAGATTTGTTTGGTGTTATCTCTGGTGGATATAAACGCCTGTGCTATCGCAATGGCCTTACTGAGGGTCGGTGTCTCTACAGTCAAAAGTTTTCGTAGGATGGTCTCGTGGCCAATGCCCAGTACAAAAAAGTCTCTGAGCAGCTGCTCCAGGTAGCCATCAAACTCACATTGTCCTGCAAGTCGCCTTAGCTTGGCAACATAGCTCACCACTTCCTGACCTTCAGATCGCTGGCACGTGTAGAACCGATACCTCGCCATCAGCACGCTCTCCCTCGGGTTAAGATGCTCCCGAACCAGTGTACACAGCTCCTCATATGACTTATCTGTGGGTTTCACCAAAGCCAGAAGATTCTTCATGAGGCTGTAGGTCAGTGCCCCGCAGACAGTGAGGAGGATCGCTCTCCTTTTTGAAGCACTTCCTTCTCCGTCCAGCTCATTGGCTACAAAGTACTAGTCTAGCCATTTGACATAGGCTTCCCAGTCCTCACCCTCCGAGAACTTCTCCAGGATGCCCACAGTTTGCTACATCTTTGCATTGGATTCGTATACTTGTCGCCAGTTATTGTGTTCCTAACACAGATGAGACTGCATACAGGGGTTAAAATAACAGTGACTTCAGTCTTTATTAAGACACTCCGGAGTGAGGAACAGGCCTTAGGGGCAGACTTATGTACAGTGCTCCCAAGGGATGCTGGGATTCCTTGGGACTTCAGGGGATGCGCTCCTTGGTGGCGGAACATGGGAGTGCATGCTTTACAGATATACAGCAGTCAGCTCCTGTCATGGCACGGGTGATGCGCACATCCTTGCGATCCCTTGCTCGGATGATGACATAATTGAGCAGGTGCCAGTGCTTGGAGCGAGGGTGTTGCCACGATGTCTTGTATTTGTCTCTCTGGCGGAACAAGGTGTTGGTGATGACAAGTTCATGCTCGAGACATTTTGTCAGGAGTAGGGTACCACTGGATTTGGCTTTCCCTACCCCCTCTCTGCCAATCACGCCTCCCCAGAGGTCTGTGTCCCTGCTGACCCTGGCGTTGAAGTCGCCGAGGATGATCAGTTTGTCGCCCGCGGGGACGCAGGTCAGGGACTTTTTGACATTGGAGTAAAAACCCTCTTTGGCCTCATCTGTTGCATCGAGTGTTGGTGCGTAAGCACTGATGACTGTGGCACACTGGTTCCAGGATAGGGTGAGTCGAAGCGCCATGAGGCGTTCGTTAGTCCCGCAGGGGGAATCTTTGAGGCGGTCGACCAGCTCGTTTTTAATGGCGAAGCCGACTCCGTGGAGGCGGCGTTCTGCCTCTGGTTTCCCTTTCCAGAAGGTGTAACCTCCACCTTGTTCCTTGAGCTGGCCTTCCCCTGCCCGCTGGGTCTCCCTGGGCTAACCAAACTCGTAGCAATACTGTGGAGGAGAATTTCCTGGAGTATATAAGGCATGGTTTTCCAGACCAATATGTCGAGGAACCAACTAGAGAGCAAGCCATCCTAGATTGGGTCTTGTGTAATGAAAGAGGATTAATTGGTCGTGTGGGACCCCTTGGGGAAGAGTGACCATAATATGGTAGAATTCTTCATTAAGATGGAGAGTGACACAGTTCATTCAGAGACTAGGATCCTGAACTTAAAGAAAGGAAACTTCGACGGTATGTGATGTGAATTGGCTAGGATAGACTGGAGAATGATACTTAAAGGGTTGATGGTGGATAGGCAATGGAAGACATTTAAAGGTCACATGGATGAACTACAACAATTGTACATCCCTGTGTGGCGTAAGAATAAAAAAGAGAAGGTGGCTCAACCGTGGCTAACAAGGGAAATTAGGGAAAGTGTTAAATCCAAGGAAGAGGCATATAAATTGGCCAGAAAAAGCAGCAAACCTGAGGACTGGGAGAAATTTAGACTTCAGCAGAGGAGGACTAAGGGTTTAATTAGGAGGGGGAAAGTAGAGTATGAGAGGAAGCTAGCAGGGAACATAAAAACTGACAGCAAAAGCTTCTATAGATATGTGAAGAGAAAAAGATTCGTGAAGAATAATGAAGGTCTCTTACAGTCAGAATCAGGTGAATTCATAATGGGGAACAAGGAAATGGCAGACAAATTGAACAAATACTTTGGTTCTGTCTTCGCTAAGGAAGTCATGAATAACCTCCCGGAAATACTAGGGGACCGAGGGTCAAGCGAGAAGGGGGAACTGAGGGAAATCCTTATCAGTCAGGAAATGGTGTTAGGGAAATTGAAGGGACTGAAGGCCGATAAATCCCCAGGGCCTGATAGTCTGCATCCCAGAGTACTTAAGGAAGTGGCCCTAGAAATAATAAATGCAGTGGTGGTCATTTTCCAACATTCCATGGACTCTGGATCAGTTCCTATGGATTCGAGGGTAGCTAATGTAACCCCACTTTTTAAAAAAGGAGGGAGAGAGAAAACGGTTAGCCTGACATCAGTGGTGGGGAAATGCTTATTAAAGATGTAATAGCAGCGCATCTGGAAAGCAGTGACAGGATCGCTCCAAGTCAGCATGGATTTATGAAAGGGAAATCACACTTGATAAATCTTCTCGAGTTTTTTGAGGATGTGACTAGTAGAGTGGACAAGGGAGAACCAGTAGATGTGGTGTATTTGGACTTTCAAAAGGCTTTTGACAAGGTCCCACACAAGAGATTAGTGTGCAAAATTAAGGCACATGGTATAATGTATTGACGTGGATAGAGAAGTGGTTGGCAGACAGAAAGCAAAGAGTGGGAATAAATGAGTCATTTTCAGAATGGCAGGCAGTGACTAGTGGGGTGCCGCAGAATTCAGTGCTGGGACCCCAGCTATTTACAATATACATTAATGATTTAGACAAAGGAATTGAAGGTAATATCTCCACGTTTGCAGATGACACTAAGCTGGGTGGCAGTACGAGCTGTGATGAGGATGCTAAGAGGCTGCAGGGGGACTTGGACAGGTTAGGTGAATGGGCAAATGCATGGCAGATGCAGTATAATGTGGATAAATGTGAGGTTATCCACTTTGGTGGCAAAAACAGGAAGGCAGATTATTAGCTGAATGGTGACAGATTAGTAAAAGGAGAGGTGCAAAGAGACCTGGGTGTCATGGTACATCAGTCATTGAAGGTAGGTATGCAGGTACAGCAGGCAGTAAAGAAAGCAAATGGCATGCTGGCCTTCATAGCGAGGGGATTTGAGTATAGAAGCAGGGAGGTCTTTCTGCAGTTGTACAGGGCCTAGGTGAGACCACACCTTGAGTATTGTGTGCAGTTTTGCTCTCCTAATCTGAGGAAGGTCGTGCTTGCTATTGAGGGAGTGCAGCGAAGGTTCACCAGATGGCAGGGCTGACATATGAGGAAAGACTGGATCGGCTCGGCTTATACTCACTGGAATTTAGAAGAATGAGAGGGGATCTCATAGAAACGTATAAAATTCTGACGGGATTGGACAGGTTAGATGCAGGTAGAATGTTCCCAATGTTGGGGATATCCAGAACCAGGGGTCACAGTCTAAAGATAAGGAGTAAACCATATAGGACCGAGATGAGGAGAAACTTTTTCACCCAGAGAGTTGTGAACCTGTGGAATTCTCTGTCACAGAAAGTTGTCGAGTCCAGTTCGTTGGATATATTCAAAAGGGAGTTAGATGTGGCCCTTACGGCTAAAGGGATCAGGGGGTATGGAGAGAAGGCAGGGGTGGGGTACTGAGGTTGCATGATGAACCATGATCATATTGAATGGCGGAGCAGGCTCGAAGGGCCGAATGGCCTGCTCCTGCACCTATTTTCTATGTTTCTATGTTTCTATGTAACACATGCTCACAATTGAGCAATGCATCAAGGGAGGCTCCATTGAGTCTGTGGTCATGGCCCTCCAAACCGTGGTCCAGGATCCACGTAGATTTTGCTGGCCCCTTTCTCGGAAAGATGTTTTTAGTTGTCGTGGATGCTTACTCTAAATGGATTGAATGCGTAATCATATCATCCAGCACATCCACTGCCACCATTGAAAGCCTCCGGGCTATGTTTCCAACCCATGGCTTGCCCGACGTCCTAGTCGGTGACAATGGACGGTATTTCACCAACTCAGAATTCAACGAGTTTATGAGCCGCAATGGCATCAAGCATGTCAGGTTTGCCCTGTTTAAGCCCGCATCCAACGGTCAAGCGGAACAGGCAGTCCAAACTATCAAGCAAACGCGTAACGGAAGGCTCCTTGCAGACCCGCTTATCTCGGGTTCTGCTCAGCTACCAGACGCGACCCCGCTCACTCACTGGGGTTCCCCCTGCCAAATTGTTAATGAAGAGAGCACTCAAAACCAGGCTCTCCTCGTCCACCCGGATCTAAATGATCACGTGGAAACCCGGCGTCACCAGCAAACCATGTACCACGATCGCGCGGCTGTATCGTGTGACATTGATGTTAACGACCCTGTGTTTGTCCTTAATTACAGTCATGGTCCTAAATGGGTCGCTGGCACTGTCTTGGCCAAGGAGGGGAATAGAGTGTTTATAGTCAAACTATTGAATGGACAATCGTGCAGAAAGCATTTGGATTAGACCAAACTGCGGTTCACCAACAACCAGGAACAACCTGAAGAGGACATCACCATCAACGATCCACCAACACACACCCAACCAGCAATCGACCTCACTGTCAATCAAGAGGATGAACCCACCATTCCCAACAGCCCTGTCAGACCAGCCGCGCCGCAATGCAGCAAAAGTCCGACCAACTCACCCATGCCAGAGTTTGAACACAGACGATCAACCAGGAAGCGTATGGCCCCAGATCGTCTCACCTTGTAAATAATTTGTATCAAAGACTTTGTGGGGGGAGGCGGGGGAGTGATGTTATATATGTAAACATTGTAACTGTGTAAGGCTTGCCAGCAGAGGGTGCAACTGTTGGAGGCTCAAGGGTCACCTGCACACCTCGTGCAAGGGAGTATAAAAGGTTGTCTGCTATGCTGCTTAGGCACTCTGGAGTTGTATTAAAGAGACTAAGGTCACATCATTTAACTCACAGTACTCAGTCTTGTGGAGTTCTTCCACACATAACAATGCTCCACTTGAGTCTTTCCTTATCTAAATCTATCAGCATAACATGTTCAGGAGGATGGCAGGCATCACATCAGAACTTGATTCAGTGATCACTCAAATTCCTCATAAGCACTCAACAGCAGGATTGGGTGCCTTTTCATTTACCAGGATTTCTGTAATTGTAGCACTTCTGTCACTGCCCTCAGAGGTCAGATCACGGGTTGAACCAGAGACTATCCTGAGCTCGGAATGGCTCTTTGCCGCTCCTGGGGTTAGCACAGCATGGAGGCATCAGTGGACATCCTCGTTCAATATTAAAGGATACGAATTCAGTGAAATATCTAGATTCGGGTTCACATAAGCGTGCTCCTGCTGAGTAATGCGGGTTGTGATGTGACTGCGCTGTACTCTACGTTCCTCGTTCCAATTCACTTACGTCAGTCGCCGCTGTTTGAAATATTCAAACCAGCTCCGCTCTTACAGACAACCGTGCTATTTAGGGAGAGAGGTTGCAGCAGCAGGATATGAGCGAGAGAGACAATGTGGATTCATTCATTCACGTTGTTATTATTGAATTTGCACATTACTGAAGGTCAGTACTTGCATTTAAAAAATATATTTATGGTTATTTTGTAATTAAGGACGGTGGTCCATTTTTTCATTGCAGTTCATTGATGTGATTGTGTTTGGAGGGCTGAAATAAAACGGCAGGCGGAAGGTTATTGGTTTTGTTCGGAATGATCAGCACTGTCTCCTGCCAACGCGCTATCAATGAATGTGTGTCCGATTGAACACTGCAACGTTTTTGCTACAATGCTTTCGAAACATTCGTTGCAGTTTCTGAATTGTAACTGCTATTTCCTGTTACAGAAATATCTCTAATTTAAATATATTGGTTAAATTGAGCTTTAATATTGGAATCTGTGGCCTAGGAACACTTCTGGCGGTTGCTGCTTTCATTAAGATTCTGGGGATATGTTGTGTATCCTGCATTACTGCAGTTGTGTTTTTCTTGTGTTTTTTTTGCAATGCTGTGTCCTGTTTAAAAAGCCTTTCCCTACCATTAAGGTATTCGGCTACACTGTGACGTGGGTCAGTTTCAATGCAGAAACGATCGGTGCGTCCCGTTGCTCTGGCGCTGCGATGGAGAGGATGATTGTGCCGACAACAGCGATGAGGAAAACTGCCGTGAGTAGCTGCAAATGATTTCAATGCCAGAGGAAATGCAACACATTAACTTGTGATCTGCAGCTAAGGACGGTTATGCTGGGACCCACCAGGTCGCTCTCTCTGTCGGGACAGTGTGCAGCACTTCCCACGACTGACGGTCGATTCCGGGTGATTGACAGCTTTGTCCGGGCTCCGCTCATCAATGAATGGGAACGTTTCGGTCCTGTATTGAGAAATGATGCGACGCACTCGTTGGTTGGCTGCAAAACAGCAGATTTGTCATGTGCCCGCACATCCACCAATGCACGACTTCAGTTTAGACACACCTTACCTTTAAGGCGCGCCCATAAGGTGCATTTCATTCATTGTTAAACAAAGTTAACAGGGAGGAGCAGGAAGGATATTATAAATTCTAGGAATGGTCCAGTACTTTTCATTAAAATATGCAACCAAAGCACAACTTCATGTTTTACATAACGTGTTTTACATCATCTGAGCAACAGGATTTAAAAAATGTTTTGTCACCTTTTGTTCAGCAATTTCTCACTCCATATTAAATATTGGAAAGACCGAAGCCATTGTCTTCAGTCCCCACCACAAACTCTGTTCCCGAGCCACCTACTCCATCCCTCTCCCTGTGTCATGAATGTACTTTTGGTTCACTAGCCACTAGATGGCGTCACTGTTGGAGGCCATTGTGCAGCCCAAGTATAAAAGGCCAGCCATTTTGTCTATTAGTCACTTTGGGCCTTAATAAAGCAGAGCCAAGGTCATACCTCTTGGAGTTAAACTGTACTCAGTCTAACAGTTATTGCAAACACAACATCCTGGCAACTGCATGAGACTGCACCGGACTGTTCGCAACCTTGATGTCATATTTGACCCTGCGATTAGTTTTTTCTAATTTGTTCATGGGATGTGGGCGTTTCTGGTAAGGCCAGCATTTATTGCTCATCCCTACTTGCCCTTGAGAAAATGGTGGTGAGCTGCTGTCTTGAACTGCTGAAGTCTGTGTGGGGAAAGGTACTCCCACAGTGCTGTTAGGAATGGAGTTCTGGGATTTTAACCCAGTGACGATGCAGGTACAGCGATATACTTCCAAGTGTGATTTGGAGGTGAATGTGGAGGCGGTGGTGTTTCCATGGTCTGCTACCCTTGACCTTCTAGGTGGTAGAGGTCGTGGGTTTGGGAGGTGCTGCTGAAGAAGCCTTGACGAGTTGCTGCAGTGTGATACGTTCACAGTAAAGGATGAAACTGTGTACAATGAGCAAATGTGACCTTAGCACCTTTTAATAAGACTCCAGAGTGCAGGTACCTCGTGCTACCTGCTTACATACCGGGCTCCCAAGGGATGCTGGGATCCCTTGGGACTCCAACAGGTAGGCCCTTTGGTGGTAGTGTAATATAGGTTACAAGGGGTTAAATACACAACATCACACCCCGTGAAGTCAATAGTGCACTTATTTACAGGGTGAGACGATCTGGGGCTTTTTGCTCCCTTGTCGATCGTCTCGGTACAAATGCGGGTGTGGGTGGGTCAGTTCTTCACTGGGCTGCTGAGCAGCCGGCCTTGCCGGGCTGCTGGGGATGGTGAGTTCAGCTTCGTGGTCAACCATGATGTCAGTTGCCACGTGTGTGTGTGTGTGTTGGAGGGTCAAAATTGGTTGTGTCTTCTTCGGGTTTGTAGCTTTTGGTGAACCGCAATTTGATTTGGTCCAAATGTTTTCTGCACGTTAGTCCATTGGCCAATTTGACCTGAAACACCCTACTCTTTGGCTATGACTGTGCCAGCAAGTCATTTGGGACCATGTCCATAATTGAGTACAAACACAGGATCATTGACCTCAATATCGCGTGACAAATTTGCGCGGTCATGGTAAACACTTTGTTGATGCCACCTGCCCTCCATGTGATCATGGAGATCAGGGTGGACAAGAGAGAGCCTTGTTTTGAGCGACCTTTTCATGAGCAGCTCGGCTGGGGGAACTCTGGTGATCCACTGGGGTCTGGTGCGGTAGCTGAACAGCACACGGGATAGTCAGGTCTGCAGGGAGCCTTCCGACACGCGTTTCAGGCTTTGCTTGATGGTCTGAACTGCCCGTTCTGCCTGGCCATTGGACGCGGGCTTGAACAGGGCAGATGTGACATGCTTGATGCCATTGCAGGTCATGAATTCCTGAATTCCGCACTAGTGAAACACGGCCCATTGTCGCTGACAAGGACATCAGGCAGGCCGTGCATGGCAAACATGGTTCGTAGGCTTTCAATAGTGCCCGTGGACGTGCTTACAGACATTATTGCACATTCAATTCATTTTGACTAAACGTCCACGACAACCAAAAACATTTTGCCCAGAAATGGGCCCGCATAGTCCACGTGGATACTCGACCATGGTTTGGAGGGCCACGACCACAAACTTAGCGGTGCCTCTCTGGGTGCATTGCTCAGCTGAGAGCAAGTGTTGCACTGGCGCATGCACGACTCTAAATCTGAGTCGATGCCGGGCCACCACACATGGGATCTGGCTATGGCTTTCATCATTACGATGCTTGGGTGGGTGCTGTGCAGTTCACAAATGAATGTATCTCTGCCTTTCTTGGGCAAGACCACGCGATTGCCCCACAACAGACAGTTCGCCTGCAGGGACATTTCGTCTTTGCGCCTGCGGAACGGCTTAATTGCCTCCTGCATCTCCACTGGGACGCTGGCCCAGCTCCAATGGAGGTCACAGTTTTTTTACCAAGGACAGTAAAGGATCTTGGCTGGTCCAGGTCCTGACCTGGCGGGCCATAATGGGGGACTTTTTGTTTTCGAATGCAACCATTACCATGAGCAAGTCCGCTGGCTGTGCCATTTCCACCCTGGTGGTGGGCAATGGCAGCCGACTGAGAGCATCGGCGCAGTTCTCTGTGCCCGGTCTATGGCGGACTACATAGTTGTATGCTGACAGCGTGAACGCCCATCTTTGGATGCGGGCAGAGGCATTGGTGTTAATCCCTTTGCTCTCCGAGAACAGCGATATGAGCAGTTTGTGGTCAGTTTCAAGCTCAAACTTGAGGCCAAATAAGTACTGGTGCATTTTTTTTACCCCGTAAACGCACGCCAGAGCCTCTTTTTTTCCAATCATGCTGTAGGCTCTTTGGCCTTGGACAAACTCCTGGACGCATTAGAGACCGGTTGCAAAATCCCCGATTCGTTAGCCTATTATAACACACACCCGACCCTGTATGACGACGCATTGCAAGCTAGCACTAAACTTTTACAAGGGTCATACAGGACAAGCAGTTTGTCTGAACACAACAGATTTCTGGCTTTCTTAAAGGCAGCCTCTTGTGAATGCCCCCATACCCAGTCGTCTCCCTTGCACAGTAGCGCATGTAGGGGTTCGAGCAGGGTGCTTAACCCTGGTAGGAAATTACCAAAATAGTTAAGGAGTCCCAGGAACGACCACAGCTCTATCACGTTCTGCAGTCTCAGCGCGTTCTTGATGGCCTCCGTCTTGGCATCGGTCGGTCTGATGCCGTCTGCTGCGATTCTTCTTCCCAAGAACTCGACCTCCTGTGCTAGGAAACCACACTTCGAGCGTTTCAACCTGAGCTCCACGCGATCCAACCGACTAAGAACCTCTTCCAGATTTTTCAAGTGCTCAATGGTAATCCAACATGTAACCAGTATGTCGTCCTGGAAAACCACGGTGCTAAGAACCGACTTTAGCAGGCTCTCCATGTTCCGTTGGAAGATTGGTGCGGCCGACCGAATCCCAAACGGGCATCTGTTATAGATGAACAGACCTTTGTGCGTGTTGATGCAGGTGAGGCCTTTCGAAGACTCCTCCAGTTCCTGCGTCATGTCGGCCGAGGTCAGGTCCAGCTTGGTGAACGTTTCCCTCCAGCCAGGGTCGCAGATAGGTCGTCTGCCTTGGGTAGCGGGTAGTGGTCCTGTAGCGAAAAACGGTTAATCGTTACTTTATAGTTCCCACAAATTCTGACTGTGCCGTCCTCTTTAAGTACCGGGACAATCGGACTGGCCCACTCGTTGAATTCCACCGGCGCGACGACGTCTTCTTGCTACAGCCTGTCCAGCTCAATTTCCACTTTCTCACCCATCATATATGGTACCGCCCATGCCTTGTGGTGGATAGGTCGCGTATAGGGAACCAAATGGATCTGCACTTTCACCTGGCTCGAACAACGATGGAAACCTGCTCAAAACCTGGGCACCTGAGGCGTCGTTGACGGACAAAAGCGCTTGGATGTGGTCCCAGTTCCAGCGGATTTTTCCCAGCCAGCTTCTGTCAAACAATGTGGGGCCATCCCCTGGCACAATCCACAGTGGGAGTTTGTGTACTGCTCCAGCATAGCAGACTTTAACTTCTGCACTGCCAATTACTGGGATTAGTTCCTTGGTGTAAGTCCTTTAGTTTGGTGTGAATGGGGCTGAGCTTGAGCCTGTGTGCCTTTTTGCCCCACAGCCTGTCGAAGGCCTTTTTACTCATTATGGACTAACTCGCACCCGTGTCCAGTTCCATAGATACTGGAATTCTGTTCAGTTCAACTTTCAACATTATTGGTGGACATTTCGTGGTGAATGTGTGTACCCCATACACTTCTGCCTCCTCGGTATGAGTCTCCAATTCAGCCTGATCCACAGTGGATTGATTTTCCTCTGCAACGTGGTGGTTTGCAGGGTTTGCAGCTCACCTGCACATTCGTTGGAGGTGTCCCATTGTTCTGCAACCGTTGCACGCATAGTGCTTAAAGCGGCATTGATGGGGCCGGTGATCACCTCCACAACGCCAACAAGGTGTTAATGCAAGGCAGTTAACGATTGATGGCGGACTCTGGGTCATCTGAGGTCGGTCGGGCAGCAGCAGCTGGTGTGTACGTTCTGTCATGTATATTCCTGCTCGAAAATGACGCTATTTTGTGCACAGTACTGGCCGAAACTTCTTTACTCTCCGAAATCTGTTTGGTGTTGTCGCTGGTGGACATAAATGCCTGGGCTATCGTTATGGCCAATGCCCAGTACAAAAAAGTCTCTTAAGCATTTGTTCTAGGAATCCCTCAAATTCGCAATGTCCTGTGAGGCGCCTCAGTTCGGCGACATAGCTCGCCACTTCCTGGCCCTCCGACCGTTGACACCTGTCGAACCGATATCTCGCCATCAAAACGCTTTCCTTAGGATTTAGGTGCTCCCGGACCAGCGTACACAATTCTTCATGGGATTTAGCTGTTGGTTTTGCCAGAGCTAGGAGATTCTTTATGAGGCCATAGGTTGTTGCCCCACAGACAGTTAGGAGGATCGCCCTTCGTTTGGCAGTGTTCTCGTCCCCTTCCAGCTCGTTGGCCACAAAGTATTGGTCGAGTCTCTCCATGAAGGCCTCCCAATCGTCCCCTTCTGAGAACTTCTCCAGGATACCAACTGTTCTTTGCATTTTCACGTGGTTGTTCGTTATCTCGTCGCCAAATGATACGTTCACAGTAAAGGATGAAACTGAGTACTGTGAGCAGTGAGTAAGTGTGATCTTAGCTCCTTTTAATAATACTCCAGAGTGCAGGTACCTTGTGGGTGGCCTGCTTATATACCGTGCTCCCAAGGGATGCTGGAATCCCTTGGGACTCCAACAGGTAGGCCCTCTGGTGGTAGTGTAATACAGGTTACAAGGGGTTTAATACACAACACAGTGCATCTTGTCGATGGTACACACTGCAGCCACAGTATGTCGGTGATGGAGGGAGTGAATGTTTAAGGTGGTAGATGGGGTGCCAATCAAGTGGACTGCTTTGACCTGGATGGTGTCGAGTGTCTTGTGTTTTGTTGGAGCTGTACGCATCCCGGCAAGTGGAGAGTATTCCATCACACTCCTGACTTGTGCCTTGTAGATCGTGGAAAGGCTTTGAGGAATCAGGAGATGAGACACTCGCTGCAGAATACCCAGCCTCTGACCCGCTCTTGTTGCCACAGTATTTATGTGGCTGGTCCAGTTAAATTTCTGGTCAATGGTGACCCACAGGATGTTGATGGTGGAGGATTTGGCGATGGTAATGCTTCCAGCCACATATCCGTATCATCACTAAGACTGCCTATTTCCACCTGCGTAACATCACCCGTCTCTGCCCCACCTCAGCCCATCTGCTTCTGAAGCCCTCATCCATGCCTTTGTTACCTCTAGACTTGTTTATTTCAAAGCACTCCTGGCTGGCCTACCATTTTCTACCCTCCGTAAACTTGAGGTCATCCAAAACTCTGCTGCCCGTATCCTAACTCGGACCAAATCCTGTTTACCTATCATCCCTGTACTCGCTGATATGCATTGATTCCCAGTTAAGCAATGCCTCGATTTAAAAATTCTCATCCTTGATTTCAATTCCGTCTATAGCCTCGCTCCTCCCTATCTTTTGTCATTTCTTCCAACCCTGCAACTCTTCGATTATAGCTGTAATCCTCCAATTCTGGCCTCTGAGCATCTCCGGTTTTAATCACCCCACCATTGGTGGCTGTGCCTTCAGCTGTCAAGGTCCTAAGCTCTAGAATTCCCTCCCCAAACCTCTCCTCCTCTCTACCTCTTTTTTTCTTCCTTTTATGATGTGTCTTAAAACCTACCTTTTTGACCAAGATGTTGGTCATCTGCCCTAATATCTCCTTATGTGGCTCAGTGTCAAGTTTTGTTTGATGATGCCTTGTGAAGCGCCTTGGGACATTTTATAATGTTAAAGGCGCTATATAAATACAAGTTGTTGTTCCACTCCTCCCCTGAAGATACTGGCACCTTGCTGGGGTACCTAACCCAAGTGCACATTATTCAAGTGTGAGCCTTGATGGTGAGTGTCGGCAGGCAATTGAAAAGCTGGGTACTGTTCTGGTTGGCTCAGTTACTCACTGGTCAAATTTGCTTCACCTTTAGGGGAGCTCCAGAGTAATGTAAACTGAAATATAAATAAATCAAGGCTGTCTTCAGAATGAGTCCACATGTCTTTAGGAACAGCGTGGTTTAATTATGAAGGGGGGTGGAGGGCACGGGGGTGGAGAAGTCAAATTAAAATTAAGGAGAAAAACAAAATTAAATAACATTACAGACTGCATAATCAAGTACTTAAACCACTGGCACATGTTCGGTTCTGGCAGGAAGTCATTTCTGACTGATTGCTTAGAGGTTGTCAGGATCCTAAGCATGATTGGAGGAAGACCGTTTACTGTGATCAGTATCACGGTCGGTGTGAGTGAAATAAAAATGAACACATTTTCCATCTTGTTCTGCCTTCTTGAACCACTGCAGTCTATTCTTTGTAGCAGTTTGATACAACTGAGTTCCTTGCGAGGCCACTTAAGAGGTCATTGATGTGGGACTGGAGCCATGTATAGGCCAGACCAAGTAAGGACAGCAGGTTTCCTCCATGATCTAGTCTGACTTTTACAACGATCCGAAAGCTTCATGCCCACTTTTACAGACAGTGATTTTTAAAAATGTTTTTATTACCAGATTTTTCCAAACTAAATGCAGATTCTCAAACAGCCATAGTGCGATTTGAAACCTCATTAATTATTAGTCCAGACTTCTGGATTACTAGTGCAGTAGCATAACTACTCCACTACCATACTTCGTGTTTTAAAAATTCCTGTTTGAATTCAAACTAAATTGAATTTTGTTAATGGAAACCAAAATGAAATAGGAGTTAGAATTGCCTTAGAATTATAAGCTATATATATTTTTAAGTAACTGTAGTTAACATGGAATTAATCCACTCGGGTAGAGGTTGGGGAGGTTGAAATCCAATTAGCTTTGAGACTCAGGACATACCTTGACGGGTAAGAACTTGTTTTTAAGTTTATATCTTTTAAGCTGCTGAAAGTAGATGGCCATGCAAAGTTCCTTTTTTAATCTCTAGCTATTATTATTTGTCAAACACAAATTCTCACTCCTTCAACCAAGACTTTTAAATTTGCTTCTGATATCATAAAATTGCGTGAAACTGATTAGTACCAATAGCGTAAGTATCCTGGCAACCTTGACCCACATTGTCAGCAACATTTGCATGAGTTGAGTAAAAGGGACATATTTCTAGCTTTCTCGATGTGATCAAATTAAATGATTGCTCCGCCACTCACCACTTTAGTTGATTCGTATACGCAGCAGAGAGATAAAAAGCTGCACCAATGGAGACGGTTGTTTACCAGGTTAACTGATAAGTACTGGTATCGGTCGGACTGAACAGATTCAACTGCACAGTGGAGTTTCACCCAGGACCTACTGGAAATAATCCCCAGTTGATGCACAGTTTGTTGAGGTGTCACAACTGTTCCCAATGACTGGGGCATCTCACTCCTGATCATTATCCGGGGATCCCTAATTGAAAGTGTACATGTGTGAATGTTTATGAAGACAGGATTCAGCTTGGCCACAGTGCCTTCCATTGTTGAATAGCCTACTAGCATTAACTGTCCAGGCTGGTGCATGAAGAATGATCACTGGTACTGAAGGGTTTCCCTGGAGCTGGATGCAAGCATGATTAATGCCTTTGGGGCAGGAGAGAGAAAACATTTAAGCAGAAATAATGGAGAGATTTCTTTTCCTCAATATAATATGTAAAAATTACCTTTGTTTAAATAATAAAATTAATGTATTATGTGAAAATATTGCTGTTACAAATTTGTTGTGCAGAAAAAAATGATGTGATTGCTTTATTCGCTGTCCACTTTTGAGAACAAGAGGGATGGATCATCACTACACTGGAGTGTGTCCTTGCATATGCTGTAGTCGTAGATGTGGGTATCGCTGGCAAGGTTGTATTTGTGGTCCTGAGAATGTGGTGGTGGGCCTTCTTGAACCACTGCAGTCCTCGTTGTGATGGTGCAACACACATGTTGAGCTAGTTTAATTGATAAGTGAGTTATCAGGGTACAAATTGTACCCATGGCATTTTGTCTTATGTCTACTATTTATAGCCCACGGTGACTACATTTTCATTATAAATACTTTTTGTATCGCATGGAAATGATATCCAAATACATTCTAATTACTAGAACCATTTTTTCCCATTTTGACGAGGCAGTTTTATGTTCCAAGCATTCTAAACCCACATAACCAGTGCTTAAGAATATAAGCATTTTTAGGACCAGGAGAAAGATATGTGGCCTAAAAAGCCCATCACTTTTTGATTGATCAACCCCACCGCCCTACCTTCTTGCCATATCCCTCAATTCTTTGTGTCCAAAAATGCACCTTAATGCCTCTTGTATGTGTCTCTTTGTCTATTTCATTGGCCTTCTCTGGGTGGATAAAAGTTCCCCTGACTTTTTTTCTTTAATCCTAACTCGCAAGTTCTTCATTTGTGTGCCCCTGTTATTTGAACTCTTCACCGTAGTGCACAATGTATCTGGGTAGGCTTTGTCAATCTCAATTGTAATCTTGAGAATTTAAATTGGGTCAACTCAAAATCTGTTTTCCAGGTAATACAAGTCCCAAATCTTTAACTTTCCTGACCAACTAAAGTTTTGATACCTGGAATAATCATTGTTCACCTCTATGAAGAATAACAATATCCACTTGTGCTAGACTCAAACCACAAAGGAATAAAGTGCTCCACGGTGGTCAATGGTGATTTCTCTTACTTTTGCCTAATTATTACCGTGTTAACTTTTAACATATGATACAAAACGCATATTTTGAAGACCTGTTGGGTGGGATCTGTAACGGACTTCGACTGACCATGACCCATGAAAGTTGGTCTTTTGTGAGATAAGTTGGTCCATAATTCACATCTCTCAGTTCTCCGTGATGTATCTGTTTATAATTACCGTGGAACTGTTTAATTGTGTACTATCTGTATAAACATTTTGCTTGGGTGGAGGTTGTGCGTTTATCTCGACAAGGGAAACCCAAGTTTGAAGGCTTTTCTTGGTCCCTCTTTGCATGCAGGTAGCCTTTGATGGTTAATTTCATCAATCTAGGCAGAATTGCTTAAAACTGAGGGGAGCTCTCCATATGATCAAGCACGGCTCTTAGTAGGCCATCCACAGAGTAGTATCAACAGTATCTGTGGAATTGTCAGATAAATGAATACCCTGTCAAACCTAACCAGGACTGAGAGGTTTTGTTTTCCAGTGCCACAAATATAAGCTCTTGAATTTGCAATCCCATATGCGAAATACTGTCTAACTGGATTGTTCAGATGTTAATTCACCAATAAAAGAAAATGGAGGTGGGGTGAATTGGGACAGTGATAGATTACTGCCATGGCAATAGTGTATGGTTGATCTAGGTTGTGAATGAGGGGCAATATTTATAACAAAGCAGGAAGAATTGCTCTGATTGCTACGTGTTGTGGTAGTGAAATTGTAAACCCCTTCTTTCCGTTTATGACGTTGCTACACAGTGACCAGAGCAATTCTTCCTCCCCCAACGCCCTTCCCCCAACCCCTCATTAATATCCAAATAGATGTTGATATGAAAAAATAAATTGCTCTGTATGGGAGAGGCAGGCATAGGGAGACTATGGCATTAGTCAAAGAAAACCTGTCTTATCCACAAATAAAGAAGCATAGTACTGATGTGCCAGTGTACGGAGAGGAAGTGGAGTTTTATTTCTCTGGAGGGGGAGGTTACAAGAATTCATCCAAGCTGAGATAATAAGACCCCGGGATCAATGCTGTGACCTTCCTACTCTACAAACATTGGTAAATGACTCAGCTCAGTAGGATTTGATACTGATATTGTGGGCATATGAAATTCTCATTACTACCTCCACTTGGAACTACGGAAAATAGCTTGCAGCACAATTCTAGATTTTGTCTCAATGTGGGTTGTGTCTGGAGGAGAGAGAGCATTTTGAGCTGTACTTAACGCTTGGGTGAAATAATGATGGTGACAAGGGGTGTCACTGGTTTTGATGATGGCAGGAGCAGTTTAAGATAGCGAGTTAACATCACAAAATGTATCAACAAGTATGATTTTGTTCTGTACCACGTTATTAAGCTCATGACAATACTGATGTGCTACTACTACCTCAATGCTTAGCAGATACAATGGTCTTGTGTACTGTATCGGAAGGTACTGTTTGCCAATTTAATATTACGAAGTCTGACCAGGTTTGTTGAATTAAATGTGTGTATTTGATTTTAATTGTTTAGGAAGCATTAGCGTGACATTGTGCTGAATCTGTTTGATGTGGGTATTGGCTCCTCCACTTCTGAACAAACCACCAGCGCAAATCCTGAGACACGAGCATGATTTTAACCCAAGCACGCGAGAACAGGGTAGGGTGGGTAGTTAAAATGGTGGATGGGGTTTGTGCTGTATTCCTGGTGTGTTCCTGCCTCACACCATTTTTTTATTGCTGGGATTCCAGCAGCATTGATACTGCCTGTCCCAGGCAGGTGGGGGCCTACTTGAAATGGGAAAGTCTTCCTGGGCCTGATGATGTCATCAGCGCCGCAAGGCGATTTTAACTCCAGGAATTGGGAGCTATGCACCGCACTGAACCCGTCAACAAAAGCTGCCGGCAGTCATCACATGCAAGGAGGCCTAGATAAGGTTTGATTTACATTTTCACACGATTCCTTGTGTCCGAGGAGGAGCAGGAGTGCTTTTGTTGGGTCCCCGGCAGCGTCAACCTTCCACCCACCAGCTCGTGGGTAATTTCTGCTTGCTTCGGGTAGGAGACAGTCCAGAGATATGCCTTAAAAAGCCTGAGCCTCATGCTCTGTTGTCCGTGGAGGTTTCCTGAACACAACCCGTGTTTAAAAGCTTCACCTTTGACAGTGCAGCGCTCTGCCAGAACAGCACTGAAGTCTCAGCCTAGATATTATGCTCAATATCTGGATTGGACTTGAACCCACGACCTTCTCACTTAGAGGCGAGACTGCTACCACTGAACCGAGGCTGACACCAATCCCACAAATTGAGGGATTTTGATCTGTCTATAATATATTAAAAGTCTTTCAATGTAGCATGCATCCCTGTAAGTGTCACACTTAACTTCCTGCAACACTTTCTCAGTCACAATTTTTCCCCATCATGCTTTGTTGATAACACCCCTGTTCTAACTCGCTGTGAGCAATGCCATAGACTTTGGGTGAAGAGAGGATTTCACTTGGTTGTGAATCCCACATTGTAACATAGCCTCCCCACACTCACTGTATAGGTTCATGTACAAGAAATGGTCATCGGCGAGGGACTGGTGGTGCTCTAGCAGTCGTCCAGCATCTTGCTTGGTCATGTATTGTCTCCTTCAGGAAGGGAAAAGATAAATTAGAGGTGGAAAAGAATAAAAGGTGTGGTTGACCATTAATTACTAGTGTCTCAATCAGTTTGCGTGTGTTTATATTGCAAGCATCAGAAATGTGTTATGCAAACTATTACAGGAAACCTCTATCCTGCTACGTGTTGGTATTTTATGGGAGATAATATTCAGCACTGATAAATTGAGGGATATGATGAGTAGACAGGTAGGATGGATCCTTTTTCAAAAAAAAAAGTGGTGGGCTTCAGCGTAGTCGCAATTTCCTGTTACTGAATATTGTATTCTTCTGCTCCTAAATATTAGGTTCTGTTCTAATAAGTGTAGTCATAAATTGAATGTGAAGATTTGACTCTTAGTGTAAGCTCATCAGTTGTTTTTGATTTCTACCATTCTTGCTTGTCATAGAATAAAAATTAGGGATTTAATTACTGGGAGAACAGGTTCCACCTAAAACGTGGTGTATTCTGCAGGTGGTTATTTACTAACCTATGTGATGAGTGGATAGAATGAACTGTAGCATGTGAGTCACTTAGGGCTGGATTTTACAAAGCTCAGTGGGCCCATGATGGGCGAAGTCGTTGGCAAGTCCCGACCCCGTTGCTGACTCCATCCCGGCCTCTGAAATGAATTTCCCTTGTTAGGGGCTTGTTAAGCCCGCCCCAGCACGTTTCCTGGCCAGTTAAAGGAAGTGGGTCTGGTGACGTCATTAGATGACATGTCATCAGCTGGTTTCCATAAACCAGCCCATGGCTAACTTCATTTGGACATTTGTACTGTCAGTGTTCTATAGCATTGAGGTGCAGCAAACACTGACAATCACTGCACAAAGGCACAGGGCTGCACCCGGGCTCTCCCATGACTCCCCTCCATATGCTTAAGGAGGGAGTCACAACACACAGGGAGGTCCTCTTCCCTTCCCATGGGTGGAAGAGACCTACTTAGGAGATCAACTCCGTCTGGTTGCACATTGCAGAGGAGGGCACAAGTAGGGATGTCGTCAGGTGGACAAACATTGCAATGATCTCAGTGGATCACTAAACGTTAGTACAAAGCCACACTCAACTTCATCCTGCTGTCCCTCTCATCACATCCTCATCACTTTGCCTTCCCTACTCCACTGCTGCACATCATTACTCACACCAACTTACCTTGCATCTCCACTTATCCTTCTCTATCTACATTATAACATCCCCATCTCACTAGCCACCCCTCACACTCGTCCTCATACGAGTGCAATCATACCAACTAACAACACACAAGGGTAGCCACTTGAGTGCTTTATGCAATGTTCATGTAACGTTTCTATTAATGAGGTGTCAAACATTGAAACCTTTTATTTTCAACACTTTGCGTTCTTGGACAGATTTGTTTGAACCTTTGGAAGTTGCAGTGAATATATAGTGAAACATAACAGCACCCCCTGCAGTGGTGATGAAGGGAATGGTTTTGGGAATTTATGTTGTTGGTGTGGGGTGATGCCAACCTAGCCGACCATGTGGAAGCCAGATTGTACAGCCTCCCGGGCAGCAATGTGGTTGGGTGCTGATGCCCTGTGCAGCATCAGTTGATT
This sequence comes from Pristiophorus japonicus, assembly GCF_044704955.1. Lineage (NCBI taxonomy): Eukaryota > Metazoa > Chordata > Chondrichthyes > Pristiophoridae > Pristiophorus > Pristiophorus japonicus. The sequence continues at coordinate 102,409,813 of NC_091984.1, read as the reverse complement.
GCAGAGAAGGTTGGTGTTGGTACTGCTGGTGTTGGGGTTGATCATGGTGGGATTCTGAGGACCAAGGTGAGAGAGTTTCAAGGGCACAAATGTTGATGGAATAGATGACAGGTGAAGTAGAGATGACCGAAGCAATCTGTCAATGGTGGGAGACTAATGACGTCAAACTGGACGGATATTTGTGTAAAGACTTGCAGCATCCTGAATCTGTAGTGGAAATGCAGTTTAGAGAAGCTAGTGGTTAAGGGAACATTTCTCAATCAGTTGGGAGTTTTGACTTGACATTTGAAGCTGTCAGCTCATCAGCTGATTCAATGGCCACTGACCTCCCGACTTAGCTTCACAGAGGAGATCTAGGCACAGCGGGAAACTGGTGTGTGACCTGTCAAATCCAAAAATCTGGGGAAAAAACCCATTGATAAATGGCTGTAAACAAGCCACTAATGATTTTGATTGCCTCCCCTGCCACTCCCTATCTGGCCTGCTCAGCGCTGACAGACCCGACATTTGGTAAAGGCACACGGCGATGGGTTCACAGCGGGGTCCTGACCCACTGGGGGGGAAAAAACCTTTCCCACCCAACCCACCACCGATCGTGCCTGCTGACCCCTGCAAAATGCAGCCCATTGCGGGGTCGTCTGAGCATTCTTGGAGGGAGGCAGGGTGTAAATCTTCTCAATGTTTGCCGAATTAGAGCTAGTTATACTGGGGGTGGGGGGAAGGGTGGGCGAGCAGGATAATTGTGATCAAGCAAGAGATTCAGAATCTAGATACTCCAAACTTTAAATGACTTGGCCTTGAAATGTTAACAATGTGTATCAAACCCTCTGATAAATTCAGCCTAATGATCCAAATTCAGCCTAATTTCTCAAACTGGGGTCATGTTAAAATTTGTTGAAGGCATTTTATCAGAAGGCATTGCGGCACTGGAGCTGCGAATGGATTCACTCTGGAGCATCCGCGATGCTGAGGATGTCATGAATAGCACGTTTAGTGAGTTGGTCACACCGCAGGTTAAGGTTGCACAGCTAGATAGGGAATGGGTGACCATCAGGAAGAGTAAGGGAAGGCAGGTAGTGCAGGGGTCCCCTGCGGTCACCTCCCTCCAAAACAGATACACCGTTTTGGGTACTGTTGAGGGAGGTGGCTCATCAGGGGAAGGTAGCAGCAGCCAAGTCCATGGCACCAGGGGTGGCTTGGCTGCACAGGAGGGCAGGAAAAAGAGTGGGAGAGCTATAGTGATAGGGGATTCTATTGTAAGGGGAATAGATAGGCGTTTCTGCCTATCTGTAGGCAGACGTAATTGGGATTATGGAGACATGGTTCCAGGGTAACCAAGGCTGGGAATGCAACATCCAGGGGTATACAATATTCAGGAAGGATAGACAGGAAGGAAAAGGAGGTGGTGTAGCGTTACTGGTTAAAGAGGAGATTAACGCAATAGAAAGGAAGGACATTAGCTTGGATGATGTGGAATCTATATGGGTAGAGCTGCGAAACACCAAAGGGCAGAAAACATTAGTGGGAGTTGTGTGCAGACTACCAAACAGTAGTAGGGAGGTTGGGGACGGCATCAAACAGGAAATTAGGGACGCATGCAATAAGGGTACAGCAGTTATCATGGGTGACTTTAATCTACATATTGATTGGGCTAACCAAACCGGTAGCAATACTGTGGAGGAGGATTTCCTGGAGTGTATAAGGGATGGTTTTCTAGACCAATATGCCGAAGAACCAACTAGAGAGCAAGCCATCCTAGACTGAGTCTTGTGTAACGAGAGAGGATTAATTAGCAATCAGGTCGTGCGAGGCCCCTTGGGGAAGAGTGATCATAATATGGTAGAATTCTTTATTAAGATGCAGAGTGTCCCAGTTAATTCAGAGACTAGGGTCCTGAACTTAAAGAAAGGAAATTTCGACGGTATGAGACGTGAATTGGCTAGGATAGACTGGCGAATAATACTTAAAGGGTTGACAGTGGATAGGTAATGGCAGACATTTAAAGATCACAGGGATGAACTACAACAATTGTACATCCCTGTGTGGCATAAAAATAAAAAAGGGAAGGTGGCTCAACCGTGGCTAACAAGGGAAATTAGGGAAAGTGTTAAATCCAGGGAAGAAGCACATAAATTGGCCAGAAAAAGCAGCAAACCCTGAGGACTGGGAGAAATTTAGAATTCAGCAGAGGAGGACTAAGGGTTTAATTAGGAAGGGGAAAATAGAGTGTGAGATTAAGCTTGCAGGGAACATAAAAACTGACTGCAAAAGCTTCTATAGATATGTGAAGAGAAAAAGATTAGTGAAGAATAATGTAGGTCCCTTGCAGTCAGAATCAGGTGAATTCATAATGGTGAACAAGGAAATGGCAGACCAATTGAACAAATACTTTGGTTCTGTCTTCACTAAGGAAGACACGAATAACCTCCCGAAAATACTAGGGGACCGAGGGTGTAGTGAGAAGGGGGAACTGAGGGGAAATCCTTATTAGTCAGGAAATCGTGTTCGGGAAATTGAAGGGACTGAAGGCCGATAAATCCCCAGGGCCTGATAGTCTGCATCCCAGAGTACTTAAGGAAGTGGCCCTAGAAATAGTAGATGCATTGGTGGTCATTTTCCAACATTCCATGGACTCTGGATCAGTTCCTATGAATTGGAGGGTAGCTAATGTAACCCCCCTTTTTAAAGAAAAAAGGAGGGAGGGAGAAAACAGGGAATTGTAGACTGGTAAGCCTGACATCGGTAGTGGGGAAAATGTTGGAGTCAATTATTAAAGACGTAATAGCAGCGCATTTGGAAAGCAGTGACAGGATCAGTCCAAGTCAGCATGGATTTATGAAAGGGAAATCATGCTTGACAAATCTTTTAGAGTTTTTTGAGGATGTAACTAGTAGAGTAGACAAGGGAGAACCAGTGGATGTGATGTATTTGGACTTTCAAAAGGCTTTTGACAAGGTCCCATACAAGAGATTAGTGTGCAAAATTAAAGCACTTGATATTGGGGGTAATGAATTGACATGGATAGAGAAATGGTTGGCAGACAGGAAGCAAAAAGTGGGAATAAACAGATCCTTTTCAGAATGGCAGGCAGTGACTAGTGGGGTGCCACAGGTTTCAGTGCTGCGAACCCAGCTATTTACAATATACATTAATGATTTAGACAAAGGAATTGAAGGTAATATCTCCAAGTTTGCAGATGACACTAAGCTGGGTGGCAGTGTGAGCTGTGAGGAGGATGCTAAGAGGCTGCAGGGAGACTTGGACAGGTTAGGTGAATGGGCAAATGCATGGCAGATGCAGTATAATGTGGATAAATGTGAGGTTATCCACTTTGGTGGCAAAAACAGGAAGGCAGAGTTTTATCTGAATGGTGGCAGATTAGTAAAAGGGGAGGTGTAACGAGACCTGGGTGTCATGGTACATCAGTCATTGAAGGTAGGCATGCAGGTACAGCAGGCACTAAAGAAAGCAAATTGCATGCTGGCCTTCATAGCGAGGGGATTTGAGTATAGGAGCAGAGAGGTTCTTACTGCAGTTGTACTGGGCCTTGGTGAGACCACACCTTGAGTATTGTGTGCAGTTTTGGTCTCCTAATCTGAGGAAGGACATTCTTGCTATTGAGGGAGTGCATCGAAGGTTCACCAGACTGATTCCTGGGATGGCAGGACTGACATATGAGCAAAGACTGGATCGGCTCGGCTTATACTCACTGGAATTTAGAAGAATGAGAGGGTATCTCATAGAAACGTATAAAATTCTGACGGGACTGGAAAGGCTCGATGCAGGAAGAATGTTCCCAATGTTGGCGAAGTCCAGAACCAGGGCACACAGTCTAAGGATAAGGGGTAAGCCATATAGGACCGAGATGAGGAGAAACTTTTTCATCCAGAGAGTTGTTAACCTGTAGAATTCTCTACCACAGAAAGTTGTTGCGTCCAGTTCGTTGGACATATTCAAAAGGGAGTTAGATGTGGCCCTTAAGGCTAAAGAGATCAGGGGGTATGGAGAGAAGACTGGGGTGGGGTACTGAGGTTGAATGATCAGCCATGATCATATTGAATGACGGTGCAGGCTCGAAGGGCCGAATGACCTGCTCCTGCATCTATTTTTTATGTTTCTATGTGAGTTTTGTGAGCAGTAGCTTTAAGAGTTAAGGAGCCTATAAAAAGTTCTCCTGGTGTAAAACAAATTACATGTTGGTGATTTTTGGTTGTGTTGCTCGGGGTAAAAGAATATTGATAATGAGCACACTTTTATATTCCGTTTTGATCATTGAGTACTTCCAGGTCTGATAGAATATAGCTAAGTGCAGTGTAAATCTTCCCCCAACCCCACCCATTGCACCGCTGTGAATTTATCCAGTTCCCAAACCAGCCAACCTTCTAGCCTTCCTTGAATGAGATTACCAACTTATGGTAATAAGTGCAGTTTTATGGTTTGGAACCACAACCAGCAAAAACTAGGACTGGGCTGTTCACAAATTTATTTCTCATAGTACCTTACAAGCAGCATCAGTCTGGGCTGGATTTAAAGCACGGGTGCTAAAGGAGGCAGACAACTTGCTAACCCAGTGTTCCTCTCATTCTGTTTCACTTGGGCCAGAAGTGCAGTTTCAGTCTAATTGCTCACACACATCGTTCTAACAATTCTACACTGGGCCATTATCAGAATAGATTGTTTTATTAAAGGAAGGAGGAGTTGTTGCTAACTGATGCTCGTTGCTGCCAACTATCACCTGCTACAGCGTGTGCATGTCCTTTGATGCATTTTGATAGTTGAGTGACCGATTTATTTTGTACAAATAATCGGAATGTACATTACTCCTTGTTATCTTGACGGTATCAACTTTTGACCATATGGCTCTAGGTATGAGGAGGTTGGATTTGATTACTTTTTAAAAAAAAAAAGACCTGTTTCTCTCATTACTGCACCTGGAGAAATCTCACGTGCAGAAAAGGGGAAAAGGACTGTAGACCTGTTACACCAGGTTTTGACTCCAACTACACTACCCTACCATGTCCAGAGATTTTCTAAATGGGCGTAACTGGGCCTGTGCCTGCAATAGGCAAACACCCATCACAAACCCAGCATTTCTACATAATGAGGTGGGAGGTGGTGTTCCTGGCTCTCCTGCCTCTCTTTCCACTGACTGTTTGTTTATAGGGTGCTCAAATGCTGGCAGAAGGGCTTGCATCAGAGCTGTCTTACTCAACCATGAGTAAGTTTTAAACCCAAATCTGGTCCTTCACCAAGACCACCTTTGTTCTATCTCCACCATCGCTGAAACCCTCATCCATGCTATCTCCAAACTTTGATTTCACCAATGCTCTCCCCGTTGGCCTCCTGAGTTGCACTCTACCAAATCTCGAACTCTCCCAGATGTCTGCTGCTCGTATGCTATCGTGTACAAAGTCCTGGTCGCCTATCACCCCAGTTCTCAAAAACCTCAATTGACTCCCTATCCCCATGCCATCAGCATTTAAATCTTTGTTCTCATTTTCAAATCCCTCCATGGCCTTATTCCGCCCTACCTCTACAACTTCCAGGCTTGTATCGTAGTTCACAACCTTTGCTCTTCTGACTCTGCTCCACTTTGTGGATTCCCTACTGTCCACCCACCTCCCCATTCCTGCACTGAAGGGGATGTTCGCAGTGTTCAGTGCCATTTGCAACACCTCAGATAATGGAGCAGTCCATGCCCACATGCAACAAGACCTGGACAACATTCAGACTTGGGCTCATAAGTGGCAAGTAACATTCGCACCACACGTGCCAGGCAATGACTATCTCCAACAAGCAAGAGTCTAACCACCACCTCTTGACATTCAATGGCATTACCATCGCTGAATCCCCCACCATCAACATCCTGGGGGTCACCATTGTCCAGAAACTTAATTGAACCAGCCACATAAATACTGTGGCAACAAGAGATGGTCGGAAGCTGGGTATTCTGTAGCAGGTGTCTCACCTCCTGACTCCCCAAAGCCTTTCCGCCATCTACAAGGCACAAGTCAGGAATGTGATGGAATACTCTCCATTTGCCTGGATGAGTGCAGCTCCAACAAAACTCAAGAAACTCGACACCATCCAGGACAAAACAGCCTACTTGATTGGCAGCCCATCCACCACCTTAAACGTTCACTCCCTCCATCACCGACATACCGTCGCTGCAGTGTGTACCATCTACAAGATGCTTCTGCAGTACCTCCCAAACCCACGATCTCTACCACCTAGAAGGACAAGGACAAGGGAAGCAGGTGCATGGGAACACCACCACCTCCAAGTTTCCCTCCAAGTACACACCATCCTTCGTCGCTGAGTCAAAATCCTGAATCTCCCTCCCACATGGACTGCAGCGGTTCATGAAGGCAGCTCACCACCACCTTCTCGAGGGCAATTAGGGATCGGCAATAAATGCTGGCCTTCCAGTGACGCCCACATCCCAGAAACTAACAAAAAAAGAATCCTTCAGTCACCACTCCCCATCTGAAATCTCTTTTTCAGTCCTTCTGCTTTTTACCCAAATCCGTACCTTAAGCCTCCTTAAAAAGTGCCTCCTTTGAGATTTAGGTCACCGCTTACAAGTTATCGGCAACTTCCTGCTTGATGTTTTCTAATCCCGTGTAAAGCACATTGGGATGTTTATTACGTGGAATGCGCTATAAGCGTAAGTGATTGTCCAGCTTAGACTTTGGTGTATTTGCTATCCCAGCGGTGATTTGTTTTTAATGCAGGAGGATTGGATGCAGGAATTTGATGCTATGAAACATTCACTTCCTGAAATGCTAAACCTAAACCAGATTTTCTGTTTCAACACAATTTGCTGTTCTTATTTGTGTTTGATGGATGTTTTAAAGGAAGTCTATCTGCAACACAGCAAGAGATAATGCTGTTTTAGACTATAAAATCAAAATCAACCATTTTAACAACTTCTTAGCAGCGGTGTGATTGTGCTTGCAGTTCGTCATGTTCTGGCCTGCTGCCACAATGAACGATTATCTTGGTATTACTATCCTCTGTGGTGCAGTTCCTTGATGCTTTTAAGATCACTGCTAACTTCAAGATATCAGCACTAACTGGAATACACTCAACACTTCATCATCTTAACCACATGATCTTGAATGAAATAGATTTTGAATTGCCCTTGTGCTGGCTTAATATTTTTCTGTTCATATCTTTTTTCCCCAACCTACCCACCACCACCGTCATTTCCTTTCTTCTCCTGAGATGACAACCCTTGCTGGAGTATAATTTTACAGGCGCTGGCAGTCCTCCAATACCTTGTCCAAAAAAACATAAATCATGTTTGAGCCTTGGCACCGAGTGCCAGCAATCCCTGTGATTGAAGAATAGGGGTTCAGTTATAATCCAAGTTATAAGATTCTAGATAATTTTGTTTTCTATTTGAGAAGTGGCTGGTCATTTTAAATTTGAATAACACATGGTGGGGGAGAATCTCCATTGCGTATATCTATCTCTTAACTTGCTTTTCACATGTTGGAGAGGATACGCGTCACTGTGTGGTGTGAAAATTGTCACTTTAAAGGCATTATTCCTATACAAATACAAGTTGATTGCAAAGCAAGTAGAAGCCACTTACCATGGGCTACTTCCTTTGTCTGGAAAACAGTTAGTGGAAGGTATGGGAGCTTCAGTCTAGCCTTTGGGTGAAGACCACACCTTTTGATTTCCTGTATCCCAGCTCTGAACTTCAAAGCTTATGAAAGGTATATCCCAGGCAGCAAGCTTTTTTAGTTTTTCTGAGCCTATTGTGTATAAGTTTTGTTATGGACGCTGGCCTAGGTTTACTGTCACTAAGCGATTTAGTGAAGCATTCTTTGTGTATGTCTAAGGTAGTAGTAGTTAGATGATTTGTAACTCAGCAACATCTCATTTTCTGCTTGTGTCTCCTGTTTACTTTTTAATCTGATTTGTAGTTTATAGCCCAAATGACAATGCCTGATGATGTTTATCCTGCCACTGTTTGAAGACTAGGAGAACATGACAGGGCCTGTGTTAATTCAGTGAGCTAATTACAGTAATGGGGTTTCTGTTTGATCACTGGGCAATGCTACTTTACCTTAGGAGCAAGGACTCACTCACAGTCGTGGTCTTTGGCACTGAACAAGAGAGAAACATTTGAGTAAAACCGAAACCATAATGGAAACATCAGGGCAAGGCCTGATCACAGTCACAAACAATATTCCCTCTAACTTAAAATTTGGGTGTGCGGTCCCTTTAACGGGCTGCACAGCTCATTCAAAATTTCACAGTGTAAAAGCTGGTCCCGGGCTGTGTGGGACTGGCAGACAGCTGTGCGGTTGTGCAGCTTGGAGGGAATGCTGGTCCCAAACTAATACTTTTTAATACGTGGTGTTGTTTGTTGATCAGAAACCAGGGGCCCAAGTTTCGGATATCCTCCCAGAACGGCGCACTCCAAGAGGCCCGCCTATTTTTTAGAATATAAAAAGCGCCTAAAACTTACCTCGCGATTCTCCGAGTCCAGCAGGCCTGTTTCACAGTCAACGCAGCACAGCACAAGCGGCTGGGGGCGGAGCTACAGCCCTGGGCCAGAAAGACTGCCAGCAGCTGCGCGCGTGCGCAGTGGAGTCTGCGCGCATGCGCAATAGCTCCTGGCCCCCAGATTCTGTGTGCATGTGCTGCTAGCTGTGTGGGAGGAGCCCAAAGCATGCAGCCCCTAGCCCTGGCCAAATGGGCTCCCTCATTGTGGCCAGAGTGCCGATTTGCAGCCCGAAGCATGCAGCCCCTAGCCCTGGCTGGGCTCCCGGTGCTCCCGAAAGGGTAGGTGAGGTAGGGAGTTTTTAGGTTTTTTTTATTGATTTATTGAATGATTTTTTATTTATTATGTATTGATTTATTTATCATTTATTATTGATGATGGTTCTTTATTTTTAAAAGTGAAGTGTTTAATGCTTTCGAAAATCCTCTAACTTCTCTTTTCCGCCCCCTCCCCCCATCTCGAGATACCTGCGCCTGATTTCTAAAGTCTCCGCAAGATTTTTCAGAGCATACAAAAATTGACACTTACTCTGTTCTAATTTAGTTTGGAGTAAGTTTTCGCTGCCTAAACTTGCAAAACAGGCGTAAGTGGCTGGTAACGCCCCCTTTTTGGAAAAAAACTACTAAAACGAAACCATTCTAACTCACTTAAACTGGAGCAAACTAAATGCCGAGAATTGTGATTTCTAAGATACTTCATACTAAACTAGTTGCTTCAAAAAAAATAGGAACAACTCGAGCCGAAACTTGGGCCCCAGAATGCTGGCTGCTTGTTTGATATTAGCAATACATTTCCTCTGACTTTCTGCCGCTGCACTGATGTTATGGTGGGTGGCACAATGACAGAAAATCTGAAGTAATTCAGGACCTTTATTTTGATTCCCCTAACCAGGGAGTACTGAGAGCCAGTTGTAGTGCCTCTTACTGCTACCCTGGTTGAGATAAATAATTTGCCAAAGACAATTCTTGTCTGTATCGCTTAATGTCACACTGCATGACACACTAGAAACTTAATTTGTATTTTCTATTTTTTTTATTTTTGTTGTTTTCTGTCTTTGGCAACTACCTTGTAATCAAATTTTGACTGTCCTCACTTTAATTAATGTTTCTCCTTTTTAATGGTGCATAGGGCCAACAACTATTTCCAAAGTCTTAGCTCAAGGAGCAGAAGTTCCAGCCAGCTGTACCAAGGAATGCAGGCTGAGGCTCTGATTCTTCTATTCCCAGTTTTTTTTGTCTATGGTGTCACATGGTGGTTAAATTCAGCCCTCTAATGCTGTATTGTGCCACGGACAGCAGTCCTGATTTTGGTAATAGTACTCTAAGTGATTTGGCCCTGAGATCACTTGATATTCTTCCTTGTTCTGCCAGACAGCGGAGCTAATGCAAGAATATTAGTGGTTGGAATCAATTGTCAAGTGTCTGCTGCTGTAAGTGCAAGTTTTTCTTGTCTTTTCTCCTGTTTTGAATATCTAAAGTGATGAGCTGCATTCCTGACTCTAAAGGCAACCTGCTATTGCCCCATATATTGACTAAAATCTATTGCGATAAACCTAAATAATATGGGCAATGAAAATTAACATTACTCACATTACTAAAGTATGAGGAAAAATATTAACCTTCACCTGGAACAGAATAATTTAATTCCTGCAATTTTACATTAACAAGAAATCAATGACCCTGAAACCAGACAATTATAGCAGTCGACTGCTTTTAGATTTTCCAAGCCCAGAATAGAATTGTACATTCTAACTAGTTCAATCTTCCACTTATGGATGTAATTGTAGTTTGTGTCAAGTCCATCAAGCCTTTTAATTAAAAAATAAATTCTGTTGGGGTTTGCATGTCTGATATTAAGTCAAGAATGAGCCATAATTTTGTCCCAACTGAAGACAAGTTGTTTTTGCCTATTGCCTCCACGCTCTTTCCCCCACTAAGTTCCCCTGGCCTTTTCCCTGGGCGCACTTGCAGGCTGAATCGGGCCAGACAAAATCTTGGGATTTTGTTCAACCCATAAAATCCAACTTGTCCAAAAACTCATCTGCCCATCTCCTGTTCTACACTTCAGTCCTGCTAGCCTAGCACCCTGTCCTGCCATGAATCCCTGTCATCTTAATCTTCAAATCCCTCCCCTGCACCCCATTCACATCTGCAACTTCTTTCAGTCTTATGTCCCCTTCTGCAGCTTTTGGCCCTCTGACTCCTGGCTTCTGTGCAACCCTCCTCTCAGCCTCTCACTGTTGGTGACAGAGCCTTCAGCCACATCAGTCCCATGCCCTAGAATTCCTTCCTGAAACCTATCTGGCCTATTTACTTCTCTCTCAATCTTTAAAACCTTCCCGATACTCAAGCTTTCAATTAGTTCTCCTAACTCTTCTACCATGGCTTGTCAGCAACTTGGTGTTAAGCTGCGCGGTTGGGTCTGGAGGTCCTGTATAGGCTGCTCACCTGCTTTTTAAATGGGAGAAACGGCACATACGTGAAAATTTTAATGGGCCGTGCACCCCAAAACAATTAGAGGGAACATTGCTTGGCATCCTTTCCTTTTATTAATTTTCCCTCTGTAAAATGCCTTGGTACATTAAAGACAGTATCTAAATATAAGTTGTATAATTAATTAAATGTTGTCCTTTACCTTTTGATTTTGGGTTTGAATTTGTCTAGACTGATGGATGAAACTTTCTCTCTGGTGCCTGTAAGGGTTCCACATGAAATTGTGATGAGTTTGAGGTGGTGTCAACCTATTTCATACAGGCCGACAGCACAAAACTGGGGCTAAATTGTCAATCTGACGAGCAAATAGAAATGCCAGTGTGGGGCAGTAGGAGGCAGTATTCTTCAGGTTGGGAATGGTGCCTGTTGTTGGGACAGAGCAGAGGAAACCATGCTATGCTTGATAATGGTGCTGATCATCTGAATGAAAAGTATTCCATTCGCTAGCCTAGCATCCCTCCCCTTAAATGCTTTCTGATCCCAGAGCGCAGTTTAAACCTGCTAGACAAGGTAGCATCGATGTGCAATAGACTTCTGGCTGCTAAGTATCTGGGAGGATTAAACAAATCTGCGCAACATGCTTCAGAGAGGAGGAGGCAAAAACAAAGATGTTAAGTGACCTTAACAGACATCTTGGCCCTAATAATGAGCTGCGAAGTAGGCTGAAAACAGAATTAATTGAAAACAGAAAATGTTACAAACGTACAGCCAGTCAGTCAGCATCTGAAAGAAAAAATAGATTACTCTCTCAAATATGTGAGTTGTTGCAAAGAGTTCCATCCATCTCCCCTGAAGGCATTGACACATAATGGGATGTGTCTTACATCTCCTCATTGCAATGAGTCATGGTTGGATGTAGCTCCGTGGGTGAAGGTATTTACTCAGGGTCGGGTGTGGGTTCCTGGATGTTGGCAGCTGCCTGGTAGTTTGCACAAATGGCCTTTCTTATAGTGCAAGCCTGGACACTCTGAGTTGGCAGGCTGTCTGCTCCAGTAACGCATCGCTGCCAAGCCTGATTCTGCCTTGATCTAGTTTTCACATGTCTTGCATTCCAACAGGTGTCACTGGAACAGCAGTCCTGGCAGATTTTTCCTATCTGAAACCAAGAGAAACCGAGGTCCATTGTAGTGCCCCAGCTCCTGCTTTGTCTCAGATCAACTATTTCAAGACAGTATGCAGCTTGAAGCTAGTCTGTATGGTTCACTATAACACCAGGTAGTACACTTACCCACCAATTTATGTATTGCTTTGAAGCTTCATTCAGTGGCATGCACTTCCTCCTTAATTCAATAAAGGATACTTTTCCTTTAATTTAGTAGTCCTAAGTTTTAATAACTTCATGGAAAAGGAATCATTTGAAGATCTGGTACAAGAGAAAGCAGTACAGTACACCTAGTACTGTTTTATTTTAGCACACACCCTAGCACTCCATTTCAATCTGTCTGAGTGCACTTTCAAATTCTGTGGTCTTCTGAGTGTCAAATTCTGAATGTCAGCTGTGGCTCAGTGGGTAGCACCTCTGAGTGAGAAGGTTATGGGTTCAAGTCCCACTCCTGGGACTTAAGCACATAAATCTAGGCTGACACTCCAGTGCAGTGCTGAGGGAGCGCTGCACTGTCAGAGGTGCCGTCGTTCAGATGAGATGTTAAACTGAGGCTCCGTCTGCTCTCTCAAGTGGACGTAAAAGATCCCATGGCACTATTTCGAAGAAGAGCAGGGGAGGTGTCCTTGCCAATATTTATCCCTCCATCAACATCACTAAAACAGAATATATGGTCATTATCACATTGCTGTTTGTGGGAGTCTGGTTGTGCGCAAGTTGGCTGCAGCATTTTCTGCCTTGCAATAGTGGATGCACTCCAAAAGTACTTCATTGGCTGTAGTATGCTTTGAGACGTCCGGTGGTCGTGAAAGGCGTTATATAAATCCAAGTCTTTCTTTTTCTTCTTTTTCTTCTTTTCAGTCTTTCCAGTATTGTTTATATTTTTCAAATTCAGTTTAGTGTGGCATCAAGGAGAATAACTGTCCTGATAGACTATCTGACCATGATGTGGTTGTGAGATGGTGACAGTATTATCGATTGTAAATGTAACTGATTCTCCTTTGGTTCGACACTCATTGTATGATTACACCTTGGGATGCTTTTCTACGTTAATGGCGTTGTATAAATACAAGCTGGTGTTGTTGATGATGGAAATTGTTCTAACTTTACATGAGTGTATGATTAGTTCAGTACATTTTGTAGCCAAGTTCCTAAAGTGTGGTATTAAATTATAGTGATGCTGGAATGACTTACGAGAGGGAAAAAGAATGGTGCAGGAGGGAGGAGCTTGGTGATGAATGAACGCACTGGCCTTTCAGTTAGTTTGAATCCGCTGGCTGTGTGGATTCTACAAGAAACCAATTTGGGGCAATCAATCCAAAGTATCCCATCGCGTAAAGTGGTGTATAGTTTTCTACAATATGAAGCACAGGCATATGTGGAATCTCACACCTGGCTGTAGCAGTGCATAAAATAGCAAAGGATGTAGTGGCTTTTAATTCGCAGCAGTTAAACCAACCACCCACGAACAGGCATCCAACAGTGGTTTACTCATTTAGCGGCTTCAGTAGGTTTTTCTTTTCTCTCAGAAGATTTTTAATTCATTTTGGCCTTAACAAAAATAGGAGGATAAATTCAGGAGCGCCCATTTTCTGGGTGCCTTTCCCACCGTGTTAACAGCCAAATGATGAGGTCTGAGGAGCCCCGGATTTTGGGCCTTGGACCTCATCTTAATGGAAATAGCTCTGCAATAGGAACCTGCACAGGTTCATTTCCAGGTACGTGATCAGGTTGGATCGTGGGGATCTGGAGGGGGTACGGTGGGCCTCGGAGTCTATCGGGATTTGGTGGGGGATCCGGTCAGGAGTTCGGGAGCCTCGGGAGTATTGTTTGGGGGCGGTCGGGACTGCTGTCGAGGAGGCTAGGAGGCCAGGGCTGGCGGAAGATTGGTGGGGAGGGGGGGCAGTTAGGAGGGAGGTTGGCGATCTCTGTATTGGGAGTGGCAGTGATTACGGTAAATACTTACCTTTTTTTTACTTGTGTAGTGTATAGAGTTGGTTTTCCTGGAGGCAACTGGCACTGGCTGCCTCAGGGCAAACCAAAGTTGCAGCAGGGACCAGAAGCAGGCATTAGGCCCCTTGTATGCAAGTACACTTAATGCCTGCTTCAAACGTGGGTAAAGGATACCTCTTGTTTGTCCTTTACCAAGATGGCATCCTGCACATTTCCCATTGGAAGTGTGTGCGAGCATGTTCAATCCTAAAAAAACGAGTGCTACACAGCCCAATTCAGCCCCCGTCATGTCTAAATCTCCCCACAAACACTGAGGATAGAAATGCAGTGAGCAAATAGAGACTGGGCTGTGTCTTGCAGAAGGCTGGAATAGAGGCTTGAGTGCCTCAGTTAGCCATATAATGAAGAAGTCATGTTGCATGGCTTGGCATGACATTTTACATGCAATCGTGCAGAGTTCTACATTTACCATTTGTGGTACAATTTGGTGCCCAAGCATAACCATTCTGCATTGAAAGACCCTGAAGGTTGTGAAAAGGTTTGGTTAGACCACGCATTATTGTATATCTAAGTCACTGCTTCTAATGAAAAGTGCCCTTTTCAAGTGTGCAGCTTGTTTTTGCTGGACTAAGAGTAGATTGAGAAGGAATATGATCCAAGACTTTAAACTGTTGGAAGATGTAGGTATAAAGAGGAAGTTTATCCTGGGTTATGAGCCCAGAATTGGAGCACAGGGGTACAAAGTTAAACAGCTTCAAGACTAGAAATTAGACTTTCTCGCTGGAAGGCAGCGGGGTCTTTCTTTAAATAAGCAGATCTGGCTCCGATGATGCTATCGGGACCCGACTGCAATTTTATCCTCAGGCCAGCATGGGGAAGCTCTTACCTGATTGGCCAACTGGCGCCATTTGGATCTGGGGTCAGAAGAGGCCCGGAAATGTAAGTTATTTCAATTTTCTTTTTGTTTCCTTTGTAGGCCAGGAGTAGCAGGCGTGCTTCTCTCGGGCCTCAAAAGGAAACCTTGAGCCTCCCCTGCCCCCAGCTTCCCTCTACTGCCTGTAATGGCCTCCCAACCCCCAACCATTTACCTGACTATTGGGGACTGTTCCTTTGGGTACCTGGCGGTGGCCAACTTTTTATCAAAATCCCGCTCCCACCCCCTGCCAGCTAGTGCTTCTTGCTGGGTTGGAGTTGGAGACTGACGACAGACAAGCAGATGAGTTTAACCTGGACCTCTCACTGCAGCGGGCCAGGCGTTTTTCTATCCACCTCGGCTATTATGTCTGAAGGTAAACCGTGAAGTGGAAGTGTCCTGAGTGGAATGATTTTTGTAAAGACCCAATAGGAAGAATGCCTAGCTGGATTAGAGCCCAGTTGAGAGTAAAACTACAGTTTTGGCTCTGGGATAGGGTGGGGTGAGTTGGCGAGGATGGAATCTGCTGGTAAAGTAATAGTGGGAATTTGCAACTGGTCGTCGCTATCCTGTGTACATTTTGTGTATATTGTGCGCACTTAGTCATGTGAATGCACACTAGGGTACTATTGTGAATAGGGCTCATACCCTTGTCTCTGCTGCAATAATCTCAGCCGGTAAGCTGCAGGGCTCAGAGATGTGGGAAATCAGCCAGGATCCCTGCACCTGATCACTATTCAGGAAAACCCTGCTGGAATGTGCCCTCACCGCAGTTCAATAGACTGCTGGCACTCACTGTATTTGCTTACACTTGAAGAATGACCAGTGGGGAAAATAGAGTAGAGTTGCACCCCGGTAAGCATTAGCACCTTAGGAGAACAGAGAGGAAAATTGGAAGCATAAAAAAAAGTGGTCATTGAGATTTGTGCGTTCGGGTCCCCAAAGCATTTAATTTGATGCAGTCTCTCTGTGATGGAAGTAATTCATAAATTATACAAGCATTTTGACAACAGACTTTTGTATAATGATCACTTGTGATTAGTGGAAAGTGATGTCATAATGTATTAGTTAGTGTACTGCAGCTGTGGCTGTTCACTGAGAGCTGTGAACATCTTTTTTCCCCAGTATTATTTGCTTGCCACAAACTCAGGAAGCTGGAGACAAAAGGTAGAATTCTTCCAGTGTTTACTTGTATAGTCAACCAGCAATTGGGCACTGAAGGAGTCATTATGTTCCTCCCCTTCCAGTATATTTTCGAAGGATAACTCATTATTTCCACTTGCGTTTCTAAGATGTGACCGTCTCAATGTTTGATAACACTGTATATTCTGGCTTGGGAGAGGGAGGTAAAATCACGTACTCTCTACAATTGCAATGTGATTTAAGGCTAAGATTAGCTGTGTGGTTATTGTTCCTCCTGTATGCCATTAATCATTTTGAGATGTGATTACAAATGCCATGAAGAATCAATATGTGGCCCTATGCTCCTGACTTAATGCCATATCTCAATTACTTCTTTTTTGCACTTTTGCTCTTGCTCTCTTTCTCTCTGTTTCTGGCTTTTGTCCTCTCTCTTCTCTTTTTTTTTTGTTCTCTCAACCCTTTTATTTGCAGCCTTCCTTGTCTTCCTGCATTTTCTCAATACTGCAGTGGTCATCACTGTTCTGATTGTCCCTTCTTGTTCCCCTCACTGTGTTGAAATCAAACCCATTGCATTGTTTCCGACTCTTACTCATTTTATTGTAGGACCTCAAAACCGTGGAACTGCTTATCTCCCTCAGTCTTCTGTTCCTTCCACAGGCTTTTAAAATCCAAACTTGGCCCTTCACCTTGGTTTCTTAATAGCGAAAATTTTCACATAATGTTAAGTATGCAATAAAGTTTCAAACTGAGTACTGTTTAACTAAGCAAGGTACAACCTTGCTCTGCTTTATTTTGGCCCAAAGTGCCTGACTCACAAAAAGGCTGGCCTTTTATACCAGAGCAGCCTCCAACAATGACACCATCTGGCGGCTACAAACAACATGTACATACATGACACATAATATGCAAATATTTTCCAGGTGAAGCACATATTGACGCATTTTTGTTTTGGGGAAACAAGGGTGAAGAGTCAAAGCCCGTGGCTCAACATGCCACCAGGAATAACAGAAATTAGGCAAATCAGGCAGTAGTGATTAGGTACAGGGTATTACAAAGCTTGGGTTTTAATCTTTAGTGTATTTGGACGGATCACCTATCTGATGACTAGCTTTTTTTCTTGTATCCTGTCGATGTACTCGGCTAGTGTTTGGCTATCCTGAGTTTAATCCTCCAATAGTTTCTGACTAATACTGCTTGATGCACTAATGGGCAGTCTCACAAAGGCTTATTATGGGTTTGGTTTGTTTTCATGTTTGGCTGCTATCTAGTGAGCTCTGTGTTGTCCCAGCCAGGGTTGCTGTAGGAGTTGCTGGTTCCACCTTGCGGTGCACGAGAAGTGAAACATTCAGTGAACTGAAAAGCTCTGAATAATTTAGTGATTTGGAACAGTATTTATCAGTATACTTCCTGGTGGATACATGCACCCCAGGGAGCAGAGGGAAACCAGCTAAAGTTGCCCCTTCTGAATTGCTTTCTAGTGACCCCTAATGTAAGTCTGTCTGTCGAGGACAGGAATAGGCTCAGCTTTGATACCTAGCCAGTGGTCAAATTCCCTGCCAACATTCATTGTCTAGGTTACACAAAACAGAATGGACACCTGAAAAAGGTATTGCAAGGCAATCATCATCCAGTGACTGTGACAGGGCAAAGGAGTCACCAGCTTCAGGGGAGGAGGGGAGAAAGCGTTTGGAACAAGGAGGAGAAAAATAGATCTTAGAAATGTGAGTTTGTTGCAACTTTGAAATGGTTCCAAGAGTGTTCCACTGTAGCCACTTTGTTCACACAGAAATTGCTAGTGTTTAGTTAGAACATACAATGAAATGCATTTCTGGAGAATAAAGGGATTGAAAAAGCAGGTAG
Source organism: Pristiophorus japonicus (assembly GCF_044704955.1). Classification (NCBI taxonomy): domain Eukaryota; kingdom Metazoa; phylum Chordata; class Chondrichthyes; family Pristiophoridae; genus Pristiophorus; species Pristiophorus japonicus. Next base: position 102,391,829 of record NC_091984.1, on the reverse strand, counting down.
GCAAAGCTGATGTCAGCTAAAAAGGAACAGATGTATTGGGTCAATTGGGCTTTTCCTCTTTGTAAATGGAATATTGTGAAAGAAGTTCAAAAAGAATGGTGAAAATGCAGAACACAAAGTGTGTTTTTTAAGCAATTTCCCCAGTGTTTTTCCACACTACACAGATATGTTGTGAACTATATAATGCAAACATGTCCAGAACGGAGAAGGGAGTGTTTCATGTAATCACCGAGGCAGTACTGGAACTCTTCAAAACAAACTGAATAGCACTGGAGGTGTTCAAATCCTGTTTGATAACCGTCCTCCCAGCAATAATTTTACTTTTCAATTTTGTCTTTTGTTCTATTATTTTATTGAGAAAGCTGTGGCGGGTAAGAGCTCCACAGTTTTGAGGTCCCAAGAAAGATGGAGTTTAAGAGTGGGAGGTGGTTCGATGAGTGATTCTTGATTTCAGTAAGGTGGGAAGAATGAAGAGCATTTTGTGTGGTTTTCTCCTTAAGGTCCCATCTTTGCAGCAGACAACTGGACAGTGTGTCTCAGTGCATGGAACAGCCCATTTGACTTACGTTAACTTGGTATTTTAGATGGGGAAGTTATAATGATGGTTAGTGACATTGTCATCCAGTTGGCTACATCACATATTGTGGGACTGATGGATATTCATGTTGGGATTGAAATGGTAGCAGACTGGCTGTTAGTAATTAGCTGAATATTTAACATTGTTTAATTTGCTCAACAGGGTTTTGACAAAGGTCATCGACCTGAAACATTAACCCTACCTTCCTCTCTCCACAGATGCTGCTTGAACTGCTAAGTGTTTCCACAGCTTTCCCAAAAATATTTTTATTTCTAAAATAGGAATTGGTCATCTCATTTACATGTTAAAGGGACCTAATGCCTATTTAGGCAGCTGCAAGGGACCCCTGAAAAATGACCCGACCCGACGGTATGAATGAACTGGCATTTGATTAGCATTGCATCAGCACAATACTTACTGCACAAGACCCCAATCACCCATTTATCCAGCATGTTGCAACCTGGTAAGATGGTGTGGGAGCATCACTATACTGCTGTACCCTAACAATCAATCCCTTCAGGAGAGGAGGGACTTGAGCCCTGTGTCTAGAACAATGTGGGGCAACTCGAGCAAAAGCTGTGTCGCCAGCGTCATGTCACTCCCTGACCAGGGGAAAGTATGGCTTTGTAAGTGTATTGTGGAGTTCCACTCACCACCATCCAATTGAACCTTAATATTAAGAAAGAGCCCAGAGAGATGGTCAGCTCTCTTCCAACAGAAAGAAAGATGATTAACAATGTCTCACCACTTGCCTAAACTCTGGTGACTTCACACATATTGTGTTGAATCTGAAAACAGCTTCCTATAAATGTAAACTGCAACATAATTGGTCTTTCAGACATCAAAGATTTAATCTTTTAAATTAATAGAATATTAATCTGAGGAATAATTGCTTGGCATATCTCTTAATTAGTTTGAGAACATTGCAATAAAATAAGAGATAAGGACATTTTTAAATGGATGATCTCATGGGACATGATCTTATTGGAGGGAGTCTTAAAGATATTAAACTATAATGTGTGGCTTGGGCTGAGAAGTGACTGAAATAAATTTCTTGTAGTTTGCAAGTGGCGAATTTGTTGAATTCCAAAAGACACCACTGATTAGAAGGATATTTTTACCCTTGGCAGAATACAGAGCAATGAAAGTAATTCTGAGCATCAGGAACTTTATATTGCAACAGTGACTACACTTTTAAAAAAAAAAGAAGTACTTCGTTGGCTGTGATGCGTTTGAGACGTCCGGTGGTCATGAAAGGCACTATATAAATGCAAGTCTTTTTCTTTTTATTATAGAAAAAAGTTAGAGAAGTTGGAAAAGAGGAGACTTCAAGGTGACATTGATGTTTTCAGGATTGAAAGAACAGGCACATTATTGATGATGAAAAGGCAAATAGTAGGGAATGCAAGTTTTAAAACGAGATAGTTAGCAGTAAGAAGAAAAGTCAGGTAGAACATTTTTACACAAAGGATAATAGAATTGTGGGATCGGGAAAGGCCATTGCAATGGACAATATGAATAAGTTTAAGAGACAGAATGGATTGAGGGATATGCTGAGAAGGCAAATAGGTGTGATTGGGATCAAACAAAAATGAAAGGCTTGTTGGGACAAATTTGTACTAAAATTAATGTTCGAAAAGGCGTTCATATTTCATGGTGAAAATATAGACCCGCGAATGGGAGTGGTCATCTTTCTTAACTGGTTTAATTTTTTTCCAAACTACAGGTGTGCAGTAAAGGGTGTTATGTAAACATCCACAGAATGGAGAAGAGAATACTGTGTGTATTCACTGAGAGAGAAACATGATTGCATAAAGCACTAGTGTTGACCAGGATGCCGAATGACCTAGTGTGTTGCCACTGTAGGATTGTGAGTTTGTTGGTTCCATAACAAATCTGCTGGGGTAAATGGTGCCATCTTGTTCTCGTATTAGGAGAGGCGAATCAAACTGGATAATGATACGGAAAAAGCAGGAAAGAATTGTTTCTTTAAAACCCTTTTCACGTTGCTTCCAAGAATTCCCCAGAAATGATGTGCTTTTGATATATCTGAGAACAGGAAGTTGCGAAGTGCTTATTCACTTTTTCAATTTAGCAGGTCCCAATTTACCTGCATTTGTTATCTGAAGGTAATTTAAAAATGGGTCATTTCACTCACTAGTGGCCTACTTGTACTCCGCATCTAAAAAATCTACGCCGACTTCATTCTGTTGAAGTGCTTATTTTGTGAAGTGCTGCTGGAGTGGGCCATATGGCCCACAGTGTCGAGCGAATAGCAGGAATTTGAATACAGCCATAAATTGTCTTCAAGTGAACTGAACATTTGCCTACGCAAACGATACATAGCCATTTTTTAGCAGCACAAAAGCTGCAAAGCACTGCAGTGAACTACAGCAATAGTAGAAACAAACTGGGGGGGTGCACGTGGCGGGGGAATGCACATGGGATGAGGGGGGAGGGGTGGGGTGCATATGGCGGGTGGTGGGGTGGTGCATGTGGCGGGGGTCGAAAACCATTTAAAACTGTACTCCAGTAATGATTTATCTTTTCATCCATGTCTTTGTTATATTATTTTCCTGAGAAAACGGAGTCTGATAGAGTAGGAGGTGATGAGTGAATGTAAGAATAATAAAAGCGTTTCTTTCAAAGAGCCAGCACAGGCCTCCTTCTGTATTGTAAGTTTCTATGATCATTTGGCGTGAGATTGGACAATATGTGTCGTCATTTATGTGAAACTGCAATCCCAACTGATTTTCCCCATCCTTCATTAACTTTTATCTGCATTATTTACAGTATGCACCAAAAGTTGCAGTCGATGTGGAAGTCACATTGATGGTCAGTGCCATTGTCGTTCTATTGGGGTTGTTCACTGCCCCCTTGGCTTTTGTTTAGTTTTGGCCACTGAATAAACACAACTGATGACACTGATGAATTTTCGTGTACAGGATCAACGTGGTACCAGGCTGGCTGTGAGAAACATGTTGAATATTTAACATTGCTCAATTTTTCTGTTATGTAAGCAAATCAGACTTCACAGGTTCTCATTGTTAAAAGGAAAACAGACGAGTATTAAAGTCAGCTGTTCGGTTGTCATCCAGTCAGGTTAGACTTTCTGAGCTTAGCAGAGCCACATCAACCTACACTGTTCTCTGGTGAGGTGTGAACTGAACATTTGCCTACGCAAACGATACATAGCCATTTTTTTAGCAGCACAAAAGCTGCCAAGCACTGCAGTGAACTACAGCAATAGTAGTAACAAACTGGGGTGGGGAGGGCTGTTGACGAGGACTATGTCTGTCTGTTTGAGGTGCGTGCAGCTGTGATTAATTCACAAAGCTTGGAAGCAAATGTTTTTGAAATATCTTGTTGAAGCTCAATAGTGATTAAATGGGAGGGGAAATTGCACCAGTAAAAGTGTTGGTCCACGCCTTGCCATTTTTAAATGCTGCAGCACTATACACTGAATAAATACAATACCTTCATGAATAGAGTAGCTCTGTGTGTGACATGAATGTAAAGGGCACAGGTTGGGGCAGGAGGGTGTGGTATCCTTCCTCCACCCCCTCCACCACACCCCCTTCCTGTTAAGTATTGAACAACTCCGCGAGGCTAAGTACGGTGAGCTAGTTCAGGCATGACCTTACTCCAGTTTATTTATTCTCAAAGTGAGGATTCAACATGGCTACCAACATTATATACACGACTTGCATGTGTCTGCCAGTGACCATTAGGACTCCGACAGTTGTGCCCTCCGGTGGCAGGTAAAACCCAGTTAACATAGATCACATAATTCTCCCCAAAGTCCTTGGTACAAGTATTTACAAGTTGAGATGGTCCGGAGCCTTCCGCTCCCTGGTTGATTTTCTTCTCAGTTCGAACCCGAGCCCAAGCTTGGGTGAGTTAGTAGGACCATTGCTGCATTGCAGAGCAGTCGGTCTGACAGGACTGTCGGGGATGGTAGGTTCATCTTCGTGAATGGCACGAGGGTCAACTGATGGTTGGATGTGTTTTGTTTGGTTGATGATGATGTCATCTTCACTTTGTTCTGGGTGTCTGCGAATCGCAGTTCAGTTTGGTCGATGTGCCTCTTGCACGTTTGGCCATTTAACAGTTTGACAACAAACACCCTGTTCCCCTCCTTAGCCAAAACCGTGCCAGCAACCCACTTTGGACTATGACCATAATTCAGGACAAACACAGGGTCATGAACAGCAATGTCACGTGATACGGCCGCGCGATCGTGGTACCATTGCTGCCGTTGCCTTCTGGTTTCGACATGATCATTGAGATCCGGGAGCCGTGAGTCACGCGTTTTAGGCTCTGTTTAATGTTTTGGACAGCCTGCTCCGCTTGACCGTTAGACACGGGTTTGAAAGGGGCAGACCTGACATGCTTGATACCATTACGGGTCATAAACTCATGGAACTCCGAACTGGTGAAACATGGTCCATTGTCGCTGACAAGGACGTCGGACAAGCCATGGGTGGCGAACGTGGCCGGAGGCTTTCGATAGTGGCTGTGGACGTGTTGGATGACATGATTACGCATTCAATCCATTTGGAGTAAGCGTCCACTACCACTAAAAACATTTTGCCGAGAAAGGGGCCGGCAAAGCCTATGTGGATCCTTGACCACGGTTTGGATGGCCATGACCACAGACTCAGTGGAGTCTCCACAGGTGCCTAACTCAGTTGCATGCAAGTGTTGCATTGATGCATGCATGACTCCAAGTCCGAGTCAATGCCGGGCCACCAAACGTGGCAATGGCCTTCATCATGACAATGCCTGGGTGGGTACTGTGTAAATCTCGCATAAAAGTTTCCCTGCCTTTTTTTGGCATAACAACATGATTACCCCATAACAGACAATCAGACTGAATAGATAATTCATCTTTGCGGCAGCTGTAAGGCTAAATTTCATCCTGCATTTCCCTGGGAATGGCGGACCAATTTCCATTTAGGACACACCTTTTTATGCTTGACAGTACAGGATCCTGGCTGGTCCAGGTCCTAATTTGGCGAGCCGTGACAGGTGACCCCTCACTCTCTAAGGCATCCATAACCAGCGGCAAGTCTGCAGGCTGTGGCATTTCCACCCCGGTTGTGGGCAATGGTAGCCGGCTAAGCGCATCAGCACAGTTTTCAGTGCCTGGTCTGTGGCAGATGATATAATCATAAGCAGATAATGTCAGTGCCCATCTTTGAATGCGGGATGAGGCATTGGTGTTTATACCTTTGCTCTCAGAAAACAATGAAATGAGAGACTTGTAGTCTGTTTCATGTTAAGTATCGAATAACTCCATGAGGCTAAGTATGGTGAGCTAGTTCAGGCATGACCTTACTCCAGTTTATTTAATCTCAAAGTGAGGATTCAACATGGCTGCCAACATTCTATACACGGCTTGCACGTGTCTGCCAGTGACCTTTAGGACTCCGACAGTCGCGCCCTCAGGTGGCAGGTAAAACCCAGTTCACATAGATCACATTTCCCTTTTCTGAGCGCTTGATTTTGCCCTTGCTGCTGTAAGAAATGACCGCACAAGGACCCTTCTGGGGAGTAGGCCTTCTGCCCTACTCTCTGGGAGGGGCAGAGACCAGCAAGGGGAGAAACACAATGTGTGACCTACTTTATAAACAGACACCATTTACCTCAGAACTCCTAATGTTAGCCACAAGTGATACTGGTGGACATTGATTGCTAGTCATGCTCTCCACATGCGCGAGTGGAGGCGCAAGAGGCAGCAGCAGCTCGTGCATAAAATATTCATTGAAACTTGGGCCTGTTATTTGGAGCAAAAATGGATCCTGGTAAATTTCTACCCCCATTTCTCTTCATCCTCCTCTTCCTAATAGCACTGGAGCACGCAGTTATTTATTAAATGATTCCAGGATTTTTGCCTCCACTGCTCGAACTGGGAATTTATTCCACATGTTGACCATTATTGATGGCAGTCTGAAAATTACTTTTTTATGGATTTAACCTGTTTTCCTAATCCTGCTGTTTAATTTAAAGTAATATTTTGGGTTATTCATTCAATCCCCTTAAATATATTGTATAACTCTAAGATTGCTTCTCAGTGCCACTTTTCTAGGCTGAGAAACCCAAATTCCTCTCATATTTTCTCATAGCTCTGACCCCTGACACTCTGGATTAACCTCATGGCTTTTCTCTGCACTGCTTCCAGTACATAAATTCTATTCTATTGTTTTGACTATGTCGTTCAACCTTCTTTTGGTTTTGTTAATGGCTGCGTTGGCTGGATGTGCTTCGTGTCGAGTCTACTACGACTCCTAGGTATTGTTCAACTTCATCTTTCGTATTTAAACACATTTCATGGAGTACGTGTCATCTATTTTTCCTTACTATGTATATCACTTTACATTTGTTTGCATTAAATTTCATCTGCCATTGTTCTGCCTACTTGTATGTCTTGGCCAACTCCGTATATTATTTCTCAACTGTCTCCTACACTTCCAGTTTAACTGTTGTCTGCAAATTTGACCATTAGGTTTGTTAATCTAGCTCATTAAAATAAATTAGAAATTATAGTGGTCGCAGCACTGAGCCCTGAGGCACCTCATTTATTCTTCCCCCCCCCCCCCCCCCCCACTCCATAACTCTCTTACTCTGAATCCCCACAGCTTTGAGTTTAATAATAGCCTTTAATCTGGAACATTATTGAAAGCCTTTTGGAATTTGAGATCCACTACATCCAAGTGTTTCCAAGAGTCCACATGGGTTGTCACTTCTTGAAGGAAATCAAGAAGGTTGGTCTGGCAGGGTCTTCCGTTCAATCCATTTTCACTGCTATTTACTGTTGATCCTTACATTTACTCAGGATAATTGAAGACTAATGGGTGTGTAGTTACCTGTGACTATTTTATTCTCCTTTTTGAATATGGGTATCACATTACCCTGTTATTGGTCTGCTGGCACATCTTGAGTGTTCATTGACTCTCTTATAATGAGCATAAGAACATCATAAATAGGAGCAGGCCATACGGCCCCTCAAGCCTGCTCCGTCATTCAATAAGATCATGGGTGAACTTCTACATCAACTACACTTTCCTGCCCTATCCCCGTATCCCTTGATTCCCGTAGTGCCCAAAAATCTATAAATCTCAATCTTGACTATGCTCATGGACTGAACATCCACAGCCCTCTGGGGTAGAGAATTCCAAAGATTCAGAACCCTTTGAGTGAAGAAATTTCTCCTCATCTCTCTCCTAAATGGCCAGCTCATTATCCTGAGACTGTGTCCCCAAGTTCTAAGCTCTCCAGCCAAGGAAAACAGCTCCCTGCATCCACCATGTTAAGCACGCTAAGAATTTTATATATTTTAATGAGATCACCTCTCATTCTTCTAAACTTCAGAGAATATTATCCCATTCTACTCAATCTCTCCTCATAGTACAGCCCTCTCATCCCAGGAATCAATCTAGTGAATCTTTTTTGCATCTCCTCTAAGGCAAGTATATCCTTTTAGGTAAGGAGACCAAAACTGTACACAATGGTCCAGACGTGGTCTCATCAAACCCCTATATAATTGCAGAAAAACTTTCTTACTCTTGTACTTCAACTCCCTTGCAATAATGGCTAATATATCATTTGCCTCCCTACTTGCTTGCTGTACCTGCCTGTTAACTTTCTGTGATTCGTGTACAAGGACAACCAAATCCCTCTGAATACATTTACTGGCCCCTCATTTAAAAAAAAATATTCAGCTTTTTCATTTTTTCCCCCCACCAAAATGGATAATTCCCCATCTGCCACCTTCTTGCCCACTCACTTAACCAGTCTAAGTTCCTTTGCAACCTCTTTGCGTCCACTTCACAGCTTACTTTTCCACATAGTTTTGAATTGTCAGCAAACTTGGATACATTACACTTGGTCCTCTCTCATCTAAGTCATTGATCTAGATTGTAAATAGCTGATCCTTGCAGCACTCCACTAGTTACACCCTACCATCCCGAAAATGACCTGTTTATTCCTACTCTCTATTTTTTGTCTGTTAAGCATCCCTCAATCCATGCTAATATATTACAGCCAATCCCATGTGCCCTAATCTTGTGTAACAAATTCTTGTGTGGCACCTTATCGAATGCCTTCTGAAAATCCAAATATACTATGTCCACTGGTTCCCCTGTATCTATGCTGCTAGTTAAACCCTCAAAAAAATTCTAATAGATTTGTCAAACACGATTTCCCTTTCATAAAACCATGTTGACTCTGCCTAACATCGGTGCTACATAGATCTGCTCCTAATGTCTCTCAGCAATCTGGAATAAATATCATCTATCACCGACGATATATTTGTTTTAAGCCCTTTGTAGCTTTTCTAGGATTTCCATCTCATTTATACGGAAGTCCTTGATTTTACTTGTTGAGTCATCATCAATAATTGCTACTGGTGAGCTACGTGATGGCTTTTGGCAGTTTATTTTGCATAAACTTCTTTTTTGGAATGTATTAATTACTCCCTTTTTTCCAGTGTCCTGCTTGAACTGAATTTCTCTGAACATACTGCAGTTTAAGGATTAAAAGTGAATGGACTGAGAGGTTGCATTGCAGATAATTAATGAAAGCTGTCTGAATTTCTGTGTGCTTTAAATAGTTTGAATATCATTTAAAGCGCCCTTGATTCAATTTATTGTAACCAGGCAGGACTAAAATCAGAAGTGCTTCTTTGGTTGAACATAAGTGTGTAAAGTGTTATTGGTTAATAAAGGTGACGAACTGCTCCCGTGGTAGCTCAGCTGTTTAAAGCTGACAGTGGTGTGGATCCTACAATTGGCATTGTTGCCCAGGGTTAGGGGGGCAAAATCAGCAGAATTGTACTTTCTGGTTGCTATTTCGCAAACCATGCTGGATGTGCATGTGTGTTGGATGTGGGTAAGAGCTGGAGGCCCCGACCTGTGAGAAACCATTAGCTGGAGGTTGGGGCCATAAAAGGAGTGGCGTGTGGCCCAGGGAGCAGTGTGGAGGCGTACCACTACAAAGTACAGCGCGAACTGATGCAGGAGGGCAACGGCAGCGAAGAGTGACGTCAGCAAGGGTCCAGGTCAGTGATTGGAGCGTGGGCAGGTACAGCGAGAGAGGCGAGGGAGATGTGAGAGACTGTGGAGGGATGTGATCGGGGTCCAGGGGAGGCGTGAGTTCGAGGCCAGGGGCCCAGGGGCAGCGCAGACCAGCCCACACTGTGATATGTGTGCGCACTAGATCCGTGCAGCAGAGCAGGTCTCCAGTTGCTTTGGGTAATCCTTGCCACTGGACCAAGACCGAGCTCTTGTCAAGCCCGTGTGGTGGCTGGTGTGCAACGGTCACCACACATTAAAAAAATCCACACACAGGCATCTTCCACCCTTGAGGATGTAGTTCGGGTTCTTCATTCGCAACACCTGTGAACTCGTCTTTTTTTTTGATGTGGAATCAAGTCATCCTTGTTACGAGGGACAGCCTATGATGATGAAGAGCTGGAATGTGTGCATCGCGCGGATATGTGTCTGGTGTATGTTGGGTGAGGACAGGATCAGGTTGTCTATGTACTCGACAGTCGAAAAGCCCACTTACACTTTCGCTGTCAAGGCTCACATGAATAATGGTCAATATAGCAAGGTCTTGGAGTGCATGTGAAACTGTACAAAAAGGGGACAAGTCCGACTGCGGCAACTACAGAGGAATTTCCACTGGGAAAGTCGTCGCTAGAGTCCTCCTCAACTGTCTTTTCCCTGTGGCCGAGGAGCTCCTCCCGGAGTCGCAATGCGGATTTCGTCCCCTACGGGGTATAACGGACATGATTTTTGCAGCACGACAGCTGCAGGAAAAATGCAGGGAACAGCGCCAGCCCTTATACATGGCCTCCTTCAACCTTACAAAGGCCTTTGACACTGTCAACCGCGAGGGTCTATGGAGCGTCCTCCACTTCAGATGCCGCCAAAAGTACATCACCATCCTCCGCCTGTTCCATGATGACATGCAGGCCCTGATCCTTACCAACAGATCCATCACAGACCCAATCCACGTCCGGACCAGGGTCAAGCAGGGCTGCGTCATTGCCCCAACTCTCTTCTCAATCTTCCTCGCTGCCATGCTCCACCTCACAGTTGACAAGCTCCCCACTGGAGTGGAACTAAACTACAGAACCAGTGAGAACTTATTCAACCTTCGCTGTCTCCAGGCCAGATCCAAGACAACCCCAACCTCTCGTCGAGCTGCAGTATGCGGACGACGCCTGCATCTGTGCACACACAGGCTGAACTCCAGGACATAGTCGACGTATTTACTGAGGCGTACGAAAGCATGGGCCTTGCGCTAAACATCAGTAAGACAAAGGTCCTCCACCAGTCTGACTTCGCTGCACAGTCATCAAGATCCACGGTGCGGCCCTGGACAACGTGGATGACTTCCCTTATCTCGGGAGCCTCCTATCAACAAGAGCAGGCATTGACGATGAGATCCAACACCGCCTCCAGTGAGCCAGTGCAGCCTTAGGCCGCCTGAGGAAAAGAGTGTTTGAAGACCAGGCCCTCAAAACTGCCACCAAGCTCATGGTCTACAGAGCTATAGTAATACCCACTCAGAAACGTGGACCATGTACAGTAGACACCTCAACTCGCTGCAGAAATACCACCAATGATGTCTCCGCAAGATCCTACAAATCCCCTGTGCGTCCTCGACCAGGCCAACATCCCCAGCATTGAAGTACTGACCACACTCAATCAGCTCCGCTGGGCAGGCCACATAGTTCACATGCCAGACACGAGATTCCCAAAGCAAGCTCTCTACTCGGAACTCCTTCACAGCAAACGAGCCAAAGGTGGGCAGTGGAAACATTACAAGGACACCTTCAAAGCTTCCCTGATAAAGTGCAACATCCCCACTGACACCTGGGAGTCCCTGGCCAAAGACCGCCCTAAGTGGAGAGTGTAAAGTCCTTACTCTACAGCATAGAAACATAGAAACATAGAAAATAGGTGCAGGAGCAGGCCATTCAGCCCTTCTAGCCTGCACCGCCATTCAACGAGTTCATGGCTGAACATGAAACTTCAGTACCCACTTCCTGCTTTCACGCCATACCCTTTGATCCCCCGAGTAGTAAGGACTTCATCTAACTCCCTTTTGAATATATTTAGTGAATTGGCCTCAACTACTTCCCGTGGTAGAGAATTCCACAGGTTCACCACTCTCTGGGTGAAGAAGTTTCTCCTTATCTCGGTCCTAAATGGCTTACCCCTTATCCTTAGACTGTGACCCCTGGTTCTGGACTTCCCCAACATTGGGAACATTCTTCCTGCATCCAACCTGTCCAAACCCGTCAGAATTTTAAACGTTTCTATGAGGTCCCCTCTCACTCTTCTGAACTCCAGTGAATACAAGCCCAGTTGATTCAGTCTTTCTTGATAGGTCAGTCATGAAACCACATGAGGCACATTCTGGGGACAAGGTCACTCTGTGACCTTAACTCTTTATTCACAGGACTCCAAAGACGATGACCCTGCGTGGGACCTCCCTTTTTATACCTGTGTGATCAGGTAAGGAGTGTCTCCCACAAGTTCACCCCTTGTGGTCAAGATGCGCATCTAGGTTGAGAGTACACAGTAATACAGTGGTGTTACATTGTGGTTACATACATGACATCACCTTCCCCCCAAAGTCTTATGGGGATCATAGGTTTAGTCTTTCAGGTAGTCTACGCTCCCTCGTGGCGCGCCGCAGTTGGGGCTCTGGTTGTTGGACACTGACGTGAGTGTCTGTCACCTGTGGTGATTCCGGCCTGTCCGGGCTGACCGCAGGGACTGTGCATTCTTCTGATTGCTCTTGTTGCTCGTTCACTGGCGGTGTTGTGAGCTCCATCTCATGGTCTTCTTCAGGTTCCTTCATGTCGATGCTGAATCCTTTTTTTACTTGGTCCAGATGCTTATGGCATATCTGACCATTGTTGAGTTTTACCACGATGACCCTATTCCCCTCTTTGTCAATTACAGTGCCCTCAAGCCATTTGGGCCCCATTGCGTGATTGAGGACGACTACAGGATCATTTATTTCTATACATTTCCCCCTCGAATTACCGTCATGGCACTCGTTTTGTGACTTGCGCTTGCCCTCAACTATGTCGGTCAGGACTGGGTGAATGAGGGACAACCGAGTTTTGAGTGTCCGTTTCATTAGTAGTTCTGCGGGTGGGACCCCCGTGAGTGAGTGCGGTCGGGATCTATAGGCCAGCAGGAGGCGCGATAGGCGGCATTGTAGGGAGGATCCTTGAATCCTGAGCATACCTTGCTTAATGATTTGGACCGCACGTTCCGCCTGGCATTGGAGGCCGACTTGAACGGCGCAGACCTGACATGGTTGATGCCATTGCCCGACATAAACTCTCAGAATTCGTAGCTTGTGAAACATGGGCCGTTATCACTAACCAGGATGTCCGGCAAGCCATGGGTTGCAAAGGTCGCACATAGGCTTTCCACGGTGGTGGATGACGTGCATGAATTCAGAATGATGCACTCGATCCATTTTGAGGACGCATCTACCACAATAAGGAACATCTTGCCCATGAAAGGGCCCGCGTAGTCAACATGAATGCATGACCATGGCCTGGTGGGCCAGGGCCACTGGCTGAGCGGGGCCTCCCTGGGGGCATTACCCAGCTGGGCACACGTCGTGCACCTGCGAGCACAGTGTTCCAGGTCTGAATCAATTCCAGGCCACCAAACGTATGACCGGGCAATGGCCTTCAGCAGCACAATGCCTGGGTGCTCGCTGTGGAGTTCCCTGATGAAGGCCTTCCTGCCCTTCTGGGGCATAACTACCCGGCTGCCCCATAGTAGGCAGTCGGCTTGGATGGAGAGCTCATCCATCCGTCTGTGGAACGGTCTGACCTCCTCAGGGCATGCTCTGTGTGCGGGCACCCAATCCCCAGTCAGGACACATTTCTTAATCAGGGATAGGAGGGGATCTCTGTTTGTTCAGATTTTGATCTGGCTGGCTGTGATGGGGGAGCCTGCGCTGTCAAAGGCATCGGCAGCCATGACCATCTCGGCGCTTTGCTCCACTGCCCCCTCAGTGGTGGCCAGTGGAAGCTTGATGAGCACGTCAGCGCAATTTTCAGTGCCGGGCCGGTGCCGGATGGAGTAGTCATAAACAGCCAGCGTGAGGGCCCATCGCTGTATGCGAGCTGATGCGTTGGCATTGATAGCCTTGCTGTCTGACAACAGCGATGTTAATGGCTTGTGGTCGGTCTCTAATTCAAACTTCCTACCAAAGAGGTACTGATGCATTTTTTTTACACCATAGACACATGCAAGCGCTTCCTTCTCGACCATCCCATATCCCCGTTCTGCTTGAGAGAGCGACCTGGAGGCGTAAGCCACAGGTTGTAATTGACCCTCCGCATTGCCCTGCTGCAACACGCACCCAACCCCATAGGACGATGCATCACATGTCAGAACCAATTTCTTACAGGGGTCATAAAGGGTCAACAACTTGTTTGAACAAAGTAGGTTTCACGTCTGATCAAAAGCCCGTTCCTGACAGTCCCCCCAAAACCAATCGCAACCCTTACGCAGGAGCACGTGTAGCGGCTCCAACAACATGCTCAAGTTCGGTAGAAAGTTTCCGAAATAGTTCAACAGTCCCAGGAATGAACGCAACTCCGATGTGTTGCAGGGCCTGGGCGCTCGTCGAATCGCTTCTGTTTTGGATTCAGTGGGCCGAATCCCATCTGCAGCAGCCCTCCTGCCCAGAAACTCAACCTCATGAGCTAAGAACACACATTTAGACTTCTTGAGTCGCAGGCCTACCCGTTCCAGTCGGCGTAACACCTCCTCCAGGTTGTGGAGGTGTTCCTCGGTGTCTCGTACCGTGATGAGGATGTCGTCCTGGAATACGATCGTCCCAGGAATGGATTTAAGCAGGCTTTCCATGTTTCATTGAAAAATCGCGGCCGCTGATCGAATGCCAAACGGGCACCTGTTATAAACTAACAGTCCCTTGTGCGTGGTGATGGTGGTCAGTTGTTTAGATTCGTCGGCCAGTTCCTGGGTCATATAGGCTGAAGTGAGGTCCAACTTGGTAAACAGCTTGTCGCCTGCCAGCGTGGCGAAGAGGTCCTCCGCTCTCGGGAGCAGGTATTGATCTTGTAGGGACACCCGATTGATGGTGGCCTTGTAGTCGCCACAGATCCTGACAGAGCCATCCGCTTTTAGGACGGGAACGATGGGGCTCGCCCAGTCGCTGAATTCAACAGGCGAGATGATGCCCTCTCTCAACAGCCGGTCCAATTCACTCTCGATCTTTTCCCGCATCACAAACAGCACCGCTCTAGCTTTGTGGTGCACTGGCCTGGCATCCGGGGTGATGTGTATCACTACTATAGTGCCTTTGAAAGTCCCGACGCCAGGTTGGAATAGTGAATCGAATTGTTGTAGGACTTGTGAGCACAAACTTCGCTCCACAGATGGTATTGCGTGAACATCCCCCCATTTCCAGTTCATCTCGGCTAACCAGCTCCTCCCCAACAGTGCGGGACCATTGCCCGGGACAATCCAGAGCGGCAGCCGATTCACTACCCCATTATGTGTGACAGCCAACATTGCACTGCCTAGCACTGGAATGATTTCTTTAGTGTAAGTCCGTAATTGTGTCTCAATACGTGCTAATTTGGGTCTACTGGCTTTAAGTGGCCATAGCTTCTCAAATTGCTGAACGCCCATGAGTGACTGGCTGGCCCCAGTGTCCAGCTTCATGCGTACAGGGATAGCGTTTAATAAAACCCTCATCACCATTGGTGGCGTTTTGGTGTATGAACTGTGAATATTCACCACATGGACCCGCTGAACCTCGGCGTCCATCGATTTGCCTCAAAAGTCATCCTGCCTCAAAGAACCCTCCCCTGGTCCATCCGCCTCATATATTAGTCTGGTTGCAGACTTCCTGCACATTCGAGCTAAGTGGCCACTGAGATTGCAGTTCCTGCAGACAAACTGTTGAAATCTGCAACTTCTAACTGAGTGTTTTCCTCCACACCTCCAGCATGAGTTAAAGTTTCCATTATTGGGAACAAAGGGACTATGGCCAGGCATTCCGCGCTGACTGTCCCTTTGACTGCACTTAAGTACCCTATTAGTGGGTGTCAATGGCCCCATCCTGGGCCGCATTGTCCACTGTGATGGCGTGAATGTCCGTTCAGACTGCCATTGCCACTGTTGAAGTCCTACTCTGGGGTCTATTGCTGCCTGGGGAGTGTCGGACTGCCCCTGCCTGCCTGCGGGGCTCTGAGTCGCATTGATGATGTTGACTCCCTGATCCATCGCCGCGTTAGAGACAGAATTGCGCGCGTATTTTATTTTCGTCTCTTCCTCCCCGGCCATGAAAGTTTGAGCCATCAACGCCGCCGCTTCCAAGGTCAAATCCTTGGTCTCAATTAATTTGCAGAAAATTCCCGCATGACTGATGCCCTCGATAAAGAAGTCCCTTAGCATCTCCCCCCTGCAAGCATCTGTGAACTTAAAGAGGCTGGCCAAACGCCGGAGGTCCGCTACGAAGTCCGGTATGTTCTGTCCTTCACGACGTCGGTGGGTGTAGAATCTGTGTCGGGCCATACGTATGCTACTCGCTGGCTTGAGGTGCTCCCCGATCAATTTGCTAAGTTCTTCAAAAGTTTTGTCCGCCAGCTTTTCGGGTGCTGGTAAATCCTTCATGAGCGCGTAAGTCTTTGGTCCGCAGCTGGTCAAAAGATGAGCCCTTCGCTTGTCGGCCGCTGCATCCCCCAGCCATTTTTTCGTAACGAAGCTTTGCTGAAGCCTCTCGACAAAATCGTCCCAGTCTTCCCCAACACAATACCATTCCTCTGTGCTACTGCTGGCCATTCTCGTGGGCCATGAATTCCCGTTTCTCGTCGCCAATGTAAAGTCCTTACTCTACAGCATGAAACCACACGAGGCACATTCTGGGGACAAGGTCACTCTGTGACCTTAACTCTTTATTCACAGGACTCCAAAGACGATGACCCTGCGTGGGACCTCCATTTTTATACCTGTGTGATCAGGTAAAGAGTGTCTTCCACAAGTTCACCCCTTGTTGTCAAGGTGTGCATCTAGGTTGAGAATATACAGTAATACAGTGGTGTTACATTGTGGTTACATGCATGATAGAGAGAGTGCATCCGGGAGGGCGCTGAGCTCCTCGAGCCTTGTCGCCGAGATCATGCAGAAATCAAGCGCAGGCAACCAGTTCCACCCACCCCTTCCCTCAACGACTATTTGTACCATCTGTGACAGAGACTGTGGATCTCGTATTGGACTGTACAGCCACCTAAGAACTCATGTTAAGAGTGGAAGCAAGTCTTCCTCGATTCCGAGGGACTGCCTATGATAATGAGAGCAGTGAGTCAACTTCTTCAAGAGCAGAGGGAGACATTTGTTGGGAAGGGGGAAGACCACAAGTAAGCATTTCTCAGTAGGCAATCAATATATCCCAGATTATATTCTACTTTTCCTCTCCCCACCATCCCAACAAGTTGAAAGTTATGATTTATCTCCATCTGAAACCTTGTGACTTATAAATCATGATGCTAACTGGTGAATTGCGAAGGTTTTACTGTGAAGGACAAGTATGCAGCATGTCTTATGAAAGAAATAAAACTACATCAGCCTTGAGGGATTGTTTTTGCAATGAATTTGTTCCACTGTTGGTATAATGCATTGATGCCAATATGGATGCACTTGAAAAATGCAGTTTACAGGAGACTGCAAGACAACTGTGTATCTATAGTAACCAGAAATCCCATGTTGCAGAGTACAGCCCTGTGGCAAAATATGTTTGAATGTTGTAGATTTCTTTCTCCATGTTCCTGTTGGTGCTCGAGAAGCTTTATTAATTCAGAATCTTTCTTTTTCTTCCACATCTGTATTTTGTGGGACTCGCTCCCTTGCCCCCTCCCCACCCCTAGGAAATGTTGGGTTGATTGGAGCTGTGATTGGCAAGCTCCCATCCCACAAGAATGTGTGGGATTTTTAAACCCTGCCTCCTTTTGAACACTTCCTGTTTGAATAGATTCAAAATTAAGACAGGGGAGGGTGGAGCTTGTTGCTGGTACTTGCTGACCCTAGAATCCATCAAATGCATGTCAGCAACTGGACAGGATGTACTTAAATACAACACATCATTGGTGCATCTGCACTGTCCACGTCATGTAACATTGAGAAAGAGCTCACTATTATTATCGCCTGCAGATAAATAATTTTTTTGTTAAGGTCACAAATTGATCAAACACTCATGGCAACTTTTTTTTTTAACAGCAGAACGCCTTCCCTTTCCCTTCAAATACAGTTCAAATTCAATTATGTGTAGTAGTTTTCCTGCTGAAATGGGATCATTATGTAGTGAATGAAAATGTATTTTTAAAGTCGAACTATAGAAGCTCTCATTTAAAGTATGAGTGAGTTGGATGATCTGCTAATTAATCTGAACCGGAGCATAATACTGTAACCCACAATCAATAAGTATTATTGAAACTCTGCTCTGAATAAGCTTTTCAGGTGGAATTGTAAGAAAGCATTTGAATAGGGAAGGTATAGTTGCATTCAATTGGTTCCGACAGAGCTGACTGCTTTCTGTGCCTGCAGTTGTAAAGCAGATCCCAATATGAAAAATAAAATTGTGCAAACGTCTTTAAGATAGAAAAGTGCAACTCTGCCTGATCGTGAAAATTAAGGTTGTTTTGTTACTCGCCTTACTCGCAACTTAATTGGAACCATTGCTTCGATAGAACCAGTGCCATAGTTGACATAATGACAGACAAGGTGCTGACCAGTATGTCATTGAGGACAAAAAATGCAGCAGAGGAAGGATAAAGAATGGAAAAAATTTAACTGAAATTGCAATGAGTCAGGCAAGGAGCAATGATTAGGAGTCAGCAGATTAGGTGGTGGGTATAGATCAGGAGTGTAGGTGGTAATCTGTAAATCAGCCAAGGCTCCTATACTTAATTACTATACAGGCATCCCTGCTTAAATATGTGAGCATGTGTGGATGTTTGAACAAGGTTGGACTCCCCCACAATGGGGGACTACTCCCAGTCAAACCTACAGGCCACTCCCTGACTTAACTCATCAAGTGACGTACTAGAGGGCTTCTGGCAACAACTGTACTTCTACATGAATCAGCATCTACAGGAGAACAGAAAAGTATAAAGGAGAAAAAAAAGCATTTAGATTAGCAGGTAAAACCTGTTTTCACTACATGTGTAGTTTCCTTCCCATGACCACTGACCAACACTCGACCAGCTCCGTTGGGCAGATCACATTGTTTGCATGCCTGACACAAGAGTCGCAAAGCAAACTCTTTACTCTGAATTCTTACATGGCAAGCGAGCCCCAGGTGGGCAGAGGAAATGCTTCAAGGATGCCCTCAAAGCCACCTTGATAAAATGCAACATCCTCGCCGACACCTGGGAGTCCCTGGCCAAAGACTGCCCTAAGTGGAGGAAGAGCATCCGGGAGGGTGTTGAGCACCTTGATTCTCGTTGCCGAGAGCTTGCAGAAAGCAAGCATAGGCAGCGGAAGGAGCATAAGGCAAACCAGTTTCGCCCACCCTTTCCTTCAACGATTGTCCCATCTGTGACAGAGACTGTAATTCCCGTATTGAACTGTTCAGTCAACTGAGAAATCACTTTTAGAATGGAAGCAAGTCTTGTAAAAACCCATCTGGTTCACTAATGTCCTTTTTAGAGAAAGAAATTTGCCGTCCTTACCTGATCTGGACTATATATGTGACTCCAGACCCACAACAATGTGGTTGACTCTTAACTGCCCTCTGAAATGGACTAGCTATAATATAGAGCTCCCACTAGTGGACTACTGTGGTAATGCAACTGCTGATGTAAATGTAATAAAGGGTCACCTGACATGATCACATGATGACCAGTTCCTGTAGAGCTATCTTGTGTGTGTGCATGTTTGTAATGTCGTAAAGAATTTATCAGATTGGCGAGCGAGGATAGGATAATCAGATTCCCTAGCTGAAATTTTTGTTGGTGGATCATTCAGCCAAACAACAGAGACTTTGAGAGGTTCTTTGTTTTACAGCACAAGTAAAAATCCAAGGTTCATTTCAAGCACATTGTCGACATTGCCAGAGTCCAGATGGCCACGGCTATGGGAATAATAGGCCGCTTGGGTTAGTTCCATTGCGACCGAAAGACTTTCGGAGCATATGTGGAGTGGCAAGACGTGTTTTTCACTGCAAATAGTATTGTCGAAGTCCCTGATGATGTAAACCGTAACTGGGTGGTATAAGAAAGAAAACAGGCTATTTTCCTGGCTGAAGCAGGCCCCAAGGTGTATGAAACCCTGAAAAATTTGCTTGTTCTCGTTAAGCCGAAGAACATGCCACTGACCCAGATTCTCAGCACTACAATCCTGAGCCCCTGGAAATTGCTGAAAGTTAACGTTTTGTAATACAAAATCAATTAACTGATGAGAGTACAGGTGCAGCGTCGAAAATCCGGAGTTCCGGAATCTGGACTGTTCCGGAATCCGGACTCCAGACCGATCTGTGGCAGGGACATCTGGAATCCGGACCCGCTGACCTCGGGGCCCCGCCGCTGCCCGCCTCGGACCTCGCCCGCCGCCGCTGCCCTTACCTCGTTGCCGTTTGCCTCGCCCTGCTCTCCACCACTGCCCTCAGGGCCTCCTCTCCAGCCCGCCCAAACACCTCCTCCGCAATGGGGCTGGCTGGCCCGAACACCTTCTCCACGGCGGGGCCCGCCCGAACACCTTCTCCACGGCGGGGCCCGCCCGAACACCTTCTCCACGGTGGGGCCCGCCCAAACACCTTCTCCACGGCGGGGCCGGACGGCCTGAACAGCTCCTCAGCGGGGAGCCTCGCACTGCCCCCCCCTTTCTGACATTCCGAAATCCGGAAATACCCGAACCTGGGCTCGGGTATTTCCAGATTCGTGATGTCGGAAAGACAATCGCGAGCCCGGAATCCGGAACGGCCTCAGTCCTGAGGGCTCCTGATTTTCAACGCTGCACCTGAATCAGTGAGTACATTGTAGAATTAAAAAAGCTATCCATTCAATGTCATTTCGCAAACTTTCAGGACCGAGCGTTGTGTGACTGCTTCATTTTTCAACTCGCATACAAAGCGATCAGAAGAAAATTGTTGACCACACCTAACTTGACTTGATTTAGTTTGTCAGACAGCAGTGTCGATGGATATGACCGATCAATACTTCTGAGAATTTCGTGCCATTTCCAGTCGTCGGGACAACCGAGGTGAATTGCCTGCCGGTTAAAAATAAAAGACAGTTCTGCCACAAGGCCTCAGCAATTAATCAAGTTAACAGCGGATTGAAGTCGTGCTATCGGTGCCTGGGACAACACATTGCTCAAAGTTGTCCATATATGAAGGCAGTGTTTCTTCTGCAAGAAAACTGGGCATCTTGCAAAGCTATGCCGACTGAAGAGAAAACTGATGTTCAATGCTATAAGTAGAAATCGCCAGACACTACATCGCATTGAAGAGAAGCAACAGGACGAGGAGGTTCTGGAGATACACGTCATAAGGAGCACAAGGGTATCTAATAACGATTCGTGAAATATCGTCATCCAAGTAGACGTTGCAGGAACCAGGATACCCATGGAAATCAACGCTGGTGCATCCGTGAGCGTAGCACCGGAATCGCTGACATTCCTGGTGGCAACAAGGCTCTCCATTATGAGTAGTGGGCTTGGGGTGTGGAGTCATCAGCCAGGTGCAGAGCGGATAGCCCTTGTCTCCGAGCAGCCATCCTCGAGTTTGATGTGGTGGCTGAAAGGTTGCTGGCACACCGGACTGATGCAGGATGAAAGCATCATGGCTGCTGTCAGGATAGTGGGCATTGACCATCAGGTAGCACTGGGCATGGTCACACACAAACAACCGCAGTTATAGGGATGTGGTGCTAGGGATAGGGATTGTTATGCGGCGCCTGCAAATCCACATGTGTGCAATCAATGGCGCCCTGCATCATGAGCGAGCCCACTATACTGGTAAAGTCACATGCGCATTCCTCCTGGGGGAAGAAAACATAGTCCCTTCTCCTGGGTGTAGAGAGCCTCTGTGACTTTCTGGATGCAGCAATGGGCGGCAAACTGGGAGATGTTAGCTTTACCTCCTGCTGCAGACTGGGAAAATCTGCTGGCAAAGTCATTGAGGGTCACGGTGATTTTAAGGGCTACTGAATTAGCCGTGATCGCCCTGCTCTCAGGCTGCGGGCCTGGTTGTAGGAGATGGCACCAGGAACGTCATCGAGCAGAGCGTCGGGCTGCTGAAGCAACGGTTCTGCTGCCTTGATCGCTCGGGAGAAGCCCTCCAGTACTCGGTGGAGTGACTGTCTCTTTCATGGCCGTCTGCTGCATGCCTCACAACTTGGCCATCATGAGGGCACAGCTCTTGCCAGCAGGAATTGCGGACCACCTCAGAAAGATAACGAGAGAGAAGGAAGAGAAAAAGGAGGCAGGCAGAAAAATCACGAGCTGACTGTGAACGCCTCATCAGACTCCGATTCCAGTGAATGAAATTCCAGATCCCCGTTGCTCACCACATCCCTATCAGCATGTCGGCCCCGACCTGTGAGAGACCATCGGCGGCAGGTCAGGGCTATAAAAGGAGCATACCACTACAAGGTACAGCGCGAGCCGGTCCTGTGAAGAGGGCGATTGGATTGGACGTCACCATAACCCAGGTCGGTGATTGGAGCGTGGGCAGGTACATCCGGAGCGGCGCGGTCGGGGCGAAGGAGCGGCAAGAGATTGCAGAGCAATGTGTTCGGGGCCCAGGAGAGGCGAGGGCCCTGGGGCAGCACGGGCCTGCCCACACTGCGATACGTGTGCGCACTAGGTCCGTGCAGCAGAGCTGGTCTCCAGTCGTCTTGGTTAATCCTTGCCACTGGACCAAGACCTAGCTCTGTCGAGCCCGTGTGGTGGCTGGTGTGCAACGGCCAACACACGTTTTTTTTTTTTTAAATCCACGCACAGGCATCTTCCACCCTTCAATATGCAATCAGAAATGCACCCACTCCCAAGAATGTCACTGAACTTGGATCATTTTTGGGTCTTTTGAACTATTATGGGAAGTTCCTACCAAATTTGGCTACAGTGTTGCATCCACTGAATGAACTGTTGAAAAAACAGCTCCGTTGGAAGTGGTCAGAAGAATGCGGCACAAGCAAGCCACTCAGTTGTTCAAGGGCAGTTGGGGATGGACAATAAATGCTGGCCTTGCCAGCGATGCCCACATCCTGTGAATGAATAAAAAGGAACCTACCCAAAAGCAGCCTGTTCATCACTAGCTTTTCTTTCCGCTATCATTCCCCCAGCCTCCCATTCCAAGGATCGACCCTCAGCACCCTTCTTTTTCTCATCTGCATACTGCCTCTTAATGACATCATCTGTTGGCACTTGGGCAGTTTTACATGTATTGTGGTGTTATCCAGCTCTGCCTCTCTGCCACTTCACTTTGGTACTATCATTATCAACAACAATTATTTATATAGCGCATTTAATGCAGTAAAAGCATATCAGGATGCCTGTTCATCATCTAATCTTGCAAGGATTTAACATTGGGAAGAACAAGTCACAAACTCTGCTTCCTTGACACTGTCTCTATTACCCCGTCAATAGCCTTTTATTCAGACTCAACAAAAGTTACTGCAACTTTTGTCCTCGTTGAATATGAGCTGTGTTTCAAACTGCATTTTCTCTCCATTACCAAGACTACCTATTTTCACCTCTAACATTTCCTGCCTTTGTTCATTCCTCAGCCTCTCTGCTACTGAAACTCTTAGCCATGCTTTTGTCATCTCCAGACTTGATTATTCCACTGTTCTCTGTACTGGCCTTTTTTCATCTACCCTTCATAAATTTCAGTTTGTGCAAAATGTAGCTGCATATATCCTGTCCCTCCTTGTCTATCACCTCCTGTGCTCTCACCTCCATCCTGTTCCCCGATGCATTAAATCTACACCTCCCCATTACTTCTATCCTCCTACCTCTACAACCTTCCTCTCTATCAGTGCAAACTCTGCTTTGTAACTGACTTATGCGGTATCAAAAGATTCAGGGCTAGAACCACCACTTTTTTTGCCTGCTGAACACCCACTTAACGCCCATTTTATCGCTGAACTGACATATAATAGAAACATAGAAACATAGAAAATAGGTGCAGGAGTAGGCCATTCGGCCCTTCTAGCCTGCACCGCCATTCAATGAGTTCATGGCTGAACATGCAACTTCAGTACCCCATTCCTGCTTTCTCACCATACCCCTTGATTCCCCTAGTAGTAAGGACTTCATCTAACTCCTTTTTGAATATATTTAGTGAATTGGCCTCAACAACTTTCTGTGGTAGAGAATTCCACAGGTTCACCACTCTCTGGGTGAAAAAATTCCTCCTCATCTCGGTCCTAAATGGCTTCCCCCTTATCCTTAGACTGTGTCCCCTGGTTCTGGACTTCCCCAACATTGGGAACATTCTTCCTGCATCTAACCTGTCTAACCCCGTCAGAATTTTAAACGTTTCTATGAGGTCGCCTCTCATTCTTCTGAACTCCAGTGAATACAAGCACAGTTGATCCAGTCTTTCTTGATAGGTCAGTCCCGCCATCCCGGGAATCAGTCTGGTGAACCTTCGCTGCACTCCCTCAATAGCAAGAATGTCCTTCCTCAGGTTAGGAGACCAAAACTGTACACAATACTCCAGGTGTGGCCTCACCAAGGCCCTGTACAATTGTAGCAACACCTCCCTGCCCCTGTACTCAAATCCCCTCGCTATGAAGGCCAACATGCCATTTGCTTTCTTAACCGCCTGCTGTACCTGCATGCCAACCTTCAATGACTGATGTACCATGACACCCAGGTCTCTTTGCATCTCCCCTTTTCCTAATCTGTCACCATTCAGATAATAGTCTGTCTCTCTGTTTTTACCACCAAAGTGGATAACCTCACATTTATCCACATTATACTTCATCCTCCATGCATTTGCCCACTCACCTAACCTATCCAAGTCGCTCTGCAGCCTCATAGAATCCTCCTTGCAGCTCACACTGCCACCCAACTTAGTGTCATCCGCAAATTTGGAGATACTACATTTAATCCCCTCGTCTAAATCATTAATGTACAGTGTAAACAGCTGGGGCCCCAGCACAGAACCTTGCGGTACCCCACTAGTCACTGCCTGCCATTCTGAAAAGTCCCCATTTACTCCTACTCTTTGCTTCCTGTCTGATAACCAGTTCTCAATCCATGTCAGCACACTACCCCCAATCCCATGTGCTTTAACTTTGCACATTAATCTCTTGTGTGGGACCTTGTCGAAAGCCTTCTGAAAGTCCAAATATACCACATCAACTGGTTCTCCCTTGTCCACTCTACTGGAAACATCCTCAATGCTCATATATCACCCATTTTGGCACAAAATGGAAACTGACGGACTTTTTTAGGAGACTTATCGCCGAGTGTTATTTTCCCAATGGGCTTAACGCCGGGAAAAAATATTACCGCCCGCTCACTTTTTTGGGGGCGGAATCAACAGAATGGGCGAAAACAACGTCCATAATATCGCCCAGCGTTACTTTCCACGCGGAATTAACGCCAAGATTCAATTATAATGCCCGCCCACTGTTTTTTGTCGTAAAGAGCATATTTACCCAAACTAGTGGCCATGGAGATTGCTCATCTTCAATTTCACCACCCGCACACACACCGCCCACAATATCGCCCGCTCAAAAAACCGCCCACAAAAAGTGGAACTAACCAGAACTGGCTGGCATTTGTTAAATCCCACTCTTGCGTGAGGAGCTGATATTGGAAAGATTTGCCTAAAAGAGGGCTGATGTGAGTAACGACATTGAGACACTGCTGTGTGTGTGCAGCTCAGACATCACTGGTGCCCATCAACTTGGTGCCAGTTAAAGTTTGCGTTGACTGATAAGTTGTATTTAATCCTTTCATGGTAAGGAATTACCAGTGTGTAATGGTCCAGCTCTCTGAGACAATGCGTAGCAAGATTATGTTCAGTAACAAAAGTTTAATACCAACATTGGTCTGAAATCATAAGTATCACAGCCAATAACACCCAACCCCCGTCCACACCCCACTTTTTCCACCATTGACATAAATCACATGTTCAACATGTCCACCAACACACAACACAAAGGCAAAGCAGGAGCGTGGTCCCCAGCCCCCATACATTGCAACAAATTACATACACCCAGATGGAGATATAACACAGCCATCAATTTCTGTCCCCTCTCTCCTTCTCCCCACCTCTATCCCTTTCCCTCCTCGTTCCACGGCGCCTGGCCGAGGAGCTCCTCAGACGGTACCTCATTGGTGGGGATGAAGACAGATGCGGTGGTTGCACGGGTACGGGAGTGGGGGGGGGTGCCGAGGGGGCAACATTCTCTGATGTAGAAGCAGGATCTTGGTCCTTGCTCTCATCTGTCATTCGCAGTGGAGGTGCGGAACCTAGAGGTGGAGTGCCGCGCTCGGGGACGATTGGGAGGCCTGTGGCAGCAGTGTTCCGGGCTATCGCATCCAGGGTCTCCGCCATGCATGGAATGTACTCGGTCATGGTGGCCAGATGTCGGGATATGCCCCCCAATGCCTCGATGAGCTGGTCACCAATGTCTACAGTCCTCCTGGACAACTGTACCATCTCTCTGCTGTCATGCCGCGCTCGTGGAACAGACCCGCCTCGTCCACGAGGCCTCCGCGGGGTCGGCACTGTCCTGGGGACAAATGGGGTGCCCTGTGGCGAGGTGCTTGGGGCCGGTACCTCAAGAGTGGAGGCGGGAATGACTGAAGGACCACTAGATGACCTTGGGGTGGAATGGCTTCTGGAGCATGGCGATGCAGATTCTTCGAAGTCCGCGCTCTCATCCGTGGAGAACGGACCCAGCGGATTGACGGGCGACAATCGGAGCTCCCCAGCACCAGATGTAATAGGATCATCCACCAACTCCTGCCCCGTGCCCCCACCTTCTGGCCTCTGTGGTCTTGCCTGGGTGAGCTGCAAGACACAAATGAGGTTATTAGAGGAGAAGGGGGTGCTAGTCACAAGGTGAGTCCAGTGCTGCACACAGCATATGCATGACAAAAGCACCACTGCTCTCAAAATCATCGCAGACATCATATTTCATGACCATCAACACATTGTGCATTGCAATGATTTTCATTCGGCCAGCATTATTTCTATGATACTTTTAGAAATCATCTATCATATATGATTGTTCGGATATGAGTGGGTGTGGCATCTATAGACTTTACATCACGTAATGGTGTAAGCATTACTCACGTGGCATCACTTCAGGGTCTGCAGATGCGTCCGTGGCTGTCCGGGTGTGCTTCCCCACGAGTGTAAGCACTTGCTCCTCCATCTCTGTGATGTCACTGGGGACTGGTGGCCCCCCCACCCATTCGCCTCTGCACGGACCTCATCATCGATAGCTGCTTCTTCTGTAAAAGGTGACAGGACGACATGGCATAAATTCATTGCATGATATCATTGCTAGGTACTGTCACAGAGACTGATACAAAACATAACCGACAGTTGTAATCATCATTATTTTGATAATTATTATTCTTTACCTAAAGACGCACACTGTGCCTGCAGGCTTTGAGTAAAACATTCCGGGTAAAAGTGCAAGACCTCATATCTGCTGATAGTCACTCATGACTGTTAAAAATCAAATTATACAAATACATAAGTACATGTAAATCAATATAATGCTTACTCTTGCAGATTCCACAAGGTCGTTCCATCGTTTGAGGCATTGGTTGCCTTCACGCACCTCGTTGGTCGCCGACGAGACCACCTCTGCTATCTCGGTCCATATCCTCTGGTAGGCCTTTGGGGTAGGCTTCCCATGCCCTCCCTGTGTCAAATCACCCCAATGTAACTTGATCTCCAGCAGGAGGGAAGCATTTGCCTCATCCGAGAACCTCCTGGCTCTTTTGCAGCCTCCAATTTGCCCCTCTCCCAGCTCACTGCTCTCTCCAGCATCAGTCTCCACACCGTGCTGTGATGCCTCCTCCTCTCTCTCCATTATAGGGCAAATTCGGTCAAATGTGTGGCTGGTAAAGCAAATTTTTGCCTCCTTCCTCCCAAAGCAGCCACACCACACCCAGCCACGCCTTCAGTCCCTCTGAGCTCCCTCTCTCTCTGTCTCCTCTTCTGCGCATGTCATGGTGACCCTTGACCTCCAGAATCGCAGGAATCCAGCATTGCCATGCCGTTGCTAGGATAGCCACACTTTACGACAGAAGGTCCAAAAAATTTAACGCTACCGCCCATTTCATATCGCTCGCGGTAATGCCCATTTTCAAAAATGTAAACTAGGTGTTTTGAGAATGGGCGAGAAGCCGACGATCTGAAAACCCTTTTTTACCGCCCACGCCAGAAATAATGCCCATTTTTGGACGATGAGTACAAAAGTGGAGGTTCTAGCCCTCAATCTTTTAAATCAATAGAATATTAATCTGAGAGATAATTACTTGGCGTATCAATTAATTTGTTTCAGAATATTGCATTAAAATAAGAGATGAGGACCCATTAGAATGGCTGATCTTATTGGAGGGAGTGTTAAAGGCATTAAATTATAATGGATGGCTTGAGGGTGAGAAATAATTTTTTTTGTAGTTTTGCAAATGGGTATTTTGTTGAATTCTAAAAGTAACTGATTTGAAGGACAGTTTACCCTTGAGGATATAGAGCAATTAAAGTGATTCCAATATCAGAAATGTTATATTATAGAGAAAACTTAAGGAAGTTTTGTTTTTTTTTAGAAAAGAGAAGACTTCAAGGTTACATTTTTGAAGTTTTCAAGATTTATAAAGGGAATTGATAATGGATCCAGGCAAATTATTGTCTGATAGTATAGCAGGGGATGCAAGTTTAAAACATGAAGTAGTTATCTCTAAGAAGGAAAGTCAAGTGGAACATTGTACACCAAGGATAATAGAATTGTGGAATCTGTTACCAGGAAAGGTTGTTACAGCAGACAAATGGGCTCAATAGACAATTGGATGTATTTCTGAGAATGGATTGAGGGATATGGTGGCTAAGTGGATTTGTGATAATTCAAATAGGAACAGATTTGTTGGATCAAATGGCCTTTTAACTTTTCCTTTTTTTAAAAAAAAAACTGTTAGCCTGGGATCTGGATGAATTTTATTTTGCCCCATACATACTGTATTAGGTTTGGCATTAGTTGGGATGGATTCTGATGATCTAGTTGCCCTGGTAACATAGAAGTGATTGGAAAGCCTCTGTGTAGCTGGCATCTGTACCAGCTCTCCAAACAGAGTTATACAATAGCAGGTATCTAAGAAACATCTTTTGAATCTGACCTTGCAACAAATAGTTTCAGCGTGGTCTGACGCAACATTGCACAGCTTCCAGAGTGCGATTTGTGCAGCTGTAATCCAAGCTTTCTAGTCTTCGACTTAAAAGCTATTTAACATAATTGATCCACAATTATTGAAAGTTTAAAATGAGGACGAGCATGTCAAAGACTGATTTGTGTTTTGCTTCACAGGAAGTGGCTGTGGCTTCTCTTGGGCATGTAGGGCTACGTTCATGACAAGCTTGTTAAAAAACATCATGTTTCTTTTCTTTCCTGAAGGCACTGACTCCTAGTTGATGTGGTCACCCTTCAGGTACCTTGCCCAAATAGCCATTTTTTCATGCATTGCTTCATTTAGAGAGCAGCAATCTTGGTGGACTCTTTCGCCTTTTCCCCTCTCTCCAGCCGAAGGCCAAGTACAGCACTTCTTGCACTGCTCCAGCTTACTATCAGCAAACTGAGCACAGAACAGAGATCAAATCCATGACCTTCCTGGATGAGATTATAATTCTGTTTTGCATCATAATAACTTGTAAAGCCTGTTCATCTTCTTGAGAGATTTCTTTTGCACTGGTATTCAAGACACACTTGTCGCGGTTTAGCTTCAAGATCCATGTATTTCTCCTGTTTGTTGCAGTGCATGGAAACAGGTGTAGCCCTAAACTCTTCGGGGGAGAAATTCGGGAGCACACCGTTTGGGGCACTAACGTTTAAAAGTTTGAAAAATTAGTGCCAGGCGCTAATGTTTTCAAACGTTTAAAAAGATTTGGTGGTTGTGCTTCAGGAAGGAAGAGCAGCTTTAAATCAGGCTTCCTTCCTGGTGTGCAGTCGGGAGGCATGGGGGGGGGGGTGGGGTGGGGTGAGTGAAGCAGCACTACACACTGGCCGTGCAGTGCTGCCACGTTGAAAGGCTCTCCTTCCCTCCCTTAAAGGGAAGGCCCATCGCTGCTGGCTCTGCAAAGAAAAAAACACTTACCTTCTCCACGATGGCAGCCGCGATCCCGCCCGATCAGCCTGGCACTCGGGCTGATCGATCATGGGTAGGAACCCTCAAAAAAAACCTGCAAGAGAGAAGGTAAATTGTTTTTTAATATTTCAGACGAAGGGTCAGCGACCTGAAACGTTAACTCTGCTTCTCTCTCCACAGAAGCTGCCTGACCTGCTGAGTATTTCCAGCATTTTCTGTCTTTAATACAGATTTCCAACATCCACAGCACATTGCTTTTGTATTAAAATGTTTTTTTTACTTACCTCAGCCACCTCGCCTTTAAGTATCGGCCTGAAGCGCCTGGCCTCCCGATGAATGCCTCCTGCAACTGCCAGTGTTTTCGCCTGCCGATGCTGCTGGGGTCGGAACGCAAGTTTGGGTCCGGAGCGATGTGCATGGCGATGGCGCCCCGATCCCTGGGCGAAGAAAATCGGGGCGCAACGCTGTACCGCCACAGCAAAACTTCCGCCGAATGTGGCAGGGAGTTGATGTTATTGCCACACCCGGTTAGCACCCCGGAGGCGATAATGGGAGGCGATAACGAGTCCAATTTCTAGGCAGTATGAATAATTGGTGTTGAGCACTATTACTATGTATTGACATAATTCTCAATTTCTGCTGTTAGAGAATTTTCCTGATGGTTTGGTGGGTAAATGTACTTCATGGAACGATACTGAGCCACACGGATCAAGAAGGGGGTCGCAGTTTAAACAGTTGAGTCAGCTGATAGTGCTACAGTTAACACTGGGGCCCCTGTATTGTGGAGTGGTGGCAAGCAGTCACGGTTATCGCTCCTGACCACTGACTGGTGACTCCGCTGTTAGAAAATGCAATGTCCGGATGTCAGCTCTTATGCACTACATGGTGGAATTGCACTCTCTTGGCTCAAACATGAAGAATGACCACTTTGTTGAGGTACAGCAGGTATCTGTGTACTGTACCCCAGCTCAGGGGCATTCAGTAGAGAAAGGAATAAAATTGGAGAAAGATAAACAAAATTCTTGTGTATAGCTCCCGAAATTGTAGCACATTTAGCAAATAATATTATTGCTTCTACTCAGCAACACCATCTTAAACCTATAAGCATATCAGGGTTTCAGTGTTATATTCATTTGTTGTCACTAATATTTTATGTAGCATTAACACTCTCGGTTCATTAGTCAAATGTGCTGAATTTATTCAAATATGTGCTGGCCCATCTGGGAGCACTTCATTAAAAAACTGTGCAACCCCCTTGTGTTTCTATCAGAGAATGGTGAACTGTTATTATATCAGCCACTTGTCAGAATCCATTTTTAACTAACATACCTACAGGTCTGAATATCTCTGGCCTGTGGACAGTGGGATCCAGTCAGTGAACCTTGACTGGAAATTAAACTTAAAGGTAAACTTAAAACTGAGATCAGGAAGAACTTTATTTCTCAGTCTCTGCTACGGTATACTATCACTAAGGTGTGAATCTTCCTCCACTATCCTGCCCGAAGGATCGGGGATTAAATTGGGCAGTGAGGCCTACTGCCACCTCATCGCCACTACCTCAATTACCCTTTTCCCCACCCCTACCGGACCCACCACTGTCTGCTCCTTCCCTGCCTGCTGTATTCAAATGCTGGTAGGAAAAAGTGAGTGGAGCTCAGGTCCTGGCCCATTTCCCTCCCATCTGTCCTTGTTCCCACTGCTCCCCAGGACTGGCAGGTGTACCATGGCGGTAGTCACGGGGTAGTGGTGGAAATGGCGTCAAATGCTCCAAATTATGGGAGAGGGCCTTATGGTGGCTTGCTTTCCCTCACGTTCCCTACGATGCCTTGCCTGCCGAAGGCCTCAGGCTTCAGACTTGGATCAGGCCTTTAGTGGATGACTTGGCCTAGTCTTTGGGACCCTGTGACGACTCTTAGTTGCATTTGGGCCTCTTCTGCTGCTGCAGCAGAAGTCCTACTGCAACACTACCTGTATATGCCTTAGGGCTCTTGGAAAGCCCCCACCTCCAGGCAGGAATCCCACCGAAAGCCCATCAATGAACACATAATGACCTTGATCCAGGAAACTGGGCTGAGATTATGGCAGGATTGGAACAGGTTCAGGACAATATACCCCAAAACCGTTGGATGCGATGATGTGAGAGTTAAGCGCAAAAAGAGTAAGCTTCAATTGGATAAGGGACTGTGTTAGTGTGAATGTTTTCTCAGAAGAATCACTCAACACTCAGAGTCGGTTCCAACAGCAATGCAGCCTTTATTAACGCTTAGCGGGGAGGAAGTCTCAGGACTGTATCCAGGCTTCTCTCCACAGAACAAAGGGTTACATGGACTTTTATATGTTTTACAACAGTTAAAACAGTTTACTACAGTTACTCAGCCCATCACGGCTGGACACAAGCCAATCACAACGATTATAGATTGCATATAGGTTCTTTTAACCCAATAGAATTCCCCTGGTGCCTCAGGAACTACATGTTCGGTTATTGTCAGCTCGGGCTGATTGATGACCTTGTTACAGGAGATAGGTTCTCTCCCTATCTCTTTCTTGGGGAAATAATTGGTTTATGACCTTGTTTACAGGAGATGGGTTCTCTCCTTATCTCTTTCTTCCTGGGGAATTAATTGGTTTATTATTCTTATCCTGCATCCAAGGCATTCCTGGTAGTGGGCCTCACAGGGTTATTGCTCGGTCATTGCTCAGTCAATAGTTCACAGCTTGACTACCTGATTTCCCATCATGTCTGGGCAGCCATTTTATGTGTGGCCACTTTAAACTTATATGAGTTTAGATATATTTAGCAGGTGCTGAATGCCTAGTGTTTTGATATATACTGCAGGTGCCTACTTCCTACAACAGACTGCTTCTTTGTTGCTGATTTTTTTTTTGGGTGCTAACAATTACTGTAAATTCTATAAAAAGTCTACTTGTCCCAGATTTGTGTTTCTTTCATCTTGCTTTGGAAGGATAAGTTTGGGCACAGATTCTGATACTGTTTTCTAGGGCAGGTAAAAATGATTAGAATGGTGTCTCAGCATCGGAATGATACACTCGGACCACTTCATCATTCACAGCCACCCGAGCGCAGGACGCACTGATGTCGGAAATGGTCCAAGGATCACGGTTTGTTCCTCGTGCCATTAATGTCTTTTTTTTTAAAAAGGATTTACTTAGTAATAAATATCCTAACTCTCAGCGTTGAGATGTTTTTTAGAAAAAGCATCTGACTGACTCTTTTACAGGACAGAGGTGACTTATTGAGACTGACTGCACCATGGGATTGTGACTGAAACACAGGAGGTAGAATGCCCCTGGTGGCTCTGTGCATAATAAATGCTCAGGCAGATGTGGTACTCTGTTATGCGGAGCAGTGAAATTCACCCCAGCTGGGGTGGGATGAGTGCTTACAAAGAGTTCTACAGTTGGCTACAGTGTCCATGAGCTAAAGAGGAGGGGATGAAAATCAGCTATGGTCTTTGCTCTCGATCCCTATCCAATAACACCCGCTGGAAATGTCCTGTGTGTGAAAGTCAGCTGACTGCAAAATCAGGCTCACCTGCGATGCCTTCTACAATCAAATAACCTACTGACATTCGCTCATGCAGAACAGCCACTTGGGTGAGGTCCCCATGAGACTGTACCCCAGGATGCGTTGACCCCACCAGGAGAGGAGAGGAGAACATTAGAAGAGAAAGAAGTGAGGAGGAATAGTTTTGTGACTGAGTGCTTCTGAAAATTGTCCTGGCACAAACAGCCGGGCAAGAACTTATTGCACAAATGAGACTTGCACCAAGTTGCCCGTAGGAATGATCAGGCTCCTTGCAGCTGAGCCAGTGCATATTTTGCAATCGAGTTTGCAACTTAATTCATTTGACTCAGTATCGATGAACACTCTTGCAAATACTGTGTGAACAAAATGTACAACAGTTTCACTAATGTGTAAACCAATTTCTGCACCAAGAATAATATTTTGAGAATAATATTCTCCCAGGATAGGCACCACATGTGTCAGTTGCAGAGAAAAGCTTTTTCTGCACTCTGCCGCTAACCAGAGCTTTACTTAACCTGGGTGGATAGAGCTCCCTCTAGTGTGTATCTGAGCCTTGACCTCAGAAATCCCTCCTACTGCACCAGTATGACACTTTCCATAGAAGCCAATCTTATGTCCTCTGTGACAGAGATTGCCAGTTTGTGTTAAAGCATACATCGTTTAATGCTTAGCCCTGTGCCCACGAGGGACTGAATTGAGACTGTGCCAAACTCATTTGAGAAAAGATTCCTTGCAGGCACAGGGGACTTCCCTCCCATCAGTCCGGGTTGGATTTGAACATGATCTTGCAGGAGTAAGGTCAGTGTGCTGACTCAGACTCTGATCTGTATTGACTGTCGCATTGTGGGGAGGGGGTCCAAAGTAAAATCACGATGTATGAAGCTACTTAACCCCACTGTATAAATCTAATGAAACTGAATAATTCCCAGTGCGGCATGATAAAAATAAATTACTGGCCTACTTGGTGAAAGAGAGCTTTCAGGCAGATATTGACAACAGGAGATCCCATCTCTATCAGTCTTGCATAAACAGGCAGATAATTACTGATTGGAATAGAAGCTTTCCCATCTAAGGTGTGCATTATCAATGTAGCCAGGAACAACAAGGATAGGGCTAGGTTAATCTACTATGGATATTGCTCGATCACCTGGGCAAAGGTCTTCCCTTTCTAAAAGTTAATTGGAAGTAACATTTGAATCTCTGTCCAACCCTACAATGAGCATTCTTCCCAGACTAAGTCCTACTTTCCTACCCTCCTTTACCAACCTCACATTGGCTCACCAGCTCCCAGAGCAGTGATATCAAATGTCTTTATGTACAAATCGCTCCGAAGCCTTGCCCATCTCACCTCTCCAACTTCCTCCAGCTCCACCTCACAGTACGTGGCCTCCACGCATTTGACTCTGGCCTCCTTTTTATCCTCCACTTGGTCCACTGCAGCTTTGGAAGCAGAACCATATGTAGCCTCAGCTTCACCTTCTGGAACTTTCTCTATAAACTCCTCTGCCTTGCTATCCTCTCCCTTCAGAAGCCTCTTCAAAACCTACCTCTTGACCATGTCTTTGGTCACTTCCCCAGACCCTTCTTCCATCACTACTTCCCTCCCTAAACCTCTCTACCTCCCTCTTTTCCTTTAAGACTCTCCTTAAAACCCAGCTGTTCAACCAAGTGTTTGGTCACCGCTTCCTAATATATCCTTTGGCTTGGTGTCGATATTGTCCTTACACCTCTGTGAAGTGCCTAAGGACTTTATGTCTCAACATTAAAGGCGCTCTTTAAATGCAAGTTGTTGCTTGATTTCTGTTTGTCGGCATCGTGACTCATGTTTGGCTGTTTTTAATGTTAAAAGTACTATAAGGATGCATGTTGCTGCTGCTCCAATATATATCCTCGGCCAGTTGTCATCCTTTGCATGAGAATTCTATGGGTAAGCAGTTCACAGACCTATTCAATTATATCTTTCTGTACCTAACCATATCATCCTCAATTAAGCTTCTCACTGTTACTCATAGGCTATATATACACCATTACAATGTGGTGCACTTGTGATCATACTGATTTTGAAATGTCTGGGTAAAGCACCATTCCACAGAATGCTCCTGATCTCCTTTCTTAATACAGTATTCCCACTGCCCCCAATTTGCCCCTATTCTACTGCAGGTGCTGATTCATGCTTGGCTACCATGCTTGGGTCCCATAGGCACTGGCGAAACTCTGGTAACTTATCCAAGTGGCCATTCTTAATGCCTTGCATGTCTGCAACCTACTTAACTGTGGGAAGGTTGCAGCAAATCCAATTTTACCCTCACCTGACATTCATATGTTCCTGGCAAAGATCAGTAAATCAGCACACACAGATTAATAAAAGCTATTGAATAGAAGCACAAAATAAACCATGTCAGGTCTCGGGAGAACATTAACAGTGCGTTGATTATATACGTAAATGCTTTATAGAAAAAGCATCCAATGGAACATCCTCCCTCAAAGTAAATACTATAAAACTCTGAAATAACATCACAATAGTGCAGTCAGTATTTTGACATTTAAATGCATACAGAAGGTTTTTGTCTTTAAGATCTATTGGGTTTGTAAAACTGTAACTGTAAGCTTACTTACCTACTAGTTGGAAGCTGTCAATTTCTTCCCACTTCTCACTTTTGTGCTAATATTGCTTTCCATTGAAACTGGCAATGGTTGGCAGCCAGAGCTAGGAGAATGATTGTGTATCAAATGGCAAGCTTTGAACACTGGTGCTCATCAGTGGGCTCCACTGTGACTCGGGTGCAGAATCTCTTGTAGTTTTCTTTTTTTAATGCAATTGATGAATGTTATTGGCTTCTGAAAGGGTGTAGTAGAACAGGATAGCACAGCATGCCCATCATTTACAATTTGGGTATTTTCAATTACCGTTTAAATTTAAGAGCACACTTGACAGTGTTTCTAAAATGGAGAAGTCAGCATTGCAGCAAGCCTGCAGAAGAAGATAGCAGTAAGTTTTAGGCTGTAGCTGATCATTACAGTCACTGGACATACCAGCCCTGTAATGCCTGTCCGCATGCCCGATACGAGACTCCCAAAGCAAGCGCTCTATTTGGAACTCCTAAATGGCAAGCAAGCCCAAGGTGGGCAGTGGAAACGTTTCAAGGAAAGCCTCCTTGATAAAATGATACATCCCCAGCGGCATCTGGGAATCCCTGGCCCAAGACTGCCCTAAGTGGAGGAAGAGCATTCAGGAGGGCGCTGAGCACCTCGAGTTTCATCGCCGAGAGCATGCAGAAAACAAGCGCAGGCAGCGGAAGGAGCGTGCGGCAAACCAGGCTCCCTACTCACCCTTTCCTTCAGTGATTATCTGTCCCACCTGTGACCGAGACTGTAATTCCTGTATTGGACTATACAGTCACCTGAGAACTCACTTTTAGAGTGGAAGCAAGTCTTCCTCGATTTCGAGGGACTGCCTATGATGATGACAGCCCTCTGTTTCTATTTCAGAAAGATAAACTTCCACAATCACTAATTACCTACCAAAGTGAGGTCTAGCTATTTCTATTTGCAGTTACAGGTGTGTGGGTCTGGGAAAAGGGGCGAAGAGCACCTCTTGTGCAACCTGCCCTGCATGTCCTGTAGACCTTCCGTCAGTCATCTCTGATCCAACTGGGAATATTGTTGGCAGTAATAAATAGCTGGACAGGGAAGGGAGCCAGAGACAGCTTAGCATCAATAAATGAGAAAAAGGGATGCCTTTGCAAAGACCAGATGGTGATGTAAGAGCAAAAGAGAGTTGGGGAAAATGGAGAGCGACACAGCGAGAGACAGTAGGAAACAGTTTCTCCGTCAGGGAGTAACGTATCACAATTTTGAAGAACAGGTCAACATTCCTCTCTCAACCAACTGTACCAAAAAACTGATTAACTGGTCATCATCTCGTAGTTTGATGGGAGCTTTCTGTGTCCAAGATGGTTGCTGTGTTTACCCGCGTAACAACAATCACTGCACTCAGTCACTTGCGTCATGTGAAGCGTTGAGAGATGTTCCCCAGAGACACGATAAGGTGCTCTTGCTGCGTGAGGGAGGTGCACTGAAACCATCATTGCATTCTTGACTGTGGCTCACTCAGTTCGACGTGAATCTGGTGGACCCTGTAATATGGGCATACAGGTAACATCAGATCGGCAGGCAGTGACCCTCAGCACCTCTCTCATGTTCTTAATCTCTTTCCTCCCTGTTTTCTCATCTCATCACTCCTGTTGGCACCGACTCTTGCTGAAGTATGGTATGGCAGTGGTGAGGTGTCACCCTCCACTACCTTGCCCAAATGGCCATCCTTCACAGACAGGCTATTCAACTGTGAAGGGCATCGCGGCTGGACCCGATCCCTTGTAAAAGTATTAAAGTTCAGAGCAGCTCACTCCCAGCAGCTTGCACATCATGATCTGACATGCAGTTGGTTGCAGATAGATGTGCAATGATGTAGCGTTAGTTGGAATCCATGGAACAAGTGACCCCAGATAGACTTATTTCCGTTTGTGTCGAATACGTTAGTCAGATCACTCTCCCAACATGTCCTCCAATTTTATACACTTTAGTTCCAAAGGGACAAGAAAGGGTAATGGTGTCAGCCATTTATCAGTGTTGGCGCTCTCGTCTGAGTAGGGAGGTCATGGGTTCCAGTTCCACTCTGGGGACTTGGGTAGGTGATCGGGACTGACACTTTGGAGTGGAGTTGAGGGGAGTGTTGCATTGTCAGGGGTTCCGTCTGTCAGATGGGACATTGAGAACAAAGCCCCATCTGCCCTCTCGGCTGGACATGGTCGATCCCATGGCATTATCTCAAAGGAGCAGGGGAGTTCTCCCCGGTGTCTAGGTATGTGTTGGTTCCTCAACCAACAACGCTGGGGCAGATTGTCTGGCCATTGTTACGTTGCTGTTTGTGGGGCTTTGTCCTGCCCGGGTGTTGCGTTTCCTGCATTGCAGTAGTGACTGCAGTTCTTTGGCTGTGGTGCACTTTGGGATGTCCTGTGATCGTGAGGTACCTTCTTTTGAATGAGATGTTAACCTGTGACCCCATCTGCTTGGAAGTGTGTTAATATTTGCAGGAGGTCCCTGGTTACCGAGGGGGAGCTGATTGCTAGCAGTTTCCATGTTACTGGGGGGACTGATTACCATGGGGCTCTGATTGCCAGCGGTGGAGCTCTGTTTGAGGCATGTTATTCCCCGAGTCCCTCAATCAGTGCATTTGATCAGATTTAGCATTTTTCATCGATTTCCATGGAACAGATTTTATGTCTGTTCCTAAGCGACAGACATAAACAGGAGGCTGTAATTTGCCTAAAGGAGCTTCACTCCACCTGAAGTGAAAGATACAATCGCATTCAATGTGTGGTGTGGGGAGTAGTTCGATATCTGCTTTTTATAGTGAGTTCGTTCACAAAATCAGTACATGAGGAAGAAAGGAATAGAAAGGTATGCTGATTGGATGAGATGAAGTAGGGTGAGAGGAGGCTTGTGTGGATGAATACCGGCACAGACCATTTGGGCCAAATGGCCTGTTTCTGTGCTGTAATTTCTATGTAATACTAGGGGCAAAGAAAACTAAACATTTGGCACAAAGACCAGAACCTAAATTCTAGTATATGAAGGATAGCAGAAACAGTCAATAGTTGACTAAATTATTACAAATTCAATGTATTTGCTTGTGCCCTTTGATCCGTTAGTGCTGCAGTTGATTCCCAGACCACCCTTTTCATGTGGGAGCCCTTTAGAAGCTACATCCTGCATACCCGAATATCGGGGCGAGGCATGTCTGTTTCCCCCAAATTAATATTTAAATGAGGTGTCTGCTTGCTGGAGGTGGGTGTAAAACTGGAAAATTTGTCTGAACTTCAATTTGAGTGCTGCTCAATTCTAATTTTTCCCATTGTGCCAAGTGTTATGAATTCTGTTTATCAAACAGCCAAGAAAACCTGTGCAGCAACGGAATTTACCTGTGGCAACGGCGACTGCATCTTGGAGAGCTGGCGCTGTGACGGAGAAGAAGAGTGTATGGATGGGTCGGATGAATTGGCTGCAATGTGCTGTGAGTAGCTTAATTTGAAAGAGAATATCCCGAAAGGCCATAGAGGTAAACTGGAAAGTCGTGTATCAAAGCACTGGAGAAAATGAGCAGCTTCGAACTGCTGTTTAGTGGTGGCTGAGCACCTGTTCAAAGGGGCATTTACTTTATTGAATTATACCATAGTCCTAAAGGTTATAGAGTTATCTGTACATTTAGCCATTTCTCTCTGGCACCTCCTGCTTTCATACTTTAGAACTGTTGATTAGAGGCAGCTTGTGCAGAGATATTTTGTGTAGAATTCCCTCTCGTGACATCCTTAAATTCTATACACTGATGTTATGAATAGGGGCAGTGGCTTCTGAGTCACTTTGGTGGTGCCACTAGAGGGGAATTCTGAATTCTTGTTTTATTGCAGAATTCTGATCGTCGTGCATATAAATGGGCAAAATTCAACAGAATAACAAATAATAATTTGCAGCAATAGTGTCTATAGAGGACAGCCACTTACATTGATATAGATATCGCTGACTAACAATTAGATTGGAAGATTATACTGATTAACCAAATACTGAAAACATTTACTGGCCAATTTGAAAATTCCTCCCCTGCATCATTCCCAAATTCTCACCTGTTCCCTCTTATCTCCTGAAGGTACTGACATGTGTTCTTATGTGGCTCAGTGTCAGATTATGTCTGATAACTCTCCTATTAAGTGCCTTGGGACATTTTACTGCATTAGAGGTGCTTACATAAATGCAAGTTGTTGTTGAGCTAGGATGTTACCATCAATGTTCAATATGCCTCACCCAAGTGAGCATTCTTCACATGTGAGCCGGGACAACGAATGGCAACTGCGGAGGGTCTCACAGTTGAATCTATTCCTAACTTTGCCCAGTATCCACATGTATGCACTTTCTAGCAGGGCTTACTGGACAGTGATCAGGAGCT
Source organism: Pristiophorus japonicus (assembly GCF_044704955.1). Classification (NCBI taxonomy): domain Eukaryota; kingdom Metazoa; phylum Chordata; class Chondrichthyes; family Pristiophoridae; genus Pristiophorus; species Pristiophorus japonicus. The sequence goes on along the minus strand of NC_091984.1, from coordinate 102,351,348 downwards.
AAAACCCTGGCTGTGTTTTTATTTTTATTTTCTCTCGACAGCCAAATTTGGAGCCCCAGTGTTGGCTGGGAACCGCTAACTCCATACAGACCAGGGACCTTCCTGGCCTGTATGACTCGACTCTACACCTGGCTATGCATTTCCTGACTCAACTATCAAGGAGAGCCCATGCTTGTTGATTTTAAAGAATCAGTCTCCTCTCATTGACCCATAACAGGAATAATAGAAAATACAGTTTGAGCCAAGATTCTCTGCACATTTGGTGTTGGGATATATAAGAACATAGAACATAAGAATTAGGAACAGGAGTAGGCCATCTAGCCCCTCGAGCCTGCTCCGCCATTCAACAAGATCATGGCTGATCTGGCCGTGGACTCAGCTCCACTTACCCGCCCGCTCCCCATAACCCTTAATTCCCTTATTGGTTAAAAATCTATCTATCTGTGATTTGAATACATTCAATGAGCTAGCCTCAACTGCTTCCCTGGGCAGAGAATTCCACAGATTCACAACCCTCTGGGAGAAGAAATTCCTTCTCAACTCGGTTTTAAATTGGCTCCTCCGAATTTTGAGGCTGTGCCCCCTAGTTCTAGTCTCCCTTCCAGCGGAAACAACCTCTCTGCCTCTATCTTGTCTATCCCTTTCATTATTTTAAATGTTTCTATAAGATCACCCCTCATCCTTCTGAACTCCAACGAGTAAAGACCCAGTCTACTCAATCTATCATCATAAGGTAACCTCCTCATCTCTGGAATCAGCCTAGTGAATCGTCTCTCTACCCCCTCCAAAGCTAGTATATCCTTCCTTAAGTAAGGTGACCAAAAATGCACACAGTACTCCAGGTGCGGCCTCACCAATACCCTGTACAGTTGCAGCAGGACCTCCCTGCTTTTGTACTCCATCCCTCTCGCAATGAAGGCCAACATTCCATTTGCCTTCCTGATTACCTGCTGCACCTGCAAACTAACTTTTTGGGATTCATGCACAAGGACCCCCAGGTCCCTCTGCACCGCAGCATGTTGTAATTTCTCCCCATTCAAATAATATTCCCTTTTACTGTTTTTTTTTCCAAGGTGGATGACCTCACATTTTCCGACATTGTATTCCATCTGCCAAACCTTAGCCCATTCGCTTAACCTATCTAAATCTCTTTGCAGCCTCTCTGTGTCCTCTACACAACCCGCTTTCCCACTAATCTTTGTGTCATCTGCAAATTTTGTTACACTACACTCTGTCCCCTCTTCCTGGTCATCTATGTATATTGTAAACAGTTGTGGTCCCAGCACCGATCCCTGTGGCACACCACTAACCACCGATTTCCAACTCGAAAAGGACCCATTTATCCCGACTCTCTGCTTTCTGTTAGCCAGCCAATTCTCTATCCATGCTAATATATTTCCTCTGACTCCACGTACCTTTATCTTCTGCAGTAACCTTTTATGTGGCACCTTATCGAATGCCTTTTGAAAATCTAAATACACCACATCCATTGGTACACCTCTATCCACCATGCTCATTATATCCTCAAAGAATTCCAGTAAATTAGTTAAACATGATTTCCCCTTCATGAATCCATGTTGCGTCTGCTTGATTGCACTATTCCTATCTGGATGTCCGGCTATTTCTTCCTTAATGATAGCTTCAAGCATTTTCCCCACTACAGATGTTAAACTAACCGGCCTATAGTTACCTGCCTTTTGTCTGTCCCCTTTTTTAAACAGAGGAGTTACATTAGCTGCTTTCCAATCCGCTGGTACCTCCCCAGAGTCCAGAGAATTTTGGTAGATTATAACGAATGCATCTGCTATAACTTCCGCCATCTCTTTTAATACCCTGGGATGCATTTCATCAGGACCAGGGGACTTCTCTACCTTGAGATCCATTAGCCTGTCCAGCACTACCCCCCTAGTGATAGTGATTGTCTCAAGGTCCTCCCTTCCCACATTCCCGTGACCAGCAATTTTTTGGCATGGTTTTTGTGACTTCCACTGTAAAGACCGAAGCAAAATAATTGTTTAAGTCTCAGCCATTTCCACATTTCCCATTATTAAATCCCCCTTCTCATCTTCTAAGGGACCAACATTTACTTTAGTCACTCTTTTCCGTTTTATATATCGGTAAAAGCTTTTACTATCTGTTTTTATGTTTTGCGCAAGTTTACTTTCGTAATCTATCTTTCCTTTCTTTATTGCTTTCTTAGTCATTCTTTGCTGTCGTTTAAAATTTTCCCAATCTTCTAGTTTCCCACTAATCTTGGCCACCTTATACACATTGGTTTTTAATTTGATACTCTCCTTTATTTCCTTGGTTATCCATGGCTGGTTATCCCTTCTCTTACCGCCCTTCTTTTTCACTGGAATATATTTTTGTTGAGCACTATGAAAGAGCTCCTTAAAAGTCCTCCACTGTTCCTCAATTGTGCCACCATTTAGTCTGTGTTCCCAGTCTACTTTAGCCAACTCTGCCCTCATCACACTGTAGTCCCTTTTGATTAAGCATAGTACGCTCCTTTGAGACACTACTTCCTCACCCTCAATCTGTATTACAAATTCAACCATACTGTGATCACTCATTCCGAGTCTTTGTTTCCTATTCACATCAAAGAGGAAAGAGCTATGTACTAGTAAGTCTCTAATACTGTCGTGTCATGGCTATGCTTTTCATAGCATAGTACCATCAGGACCCAAAGCATTGAGTGAGGAAAGGCCATTGGTCCCACCAAGCATACGCTGTCCCTTTATTTAATCCTGTGAGGGATAGTTCTCCATAAACATTTCCCCATCCCAAAAGATTACCAAGTAAAACTTCAGAATACTCTTCTGTCCGTGTTCTCCACAAACAACATTTCACCTTCCTCTCCCAACACAGGAACCATTGGTGAATTTGATTTCAGTCCTGTTTCAAGCCAGTTATTTGTCCAGTAAATTACCTCGGCCTTACCTACTTTGGCTGTGAATTTTCCCCACATCTCCATTACTGTATGCAGGGAGGGGGAACAAGTTTCTTAGAAACTGCAGTCTTGCTTAAGGCCTGTTAATTTTAAACCCGTAGGCTCCAGCTCTGCAGGCCCATGCTCTGTAATGTGCTTTTCCATAACGTGTGCTTTTTGTCACAATTTGCACACAGTGGACGCAGGCCTGTGTGTGAACAAATCAGAGATATGCCGGAGTTGGGGTCGGGCAGAGCCTTCATCTCGGTGCGGAATGTTGGCACTCTGACAGTGTCAGCAACCGCCTGTTGTTTTTGCAAAATAAATCATTCACCAATTTACCCCAGCAAAGATTTGAAAGGATGGCGTGCAATCTTTTGCAAAAGATATGCTAAAACATTTGCAGGAGGAAAAACATGACCAATCTCTAAAAGCTTTGCTAAGTAACTAAAACTGCTGTGATATGGCATTAGGAGACTTTGATTTAATTAATACACTAAATGTAGTTTTGATTTGTGTGCACATTACATCGTTGCAGAAGGCTTGAAAAGGAATTGATTGATGTGCTTTTTTTAAAAAAAAAGCATTGTCTGTTTACGTTGCAGTTAAATGTTCTGCAGCTTCAAATCTAAACAGAAAATGCTGGAAGTACTCACCAGGTCAGGCAACATCTGTGGAGAGAGAAATAGATGCTGCCTGGCCTGCTATTTCCAGCATTTTCTGTTTTATATTTCAGATTTCCAGTATCTGCAGCATTTTGCCTTTGTTCTATAACTTCAGTTGGGTTATTGGAGCTTTTAAAAAATCTTTTACCAGTTTTCTCCTCTCCTCTTCTCCTGAAGGCACTGACTCACATCCCCATGAACATCAGCTGTTCTCTTGTACCCTCACCCAAAGTGGCCATTTTTCATGTGTGAGCCTAGACAGCTATTCAGTGTCGCAGCTGAGTTCAATCCAGATCTTTCCCATGTACATACTTTCTATGAGGGGCACTTGGATATGGGTGGGTGGGGTAACCTAGCTGAATTTCTCCCTCACCCTAATCTCTCTGCCAAGGACAGGGATGGTGAGATTAATTGTAGTGCCCACTTGCCTGCTTGAGCCCAGCTAACTCAGCACAAACTGGGAATCAAACCCGGCACACTCCTGGTCTCTCTTGCTCCGTACTGTACTGAATGCAATTAGCAACCATGCTATTGGGAGAATATAGTGGTAGGAGCTTTAAATAAACAGGTCTGAGATGTAAAGTGCTGAAGCTGTTCTAATGTGAATGTACGTTTAACATTTGAATCTGCATTACCTGGAGATGAAATGCTCTGACTTCTGTTGGCTATCAAGGTCGGAGATGGAAAACCCTGAGCATTACCGGATTGTGCTTAACCATTCCCATCGCCAGCCCATTATGGTTATCCAATGGAAAGGCACCGTTGCATTGCAAGTAATTGACTCATAGCCCAGGTGATTCCATAGCATTTTCAGAAGGCGAGTTTCTATTTTTATCAAACTTTTTGAGGTCTTGAATATAAATCACTTGGTCACACTAGTGGCAGGAACAGCATGAGCTCCTGCCCTCCCTCCCTCACTTTTCGCTGCCCACTAAAGAAGATCTGAACAATGCACCTGGAACATTTCAAGAAAGTAGTGCCTCACTGCACAAACTCTTGCAGTTTGGTGTGTGTGGTGCTGTTAAACCCAGCCCAGCCGCCCCTCCCCCCCCTCCACAAATACATGCAGCCAACAGCCTACTCCAGTCCCTCGCACAATGTTGCTCAAGGATATCCAGCCTTACTACTCGTATAGTTAATGCATATAAAAGATATTGATAAAAGTCATGTGAACGCAACATAAACTAACAGATTAGACTCGGTTGTGGCATTGAATAGCTGACTCACTGTCTGGGCACACACAGGAAGAATGGCCATTTATGGTGAGGGTATCTGCAAGCTTAAACCACATATGATTTTTTTCTTCTTCTGCTTGCAAAGAGATTAAATAAATGATCCGTCTTCACCATTGCAGTTCCTTATATTGATTGTGTTTCCAATCCAAGCTGGCCTGTCCAATGACAATGCACTGCACTAGCGTGATGCTGGCTCAGAAAGAAGTCACTAGCGTGATGGTTGGCTGTATGTGTGCCAACCAGCAACTTGGAATCAGCTCTGGAAACAGATGGTCTTTCGGTTGATTTTTGAGCGCCATGGGGAAGTTGCCTTTTTCTAGGTCTCTGCACTTCACTTGTTCATCTACAGCTCCTGCTGAGCACAAGCAAACCCACACAGTGAGTGCAGTCAACTCAAATAACAATCAGGATCTCCACTCAATCTTGTGATCCTGCCCCCCGGCCAGGAAAGGTTGGGGAGGGGGGAGATTGCAGTCCTCTGCTGCTGACCCTCCTTCAACCTGCTAGGCAAAGAATTAGTAAACTTGATCATTTAATTCTCTATGATAATGCGATGCAATAATAAATAAATTAGATGCACTTATTAGAATGCCCGCTTGCCAGAAATCAGGCTGTTTGTATGCTTTTCCCATTGAAAAGATTCATGAATAAAATCATCTGATAGAGCTGAGTGATGAGAGAGCGAGGCGATTCCGATGCTCTGCTTCCTGATTGATTTTCTTTCCCCCCCCTTTCTTGTCTGCTGTCTGAAAAATAAAATCACTGCATAGGATAATCCTTAGAGGAGTGCAGGGAAGCATCACATCCAAAGAAATTATACACCAGTAAAAATTAAATGATATGAAATGATGCTATAAAGGCATGCACTGTAAATTGCTACCAAGTGCACTGCTGTACTGTACACTGGTGTCTCTCGCTCCCCTCACTCGGGGAGCTATTTTTAACTTCTGTGTCTCTCTCTCCTTCACGGAACTATTTTGTGTCTCACATTCCTCCCTCAGGGAGCTTTCTGTACACTGACTGATGCCTCTTAGTTCCTCTCACAGGGAGCTATCGGAACAATGACTGGTTTCTCTCGGTCCTCTCGCACAACGTATCTGTGCACTGTACTCCATCCCTCCCCAGGGAGTGATCTTGCTACTGACTTGTGTCCCTTATACCTCTTTCATGCATTTTATGGCTTAAAACCATTGACTAGAGGCAGTCTGAATGGATTTACCTGGAGCCATACAAACTAAGCCAAAGTACACTTTGGGAATCTGTGAAAGAACCTGATCTGCAGCATGATGTGCTCGTTGTGATTTAACTGTTGTTTAGACCACTTTTGGATCCAATTTGGCAAATGAAAGCTTCATCGGCTCGAAAGCTTTGTATTGCACTTTCTTGGTAAATTGTTACTTCAGTGGCAATATCTGTGGCCCAGTGACCTAGCAGAAACAATTTTAATAAATAGTTCAATGGCAGAATTTATGGACGACTGTATAATAGGTTCCTTCACATTCTCAGTGGAATAATTTCTACTAAAGTTTGCCACCCACCTGTGTTTCTCTAACCATATGCAGTGACCACAGAGAAGAAACATTTCTGCCTCATACTCCTAACACGCTCTTCTCTTCAAAGTGCTGAAATCAAGGCTCAGTGCTCCTACTCAAACGCACTCTTTCTTGGGATCTCAAAAGTGAGGAGCTCCTTACTTCCCTCACTTCTCTTCTCTTTCCCCCTATAATCTTAAGGTTTTTAAATCCAAAGCATGGCAAGCCCTAATCCCTGGCTTCCTGATCTACCTTGTCTTCTGTTCTACTCCAGCCATGGTTGTGTCCTGCACCATAGGCCTTAAACCTTCATTCAAGATCTTTCATTTAAAGAAATATACATTGCAGTATTACATGCGGTGTAGTGACTGGATAAGGTGATTTAGGCTGATGCAAAGCCTTTCCTTGGAGGGTTTGTAAATCCTGTAGACCCAAAAGAAGCCAGGCTGAAAAAGCTAAGCAGCAGAATTGCTCGCTTGTGGAGCAAGTGCACTCAGAATCTTTTCTTTCCCGTGTGGTACAGATAAATTTACGTGCCCACCTGACATGTTTGGCTGTCCCAGTAACCGATGCATCCCAGTGGCGTGGCAGTGCGACAGTGAGAAGGACTGTGAAAATGGAACCGATGAGTTGAATTGTGCAGCTGGTGAGTGTGTGAACTTTCTTCTTGTGAATTTTGGTTAAGGCTCGAACCCTAAACCCTTGCCATCCGGTTTCTCCCAACATGCAGTAGAGAACTTAACTACCATGTGTGTGGTACTGAGCCACGCAGACCAGAAGATACCATGTTCCGTCCCAGGTGGTGCTGAGTTAACCCATCTGAGTAGAGGAGCACTGCAAGTCAGCTGGCTCTTGTGGGTGGGGGAAGGGAGAGAGTTCATAAGCCAGGGTTCCTGCTCCCCGTGACTCCAGCTGGGAAGTGAGCATGTGCCAATGTCTGGTGAGGACATGATCAGTTCTGGCTGGGATGCCCTCGGCGAACAAGATGCAGGAGGGCAGCTGGCATCTGTGTAAGTATTGCCCCAGCAAGAAGCAGTGCTTTTCTGGGGGGCAGGAAGGGAAAAAAAAATAATGATACCATAAATAATGCCTTGAGTCTCTGGTAACTGCGTATTTTTACAGCTAAACATTTACTGACTTGACTTTGCCCAAGTATGACGGGTGGCTGATCAGTTTGTTGCAGAGATCCTACTGCTGTCGTTGTGGGATGGTGTTTCTTGAGTAAAAGCGGGTGGCAGTAATCACAGAGAAAAGCTCAGTTCGTCACAAATCCTCCACATTCTCCGCAACCCAAGCAGAAAGGGGATATTAGACTTCACTTTTGAATGATTCAATGAAAGAAAGTGATTTGTAAAATTAATTAGTTTTGACTAATTGACTTTCCCATGCATGTGTTGTGCCATTTCACAGGTCCCACATAATTTATCACTGACATTACTGTCCTCCTCACAGGCAAGTCCAGAGTCGATCAGAAACCGGTAAACTGTCAGAATTGAGATGCAACTGCTCGTGTGTGGCTAATGTCAGTGGAACAGCAGTTGGGCATACATTTGGACTCGACCATCCTGGGCTAGGGGGGCAATCCCCACTGACCACTATTTGCAGACTCCCGCTGGAAAGTGCACATGTGGACCACAAGTGAGGGGAGGATTCGGCTCAGCTGTGATGACCCAACAGTTGAATAACCTGCCAACACTCCCTGTTCAGGTTTCTACATGAATGCTGACCTGAGTGAGATACCTGAGCGAATCTGGGACTGCTGGGTCCATTCTCCAGCATCAGTTAGTGCTTTCAGAAGAGGAGAGGAGGAATTTGAAAGCAGGGTTGGGTGGGGAGGGAGGGAAATAATCCTGGCAAGATTTCCTTTTGGTTGCATACAAGACTTCGCCAATTTATTTGCTTATAGTCATTCTCTTTCGTCCTCTTTCCCCCCTCTCCCCCACCCCCCAGATCAGAAGACCTGCCCAACCAATGAATTCCAATGCGGCAACGATAAATGCATTGCCATGATGTTTGTGTGTGATGATGATGACGACTGTGGAGATGGTACTGAGGAGCAGCAGTGCACTCCGCCCACCTGTGGACCCCATGAGTTCCAGTGCAACAACTCATTATGCATCCCCGATCTGTGGGCCTGTGACAATGACCCAGACTGCACCGACGGCTCAGATGAGAGTGTGGAGAGATGCGGCCATATGACAGCACGTGTACCGCCAAACTCCTGCTCAGCCACTGAGTTTCAGTGTGACGATGGCGAGTGCATCCACCTGAACTGGAAATGTGACGGAGGCATAGACTGCAAAGATAAATCGGACGAAACTGGCTGTCGTAAGTTTTTTCTTTAAGTTTATCAAAATGTTCCTGCATCAACTCCAAGCACCCTATTGCTTTTTATGTCGCTTGCATCTAGTGAGATGGGTGCATTGTTGATTTTGCTTTTTGTTGAATGGGAGTTCTCCCAAAGGTTCCATGTGTAGCAGATCCATATAGACCAAGAAAATCCCAGGTATGATTCCCCAGGGTGTACTGAGCTAACTGATCTCCATTAAATTGACAGTAGGTGAACTAAGATTGGGCTTGGTTGCTCTGGTTTCGAAAGGGGAAAATCTTCCAGGATCACTGTCCAACAGCAATTGGTGGAAGTATATGTGTGTGGATCTGGATCAGGCTGGGCTGCAATGTCCCCTGTGATTGAATAGACTGCTGACACTCACTCACATGATTAGCAGCTAGTTGAGTGAAGTAGTGACAGGTTTGACACCAATAGAACCAATCCCAGCAAGGACTCCAAGCCTTCAGGGAGGAAAAAAATTGCTAAGAAAAATAAAAAACCGGCAATGTTTGAGGTGGAAGTTAACAGACTTGGTAATAGAGAGGATATGTGATCGGAAATCCAGCTTTGGGCCAAATAGGATGCCAAGGTTGCGAGCGTTCTGGTTCAGCCTCAGACAGTGACCAGGGAGAGGGATGGAGTCGGTGGCCAGGAGCCAGTTTGTGGCTGGCACCGAAGACGATGGCTTTCGTCTTCCCAACATTTAGTTGAAAGACATTTCTGCTCATCTAGGACTGGATGCCGGACAAACACTGTCACAAATCAGAGACCGTGGAGGGGTGAGAGAGGTGTTAGCGAGGTAGAGCTGGATGTGGTCAGCATACATGTGGAACTTAATGTGTTTGCAGATGATGTAATTGAGGGGCAACATGTAGATGAGAAGTAGAAAAAAAGACTTGCATTTATATAGGGCCTTTTGCAATCTCCAAAGCACTTTACAGCCAATGATATACTTTTTTGAAGTGTAGTCTCTGTTGCAATGTAGAAAATGCAGCATCATATTGTGAACAGCAAGCTCCCATAAAACAGCAATGTGATAATGACCAGATAATCTGTTTTAATAATATTAATTGAGGGATAAATATTGGCAAGGATACTGGGGAGAACTCCCCGGGGCTGAAATTCAGAGTCTCAAATAGACCCGTTTGCAGCGGCCATTCCTAAAAATCAAATGGGCACTGCTTTGGGGTCAACAGGCCAACCCGATCAAACATCAGGTCTGGGATTTTTCGGCCTGGACCCCATCCCGCCCAAGTAGATGCACTGCCAATTTAAAATGAAGTAAATACTTACCTAGCCATTTTCAGCTCGATCCGTCGATCCCCTGCTGCATGGTGCCCCCGGCAGGTTTTTCTGCCACTGCACCCTCTGTGTGCGGCCCGGCGGTGCTTAAAGGGGAGGACTCACTGCTGCGACCGCAATGTAAACATCGGCCAGCAAAATACTGCCCCGGGTTCAGCCGGGCCGCCAACGGGCAGCCTGGCACCTTCTCTTGGGTGCCAGGCCATTGCCCCAGCTGAGACCCTCCCTGGCCCAGTGGTCAAAGTTTAAAAAATGATCGAATCTCTCCCCTTTAACGGAGGGGAGAGCGTGGTGACGCACATGCACTGTGACATCGTCATGTTGATTGACAGCAGCGGACGGCCCAAACGACCCATTTTCAGCCAGTCAGCCTGGCTTTGAGTCTAAGGCCCACCCCCATTATCATCCATTTCCTGCAGGACTTTGAAAAAAATTCAAAGTCCTGAAAATGGATCTACTCACCGCACCAAGAGTTCCAGCGGTAAGTACCAGTTAATAGAGCATAGGTACGTCAGCTTTCTGGTACACCTGAATTTCCCCCCCACCCCTCTCCCCGAAGGCAACAACACATTCAAAGGCTTTGGAGAGGCAAGGGAGGTTAGAGATGGGGCAATAATTTGCAAGGACGGAGGGGTTAAGGGTTGGTTTTTTAAAGAGAGGGGTGATGATGGCAGATTTGAAGAGTAGTGGGACAGTACCTGAGAAGAATATCAACTAACATGGGGGTCAGGAAGGGAAGATGGTGGTCATCAGTTTGGTGAGAATAGAGTTGAGGGAGCAAGTAGTGGGTCTCATGGACAAGGTGAAATTAGATAGGGCATGATGGGAGATAGGAGAGAAACTGGAGAAAATGCAAGTTCAGGACGAGGGCAGGGCGGAATCAGGAAGTTTGGCTTGTTGGGCTAGGAGAAGGGAAGGAAGCAGCTGAATGGATGGTCTCAATCTTAGTGACAAAGAAGTCGATGAGCTCCTCACACTTGTTGGAGGTGAAGGTGGAGGAGAAAGGGAAGAGGGATTTAAGAAGACTGTTTGTAGTGGAGAAAAAAAGGCGGGGGTTATCGTTGCAACACAATATTTGGCTCGAACTTCTGCCCAGCAGGAATGTTCCCAGCATAGTGAATTGGGCATGTATGGGCCGGGCAATCTGATGTCCAGGAGGACTGTCTGGTTCGTGCTGGAAATCTACCAGACATGCTTTTCCGATCGGGGCCAACACCCATGTTTAATGCTGATGTGCAGAATCTCTTAAGAGTTTAATTAAGTGTGCATCCTGCATACAAATCAGGGCCTTTGTCCCCTGAGCTTCAGGCAGAATCCCTCCTCGCATTAATTCCACCCATTCTCAATGGCTGTTGGAGGATAGGCGTTTTTTCTTGAAGTGGTTGAGTTTGTCTTTTTATTCCAATTATATGTACAAAATGTTTTTTTAAAGAAAACAGTCAAATGTCTGTCTCTCTAAGCAACTAGAAGAGTTCAGCAGAACAGGAAGATCCTTTTTTTTAAATATAAAATAAGAGGGGGAGCTGTAAAGGATTGTGATAGTGTAGTGGTTATGACACAGGACCAGCATTCCAGTTTAAATGGTAAGTTCTGAAATTTAATTCAATAAAATCATGTAATGTGTAGCAAATCATTAAATTAATGACGAGCCCTACTTCTCAAAATGCACCAATCGCAGTATTAATAACAACAACAACTTGCATTTATATAGTGCCTTAACTTTCAAAGAGATGAAAGGAAACCGGCCAGGATAATTAGCTGGCACCAGACCCGCGCTCACTATTATACCACCAGCCTTATCTGCAGGCCCTGGCTGGCACACCGCCTGACAATGAGCAAGGTTAACTTCCTTCACAGATTCTGGATCAGTAAGGAGGAGCAGCACAGCTGTTTTATCTGCTGCAAGAAGACCAACAGTCAACCTCAACATAGGACAGCTCTGTCGGACAGTCAAAATCACCTCTTTCCTTTAATGTTCTGCCTCCACCTCTTTTCAGTCAGCATAGGGATCATCTATGCTGTCAGCCATGTCGCTGCCCCCTGGTGCATTGCTGTGCAATGCCATCATTTCATCCCCTTGCCCATGTAACAGGAGCAATGCATGGCTGCATGTAGACATCACTGCTGCTTTTTCGAAGCTACAGAGCGCCATTGGTAGCAGCCCCACGGTCATCCATGCACCAGTTTCCTGCTCCTCCTCTGGCACAACCATTTGCTCCTCCCCACCCGTACACTGCGACTCACCTGGTACTATCTCTGCAAAGTCATTGAGGAGAGGGTGGCAAACATGGGATCAGGAGTAGGCCATTCAGCCCCTCGAGCCTGTGCCGTCAACCAATTAGATCATGGTTAGTCTGAAGTTGAGGCTACACTGGTGCTTATCCCCTTGTATTATATATTGTCTTACCCTGCAAGCAGTCAATTTTAAATATCAAAAATCTTTTTGATATTTTTCAATTTTTCTCCTGAATAATAAGAAATTTAAAAATAAATGTATATTTCTATTCTTCTCTTAAAGCGATGGTAACTTGCCAACCCGATGAGTTTCAGTGCAGTGATGGGAGCTGCATCCATGGATCCAAGCAGTGTAACCAAGCCTTTGACTGTCCAGACCACATTGACGAGCTAGACTGCGTGAATGGTTTGTATTGATCATTTCGAGGCATGAGTCAGAGAGCAAGTCGTCAGTGCCTATTGAGAGGAGCGGCCGATCTAATATTACTGTTCTTCATGCTTAACAGTGACCCCGTGCAAAGGGCTGCTGAAGTTCCTGTGCGGGAGTGGAGAGTGTATCGATTTGAATAAAGTGTGTGACTCACACAAAGACTGCAAGGACTGGTCGGATGAGCCACTCAAAGAATGTGGTAAGATGGATCAAGGGTGGCGAGCACTCTCTCTGGTCATTATGTTTTCTACATATTCTCCTTCATGCTGGGGAACAGAGCACTGTCTATTGGGCACCCCATTTAACATTTTAAAAAAGACTTGCATTTCTATAGTGCGTTTCGTGATCAAAGGACGTTCCAAAGCACTTTATAACCAATTATTTTGAAGTCTAGTCATTGTTGTAATGTAGGGAAACATGGCAGCTAACTTGCGCACAACGGGATCCCACAAACAGCAATCTGATAATGGTGTTGGTTGAGGGATAAATATTGCTGAGGGCACTGGGGAGAACTTCCCAGCTCCTCTTCGAAATAGTGCTACGAGATCCACATGAGAGGGAAGATGTGACCTTGGTTTAACATCTCATCCAAAAGACGGCACCTCCAACAGTGCAGCACTCCCTGAGCACTGCACTGCCGTGTCAGCCGAGATTATATGCTTAAGTCCCTGGAGTGGGACTTGAACCCACAACCTTCTGACTCAGAGGTGAGAGTGGTACCACTGAGCCAAGGCTGACATTGCATTGTGCCATACCAGGTCAGGTATTGCACAAGCTAGATAGAATGAAGCACCTGCTACACAACTTCAACTGGGTGCCTCAGCCCCAACCTCAGAAGATCATCCTCTGCAACAATCCACACCAGCCTTCAGTAGCTTCTTAGTGATCCAGCCAATTGGAGGCAGTTGTCTTCTGGGCCCATTGCCACGATGAACAGTACCAAAAGTGACCAATCGCATTTTACATAGGACCCTTGCAGCCACCAGAGGAATCTTTCCTTCCATCAGTCAGGCAGCCTGCTTGACTGTCTCTGTCAAGGCTCCTATATTATGAATGGATACCTGGACAATTACTGGAGGGCTGCTGGTGTCTGTGGAAGCTGGAGCAGGAGCTAGAACCTTCAGGAGAGGAACTAGGGTATTGGTTTAATACATCACCTGAAAATGTAACATTCAATGAAGCCACTAGCTGAAAATAGAAACATAGAAAGAAATCCACAACGCAGAAGGAGGCCATTTCGGCCCATCATGTCCAGCCGGCCGACAATGAACCACATGGCCCTTGGTCGGCAGCCCTGAAGGTTGCATATAAACCTATGAACAGTGGCGGAAAGGTAAAGAGCACCCAGCCCAACCAGTCCACCCCACACAACTGTGATACCCCATGTATCGCAACATTTTACACTCCACCCCAACCGGAGCCATGTGATCTCCTGGGAGAGACAAAAACCAGATTTAAAAACCCAGGCCAATTGGGCGAAAAAAATCTGGGAAAATTCCTCTCCAACCCATCCAGGCGATCGAAACTAGTTCAGAAGATCACCCTGGCCATATTCGATTCCCTGCAGTACTTACCATACTGCGTCAGCCAACAAGAGGTTATCCAGTCTAATCCCAATTACCAGCTCTAGGTCCATAACCCTGCAGGTTATGGCACTTCAAGAGCCCATCCAAGCACCTTTTAAATGAGGGTTTCCACATCTACCACCCTTCCAGGCAGTGAGTTCCAGATCCCCACAACCCGCTGCGTGAAGAAGCCCCCCCTCAAATCCCCTCTGATCCTTCCAACAACCACCATAAAACTATGCCCCCTCGTAATTGACCTCTCCACCAAGGGAAATAGGCCCTTCCTATCCACTATATCCAGGCCCCTCAAAACTTTATACACCTCAATGAGGTCTCCTCTCAGCCTCCTCTGTTCCAATAAGAACATACCCAGCCCATCCAATCTGTCCTCATAACTAAGATTCTCCATTCCAGGCAGCCTAGTAAATCTCCTCTGCACCCTCTCTCGTGCAATCACGTCGTTCCTAAAATACGGCGACCAGAACTGCACGCTGTATTCCAGCTGTGGCCTAACCAGAGTATTATACAATTTAAGCATAATCTCTCTGCTCTTGCATTCTATGTCTTGGCCAATAAAGGCAAGCATTCCGTATGCCTTCTTAACCACTTTATCCACCTGGCCTGCTACTTTCAGGGATCTGTGAACAAGTACTCCAAGGTCCCTTTGTTCATAAGAACGTAAGAAATAAGAACAGGAGTAGGCTGTACAGCCCCTCGAGCCAGTTCTGCCATTCAATAAGATCATGGCTGATCTGATCATGGACTCAGCTCCATTTCCCTGCCCGCTCCTCATAACTCCTTATCCCCTTATCGTTTAAGAAATGATCTATTTCTGTCTTAAATTTATTCAATGTCCCAGCTTCCACAGCTCTCTGAGGCAGCGAATTCCATTCATTTACAACCCTCTGAGAGAAGAAATTTCTCCTCAGCTCAAATGGGCGGACCCTTCTTCTAAGATCATGCCCTCTAGTTCTAGTCTCCCCCATCAGTGGAAACATCCTCTCTGCATCCACCTTGTCAAGCCCCCTCATAATCTTACACGTTTCGATAAGATCACCTCTCATTCTTCTGAATTCCAATGAGTAGAGGCCCAACCTACTCAACCTTTCCTCATAAGTCAACTCCCCTCATCCCCAGAATCAACCTAGTGAACTTTCTCTGAACTGCCTCCAAAGCAATTATATCCCTTCGTAAATATGGAAACCAAAACTGCATGCAATACTCCAGGTGTGGCCTCACCAATACCTTATATGGCTGTAACAAGACTTCCCTGCTTTTATATTCCATCCCCTTTACAATAAAGGCCAAGATACCATTGGCCTTCCAGATCACTTGCTGTACCTGCATACCATATCCTTTTGTGTTTCATGCACAAGTACCCCCAGGTTCCGCTGTACTGCGGCACTTGCAATCTTTCTCCATTTAAATAATAACTTGCTCTTTGATATTTTTTCTGCCCAAGTGCATGACCTCACACTTTCCAACATTGTACTCCATCTGCCAAATTTTTGCTCACTCACTTAGCCTATCTATGTCCTTTTGCAGATTTTTTGTGTCCTCCTCACAACATTGCTTTTCCTCCCATCTTTGTATCGTCAGCAAACTTGGCTACGTTACACTCAGTCCCTTCTTCCAAGTCGTTAATATAGATTGTAAATAGTTGGAGTCCCAGCACTGATCCCTGCGGCACCCCACTAGTTACTGGTTGCCAACCATTTATCCTGACTCTCTGTTCTCTGTTAGTTAGCCAATCCTCTATCCATGCTAATATAATGCCCACAACCCAGTGAACTTTTATCTTGTGCAGTAACCATTTATGTGGCACCTTGTCAAATGCCTTCTCGAAGTCCAAATACATCACATCCACTGGTTCCCCTTTATCCACCCTCAAAGAATTCCAGCAAATTTGTCAAATTCCCCTTCATAAATCCATGCTGACTCTGCTGGCATTTTGCTTTTCCAATCTACACTTCTAAGTGGCCTGCTGCTTAATGTGTATACCCTTTCCTTATTAGCTCTCCTAAAGTGCATTATCTCACACCTCTCTAAATTAAATTCCATTTGCCACTGCTCTGCCCACCTGACCAGTAGATTGATATCCTCCTGCAGTCCATGACTTTCCTCTTCATTATCAACCACACAGTCAATTTTAGTATCATCTGCAAACTTCTTAATCATACTCCCTATATTTAAATCTAGATCATTGATGTATACCACAAAAAGCAAGGGACCCAGTACTAAGCCCTGCAGAACCCCACTGGAAACATCCTTCCAGTCACAAAAACATCTATCAACCATTACCCTTTACTTCCTACCTCTAAGCCAATTTTGGATCCAACTTGCCACTTTGCCCTGGATCCATGGGCGTTAACCTTCATGACCAGTCTACCATGTGGGACCTCATCAAAAACTTTGCTAAAGTCCATATATACTACATTGTACGCACTACCCTCATCGACCTTCCTGGCTACCTCCTCAAAAAATTCAATCAGGTTAGTCAAACACAATCTTCCCTTAACAAATCCATGCTGACTGTCCCTAATTAATCCTTGCCTTTCCAAATGTAGATTTATTCTATTTAAAAAAAGGAGGCAGACAAAAAGCAGGAAGCTATGGACCAATTAGCCTAACATCTGCGATTGGGAAAATGTTGGGAGTCCATTATTAAAGAAGCTGTAGCAGGACACTTGGAAAAGCAAAATTCGGTCAGGCAGAGTCAGCATGGATTTATGAAGGGGAAGTCACATTTGACAAATTTGCTGGAGTTCTTCGAGGATGTAACGAACAGGGTGGATAAAGGGGAACCAGTGGATGTGGTGTATTTGGACTTCCAGAAGGCATTTGACAAGGTGCCACCATAAAAGGTTACTGCACAAGATAAAAGTTCATGGGATTGGGGGTAATATATTAGCATGGATAGAGGATTGGCTAACTAACAGAAAACAGAGAGTCGAGATAAATGGTTCATTCTCTGGTTGGCAACCAGTAACTAATGGGGTGCCGCAGGGTTCAGTGCTGGGACCCCAACTATTTACAATCTATATTAACGACTTGAAAGAAAGGACTGAGTGTAACGTAGCCAAATTTTGCTGACGATACAAAGTTGGGAGCAAAAGCAATGTGTGAGAAAGACACAAAAATCTGCAAAAGGACATAGACAGGCTAAGAGAGTGGGCAAAAATTTGGCAGATGGAGTATAATGTTGGAAAGTGTGAGGTCATGCACTTCGGCAGAAAAAATCAAAGAGCAAATTATTATTTAAATGGAGAAAGATTGCAAAGTGCCGCAGTACACTGGGACCTGGGGGTACTTGTACATGAAACATAAAAGCATAGTATGCCGTACAGCAAGTGATCAGGAAGGCCTATGGTATCTTGGCCTTTATTGCAAAGGGGATGGAGTATAAAAGCAGGGAAGTCTTGCTACAGTTGTACAGGATACTGGTGAAGCCACACCTGGAATACTGCGAGCAGGGGGTTTCCATATTTACGAAAGGATATTCTTGCTTTGGAGGCAGTTCAGAGAAGGTTCACTTGGTTGATTCCAGGGATATGGGGGGGGGGGTTGACTTATGAGGAAAGGCTGAGTAGGTTGGGCCTCTACTCATTGGAATTCAGAAGTATGAGAGGTGATCTTATCAAAACGTATAAGATCATGAGGGGGCTTGGCAAGGTGGATGCAGAGAGGATGTTTCCACTGATGGGGGAGACTAGAACTAGAGAGCATGATCTTAGAATAAGGGACCACCCATTTAAAACAGAGATGAGAAGAAATTTCTTCTGAGGGTTGTAAATGAGTGGAATTCGCTGCCTCAGAGAGTGTGGAAGCTGGGACATTGAAGGAAATTTTAGGCAGAAATAGACAATTTCTTAAACGATAAGGGGTTATGGGGAGTTGGCGGGGAAGTGGAACTGAGTTCATAATCAGATCAGCCATGATCTTATTGATTGGCAGAGCAGGCTCGAGGGCCGTATGGCCTACTCCTGTTCTTATTTCTTATTTTTTCCAATCATTTTCCCAGAGTTGAGGTTAGGCTGTCAGCCCTGTAATTACTAGGCCTATCCCTTTCTCCCTTCTTAAACAAGGTACCACATTAGCAGCCCTCCAGCCTTCTGGCACTATGCCCAAATCCAAAGAGGACTGGAAAATTATGGTCAAGGTCTCTACTATTTCCTCTTTTACTTCACTCAATAGCCTGGGATGCACTTCACTTGGGCCTGGGGACATATCTACTTTCAAAGCTGCTAAATCCCTTAATACCTCCTCTCTCACTATGTTTATTTCATCCAGAATTTCACACTCCTCCTTGATAGCAGTATCTGCATTGCCCCTTTCCTTTGCGAAAACAGACGCAAAGTATTCATTAAGAACCATACCAACATCTTCCGCCTCCACACAAAGATTACCCTCATGGTCTCTAATAGGCCCTACCCTTTCTTTAGTTATCCTCTTGCTCTTAATATATTTATGGAACATCTTTGGGTTTTCCTTAATTTTACTAGCCAAGAATATTTCATGCTCTCTCTTAGCATTCGTAATATCCTTTTTAATTTTACCTCTTAACTTTCTATATTCCTCCAAATATTCTACAGTATTTAGCCATCGCTATATGACATACGCTTCTCTTAAATATTTTGGGTAATTTTTTTGAATATATAATAAATATGTAATGGAACTTAGGGATTCCCTGTGATTCCCTTTGGGTTCATTTTAGGGTCTGGGGATTGTAGTTTGAAAACTTGTGCTGTGCACCCTTTTAAAATTCAGTGGCCACGTTTTAGTGTGACTAGGGTGTACGTGGATTTACGCACACTGCAGCATTGCATAGATCTGAAACCATTCGAGTCGTTTCTCACAGATGCTTTGTGATTTGTGGTGTTGAATGGAGTAGAAATGTAATTCTTTTGTTTCTTGTTACGGTGCCTGATCCAGGTTTAAATGAGTGCCTGACCAACAATGGTGGCTGCTCCCACACGTGCAGAGACTTGAAGGTTGGATACGAATGCGAATGCCCAGCCGGGTACAGACTGCTGGACACAAAGACATGCGGAGGTAATTAAAATGCAAGGCAGCTCCTTGCTTCAGTCATTATTTTAAACAAAGGGCTGACTGTCTTGTAAAACTGGTTTCAGTAATCAATACTGTCGCACAAGTGACAGAGATTTCAAAGAATTTATTGACTCATCCAAATGCTTCTTTCAGATATAAATGAATGTGAGGATCTAGACCGATGCAGCCAGATCTGCACCAACATTAAAGGAGGCTACAAGTGCAAGTGCTTCAAAGGTTATGAGATGGATCCAATGACTGAGACTTGCAAAGCAGTGGGTAAGGCATTTGTTTTTTCCTCCCCCGCTTGAAAGGAGGTGACTGGGTGCAATTCTATTAGCAATGGTAGTGTAATTTATGTATGTTCCTCGAAGGTGACTGTTGGTCAACAGTTTGAGTGTTAGTGTTGCCCCTAATCCTCTCCTCCTGTGATCTTAACACACATGCACTTCCCAGCAGGGAGTTGAAATTCGATGATCACCCAGTGTCTTGTATCATATCCCTATCGCCACTCAGATTTCCAGAATTGAATGCTGTGAAATCACAGTCTTCCTTTTCCTCTTCGTTGATTTTATATTTCCACTGGGGATACTCTTCAGAGCATCAACTGGTCAAAGGCCATTTATTTTTTGCATCATGAGCAGGGCCCTCTCAATGTTGTGATAAAAATATTCCTGAACCCTAACTGCAGTCTTGTGTCTTCCCTAGCACCGCAATGTGACTTTTCAATTTCCTGCAACAACTTGCATTTTTAATGGTTCCTTTAACGCGATAAAATGTCCTGTAGCACTTCGTGAACTGAAAAAAGGCAACAGTTGATGAAGGGAGAGGAGTCCGGGCAATTGACGAAAGCGGAGCCTTTTGAAGGAGGGGAGAAAAGTAGAGAGGGAATTCCAGAGTGTTGGACCAATTTGGCTAAAGGCTCTACGACCCAAGAAGCAGCATTGAGAGGGGAGGATGCAAAGGAGGCCAGAGAGGGAAAAGTGGACGGCACATCCTGGAATTTAGGGCTGAAGACGGTTGTCAGTAGGGGCAAGGCTGTGGAGGGACTTGTATATGGGGGCAAGTATTTTGAGTTCAGTGCACTTGGAACGGGGAGCCAATAGAGGTTGGCAAAGCCAAGCATGATATACTTAGTAGTGGATAAAATGTGGGTGGTGAAATTTAGAGCAAGTTGGAGTTTATGCGGAGTAGAACATGCGAGACCAATGATAACTGTCATCCTTATGGCCCTCCCAAGTGAAATTGCCAATTTTTGCCTAAAAAAGGCAATTTAATGGACTAGGAAATGGATTGAATTTGCCTATACTCCCTTTATGTAGCCATTTTCAGCAAGCAAAGGAAATATTCATGCCAGCAGCAGTCTGCTTTCTACCTGCCAGTCTGTCCTGGGACCATTTGTATAAAGGGACAGGCATCCATGCGTTTCCAGCCTTTCCTGAGTGCTCACTCATTGGCTGGGCAGATATTTCCAAGTGGCACCTTTCTGTTCTGTTTTGGTGAAAGGAGACAGGGTGATGCTGTTGTAGCCAAACATCTCCAATTTATTTTTTTTAAGCTATGACCTATTTTACTGTTGCCACTGTTCCATCAGCAATGGATCACTCATTGATCGGGTTAAATTAAGAATTGTGAGCCACTTTTTCGCTAGGATGTAACTTTGGTGTGCATCTCGCAGGTTTACTCTGCATACTCTTCTAACAGAACTGGTGATGATCTCATTCTGCCAGTCCAGACTCCTCTTCTGATGTCCACTTTGGAGGGGGAAGGCGGAAACAAGTAGTGCCCACCGAGATCTCCACTGGCATTTTTTGTTGGTGCAAAACAAATGTCAGAGACCGATCTGAACCAGTTCCACCTCAAAACCTGGCTCTCCTGGCCGGATTGCATTCTTGCAGCATGTTCCCAGACCTATGAACTTTGGGGCCCAACAGATTTTATTCTTTGGTAATATGTTTGTAACTCCTTGAGATTTTGCCTAAAGTGACACATGACACACAGCAGTGCAACACAAGAAAGAGTCTAAAATAAATACAAGCTCCAAGCTCCTATTCACCACACCAGTGCTCCTGCACAGCAACAGAAGATAGTGCAGCTCACTCCATTGACCATGGGTGGGTTCTATCTGTTGCATATTTCAGGTCCATGTTGCTTTACTACAACAAACTTCTCATTTTCTTGACAGGCAAAAGTCCTTCTGTGCTCTTCACCAATACCCATGATATCAGAATGATTAATTTGATGAAGAAGGAGTACACTCGTCTTGTGTCTACGTTAAAGAACGTGGTGGCCCTGGATGTAGATGTTGAAACTAATAGGATATACTGGATTGATCTTTACTACAAAGAGATCTATAGGTAAGTGACTGTCTACATAATGCTCATTAAAGCATTGAGATATAGTATACAGAATAACTCATCTTCTGAATTATTTTAGGGCAGTAACACAGTCAGAAGTCAAATTTTAACATGCTCAAAGGCCTGCCTTTTAAAGTACTGCTCCCATATCTAGCAGGCACTTCTAACACCTCTTTCATTTCTTGATGCGATACAAGAAAAGCTCGTCATTGACAACCCCTCTCCCCTTCCAGCTTCTTATTCTGTTGATACGTTGATTGTGATTGCTGCTCTGTACTCTTGCTCCTTCTGAAATGTAGTTCCCCTGGGGAAGGCACTGCAGCCTGTGCTGCATGCAATTAGCTGGTATTTGGGAAAGGAGAACAGTTTGTACCCTTGCCTTGTATCCCTGGATGTCTAGGGACTTACAGGGGAGGAAAAAGAAAAAAGGGAAGCTTATGTCATATACCGACGGCTAAATACTTTAGAATATTTGGAGGAATATAGAAAGTTAAGAGGTCAAATTAAAAAGGATATTAGGAATGCTAAGAGAGAGCATGAAAAATTCTTAGCTAATAAAATTAAGGAAAACCCAAAGATATTCTATAAACATATTAAGAGTAAGAGGGTAACTAAAGAAAGGGTATAGCCTATTAGAGACCATGAGGGTAATCTTTGTGTGGAGGCAGAAGATGTTGGTATGGTTCTTAATGAATACTTTGCATCTGTTTTCACAAAGGAAAGGGGCAATGCAGATACTGCTATCCAGGAAATTCTGGATGAAATAAATATAATGAGAGAGGAAGTATTAAGGGGTTTAGCAGCTTTGAAACTAGATATGTCCCCAGACCCGGATGAAATGCATCCCAGGCTGTTGAGTGAAGTAAAAGAGGAAATAGCAGAGGCCTTGATCATCATTTTCCAGTCCTCATTGGATTTGGGCATGGTGCCGGAGGATTGGAGGGCTGCTAATGTAGCACCCTTGTTTAAGAAGGGAGAAAGGGTTAGGCCGAGTAATTACAGGGCTGTCAGCCTAACCTCAGCGGTGGGAAAATTATTGGAAAAAGTCCTGAAAGATAGGATAAATCAACATTTGGAAATGCAAGGATTAATTTGGGACAGTCAGTTCGGATTTGTTAAGGGAAGATCATGTTTAACTAACCTGATTGAACATTTTGAGGAGGTAACCAGGAGGATTGATGAGGGTAGTGCGTACGATGTAGTGTATATGGACTTTAGCAAAGTTTTTGATGAGGTCCCACATGGTAGACTGGTCATGAAGGTTAAAGCCCATGGGATCCAGGGCAAAGTGGCAAATTGGATCCAAAATTGGCTTAGAGGTAGGAAGTAAAGGGTAATGGTTGATAGATGTTTTTGTGACTGGAAGGATGTTTCCAGTGGGGTTCTGCAGGGCTTAGTACTGGGTCCCTTGCTTTTTGTGGTATACATCAATGATCTAGATTTAAATATAGGGAGTATGATTAAGAAGTTTGCAGATGATACTAAAATTGACTGTGTGGTTGATAATGAAGAGGAAAGTCATGGACTGCAGGAGGATATCAATCTACTGGTCAGGTGGGCAGAGCAGTGGCAAATGGAATTTAATTTAGAGAAGTGTGAGATAATGCACTTTGGGAGGGCTAATAAGGACAGGAGGCCACTTAATAGTGTAAATGAACAAAGGGACCTTGGAATGCTTGTCAGCAGATCCCGGAAAGTAGCAGGTGAGGTAGATAAGGTGGTTAAGAAGGCATCAGGAATGCTTGCCTTTATTGACCAAGGCATAGAATACAAGAGCAGGGAGGTTATGCTTAAATTGTATAATACGCTGGTTAGGCCACAGCTGGAGTACTGCGTGCAGTTCTGGTCGCTGTATTATAGGAAGGATGTGATTTCATTCGTGAAGGTGCAGAGGAGATTTACTAGAATGCTGCCTGGAATGGATAATCTTAGTTATGAGGACAGATTGGATAGGCTGGGTTTGTTCTCATTGAAACAGAGGAGGTTGAGAGGAGACCTCATTGAGGTGTACACAATTTTGAGGGGCCTGGATATAGTGGATAGCAAGGGCCTATTTCCATTGGTAGAAAGGTCAATTATGAGGGGGTATAGTTTTAAGGTGGTTGGTGGAAGGTTCAGAGGGGATTTGAGGGGGGGGCTTCTTCACGCAGAGGGTTGTGGGGGTCTGGAACTCACTGCCTGGAAGGTTGGTGGATGCAGAAAACCTCACCACATTTAAAAAGTGCTTGGATGGGCACTTAAAGTGTCTTAACCTGCAGGGTTACAGATCTAGAGCTGGTAATTGGGATTAGACTGGATAACCTCTTGGCTGGCGCACATACGATGGTAAGTACTGCAGGGAATCGAATACGGCCAGGGTGATCTCCTGGACTAGTTTTGATCGCCTGGATGGGTCAGAGAGGAATTTTCCCAGATTTTTTTTCCCCTATTGGCCTGGGTTTTTAACTGGTTTTTGCCTCTCCCAGGAGATCACATGGCTCCGTTTGGGGTGGAATGTAGAATATTTTAATGTAAGGGGTGTCGCAGTTGTGTGGGGCAGACTGGTTGGGCTGGGTGCTCTTTACCTTTCTGCCATTGTTCATAGTAACCTTCAGGGCTTCTGACCAAGGGCAGTGCGGCTCTTTGTCGGCCAGCGCAGACACGATGGGCCGAAATAGGCTCCTGCGCTGTAAATTTCTATATTTCTATGTATGTACTCCATATTGAACAAACAGAACCTGTTTGGATTTTTTAGCAGTTTGCTTGGAGACTTTAGCACAATGATGCATTTCCACAGGTGCCAGACACTTTTCTGAAGAGTCGAGGCGTAAAACCATAGCTAAGCATCAGGAAGGCATGAGAATAGGGCTCATTGTCTGCTGGCTGTAGGTAAGCTGCTTTCCTCCAGCAAAAAAAGACCTCACAAAATTTACCCCATATAACGTGTATGTGTGTGCCTGCACAAGTGTGTGCGTCTGTGTCAGTCATACTTGTTACAAATGTAAGTGTATGTTTAGTTTTTAAAAAGAAAGCCAGGCATTACATCCTGGAATCTGAAATTTACATGAAACTCAATAATTTCAAATTGAGCTAAGGAATTTAGAAGCACCTGCAACAACCTGTATCCCCGCAGAATACTAACTTTTGTGGTAGTGTGTTTGGTTCAGAACCGCTGTAAGCTTTATTGTACTGACAAGTTGATCAAAATGCAGTTTCTTGTGAAGATGACGGGTACTTCACATGATGATTCCATTTCAACCACACACATTTGATTGGGATTTCCAAAAGCTACCATATCCCAAGATCAGACTATTAGGCCATCCGGAAGACTCACCTCATGACTTGGCTACCTAAATGTTAACACTGAGGGAGATTACCAAATTACGCTGATCCTAAAGCACATGGTCCCTAGCTTATTCTTAACCATACCGACAACCTCAATATGTCAAAGTATTCTAAAAGTATTGTGTAACCAAACTGTACAGTGGCTTCACAAAATGATGACCAGCATCTATAAACCAATTCCTGGTTTTTACACTGCTTACAGGCAGAATAGAAAAGGAGGGTGGCGGATAGCCCTGATAATAAAGGATGACATAAGGACAGTAGTGAGAAAGATCTTGGCTCGGAACATGAGGAAGTAGAATCAGTTTGGGTGGAGGTAAGAAATAACAAGGGGTAGAAAACACTGGTGGGAGTAGATTATAGGCCCCTAACAGTAGCTATACCATTGGACAGAGTATTAATCAAAAAATAATACGAGCTTGTAACAAAGGTAATGCAATAATCGTGAGGGACATTAATCTTCATATAGACTGGGCAACTCAAATTGGCAAAGGTAGTTTGGAAGACAAGTTCAGGGAATGCATTCAAGACAGGTCCGTAGAACAATATGTCATGGAACCAACCAGGGAACATGATATTTTAGATCTTGTATTGTGTAATAAAGCAGGATTAATTTAGCAATCTCATAATAAAGAATCCTCTCGGGAAGAGTGATCATAATATGATAGACTTTTCCATTGAGTTTGAGAGTGAAATACTTAAATCCGAAAAAAAAGTCTTGAACTTAAATAAAGTCAATTACATGGGTATGAGGGGCAAGTTGACGAAGGTAGATTGGGAAATTAGATTAAAAGGTATGACAGTAGATAAGCAGTGGCAGATATTTAAAGAAATATGCAAAAATTCTCTACGAATATACGTTCCATTGAGAAATAAAAACTCCACGGGAAAAGTGAGCCATCCGTAGCTAACTAAAAAAGTTAAGGATAGTATTAGATTAAAAGAAGAGGCTTATAATGTGGCGAAGAATAGTAGTAAGCCTGTGGATTGGGAGAGCTTTACAAACCAGCAAAGGATGACCAAAACATTGATTTTTAAAAAAGGCAGAAAATAGAATGAGAGTAAACTAGCAAGAAGTATAAAAACAGATTGAAAGAGCTTCTACAAGTAAGTAAAAAGGAAGAGAATCACAAAAGTAAAAGTTGGTCCCTTCGAGGCTGAGACAGGAGAAATCATAATGGGGAATAAGGAAATGGCAGAGACTTTCTGTCTTCACAGTAGAAAACACAAAAAGCATATTAAAAAGGCTAATGAGAGTGAGGAACTTAAAGTAATTGAGATCAGTAGAGAAAATATTCTTGCAAAACTACTGGGACTAAAAGCTGACAAATCCCCTGGACCTGATGGCCTATATCCTAGGGTTCTAAAAGAGGTGGCTGCATAGGTTGTGATCTTCCAAAAATTCCCTAGATTCAAGAAGGGTCCCAGCAGATTGAAAGGTAGCAAATGTAACCCTGCTATTTAGGACAGGAGGGAGAGAGAAAACGGGGAACTACAGGCCAGTTAGCCTGACGTCAGTTGTCGGCGAAATGCTGGAATCCATTAATGAGATAGTGCTAACAGGCCACTTAGAAAATCATAATATGATTAGGCAGAGTTAACATGGTTTTATGTAAGGGAAATTGTGTTTGATAAATTTACTCGAGTTTTTTTTAATGATGTAAATAGCAGGGTAGATAAAGGGGAACCAGTAGATGTAGTATATTTGGATTTCTAAAATGCATTCGTTAAGGTTCCACATAAAAGGTTGCTATGCAAAATAAGATTTGGGGTGATATATTAGCGTGGATAGAGGATTGGCTAACGGCCAGAAAACAGAGAGTAAGGATAAATGAGTCATTTTTAGGTTGGCATGCTGTAACTAGTGGGATGCTGCAAGGATCAGTGTTTGGGCCTCATCTATATTAATGACTTGAATGAAGGGACCAAGTGCATTGTATCCAAGTTTGCTGATGATACAAAGCTAGGTGGGAAAGTAAGCTGTGAGGAGGACACAAAGAGCCTGCAAAGGGATATAGACAGGTGAGAGGGCAATAAGGTGGCAGCTGGAGTATAATGTGGAGAAATGTGAGGCAATTCACTTTGGTAAGAAGAATAGAAAGGCAGAATATTTTTTAAAAGGTGAGAAACTATTAAATGTTGGTGTTCAGAGAGATTTAGATGTCCTGGTACAGGAAACACAGTTAGCATGCAGGTACAGCAAGCAATTTGGAAAGCAAATGGTATGTTGGCTTTTATTGCAAGGGGGTTGGAGTACAAGAGTAGGGAAGTCTTGCTACAATTGTACAGGGCTTTGATGAGACCACACCTGGAGTATTGTGTACAGTTTTGTTCTCCTTATCTGAGGCAGCATATACTTCCACCTTAGAGGCAGTGCAATGAAGCTTCACTAGATTGATTCCTGGGATATGAGGGTTGCCCTATGAGGAGAGATTAAATAGATTAGACACATACCTTATGGAGTTTAGAAGAACGAGCAATGATCTGATTGAAACATATAAGATTCTGAGGGGGATTGACGGGATAGATGCTGAGAGGGTGGTTCCCCTGGTTGGAAAGTCTAGAACTAGGGGCATAGACTCAGGATAAGGGGTCTGCCATTTAATACTGAGATGAGGAGGAATTTCTTCACTCAGAGGTTTGTGAATCTTTGAATTCACTACCCCAAAGGGCTGTGGATCCTGAATCATTGAGTATATTCAAGGCTGAGATAGGTGGATTTTTAGACTCTAGAGAATCAAGGGATATGGGGACCGGGTGGGAAAATAGAGTTGTGGTTGAAGATCAGCCATGATCTGATTGAATGGCAGAGCAGGCTTGAGGGGCGAAATGGCCTATTCCTTCTCCTATTTCATGTGTTCTAAATCAGGCTCCCCTACCCCAGCGGCAGACTTTTAGACCCAATGAGACTCTTGTACTCCTTTCCTCACCCAGTGTTCACACAATTGAATTTCCCATCAGTCACTAGATACCAGTTAGCTGCAGGAATTTCAGTCTCGCCTTTCCCAAAGAACATGAGGCCATCTTCTGTCACCTTTATTCATAACTTAGATTCTCGACATCTGGAATGATCTTAATTGCTCACCTTGATTGATTACATATTTGGAAATGGTTTACAAATAGGGCACAAATACAACTCTTGGGTTAACTTGGACAGTATTGTAGCATTGAACTAAACACGTGTTCCATGATCTGTGATGCAGTGCCCCTTTGGATAAAGCCAGTGATCCAAGCCAGCATATACAACTGATCGAGCATGACCTCCACACTCCCGAGTGCCTGGCAATAGATTGGGTTCACCAAAACATATACTGGACGGACTCTGGCACCAGGTCTATCTCCATGGCGACTGCAGATGGAAGCAAAAGAAAGACCCTTATCAATACTGAGCTCGAGAAGCCCAGAGCCATCTCGGTTGACCCAATACGAGGGTAAGTACTGATCATACTTCTTGCAGAATGCAGTGTTATTGATTTGGGCGGTGTCTTGCTACCAGTCTCTCACATGCTTTTGGTCCTGTTTAATTAGATTCATGTATTGGTCTGACTGGGGTGACCCTGCAAAGATCGAGAAAGCTGGGCTGAATGGGGTCAATCGGCAGCTACTAGTCACGGACAACATTGAATGGCCAAATGGAATCACTTTAGGTAAGTGATGTTATAGCAATGTATTACATCTTCGTAAAATTGGTGTAGATTGGGGTGGGGAAGCAAAACAGAACACGGCATATTTTTCTACCTTTTTATTTAAAGAATTTTCTTAATGTGAACACAAATATTGTGCTGCAGATATATAAAAGACCAAGATAAATGTAATACATCTGCCATAAACAACTAATGCTTAGTTGAATAACACAGCTACAGACCTCCATTAGTCAAGGAGAACTATGTACATAAGATAAAGGATAAGGGGCTGTTCATAAGAATGTAAGCATTTTAAAGAGCTGGAACAGATCAGTTGACTGAACAAACCAATCACTTTCCCACCAATCTGCCCGCTAACCATATCCTTCAATCCCTTCTATCTGCAGGAATGCATTAAATTGCCTCTGGCTCTAATTTTTAGACTATGCCCCCTAGTCCTAGAATCCCCAACCAGCGGAAATAGTTTCTCTCTCTCTACCTTATCTGATCCTCAGTCATTCCATTTGGTTATTCAGTGGTGTCCGCGTCTAGTGGCTGACGATTGACCCCGTTCAGCCCAGCTTTCTCGATCTTTGCATTGTCCACTTCAAAGGCCTTCCTGAGAAATCTGCTATCTCCAGCCGGTGGTTTTGCTCCCAGCTGGAGAGTGCAGTCTGGTAATGCTGAAGCACCATTCCACAAGTAAATGATCGGTTTGAATAAAAATCCAGCTGACCTACCCTTCTTACTCCTAATTTCCTAATTTTTTTTATTTGGTTCTCTGATATTTGAATGCTTTGCAATAATTCTTAGACTTGCAGAGAGTAAACTAAGTTAGACTAAATTGGAGTTGGTCTGACTATCCTTGAGACATATTGATAAACTCAATGGAAGGAAAATCAGGCGGGGTGTTTAATGGGCAGCCGGTCCAATATCGCCCTTTTTGCACTATAACCAGAAGTTAAAATTCCCCCCCAATGTGTGTTAGTTTTGGATTTAGACTAGTTTTGACAGGATTTGAGAGCATGTAGTACCTGGTGGAAGGAGTTGAGGAGCCTGCAGTGACTCAAGGGTTGTATCTGATTGTAGATTTACTGAACCAGCGCCTGTATTGGGTTGACTCCAAACTGCATGAGCTGTCCAGCATTGACCTGAATGGTGGGAACAGGAAAAGATTACTGTTGTCGGAAGAGTACCTAGGTCACCCTTCTGCACTCACAGTGTTTGAGGTAAGGCCTGAATCTGGGAGTGTTGTAGTTGATGCCAAAGTAATTGCAAAATGCACAATTTCTTAGTTTCATTCAGTATCAAAACTTTGTGTGCTTGTGTGGGAGTTTCTTTGTATGTTGTCATTTTCTGCGAGGTCACAGTGAGCTAAGCTACATTCACATTCTAAGCAGTTCTTATGCAACTGGAGTAGACAAGATTTAATCCCAGTGGAGATGAGGCATGGTGCTTACCTGGGTCCAGACTTTGTTTTCTCTGCCCATTACCCGCCCCCTGAAACACTGACTCATTCTTGGGTAATTGTTGACCACTCTACAATACTTTATCCAAACGGGAACATCACAGTCTAGCCCAATCCTGTCCTCCTCCAGCATCTACCTCGTTGCACTTTCCAGTAAGTGACACTTGAACAGCAATGAGAAACGGGACCCCTGGCTTACCCTATTTCCTTCCTCACTCTCCATCTTTTCCTGTCCCTAACCTAAGGGCATTTTCTAGTGCCTCAATGTGTTCCTTTTTCCTTCGTACACTCTAGCCTTGGAGAACTCCATTATAGAGTAGAATTTGGTGTATTGATTCCAAATCATGCGCTAGGAGTGATGTGGTTCTGGGATCACCTCCTAAACACTGTTTAAATCACATTTGGTGTTGCACCGCTGGTTTTTGATGTAACAACCATGTTTTTTTTTTCTGTTGCTTTTGCCTGAATATGAAATAGCAACATTTCATAAATATGACTGGCACAGACCAAGTTACAATTTAAACCTCTGACACTGTGGCCAAGCGCAGTACTTGAGCAGTGCTAAAAACATAGTGAGTGAGAGCTGAACATGGTGTGGTTGAAAACTGCATCATCACAAGTACACTACAAGGTTTCAAATTAGAACTTGGCCTGTGTCCTAACCCTGACCCTGTCAGATCTATGAGGTGTAAGCCTTCAACATTAAAGAGAAAGTAACAACCAAAACATTCCAGCGCCATAACGCCGGTGTTTGAAGTTTGACAAGCGAGCAGTGAGTGGGAGCCAACACTAAGAGTCGCAGGTTGCAAGTGCAGCAGTATATGAGTAGTGTTAACAAAACCTCACTATTCAAACACATTTGATGTTCACCCCTTACAACCTTTTCTTTTAACTGTTTACATTGTATATTATTATTTTATTTTACTGATATAGGACAAGATTTACTGGACTGACAGTGAGCATGATACTATTTACTGTGCAAATAGACTGACTGGGGCAGATGTGATGTCACTCGCAAATAATCTGAATAATCTACATGATATTGTCATTCTCCATGAACTAAAACAGCCCAAAGGTAACTCCCGTCAGGATCTGCTTACAGTCTAATTCTGAAACATGCACTTATTTATTGAGCCTTTTTTCTGTGCGTTTGTCCAGATTTTAAACCTGAAAGTATTTTTTTCTTTAAATAGTTGTAAACTTTTGTGCGCATGGTGTTACACCAAACGGAGGATGCCAGTACCTGTGCTTACCTGCTCCCCAAATCGGCACCCACTCTCCAAGATACACCTGTGTTTGTCCTGACAACATGGAACTTGGTCACGATATGAGAAAGTGTTACAGAGGTATGTGTGTCCTTTCTGCTTCTGAATTTTTAATGGTTCAGAGATTTTTTCAGTTCTTCAAAGACAAAATTTCTTCATAGGCTGTGGCTCTTTTCTCCAGAAAAGAGAAGACTGAGTGACAATGTTCCCTGTAAAATATTTTGGGGCTTCGCAGCCCCTTTAATGCCCTTTCAGAATAACGTGAAGCATGGTGTTTACATTGAAAAGCCAGCTGTGCAGGATCCTTGGAGCACTACGCAGCTTAAAGGAAACATTGCTGACGGGTGACCTGATAGAAATCTTTACGGTTATGCAAGAGTTTGATAGGGTAGACGTAGAGAAGATGTCTCTACTTGCGTACGAGACCAAAATGTGGACCATAAATATAAGATAGTCACTAATAAATCCAATAGGGAATTCAGGCAAAACTTCTTTCCCAAAGATTGGTTGGAATGTGGAACTTGCTATCACCAGGAGCAGTGGAGGTGACCAGCATAGATGCATTTAAGAGGAAGCTAGATAATTACATGAGGAAGAAAGGAATAGAAGGATCTGTCGATAGGGTTAGATGAAGAGGAGTGGGAGGAGGCTCATGTGGAGCATAAATGCTGGCATGGAGCAGTTGGGCCGAGTGGGCTGTTTCTGTACCGTATATTCTATGTAATTCATGTCTCTTGCAAATCCAGCCCTTCTATCTGGACCAGGGGTATTGGCACCTTGTGCAGTTAGATCACTTTAAACTCTTTAACGTTCAGGCTGCAGTTTCATAGTCCCTGGTTCTGTGTGTTTTCTTTTCAAAACAGCTGGAGAGCTTCCGACTGTCCCCTCGGTGACCAGTGGCAACCCAACTCCAACGCCTAGCACAGCTTCCTCCAGTACAGGGCTCCCTGTCGATACAACCACCACAGCTGCTGCACTGGTTCTGATCGGTATCACTACGGGAGACCCACGGCGGCTCTTCCCCATCGATGCCGGCAACACTGATGAAGACAATTCGATTCATATTAACAGCTCCTCACAGCTATGTGAGTCCTGTAATGCAAAACTCTTCCTAATGTATTATTGCAACACATACCCCACTGCCAAGGAGAGGCAGTTGACTTGTTCCGAGCCTCCACCATGCAACCCGGAGCAGGCAGATAGGATGTGGCCAAGGGCAGGCTGTGGGTGACTGGTATTCCATTCCTTTTTTGATGGCCTAAAGTAATCATATTGCAACATTACTTGGAGTAGTAACATCACCGCCTCTCAAGGATGCTCCAGTGTCATGTGACGGTTGCCACTCTTGCTTTCCCTCTCTCTACTCCACTATCACATTCCATTAATCAATGTCTTGACGTTTATCTTATCTTCCCATCTTTCCCTCCCTTCTTACATGACTTTTGGTTGCTCAGCTCTTTTATTCCTCCCCCATACTTCAAAACCCGAGCAGTTTACCTCCCTCAATCTTCCTGCAGTATACAAAACTGGGCTTTTAAAATCCAAGCTTGTTGTCACCTAGCCGCTCTTCTCCTCTCCGACTCTCTACAGGATGGGTATTCACCTAGGATTTCCAAAATGAGCCCCCCCCCCCCCACCTCTCCATCTTGGGCCTGGGCTCTCTTGTTCCTCACGCTGCACTGTTTGTTAGAAACATAGAAAATAGGTGCAGGAGTAGGCTATTCGGCCCTTCGAGCCTGCACCGCCATTCAATTAGTTCATGGCTGAACATGCAACTTCAGTACCCCATTCCTGCTTTCTCGACATACCCCTTGATCCCCCTAGTAGTAAGGACTACATCTAACTCCTTTTTGAATATATTTAGTGAATTGGCCTCAACAACTTTCTGTGGTAGAGAATTCCACAGGTTCACCACTCTCTGGGTAAAGAAGTTTCTCCTCATCTCGGTCCTAAATGGCTTACCCCTTATCCTTAGACTGTGACCCCTGGTTCTGGACTTCCCCAACATTGGGAACATTCTTCCTGCATCTAACCCGTCTAGACCTGTCAAAATTTTAAACGTTTCTATGACATCCCCCCTCATTCTTCTGAACTCCAGTGAATACAAGCCCAGTTGACCCAGTCTTTCTTGATGTGTCAGTCCCGCCATCCCAGAAATCAGTCTGGTGAACCTTCGCTGCACTCCCTCAATAGCAAGAATGTCCTTCCTCAAGTTAGGAGACCAAAACTGTACACAATACTCCAGGTGTGGCCTCACCAAGGCTCTGTACAACTGTAGTAACACCTCCTTGCCCCTGTACTCAAATCCCTTCGCTATGAAGGCCAACATGCCATTTGCTTTCTTAACCACCTGCTGTACCTGCATGCCAACCTTCAATGACTGATGTACCATGACACCCAGGTCTCGTTGCACCTCCCCTTTTCCTAATCTGGCACCATTCAGATAATAGTCTGTCTCTCTGTTTTTAACCATCAAAGTGGATAACCTCACATTTTATCCACATTATACTTCATCTGCCATGCATTTTCCCACTCACCTAACCTATCCAAGCCATTCTGCAGCCTCATAGCATCCTCCTCGCAGCTCACACTGCCACCCAACTTAGTGTCATCCGCAAATTTGGAGCTACTACATTTAATCCCCTCGTCCAAATCATTAATGTACAATGTAAACAGCTGGGGCCCCAGCACAGAACCTTGCGGTACCCCACTAGTCACTGCCTGCCATTCTGAAAAGTACCCATTTACTCCTACTCTTTGCTTCCTGTCTGCCAACCAGTTCTCAATCCACGTCAGCACACTACCCCCAATCCCATTAATCTCTTGTGTGGGACCTTGTCGAAAGCCTTCTGAAAGTCCAAATACACCACATCAACTGGTTCTCCCTTGTCCACTCTACTGGAAGCATCCTCAAAAAATTCCAGAAGATTTGTCAAGCATGATTTCCCTTTCACAAATCCATGCTGACTTGGACCTATCATGTCACCTCTTTCCAAATGCGCTGCTATGACATCCTTAATAATTGATTCCATCATTTTACCCACTACCGATGTCAGGCTGACCGGTCTATAATTCCCTGTTTTCTCTCTCCCTCCTTTTTTAAAAAGTGGGGTTACATTGGCTACCCTCCACTCCATAGGAACTGATCCAGAGTCAATGGAATGTTGGAAAATAACTGTCAATGCATCCGCTATTTCCAAGGCCACCTCCTTAAGTACTCTGGGATGCAGACCATCAGGCCCTGGGGATTTATCGGCTTTCAATCCCATCAATTTCCCCAACACAATTTTCCAACTAATAAGGATTTCCCTCAGTTCCTCCTTCTTACTAGACTCTCTGACCCCTTTTGTTCACAGCAGAATGCTCTAACTTTAGAGCACTAGCTAGTAACATAAATCCGGTGTTCTATCTTTCTGCAGCAGACAACCAGCAAGACAGCAAGAAGTCAAGTTCGACTAATGCCATTGTGGGGATTGTCATTCCAATCGGTAGGTGACTGATGAAATTGGCCTTCCTGTTTGAATATACCTGTGTATGATTTTTGTATCAATGCAGAGGAATGGAACACTTTCAATTTTGGACACATCAACTCATCATCATAGGCAGTCCCTCGGAATCGAGGAAGACTAGCTTCCACTCCCTAAGTGAGTTCTTTGATGGCTGAACAGTCCGATAAGAGAGCCACAGACCCTGTTACAGATGGGACAGACATTCGTTGAGAGAAGGGGTCGGTGGGGCTGCCTGCCTGCCTGCGCTTGGCCTCTTCACGCTCCTTGCGTCGAGACTCAAATAGCTCAACGCCCTCCCAGATGGACTTTCTCCACCTCGGGCGGTCTTCGGCCAGGGTCTCCCAGGTGTCAGTGGTGATGTCGCACTTTACCAGGAAGGCTTTGAGGGTGTCCTTGTAACGTTTCTGCTGCCTTCCTTTGGCTTGTTTACTATCAAGGAGCTTCGCATAGAGCAATTGCTTTGGGAGTCTCGTATCTAGCATGCGTACTATGTGGCCTGCCCAGCGAAGCTGATCGAGTGTGGTCAGTGCTTCAATACTGGGGATGTTAGCCTGCTTGAGGACGCTGATGTTGGTGCGCCTGTCCTCCCAGGAGATTTGCAGGATCTTGCAGAGACATCGTTGATGATATATCTCCAGTGACTTGAGGTGCCTTCTGTACATCGTCCATGCCTCAGACCCATACAGGAGGGCGGGTATTACTACAGCCCTGTAGACCATGAGTTTGGTGGTAGATTTGAGGGCCTGGTCTTCAAACACTCTTTTCTGCAGGTGGCCAAAGGCCAGATATCATACAATTAGAGCCCAGGGTGAAGCATTTAAGGGGAAGCTAGATAAGTACATGAGGCAGAAAGAAATATAAGGCTATGTCGATAGGGTTAGATAAAGTGGTGTTGGAGGAGGCTTGAGTTGAGCATAAGCAGCGACACAGAGCAATTGGGCCGAATGGCCTGTTTCTGTGCTGCAAATTCCATGCAAAGCTATTCTTCAGGTTTTTTCTGATGGACGAGAAGCATGCAAGGGAATGCTATCGGAAAGTAAGGTTATGTGGGGAATCGTGAGCACCAATTTGTGTCCCATAACTCCATAGTGCACTGTAGCCGGATACCTGAAACAGCCTTGACCAAGTTGGGAGCACTCTGCTAGTGCGTTGTCACTCTTGAGGTGGAGGATATGCAATGATGACACATTTCTGGATATACATATTCTTATGATGCCATGGCAGTACAGAGTCCTGAGGTTGTCATGGCAACATGGAACAACTTTCTACCATGTGCAATTGATCAAAACATTTCAAATAACCAAATTTCAAATGGATAGTGTGATAATGGGTGCCTATATATGGGGAAAATAGTGAGGTGAAAACTGTACCTCTGATGTTGAACTTTGCAACCTATGATGTAACTGTGGCCCCTCGCCCAGCGAGAATGGTGCGAGGGAGGGGTTAAGATTAGGCCAAGTTTGTTTACTGGCCTGAGGTCACTCTGCTCCTGCCCGATGCCATTTCATTTTCTGCGACTTTCAATTAGGCTGAGACTCCCATTACAGGCAGGCAGGGCCTACTTTAAATTCAGAAGTCATTGCCTAATGATACCGATGCTTGCGATGTGATTTTAATGTGAAGTTGGGGAGTTCCGCACTGTGCGCAACCTGACAGTCGAACCACAGTGGGAGGTGGCGACATGCCAGAAGAGGCCAAGATAATTTTTTTTACAGCTCCTTTTGTGAGAACTCCTGGTGGGCCTCTTTTATCCCTGACTCTCTTTTTCTCCCCCCATCCCAGCTGTACCCCCTCCCCCAACCAAGGTCACGGAGGTGAAAGGATTGTGTCTAATTCAGAGAGCACCTGTATAACCATTTTGTGTAAATTAGATTTTTGCTTTCAATTAGTCAAAGTAGTTAGACTGAACCAGTTATTTGCCTTGAGCACAGTGATTCCTCCTAGATTTGAATTGTGTTTATTTTCTTCACATGTTACATTATCATTGGCTGATTAATCCCATATTAAACGCTAAGACAGTGTGTACAGTGTTTGAAGGGTCAGTCTCTCTCTGCTGTCTTTTGGTTGATAAATGATTGTATTGTGTTTGTTTATCTTGATTAACTAAGAGCTGGTATTTTTCGTTACTCTTTCCAGTGATCATTGGTTTAGTCTGCCTGGGAGGGTTCTTGATCTGGAGGAACTGGAGAAAGAAGAACACGAAGAGTATGAACTTTGATAATCCGGTCTATAGGAAAACTACAGAAGAAGAGGAAGTGGAGGAGACGCACATTGGGAGAAATGGGCAGATTGGACACGTGTACCCTGCAGTAAGTGTTTCCTCTCCTGTTGAACACCTGTCAGGTATTGCAATAAATAGATTTCTTAACTCACTGAGCCCTGCGATTGGACAGTGGGTCCTTCTGCAAACCAGCAGTATTTTGCTGTTAATATTTTTGATCTAATGAGAGGGCTACCAATGTAAGTTACAAGTATGTTGGCACACTAAGCTGTTCACGGGCACTTTAAGCTTTTAGAATTTGATTTCAAATCGAAAGGTGGTTGAAGTGCAGGCGAGTGGCGTCTGTGTAGCTTTTTTTACTTTTGAAGTAATGATCTTGATATGCCTTCTGAGTCATTTAATATTGGATTCAGTTATTTGCACTGTGAAAATGCTCTGGTTGGCTCTCCATTATCACATGACCTGATTGCTGATTGGTGTCCTTGGCAGATAAGCCACACCCAGAAGTTTCTCTGGAATGTGTAATTGGAACCACCCAGCCCAAGTTCTGAGTGACTTTGCAAAGTGTAATTTGAGCCATTCTGACTTCAGAACCCAGAGGGGATAGAGCTCCTCCAACCCAGCAAAAGCCTCCCAAGTTCCTGACCCCATCCCAGCCCAAGTGCATACCTCCCACAGCCGAAGTTCCTGACACTGCCAGCCCCCAAGCCCAAGTTCATGTCTCCCCAGCTCAAGTTCCTTACCCACCCCCCACCCCACAGCCCAAGTTCCTGACCTTACCCCCCCGCGCCATAGATGGGTATTGTGAGTGGGTCACGGATTGTTACCAGGTTTATTGGGTATGGAGTAAATAATTACAGTGTCGTGACCTCTGTATTTCATCCACTCCAACAATGTCCCTTATCACACACGCTTTCCGAGAAATCGGGTGTGGGTTTAAAGGGGTTTGGTTGAACGTGATACGTTTTCCTTGAGTTCCCTCTCTCTCCTGCTTCCCCTCTCTCTCCCCCCCCATCTCTTTCTGCCCCCCCCCCCACTCCCCATGTGTGTCTCTTCCCCCCAACGCCCGTGGCTCTCTCTTCCCCCCCCACCCCCGTGTATCTCTCTTTCTCCCCCGCCCATGTCTCTCTCTTCCCCCCCCTTGTCTTTCTCTTCCCCCGCAACCCGCCATGTCTTTCTCTTCTCCCCCCTCATGCCTTTCTTTTCCCACCCCCGTATCTCTCTCTTCCCCCTCCCACCCCTTTCCCCCGTGTCTCTCGTGGTCTCTCACCTCCCACCCGTGTCGCTCTCTCTCTCTTTCTTCCCCCACCCCCTTCCCGGCAGAGGTCTAAAACCTGAGCATGACTTCTGTAGATTTAGAAGCTACGAGGTTCAGTTGGTGGTGCAGAGTCTGACTGAGGGTGAGTGAGATTCACTGGTACAGAGTCCGGCTGAGGGTGAGCGAGGTTCATTGGTACAGAGTCCGGCTGAGGGTGAGTGAGATTCACTGGTACAGAGTCCGGCTGAGGGTGAGCGAGGTTCACTGGTACAGAGTCCGGCTGAGGGTGAGCGAGGTTCACTGGTACAGAGTCCGGCTGAGGGTGAGCGAGGTTCACTGGTACAGAGTCCGGCTGAGGATGAGCGAGGTTCACTGGTACAGAGTCCGGCTGAGGGTGAGCGAGGTTCACTGGTACAGAGTCCGGCTGAGGGTGAGCGAGGTTCACTGGTACAGAGTCCGGCTGAGGGTGAGCGAGGTTCACTGGTACAGAGTCCGGCTGAGGGTGAGCGAGGTTCACTGGTACAGAGTCTGGCTGAGGGTGAGTAAGGTTCACTGGTACAGAGTCCGGCTGAGGGTGAGCGAGGTTCACTGGTACAGAGTCCGGCTGAGGGTGAGTAAGGTTCACTGGTACAGAGTCCGGCTGAGGGTGAGCGAGGTTCACTGGTACAGAGTCCGGCTGAGGGTGAGCGAGGTTCACTGGTACAGAGTCTGGCTGAGGGTGAGTAAGGTTCACTGGTACAGAGTCCGGCTGAGGGTGAGTAAGGTTCACTGGTACAGAGTCCGGCTGAGGGTGAGCGAGGTTCACTGGTACAGAGTCCGGCTGAGGGTGAGCGAGGTTCACTGGTACAGAGTCCAGCTGAGGGTGAGCGAGGTTCACTGGTACAGAGTCCGGCTGAGGATGAGCGAGGTTCACTGGTACAGAGTCCGGCTGAGGGTGAGCAAGGTTCACTGGTACAGAGTCCGGCTGAGGGTGAGTAAGGTTCACTGGTACAGAGTCCGGCTGAGGGTGAGTAAGGTTCACTGGTACAGAGTCCGGCTGAGGGTGAGCGAGGTTCACTGGTACAGAGTCCGGCTGAGGGTGAGCGAGGTTCACTGGTACAGAGTCTGGCTGAGGGTGAGTAAGGTTCACTGGTACAGAGTCTGGCTGAGGGTGAGCGAGGTTCACTGGTACAGAGTCCGGCTGAGGGTGAGCGAGGTTCACTGGTACAGAGTCCGGCTGAGGGTGAGCGAGGTTCTGTTGGTGGTGCAGTCTGGCTGAGGGTGAGACTTTCTTTCCTAGGCCTCTCAGAGGAGACCTGTCATTGATGCTTTCACCACAAAGGGAGCTTCAAAGAGCTTATCCCACTCAGGACATGCCTTCCTGTGGCCATGAAGGTCACTACTGCATTAAACACCAGATCTTCCAAGCCACCACAGGCTGCCTACCCATGTATCAAGCAAACAACAGCCAAATGTGCATTTTCTCTGTGGAAATGAGGCATTCAGTACTTGGACCACTGCAGTTTTTTGATATACATTAATGACTTGGTCTTGGGGGTACAGGCACAGTTCTGAAATTTGCAGATGACACGAAACTTGGAAGTGAGGAAGATAGTAATAGACTTCAAGAGGGCATAGGCTGGTGGAATGGGCAGACATATGGCAGATGAAATTCAATGCCGAAAAATATGAGGTGATACATTTCGGTAGGAAGAATGAGGAGAGATAATACAAGCAAAATGGTACAATTTAAAGGGGGTGCAAGAAGAGAGAGACCTGGGAGTGTTTGTGCACAAATCTTTGAAGGGGGCAGGGCAGGTTAACAAAGCAGTTAATAAAGCATATGGGATCCTGAGCTTTATAAATAGAGGCATAGAGTGCAAAAGCCAGGAAGTTATAAACCTATATAAAACACTAATTCAGCCCCAGCTGGAGTATTGTGACCAATTCTGGAAACCACACTTTAGCAAGGACGTGAAAGCTTTGGAGAGAATACAGAAGAGATTTACGGGAATGGTTCCAGGGAGGAGGGATTTCAGTTATATGGAGAGGCTGAGGTTGATCTCCTTAGAGAAGAGGAGGTTGAGAGAATATTTGATAGAGGTATTCAAAATCATGAGTTTTCATAGAGTAAATAAGGAGCAACTGTTTCTATTGGCCGAAGGGTCGATAATCAGAGGGCACAAATTTAAGGTGATTGGCAAAAGAACCAGAGACGACACAAGGAAAAATGTTTTTACCCAACGAGTGATTAGGATTTGGAATGCACTGCCTGATAGGTTGGTGAAAATAAATTCAGTAGTAGTCTTTCTAAGTGAATTGGATAAATACTTGAAGGAAAAATATTGCAGGGATAGAGAACTAACTGGATTGCTCTTCGAAAGAGCTGGCACAAACTTGATGGGCCAAATGGCCTCCTTTTGTGCTGTACTATTCTATGATTCTGTGATCTTGACCTAGCCTTTAACTTGTAGCAGGATTCACAAGAATACAGATCATTGTACAGTGCCGAACTCTGAGCTTGGTTCATTGCTGTCTCATGGGAGGGGTCACACGTGTGCCAAATAAGGGAAACTTCTTCCCACCCACCTCATGGAACAGCAAGTTGCCTTTTCCAGCCATCAAACAAGGGTTTCTGCCCCACACATTCCTTTGTGTCTCCACATTTGGGTTTCTTTTGGCTTCAGTTTAACTTGGAATTTCCTTCCTTTCCCTCAGCCTGTAATGTTCTTAATATTTAAAATCAATTTTGAACTTTTATAAAGGCTAAGATAATAGGATAGAAATTCCGACGTCCCGGGCCCGTACGGAGTTTCTACGGACCCGGGAAGGCATCGGAAAAGACGGTTTTCAGCACGCAATGCGCATGCGCTGATAACCGGCTATTCCGATCTGTCAAGCTCCAGCTTGACAGATCGTAGACATGTCGGGAGCGAGGACATTTGCAAGGGCAAGATTGCGGGATTTACCCATATCTTGCCCAGCAAATGTCCTCAAAAAACTTGCGCCTGATAAAAGCAGGTGCATAGCCTACTTTTACAGGCGCAAGTGCTTTAAAACATATAAAAACACTATAAAATTAAATTATAATCATATTTTATTGTTAGAAACCCTCCCCACTATGGTAAGTTTATTTTTATCCTTAATTAAAAAAAACTTTTTTAAAAATCGGGAAAATATTATTTTCAAGACATAACTTTAATTTCAATTAATTTTAAATATGCGTGGTCTATTTTTTATTATTTTGTGTGTTTGGTTTTGTTCCCATTAATAGCACTGAGAACTCGTAGATACGCAAGTCTCAGTGCTATTAATGGGAACCTGTGAAATACTTACCTGATTGGCTGAGCAGTCACACGTGACTGCATCTTCTGCGTGGGAACCCTCCGGATGGGAGCGCACTTCGCAGCGCGGGAAGAGAAGGCCTCCCCACCGCAATCCAGGGCGCCTCCAAGATCACCAGGTACTTTCGTAAAAAATCTACAGCGAGGAGGCAATTGCCCGCTGGAAGACCTCGAGAGGAATTTCTGGGCCGATATTCTCTCCCTCATACAGCCACTGTTAAATGGGCACATTCCTTTAAATTTCAGCTGCTAGCCAGATTTTCACCCACCCGTTCGGCTAGTTGCTAACTTCTACAAAAAGCTGTCCTTTTTCAGGAGAAACATACAAAAGTTATGCTCTTTGAGTTGTATGGTAACACCAGAAACCAATGCTGTGGTGCCTTTAAGAAAATAAGAAATAGGAGCAGGAGTAGGCCACACGGCCTCTTGAGCCTGCTCCGCCATTCAATAAAATCATGGGTGAACTTCTACATCAACTCCACTTTCCCGCCCTATCCCCGTATCCTTTGATTGCCGTAGTGCCCAAAAATCTATCGATCTCAATCTTGAATATATTTGACGACTGAGCATCTACAGCCCTCTTGTGCACTGGAAGCGGTGTTGAACCTCGTTGTTGACGTCTGCCCTTGCTGATAATAGGCTCCCAAGGTATGGAAAGTGGTCCACGTTGTCCAGGGCCGCGTCATGGATCTTGACGACTGGGGGGACAAGTGCTGAGTGGTGAGGTCAGGTTGGTGGAGGACCTTTGTCTTATAGATGTTTAGTGTAAGGCCCATGCTTTTGTATGCCTCAGTGAAGATGTTGACTATGATTTGGAGTTCAGTCTCTGAATGTGCGCAGACGCAGGCGCCGTCCGCGTACTGTAGCTTGACGACTGAGGTTGGGACAGTCTTGGATCTGGCC
This sequence comes from Pristiophorus japonicus, assembly GCF_044704955.1. NCBI lineage: Eukaryota > Metazoa > Chordata > Chondrichthyes > Pristiophoridae > Pristiophorus > Pristiophorus japonicus. The sequence continues at coordinate 102,308,823 of NC_091984.1, read as the reverse complement.
TGGAGACGGCGAAGATTGAACAGGTTCCCACTGGTTCTGTAATTTAGTTCCACTCCAGCGGGGAGCTTGTTGAGTGTGAGGTGGAGCATGGCAGCGAGGAAGATCGAGAAGAGAGTTGGCACAATGATGCAGCCCTGCCTGACCCCGGTCCAGGCGTGAATTGGGTATGGGATGGATCTGTTGATCAGGATCACGGCTTGCATGTCATCGTGGAGCAGGCGGAGGATGGTGTCAAACTTTTGGAGGCAGCCGAAATGGAGGAAGATGGTCCATAGTCCCGCGCGGTTGACAGTGTTAAAGGCTTTTTGTACGGTCAAAGAAGGCCATGTACAAGGGTTGGTGCTGTTCCCTGCAATTTTCTTGCAGCTGTCGCACCGTCGTGCCCCGTAGTGGACGAAATCCGCACTGTGACTCCGGAAGGAGCTCCTCAGCCACAGGGAGAAGACGGTTGAGGAGGATCCTGCAAATCTCTTGGGAGACAGACGCACCAACGTTAGCATCCTCGATCAGACCAACATCCCCAGCATCGAAGCACTGACCACACTCGACCAGCTCCGTTGGGCGGGCCACATTGTTCGCATGCCTGACACAAGACTCCCAAAGCAAGCGCTCTACTCGGAACTCCTACACGGCAAACGAGCCCCAGGTGGGCAGAGGAAATGTTTCAAGGACACCCTCAAAGCCTCCTTGATAAAATGCAACATTCTCACCGACACCCGGGAGTCCCTGGCCAAAAACTGCCCTAAGTGGAGAAAGTGCATCCAGGTCCACCTCAAGTCTCGTCGCCGCGAGCATGCAGAAAACAAGCGCAGGCAACGGAAAGAGCATGTAGCAAACCAGTCCCACCCACCCTTTCCCTCAACCACTGTCTGTCTTACCTGTGACAGAGATTGTAATTCCCGTATTGAACTGTTCAGTCACCTAAGAACTCACTTTTAGAGTGGAAGCAAGTCTTCCTCGATTTCGAGGGACTGCCTATTGTGCTGACAGCCCTCTGGAACCAAAGATCCACAACCCTTTGAGTGAAGAAATTTCTCCTCATCTCAATCATAAATGGCCGACTACTTATCTTGAAACTATGCCCCCTAGTTGTAGACTCACCAGCCAAGGGAAACAACATAGAAACAGAAAATAGGTGCAGGAGTAGGCCATTTGGCCCTTCGAGCCCTACACCACCATTCAATAAGATCATGACTGATCATTCCCTCAGTACCCCTTTCCTGCTTTCTCTCGATACTCCTTGATCCCCTTAGCCGTAAGGGCCATAATCTAACTCCCTCTTGAATATATCCAATGAACTGGCATCAACAATTCTCTACAGCAGGGAATTCCACAGGTTAACAACTCTCTGAGTGAAGAAATTTCTCCTCATCTCAGTCCTAAATGGCTTACCACTTATCCTAAGACTGTCCCCTGGTTCTGGACTTCCCAAACATCGGGAACATTCTACCCGCATCTAACCTGTCCTGTCCCGTCAGAATCTTTTATGTTTCTATGAGATCCGCTCTCATCCTTTAAACTCCAATGTATAAAGGCCCACTTGATCGAGTCTGTCCTCATATGTCAGTCCTGCCATCCCGGGAATCAATCTGGTGAACCTTCGCTGCACTCCCTCAATAGCAAGAACGTCCTTCCTCAGATTAGGAGACCAAAACTGAACACAATATTCCAGGTGAGGCCTCACCAAGGACTTGTACAACTGCAGTAAGACCTCCCTGCTCCGATACTCAAATCCCCTAGCTATGAAGGCCAACATACCATTTGCCGCCTTCACTGCCTGCTGTACCTGTATGCCAACTTTCAATGACTGATGAACCATGACACCCAGGTCTCGTTGCACCTTCCCTTTTCCTAATCTGCCGCCATTCAGATAATATTCTGTCTTTATGTTTTTGCCCCCAAAGTGGATAACCTCACATTTATCCACATTATACTGCATCTGCCATTCATTTGCCCACTCACCTAACCTGTCCAAGTCATCCTGCAGCCTCCTAGTGTCCCCCTCACAGCTCACACCGCCACCCAGTTTAGTGTCATCTGCAAACTTGGAGATATTACACTCAATTCCTTCATCCAAATCATTGATGTATATTGTAAAGAGCTGGGGTCCCAGCACTGAGCCCTGCGGCACTCCACTAGTCACAGCCTGCCATTTTGAAAAGGACCCGTTTATCCCGACTCTCTGCTTCCTGTCTGCCAACCAGTTCTCTATCCACGTCAGTATATTACCCCCAATACCATGTGCTTTGATTTTGCACACCAATCTCTTGTGTGGGACCTTGTCAAAAGCCTTTTGAAAGTCCAAATACACCACATCCACTGGTTCTCCCTTGTCCACTCTACTAATTACTTCCTCAAAAAAATTCCAGAAGATTTGTCAAGCATGATTTCCCCTCCATAAATTCATACTGACTTGGACCGATTCTGTCACTGCTTTCCAAATGCGCAGCTATTTCATCCTTAATAATTGATTCCAACATTTTCCCTCCTACTGATGTCAGGCTAACTGGTCTATAATTACCTGTTTTCTCTCTCCCTCCCTTTTCAAAAGTGGTGTTACATCAGCTACCCTCCAGTCCATAGGAACTGATCCAGAATCGATAGACTGTTGGAAAATCATCACCAATGCAGCCACTATTTCGAGGACCATTTCCTTAAGTACTCTGGGATGCAGACTATCAGGCCCCGAGGATTTATCAGCCTTCAATCCCGTCAATTTCCCTAACACAATTTCCCGCCTAATAAGGATATCCTTCAGTTCCTCCTTCTCACTAGACACTCGGTCCCCTAGTACTTCCGGAAGGTTATTTGTGTCTTCCTTCGTGAAGACAGAACCAAAGTATTTGTTCAACTGGTCTGCCATTTCTTTGTTCCCCATTATAAATTCACCTGAATCCGACTGCAAGGGACCTATGTTTGTCTTCACTAATCTTTTTCTCTTCACATATCCATAGAAGCTTTTGCAGTCAGTTTTTATGTTCCCAGCAAGCTTCTTCTCATATTCTATTTTCCCCCTCTTAATTAAACCCTTTGTCCTCCTCTGCTGAATTCTAAATTTCTCCCAGTCCTCAGGTTTGTTGCTTTTTCTGGCCAATTTATATGCCTCTTCCTTGGATTTAACACTATCCTTAATTTCCCTTGTTAGCCACGATTGAACCATCTTCCCCATTTAAATTTTACTCCAGACAGGGACGTACAATTGCTGAAGTTCATCCATGTGATCTTTAAATGTTTGCCATTGCCTATCCACCGTCAAACCTTTAAGTATCATTTGCCAGTCTATTCTAGCCAATTCACGCCTCAAACCATCGAAGTTACCTTTCCTTAAGTTCAGGACCCTAGTTTCTGAATTAACTGTGTCACTCTCCATCTTAATAAAGAATTCTACCATGTTATGGTCACTCTTCCCCAAGGGGCCTCGCACAACAAGATTGCTAATTAGTCCCTTCTCATTACACACCACCCAGTCTAGGATCGCCAGCTCTCTAGTTGGTTCCTCGACACATTGGTCTGGAAAACCATCCCTAATACACTCCAGGAAATCCTCCTCCACCGCATTGCTACCAGTTTGATTAGCCCAATCAGTACATAGATTAAAGTCACCCATGATAACTGCTGTACCTTTATTGCATTCATCCCTAATTTCTTGTTTGATGCTGTCCCCAATGTTATTACTACTCTTTGGTGGTCTGTACACAACTCCCACTAGTGTTTTCTGCCCCTTGGTATTCCGTAGCTCCACCCATACCGATTCCACACCATCCAAGCTAATGTCCTTTCTTACTATTGCATTAATTTCCTCTTTAACCAGCAATGCCATCCTGCCTCTTTTTCCTTTCTGTCTATCCTTCCTAAATGTTGAATATCCCTGGATGTTGAGTTCCCATCCTTGGTCACCCTGGAGCGATGTCTCCGTGATACCAATTACATCATACCCGTTAACTGCTATCTGCACAGTTTATTCGTCCACCTTATTCCGAATACTCCTCGCATTGAGGCACAGAGCCTTCAGGCTTGTCTTTCTAACACACTTTGCCCTTTTAGAATTTTGGTGTAATGTGGCCCTTTTTGCTTTTTGCCTTTTGCCTTGGGTTTCTCTGCCCTCCACTTTTACTTTTCTTCTTTCTATCTTTTGCTTCTGTGCCCATTCTATTTCCCTCTGTCTCCCTGCATAGGTTCCCACCCCCCTGCCATATTAGTTTAACTCCTCCCCAACAGCACTAGCAAACACTCCCCCTAGGACATTGGTTCCAGTCCTGCCCAGGTGCAGACCGTCCAGTTTGTACTGGTCCTCCCTCCCCCAGAACCGGTTCCAATGTCCCAGGAATTTGAATCCCTACCTTGTGCACCACTCCTCAAGCCACGTATTCATCTGAGCTATCCTGCGATTCCTACTCTGACTAGCACGTGCTACTGGTAGCAATCCTGAGATTACTAATTTTGAGGTCCTACTTTTTAATTTAGCTCCTAGCTCCCTAAATTCGTCTTTCAGGACCTTATCCCGTTTTTTTACCTATATGCACCACGACCTGCCCTGCACCTGCTCCGAGACAATCTTGACCTTTGCACCACGGAGGCAACATACCATCCTGGAGCCTCTGTTGCGTCCGCAGAAATGTCTATCTATTTCCCTTACAATTGAATCCCCTATCACTATAGCTCTCCCACTCTTATTCTTGCCCTCCTGTGCAGCAGAGCCACCCATGGTGCCATGAACTTGGCTGCTACTGCCCTCCCCTGATGAGTCATCCCGCTCAACAGTACTCAAAGCAGTGTATCTGTTTTGCAGGGGGATGCCCAGAGGGGACCCCTGCACTACCTTCCTTGCACTGCTCTTCCTGTTGGTCATCCATTCCTTATCTAGCTGTGTACCCTTTACCTCCGGTAGGACCAACTCACTAAACGTGCTATTCACGTCATTCTCAGCATCGTGGATGCTCCAGAGTTCATCCACCAGCAGCTCCAGTGCCGCAATGCGGTCCGTCAGGAGCTGCAGGCGGATGCACTTCCCGCACACGTAGTCGTCAGGGACACCAGAAGCGTCCCTGACTTCGCACATAGTACAGGAGGAGCATAACACGTTTCCGAGCTCTCCTGCCATGACTTAACCCTTAGATAAACTTAAATTGGCAACAACAATGCTAAATGTTACTTACTGATATAGAAAAGAAGAAGAAAAACTACTTGCCAATCATTTACCCCCTTCGCTGTGACATCACCTTTCGATTTCCTTCTACTTTTTTTTTGCCTCCCCGCTGCAGCTGCACCAGCCACGCCTCACCAACGTCCCGCTCCACCTCCTCGACGTCCCGCTGCTCCCTCCGACTGCTGGGCCTCTTGTAGGCCTCACCAACGTCCCGCTCCACCTCCTCGACGTCCCGCTGCTCCCTCCGACTGCTGGGCCTCTTGTAGGCCTCACCAACGTCCCGCTCCACCTCCTCGACGTCCCGCTGCTCCCTCCGACTGCTGGGCCTCTTGTAGGCCTCACCAACGTCCCGCTCCACCTCCTCGACGTCCCGCTACTCCCTCCGACTGCTGGGCCTCTTGTAGGCCTCACCAACGTCCCGCTCCACCTCCTCGACGTCCCGCTGCTCCCTCCGACTGCTGGGCCTCTTGTAGGCCTCACCAACGTCCCGCTCCACCTCCTCGACGTCCCGCTGCTCCCTCCGACTGCTGGGCCTCTTGTAGGCCTCACCAACGTCCCGCTCCACCTCCTCGACGTCCCGCTGCTCCCTCCGACTGCTGGGCCTCTTGTAGGCCTCACCAACGTCCCACTCCGCCTCCTTGACGTCCTCTCAGCATCTACACTGTCAAGCCTTTTAAGAATTTTATACATTTGAATGAGATCACCACTCATTCTTCTAAACTCCAGATAATATAGGCCCATTCTACTCGATTGCTCCTCATAGCACAGCTCTCCAAGCCCAGGAATCAATCTTTGTTGCATCCCGCTCTCTAAGGCTCATATATCCTTTCTTTGATAATGACAAAACTGACATTTAGCAAATATAGAAGGTGGGGAAAAACAAGAAGCGCTTTAGCACATAAGGAGTGAAGCCACAGTTTAGAATTCTACACTCTGCACAGGGAGTCACCCATGTTGTATTGAGACAAACTGTGGGCTTCCATGATTGGGTCAGTATACCGGCGTCAAAATCTGCCAAAAGTTAGAATTACAATGCAGCATGTGGTCCTCTATTTACAATTGCTGACACTTGTAAGTGTATGAAAAGGTTATCCTCAGAAGCAACTTGCCAAATTGGTCTCGTGCTCATGATACCCGCCTATAAGGGAAGGCTGCACCATGTCTTCCCCATTATTCGGAACAAGAGGGCTGATTCAGTAGAAAGCAGGTGCACAGCTGGAACAGAGGGAGCACTAAATGAAGTGAGCTGGCTCTCTGCCAATATCCTTTGGGCCTGCAGTTTCACATTATTCTTGTTTTAGTGAGAAAGGTACTTGCATTGCTTTTGTGTGTTAGCCTCAAGGCCCCAGATCTGATGCAAAAGTGTTCAGATAATCACCTAGTGCAATTCTGTTTGTGTCAGGTTTGCTTTTTTATCCTTGTGCACCCATTTGGATTGTGATCACGAGAAGCTCCATGCATGAAGGAGCTCTTAAATAATCTTCATATGCTTTCCTGCAATATTTACAGTGCCTTTTTGTTCAGTGTTATTATTAGACACTTTTTTTCTGTTCTGAAATTTTAATTTTTATTGCACCTCCAACAGTGCAGCACTTGCACAGCACTGAGTTGTCAGCCGAGATTGTAAAGTCCTGTCCCCTCAGTAACATGAGGCATGTAGTGAAGTCAAGGTCACTCTGGACCTGCACCTTTATTTCACAGCTCTGGAATGCTGCACTTGCCTGAGACCTGTGCTTATATACCTGTCTCTTGCAAGTGCACCCCTGGTGGTAAGGTATGCTGGTGGTTACAGGTCATATCTTTTTTCAGTCATGTATAGCATATTGGAATGCAGTTATATATAATAATGTAAGATACACGACATCACCCTCCCCCAAGGTCTTATTGTCTTTATAGGTTCAGTCTCTCAGGTGGTCTACGCTCTCGCGTGGAGCGTCTGAGTTGTGGTTCAGTTGTTTGCCTTGGTGTCTGTTTTTCTTTGGGTGTGGTTGCTGGTATCTCGCCTGGGCTGTCTGTTTCGATTGGTGTGATTGTTGTTGACTCGCCTGGGCTGTCTGTTGGGATTGCCCTTTCCTCGGGTTGTTCCCTCTGTCTGTCCACCAGGTGTGGTGTGAGTTCCACATTGTAGTCTGCCTCTGGTTCCGCAGTGCTGTTGGTAAATCTGCTTTTGACATGCCTCCGGCAGGTTTTGCCATTGTCCATTTGTACTACCAGTAGCCTGTTTCCTTTCTTGCCCGTTACTGTCCCTGCAAGCCATTTGGGACCCCTGCCATAGTTTAGTACAAACACTTTGTCCCCTATCTCATTCCATCTCCCCCTCGAATTTCTGTCATGGTACTCAGTCAGCTTACGGCGCTTTGCCTCAACGATTTTGTGCATGTCTGGGAGGATTAATGAGAGCCTTGTTTTTAAAGTCCTTTTCATCAACAGTTGCGCAGGGGGGATCCCAGTCAGTGAGTGTGGACGAGATCTGTATGCCAACAGCAGTCGCGACAGGTGACCCTGCAGCGTGGGACCTTGGATTTTAAGCATGCCTTGTTTAATGATTTGCACTGCTCTCTCCGACTAGCCGTTGGAGGCCGGCTTGAACGGTGCCGTCTTGACGTGATTTATGCCGTGGTCAATTATAAAGTCTTGGAATTATGCGCTGGTGAAGCATGGACCATTGTCACTGACTAATATGTCAGGGATTCCGTGCGTTGCAAACATGGTTGCGAGGCTCTCCACAGTCGTGGAGGTTGTGCTTGAGTTTAAAATGGTGCATTCGATCCACTTTGAAAATGCATCTACAACTACGAGGAACATTTTGCCCATGAATGGGCCCGCATAGTCTGCGTGCACCCGCGACCACGGTTTGGTAGGCTAGGGCCAGGGGCTCAGTGGAGCCTCCCTGGGGGCATTGCTGAGATGGGCACAAATGGTGCACCTTCGGACGCAGAGCTCCAAGTCCACGTCAATACCAGGCCACCAGACGTGGGATCTGGCTATGGCCTTCATGAGAACGATCCCCGGGTGCTCGCGGTGGAGCTCCTGGACAAATGTCTCTCTGCCTCACAGAGGCATGACTACTCGGCTGCCCCACATCAGGCAGTCTGCTTGTAATGATAGCTCATGCATGCGCCTGTGAAAGGGTTTTAATTCCTCGGGGCAGGCATCGTGAGCCTCTGCCCAGTCACCGGTTAGGACACATCTTTTTACGAAGGATAACGTGGGGTTGCTGGCCGTCCAGGCTCTGATTTGGCGAGCCGTCATGGGCGAACCTGTGGACTCAAAGGCATTGATTGCCATGACTATCTCACAGTCCTGTTCGTCAGATCCTTCCGTGGTCGCCAGGGGTAGCCTGCTGAGCGCGTCGGCACAGTTGTCTGTGTCTGGTCTGTGCCTTATGGTATAGTCTAGGACGCCAGCATGAGTGCCCACCGTTGAATTCGCGCCGAGACGTTGCCGTTTATTGCCTTGCTCTCGGACAGGAGGGACGTGAGGGGCTGGTGGTCAGTTTCTAACGAGAACTTGGCCCCGAAAAGGTATTGGTGCATCTTTTTGACACCATACACGCACGCGAGCGCCTCCTTCTCTACCATTCCGTACCCGCGCTCCGCCCACGAAAGTGACCTGGAGACATAAGCTGTGGGTTGTAATTTGCCCGCACTATTGACATGTTGCAAAACGCACCCGACCCCATACGCTGACGCATCGCATGTGAGAACTAGCTTTTTAACCTGGGTCAAAGAAAGTCAAAACACTGTTGGAACACAGAAGGTTGCGTGCCTTATTGAAGGCGCGTTTCTGGGCATCCTCCCAAAACCAATCGCACCCCTTCCTGAGTAGCACGTGGAGAGGCTCCAGCAGCGTGCTTAAGTTCTGCATAAAGTTCCCAAAGTAATTGAGTAGCCCGAGAAAGGCGCGCAGCTCTGAGACATTCCGGGGCCTGGGTGCCAGGCGAATTGCTTCTGTTTTGGACTCTGTTGGGCAGATTCCATCAGCGGCTATCTTCTGCCCAAAAATTCAACCTCGGGTGCAAGAAACAGACACTTGGATTTCTTGACTCGAAGGCCTACCCGATCCAAATGCTTTAGTACTTCCTCCAAATTGCGGAGATGGGAGTCGGTGTCCCTGCCCGTGATGAGTATGTCGTCTTGAAATACAACCGTCCCCGGGATGGACTTGAGCAGACTCTCCATGTTGCGCTGGAATATGGCAGCTGCCGACCTGATGCTGAATAGGCATCGATTGTACATGAAAAGGCCTCGATGTGTGTTGATGGTGGTGAGTAGCTTGGATTCCTCGGTCAATTCTTGCGTCATATACGCAGATGTGAGGTCTAATTTTGAGAGAAGTTTGCCTCCAGCCAATGTGGCAAATAAGTCCTCTGCTCTGGGCAGCGGGTACTGGTCCTGTAGGGAGACTCTGTTTATGGTAGATTTGTAGTCCCCACAGATTTGTATGGATCCATCAGGCTTCATGACTGGGACGATGGGACTTGCCCAGTCGCTAAATTTCACAGGTAATATAATGCCTTCCCGCAGAAGCCTGTCTAGTTCGTGTTCAATCTTTTCCCTCATCACATAGGGTACAGCTCTGGCCTTGTGATGGACCGGTCTAGCATCCTGTGTGATGTAGATTTTGACTTTGGCCCCTTTGAAAGTGCCCACACCTGGCTGAAAGAGATGTTCAAATCGCTTTATAACTGTTGAGCAGGAAGTCCGTTCCTCTAATGACATGGCATGGACATCATCCCATTTCCAGTTTAGTTTTGCCAGTGCTGGGGGGTCTCCGGGGACAATCCACAGGGGAAGTCGGTTCACTGTCCCTTTGTGTGTGACAGAGAGCATGGCGCTGCCGAGGACTGGTACGATTTCTTTGGTATAGGTCCTTAGTTTGGTGTCGGCCCTTGTGAGTTTTGGTCTGTCTCTTTTATGCGGCCACAGTTGTTCAAATTGTTGAGCGCCCATGAGAGATTGACTCGCTCCTGTATCCAGCTCCATGTTGACAGATATCCCGTTGAGTCGGACCCTCATCATTATAGGAGGCATCCTCCACCTCACCCCGCTTCTCCCCCTCCACCCCCCTTCTCCCCCTCCACTCCCCCTCCACCCCCACCTTCTCCCCCTCCACCCCCCCTTCTCCCCCTCCACCCCCCCTTCTCCCCCTCCACCCCCCCCTTCTCCCCCTCCACCCCCCTTCTCCCCCTTCTCCCCCTCCACCCCTTTCTCCCCCTCCCCCCACCCCCTTCTCCCCCTCGCTGTCAGAAACACAGACACTGACAGACAGATAGATAGAGACACACTGGGGGGTGGGGTGGGGGGGGGGGGGCGTCCCAGCACGCTGTTGGAGGACTCCCGGTGCTGCAGTCAGTAAGTAGAAAATGTTTTATTTATTGACTTTTTAAATTTTTTTTATTTTTTATTAATTTTTTTGCTTGATTTATTGATGTAGTTATCATTTATTATTGATGATGGCTCTTTATTTGTAAAACTGAAGTGTTTAATGTTTGTAAACTTCCCTTTAAACCCCCCCCCCCCCCATTCCCTACGCCTAATTTGTAACCTACGCCTGATTTTCTAAAGTGTAGACAAAGTTTTTTCGAACGTACAAAAATCTTCACTTACTCCATTCTAAGTTAGTTTGGAGTAAGTTTTCACTGTCTAAACTTTGTAAACAGGCGTAAGTAGCCGGACACGCCCCCTTTTGAAAAAAAAATTCTGTTCCAAAGTGAAACTGTTCTAACTGACTTGAACTGGAGCAAACTAAATGGTGAGAATTCAAATTTCTAAGATACTCCATTCTAAACCAGTTGCTCCAAAAAAACAGGAGCAACTCAGGCCGAAACTTGGCCCCAATGAGTTGAATTGCCTCCTTCCGGGCCATAAACTTCAATGATTCTATACCACTGATTACTGAGAGTAGCAAAAAGTAGTGTTAATTCTCTGAAGTTGCGCGCCTGCTTCTTTTTGTTGGGAGCAATGTAGATGAAAGAGCCGATCTTATGATATTATGCTCCTTGGGAATTTAATGCACAGCAAGATGAAAGTTGCCAATGCCGATCCGTTTTTACAACAATTCTAAACTCAGCATCGTTCATCACGTACCAGACATGCTCGATGCTTTAGTTCTGAGACAATTTAATTTAACCTACAGTAAAGTGAGAACCATTCATTTGTTTCTCTGATCTTTATAAAACGCTGGTTAGGCCTCAGCTGGTTATTGTGTTCAATTCTGGATGCCACACTTTAGGGCCACATGTCAAGGCCTCTGAGAGAATTCACTAGAATGGAGTCAGGGATGAAGGACTTCAGTTATTTGGGGAAGCTGGGGTTGTTCTTCTTGGAGCAGAGAAGGTTGAGAGGAGATTTGATGGAGTTGTATTCAAAATCATGAAGGGTTTTGATAGAGTAAATAAGGAGAAATTGTTTCCAATGTCAGAAGGTAACCAGAGGACACAGATTTAAGATGATTGGCAAAAGAACCAAAGATGACATGACGTTAAAAGAAATCATGCAGGGAGTTGTTGTGATCTGGAATGCATTGCCTGAAAGAGTGGTAGAAGCAGCAGATTCAGTAGTAACTTTCAAAAGGGAATTGGATAAATATTTGAAGGGAAAACATTTACAGGGCTATGGGTAAAGAGCGGAGGTGGGGGTGCACTTGAGTAATTGGATAGGTCTATCAAAGTGTCGGCACACGCATGATGGGCCGAATGGCCTTGCTCTGTGCTGTTTCATTCTATGATTCTATCTGCTGGGTTTCTTATTAATTTAAACATGACGGTCAGTTACAGTCGAAGCTTTTTTTGGTCATATTTATAATTGAGGATAATCAAATCATGGGAGTGAGTCATGGGCTTAACTAATATAAAATTAAAACTTTGCTTTAGAGATTATTTTGCGCTAGAACAAAATTAGGTGTGTCCACTAATGTTGCTGGTCCATTCTCTGAACAGGGTGGGACTAAAAAGGTTGGAACTAATCAATCTAAAGCCCCCGGATATCAAGGGACATACAGGGTAGAATAAAGGAAAAAAAGGGACGCTTATGTCAGATTCTGAAGGCTAAATACTGCAGAATCTCTAGAGGAGTATCGAAAGTGCAGGGGTGAAATTAAAAAGGAAATTAGGAAAGCAAAGAGAGAGCATGAAAAAATGTTGGCAAGTAAAATCAAGGAAAACCCAAATATGTTTTATAAATACATTAAGAGCAAGAGGATAACTAAAGAAAGAGTAGGGCCTAGTAGAGACCATAAAGATAATCCGTGTGTGGAGGCGGAAGATGTGGGTATGGTTGTCGATGAATATTGTGCGTCTGTTTTCACAAAAAAGGGAAGCAATGCAGACTTTGCAATGATGGAGGAGTGTGAAATATTAGATGAAATAAACATAGTGAGAGAAGAGGTATTAAGAGGTTTAGCAGCTTTGAAAGTGGATAAATCCCCAGGCCCAGATGAAATGTCTCCCAGGCTGCTAAGAGAAGCAAAAGAGGAAATAGCAGAGGCTCTGACTATCATTTTCCAATCCTCTTTGGTTACAGGTGTAGTGCCAGAGGACTGCTAACTTTATACCTTTGTTTAAAAAGAGAGAAAAGGTTAGACCGAGTAATTACAGGCCAATCAGCCTAACAAATGATTGGAAAAAGTTCTGAGGGACAGGATAAATCTTCATTTAGAAAGGCACAGATTAATGAAGGACAGTCAGCATGGATTTGTTAAGGGAAGGTCGTGTCTGACTAATATGATTGAAATTTTTGAGAACGTAACACGGAGGGTCGATGAGGATAATGCATTTGCTGTAGTATATATGGATTTTAGCAAGGCTTTTGTTAAGATCCCACATGGTAGACTGGTCATGAAGGTTAAAACCCATAGGATCCAGGGCAAAGTGGCAAGTTGGATCCAAAATTGGCTCAGAGACAAGAAGCAAAGGGTAATGGTTGATGGATGTTTTTGTGACTGGAGAGCTGTTTCCAGTGGAATTCTGCAGGGCTCAGTACTGGGTCCCTTGCTTTTTATGGTATGTATCAATGATTTAGACTTGACTGTAGGGGGCATGATTAAGAAGTTTGCAGATGATACTAAGATCGGCTGTGTGGTTGATAATGAAGAAGAAAGCTGTATACTGCAGGAAGATATCAATAAACTTGTCAGATGGGCAGAACAGTGGCAAATGTAATTCCATCCAGAGAAGTGTGAGGTAATGCATTTGGGGAGGGCTAATAAGGCAAGGAAATACACATTAAATGGTAGGACACTGAGAAGTGTAGACGAACAAAGAGATGTTGGAGTGCATGCCCACAGATCAATGAAGGTAGCAGAGGATGGTGGGAGTCTGGAACTCACTGCCTAAAAGTATGGTAGAGGCAGAAACCCTCACCATATTTAAAAAGTACTTGGATGTGCACTTGAAGTGCCGTAACCTACAGCTCTACAGACCAAGAGCTGGAAAGTGGGATAAGGCTGGAGAGCTCTTTGCAGGCCGGCATGGACCGAAATGGCCTCCTTCCGTGCTGTAAATTTCTATGATTCAGATGGGCAAAAAAATGAACCTCCCTCTTTTTTAAGTATGATTTGAATTTCTTCTTTAATTGCCTTTAAAAAGAAATGACTTTTCTTTCATCGACAGCGTGTTGCACTTAGTATGGAGGACGATGGATTACCCTGAGGTATGCTGTGCTGCTCATATTCACTTGACCCGCGGGCTCCCCACTGCGAATGGTGCAGCAGCTGTGGCGATCAGGACTGGATAAACAATCACCGGATGAAAAATTTCTAACATCCAAAAGATGTGTATTTTTATATTAGCAAAACGTTTTATACTTTATATAAAACAAAAAAGGATTGGACTTTTTTTTTGCACTGATGATACACTACTCATTCTTAGAGAAAAAGACCATGACCGTAAGAGCTAAACTCAAATTCTTTACATGTTTGTACATAATTGCGATGCCGCGCTTGTAAGCATAGCCTCTTCAAAGCTATATTTATACAGTTTTGTAAATAGATTTACCTGCGCGCGCAACAGTTTAACATTTTACAGAGAGCTCGATTTGTTGAAACTCTCCAAATGAGATAAACTACAGGGGGATTTAAAAAATAGGTATTTATTTACGGATTTATTTCCTGGATAAACTTGGGCTATGTACATATGAGATGGAAGTAGTAACTTTTTCAAGCTGATGCATTTTGCCTTTCCTGTACAGTGAAGCCTTATTTGCATATATGTTTATACGAAAAGAGAATGTATTTATAAAATTGGGAATATGTTCAAGTGGATGCTTGCTCCCTCCTGTATTTGCCATCATGTCCGACTTTAGCAGAGCCTGTACCGTTTTAAGTGGATGCTCAGCGCAGTTTGTTCCTTTCTAAGTGGATTATCACTCCGTGTTTATTGTACCCTGTCTGCCCTCTGCTTTATTTGTTCCATTTTAAAGTTCTACATTGTGTTTTTTGTTATAGGTATATTGCTACTGTCTAAACGTTTCATTTTACAATTTAAAAAAAAATGTAACCCTCCTGATGGTTGACCTGACATGGTATCGAGGCCACAGGGAGTGGAAGGTCCCACAAATTGATCTGGGCATGCTATAATTGGCCTCTGCCCCTGGGATGTGGGAGAAAATCAACCAGAATTCATCCACCTGATTGCTATTGAGTCATGGTTATTGGAAGCTGCAAGTGAGGATGTCGTGTGAGGGCAGAATCGGTGCCGGCTGTATTGGCCACCATGATTAGGCTCACGTGAAGAATGGTGGGATGCTAGAGGGTTCTTGGTGCTATTGGTACCATACCTCAGTATCTTCAGGAGACATGGAGGGTGCAGAGAAGAGAAAGGGGTAATGTAAAAAATAAACTGCTGAGATTTAGTGTCGTATAAAATGTACATATTGGAGCTGCAGTATCAAATCAAAACATTTCTGCCTTTTGAGTAATTGAAAGACTGATTTTCTTAAAAACAGCCAAAGGTTTTATAATAGAATAAGATGCATTAAAATATGTTTACTTGCTTTTTTCATTTTTTGAACCTGATTAACTATTTTTCTGTGACATGCGCTGGGAATTTATCAAACTTGTTACCTAGTTGCCCTGTATATTTGTAATTTATTTGATGTGTGTCAATGATGGGGAGTTCGGTTGTGTTTGTTTATTTTGCTCGGGGTATATTGTAAACCAGATTTCTACGGCTCGTATTTGTATAAAATTTGCAATTGGTAAACTATGTTTCAAAAAATTAAAGCAGTAACTTGGAAAATGGCTGTTTAACTTTTTGTTGCAAAAGCTTGTTAGAAAAGTAGTACAAAAATGTGTCTGTTCCTTCTCCCCTTACTACCCTACTGAAGATGGGGGGGTGGGGGTGGGCGGGAATTCGATCCCATGGATACTTCAGCCAAAGCAAGTTGCTTTTTTTCCTGAGAAATCGGACCAAAATTCAAAGTAAAGAACACCATTATAATTGGAAACCGGGGAGACCATAAGATGAACCAGTTGTGATTAGGTGACTATGTTTAGATTGGCTACCACTCGAATTACTCACTACAGTCAGTGCTTCACAATATAACCAGTTTTGTTTTCAACAAGAATATTTGCAATAGTCCTAACATACCACTTCTAGTCTGTGTCCATATTCTAGTAGTATGATGGTTATAGAGGCTCAAAATATTTTTTTCTTCAGTTATCCTATTTAACTTGTGATATCTGTTACTAAGTGTGACTTGCATCTGATTACACAATGCACCTTGTCTTTACTGAGTGTGATTTCAGTCCTCCTTTGCTGAATCTGGATGTGCACTCGCGCAGTAACATTACCTCCCTGGGTCAGGTTAAAACAAACCGTCTGAGTCGCAACACATTTACTGCTATTGTTTGGGGTCCAAAATGGGAGCTATGTACAGGGCTGCTTACAGCAGTCTGGTCCATATCTACTCATTCATGGCTGGCTTTAAATCCAGCATCAAGAACTGAGATTTTTACTTTGAGCTCTAGTTCATTTCATACTTTTAGTCCCACAGAGATTATACTCAAGTCAGGATCACTGGTTAAAGTTAAAGTTCTTACCTGATGTACATATTCATCTTAATGACCAGTTGATGTCACTGCGCAATTTGCAGTTTCTGCCGAGAGCTGCTCTCTTCGGTACTTCATTGGCTGTAAAACGCTTTGAGACGTCCTGAGATCGTGAAAGGTGCTATATAAATAAGTCTTTTTCTTTCCTTTTCCAGTCGTTTCCAAGCATCGCCACCCAGGATGCCAAGATCTTTTCTCTCTTCGCATGCTGACAGTTGCTTGTCTTCAGCATTTTCTGTTTTGGTATTTAAGAACTGCAAATCTCATGCTTCATATCGCCATCTAACTCAAGGGTCAAGTGGTGGGAATGATTGCTGTGATTCTGTTTCAGATTTGCAATGCACATAAACAGCTTAAAAGCAGCATTTGTAAATAACTAACTATTGAACCAACAGTTTTAAAATAAATCTGTAGTATGACGAGAGACCAGTGTCACTTGTATTACTAAAATACTCTTTAACCAGCAGAAATGTTACACATTGGTATTGCTTTTAACTCCATAGGATTAATTTCATAGATCAAAATACAAAGTACACTAATCAATGAAATGTTGAAAAGAATTGGTGTGGAAAATTCCAAGCAGGGGTTGTGTCAGTGATACAGATATTTCGATTGAACTCAACATATTAAATTATAAAGGAAGCTCACCCAATGATCACCTGACTGTCTGAATGTTTTTACTTTTAGTTGGTTACTCTGAAAATAGGGGAGAGTCATCTCCGGGTCCCATTTCTGGTGGTTACCTCAAAAGCAGCATTGGTGAAGGTCTGGAGCAGGTTTGCTCAGTCACCCTCTTGGCTGAAGTTGTTGGGTAGCTCATGGAACTGGGGAATTTCATACCATCCACCAAGAGTGACATAATGAATGTCAGTTTAAGAAGGACACACTCGGCAAGGTCAGAGAGTCTGTTTAATCACAAGTTCTTTGTGTAAGGCTAATAAACAAAACTTAGTCCTCACAAGCTGCTAGTACTGGAATACACTCGCAGTAATTGAAAGGAATACAATAAAAGCACCGATCCTTCTCATTGACTTGGTCCTAAACATTTAATATTAGAAAATGAACACAACTTTTTCTCTGGTTGCTGTGAAGACACACGCACTAATCTTCGTTATCACCATTATTGACCTCTGAGCCAATGGGATGCCACGGTTTCCAAATGGTCACAAAAGTAACCTTTTTGCCTTGTTTTCCTCTGGTTTCGATTTCCTTTTGTTCCACAAAAGACAACCTATATGAGAAATTCACATTTTAGCAGAGATACATTTCTAATTTCAATCCTTTTTCTAATTATGTTTTTCTTTGGCATCGCCCTTGATTCCTTCCACAACAAAGAGCACTGCCTAGTTACAACGCTCAGACAGATTGCCCGGGTGTAGGAAAAGCTGCCTTAAAAATGGTGTTTTAAACATCCTGCTGAACATTGGAAAACAGAAAAGGTTAATGCTAAGCATTCTGGAAAGTTCAGACAGCTATGTTAGACAAAAGATTCTTAAAACTAGCTGGCTCTGGTTAATAACAGAATCTGGCAGATCTAGGTAGTCAAGGTTACCAGGCTAGAGATAATGTAAGTGTTATGCTGCCTGAAAGAAGAAAGAACTTGCATTTATATACCACCTTTCACATGCTCAGAACATTCCGTAATGCTTCACTGCCAATAAAGCACTTTTGAACGTAGTCACTAGTAATGTAAGGAAATACAGCAGTCAATTTGTACACAAGGCCCTAGAGACAGCAGTGAGATAAATGACCAGATGATATTTTAGTGATGTTGATTGAGGGATATGTATTGGCCAGAACACTGGGAGAACTCCCCTGCTTGTCTTCAAATACTGCCGTAGGATCTGTTAGATACACCTGAGGGGGCGGGTAATATCTCATACAAAGATGGCACTTCTGACAGTCAGTGCAGCACTCCCTCAGTATAACACTGAAGTGTAAGCCCAGTTTATGTACTCAGGTCTCGAATGAAACTTGACCCCACGACCTTTTGACTCAGGCGAGAGTGCTAAGATGTTTGGACAAATGTGAGACCAGCAGGGACTCAAAGGAATGCCACTATTATCTGGGGTTGTTCAATGTTTGGTAGATGGAGTATAATGTCTGAAAGTGTAAGGTCATGCACTTTGGCAGAAAAAAATCAAATAGCAAGTTACTATTTAAATGGAGAAAGATTGCAAAGTGCTGCAGTACAGCGGGACCTGGGGTTACTTGTGCATGAAATGCAAAAGGATCGTATGCAGGTACAGCAAGTGATCAGGAAGGCCAATGGTATCTTGACCTTTATTGCAAAGGGGATGGAGTATAAAAGCAGGGAAGTCTTGCTACAGCTATATAAGGTATTGGTGAGGCCACACCTGGAATATTTGGACTTCCAGAAGGTATTTGACAAGGTGCCACATAAAAGATTACTGCACAAGATAAAAATTCACAGGGTTGGGGGTAATATATTAGCATAGATAGAGGATTGGCTAACTAACAGAGAACAGAGAGTCGGGATAAATGGTTCATTCTCTGGTTGACAACCAGTAACTAGTGGGGTGCCGCAGGGATCGGTGCTGGGACCCCAACTATTTACAATCTGTATTAACGACTTGGAAGAAGGGACTGAGTGTAACGTAGCCAAGTTTGCTGACGATACAACGATGGGAGGAAAAGCAATGTGTGAGGACACAAAAATTCTGCAAAATGACATAGACAAGCTAAGTGGGCAAAAATTTGGCAGATGGAGTATAATGTCGGAAAGTGTGAGGTCATGCACTTTGGCAGAAAAAAAATCAAAGAGCAAGTTATTATTTAAATGGAGAAAGATTGCAAAGTGCTGCAGTACAGCGGGACCTGGGTGTACTTGTGCATGAAATGCAAAAGGATAGTATGCAGTTACAGCAAGTGATCAGGAACGCCAATGGTATCTTGGCCTTTTTTGCAAAGGGGATGAAGTATCAAAGCAGGGAAGTCTTGCTACATATATATAAGGTATTGGTGAGGCCACACCTGGAATACTGCGTGCAGTTTTGGTTTCCATATTTACGAAAGGATATACTTGCTTTGGAAGCAGTTCAAAGAATGTTCCCTAGGTTGATTCCGGGGATGAGGGGGTTGACTTATGAGGAAAGGTTGCGTAGGTTGGGCCTCTACTCATTGGAATTCAGAAGAATGAGAGGTGATCTTATCGAAACGTATAAGATTATGAGGGGGCTTGACAAGGTGGATGCAGAGAGGATGTTTCCACTGATGGGGAGACTAGAACTAGAGGGCATGATCTTAGAATAAGGGGCTGCCCATTTAAAACAGATGAGGAGAAATTTCTTCTCTCAGAGCATTGTAAATCTGTAGAATTCACTGCCTCAGAGAGCTGTGGAAGCTGGGACATTAAGAAACTGTCTATTTCTGTCTTAAAGTTATTCAAACGATAAGGGAATAAGGGGTTATGGTGAGCGGGTGTGGAAGTGAAGCTGATCTTATTGAATGGCGGAGCAGACTCGAGAGGCCATACGGCCTATTCCTGTTCCTATTTCTTATGTTCTTATGAGGGACTTTAGTTACATGGAGAGTTTGGAGAAGCTGAGGTTAATCTCCTTGATGGTTGAGAGGAGATTTGATTGAGGTGTTCAAAATCATGAGGGGTCTAGACAGAGTAGATAGGGATAAACTATTCCCATTGGTGGAAAGGTTGAGAACCAGAGGACACAGATTTAAGGTGATTGGCAGAAGAACCAAAGGCGACATGAGGAAAAGCGTTTTCACGCCGCGAGTGATTATGATTTGGAATGCACTGCCTGAAAGGGTGGTGGAGGCATTTACAATCGTGGCTTTCAAAAGGAATTGAATACGTACCTGAAGGAAAAAAACGCAGGGCTACGGGGAAGGGGTGGGGGATTGAGACTAGCTGAAGAGCTCTAGCTAGGCATGGGCTTGATGGGCCGAATGGCCTCCTTCTGTGCTGTAACCATTCTATGATTCTATAAAAGGTATGACAGTAGATAAGCATTGGCAAACATTTAAAGAAATATTCCAAAATTCTCAACAAATATACATTCCATTGAGAAATAAAAACTCTATGCGAAAAGTGATCCATCCGTGTCTAACTAAAGAAGTTAAGGATAGTATTAGATTAAAAGAAGCTAAAATGTTGCAAAGAATAGTAGAAAGCCTGAGGATTGGGAGAGCTTTAGAAACCAGCAAAGGCTGATGAAAAATTGATAAAAAGGGGGAAAACAATGTGAGAGTAAACTAGCACGAAATATAAAAACAAATTGGAAGAGCTGCTACAATTATGTAAAAATGAAGAGAGTTGCATTGGTCCCTTAGAGGCAGAGACAGGAGAAATTATAATAGGGAATAAGGAAATGGCAGAGACTTTAAATAAGTCTTCACAGTAGAAGACACAAAAAGCTTACCAAAAATAGTAGGGAACCAAAGTGCTAATGAGAGTGAGGAACTTAAAGTAATTCAGATCAGTAGAGAAAAAGTACTTGAGAAACTAATGGGACTAAAAGCCAACAAATTCCCTGGAATTGATAGCCTACATCCTAGGGTTATAAAAGAGGTAGATGCAGAGATAGTGGAGGCATTGGTTGTGATCTTCCAAAATTCCTACATTCTAGAATGGTCCCAGCGATTTGGAAGGTAGCAAATGTAACCCCACTATTCAAGAAAGGAGGGAGAGAGAAAACAGGGAACTACAGACCAGTTAGCCTTAAATCAGGGAAAATGCTGGAATCCATTATTAAGGAAGTGTTATCAGGCCATCAAGAAAATCATAATATAATTAGGCAGAGTCAGCATGGTTTTATGAAAGAGAAATTGTGTTTACAAATATATTAGAGTCTTTTGATGATGTAACTGACCGGGTAGATAAAGGGGAATAAGTGGATGTCGCATATTTGGATTTCTAAAAGCATTTAATAAGGTGCCACATAAAAGGTTGCTATGCAAAATAAGGACTCTTGGGGTTGGGGGTAATATATTTGCATGGATAGAGGATTGGTTAACGGACAGAAAACAGAGAGTAAGGATAAACAGGTCATTTTCAGGTTGGCAGGCTGTAACTAGTGGGGTGCTGCAAAGATCAGTGTTTGGGCCTCAACTATTTACAATATATATTAATGACTTAGGTGAAGAGACTGAGTTTAATGTAGCCAAGCTTGCTTAGGATACAAAGCTAGGTGTGGAAAGTTAAGCTGTGAAGAGGACACAAAGAGTCTGGAAAGGGATATAGACAGGTTAAGTAAGTGGACCATAAGGAGCAGATGGAGTATAATGTGAGGAAATGCAAGGCTATTCATTTTGGTAGGTAGAATAGAAAAACAGAATATTTTTTAAATAGTGAGAAACTATTAAATAATGTTGAGAGAGATTTAGGTATCCTCGTACAGGAAAAGGTACAGCAAGCCACTAGGAAGGCAAATGGCATGTTAGCCTTTATTGCAAGGGGGTTGGAGTACAAGAGTAGGGAAGTATTTTGACAATTGTACAGGGCTTTGGTGAGATCACACCTTTAGTACTGTGCAGTTTTGGTTTTATTTGAGGAAGGATATACTTGCCTTAGAGGCAATGCAACAAAGTTAACTGGATTGATTCCTGGGATGAGAGGGTTGTCCTATGAGGAGAGTTTATGTAGAATGGGCCAAACTTTCTGGAGTTTAGAAGAATGAGAGATGATCTCAGTGAAACATATAAGGTTCTGAAGGGGATTGATAGGATAGATGCTGAGAGATTGTTTCCCCTGGCTGGAGTGTCTAAAACTAGGAAGCATAGGCTCAGGATAAGGGGTCGGCCATTTAAGACTGAGATGAGGAGGAATTTCTTCAGTTAGAGGGTTGTGAATCTTTGAAATTCTCTACCCCAAAGGGCTGTGGATGCTGAATCATTGAGTATATTCAAGGCTGACATTGATAGATTTTTAGACTCTAGGGAAATCAAGGGATATGGAGATCAGGCAATGAAGTGGAGTTGAGGTCAAAGATCAGCCATGATCTTATTGAATGGTGGAGCAGGCTCAAGGGGACATATGCCTACTCCTGCTCCTAATTCTTATGTTCTTAATAGTTTAAGAAGCAGGCTTCTGAAGCCGAGAAATAGAAGTACATAGAATGTACACCACAGAAACAGGCTACTTGGCCCAAGTGATTTGTGCCAGTGTTTATGCTCCACACTAGCGTCTTCCCACACTTCTTCATCTCACCCTATCAGCATATCCTTCGATTCCTTTCTCCTCGTGTACTTATCTAACTTCCCCTTACATGCACCTATGCTATTTTTCTCAAATGCTCCTTGTGGTAGTGAGTTCCCCATTCTCACCATTCTCTTTGTAAGGAGGTTTCTCCTGAATTCCTTATTTGATTTATTAGTGACTATCACATTTATGACCCTCAGTTTTGGATGCCCCCACAAGCGGCAAAATCTTGTCTACCCTATCAAACCCCTTTATAATTTTGGAAGAATTGATGCTAAACATTCTAGGAAGTTAATAGTGAGAGAACAAAAAGTTTTGGTCAGACATAGGCAAGCAATTTAAATGCATTGTTTGCATGTCTCACTCCAAGAATAGAGGGACAGGAATTACATGTATAGTAAAGTGCAAGGTCAGAAGAGAAGGAGGAAGGAATACTACAGCTATAGAGGGAGGTTGATCTGCCCATTCTACCATGACCAACACAGTTTTTCCAAGAGCAATATCATCAAAGTCAGTAGCTCATCAGCCATACACTGAAATAGACTTCAAACATACCTGGATAGACTTGTTCAAAGCTGTTAGCTTGTCAACTGTACAAGGAATTCTAGCAATAAAATAGTTCTACTGATTTTACATGATACTGGACAATGAAATGTATTAAATAGAGCCCAGCTGATGCAATGACGTGGAGGTATGATGCTGCACTTAAATTATTGTTTGAATTAATATTTGATCAAGTATTTCATGTACTCCTTAATGTTTCATTTTATGGTGGTATTAATCGTGTTATTGAAGATCTGTTAATAAAGTGGTTAGTTCATGTATATATGTAGTCATATTTTTGACTCTGGCAAAAGAGAGATTGAATTAATTTACTTGGTGTTGTGCAGCATTCCAGTAGTGAATAGTTACAAAGTTGAACTGATCAATGTAGGACAGTTCAAATTAGCTAAACTTCAGAAATGTAATAAAAAATAGTCATGGAAGGGAAATCGCAAACCCTATCTTCTGCCGGGGAGTGAAGGAAAGATTCATCAGACACCCTCTCAGCCTTATTCCTTCAACGGTTTACACCTGTTGTTTCCACAGTAACTTGCCCTTTTGACTAACACTTTCCATTAATGACCTAGCTGAAGTTAGGAGCTCAAGTTAAATCGCCAAAGGCACTTGCTCCACCAACTAAATTGATTTGTGTTTTAAAATAAAAACCCACATCACAGTATATAAATAATGCAGCACTGAATCAAACCAAACCAAACCAGCAGAGTCACGGACTTGATCTGGGTTTATTTCAGCAAGGACAGTGGTAGGAATACTACAACTGGCTGCAGTGTCCTTGGGCTGCAGGTGGAACAATATTCAGCCAAGGATCTCACGCCATCCAGCTCTCTGATGACTTCTACTGGAAAGCGTGAGTACTGAGGCAGACAGACCAAGATGTACCTCGATTTTATCGCTGCTCTGTGCAGCTAGCTGATTTCATAATGTCCTTAGCTTGAGGAGGGGTGTCAACCTTCCCACTCAGTTTAACTATCCAGTTTATCCTGCGATATTACATACCATGAATCAGAACTGTCAGCACTGGAGGGGAGAAGACTACTAAGAAAAGAAAATCCCACCTTCCCCTTGCCAGGCCACTCACTTTCCAGTGTTCATATTTGCTTGTGCATAGTTTGATCAAGGCCATCACACTCCTGTATGAAATGACCTGTTCACTTACTGCTTTCTGAGTTCTTGAAATCTTTGAGTTAGATTGTTCCTTCTCCACTTTTCTGAGGCGATGACAACCAAACCTTTTGCTTGTACAACTTCTGACAGATGCACTAGCCAAGCTGGCAGATAAAGAAAGTGGCTTTTAAATAAAATATTAGCAGCACTCAAACAGTTCCATGCACTGGCTTTTGTTTTGATCTATGTAACATCAGCAAGGTAATTATTCAGTGACAAAATGAGATTCACATTTAAATGTAAAGAAAAGCAAGAGAATCAAACAACCCAATTTAAAAATTGTACATAAGAAAGGATTTTTAAAGCCTGCAATAACTGGGTAAAATTTGACGCTCAATTAAATTAATTATTAAAAGACATAGGTGATCTTTCTCCCATATCTATCTTCCAAACTCTCAGTTAAAGCCTTTCTTGCCTCTTTTATTGTTCCCACTAAGGCCATTACTGTGACTCTTTAGTTCCACCTACATTGCCCCTCTCCCTGGATTCTCTCTGTGTTGAAATTGATATTAATAACACAATCTCCTTGTGTAACTGACTCTTCAGAAAGACTTCAAACTGTAGAACTTCCTTCTCTCAGTCTTCTCATCTTGCAACCGATAAGCTTATAAAACACAAGTCTGCCATTATCTGACTGCCTCTTGGTTTATCTTCTTTTTCTTGTCCTTTTCAATCTTAATTTAGTTCTTCAACTGGACTTGTCAAAATCAAAACGAAAAGAGAACTTCAGCAGTCCCTTCAAAAATATAAAGACAATTATCATGGCTTTATATTCCTTCATGAAAAAATCTTTGGTAAACATTTATTTATTTGTTCACAATGGAGTGACATAAATCATACCAGAATGTGTCATGCATGCATTTCAGCATTATTCTATCTAATCTTTTCCCTCCTCAAACAACAGGTTTGCCAACCACTTTTTCATGAAGGAATATAACTTAGGCTTTCAGCAGGAATTACATAGAATTTTCAGCACAGAAACAGGCCATTCGGCCCAATTGGTCTGTGCTAGCGTTTCTGCTCCATACGAGCCTACCCCCACCCTACTTTTCTCCCTCTATCAGCATATCCTTCTATTCTTTAATTCTTCGTGTACTTATCCAGCTTCCCCTTAAATGCATCTATGCTATTTGCCTCAACTACTCCATGTGGTAGCACGTTCCACATTCTCACCACTCTTTGGGTAAAAACGTTTTTCCTGAGTTCCTGATTGGATGTATTAATGACTATCTTATATTTATGGCCTCTAGTTTTGGATTTCCCCTCAAGTGGAAACATCTTCTCTACATCTACCTCATTTTCATATTTTAATGATCTATATTAGGTTACCCCCTCAGCCTTCACTTTGCTCGAGGAAAATTGTGGCATTTAATTGTTTTTGTTCATTTCTAGAAGAGTGTAGACAATAAAAACAGGAAATGGATTCAATCATACATACAGATGATATGTACATAACATCTCGGAAACTCATTAGCAAAACTTCAGTAAGAAACTGAAAACACACAAACTTGAAAAACAAACTGAAAACATAATCCAAATTAATTCATGTGGAATCAGTGCACACTCTTAAAGGGGGAAATATTTTGTTGAATTGTCCAATGACCCTCTATGACATGACATGTGATACCTGCAATCTTATTGGTGCCTACACCAGTCCCCCTGGCTGCCCTGCTACAGAACTGCTGGTCAGGTGCAGTCTGAGAGTAGACATTGTGTGAGCAACTTGCTCTCCCATGTCATTATGGAGCTCTCCTGTGATATCATGATTGGATTAGTGAATTGCGAGTGCAAGTCCTCATTCACAGTTCATAGGTGGAGAAATTCAATAAAGAGTCTGTTCCCTGGCTGCCTCATCAGTAAGTGCACAGCTACCTCCATTTATAACACTTAGAATTACAGGGTAATTCAGTAGAATAAATGCCTCTTGGCATATTGTTAGAGATATTGTTATAAGTTACACAAAATATTAAAAACATTTGCTTTTTACCGATTAAAGGAACATCACCTTCATGAAAAACATTTGACAAATGTATTCCCATTTGTTTAAAACCACATGATGTAATGACATAAAATGCATTAGAATGCAACATCGTATGATATGAAAATCACTCATGGCAAAAATGATGCCCGGGTTTACTGGATCATTTCCCCGCCTTTGGCAAACATCTTTTCATGAAACAAAGGGGTAAAAGGAACAACAAATACAGTTGGCTGCTAGTGCGATTTTAGCCTGTTAGAGAAGAAAATTTCACACTTGCTTCCCAATAACAGAGATGAAACCATGAATTGGCAATATCCAAGAATCCAACTCTGGCATATAAAAATCTTAAAGGTATCATAAGGGCACATTTGCTTTGGACTGTTCCTTTCCTACACTTCCCTTCCCCTTTAAACAATCATAGTCTATGCGTATTTTTTCTGTGTTACATGTCTTGGTGTGCAGAGTGCCTTCATAATCATTCTCCAAGTTATCACTACCTACAATTCTACACATTTAATGACATGGCCCACTTCTGAGACTTCAGCAAGAGGGCAGGCAGTGTGCTAAAAGTTTCTCCTCAGAGGCTGCTGAGGCCTTAGTGCAGGCCGTTGGAAGGAGGTGGACCGCATTCCACCTGGTTGGGGAGGGAGGTGGTTGTCCAGCATTTTCAAGTGGATCTGGCGTGAAATCGCACAGGAGGTGTCAATAGCAGACACAGCGACCAGGGCTGACACAAAATGGTGCAAGGAGTTCAACGACTTCACGAGGTTCGTCAAGGTGAGTACCCTTCACATTTATGTAGGCCTGCCATCCTTCCAGGATCAATGTGAATTATTTGATGGAACTGCCCCTTCTCAATGTGTTGAAGGTCAGGGTGTGTGTAGTAGAATGCAGCAGAAAGCTGAAGGCTCACTTCTCCAGTCATTGCCTCTGCATTCAGGATGCACATGCCCTCTTGTACCCTAATCATTGTCAAGCCTCCTTGCACTCCACTCCACTGCTGATATGCATTTCCTAAATATCACCCTGAGCCGCTATGCTACCTACCTCTCACCTCCTCCCAATCTTTGCCAAACCTCAGTCAACAGCCACACAGATTTGAAGTGAATACATTCGCACATCCACACAGTGGCAGCTATTGAATTATGGAAGGCATATGTGGCACAGCAGGACCATTAATGAGCGCTTCTTATTCTTCTTATTGCAAGCCAAACTCTCACACAACAGATGCGAGCAGTGACGTACAGGAGGGGGGGCAGCCGGAGCTGCTGGACCTAATGGATGTTGAACAATGAGTCTCAGCCCTCATGGGCACCCCAGTTCGGACAGTGGCAGGAGGCGATACCAAGCCCTCTTCGGGTAGTGAAGGTATGTAAATGGAACACGCGACTGATGTGACTTCATTGACCCCTAATATGAAGTGGCCTATCCCCTTTACACGTACATGTCCAATGCCACCTTCCTCCTATCACCCTGCCACCTCCCCTGCTGCTAACCACACGTCTGTTGTTTTCTGCTTGCAGATGACCAGCCACAAGCGCAACACCCTTCTTGGGAGCCACCTACATCTGTCACGGGGAGACAATGGGGGAGGGGATGAACGTCTTCTCTCTGAATCAGACAGCCCAGCAGTCACCCCGACTGCCGACTCTACATCTGTGGACAACGCCGATTTCCCGGGGTTTGAGGACTATAAGACTCCTGGCCCCAGTGGCTTTATAGCAACGCCCAGCAGAAGAGGAAGCTCAGAGGCCATTAAGGGGTGGCACAACCTTCTGCAGATGCATTGGTATATAGTGAGGATGCCTGTAAATAGTTGTTTTTGATAAATGAACATTCACTGACTTGCAGCAGAACGCTGTTTATTGTTTCGTTTGCTTTTGTTGGTTTATTGTATTGTTTGGTGTTGTGGGGGGGGGGGGGTCATTTGTTACTTGTTTTAATAAAAATATTACTTTGAGCCTTTGTGTTGGTGTCGTGTGTATTATTCCAAAGCTCAGCGTAGATGTGCCGTCATAGTGGCACATGGCGTGGCCAGTATTAAATGCATCCCTGAGCTTCCTCCATTCAAGTGAACCTGTCCATTATGAGCTGGTGCCGTGCAGCTCTTGCTCAGGCAGCATCTCCATGCTGCCCCCCCCACCCCGTGGATGGGGTAGCTGTGCAATCGATGCCATGCCAGGCTCCTCTTCATCATTCTCCTCCTCCAGAGGTGGGCCTACAATCCACATTGGCAATGTCTGGCCCCTCATTATGGCTGAGTTGTGCAGCATGCAGCAGACCACAATTAATTCGAAGACCTGTTGCGGGGAGTGTTGAAGGCTGGCTCCAGAGTGGTCGAGGCATCGGAATCACTGCTTGAGTAACCCAACTGTCTGTTCGATGACATTGCAGGTGGCTGCATGGCAGTGCTGCTCAGCTTCTGTGGTGGGGTTGCAGAGGGGGTGGGGGGGGCCATGAGCCAGGTGGCTAGTCCGTATCCTTTGTTCCCGACCAGCCAGCCGTGCCATTCCCTTTGTCGCTGAAACATTCGTGAGACACTGCTCTCACACAAGATGAAAGCATCATGTGTGCTCCCTGGATAGCGGGCATTCACTGTGAGGATGCGCTGCGTGTGGTCGCACACCAGCTGCACATTTAGGGAGTAGTATCCTTTTCGGTTTCTGAATACCTCTGCATGGTTGAATGTTGCTCGCAAGGCCATGTGTATGCAGTCAATGGCTCCTTGAACCCTCAGGAAGCCTGCCATTCTGCCTAACCCAAATGCCCATTTATTCTGGCTCTCCCTGCTCATTAGAAACTTTATGACACCCATTCTGCAGGCGTACAGAACCTTTGTAATGTGCCGAATGCAGCGATGTGTAGCATATTGAGAGATGCTGCATATGTCCCCTGCTCATGGCCCCCTGACCTGGAAAAGAACAGCTCCGCAGGTTGGGAAGTAAGAGAGCTGGAGCAGCATACCACTTCAACCTCCTGCGCGAGCTGCTCCAAGTGTGCAACGATTTTGAGATGGGCGACTGGGTGACATCATCAAAACCCTGGTCGCTGTTTTGGAGCATGGGCAGGAACACCGACAGGGCCCAGGTACAGAGTGGGAAGGTCGGGGCGGATGAGCAGCGAGTGTTTGTGACGAGATGCGGTGAATGTTCATGGTGGAGGAGCGGCGAGAAATCGTGGCGGAGGTGCGACAGGGGCCCAGAAGAGCTGAGGGTCCAGGGGCAGCACGGGCCAGCCCACACTGCGATATGTGTGCGCGCTAGGTCCATGCAGCAGAGCAGGTCTCCAGTCGTCTTGGTTAATCCTTGCCATTGGACCAAGACTTAGCTCTGCCAAGCCCGTGTGTTGGCTGATGTGCAACGGCCACCACACGTTAAAAAAATTCACGCACAGGCATCTTCCATCCCCTCAATTGGAGTTCAGGACTGGAACATTGGGTCCTTCATCGAAACACCTGGGAACTCGTGGAAGCAAGTCATCCTCGTTCGAGGGACCGCCTATGATGATGTCCCCTGTGCCGCCTGGAAGGAGCCAGAAGCATAGAAGGCCAATGCCACAGTCACTTCACTGTGACGGGCAGCGGAATCCTGTTGGCACTGGTAGGCTGGTAAACTGAGGCGCAACTGAGCTGAAAATCTAGCCCTAAATATTTAGGTAGCAAGAATAAAAATAAGGTGACATTCACAGAATCATAGATCTTTTGGCACAAAAGGAGGCCATTCGGTTCATCGTGTGCCGGTCGGAAAAGAGCTATCCAGCCCAACCCACTTTCCAGCTCTTGGTTTGTAGCCCTATAGGTTACAGCACGTCAAGTGCATATAAGTACTTTTTAAATGCAATGAGGGTTTCTGCCTCTACCACCCTTTCAGGCAGTGACTTCCAGACCCCCACCACCCTCTGGATGAAAAAAGTTCTCCTCAACTTCCCTTTAATCCTTCCACCAATTGCTGGTTATTAACCTCTCTGCATGGAGAAATAAGTCCTTTCTATCTATTCTAACTAGGCCCCTCATAATTTTATACATCTCAATAAAGTCTCCCCTCAGCCTCCTCTGCTCAAAGCAAACAACCCGAGCCTATGCAATCTTTCCTCGTAGTTAAAATTCTCCAATTCTGGCAACATCCTCGTAAATCTCCTCTGTACCCTCTGTAGTGCAAACACATCTTTCCTGCAATGTGGTGACTAGAACTGTACACAATACTCTAGCTGTGGCCTAACTAGTGTTTTAAACATTTAGATGATAAATTCTTGTTTCCTATGTTTTCCCTTTAAATAAATAAATGAATGAATAAATAAATGAACAACTTAATAAATAATTAGATAAATAACTAAAGCACAGTTTAAAAGGCTTACTTTTCCAGTAAAGTGGGTTACACTTTGAAGGCTTTTTAAACAGTATAGCAAAGTTTTATAAAGGTATTGACTTCTGGGGAAGATGAAAATCTGCTGGGACTTGCAGGGAAGATAAATCTCTGCTGGGACTTGCAGGGAAGATAAATCTCAGTTGCGATTTTCAGTTAAGATAAGCCTAACTCAAAATGACATTACTGTTTAGAGTTGAAGGGAAGATTGACTAGTTCTGTAAAAAGGAAAGAAAACATGAAGTGAAAATATGTAAACAAATACCAGAATTCAACACACGCTGTCCTAAAGTGTGGAACAAGAAAGAAACCATCACAAAACCAAAATATTTATAAATCTAATTCGCATATATTGTAAGGTAAAGTCCAAAGATGTGTCCCCGCCATTATTATTCATTTCTCTTCATGCGCGTTTCGGACCAATTTTCTTCCTTCCTCTTCTGAAGATTCCGACTCTTACTTCAGCACTTTCCATATTTAGACATTCTTCCCATGTGTGCCCAGGCTGTGAAAACTGGCAGGTTATTTTATCATCACAACTGAGTATTGCTCTATGGTTACCCAGCATTCTCACATGCACACAGTGGTTACACTGAGCCTGACATCAGGAAAAGCCAACGTGAGACCACATCTTGGAAGCTGTTAAAGTCAAGTTAGGATTGGACTGGCAGTGGAATCCTACTCTCTTTAAGAATGGAAGAGAAGAATAAAAGTATGTGTAGCAGGGTTCAAAACCCAAATTTAAAGTATTGGAATATGGTGTTTCAGTTACAGACTTATGGAAAAGTGAGTTTCTTTCTCCAAATCTCCTGCTGCTTTCTCCCTTATCCCTTCACTCCTGAAGACAGTGAGTCCCACCGCCGTAAGACTCCACAACCTGGAGCAGCCCCCCCCCCCCCCAGTAACTCACCTCACTCACCACTTTGCATGTGTGATGTTTAGACAGTGAACATCGATGGTCTGTTGCATTATAAGGCCTTTTCAATCCCAGACCATCAGTCTATCGGGGAATTGAAAAATACAACAGTACTGAAAAGCATGCTGGGCCAACTATTGGATACATGGTAAGTGCTTAATGTTTCATACTTTCGTTGGATTTCAATTGGGTTTTAATTGAAACCCCCAAGATATTTCAAGAGCTAGATCTATTAATGAGGCCAGTTTAAAGCCATAATTAGAGCATAGTGGTAGCAAAGTGGTCATTTAAATGTCCTTTAGGGAAGGTAATCTGCCATCCTTACCTAGTCTGGCCTATATGTGACTCCAGACCTACAATGTGGTTGACTCTTAACTTCCCTCTGAAATGGCCTAGCAAGCCTCTCAGTTGTAACAAAACTGCTACGAGAAACAAGAATAATAAAAAAACAGGACAGAACACCAGGCATTGACCTAGGCACTGGCTACGGACACGGCAATGGCACACCCAGCCCAGTCGACCCTGCAAAGTCCTCCTCACCAACACCTGGGGACTTGTGTCAAAATTAGGAGAGCTGTCCCACAGACTAGTCAAGCAACAGCCTGACATAGTCATACAGAATCATACCTTTCAGCAAACGTCCCAGACGCTTCCATCACCATCCCTGGGTTAATCCTGTCCCACCGGCAGGACAGACCCACCAGAGGTGGCGGCACGGAGTTATACAGTTGGGAGGGAGTGGCCCTGGGAGTCCTCAACATTGACTCCGGACCCCATGAAGTCTCATGACTTCAGGTCAAGCCTGGGCAAGGAAACCTCCTGCTGATTACCACCTACCGCCCTCCCTCAGCTGATGAATCAGTACTCCTCCAAGTTGGAAGAAGCACTGAGAGTAACAGGGGCATAGAATGTACTCTGGGTGGGGGACTTTAATGTCCATCGCCAAGCGTGGCTCGGTAGCACCACCACTACTGACCGTATCTTGAAGGACATTGCTGCCAGACTGGGCCGGCGGCAGGTGGTGAGAGAACCAACACAAGAGAAAAACCTACTTGACCTCATCATCACCAATCTACCTGTCGCAGATGCATCTGTCCATGACAGCATTATAGCAGTGACCACCGCACAGTCATTGTGGAAACAAAGTCCTGTCTTCATACTGAGGACATCCTCCATCACGTTGTGTGGCACTATCACCGTGCTAAATGGGATAGATTCATAACAGATCTAGCAGTTCAAAACTGGAGATCCACGAGGCACTGTGGGCCATTAGCAGCAGAAGAACTGTATTCCCCCACAATCTATAACCTCATGGCCTGGTATATTCCTCACTCTACCATTATCATCAAGCCAGGGGACCAACCCTGGTTCAATGAGTGTAGAAGAGAATGCCAGCAGCAGCACCAGGTGTACCTAAAAGTCAAGTGCCACCTGGAGATGCTGCAACACAGGACGATATCCATGCTAAACAGCAGAAGCAGCATGTTATTGACAGGGCTAAGTGATCCCACAACCAACAGATCAGATCAAAGCTCTGCAGTCCTGCAACATCCAATCGTGAATGCTGGTGGACAATTAAACAACTAACAGGAGGAGGAAGCTCCATGAATATCCCCATCCTAATGATGGTGGAGCCCAGCACGTGAGTGCAAAAGACAAGGCTCAAGCGTTTGCAACCATCTTCAGCCAAAAGTGCCGAGTGGATGATCCATTTCCTGAAGTCCCCACCATCAGTCTTCAGCATTCGATTCACTCCACATGATATCAAGAAACGGCTGAGCGCACTGGATACAGTAAAGGCTATGGGCCTCGACAACATCCCGCCTGTCGTGCTGAAGACTTGTGCTCCAGAACTAGCTGTGCCTTTAGCCAAGCTGTTCCAGTACAGCTACAACACTGGAATCTACCCGACAATGTAGAAAGCTGCCCAGGTATGTCTGTCCACAAAAATCAGTATAAATCCGATCCGGCCAATTACCACCCATCAGTCTACTCTCAATCATCAAATTGATGGAAAGTGTCGTCAACGGTGCTATCAAGTGGCACTTACTCACCAATAACCGGCTCACCGATGCCCAGTTTGGGTTCCGCCAGGACCACTCGGCTCCAGACCTCATTACAGCCTTGGTCCAAACATGGACAAAAGAACTGAATTGCAGAGGTGAGGTGAGAGTGACTGCCCTTGACATCAAGGCAGCATTTGACCAAGTGTGGCATCAAGGAGCCCAAGTAAAACTGAAGTCAATGGGAATCAGGGGGAAAACTCTCCACTGGCTGGAGTCATACCGAGCACAAAGGAAGATGGTTGTAGTGGTTGCAGGTCAATCATCTCAGCTCCAGGACATCACTGCAGGAGTTCCTCAGGGCAGTGTCCTAGGCCCAACCATCTTCAGCTGCTTCATCAATGACCTTCTCTCCTTCATAAGGTCAGAAGTGGGGATGTTCGCTGATAACTGTACAGTGTTCAGTGCCATTTGCAACTCCTCAGATAATGGAGCAGTCCATATCCACATGCAGCAGGACCTGGATGACATTCGCGCCACACAAGTGCCAGACAAAGACTATCTCCAACAAGCGAGAGTCTAACCACCACTCCTTGACATTCAATGGCATTATCATCGCTGAATCCCCCACCATCAACATCCTGGGGGTCACCATTGACCAGAAACTTAACTGGGCCAGCCACATAAATACTGTGGCAACAAGAGATGGTCAGAGGCTGGGTATTCTGCGGTGAGTGTCTCACCTCCTGACTCCCCAAAGTCTTTCCACCATCTACAAGGCACAAGTCAGGAGTGTGATGGAATACTCTCCACTTGCCTGGATGAGTGCAGCTTCAACAACATTCAAGAAGCTCTACACCATTGAAGATAAATCAGCCCACTTGATTGGCACCCCATCCAACACCTTAAACATTCATTCTCTCCACCACCGATGCACCATGGCTGCAGTGTCTACCATCTACAAGAGGTGCTGCATCAACTCGCCAAGGCTTCTTTGGCTGCACTTCCAAAACCCGCGACCTCTACCACCTAGAAGGATAAGGGTAGCAGACGCATGGGAACAGCACCAACTCCCCTTCCCCTCCAAGTTACACACCATCCTGACTTAGAAGTATACCGCTGTTCCTTCACCGTCGCTGGGTCAAAATCCTGGAACTCCCTCCCTAATAACACTGTGGCAGTACCTTCACCAGACGGATTGCAGCAGTTCAAGAAGGCGACTCACCACCATATTCTCGAGGACAATTAGGGATGGGCAATAAATGCTGGCCTTGCCAGCGACGCACGCATCCCAGGAACAATTTTTTTTTAAATCCTCTTAACAATGAAAGATCTGTGAGCTGGGAGATATATTTTATTTCTATTCCGGTCTCCCCACGTCTCTGATGTGAGGAACAGTCTCCGACCCTTGACAAAGGATACCTTCGAGTGTACACAGGCTTAAAAATAAAACGTCTTAAAAAACCTAGAGGTTGAATGAAATTTCCCACGAATCGGCGCCCCACCAACCAAGACACATAAATTAGTAAATCTGTGGAACAGGCCTCTGGCAAAAAGCTTTGCTGCTTAAACATTTGTTTGGGAATGGAATTGATTGTTGTGCAGTAACTGTGGGTGCGATGGGGGGTGACAATAATACAGTTATCAGAGAACCGTCCGAAATATAATACGCTGTACTGAATAACAAATCTGTGTATAATATTTTGCAGTGCACCACTATACTGTCACAACAAGTTGAAACACAATGTTGTGTACATGGTCAGTTTTGCTCCAAATTGTTGAGCGATGCATGGCCAGGAATTTATCGTTTTTTAAAACATTTCTTCAGAGAACTAATGGTTCAATAGATTTTTTTTCCTCTTCTTGTGGGAATTGTATCCCAGTAGAATCCCAGTCAGCACCCTCAGGCAGGAGGGGGGGACCTGGAGATTATTGTTTTTAATGCTGAAATTGCAAGTCATGTGTGTGTTACAGAAAGGATTTCTGAGATACAGATCATAGGTAAATGGCATGTGTTCCATTATACTTTGACTGCAGGCAAACTCACAACACACAGCATTTACAGAAACGTAACACATTCTCAGTTTACTACAGGAATGATAATGTTCAAAAGATCTTTCAGTACTTCAGTACAGATGAGGAGAAACTTCTTCACTCAGAGAGTTGTTAACCTGTGGAATTCCCTGCCGCAGAGAGTTGTTGATGCCAGTTCATTGGATATATTCAAGAGGGAGTTAGATATGGCCCTTACGGCTAAGGGGATCAAGGGGTGTGGAGAACATAAGAACATAAGAATTAGGAACAGGAGTAGGCCATCTAGCCCCTCGAGCCTGCTCCGCCATTCAACAAGATCATGGCTGATCTGGCCGTGGACTCAGCTCCACTTATCCGCCCGCTTCCCGTAACCCTTACTTCCCTATTGGTTAAAAATCTATCTATCTGTGACTTGAATACATTCAATGAGCTAGCCTCAACTGCTTCCTTGGGCAGAGAATTCCACAGATTCACAACCCTCTGGGAGAAGAAATTCCTTCTCAACTTGGTTTTAAATTGGCTCCCCCGTATTTTGAGGCTGTGCCCCCTAGTTCTAGTCTCCCCTACCAGTGGAAACAACCTTTCTGCCTCTATCTTGTCTATCCCTTTCATTATTTTTAATGTTTCTATACGATCACCCCTCATCCTTCTGAACTCCAACGACCCACTCTACTCAATCTATCATCATAAGGTAACCCCCTCATCTCCGGAATCAGCCTAGTGAATCGTCTCTGTACCCCCTCCAAAGCTAGTATATCCTTCCTTAAGTAAGGTGACCAAAACTGCACGCAGTACTCCAGGTGCGGCCTCACCAATACCCTATACAGTTGCAGAAGGACCTCCCTGCTTTTGTACTCCATCCCTCTCGCAGGAAAGGCGTACTGAGGGAATGATCAGCCATGATCTTATTGAATGGCGGTGCAGGCTCGAAGGGCCAAATGGCCTGCTCCTGCACCTATTTGCTATGTTTCTATGTTTCTATAGAAATGAGTAGAGTTTTAAAACATGTTTTCAGAGGTTACAGCTAGGTGACCTTTAATTTGGCAGCCATTTTCTATGAGACAAAAATTCCTTAACATAATTAGAACAAATCTTAGCAGAATAGCACATTTCAGTGTCCTGCTCAAGCCTTTACTTTCTTTAAGGCATTTAATAAAATGCAACACATCACACTTTTTTACCTGAGGGATTAAGGGTACGATCCAGGAAATCGAGAAGTGTAAAACTATGATGTCCGACTTCATTAGGAATCCATGTTAGCTGCAAAATTGAACATGCACAAAAACAATTATTTCAAATGATTCCAAAAGTGCTTTATCAATAGTCGTGGGGGAGCTTAAATGAGAACACTGCTAATTTACATTCCTATAGTTTGATCCAGTGTTATCAGGAGATATTTTATCAATTTTGTCTCCATTGTTTTGCTGTGCTGACAAATAAAGTGCTAATATGAGACATGCTCCCAATAGCATCCTGATGGCTTAGCGGCTGAATGCACTGCTCAGTGTGAAACTACCACACAAACCAAGAAGGCCTAAGGTTAAACATAGGAATTGCTAGACGAGAGATCCATCTACTTCGCCTTCCAACATCCTGGTAGTCGCATGATACAACAATAATGGAGTTGTTGACTAATTATGCCAATCAATCTCGATCAATCAGTCTACAACAGACCCAGACATGATGCGAGGGAAAGCCCTAATGGTGGTAAGCTTTAGGAAACATATCCAAAGCCACCTGTTCCTCCCAAGCATGCTACACTTACCATATGTCAGGTCTCAAATTACTCATATACTGTATCTCAAAATATTATTTTCTGAAAGAAATGTATCAAATTTGGATTTGAATGAATCAACACCAACTGCTTCCACCGACTCCTGAGGGAGCCTGTTCCATAGATTGACCATTTGCTCACTGAATTCCTCATTATGTGCAGAGTTAACTGCTCTCAGTCAGGGTGGCAGTAGGAAGACAAATTGTTCTCCAACGCAAAGAGTACAAATGGCTTGGAATAAGGAATCAAGCGGAACATTACATCACAAAAATCAATAGCGTTGTGCAATAAGCTATAAGGGAAGGCCAAGGAAATTGGCAGTGTTAACCGGGTTCAAGAAACAATTGGATGCACATCTTCGGAGGGAAATGGATTCAGAGAGATAGTGAGATGGTGGGTAGGTGGGGTGATTTATGAAAAAGGAATGGGCCGTTACATATTTTGAAAAGATGAATTTTCGGCTTCTCTCCACTCCATTTTTCACCCTGGAGTGACGGCAATGGCGGTAGTGAGGTGTTCTGGCCAGGCGGTCAACCTCCAGTGTCCCGTAGCGATCCTCAGGGCCGGTTTTGCGGCGGCGTGGAGCAGCACCGCCCGGAAGAGCTGCGCTGGTGTGTAACGCCCCTGGTTGTGACACCGGCACGAATTTTGACTCTTGCCGACCCATACATCCCAAAGCGCGCCCCGCAATGACCAGCAGTGCAACAATACCAACAGTGGAGGGGTAAGTAATGGACTCCTAAAGCAAGTGTGATTGTTTTTTCTTTTAATTTTTTTGCGATTTATGTTGTGGTGGCATGAGCAATGGTTTGGGAATGTTTTTGTGTTTTTTTTTTTAGGTTTCCGCTCCCCACCCCCAGGCTTCTCTCGGAGTGCCCAGCTCTTTAGCTCAGGAGTTTCCAATGCTAACACGCTAAGAGAGGTGCACTGCGCCCCCTGACTCAAGGCCCAGCTGACCAATGTTGCTTGCTGAGGTGCAAACTGTTCCCGGGCGCAATCTTTACCGCCCCGCCACTATTACCGCCACAAAAAACATCAAACCCGAAAATCCAGTCCAAATCGCAAAAGCTCAATGAATGCCACATTTGTATCAAGAAGAAAAACACAAGGAATGTGTTTGCAACATTCAGCATGTTTACCTGTTTGAACACCACTCTGTCTCTGTCTAAATAATTTGGAACTTTGACCTCAGAGTTTTGGTGTCCTGAACATTTTAGCTGCTGTGCGGTATCAACAAACTTTCTGCTGTAGTCTATCCCGATCACCTAGTGAAAGAAAATAAAAATAAAACAAATTAGCTCATAATGTGGCTGGTTACCCAATGCTTAGTGCTGGATGATATATCACGTTGAGGAAGCTTTGTATCACTGCAACATCATGGTCAGATATTGGGGTTTTCACCAAAGTTACTCATATGAGATGGCGGGGGGGGGGGAGATTTCCTCAGTCTGCAACAAAATTGTAAAAACGTTCTTTATAAACACATTTCTGATTCTATTATTTCCCTTTATGAGTTAATAATTGCAACAGTAGAGCTTGCGAGAAGCCTCAACGAGGAAATGCCCGTTTTCATGTGGTATTCAGTCCCACAAACCGGGTGGGGAGGTGGGTCCCAGGTTCAGTCACTGGCCTGTGATCAGTTAACTGCTCCCAGCTGGGTTGAGAGTAAGGTCAGTATAATAGGCCTCAGTACCTTGGATTAGCAACAAGAAAAGCCATCCAAGGTGTCCTCTCCTGCTGTAAACTGCAATATGTTTGGGCATCAGGTGAGGACAGGGTCACGCTCGGCAGTGATGCCCTCCATGACTGACAGGACTGCAAATCCCCATCGTCTAGGCCCACACGTGAAGAATGGTCACATGGATGAGGTTCAGGGTGACAGCTGGGACCCAGAAATATGTAACAGGATTCAGTAACTTCAGAAGGGGGCAGGAAGGGAAAAAAATAATTGATCTGGAATTCTAATATGTAAGAACAGTTAAAATGTCACCTTGCAAAACAACTGGGTTAACAGGAAGGACATGAGCCCAGTTCCACTGCCCAGAACCAAGCCCGTGCTCCCAGCTCGCTGCTGCTCCTTGACCACCTCCTTGCACACTCGAAACAATTGGTTGCAGTAACCAGTTTCGCTCAGGTCTCCGTACTCCAACTCCAGCTGTTCCTGAGTAAATCGTACAAAATATCAAGAAGATTTCCGTGGCATACGAGAATAAGAACACAAGAATGTTTAGAATCAGATGAAGGCCATGAGGCCCATTAAGCCCGTTCCCCTTTTAAAACTCTCGTCAGAGCGGAGGAGATTTATCAAGAATGCCGTTAAGGTTTTGTTAAATCGTGCATCTCCTTCCTATACCTGAATCACCTCTCTGAAACACATCTAATGTCTCTGTCCACTTCAAGGGCCTTCCCTGTGAATTAATTCCACAACTCCTGATTATTCTATTTGATTGGAAGCTTACTGCCTGATCTATAATGGTGAATTTATAATGGGGAACAAAGAAATGGCAGACCAGTTGAACAAATACTTTGGTTCTGTCTTCACGAAGGAAGATACAAATAACCTTCCGGAAATACGAGGGGACCGAGGGTCTCGTGAGAAGGATGAACTGAAGGAAATCCATATTAGGCAGGAAATTGTGTTAGGGAAATTGATGGGATTGAAGGCCGATAAATCCCCGGGGCCTGATAGTCTGCATCCCAGAGTACTTAAGGAAGTGGCCCTAGAAACAGTGGATGCATTGGTGATCATTTTCCAACAGTCGATCTCCTCTGGATCAGTTCCTATGG
Organism: Pristiophorus japonicus; assembly: GCF_044704955.1. Taxonomy (NCBI): domain Eukaryota; kingdom Metazoa; phylum Chordata; class Chondrichthyes; family Pristiophoridae; genus Pristiophorus; species Pristiophorus japonicus. Next base: position 102,268,866 of record NC_091984.1, on the reverse strand, counting down.
ACTGGAGGGTAGCTAATGTAACACGACTTTTTAAGAAAGGAGGGAGAGAGAAAATGAGTAATTGTAGACTGGTTAGCCTGACATCAGTAGTGGGGTAAATGTTGGAATCAATTATTAAAGATGAAATAGCAGCACATTTAGAAAGCAGTGACAGGATCGGTCCAAGTCAGCATGGATTTATGAAAGGGAAATCATGCTTGACAAATCTTCTAGAATTTTTTGAGGATGCAACTAGTAGAGTGGACAAGGGAGAACCAGTGGATGTGGTGTATTTGGACTTTCAAAAGGTCCCACACACGAGATTGGTGTGCAAAATTAAAGCACATGGTATTGGGGGCAATGTACTGACATGGATAGAGAACTGGTTGGCAGACAGGAAGCAGAGAATCGGGATAAACGGGTCTTTTTCAGAATGGCAGGCAGTGACTAGTGGGGTGCCGCAGGGCTCAGTGCTGGGACCCCAGCTAGTTACAATATACATTAATGATTTAGCTGAAGGAATTCAGTGTAACATCTCCAAGTTTGCAGATGACACTAAGCTGGATGGCGATGTGAGGCTGCAGGGTGACTTGGACAGATTAGGTGAGTGGGCAAACGCATGGCAGATGCAGCATAATGTGGATAAATGTGAGGTTATCCACTTTGGTGGCAAAAAGCACGAAGGCAGAATATTATCTGAATGGCGGCAGATTAGGAAAAGGGGAGGTGCAATGAGACCTGAGTATCATTGTACATCAGTCATTGAAAGTTGGCATGCAGGTACAGCAGGTGGTGAAGAAGGCAAATGGTATGTTGGCCTTCATAGCTAGGGAATTTAAGTATAGGAGCAGGGAAGTCTTACTGCAGTTGTACAAGGCCTTGGTGGGGCCTCACCTGGAATATTGTGTTCAGTTTTGGTCTCCTAATCTGAGGAAGGACGTTCTTGCTATTGAGGGAGTGCAGTGGAAGTTCAGTAGACTGATTCCGGGGATGGCAGAACTGACATATGAGGAGAGACTGGATTGACTGGGCCTGTATTCACTGGAGTTTAGAAGGATGAGAGGGGATCTCATTGAAACGTATAAAATTCTGACGGGACTGGACAGGTTAGATGCAGGAAGAATGTTCCCGATGTTGGAGAAGTCCAGAACCAGGGGACATAGTCTAAGGATAAAGGGTAAGCCATTCAGGACTGAGATGAGGAGAAACTTCTTCACTCGGAGAGTTGTTAACCTGTGGAATTCCCTACTGCAGAGAGTTGTTGATGCCAGTTCATTGGGTATATTCAAGAGAGAGTTAGATATGGCCCTTACGGCTAAAGGGATCAAGGGGTATGGAGAGAAAGCAGGAAAGGGGTACTGAGGTGAATGATCAGCCATGATCTTATTGAATGGTGGTGCAGGCTCGAAGGGCCAAATGGCCTATTCCTGCACCTATTTTCTATGTTTCTATGTTTCTATGAATACACGTCATCCTTTGTTATTCTCAGATGAGTCTTCGTCAGATCAAATTTTGACCAGATAATTCTGGGTACGAGGACTTGAAGTTAAAAAAAAAAGTTGAGAATATTGAGCTTGATTCCTTTTAAAACCAAGAAACTTTTAGATGATATTAGTGGCGTGTTAAAGTTTCTGCAGGGAATTGACAATGTTGATCCAGGCAAATGGTTGACTTTTGGGAAGGGTTCAAATAATAAGGACCCAAGATAGTTGGGAGTCAGAAAAGTTGTGCAGAACTTTTCTGTTTCTTGTTCATCAAAATCAAGGATGTCAGTGCTGAGGAACGGAACTCTTCCCATTTCAGGCAACCACTGTCAGCGTTAAGCATTTCCAGGTCAGGTATAGCTCTGCCAGATTCAGAGTAAAGCCCCAACATCAGAACTGCACCAAAATAACACTTCTTCCTCATTTCTCAAACCAGTCATGGTCTAACCTCTCTGAGTGAGAATGCCAATTTAGGACAGTTCTGTGTCCATGCCCACTAGGAACTGGACGGAGTCTGACCAAACTAATTTAATAATTTAATTAGCACAAGTATAAAAGATGATAAAAACATTATTTACATTCTCTCAATTTCTCTATCTGGTTTTAAAGTAGAGGTGACCAATATTGTGAGAAAGTGATTTATATATCAATGATATCGACTTCAATGTAGGGGGAATGATTAAGAAGTTTGCAGACGATACAAAGATTTGTCATGCGATTGATAGTGAGGAAGAAAGCTGTAGATTGCTGGAAGGTCTCAATGGACTGGTCAGGTGGGCAGAACAGTGGCAAATGGAATTAAATCCAGAGAAGCGTGAGGTAATGCTTTTGGGGAGGGCTAAACAAGGCACGGGAATACACAATAAATGGTATACTCAACCCGACTACCTTAACTTTTAATTTCTCAATTTTAAATCTATTCCAAACAGACTGAGATTTTCCATATAATGTGTGAAACATCCTCTGTCTCAGAAGATTTCAGAAACCTCTTCCCGTGGGAGAATTTAGAGCTTGCCGTATTCAATTAAAAAAAACACGATGTACTAAACTAATCTACTCACCCACAAGCTCTCACTGTGCCCTTGGCTTCTCCCACGCATTTTAAAGGTTCTGTCCTCTGGCCAATCACTATTGGCCAAAACACGGGGTCATGTGACTCAATCCCCCAGAGTGTAGTGCGATCTGAACTATCGATGGGACCTTTCCTCCACTGTGCTGCATTGCGGGAAGGTGGGACCACCATTGAACTGGTTCCTGGAATCCATTCCTGAGCTCAAACTGGGCGGGAATGGGCCAGGAATCTCCCGCTAGTCTTTCTGTACTTCCGTGTTTAAAAAAACAAACGGCTAAAAATTTAATAGATTAACACCACCTATTAGCGTTTGCAAGGGGTACTACCGGAGCGGTAAAGGGTTATCGCCCGGGTGCAGCAATATTAGCGGTGCTCACGAACTTGATTAAGGTTTTAGCAGTGATGTTAATATTTAGCACCAGGCAATGTTGCGCCAGTGTGCAACGACCCAGTAGCATCACAGAAGCCAATGTCAATGACTTCACCATTGACGTTGGCCCCCAGAAAACAGGGACGTATGGTCAGCCTATGGTAGAAAGATTAGTAGGGAGATGAGAACCTTGTTCACCTAGTGGGTGTCTGGAACTCACTGCCTGAAAGGGTGATATAGGCAGAAATGCTGCCTCCGCTAATCTCGCCAGAAAAAGCAGGCGTGCACAGCTGTCCCGGAGCGGTAATGTAAAGTATAAATGAATCAGATAAGATTTAGAGACTTGATTTCACTTTGTTTGCATTTATTTCACTTTCTTTGCTGTGCCTTATCTTCAAATGTGTTCCTTTGCAATTTCTTTTAAGTTTTCAGGTACTCCAGGTCACCATCCCCCTCTTTGAGCGCATGATGCCGGTATTTTAGCACCACAACTTCAGTAGCGCTACCACTTTAGTGCCCTAAGAGAAGTGTGGAATGCTTCCCTTAACACTCCACTCCACTCTTAGGGTGCTAAAAACCAATATCGCTATTGCTAACTATCGTCCGGCACGAAACTTAGCGACCAGGCGATATTAGCGCTTCAAAACCAGTTTAATCAATTTTTCCCTCAAAGACTCTCTACGGGGACAAGTTTTCTGAACCAGGGACTCTTTCGGGGACACTGTTTGCCCGAGGACGCAGTATCTCATCCAGGGACTGTCCCCAGAAAACAGGGATGTATGGTCAGCCTATGGTAGAAGGATTAGTAGGGAGTTGAGAACCTAGTGGGTGTCTGGAATTCACTGCCTGAAAGGGTGGTAGAGGCAGAAATGCTCATCGCATTTAAATAGTACTTGGATATGCACTTGAAGTGCCGTAACCTACAGGGCTATGAACCAAGAGCTGGGAAGTGGGATTAGGTTGGCACACACACAATGGGCTGAATGGCCTCTTTCCGTGCTGTACATTTCTATGATTCTATGATTAAAAAAGCTGCTACTTCACAATGATTAAAGTGAGGAGCAGATCTCTGTTGATTTAAGCCATGCAGGGAGGACCCAGACTGCTGTGGTTGTGTGTACCACTGATTTTAATCTACTGACAGGTTTGGTGCCACGCTGTCTGCTGCTCTTGCACTCATACAAGGGCAATAGTTGAAAAATGGAATCCATGTGATGCAAGTCTGCTCTCAGTCAAGCTGGCAGTGGTGAAGCACCAAGTGGAGGAAAATGCTCCTCGAGCAGGAAGGAGCAATCTGTGGTTCTGTATAGAGTGACACAGGTAGAGCCTGGCTGTTATGCTATTTCCCCACCCATTCAAGAAACGACATGTAGCATATAGCTTTCACTCGAGGTTAATTATCTGAACCATAATTAAAATCATTGCTCTCTGGTATGCATGGATTAGCTGATCTTGGCTGGAGCAACAGTACAGGCACTACAATTGGTCTCAGGCCCTTGGGCTAGAGAGAAGAAAAATCAGCAGGGTTCCTGCTTCTGGTCACTATCCAATCACACCTGCTGGAATTAATGTATAGTGAGTGAGGATCAACTTGTCTCTGGTATGCTCCTCCACTCCCTTCCATCATGGTTGAATAGCCTTACCAACAGTCACTGAGCTCACTGAACAGTCACAAGAACAAGGTACCAGATGAGAGTCCTGGTTATATGGAACTTCATGCTGGTGTGATTCACTTCCATGAGGAGACAAAAAAGCAAATCAGTGAAAAAAAATGAAAGCAGAAAAAGTTGAATATTTGCATGACATTATCCAGTGGTTTAATAACACGATTACCTTGAGCCTTGCCTACAGCGTTCCTTCAAGAAGGCAAAAGAAACTAGCAATTTCAGGAATGTGGACTGACTATGAAAATATTCATGTTTTCCATTTGGGATTTAACTTTACAATTATTAATGGGGAGTACTGCATGGTACCGCACGACTCTCATTTTTGATGTTCCTGCATTAAACCAATATTGTTCAGAATATATTTGATCTGAGGCACTCAATTCATCCCACACAGAAAGCGTGATCTTTCAGAGAATTCAGCCACATCAAACTTGTGTTAAGTAACCTTGCTGACACTATAATGTCTTCAGAAGCACATAGCACCGACCTACCTGCACAGCAACTTCCGTCTCATAGTGCAGTTGAGTGTTGGCGCTGGATACTGAGACCGCTTGCACAGTCTCTTTGAGGACAGTGATTGGGTTATCTGGTGAAAACACAAGCCTCTTTAGTGGAAATCTCTTTACTGGGGAAAATGCCAAAAGAATTGCAATGCAAAGCTTAAAGATGCTTTTCTTTTTCTGTCCCATACTTGTCTCATAAACCATCGAACGTCATGCAGCATTGAATTTTAATCAAAGCGCTCAGTGCTGCTACAGTTAAAGGGACATTGCAGCCATACTAATAACAAGCTATTATAATTCTGCAGACAAGAGGGTGCAGAGGATGATGCAACAACCTCATTGTACTGCCGATCACCTCAGGTGCTACACGACCTCAGATGATTGGCAATAGGACAAACCATATTGCAAACGTGTGTTTGCATTTCCAGATAGTTGTTGAACGCAACTTCTTAAAGCTCCTGTAAAGCACTTTAAGACAACAGTGATACCCCTTTAAATCCTCAAGTTATGAATTTAACTTCACAGTTGGCGGCAAACTATGCCTCCAGCGATGTCGCACAGCATGATTTGCATTGTTGTGGTGCATTTAAGTTTTAAAAAGTCTTTCCAGTTTTAAAGCAAAAGTACTCAGATAACTAAAAGGTCCTGTGCCCTATTGAAGGCTGTTTATATTGGTAAAGAAGCACTCATCCATTTCCACTAGCAATTTCACCAATTTCACAGCATGGTGCTGAGTAGATGTCATGCAATGACAGGATGTCAGTCTGTTTATAATTGTGAAATTGGAACATTACATCAGAGAGACTGTGTCACATCAGAGATTAAATAAGAAGAAGCTGTGGTTATTCCCCTCAGCAACTAAAATTAGACTGCACCTCTTCTAAAGTCTAGAAAACAACAGCTCGTGTTAGAGCAGGCTGCAATGTCTTCGAGTGTTCATACTGTTAACTAAATAGAAGCCAATATTATTCACCTTGTTGGTTAATCTAAGGTATCAGGAATTACTGATAAGACAAGAAAAAAAGGTTAGGATATATGGATGTAGCAGAGTTGAAGAAGACCTGAAAGTGGTGCACCCCAGGGGTCAATGCTGGAGCCACTTTTGTTCTCAATATATAACGATGATTTGTCTTTGGGATTAGGGAGCACAATAGTAAATCTGCTGATGACACAAATAATGAACTGTAAAAGGTTTCAGGAAGGCTTAGACAGGTTAGCAGGTAATGTGTTTTTAAAGGGTAAATAAGGGATCAGCATATACACTCAATGGGAAGACACTAAAGAGTCTGATTGAAGAGAGACCTCGGGGTTCAAATATCTAGGCCCGTAATCTGCGGTCAGTGGTGAAGCAAAGGTGTTTGCCGCTGGTCCTAAAGAGAGCTTCCCACAAAGATCTCGCAATCTCTGTGGTGAGAAGATTGGCTTTTTTGAGGTGCAGTATGATGGGGAATTTCATTGCACGAGCTGTTGTGATGACAAAAAGTTGTCTAAGCAGCCAATCACAATGCAGAATTCTCACAGACAGGAAACCAGGAAGTGAAGAAGCTCCTTTTATTCTGACTTTTAAAAAAGTTTATAGAGAGCAAAACAAAGATTGGGGCTCTCATATGGGGAAAATGTAAACCTGAGATAAATATGCACAAACTTTTAAAAAATCTAATTTTTTTAACCATAAAGATTGTCATTTTCATCATTATGGAGAAATTTGACACTCCACAAGATTAAAATTAGTTTTTAGGGCTGTAATGTTTGTCTAACAGTCAATACACTGTTAAAACTCCAGTTACAACTAATCCACACGATCTAACTTTTAACAGCAATATTACTGTGGAAAAGCCCAAGTTTTCATCAGTTTCACTGATTTCCCTGATTACACTGATTGCCGGCTATGGGGAGTGAGGGAGGGATGGGTGGAGGGTGTCCATAGCTTATCCAGTGTCGGAGCAATGAATAACTGACCGCAACTTCAGGATTTTCGTGTTAGGCTGCGCGGTGCGCTAAATCCTGAAGTTGCGGTCAGTTTTAAAGGGGTAATCACAGCAAATGCTGCCTCTTCACTGTTATTACCCACCGTTAATTCTGGGCCATAAGTACAAGGGCAGATAGATAAAGTCATGAAAAAGATGAACAGCCATTTGGGGTTTATAAGTGGGGCATATGGTTTCATTTTCTTACTACAGTGGGCTCTCTACCCTACCCCTCCCTGGGACATGGGGTCTTCCACACCCCCCCACTCCCCGGGACCTGGGCTCTTCCCCCCACCCTCCCACCCCACGCCTGGATCCTCTCCATCCACCAAGAATATACAGTGGGGTGCACAAAATTACCCGCACACTTTAACTGTGTCCCAACCATTGTTTTGTACAAATATGATTCACTAGGATAATGACCGGGATGAGAAGCTATAGGCAGGATGTGAGACATGACATACTGTAGCTATTACCACTGGACTAGAGAAGGAGATTAGTATAGGTTTGTAAAATTATGATGGGTTTTGAACATAAGAACATAAGAAATAAAAGCAGGAGTAGGCCATTTGACCCCTCACCTCTGCTCCGCCATTTAATCATGGCTGATCTGATCATGGACTCAGCTTCACTTCCCTGCCTGCTCCCCATAATCCTTTATTCCCTTATTGCTTAAAAATCTGTCTATCTCCACCTTAAATATATTCAATGACCCAGCCTCCACATCACTCTGGAGCAGAGAATTCCACAGATTTACAACCCTTTGAGAGAAGAAATTTCTCCTCGTCTCAGTTTTAAATGGGTGGCTCCTTATTCTGGGACTATGCCCCCTAGTTTTAGTTTCCCCTGTGAGTGGAAATATCCTCTCTGCATCCACCTTGTCGAGCTCCCTCATTATCTTATATGTTTTGGGATAAGATCACCTCTCATTCTTCTGATAGTGATAGTGAATTGGGAGAGATTTCCTCTAATTGTGGAACCAGTGATGAGGGATTGTCATTAAGAGAGTGAGGAGAGAGGGTTCTTTATGCAGAGGGTGGTGGAAGCATAGAATGTTTTGTCACAGGGAATGGTTGTTGCAGAGGCCATTGCACTTTTTGAAACAAGAATATATCGGGCTATGGGGAGAGAGCGAGATTAGTGCTGGATTGCACTAGCAAAGAGCTGGCCGATGGAACAAGTTGGCTTCTTCTGTGCTATTAACTTCTAAGTTTACAGCTTGCACCAAGACTGAAATCCTTGTTAAAACATACAAATAATATACATTTAATTTATATCAGTCAACCTCACCTCACTTGCACAGGGGAGCCTATGCCGAATCTGAAATAAAGGGCCACACTTGAAACATGAACGTACCTGTTCTCTCCATAGATGCCGACTGACATACTGAGCAATGTTTCCTGTAAGCTGCACTGCCTCCTGCGCGGCCCCTCCTCCACCAATGCGCGTCCCAATCAAATGTTTGCGCATGTGCGGTATCTACAATGTAAAAGCCGTTGAGCAGTCTGCGCGGGACCTTGCAGATGACTGTGCAGCCATGTGCCTTCACGGGTACATTGAGGCTGCGTGTTTCCAACATTTTCTGCTTTTGTTTCAAATTAATAAATCCTCTTCATAATCCTTAAAACTTCAATTAAACTTAAGCTGCTAGAAATTCAATGGATTAGCGCTACCTGTTTGCGCCCTGGATGCAAAATTCAGTTGATTCACCGATATTACCGCCTGCCGCTAATCATGCCCCAAAAAGCTGGCATTCTGACCTCGAAAGCCTCTCTCGGGGCGATATTCCATGCCATCTACATGATTTTTATGCATTTGTAATCCTTCACCCAAACTTGGTTAACACTCTGAAGTTAGCACCCCAATATCGCCCGAAGCGAACAGTACACCGCTGCTTTTAGCGTTCCACTCCCCTCTTAGGGCGCTAAAACTGAATATCGCGATCACCGGCACTAAATATCACCCGGTGCTAAACTTACTGCCCAGGTGATGTTAACGCCTCAAAATGGGCTACAATCAATTTTTCCCCCAATGTCTCCTCTTTTCCAAAGAAAATAAGAGCGACTTCATTAATCTTTACTCATAATCTAAATTTTAGATCCCCAGATGCACCATTATTGCTTCTCTTTGCTCCCAATGAAAGACAATAATTGAACCTGGGACCTCTCCAGTTTGTACGGCACAGTTTCGCCCCAGGCACTGCAACTGTTCCAAGTTTAAACAGTGTGATGATTTCGTACCTCTTACCCCCATGCCTGGAACAAATGCTTCAATATTCACCACTCTGACTGGAGTTTTCATGCAATTGCATGTTCTGGTCAAGCGGAAGCCTAAGTGTTGGAAAAAATGTCTCCTGAAGGCAAACCTTGCAAACTTTGATGCTTCATCTCCTGTTGAGATCCAGGAACCACCCTATAAACACAGAAATCAAATCAGAGTTAACAATACCACCATGAATGTTGTTCTTCTCAAAGCCACCTCAGGATGTCCCAAAGTACATTGCAGCCAATTAAGTATTTTTGAAGTGCAGTCACTGTTGTAATATTAGTAAATGTGGCAGCCAATTTGCGCACAGCAAGGTCCCACAAATATCAATGAGATAATGTCCGGATAATGGGCTCAATTTTCCCTAAGCCCGTTTTCTGGTGTATTGCCAGAGTTGCGCCCATTTTTCTAGGCCAGAAATGTGTCAGAAATATTTTACCAAAGTTTCCCCGATGTATAATTCGAATTTGGCGCCATACAGCATGTCCAGTCACTTCGGGGGGTGGAGCCTGCTGCCTGCGCCAAAAAATGAAGCCACACCTTCTGCGCATGCGCGGAAAAAAGTTACATTTTTGACGTTGTTTCAATGGATGTGCATGCTCAGTACAGCTTGGATTTGGCAATCAGCCATTTTTAAAAAGCTAGTTGTGTGTGTTACAAGTGCTGCGTGAGAGCATTGGAAAAATCACAGCTGGAGCAATACAAGATGCAACGCAGTGCAAGGACCAAGAATTTCTTACAGGAAGAAGTGGAGGCACTGGTTACTGTGATTGAGAACAGATGGCAGGAGCGGGACACCAGCAGAGGTCACATAAAAGTTCCACCCAAAGAAATGAAGAAATGCTGGAACCAAGTTGCAGAAGATTACTGTGAAATGGTGACCACCACGAGATCTAGAGGCCAGTGTAAAAAGAAATGGCAGGACCTTGGTCAAGTAGTTAGTGTAAATGATATTTTCATTTATTCAATGCAATTGTAAATGTGACCAGCTGTATATGTCCTATCCAGCAGAAAGTTCCACCAAAGAGGCAGCGGGAGATCGAGCAGCGTCGGTGAGGCAGCGTGGGGAGGCCTATAAAAAGGCCCAGCGTTGGTGAGTCGGCGAGAGGCGAGCTGGTGCAGCTGCAGCAGGGAGAGAAGGCAAAAAAGAAGTAGAAGGAAATCGAAAGGTGATGTCGCAGCCAAGGGGGTAAGCGATTGGCTGGTGATTGGTAAGTAGTTTTTCTTCTTCTTTTCTATATCAGTAAGTAACATTTAGCATTGTTGTTGCCAATTTAAGTTAATCTAAGGGTTAAGACATGGCAGGAGAGCTCGGACATGTGTTATGCTCCTCCTGTACTATGTGGGAAGTCAGGGACGCTTCCGGTGTCCCTGACGACTACATATGCGGGAAGTGTATCTGCCTCTAGCTCCTGACGGACCGCATTGCGGCACTGGAGCTGCAGGTGGATTCACTCCGGAGCATCCACGATGCTGAGAATGACGTCAATAGCACCTTTAGCGAGTTGGTCTCACCGCAGGTAAAGGGTACACAGCCAGATAGTAAATGGGTGACCAACAGGAAGAGCAGTGCAAGGAAGGTAGTGCAGGGGTCCTCTGCGGTCATCCCCCTGCAAAACAGATACACTGCTTTGAGTACTGTTGAGGGGGATGACTCAGCAGGGGGGAGCAGCAGCAGCCAAGTTCATGGCACCATGGGTGGCTCTGCTGCACAGGAGGGCAGGAAAAAGAGTGGGAGAGCTATAGTGATAGGGGATTCTATTGTAATGGAAATAGGTAGGCATTTCTGCGGCCGCAACCGAGACTCCAGGATGGTATGTTGTCTCCCTGGTGCAAGGGTCAAGGATGTCTCAGAGCTGGTGCAGGACATTCTGAAAAAAGAGGGTGAATAGCCAGTTGTCGTGGTGCATATAGGTACCAACAATATAGGTAAAAAATGGGATGAGGTCCTACGAGACGAATTTAAGGAGCTAGGAACTAAATTAAAAAGTAGGACCTCAAAGGTAGTAATCTCAGGATTGCTACCAGTGCCACATGCTAGTCAGAGTAGGAATCACAGGATAGCTCAGATGAATACGTGGCTTGAGGAGTGGTGCAAGAGGGAGGGATTCAAATTCCTGGGACATTGGAACCGGTTCTGGGGGTGGTGGGACCAGTACAAACCAGACGGTCTGCACCTGGGCAGGACCGGAACCAAAGTCCTAGGGGGAGTGTTTGCTAGTGCTGTTGGGAGGAGTTAAACTAACATAGCAGGGGGATGGGAACCTATGCAGGGAGACAGAGGGAAATAAAATGGAGGCAGAAGCAAAAGATAGAAAGGAGAATAGTAAAAGTAGAGGACAGAGAAACCCAAGGCAAAAAACGAAAAGGGCCACATTACAGAAAAATTCTAAAGGGGCAAAGTGTGTTAAAAAGACAAGCCTGAAGGCTCTGTGCCTCAATGCAAGGAGTGTTCAGAATAAGTTGGATGAATTAACTGCGCAGACAGCAGTTAACGGATATGATGTAATTGGCATCACGGAGACATGGCTCCAGGGTGACCAAGGCTGAGAATTCAACATCCAGGGGTATTCAACATTTAGGAAGGATAGGCAGAGAGGAAAAAAAGGCGGGGTGGCGTTGCTGGTTTAAGAGGAAATTAATGCAATAGTAAGGAGGGACATTAGCTTGGACGACGTGGAATCGGTATGGGTGGAGCTGCGGAATTCCAAAGGGCAGAAAACGTTAGTGGGAGTTGTGTACAGACCACCAAATGGCAGTAGTGAGGTTGGGGACAGCATCAAAAAAGAAATAAGGGACGTGTGCAATAAAGGTACAGCAGTTATCATGGGCGACTTTAATCTACATATTGATTGGGCTAACCAAACTGGTAGCAATGTGGTGGAGGAGGATTTCCTGGAGTGTATTAGGGATGGTTTTCTAGACCAATACGTCGAGGAACCAACTAGAGAGCTGGCCATCCTAGACTGGGTGATGTGTAATGAGAAGGGACTAATTAGCAATCTTGTTGTGCGAGACCCCTTGGGGAACAGTGACCATAATATGGTAGAATTCTTTGTTAAGTTGGAGAGTGACACAGTTAATTCGGAAACTAGGGTCCTGAACTTAAGGAAAGGTAACTTCGACGGTATGAGGCGTGAATTGGCTAGAATAGACTGGCAAAGGATACTTAAGAGGTTGACAGTGGATAAGCAATGGCAAACATTTAAAGATCACATGGATGAACTTCAGCAATTGTACATCCCTGTCTGGAGTAAAAATAAAACGTTGAAGGTGGCTCAACCATGACTAACAAGGGAAATCAAGGATCGTGTTAAAGCCAAGGAAGAGACATATAAATTGGCTAGAAAAAGCAACAAACCTGAGTACTGGGAGAAATTTAGAATTCAACAGAGGAGGACTAAGGGTTTAATTAAGAGGGGGAAAATATATAGTATGAGGGGAAGCTTGCAGGGAACATAAAAATTGACTGCAAAAGCTTCTATGGATATGTGAAGAGAAAAAGATTAGTGAAGACAAACATAGGTCCCTTGCAGTTGGATTCAGGTAAATTTATAATGGGAAACAAAGAAATGGCAGACCAATTGAACAAATACTTTGGTTCTGTCTTCACGAAGGAAGACACAAATAACCTTCCGAATGTACTAGGGGACAGTGGGTCAAGTGAGAAGGAGGAACTGAAGGATATCCTTATTAGGCGGGAAATTGTGTTAGGGAAATTGATGGGATTGAAGGCCGATAAATACCCGGGGCCTGATAGTCTGCATGCCAGAGTACTTAAGGAAGTGGCCCTAGAAATAGTGGATGCATTGGTGATCATTTTCCAACAGTCGATCGACTCGGGATCAGTTCCTATGGACTGGAGGGTAGCTAATGTAACACCACATTTTAAAAAAGGAGGGAGCGAGAAAACGGTTAATTATAGACCGGTTAGCCTGACATCAGTAGTGGGGAAAATGTTGGAATCAATCATTAAGGATGAAATAGCAGCGCATTTGGAAAGCAGTGACAGGATCAGACCAAGTCAGCATGGATTTATGAAAGGGAAATCATGCTTGACGAACCTTCTGGAATTTTTTGAGGATGTAACTAGCAGAGTGGACAAGGGAGAACCAGTGGATGTGGTGTATTTGGACTTTTAAAAGGCTTTTGACAAGGTCCCGTACAAGAGATTGGTGTGCAAAATCAAAGCGCATGGTATTGGAGGTAATGTACTGACGTGGATAGAGAACTGGTTGGCAGACAGGAAGCAGAGAGTCAGGATAAATGGGTCCTTTTCAGAATGGCAGGCAGTGACTAGTGGAATGCCGCAGGGCTCAGTGCTGGGACCCCAGCTCTTTACAATATACATTAACGATTTAGATGAAGGAATTGAGTGTAATATCCCCAAGTTTGCAGATGACACTAAACTGGGTGGCAGTGTGAGCTGTAAGGAGGCCGCTAAGAGGCTGCAGGGTGACTTGGACAGGTTAGGTGAGTGGGCAAACACATGGCAGATGCAGTATAATGTGGATAAATGTGAGGTTATCTTCCGATTGCGGGTCGCAGTGGTGTGGTGCAGTGAGGCACATCCTGGGTCCCACCGTCCCAGGCTGCGGGTCCCAGTGTTGGGGTGCGAGCCACACCCATGGGGAGGAGGGGAAGGAGAACTCGACCGCGCTCTCCTGAGGTGCAGGATCTAACAAATATGGTTCAGATGATGTCATTGAGTGCGGAGAGCATTGACCTTACCCGATCACTCCTGGTCACCATCAGTGGGGTGAGTGATGAGGTAGCGGGACTGTCGGGAGAAGTAACAGCAATGACACGAGAAATGGGAACAATGTCCGGGACCATCAGTTGAGGGAATAGTGGCCATGAGGGAGGGAATGTCAGAGGTCGTGCAAACCACATCACTGACCATGAGGGAGGGAATGTTGCAGGTCATTGAGACACTGTCAGGGCGCATGAGGGACGGCATGTTGGAGTTAACTGCTGCAATAAAGAAACACGCCCAGACCCCGTGCCCAGTGACAGAATCAACTATCACTCCCACTCCAATCTTCACACCAGCCTCTGAAGAGCCCAAAGCCGGGCCCTACAACTTGCCGTCTGGGTCCTCCAACTTGCTGCCTGACACTGACACACCCCACCCTCAAGACGTGCACAGTACCCGAGGTGTTAGAAGGAATAAGCTTGGTACCAAGCCCAGAAACACTGTGCCACCGCCTGTGGGCAGGGGTGGGGGAGAGTCCAAGACCGAGCGCTGTGGGCGGTCTTAGAATAAGGGGGAGGAGAGATGGGTGCAGCCTTTCTTTGCTGCTGTTGTTGTTGTTGTTGTTATTGTTACTGTTGTAACTGTTCTCAAATTAAGTTTTTTGTAAGTTATGTAAATTTATAAGTTTATAAGTGATCTTAAAGTTGTTAAGTGATCTTAAAGAGTGATATTAAAGTAAAGTTTGATACAAGAATAATTTTATTAAAGTTAAGTACATTGTAAACTTTTGAATAAAATATATTTTACATTAAAACTGAATCAGGTTCCATTAACACAACACAACATTACGGAACAACTCCAAACAGTAAACATGTCCATGTGGAATAGTTGTCGCTGAGCCCTCAGGCTTCAGTAAAGCGTTCACGGATGAGCTGCTGGCGCAAGGCTCGAGCAATCGTTAAATGAGCTCGATGGCCCGACCTCCTCCACCGTCACGCTCCGGCCTCAGGCACTTGCATGATTTACGCATCCTCATCGTCCTCCTCCTCCTCCTCCTCCTGCTCGTCACCTGCATCTTCCACATCATTATCATCAGCCACCCTCACCACAGGTGGGTCTTCACTACCAGGTGCTGCTGCCTCATGATGGCTAAGTTATGCAGCATACAGCACACAACAGTGAACTGACCGACAATCTCAGGGGAGTACAGCACGTAGCCTCCAGAATGGTCCAGGCATCGGAAACGCTGTTTCAATATGCCAATGGCCCTCTCAATGATGCTGCATGTTGCAATGTGCGACATGTTGTATTGACGGTCAGCTTCCGTCCGGGTTACGTTAAGGAGCGTCATGAGCCAGGTGGTGAGTCCATACCCTTTGTCTCCCAGTAGCCAGCTGTGCCCTACTGGTTGCTGCTGAAACATGGCAGATATAATGCTGTCACGTAGAATCAACACATCATGGGTGCTACCAGGGTATCTTGCATTGACTGACATGATATGATGCATGTCATCACACACGAGCTGCACATTAATGGAGTGGAAGCCTTTTCTGTTCCTGTACCTCTCAGAATCCTTTAAAGGTGCTCGAAAGGTGGTGTGGGTACAGTCAATGCAACCCTGTACCTTTGGAAAGCCAGCAATCCTGGAGAAGCCCACAGCCCTGTCATGGATTGCTTGGGCAGTCATGGGGAACTTTATGAAGTCATTCCTACACGTGTACAGTGCAGCCATGACCTGGCGAATGGAGACATGTGTTGCATGTTGAGAGATGGCGCACACATCATCAATTGTAGCTTGAAACGATCCAGAGGCATAGAATGAAAGTGCAGCTGTAACTTTCACTTCAACTGACAAAGCAATCCTCCTGATGCTTCTAGGTTGCAGGTCTGCTTTGACCAACTCACAGATCTCACTGACAATTTCTTTGCGGAAAATACAGCCTTCTGACACAGTCTGCATCACTCAGGTGGAGGTACAAACACCTGTCTCGATATACCCAAGGTGGGTAAGGCCTCCTACCCAGAACCCTACAGGCTCTGATGTTCCTGATGCGATGAAGTCGAATCAATTGTCTCCTACGTAGCACCATAATGCAGAAGGCTCACACAAGGTATGGCATTTTCAGTATTGCCCCCATATTTAAATTTAACCTTGAAAGAAGCTCATAATGGCAGGAAAGCAGGCAGCACAGGTTCGCAGTTGTATCTCTCCAGGTCTGTCTGAATGGACCACATCCAAAGGTCTTGTGACTTCTCCTCCTCCCCCCTACCACACTCCCCGAGCCTTGTGACTTCTCTCTCTCCCTCCCCCTCCCCAGGCTCTAAGCCTTCCAATGGATACCTCTCTCTCTCTCCTCTCCTCTCTCTCTCCTCTCTCTCTCTCTCCTCTTCTCCCCCCCAGCCTTTAATAATTGGAGTGACTTATCTCTCTCCCTCCCCCTCCCTGGGCTCCAAGCCTTCCGATTGGCACCTTGCTCTCTCTCTTTCCTCCCCCTCCCCTCCACGGCTTGTTTTGTAGCCGACCCCCAAGCCGCTGTGTCCGGGCGCGAGGCCGATTCTGCCGGCCAAACCTACGACCCTCCAGCCCTGCTTCAAGATGTTCGCTGTTGGCGTATGAGTGAGTAAAAAAATGAGAAAACTTCTGAAATCCAACAAGTTTACATTTCTACGTTGACAGGTAAAAAAAAGTTGAACTTTTTTATTGATTTTGACAATGTTCTTGACTCCCTCCAAAATCTTCGATTTGAAAACAATGGCGTCTTTCAGCGCTTATTTGTGAATGTGCGATGGTTTTCTTAAACTCACCAGAAGGTTTTTCGGGAGTGGCCAGATACGCCAACCTAAGAGAAAAAAATGTTGGCCAAACTGAACAATTGAAAAAACCAGCGCATATATGAGGGAACTTCAAACAAACTGGCCTAGAAAAATCGTAACTAAGTCAGTTACGTCAGCGCAGATCTCAGGGGAAAACTTGGAAAAAAATAAATACGGCAGAAAAAACGGCGCCTGCCAAAAAAATGGCACAAATGACCAGGGAAAATTGAGCCCAATATGTTCTAGAGATGTTGGTTCAGGGATAAATATTGGCCAGGACATCAGGAGAACTCCTTTGCTGTTCTTTGAATAATGTCACGGGATCTTTTACGTCCATATAGAGGGAAGGCGCTGCCGTGGTTTAACGGCTCATCCAAAACACGGCACCTCAACAATGCAGCACTCCCTCAGTATTGCACTGAAATGTCAGCCTGGATTATGTGCTCAAGTCTCTGAAGTGGAGCTTGAACCCACAACTTTCTGACTAAGAAGCAAGAATGCTACCACTGAGACAAGGATGACACCACTGCTCTTTACTCATTTGGCTTCCCTATCAAGGTTGAAAGAGTCTTTACTTTCAAGTGGCAGTTGAATGTCATCAATCCTTGCATTCTGCCACATTCAGTTATCACCTCGGGGAAAGTCTGTGTACATCCTCTGTAATTCCCAAATATTATCAACCAACTGTATATTTATCCATCTTCACATCGCCACTATGTAACCCTTGCCCGTTGCTCTCCATAGCAAACCTTCCTTCCACCCCACCCCAGATGACCATCATGATCATTTCAGTCTACATTTATCCCTAAAATCGCCAAATCTCATTCCCAGCTAGATATTTACTCAGCTCCTTATTGAACGAGTTAATCAACTCAGCCTCAAATACTTCCTTATGAAGAAGAGGGTGGCTACCTTCAATGTTTACTTCTCGAGAAGCTTTTCACATTTCTTAAAATGAGACAGTTTAAGAAATGTCAGTTGTCACCTAGGAGGTGCTAAGCAAGAGAGAGGGTCAATTGAAAGGCGAGTCAACTGGGCTACTCAAATGAAAGTCCCGGGGGTGACTTTCCACAGATGGTGTCCCCGTTCACCTGCCGTAACTTTGGTGTAAAAGCCACAGAAATCCTGGAAAAAACAGTGTTTATATCATGGTTTTCTGGAGCTTCCACAGCTCTTCCAGTTGATGTGGTATATTTGGACTTTCAGAAGGCTTTCGACAAGGTCCCACACAAGAGATTAATGTGCAAAGTTAAAGCACATAGGATTGGGGGTAGTGTGCTGACATGGATTGAGAACTGGTTGTCAGACAGGAAGCAAAGAGTAAGAGTAAATGGGTACTTTTCAGAATGGCAGGCAGTGACTAGTGGGGTACCGCAAGGTTCTGCGCTGGAGCCCCAGCTGTTTACATTTTACATTAATGATTTGGATGAGGGGATTAAATGTAGTATCTCCAAATTTGCGGATGATACTAAGTTGGGTGGCAGTGTGAGCTGCGAGGAGGATGCTATGAGGCTGCAGAGTGACTTGGATAGGTTAGGTGAGTGGGCAAATGCATGGCAGATAAAGTATAATGTGGATAAATGTGAGGTTATCCACTTTGGTGGTAAAAAGAGAGAGACAGACTATTATCTGAATGGTGACAGATTAGGAAAAGGGGAGGTGCAACGAGACCTGGGTGTCATGGTACATCAGTCATTGAAGGCTGGCATGCAGGTACAGCAGGCGGTTAAGAAAGCAAATGTCATGTTGGCCTTCATAGCGAGGGGATTTGAGTACAGGGGCAGGGAGGTATTGCTACAGTTGTACAGGGCCTTGGTGAGGCCACACCTGGAGTATTGTGTACAGTTTTGGTCTCCTAACTTGAGGAAGAACATTCTTGCTATTGAGGGAGTGCAGCGAAGGTTCACCAGACTGATTCCCGGGATGACGGGACTAACATATTAAGAAAGACTGGATCAACTGGGCTTGTATTCACTGGAGTTCAGAAGAATGAGAGGGGATCTCATAGAAACGTTTAAAATTCTGACGGGTTTAGACAGGTTAGATGCAGGAAAGATGTTCCCAATGTTGGGGAAGTCCAGAACCAGGGTTCACAGTCTAAGGATAAGGGGTAAGCCATTTAGGACTGAGATGAGGAGAAACTTCTTCACCCAGAGAGTGGTGAACCTGTGGAATTCTCTATCACAGAAAGTTGTTGAGGCCAATTGACTAAATATATTCAAAAAGGAGTTAGATGTAGTCCTTACTACTAGGGGGATCAAGGGGTGTGGCGAGAAAGCAGGAATGGGGTACTGAAGTTGCATGTTCAGCCATGAACTCATTGAATGGTGGTGCAGGCTCGAAGGGCCGAATGGCCTACTCCTGCACCTATTTTCTATGTTTCTACGTTTCTTCAGCTGAAATGATGGCAGGCGATCTGGCGAACCCCCATGGAAGTTCAACCCCTTTAACATCTGGCTTTGCAACAGCACTGGCCGAGGCCTCGAGAGGAGGAGAGGTTTTCGAGAGGTTCTTGATGGAAGGAAGAGTGGGAGTGGGGTGGGGGAAGGGAAGAGTCTGGGGCAGGTGAGGCTGCACCTTTCCTTATGGTGCCTGGAGGAGCATGCCTGCTCTTCCTGGTCCCACAAACAAAAGTTTAAGATTTACCTAAAGGGCCTCATCTATCTGCAGTCCTGATTCTGTCCATCAGGAAAGCCGTGGCAGTTTCCTCAGGCCCCGATTAAAACTGCATCGGGTTCCTATAGCCCAACATGTGTAAATTTATGAGAATCCGTCTGCTTTCCAGAAGCACCTCAAACACCTTTGAAACCCTGCAGGTTAATATTGGAAATGGTCAGGATTGAGCAGGTAAGTAACCGGTTGTTTTTAACTGGCCACCCACAGGGTTCCTGCAGGACATGTTGAGTTAAAATGGACCCCACAGAAACATGGAAAGTATTGCACAAATCTTACCAGAATCATTGTATGCCTGCCATCAAAACAGGGGCTGGAGAAGTCATCGTACAGGTAAAAGCTTTCAAATCCTGGAAGCCCATTAAAATGATCTTCTGTCCATTCCCAGACATTGCCAAACACATCATGAAAGCCTGCCTTAGTGGGTGCATACATAGTCACAGGCTGCAGAGAACATAAAGAACAACAATGTACACTTTCTGCTGAACTATTATGATCACTGTACTACAGAGAAGTTATCAAGGCATTGAAAGTGGTGCAGAAAAGGGCAACCAAACTGATACCTAGCTTAATGTATCTGAACCTTCAAGTGGAGATGAAGAGCTTATAATTGTTTACTCTGAAAAAAGAAAGCGCAAGGGGGATATTATTCAAATAGTCAAGATTTTTAAAGGGATAGATAATTTGATCCCAGATAATGTCTTCACAATTGCCACAAACTGTGGGGGTTGTGGCTTCAGCTCAAGAAGGAAAGTGCACAGAAAGATTATATTTTCCTATTTTGCACAGAAGGTGGTCAACATGTGCTACAGACCTGCCCAGGGAGGCCGGTGGTGTGGAACAATTTAAGCGAGCATTGGGCAGATAATTGGGATAACGGTCGATTGAGGGGTATTAGTTTTTGGGACAGGCCTGGTGGACTGCAGTCTTTTCCTGCCCTGTACTTTCTATGCATCCTATGTTCTTATGCTTCAGATATAATATTGGAATAATCTTGAAAACAAAATGTTATGATTGTGATTTTAATGGTACTAGAGTGTATTTTTATTCATTCACGTGAAATGGGAGTCGCTGGCAAGGCTGACGTTTATTACCCATCCCAAGTTGCCATGAGAAGGTGATGGTGAGCAGTAGTGGTTTGATACAACTGGATGGCATGCTAGGCTGCTTCAGAGGGAAGTTGAAAATCAATCGTGAGTAACTGGGCATAAGGGCATCGCAATCAATTCATCACCAAGATGCTATTTTGTTACCTCTTTCTGAAATGAGAACCTAAACAAAATTAGGAACCAGAAAAGGCTATTTAATCCAACAAACCCATCCCTTTTTGATTGATCATAATTTCACCTATTCATCTGGAGTACTGTATACAGTGTAGTCACCTAATCATAGAAACAATATCGGCTCAGAATTTGCGGTCAGTGGCGAAGCGACGCCGACCACCATTGACCTCAAAGAACGCTGCCCACAAAGATCTTGCGATCTTGGTGGCAAAAACTTTAGCTTTCTCGACCTTGATTGTCGTGCTGTCAAAAGAGGATCCCCAGTGTACATTAGCAGTGATGTCATCAAGTTGTCTAAGCGGCCAATCACATTGAAGAATTCTCACAGACGACAAACCATGAAATAAAAAACACTGATTATCATTCACTTCTTAAAAAATTTACAGAGGGCGAAATAAAAATTGAGACATACACATGAAGTTAAGGTAGAAGCTGAAATATCATATACAAACTTTAAAAACAAATATTTTTTATTATTTTTAAAATCTAGTCATTTTTATAATGTTGGAGAAATTTGACATAAATTAATTTTTCAGGGCCAGTGTTGTTCAGCAGTCAATATGGCATTAAAACCCTAGTTACATCTATTCCAACAAAGCTTAGCTGTTAATGGGGTGTTTAACAGCAATACTGGAGTGGAAAAAGGGAACGTTTTCGTCAGTTCAACTGATTTCACTGATTGTTGGTTATGAGGATTTCCACAGCACAGCCTATGGCAGAGCAGGGAATGACTGATCACAACTTCAGGATTTCCGTGTTTATTTGCTCATGTGCTAATTCCTGAAGTTACGGTCAGTTTCAGAGGGGTAACGACAGCGAGCGCTGACAATTTATCATTACCACTGCAAAATCCGGGTCATCATTAGTCTTGAGAAGGTACAGGGGTGAGCAGCCAAGATGCTGGCAGGAATTCAAATTATGTGGAAATCGGCATTAATGAGGTTTGTTCTCTTTCGGAAAAGTGGACGTTAAGGTGACAAATTCGAAGTTTTCAAGAATATGAAAAAAATTGACAATGTTGATCCAGGCATGCGATTGATTGTGGAAAAGGGTCTCAATAGTAGTGGACACAAATCAAAAAAATAGCATTATTGGGTTGATTAGATGCATTTCTGAAGATGTGAGATATATAAAAATATTGAAGCTTATATTGAGGAGACAGATAGGTGGGGTTCAGTTTAAACAAAAAGGCTTGCTGTGTCTAAAGGCTTAAAATAAATTCATATGTTCTTATTAATGTTATATCTGTAGTGGCCCCACCATGGCAATAGTGACCACAATATAGTAGAGTTAAATGTTAGACTAAAAATGGAAAATAGAATGAGCACAATAGAAACAGTCAAGTTATGAAAGGCTCATTTTGAGGGTGAGCTCAGGAAACTGGACCGGGCAGCACTGTTAGAGGGAAAATCACAACAGCAAAATGGCTCATGTTTAGAAACGCAGAATAGATAAATAGCACTATGGAAATAGGGTAATGGAGGGAAAGGCCAATGGGATAATAGATAATAATGCAGGGAATATGGGCAAAAAAATAAATTGTTCTTAAGGTATAAAGCTACAAGTATTGCAGCAGATTGAGATGAATAGAAGAACAAAGTAAAGGAAGTTAAGAAATTGGCCAGAAGAGAAATAGAAAATGACATTAGTATAAACGGGAATACTAAAAACAGTGGCAATTGTCTTGATAAATATAACCACAGCAAGCATTCTGAAAATGAAATGGTGGGGCCATTGAAAGGTCCCCAAAGGTGACATGATATCAAGTGACCAGACTAAATTAATTCTTATTTGTGATCACAGTGAAGCCCATGGACAGTCTCCTTGGTAGAGCTGGTGAGTTTCTGTTGAAAGGTGGGCGGGGAGGGGGGAGAATAGAGGATGTACGAAAACAAATTAGAGATTGCAGATATGATGGTTTCTGATAGACTGATGAAAACAAAGGAAAGCAAGCGACTAGGACTGGATAAGAACATTGGAGCAGGAATAGACCATTCAGCCCCTCGAGCCTGCTCCACCATTCAATAAGATCATGGCTGATCTTCTACCTCAACTCGGCTTGTCTGCATTATCCTCATATCCCTTGATTCCTTTAATATCCAAAAATTTAGTGATCTCTGTCTTAGAAACATAGAAACATAGAAAATAGCTGCAGGAGTAGGCCATTCGGCCCTTCTAGCCTGCACCGCCATTCAATGAGTTCATGGCTGAACATGCAACTTCAGTACCCCATTCCTGCTTTCTCGCCATACCCCTTGATCCCCCTAGTAGTAAGGACTACATCTAACTCCTTTTTGAATATATTTAGTGAATTGGCCTCAACAACTTTCTGTGGTAGAGAATTCCACAGGTTCACCATTCTCTGGGTGAAGAAGTTTCTCCTCATCTCAGTCCTAAATGGCTTACCCCTTATCCTTAGACTGTGAACCCTGGTTCTGGACTTCCCCAACATTGGGAACATTCTTCCTGTATCTAACCTGTCTAAACCCGTCAGAATTTTAAACGTTTCTATGAGGTCCCCTCTCATTCTTCTGAACTCCAGTGAATACAAGCCCAGTTGATCCAGTCTTTCTTGATAGGTCAGTCCCGCCATCCCGGGAATCAGTCTGGTGAACCTTCACTGCACTCCCTCAATAGCAAGAATGTCCTTCCTCAGGTTAGGAGACCAAAACTGTACACAATACACCAAGTGTGGCCTCACCAAGGCCCTGTACCACTGTAGCAACACCTCCCTGCCCCTGTACTCAAATCCCCTCGCTATGAAGGCCAACATGCCGTTTGCTTTCTTAACCGCCTGCTGTACCTGCATGCCAACCTTCAATGACTGATGTACCATGACACCCAGGTTTCGTTGCACCTCCCCTTTTCCTAATCTGTCACCATTCAGATAATAGTCTGTTTTTACCACCAAAGTGGATAACCTCACATTTATCCACATTATACTTCATCTGCCATGCATTTGCCCACTCACCTAACCTATCCAAGTCACTCTGCAGCCTCATAGCATCCTCCTCGCAGCTCACACTGCCACCCAACTTAGTGTCATCCGCAAATTTGGAGATACTACATTTAATCCCCTCGTCCAAATCATTAATGTACAATGTAAACAGCTGGGGCCCCAGCACAGAACCTTGCGGCACCCCACTAGTCACCGCCTGCCATTCTGAAAAGTACCCATTTACTCCTACTCTTTGCTTCCTATCTGACAACCAGTTCTCAATCCATGTCAATGCACTACCCCCAATCCCATGTGCTTTAACTTTGCACATTAATCTCTTGTGTGGGACCTTGTCGAAAGCCTTCTGAAAATCCAAATATACCACATCAACTGGTTCTCCCTTGTCCACTCTACTGGAAACATCCTCAAAAAATTCCAGAAGACTCGTCAAGCATGATTTCCATTTCACAAATCCATGCTGACTTGGACCTATCATGTCACCTCTTTCCAAATGCGCTGCTATGACATCCTTAATAATTGATTCCATCATTTTACCCACTACTGAGGTCAGGCTGACCGGTCTATAATTCCCTGTTTTCTCTCTCTCTCCTTTTTTTAAAAAGTGGGGTTACATTGGCTACCCTCCACTCAATAGGAACTGATCCAGAGTCAATGGAATGTTGGAAAATGATTGTCAATGCATCCGCTATTTCCAAGGCCACCTCCTTAAGTACTCTGGGATGCAGTCCATCAGGCCCTGGGGATTTATCGGCCTTCAATCCCATCAACTTCCCCAACACAATTTCCCGACTAATAAGGATTTCCCTCAGTTCCTCCCCCTTACTAGACCCTCTGACCCCTTTTATATCCGGAAGGTTGTTAGTGTCCTCCTTAGTGAATACCGAACCAAAGTATTTATTCAATTGGTCCGCCATTTCTTTGTTCCCCGTTATGACTTCCCCTGATTCTGACTGCAGGGGACCTACATTTGTCTTTACTAACCTTTTTCTCTTTACATATCTATAGAAACTTTTGCAATCCGTCTTAATGTTCCCGGCAAGCTTCTTCTCGTACTCCATTTTCCCTGCCATAATCAAACCCTTTGTCCTCCTCTGCTGAGTTCTAAATTTCTCCCAGTCTCCGGGTTCGCTGCTATTTCTGGCCAATTTGTATGCCACTTCCTTGGCTTTAATACTATCCCTGATTTCCCTTGATAGCCACGGTTGAGCTACCTTCCCTTTTTTATTTTTACGCCAGACAGGAATGTACAATTGTTGTAGTTCATCCATGCGGTCTCTAAATGTCTGCCATTGCCCATCCACAGTCAACCCCTTAAGTATCATTTGCCAATCTATCCTAGCCAATTCACGCCTCATACCTTCAAAGTTACCCTTCTTTAAGTTCTGGACCATGGTCTCTGAATTAACTGTTTCATTCTCCATCCTAATGCAGAATTCCACCATATTATGGTCACTCTTCCCCAAGGGGCCTCGCACAATGAGATTGCTAATTAATCCTCTCTCATTACACAACACACAGTCTAAGATGGCCTCCCCCCTAATTGGTTCCTCGACATATTGGTCTAGAAAACCATCCCTTATGCACTCCAGGAAATCCTCCTCCACCGTATTGCTTCCAGTTTGGTTAGCCCAATCTATGTGTATATTAAAGTCACCCATTCTAACTGCTGCACCCTTATTGCATGCACCCTTAATTTCCTGTTTGATGCCCTCCCCAACATCACTACTACTGTTTGAAGGTCTGTACACAACTCCCACTAACGTTTTTTGCCCTTTGGTGTTCTGCAGCTCTACCCATATAGATTCCACATCATCCAAGCTAATGTCCTTCCTAACTATTGCATTAATCTCCTCTTTAACCAGCAATGCTATCCCACCTCCTTTTCCTTTTATTCTATCCTTCCTGAATGTTGAATACCCCTGGATGTTGAGTTCCCAGCCCTGATCATCCTGGAGCCACGTCTCCATAATCCCAATCACATCATATTTGTTAACATCTATTTGCACAGTTAATTCATCCACCTTATTACGGATACTCCTTGCATTAAGACACAAAGCCTTCAGGCTTGTTTTTTTAACACCCTTTGTCCTTTTAGAATTTTGCTGTACAGTGGCCCTTTTTGTTCTTTGCCTTGGGTTTCTCTGCCCTCCACTTTTCCTCATCTCCTTTCTGTCTTTTGCTTTTGTCTGCTTTTTGTTTCCCTCTGTCTCCCTGCATTGGTTCCCATCCCCCTGCCATATTAGTTTAACTCCTCCCCAACAGCACTAGCAAACACTCCCCCTAGGACATTGGTTCCGGTCCTGCCCAGGTGCAGACCGTCCGGTTTGTACTGGTCCCACCTCCCCCAGAACCGGTTCCAATGCCCCAGGAATTTGAATCCCTCCCTGCTGCACCATTGCTCAAGCCACGTATTCATCTGAGCTATCCTGCGATTCCTACTCTGACTAGCACGTGGCACTGGTAGCAATCCCGAGATTACTACTTTTGAGGTCCTACTTTTTAATTTAGCTCCTAGCTCCTTAAATTCGTTTCGTAGGACCTCATCCCTTTTTTTACCTATGTCGTTGGTACCAATGTGCACCACAACAACTGGCTGTTCTCCCTCCCTTTTTAGAATGTCCTGCATCCGCTCCGAGACATCCTTGACCCTTGCACCAGGAAGGCAACATACCATCCTGGAGTCTTGGTTGCGGCCGCAGAAACACCTATCTATTCCCCTTACAATTGAATCCCCTATCACTATCGCTCTCCCACTCTTTTTCCTGTCCTCCTGTGCAACAGAGCCAGCCAAGGTGCCATGAACTTGGCTGCTGCTGCCTTCCCCTGATGAGTCATCCCCCTCAACAGTATTCAAAGCAGTGTATCTGTTTTGCAGGGGGATGACCACAGGGGACCCCTGCACTACCTTCCTTGCACTGCTCTTCTTGCTGGTCTTCCATTCCCTATCTGGCTGTGGACCATTCACCTGTGATAAGACCAACTCACTACATCTGCTACTCACGTCATTCTCAGCATCGTGGATGCTCCAGAGTGAATCCACCCTCAGCTCCAACTCCGCAACGCGGTCCGTCAAGAGCTGGAGGCGGATACACTTCCCGCACACGTAGTTGTCAGGGACACTGGAGTCGTCCCTGAGTTCCCACATGGTACAGGAGGAGCATAACATGTGGCCGATCTGTCCTGCCATGACTTAACCCTTAGATAGGCAACAACAATGCTAAAGTTTACTCACTGTTATAGAAGAGAAAAAAGAAAAACTACTCACCAATCACCAGCCAATCACTTACCCCCTTGGCTGTGACGTCACCTTTCTGTTTCTTTCTACTTCTTTTTTGCCTTCTCCCTGTAGTTGCACAAGTACGCCTTTTATAGGCCTCTCCACGCACCTCCTCGACGCTGCTCCCGACTGCCACCGACGCTGGGCCCCGGACTCCCTGCTGTGCCTTTTATAGGCTTCACCAACGGACCTCCTCGACGCTGCTCCTGACTGCCGCTGACGCTGGGCCCCGGACTCCCTGCTGTGCCTTTTATAGGCCTCTCCACGCACCTCCTCGACGCTGCTCCCGACTGCCACCGACGCTGGGCCCCGGACTCCCTGCTGTGCCTTTTATAGGCTTCACCAACGAACCTCCTCGACGCTGCTCCCGACTGCCGCCGCCGTCTTGAATGTACTCAACGATTGAGCATCCACAGTTCTCGGGTAGACAATTCCAAAGATTCACCACCCTCTGAGTGAAGACACTTCTCCTCATATCAGTCCTAAATGGCTGACCCCTTATTCTGAGACTGTGACCCCTGGTTCTAGACTCTCCAGCCAGGGGAAACATCCTCCCTGCATCTACCCTGTCACGCCCTGTAAGAATTTTGTATGTTTCAATGAGATCACCTCTCATTCTTTTAAACTCTAGAGAATATAGGCCTTGTCTACTTAATCTTGCCTCATAGAACAATCCCCCATCCCAGGAATCGGTCTGGCTTCAGTTCAGTCGCTCTATGGCTAATATATCCTTCCTTAGGAAAGGAGACCAAAACTGTACACAATACTCCAGGTGTAGTCTCACCAAGGCTCTATATAAATGCAGTAAGACATCTTTACTCTTATATTCAAATCCACTCGTAATAAAGGCCAACATACCATTTGCTTTCTTAATTGCTTGCTGTATCTGTATGTTAACTTTCAGTGATTCGTGTACAAGGACACCCAGGTCCCTCTGAATACCAACATTTTGCAATCTCTCACCATTTAAAAAATATTCTACTTTTCTATTTTTCCTACCAAAGTGGATAACCTCACATTTCTCCACAATATATTCCTTATCAAATGCCTTCTGAAAATCCAAATACACCACATGCATACTTAAAAAAAAAGGCTAATGGAATTGATCATGTCTCTGCCACTAACTTTAAAAAGAGGAATAGGGACAAACCACAGAATTACTGCCAAGCACATGTTTTGAGTAAATTATTAGCAACCATTGTGAACGAAGGGATAATGAAACACCTAGATGGTATGGTCTGGTAAAAGGAAGTCAGCATGGATTAATGGAAGGGTGGTCTTGCCTAAGAAATATGCTGGATTTCTTCAAGGAAATGATGGATGTGTTGACAATGGGATATCTGTGGCTGCGATATATTTAGATTGCTGCAAGGCTTTTGATAATGTGCCACTCAGATTATTAGTCACAAGGTTGGAAAGCATTTGAATAGTAGGCTCTGAAATGAACTGATTATTGGCTAAACTAGATAAAGGAAAAGATGGATGTGGATGAAGCTGATTCAACATGGAAAGGAGTCGCTAGTAGAATGTCACAGGGGTCAGTGCTGGGTCCGTTGCTGTTCACGGTGGATAGAAAAGAGTTGGAGCTGGAGACTGTCTAAATTTGTAGATGACACTAAATTGGGGATGGGGATTCAAAAAATAGGGAACAGGCAAACCAGGATCTGGATAGATTGGGAAGCTGGGCTGATGAGTGACAAAAAACATTTAACATGGACAAATGCCACATAATGAAACTAGAGAAGGAAAATAAACAAATTGACCTAGGGTACAGATCACAACACAGGAAAGGGACCTGCGGTATTGATGGATACCAATATCTGAAACCAACAGCACAGTGTATGGCAGCGGTAAGGAAAGATGCAAAAAATATCACTTACCGTCGGAGATCCAAAAGCCATATTGATGTTACATTTCTCCCGTAAATCATCACAAAATATTGGATCAGAAGTAATGTCATCTCCCAAAGGCTTCTATGAAGAGCATATTGGAATATTGTTAGGACGACACTGTACTGAGTCAGTATTTAGGCTATGGTGCCAATAGAAATCCAAAACCCATCGAAGAAGGAATCACTGGGATAATTTTGACTTTAGGCGATAGTATAAAACGGGCGATATTAGATCAGCCGCCTGTTATGGCCCGTTTTACACTAACGTCCAAACTCACAATTCCTCCACTGAGCCCAATTTGAAGTGATTCAGACGATCAGAGGTGCTGCCCACAAAGTGACAATAGTAATTATGCAAAGACAAAGCCTGATATTCAAGAAAATATATGGATTATATTTTGACTTCATTGGTATGGCACTGTCCAATAGACTGGGTAAGTCCCAAGTTCAATCCCTGGCCTATTAGCTGATCACATCCTTTGCGCCTCCCGTTAGTGACCCCGCGGGATGCTAACAAGGCGAAAATGATTTCTTGCCTGGGGGGTGGGGGGAGGCGCATGCTGCCGTCTCCCGCGAAATGACATGGTAGTTAGCGGAGATGCAAACCGGCAGTGCCCCGCTCCCACCGGTAGCGTCCCGGGCCACTGTGCCAACAATGAAGACATCATTGGCGTGCGCAGCGACCCATTTTCATCCCGTGGTGGAAATTGAGTAGGACTGTATGAGGCCGCCGCAGGCAATATTCATGCCAGCTTCACGGTCGCGAACCAGGCCACACTCCACTCGCGGGGCGAAAAGTAAAGGGAAGGTGCGTATCACCATTTATTTTTTGACGACTTACTGGTCTGGCTTCTGTGCCGGGCTGTGGCCACGGCACCCCGCTCCCCGGTGGCGTTGTGGTGGCCGCTCACCCCACTGCAGAGCTCCCAGCGTGCCCTCCCCTTTAACGGGAGGGAAGAGCCCTGTGCTCCGCCTAGCGCTGGAAAATTCACATGCTCACCACCCCGCTCCCGCCCCCGAGAGGAAGTGGAGCATCTGACATTGTCTCCACTTCCTCTCGGGTACAAGATTCCAAAATTCGTGGAAATCAGTGTTTGGACTCATTGAAAAGGAAATTCGTATTTGGGACTATTAAACAGAAAGCTTGGGATCCTAAAATGCTTATGGAAGTAATCTATGAGTTTTAACCAAGTTTGGGATTTTTAAAGGGTGAATGTTGGGTCTGCAAGAAAAGGGGTGGATTCAACCTCTAAAAGGCCAGTTTGGATTGGAGTTAATCAAATTGTCTGGGGAACTGTTTACCCTCGAAACCTGTCCCTAGAAGACATTTACATTTTAACAATTGATCCAAGGCGTACAGTTTCAGCCCAGGCACAAAAACCCATCCAACGCATGCATAATACTAATCACTTTTTCCGGCCTGCATAGAAAGTTCGGACCCAGGCAGACAACTTGACTCCAGAAACTAACTTTAACAATTGCGACTCGATTCCGACAGATAATTCCAGCAATTGACAAGAGCTGGTCAGCTCAGAAAAGTCTATCAATGCCAGGTTAAAACCACTTAATCAAGTTTCAGTTAGCTGGGCTGCAAAACTTAAATAAAGAACCAAGATTGATTTGGGGCACAGATAAGGAAGCCTCTCAAAGTATAATTAAGACCTGTTTTTACAGCCAGGGCTGCACTTTGCTTCTACACCAGCTTCGTATGCTTCAGACCTAGCAGACTTCAAGATCAGCACATCAGCTTCGTTAACCTGGTTCTTCAGAACATCAACCAAGACAGCATCGCAAGCAACCAGGACGCCAAGCACTCTGCGGCAGCAAGAGGCTCACGAAACAACCACCAAGATATTACCAGCAACCAAATTGGTAATATTGAGCCACCGCGACCAACAATTTCAAATCTGAAGTCAACCCGATGAAAACCCGAAGATTCACAAGCTGTTTCCACTCTACAAGCTATCCCTGAGTTACCAATGGGCAAAACATTACCTAAAAGAACTTTAAAACCTACTGCTGAAGGAAGAAAGTGGGGTACTTACCCCATAGATCTAATATGTGCCCTACTGCATCAGCGGACACCACCCAACTGAGGAACACGCAACAAGAAGTTCTCTCCTACGTTCGGGGTACAGCTCGCCGAATCGACAAAATCCAATGAACCCCGAAACCGCGACCCATTACCGACTGTCACGGAAGGATTGGTGAGCATAGTTCCTGAAGCCCCAGAGCCTAACTTAGATAGAAAGGGGAATTGGGAGATGGGACGTATTGTACTGCTGTGTATTCTCTTGTATTTTAGTAAAGGATTCCTCATTAGAGTGATAAGTTTCCTCTCATTTAAAGTGATAAGGTTTCTCTCATTTTAAAGCAATAAGTTTTCTCAGTTTTTAATAAAAGGTGTATTCATTCTTCTTGAATAAAAACCATACATTTCTTTGCACAAAACAGTTGTCTGCTGCACTTTATCACACCCTGATTAATAAATCCAAGCTCGAGAACCAGGGAGTGGGAGCGACTCGCAACCACTCTGGGTCAGGGAAGGCGAGCTGACAGACCCACTACCCCCTACACGGGGGTAACTCCAATTTCGCAGCTGGGACGGGACTTCAGTGCCGGGTTCAGGAGCTCCCGCCTCACCTCAGTTACCGCCCCCAAATGGGGCACAACCCAATTTCAGTCCCTATGTCTACATTTCTTGGCCAAGGGAGTTTTAAATCAGTGATCAGGGTTGTTTGGTCATCATTTTTACATATTTTGCAGGGTTTTATTCTCATCCCCCAAATATAAACAACATATTCAGTCACATTCAACCCACACTTTGCTGTAAACAATTTGCCAAACCTTGTTTTTTCTAGGCTAAGTACCTTAGGATTCAGCCATAATGGTGAGATACAGCTGAGGATTCCCATTCCTACAGCCCGATCCCATATCCCACCTTACATTGCGCATGGATCTATGCAATAGGCCAGCTACTGCTGTAACTAGCAATGGAAAATGGCACAGGCCAGTGAAATCAACTATTAGAGAATGCACCATACTTAATTTCGCTTCTCCCCCTCCCCTCGAATTTTCTCTTTCATCTCCTGAAGGTGCAGTGTGATTCTAAAGGCACAAGCTGCTCTTACATACCTCAACTTTTCCTGCATAGGGCTAGATAATGAATTTTGGAAGCCTACAGAGGGCATTATAGCTGAGCTTCATCTTGTCCACACCCTGGCCCCAAGTTTCCACATGATTTGCTCCTGATTTTTAGGAGCAACTGGTGTAGAACGGAGTGTCTTAGAAATTGGAATTCTCGTCATTTAGTTTGCTTCAGTTCTAGTCAGTTAGAACAGTTTCACTTTGGAACAGAATTTTTTTTCAAAAGTGGGTGTGTCCGGCCACTTACGCCTGATTTCAAAGTTTCGTGAGTGAAAACTTACTCCAAACTAACTTAGAATGGAGTAAGTGAAGATTTTTGTACGCTCGAAAAAACCTTGTCTATACTTTAGAAAATCAGGCGTAGATTACAAATCAGGCGTAGGGAATGGTGGGGGGGGGTGTTTAAAGGGAAGTTTACAAACATTAAACACCTCAGTTTTACAAATAAAGAGCCATCATCAATAATAAATGATAAATACATCAATAAATCAACCAATAAATCAATAAAAAAAAAATTTATAAGAAATAATTTTTTTTTTAAATCAATAAATAAAACATTTTCTACTTACCGACTGCAGCACTGGGAGCCGTCCAACAGCATGCTGGATGCCCCCCCCCCTCCCCCCCCCAGTGTGTCTCTGTCAGTGTCTCTATCTCTCTGTCTGTCTGTGTGTCTCTCATTCTCTGTCTGTCAGTGTCTGTGTTTCTGACAGCGAGGGGAGGTGGAGGAGGGGGCTAGAGGGAGAGAGGCGGGGAGCAGAGGGAGGGAAGGGGGAGGGAAGGGGGAGAAGGGGGAGGGATGGGGAGAAGGGGGAGGGATGGAGAAGGGGGAGGGATGGGGAGAAGGGGGAGGGATGGAAGAGAGGGGGGAGGGATGGGGAGAAGGGGGAGGGATGGGGGAGAAGGGGGAGGGATGGGGGGAGAAGGGGGAGGGATGGGGGAGAAGGGGGAGGGATGGGGGAGAAGGGGGAGGGATGGGGAGAAGGGGGGAGGGGGGAGAAGGGGATAAAGGGGAGAAGGGGGAGAAAGAAGATGGGGGAAAGGAGATGGGGGGAAAGGAGATGGGGAAGGAGATGGGAGGGGAAAGGAGATGGGGGGTGGGAAAAGGAGATGGGGGGGAGAAGGAGATTGGGGGGGAGAAGGGGATTGGGGGGGAGAAGGAGATTGGGGGGGGAGAAGGAGATTGGGGGGGGAGAAGGAGATTGGGGGTGGAGAAGGAGATTGGGGGGGGAGAAGGAGATTGGGAGGGGGGAGAAGGAGATTGGGGGGGAGAAGGAGATTGGGGGGGAGAAGGAGATTGGGGGGGAGAAGGAGATTGGGGGGAGAAGGAGATTGGAGGGGAGAAGGAGATTGGGGGGGGAAGGAGATTGGGGTGGGGGAAGGAGATTGGGGGGGTGGGGAAGGAGATTGGGGGGGTGGGGGGGGAGAGGAGATTGGGGGGGTGGGGAAGGAGATTGGGGGGGGTGGGGAAGGAGATTGGGGGGGGTGGGGGGGGAGAGGAGATTGGGGGGGTGAGGGGGGGAGAGGAGATTGGGGGGGTGGGGGGGAAGGAGGAGGGGGAGGGAAGCTGAACGGGCCGGGCCCGAGACTTCGGGCAGGGCCCGTCCCCAGCACCAGATTTACAGGTAGGTGGCGTTGGGTCGGGTCGGGGGGGTGTGGGAGGGAGGTCGGTTCGGGTCGGGTCGGGGGGAGGGAGGGAGGGAGGGAGATGGAGGTCAGGTCGGATCCAATCTGGAGGCGGGGGGGGGGAGCGGGTGTCGGGTCCGGTCTGGGGGCGGGGGCGGGGGGGAGCGGGTGTCGGGTCCGGTCCGGGGGTGGGGGGGGGAGCGGATGTCGGGTCCAGTCCGGGGGCGGGTGGGGGGGGAGCGGGAGTCGGGTCGGGAGGAAGCAGGAGCTGGCCGTGGGAGGAGCCTT
This sequence comes from Pristiophorus japonicus, assembly GCF_044704955.1. Taxonomy (NCBI): domain Eukaryota; kingdom Metazoa; phylum Chordata; class Chondrichthyes; family Pristiophoridae; genus Pristiophorus; species Pristiophorus japonicus. Next base: position 102,234,905 of record NC_091984.1, on the reverse strand, counting down.
ATTCACGCAGCCCCAGTGAGGCCATTGGGCCAGGGCTAGGGGCTGCGTGCTTCGGCCCCTCCCACAGTTTTGGGCGCCTGGAGCTACTGCACTTGCGTGCCCACTGTAGCGCGCATGTGCAGAGGTCCCGGCACTGTTTTCAGCGCAGGGACCTGGCTCCGCCCCCTACAGCTCCTGCTGCGCTGCGCCGAGGGCCAGGGGACCTGCAGAGAGGTGGAGAATATGGAGGGTTTTTTTAGGCGCACTTTGTGGCGCGAAAAACGGGTGTCCAGGTCGGAACTGCGCCATTCTAGGTGCGGCTCGAAACTTGGGCCCGTAGAATCCACATATGTGCATTTGCAAAAACGAGTCACCATACAATAACAGTGTACATTTATATAGCACCTTTAACACAGAAAAAAAAATCCCAAGGCACTTCACAGAGGCGAAGCAAAAAAATGGACACCGAAGCAAAAAAGGAGATACCAGAAGGATTGACCAAAATTTGGTGAATGGAATGGGTTCTCAGGAGGGTCTCAAAGTAGGAGAGGGACAAAGGGAGGCAAAGGGGTTTAGGGAAGAAATTCTGGAGCATAGACAGTGGTCAGAGAGGGGGATAGATTTGGTGGAAAGGGAGGTATGTGGTGGGGCTGAAGATAATGGCTTTGGTCTTACCGGTGCTTAGTGGAGAAAATTGAAACTCATCCAAGGCTGGAGGTCGGACAAGCAGTCTGACAACAGAGGAAGTCGAGGGATTGAGCGAGATGATGGAGAGGTAGAGCAGGATGTCATTGGCATACATGTGGAAGTTGATCCTGTGTCTGCAGATGGTGTCTCCATGGGGCAGCATGTAGATGAGGAAGAGGAAGAGGCCAAGGATAGATCTTCGGAGGTAATGGTGTGGGGGTGGGAAGAGATGGCATTGGTGGAGATGCTCTGTCTACGATCGGTTAGGTACGACTGGAACCAAATAAGGACAATGGAGGAGAGGATGGTCGGCCATGTCAATGGCTGAATAGAGGTTAATGAGAACAAGGAGGGATAATGCACTATGGTCAAGGTCACAGAGGATGGTATAGGATCTTACAGCACAGGAGGTCACCATTCGGCCCAATGCACCTGTACGGGTTCTTTTTATCCCCATGTGTCATTTGTGACTTTGGTTGGGGCCATTATGGTGAGATAACAGGGGCGGAAATCTAGTTCTAGAGATTCAAACAAGATGTTCCACGAAAGCTGGGCATGGATATGCAAAAACACATTCAAGGTCTTGGGAGGAAAGAGGGATTAGAGCTGGGTCAGTAGTTTGCTAGGGCAGATGGATCAAGGGTTGGTATTTTGAGGAGGGGATGATGACGACAATTCTGAAAGGGAGAGGGTCAGTACCCGAGGAGAGGGGACTGTTTATAATGTCAGGTAGAATGGGAACCAGGAAGAGAAGTTGGGTGATCAGAAGTTTAGTGGGTATGGGTTCAAGAGAGCAGGAGTTGGGTCTCTTGGATGAGATATGTCTGGAGAGGACATGAGGGAGGATGTGAGAGAAATGGGAGAGAGGTGGGGCTTCAGGGTTCGAGCAGGAGGGAGTGTGGAAGAAGGTTTGGATTTGTGAGAAAGGGGAAGGGGGAAAGCAGCAGAGGTAGCTGACTGGATGCTCTCAACCGTAGTGACGAAGAAATCCACAAGCTCCTCGTACTTGTTGGAAGTGAGGGTGGAGGGCCAGGAGAGAAGAATTTAAGATAACGGTTAGTAGTGAAGAAAAGAAGTAAGGGGTTATTCTTGCTCTGCATGACGATACTGGAATAGTGGGTAGAGGAGACTGAGGCTGACTGATGTGGTCCAGGCAAGTCTGGTAATGGATGGCTACACCAGTTGTGCACCAGACATGCTCAAGTATGCTCCCCTTGAACTTGAAGGTGGAAAGTTAGGGACCATACCAGGGGAATGACTAGCATGGGAGCCATATTTCAGTCAAAGCCTAACTGTCAATGTAATTGCCTACAATAGGTTTGGATGGCAAAGGCCTTGTTCATGAATGAACGGACACTCTGGAGAGAAATGCCGAGAGGAACAGAGATTGATCCACCGGCACAATACATGGGATAGTAGTGGGTGGGTGGCTGAGCTAGATGGGATGGAGGTTGGTCAGGTTCTCCCCAGCAGCTGTGCTGGGTGGGAAGATTGGCAAGAGAGGAGGATGGGGCATTTGGAGTTGCTGCTTGTAAGGAAGCAGCGATGGGTGACTCAATGGACCTTTCAGAGAATTCCAAGACAGGCCCAAGGGGGTAGCTGTTGGCTTATACAAGGGGCATTCATGTCTGGAGTAGGGACAGGAGAGTAGGAAAGCAGAGGTGTAGTGATGGGTTGGAGGTAGGGATTAGGGTGTGTAAAGTACCCAATAGGAGAGAAGTAAAAGGTGGCATGGTTGGTTGGCAGGAATGGGAGGAGACAAGAGGGAAGGACCCAAGGGGGGCCAAGAGAAAAAAGGGAGACAGCAGGCTAAATGTGCACACAAATGCATACAGAAGGAATTCGGGTTACATATTCATGGCAAAGATTAGAAGACGTGTGCTGGTTGTAAACAGAGGGCCTTGTATTGGATTGATCAAAACTTGTTACACTTAGTACACTCAGTACCCGAATGTTACAATTAAATGTTACAATATCCAATTAACCAACTGTCAGCCCACAGGTGCAAAACTTCACTGGATCAACAACCTCGCTAAACACTAAAGCACTCCACAAAGTAAGTCTTGCAAATGCAACAGAAGTTGTCCTTCTGAGTGAGTAGTTCTGCGGGGTTAGTGGGTAAAGGCATCAATCCCTGGCCTGTCCTGATTTCCCGATGGTTTACTGGGTAAAGGCACCAATCCCTGGCCTGTCCTGATTTCCCGATGGTTTACTAGATAAAGGTATCAATTCCTGGCCTGTTCTGATTTCCCGATGGTTTACTGGGTAAAGGTACCAATTCCTGGCCTGTTCTGATTTCCCGATGGTTTACTGGGTAAAGGTACCAATTCCTGGCCTGTTCTGATTTCCCGATGGTTTACTGGGTAAAGGTACCAATCCTTGGTCTGTCCCAAGATTCCGATGAAGGATTCCCAGTGAGGAACTGCCTTGTGCCATTGTCCCGTTATTAGGTCTTTGAAAGCAGCCCAGAAGCAGGAACCCTGGCAGATTATTTTCCACCCTATCACAAGGTCCCAGTTGTTGTGCCCCCTTGTCAACATGGCTTGGATCACCTCACAACGCAAATTGAGATTGAACTTGGGACCTTCCTGATTACGTGATTTCGCTCCCAACACGGCACTGTATTTCCTACTGAGCCATCAGAGGAGCTGTGCAAGGAGACTTTAAAGGGTGTTTAAGGTGTCCTTGAAGGGTTTTTAACAAAGTGTTTGGCGATCCTATTTTTGTTTGTAAAAAGTATGATACACGATGTAAGCCAGATTGAAAGACATCATTGTATCGCTTGCACGTGACATGATCATGATGAAAATGATGCATGGCTGCTTTGACACTTCTTCCAAGCCAAATATAACATCAAACACTGGCATGAACTTAATCCCCTTGTGACATTTTCCTTCATTAAAAAAGGAAGATTGTGGAGACTTGAAGAGCCAGAAGGACTGATGGTTACACATGGTACGTGGTTTGAAACGAGGGTCTCTTTCGGTCCAATTTTATGCAGTATTGCCCCTTGGAGTTTCAGTTATAGGTGTTCATGACTGTAAATGCATCTCTAAAATACACTACTCAATTCTTGAAATGGACTTGACTGAATACCTGACTGCCAGAACGTATTAGATGATGTTCAGCTTCTGTTAGGAGGCGGTATCCATTGCCTTTCCATGTACAAAATGCTTTTGCTTCATGATAGTTGACTTCCACTGGCCAATCCCAGGGCATTGGGAGGATATCAAACATAGCTCTATATCTGCAGAAATGAATACACATGGAATTTCTCAGCTTCTGACATCAGTTTTACATTTTCTTCCCAGAGATTCTCCCTTTCCTTCCTAAAAGCACTTATTCATTGCAGAATTCTCTGGGTTTGCCAGTCCTCTGGTACCTCAATCAAGTGGCTATTCTTCTTATGATAGCAAATAGTAGCAGAAACATTAGCCAATTCTCCACTTTTTTACTCCAGAAGCAATGAGTTCAATTTCCACCACTGTAACTGGGCACAGATGAGGGATTGGACAACTTACTTAACCATTTACTCCTTTCCTTCCCCGATCTCCCCTCTCCTCTCCTAACTCACGAGTGTCCATTCAGACGTAAGCTTTTCCAATCAGACATAAGTTCAACTGGAATTTGAGCAAGGTGCAAGTTACCCCTGTCCAATGTTCAAAGCAATGACACCATGCAAATGTAATTATTGTAAATATCAGGAACACCCATAGGCGGGCAGGAAATCGCATGCAAATCATTCCTGCGGTGGCCACTCTGGGCAGGATTCATTGCTACAACAATCAGATCACTGTAATGAAATGCAACGTAATGACTATTTCACTAAAAAGACCTGATAATGATATTCATTCACCTCTGGCAACACAACACAGATTCAAACTTTAGTGGAATCTGTACTCTGGCAATTACCTGTACTCTGCCAATTCTTCCTCAACAGAGATGACTTCTTCAACACCATTCAAATGTCCGTTCAGATTAGCACTGTGAGGTTCTTCTGTCCAGCATGCTTCTCCACTGGTTTTATGGACTTTATCTTGTTGACAATGAGAATAACACACAAGGGTACCTCCACAGCCAGACTTACACCCTGTTGAAAGTTGAAAATTAAAAACTGTTAGCTCCATGGTCCTTAGAGCTTACGCCATAAAAAAGACCTTTCAAATCCATCTTTCTCTCCTTTCCTCTCCTGAAGGCATTAACTTATTGAGTGACTGACACGGGCAATTCTCTACTGCCTTAGCCAGATGGCCATTTGGTGTGAGTCAGTTTAGACAGACAGAGTTGCCAGGCTTCCAATGTGAGAGTTATTGTAGGTGAGACCGATTGCGGCTTTCTCCAACATTCACACATGCATACTTTCCAGCATTGAGCCAATGGACAACAACCAATGTGAACCCTGGCTGATTCTCCTCTTTCTAGTGCCAGGAGGCAGAGATCAATTAGCATGTCCCAAGTACCACTCTCGCTGAGATAAGCTAATTCAGCAAAGACCAAGGATTAAACCTGGCACCTTCCTGATCTGTATGGCTTGGTAACTAATGGCATGGTGCATTTACCGGATGAGCCATTGGAAAGTTGATTGTACTGCAGCTTACCAAACCAAGATGAGCAACCTTGAATTGCTCCTGCTTGAGTGTATGAAGTAGGCAGGAAATATCCACTGAATACACTTCCAGTATCCAGTTCTGAATACACTTGATGAGGTGATCACTTACTGATTCCAGAGAAATTCTTGACCTTACAGGAAATATTTAAAATGCCCCCGTCAGCGCTACTGGTTGAAAAGTACTTTTAAATGTTTTGGAAATTACATTCAGCGGTCCTGTACCCTCGGGAACATGGATGCAGGCGGCACACTGCTGTCATTTTCCAACAAAAGCTTAGACAGCTAATATTTGCATGTCTGATTGATTATTTTTACATTTGAAGGAAAACAGCATTGTGTAGGGGAAGCAGTTTTAAAGCAGTTTCAACATTCATCTTTTTAGTATTGCAGGTATATTTTGAAAATGACTCCCAGATCTTCAGAGATAAAAGCACATGGGTGCTGGTTTGATTCCTGATTTAAACAATAGAGCTAATTCCATAACGTCACAATCCCAATGGGGAGACACATGTGCAGGGACCGTGGGTCACATATTTGGGGCTGCAATATTTTGGCCTCCATCTCCGACCATCCCCGAGCGTGGGATCATAGAACTAACCTTTATACGTCAACCTGCTCACATAGCATACTGGTGACCAAGTTACAAGTGAATTATATCTAATTATTCAAATGTGGCATCACTGGTAAATGCATTGCCGAGAATGGAACTAGCCAGGTTTGATCATTTCAGTTTAAAAAAAAGTTAATTGGATGCTGAATACAAGGTTTTTTTAAATAAAGAAAATGGAAGTAGATTTGGGATAGAGATTTCAGAAACTTGCTCCAATGAACCACTGATTTAGTGGCTAGGCTCTATAACTACATGTGACAGTTGACATAGCAAAATTGAATGGGACATGTTGGCATAACAGTTTAGAATGGTAGATATTGACACAAAAGCATGACTGAAAATCACAACAAAAGGAAGTAAGGTTTCTTGACAGGAAATTTGTGCCCGACACAACATTTTTAATAATATATAGATAATGTGTGAATGTGTTTATTTGAGCATAGTTACGCATTGACTTTTGTTATGATATAGGCTTCCAGCCAAAATGTTAACTTTTTTTCTCTTTCAGATGTTGATTGAACCTTCTGTTGTTTCGAGCTTTTTCTATTTTTGTTAGGGGCTTGTTTCTGTCTTTTTCCACATAATTTCGGTCTTGGGTAATGAAAGCAGTAGTACAATTTCTGGTTATGTGATCTGCCTCTTGATGGTTTGAAAATGATTCCTTGGAAATGCTTGTTTAAAAAACAAGTGGCTTATACCTTTCGTACAGACCCAGAATGTAGGATGCTGAGCCTGACGGAACGTCCTCCACTCCCAGCCTTCCTTGGTCCAATAGTTTCTCCTTCCATATCCTCCAGCCTGCACAAACTTCAGATATTCCCCGTTCGTTATTAGATATTTGCTGGCTTCAAACTCTGGCATACTATGGGATTGCATTCAGATCAGTTAAAGAAAAAACATGCATTTATAAAGTCCCTTTAACAACTTCAGGACTTCCCAAAGTGCTTCATAGTCAATGAAGTACTTTTGAAGTGTAGTCACTGTTGTAATGTAGGCAATGCAGCAGACAATTTGTGCACAGCAAAGTCCCACAAACAGCAAGGAGATAAATGACCAGATAATCTGTTTTGGCGATGTTGATTGAGGTAAATATTTGCCAAAACACCAGGAGAACTCCCCTGTTTTCCTTCAAATAGTGCCATGGGATCATTTACATCAACCTGAGAGGAAAGATGGGATCTCATTTTAGGTCTCATCTAAAAGATGGTACCTCTGACAATGCAGCACTCTCTCAGTGCTGCACTGAAATGGCAATCTAGATTACATAGGATTACATAGGATATACAGCAAAGCAACAGGCCATTCAGCCCAACCAGTCCATGCCGGCATTTATGCTCCACTCGAGCCATCTCCTGTCTTTCCTCATCTAAATCTATCAGCATAATCCTCTATTCCCTTCTCCCTCGTATGCTTGTCTAGCTTCCTATTAAATGCATCTGTACTATTTGCTTCAATCACTCCCTGTGGTAGCGAGTTCCACATTCTCACCACTCTTTGAGTAAAGAAGTTTCTTCTGAATTCCCTATTTGGTTTTTTGGTGACTATCCTATATTGATGGCCTCTAGTTTTGCTCTTCCCCACAAGTGGAAACACTCTCTCTGTATCTACTCCATCAAAACCTTTCATAATTTTAAAGATCTCTATTAGGTCGCCCCTCAGACTTCTCTTTTCAAGAGAAAAGAGACCCAGCCTGTTAGAATCTTAAAATGGTTACGGCACAGAAGGAGGCCATTCGGCCAGTTGGGCCCATGCTGACTCATTGCAAGAGCACTTCAGCTAGTCCCACTCTCCCAATCTTACCCCGTAGCCCTGCTAATTTTTTTCTCCTTTAGGTATAAATCCAATTCCCTTTTGAAAACCATGATTGAATCTATCTTCACAACCCTCTCAGGCAGTGCATTCCAGATCCTAGCCACTCGCTGTGTAAAAAAGTTCCGCCACATGTCACCTTTGGTTCTTCTGCCAATTACCTTAAATCTGTGTCCTCTGGTCCTTGACTCTTCCGCCAATGAGAAAAATTTCTCTCTATCTACTCTGTCTAGACCCCTCATGATTTTGAACACCTCCCTTTTATTCCATGGGCTTCAACTTTGCTGGCAATCCTATTATGTGGCACTTTATCATTTTGGAAGTCCATATACACTACATCATCCGCATTGCCCTTATCAACCCTCTCTGTTACCTCATCAACATATCTCAATCAAGTTAGTTAAACATAATTTGCCTTAAAGAAAGAAAGGCTTGGATTGATATAACGTCTTTCAAAATGCTTAACAGCCAATTAAGTACTTTTGGAGTACAGTCACTGTTGTAATGTAGGAAACGCTGCAGCCAATTTGCGCACCGCAAGCTTTCACAAACAGCAATGTGACCAGATAATTAGTTTTTATTATGTTGATTGAGGGATAAATATTGGCCAGGACACCGGGATAACTCCTCTGTTCTTCTTCGAAATATTGCCATGGGATCTTTTACATCCACCTGAGAGAGCAGATGGGACCTCGGTTTAACGTCTCATCTGAAAGTTGGCACCTCCGACAATGCAGCACTCCCTCAGCACTGCACTGGCGTGTCAGCCTAGGCCTTGTCCCTGGAGTGGGACTTTAACCCACAACCTTCTGACTCAGAGGCGAGAGTGTTACCCACTCAGCCACAGCTGACAAATCTGTGCTGGCTTTCCTTAATTAATCCACACTTGTCCAAGTGACTGTTAATTTTGTCCCTGATTATTGTTTCTAAAAGCTTCCCCACTACTGAGGTTAAATTGACTGGCCTGTAGTTGTTGGGTTTATCCTTAAACCATTTTTTAAATAAGGGTGTAACATTTACAATTCTCCAATCCTCTGGCACCACCCCCTTATCTCAGGAGGATTGGAAGAGTATGGCTAGTACCTCTGCAGTTTCCACCTTTATTTCCCTTAGTTTCCTAGAATGCGTTCCATCCGGTCCTGGTGATTTATCTACTTTAAGTACAGCCAGCTTTTCTAGTACCTCCTCTTTATCAATTTTTATCCCATCTAGTATCTCAATTACCTCCTCTTTCACTATGACTTTGTCAGCATCTTCTTCCTTGGTAAAGACAGATTCAAAGTGCTCATTTAGTATCTCAGCCATGCCCTCTGCCTCCATGCTTAGGTCTTCTTTTTGGTCCCGAATCGGCCCCACCCCTCCTCTTACTACCGTTTACTATTTATATGCTTGTTGAAGGATTTTGCATTCCCGTTTATGTTAGCTGCTAATCTATTCAATCTATTCATCCCTTCCTGATAGATATACCCCTGCATTTCTGTTATCATCCGTGTAAATCTTTTTTGAACCCTCTCCAATGCCTCTATATCCACTTTATAACATGGCGACCAGAATTGTACACAGTACTCCAAGTGTGTTCTAACCAAATTTCGATACAAGTTTAGCATAACTTCTTTACTTTTCAATTGAATCCCTGTAGAAATAAATCCTAGTGCTTGGTTTGCTTTTTTTATGGCCTTGTTAACCTGTGTCGCTTCTTTCAGTGATTTGTACTCTGAGATCCCTTTGCTCTTCTACTCCATATTGATTCTTATTTTCCAAGTAATATGTGAGCTCCCTAGATTTGGTTGTAATTTACCAAAATTCCCTGGATTCTGGGGAGGTCCCAGCAGATTGGAGAACTGCAAACGTAATGCTCCTATTTAAAAAAGGAGGCAGACAAAAAGCAGGAAACTTATAGCCCAGTGAGCCTAACATCTGTTGGGAAAATGTTGGAGTCCATTATTAAAGAAGCAGTAGCAGGACATTTGGAAAAGCAAAATTCGGTCAGGCAGAATCAGCATGGATTTATGAAGGGGAGGTCATGTTTGATAAATTTTCTGGAGTTCTTTGAGGATGCAATGAAAAGGGTGGATAAAGGGGAACCAGTGGATGTGGTGTATTTGGACTTCCAGAAGACATTTGACAAGGTGCCACATAAAAGGTTATTGCACAAGATAAAAGTTCACGGGGTTGGGGGTAATATATTAGCATGGATAGAGGATTGACTAACTAACAGAGAACAGAGAGTCGGGATAAATGGTTCATTCTCTGGTTGGCAACCAGTAACTAGTGGGGTGCCACAGGGATCAGTGCTGGGACCCCAACTATTTACAATTTATATTAATGACTTGGAAGAAGGGACTGAGTGTAATGTAGCCAAGTTTGCTGACGATACAAAGATGGGAGGAAAAACAATGTGTGAGGAGGATACAAAAAATCTGCAAAAGGACATAGACAGGCTAAGTGAGTGGGCAAAAATTTGACAGATGGAGTATAATGTCGGAAAGTATGAGGTCATGCACTTTGGCAGAAAAAAAATCAAAGAGCAAGCTATTATTTAAATGGAGAAAGATTGCAACGTGCCGCAGTACAGCGGGACCTGGGGGTACTTGTGCATGAAACACAAAAGGATAGTATGCAGGTACAGCAGGTGATCAGGAAGGCCAATGGTATCTTGGCCTTTATTGTAAAGGGGATGAAGTATAAAAGCAGGGAAGTCTTGCTATAGCTATATAAGGTATTGGTGAGACCACACCTGGAATACTGCATGTAGTTTTGGTTTCCATATTTACGAAAGGATATACTTGCTTTGGAGGCAGTTCAGAGAAGGTTCACTAGGTTGATTCCGGGGATGAGGGGGTTGACTTATGAGGAAAGGTTGAGTAGGTTGGGCCTCTACTCATTGGAATTCAGAAGAATGAGAGGTGATCTTATCGAAACATATAAGATTATGAGGGGGCTTGACAAGGTGGATGCAGAGAGGATGTTTCCACTGATGAGGGAGACTAGAATTAGAGGGCATAATCTTAGAATAAGGGGCCGCCCATTTAAAACTGAGATGGGGAGAAATTTCTTCCCTGAGGGTTATAAATCTGTGGAATTCGCTGCCTCAGAGAGCTGTGGAAGCTGAGACATGGAATAAATTTAAGACAGAAATCGACAGTTTCTTAAACGATAAGGGGGTAAGAGGTTATGGGGAGTGGGCAGGGTAGTGGAGCTGAGTCCATGGTCGGATCAGCCATGATCTTATTGAATGGCGGAACAGGTCGAGGGACCATATGGCCTACTCCTGCTCCTATTTCTTATGTTCTTATGTTCTTATCAAAATGTAATACCTCACATTTATCTGTGTTGAATTTCATTTACCAATTATATGCCCATTCTTCAAGTTTATTGATGTCTTCTTGTAATTTGTTGCAGTCCTCCTCAGTATTGACTATCCCCACCCACCATCTGCAAATTTAGAAATTGTGTTTTTGATTCCAAAGTCTAAATCGTTAATATAAATTGTGAACAACAGTGGGTCCAACACTGATCTTTGTGGAACACCACAACCCACCTTCTGCCATTGAATAGCTGCCCTTTATCTCTACTCTCTGCGTTCTGTCTTGAAGATAGCTAGTTATCCATTCTACTACTTGTCCCCTGACTCTGGATACTCTGACCGTATTAGTTAGTCTATGATGTGGTACCTTATCGAAGGCCTTTTTAAAAACTAGATAAATTACATCTACTGCATGACCTGTGTCTACTCTCTGTTATCTCTTCAAAATATTCAATGTGGTTGGTCAAGCAAGATTTTCCCTTTTGAAATCCATGCTGACTATTCATTATTATATTTTTGGTTTCCAGATGTTCTTCTATTTTTTCCTTTAGTAGGGATTCTATTATTTTTCCTACACCAATGTTAAGCTGACAGGTCTATACTTCTCTGCATATGTTCTATCTCACTTCTTAAATATAGGTATTATGCCAATTTTGTGCTTAAATCAGTGGATTGGGGTTGTGAACCCACAATCTTCTGACTCAGAGGCAGAAGAGTGTTATCACTGAGCCAAGGATAACACCAGTTAAAATAATGATAGGTCGTAAGAAAGCATGGAAACAGAAAAGGGTAAAATCCATGACAGGAGCAGGTTTTATCCACAGTCCATATTAAATCTACAATACAGTTTATTGACTTTGATCTTAATATGAATGTTGCCAGTTGTACAAGTTTTATTCACAGCCCATATAAAATCAATATTCCAATATGTTGTCCAACTGGCTCCATTCATATCAAAATCAGTGTGAATAAGCTTTATTGTTATGGATTGTACTTCACTCATTTAAGCTGTGAGAGAACGTTTTGTATAAATACTCCCTGATTCCAAAGTAAAACGCCAGAATACTTAATTATCCCTACATTTCCACATTCAAATCTAGCTGGTTAGTTTTCACAGATAACATTTTGTTGTTCCCAGGAACACAGCAATTATCATGTGCCATGGAGTTTTTGATCAGCTTTAACTATAATTATCCCTACAACCTTGAATCCTATCCTAAAACAGATAATGGGTTACGGTCATGTAGTAGTTATCTTGCTAGACTAGTAATCTAGAGCCCTGAACTAAAGCCGTTCAGTTGCATCAAACCACTCAGTGGTTCAAGAAGGCCCTCCACCACTATCTTCTCAGGACAACTCGGGATGGGCAATAAATGCAGCCAGTGATGTCCAAATTTCAAGAATAAATAAAGCAACACATCACCCAGTTCTTTTTACAAGGATTTATTCAAGGCACCTTTTCCTGTTGGGCATTTATTCCACATATATGCAATTCCTCATTAGTATAGTGGTTAGTATCCATGCCTGTCACGTGGTAGACCAGGGTTCAATTCCCTCATGGGGAGAGATTATTATTGTTCTATTCTGGGCACCACACTTTAGGAAGGATGTGAAGGCTTTCGAGAGGGTGCGGAAAAGATTTATAGGAATGATTCCAGGAATGAGGAACTTCAGTTACGTGGGTAGACGAGAGGAGCTGGAGTTGTTCTCTTTAAGAGCAGAGAAGGTTGAAAGGAGATTTGATAGAAATGTTCAAAACTATGAGGGGTCGAGATAGAGAGAAGCTGTTCCCATTGGCGGAAGGGTCGAGAAACAGAGGATACAGATTTAAGGTGATTGGCAGAAGAATCAAAGTGACATGAGGAAAAACTTTTTTACACAGTGAGTGTTTAGGATCCGGAATGCACTGCCTGAAAGGGTGGTGGAGGCCGATTCCATCGTGGCTTTCAAATGGGAATTGGATAAGTACCTGAAGGAAAAACATTAGCAGGACTACGGGGAAAGGGTGCGGGCGTGGGACGAACTGAAGTGCTCTTGCAGAGAGCTGGCACGGGCTCGACGGGCCGAATGGCATCCTGTGCTGTAACCATTCTATGATTCTATCTACTACTCCATGGGAAAATGTTTTTTCTAATCTCCAGTCTGTCATTAATTTTAAACGTGTGTCCTTTAGTCCTGTACTCGCACTCCAGAGTAAATAGCTGACTTTCTTCCACATCTCCTATAATATTTTCTGATTTCCTTCCTTCTATAAAGTTCAATTCTTAGCTAAACATACTACCATAGTGTTTGCTGCCATTTTGACGTATAAAGACATTCTGTGTTTTTTAATAGGAATTTGTATACATACACTGCTGTCATCTGTCCATATTCATTGTCCCAGCCATAAGATGGGAAATTCCTTGGTTTTCCATAAGTAACTTGGGAAGCTTGGACTCTGATCAGAGGATTGTCAAATGCTTCTAACCCTAAAGGTGAAAGTGAGTGAGTAAGTCAGAAATGTTGACAATCATGTCACAGTTTTACTTTGAGGTGCATATGCTGTGCTCCTCCTACATAAAATGCCAATGTTTACAGAAAACAAAAATACTATATTTGAATTTGAGCTGTTATTTAATTTTCTATTTAGGATCATAGAATTATAGAATGGTTATAGCACAAAAGGAGGCCATTCGGCCCTGTTAAAAAACGTTTTGCCCCCTCCCTAGACCCAACCGCAGCCTCGGATTAAATTTTAAAAAACATTTTAAGAACCGCTCGTTTTACTTAGTTTCCCCTTTAACCACCGAGAATAATGGTGCAAGATCCATTTTCTCGCCGGGCGATTATTTTTAACGTAATAATGGAAATTTTCGCCAGCGTTACTGACAAAACATTTGCGGTTTTTCTGGGCGGGCAATCGGGCGTTGAGGGACTCTCGGGAAAGTCTAGCCCCAAGAAATCTCCCTCTCAGGTAATAAGAAACAAAGAGCCAGGCCATGTTATGTTTTGATTTTGTTTTTTTTTAAGCTTTGTCCCCTCCTCTCATAAGAACATAAGAAACAGGAACAGGAGTAGGCCATATGGCCCCTCGAGCCTGCTACGCCATTCAATAGGATCATGGTTGATCTGAGCATGGACTCAGCTCCACTTCCCTGTCCATTCCCCATAACCTCTTATCCCCTTATCGTTTAAGAAACTGTCTATTTCTGTCTTAAATTTATTCAATGTCCCAGCTTCCACAGCTCTCTGAGGCAGCGAATTCCACAGATTTACAACCCTCTGAGAGAAGAAATTTCTCCTCATCTCAGTTTTAAATGGGCGGCCCCTTATTCTAAAATCATGCCCTCTAGTTCTAGTCTCCCCCATCAGTGGAAACATCCTCTCTGCATCCACCTTGTCAAGCCCCCTCATAATCTTATACGTTTCGATAAGACCACCTCTCATTCTTCTGAATTCCAATGAGTAGAGGCCCAACCTACTCAACCTTTCCTCATAAGTCAACCCCCTCATCCCTGGAATCAACCTAGTGAACCTTCTCTGAACCACCTCCAAAGCCAGTATATCCTTTCGTAAATATGGAAACCAAAACTGCACACAGTATTCCAGGTGTGGCCTCACCAATACCTTATATAGCTGCAGCAAGACTTCCCTGCTTTTATACTCCATCCCCTTTACAATAAAGGCCAAGATACCATTGGCCTTTCCTGATCACTTGCTGTACCTGCATACTAACCTTTTGTGTTTCATGCACAAGTACCCTGAAGAAGCTAGCTCTTGCCGATCCAGCGAGGAATAATAAGGGAAAGACTACAGGAGATACCTCAGTGAAAGCCTTGGCTTAGACTGGGGCCTTCAACAGGTAAGTGTTGGGAACATCTCATGGCCAGTATCACTGCTTCGAGACCACCGCACTTTTCCAGTAATGAACCCAGGAAGCTGTTATAATGCAGGTGACAAGAAGGAAAATCGACTGTGGACCTGGGCCCTCCTGCCCCCAAATTTCTCTGCTTTTCTACATTCCCCCATTCAAAATATAACTATTACTTTTATTTCTTTTGCCAAAACATGTCACCTCAGATTTACTAACACTGAATTGTGTCTGCCATTGTGCTCATTCCACCATCTAATAGTATATCCTTGCAGCTTCCTTTGATTCTCAGAATTATTTACCTCCTATTTTAGTATCCTCTGCAAATTTGGACACCACTCCCTCTAGCCCTCGATCCAAATCATTAATGTACATGGTGTCAGGAGTAGTCCCAGAATGGAACCCTGTGAGACACCACAACCCACTTCCAATCATTCTGAGAATATAATGCCAACATGGAGATATATATTTTACAATCAGGAATGTTAAGTTGTGAATACGACAGGTGCACTGACCACTATTTGATGAGGCATATTTCCAGTTTGTTGGCCTTTCCACCAAGTGAATTGGCATCTGACGAATTAGCACAGATGAGGTTTCCAAATGGATTCGCTCATGCTCCAATCCCATGAAAAGAGCCCACTGGGAAAAAAATATATTAATTAGGAAAGACTTTTATTTCAGTGTTGCCATCCTTACAAGAAAATGACACTGCTTCAATGCATCTGGCCAACAAACAGGTCAGAAAGATTTATCAGGCTCTTGAGGAAAAAAACCTCACACTCCTCGGAGAGCTCAGACTAGCTGGGCCATAGGAAGAGCCCAGCTTTGATCCCTGACCTGTAATGAGTTAGCTGATCTCAGTAGTTGGGCACTGGAGTCAGCCTTGGCCCTGCCAGATTAGGAAGGGGAAAAATTCAGCACACGGTTCCTCCTCCTTATTGTTGACCAACACTCCTGGCAGATGAGCATATATGGACATTGGTTGAGGTTTAATTGCAATGCTCCACATTTAAATTGCTTCCCAACACACACTGAATCCTTCAAGACTCAGCGCTTGTAGAGCAGGAGCAGAGAACATTGGGTGGGCAAGAATTTAAAAAAAAACATGCATTGCTGGAAATGACTAAAGGGAAAAACAATAGCAGAGGACAAAAGGTAGCATAGTAAGACCCTATTAATAGGAAATATCTGCTGATGCCCCAATTCATTTCCCAGACGATCAACAGTGTTTGCTTCAGAAGTAACAAACAGATTATTTATTCATAACAAAATTCCCATCCAGCAGCTTCTATTGGCATTGCTGTTAGCATTTGGGTGCCTTAAGGTGAGGGTACTACTGCTGGGGAATGGAATGGGTTTCCATTTCAGGCACTCGGTGCCACCATCAAACACTGCCAGGTCAGGAACAGTGCAGTCAGTTGCAGGGAAAAGCTGCCTCTTCACTGTGCCATCAAGTACCCAAGTCAGATACTGCATGGATCAGATGAAGTGTAAGGCAGATTTTACACTTATCCATCAAGCACTTCCAGGCTACGAACTTTGCAGGTTTGATGCATGGTAAAGCTGCCTCTACACTGTCCCACAAAGCACTCTCATCTGTTGGGTAGCACAACCACTAGCAGAGTACAGCTCCCTATGCTCTGTCACAACAATTGGACACCAATAACTTGCTTGTCTGCCTTAAGAAGACAGAGAAGAATTTCCCGGATTTTATTCTAACTTGGCCTTTGGGTTTGCTTTTGCAAATGCCAGCAGAGAGAATTACTTGGGGTTGAGTAAACAGTATAGGTAGTTGCACCATGCCTGAATGGGACAAATAGGACAGGCTTGATGGATTGGATGGTCTTCTTCTGATCTTTTCATGTTTTCCTGTAACCCCAATCTCCGAGGGACATCCTCACATTTCCATTTCCCATGTTAGCCATCATTTATCTCTTGTTCATGAAGGCCTTCTAATCCTAGCTATAATCCGTGATATGGAAGAACATTCAGTCACTTACCCAAGGACTGTCTGCTGTTACTGGAAGGTCTAATGGAGTTTCTTGGATGACTTTGCGAACAATGTCCCGTACTTTCCTCCGGTACTCAATGCCCTCCAATAACTTGGGCCATTTAAAACTTCCTCCCAGTCTATAATTCTCCTGGTGAAATTGAAGCAAGCCGTGGGCTCATGTAAGATTAACAAATAAAATTCTTACATTTATAGCTTCCCTGCTTACAGGATACCTCAAACATTTGCAAACAAGACTTCCTAGATGTTTCTAGCTGCATTCATTATGACTTTTTTAGTAAATGCACTGCTTGCTCTGGTACAGAGCCTAAAAAGATTGCATAATCAATCCCTACACTGTGCGGAGTTAGCTGGGATCAGCAGAGGCAGTGAGGGAGGCACGAGAATTGGTTTCAATGCCCTTGAGCTAGTGAGGGCATAGGTTTGCCATGGTTGCTACTTCTGATTGCTAACTAGTAATCCCTGTTGAATATGTGGATGTCAGATGAGGACAAGAACAGGCTTGGCTGTGATGACCCACCCATCATGAAATAGGAAGCCAAGATTACCTGGAAGCAGATGTGATGAATACCCACCTGGATGAGACACTGAAGATGGACTACATCTCTTGAACCATACCCTGGTGTGAGTTTACACTTTCATTCGGGCGATGAGGTAATATAATCATTTTAAAAAATAATAGAATAGATTTTTGAAGTAAATGGGAAGGAGGCTTTGCAGTGCAACAGTGCATTGGAGACCTGGCTCAAAGTTGCCTGAAATGCTGGGACAAGGGCTCACACCTACAACCCGCTTCCCCTCACTGTCATTCTGAGCCTGGCCTCTTTGGGAAAGCACTGACTGCAGACCAGGCACTTGTGCACTAGGGGAGGGAGAGCAGGGCAAATCAGATAATTTTGCTATGGTTACAGTTTAACCTAGAAGTTAGATGTTAACCGTAACTGGGACAAACTGGAACCATAATAATAATACTAATTCTAGCTTAAATTTAGCACACTGACTAAGTACTGATTCTGGAAGTTTTTGCTTGGTTTTGGCTTGCGTAGTCTGCCAAGCCATGCATGTCCTCACAGCTTCCTCAGTTTTCTTTTCAGTGCTCGCAAACTACACTTTTTGATGTAGCAATGACTCTGCCTTCACAATTCCTTGCTGACCACTTGCATGGGTGGCACACCATATGATCTTTCAACATATATATAAAATATAGTGAGTATGTTATGTTTGGCTGTTAAATTATGTCATAATTGAACATTGAACTTTTGAAAGAAAGGAGTGATGTTTTGTTAATAATTATATATTGTATAACTGCCAATGTATCCAACAGACAGGGTTAATCATGCAGGTAATTCTGTCATTCTTTGGGCGAACACCTTGCTGATTAGTGGTCAGAACAGTCGAAGACAATGATCTTGCAAAAGGAATGGTTTCCGTATACGGGAAGAAGAACAGGAACTGGCTTCCGTCAGGATGCACCGCATGACTGAATATCCTGCTCACATTAACTATCCAGGCTTACACATGAAGAATGGTTACTTGGGCCAATTATTGTTGGGCTGCCAATGGCCATGGGACCATAGTCTTAAGAAAAGTTAGGGCTTTCAAAAGAAAAGGAGAGATAAAAAAGGAGGAAACTGCAGAAGAAAAAATAATTCAGCACTCGAAAACAAAGATGCCACAAAGCTCCATCTTAACTCACTGAAGGATCAAGTCCACCTTGGTTACCCAGTCTATGTACTTTAAAAGAATTCAGTAGGAAATCTGAACCTTCTGCATCTCCCTGTACATGAAACCGTTCTACACACCGTGTCATCCCAGGACATCTCATCCACACCCGTCTCAAAAAGAGCTTCAAAACTGGGGCTCACTTGATCCTGTGGGAAGCAAAATGTAAAACAAATCATTTCAAATTTGTCATATTTATTTCCATGCCCCTTCCCCCCCACCCTATTTTCTCACTTCCTATCCTGAAGGTGCTAACTCTTGCTGGGGTACTACAAACTGTCATTCTTTCTATGCAAGCCTAGAATGTGAGTCAACTATGGAAGGTATCACGCTGGATTTGATCCCGTCCCCACCTGGTATACCCACACACAAGTATTCCAGCAAGAGTCCCTTGGATAGTGGTCACAGGCAGGAATTCTGACCCCCTCCACAGTTGTGGGATACTGAGACCAGCCGTGGTGTTTGAACTGCTGCATTGCGATGGGCAGCTAAATCAGCACCACCCAGGGATTGAAGCTGGGACCCTCCTCGTGTGTAGGCCTACGTACAGCATTAGGTGCTGCACACCCCCCTGCGGCCATTATTTCAGATTGAAGCTAACATTTGTTCCCAATTAGCATCACAAAGATCTTGAAGCTGTATATATAAATTAGATTGAAATCTACTGACCACCATGCAGTGAAGACGGCAAGATCAAGAATTGCTTTCATGGATCATGATACCAAAAGCATTTTTCACAGCAGCTGTTAGATCTCTTAGTTTCCAATGAAATACGAACTCCGATTGTAGCTTTAATGTCACTTTATTTTAGCAGCAGTAACAAGCTCTTGGCTTTTGCCAGGTCTTTGTCCTTCTGATATCACATGGCCAAAATGGCTGTATTTATACCGGGTTCAATTTACAGAAAATAACTCGCCTTCTTTGACCTTATTTGCTCAATTAATAGTCTTTTAACCTATTAATTGGCTCGCTACCCAAAGTCATAAAATGTCAAGTTGATTGATGATTTAATGCAACATGCTCCACTCATGTAGCATCTCTGACTTGGTGTCTGTGAATTTTCACAGCCTGTATAAATGCAGCCTGTTTGAATTTTCTATCAATCCCCCCATTGATTCTTTCACATACTGAATCATAAAACATCAGGTATCACTGGTTAAACATTCTACAAAATAATTTCATACATGTTAATAGAGTTTCCTTCTAAAATTTGTTGATGTGTTTCGCCACATGTCCGGACTAGTAGCTTCCACACAAATTTACACCAAACCGAGTTCCATCGTGGCCACAATGGAAGTCTGGTTTTAGTCGGTTAATTAACCTTATTCCAATTTAATCCAAATCAATATCTTAATTCAACCAGTAAACAACCTTCCCTGAAGCATAACATACCCCTGTGCCATGTACAGACGGTCTGCTGGGACCTGCAAGGTGTCTCACATGTGGGACAGCAGCTACAGCCGCCTGGTCGCAACAACATTTAATCAACATAAACAAACAATATAAAAGTAAAACAATTACAACAAATAGAATTAAACCTTCCTCCAATGAAGTTCCTATTGAACCTAGCCATTCAGTGGCTCCGCTCCACAAAGTGAATGATGGGGGTTGCTTAAGTTTTTCTACCTCCTTTTGGATATGCGCCGCTAAGTGGGTAATTTCTTCGGAGCTATCTGGGATATATGTGCAACACTCAGTTCCGAGTAGGGTGCAAGTACCTCCCTCTTCAACCAGGATGTAATCAAGGGCCAGTCTATTCTGTAGGGCTACTGTGCGGATTGCTACCATTTCTGCATTGATTTTAACTAGGGCCTCTGAGGTATCATTGGCTACTCGTTCCACAACGGATGCCATGTTAATGGATTCCCTTGCCAGTCTGGCGGTCCCATACCTGGGGATCAGAATGGCAAAGGACCCCTCTCTTAGGACGGTGTAAATGTTCCGACAGTGATTTTATATGATACATATAAGGTACAATGTAGGCTAAATAGCAGGATCCTGTCCAATTCTGGGGCAGCCAAGGGTAGGCCTTGTGGCCACACACCCAATAGGTGGCATTATAGGCAATGAATGTTAGCTGTTTCTTTGTCAGCAACACTCCGGGGCCTGTCCAGGCTTTTCCATCTGTTTTATTCAGAATCCCCGTTACGTTAAAAATTCCCACATCGGCCCAGTTTGGACGGTTCCGTGGCGTGATTATATTATAATTCCGGGAGCAGTTACTACACCCCATATTTTGGCCTCCTTTGATGTTTCTAATCAGACAGACCGATTCCCCCAGTCTTCCTATTCCCGTTGTATTAGTTATCACAAAAAATGGGAGCCGTTTGGAATTATTGTAACACGGTTGGTATCCCCCTTCAAAGGTAGTCAGATTGTAACCTGCTGACTTCCATTTACGTGCCCAGTTTTCCGTATCCTGAAACGCATTGCCTGTTTTGTTTTGATTAATTATCCACTCAGCCATTTCCGAGATATTCAAGAGAACTGGCCTCAAGGGAATCCCTCCCTTTGAGTGAATAGGAATATACGCACACACCCAACAACTAGAAATGTTACCTTGTTTGGCATAAATGTATGACATATATAAAAAGGTAATTCCCTTGCTACCCTACTATTTCTCTTTGGTGCAGAGGGTCGGCTAGTAAGAAGTAGGCAAATGCCTAGAATACCTACAATCAGTAATCCAGTAAATTTATACATTTTGGCAAAAAGTAATTGTCCTTATTAGATTTCAGCTTCAGTTACGGGTGCTCGTTTAACGTGTGAAGTGTGGATCCAGGCTTTCTTTCCTTGGACTTTAACAGCTGCCTGGGTGGTCAGTAACACTTGATAAGGTCCCTCCCACTTGGCACCCAAAGGTTTTTTATGCAACTTTTTCACATACACCCAGACTCCCGGGATGATGTCGTGTCCTCCTTCGGGTGGATTACCCCAAGCTGCCGATACCTGTCGGAAAACAGAACTAATAGCATTGGTTAGGTTCTGACAGTATGATAACAAAGTGTCACTCATTAAGTGAACATCAGCTTTCTGTAAATCGATAGTTCCTGGCAGTGACATGGGTCTTCCTGTTATAATTTCAAATGGGCTTAGACCTGTAGTTCTGTTTGGGGTTGCCCTAATGCTGCATAGCACTATTGGTAGTGCCTGGGGCCATGGTGTTCCTTCTTGGTGATATTTGGCAAGCCGTTGTTTCAGAGTTCGATTCATTCGTTCTACTTGTCCTGATGATTGTGGATGATAAGGACTGTGTAAATCCCACGTAATGTTCAGTAACCTACAGACTTCTTGGCAGACAGCACCTGTGAAGTGTGTTCCCTGATCTGAATCAATGCTATTCGGGACTCCCCATCGGGGAATGTAATCCTTACACAAGACCTTTGCAGTGTGATTGGCTGTGGCTCTTTTAGTTGGGACAGCTTCTACCCATCTAGAGAATCTGTCGACCATGACAAGAATGTCAGTGTATCCTTGGCATGAAGGAAGAGATATATAATCAACCTGCAGATGCTGGAATGGTCCGACAGGGGCAGGGGGCCTCAGTTGGGGCATTACCGTGATGGGTCCAGAATTATTTTTCTGGCAGACCACACAGCGGTCTGTTACCAGCTGGGCATGTTTTTTAAATCCCCGACCCCACCAGCTTTTCTGGAACCGTGCCGTCATCTGTTGTGAGGCCAAGTGTCCCCACGAGTGGATCTGTTGGGCTAAAAAAAGGCATAAGCGCTTGTGGCGCGACTGGCTTGTTGGTAACTCTTTGTCTCCAGACACCATCTTCACATAGCTTAATTCCTTCCTCAATCCATGTCCATTTTTCCTCTCGGAGACACTCGCCTTGCATTGTTTGAAGGTCTGGTGTCAGAATCCTGAGTGCTTTCAATCAGCATATCTGTGTTGGTTCTTCTGGAGGAACGCCCTGTGAGGCGGCATCTTTAGCTGCCTGGTCGGCTAGGGCATTTCCCTGAGCTTCTGTGGTATTTTCCTTGGTATGGGCCTTACACTTCAGGATGGACACTTCCTGAGGTAATTGTATGGCCTCCAGTAAGTCTCGGACTTCTTTTCCATTTCGGATAGGTGTACCAGCAGCAGTGAGGAATCCTCTTTTCCGCCATAACATACCAAAGTCGTGAACGACTCCAAAAGCATAATGCGAATCTGTGTAGACATTAGCTGTCTGTCCTTCTGCTATTCGACATGCTTCTGACAGGGCCCGTAACTTGGCCTGTTGTGCTGACGTTCCTGAGGGTAAACATCCTTTTGCCACTACGTCATATAAGGTTGTAACTGCCCATCCTGCTTTTCTGGTACCATTGTCAACAAAGAAGGAACCATCTGTAAACAGGATGAGATCTGGGTTGTGCAGAGGCTCCTCTGCTGCTAAGGTTGCTTCTTCTGTTTCTTTTAAAATCTCCACGCAGTCATGCTCTTCACATTCTCCCCCCTCTTGCTCCCTCGATTCTGACATCGGGAGCATAGTTGCGGGATTAACCGGGCTGGCCCGGACGATATGGAGATTAGGAGCTTCCAAAACTGTTGCCCAGCGGGTCCATCTAGCTGCCGTCACTTGAGATATTCTATTCATAGACAGCAAAGTGTGTACAGTGTGGGGACACTTGACAATCAGCTTTTGGTCGAGGACTAGACCCGCAGTGATCATTACCGCTCGACATGTAGCTTCCATGGCCCTTAGGCAACTTCCCCATCCGAGGGCTACCGCATCCAGTTTTGCCGAATAATAGCCAATAGGTCTTTGCCGATCCCCACGTTCTTGTGTCAGTATAGCTGTCATATATCCTTCTTTCTCATGGACAAACAAGGTAAATGGCTTACCACTGTCGGGGATTCCCAGAGCCGGTGCCGAACACAAAGCCTTTTTCAAACTCAGGAAGGCCTCTTGCAGTTCCTTAGTGAGGGTGATGGCCTCTTTAGAGGCACGTTTCCTCTTTAAAATATCATTCAATGGCTGAGCAAGCTGTGTGATGGAGTCAATCCAATTTCTGTTAAAGTTACACAATCCCAAAAAAGACCTTAGTTCCTGAATAGTGGTGGGTTTTTTAGCAGCCCGAATGGCTGCAGTTCTATCCTGGGTAAGTTCTCTCTTTCCTTGTGAAATCTTTTGTCCCAGGTATACAACCTCTTCTTGGGATGTTTGTGCTTTGTCGATGCTGGTTTTATGTCCTTTCAGCCGAAATGATCCAGCAAAGCTCGTAAATCTTGTTCATGCTGTTCTTCCGTGTTTGAAGCTAGCAAGATATCGTCTACATATTGGATGACTGTGGATGACAGGGGAGGTAATTCTCGCAAATGGCTTTGTAAAGCCATGTGGAATACCGTTGGGCTGTTGTGGAAACCCTGTGGTAACCGGGTCCAAGTATGCTGTTGTCTTTGGACAGTGAAAGCAAACCACTGTCAAACCTCCGGTGCCAGAGGCACCGACCAAAATCCGCTGGCCATATCTATAACCGAGAAATATTTATGTTCTGGTTTGAGGGCATTAAAAATGGTGGAGGATCTGCGGCCAAAGGAGCTTTTTGATCAATACACTGGTAGCTTTCCTATAATCGACATTCAAACGCCAAGTCTCATTAGATTTCTGTACCGGCCACACGGGGCTATTGGAGGAGCTATGCGTTTTAATAAGCACCCCTTGTTTCTCCAATTGCTGAATAACCAGTAAGATTCCAGCGATGGCAGTTGGACTGATGGGATACTGTTTAGTGCATGGAGGCTTGGTCCCGGTAAATGACGCAGGCTCCATCTGGAGTAGGCCACAATCGTTCTTATCTTTAGCCCATATCAGGTATTCCTTCAATTCTTCTTTCTTCAAAGTTTTAATTGACCATGTCACCCGACCATCCTCGAAATGCAACGATGAATCTATTTGGATTAGAACGGCCATTCCCAAAAGGGGTTGATCTACTGGGCCTATCCAGACCGGCATGGTTAGTTCATGTGGACCCAGCCCTATAAGTACAGGTGTAGTCCTTTTAATTTCCATTTTATGGCCCCCAACTCCATAGGCTGTACGTGCCCTACCATCCAACGGCAAAAAGTCTCCATATTGTAGGGGTAAGCATGTTAATTCCACCCCTGTGTCTAAAAGACAGTCCACATCCTTATTGCCCACCCTCACAGTTATATATAGCCCATCTCCCCTTTGTTGTATTAGTGCGAGGAGGGGGGCCAGGGTGGGCTCTAATCGTTTTTTGCTATCCCAAGTAACTCCTTCTGTTGTTGTATTGTCAGTTGCTTAAATGCTTCTATGAGGTCGTTATCTTGTGACAAGCCTGGTTTGTTGGCTGAATTGTATCCCTGGCTGCGTCCACTTCCCCAGCCACGACCTTGCTGTTTTGCCCTGCACGTCTTGGCCCAGTGACCTTCTTTCCCACAATAATGACATTTTCCGGGTAATTTTCCGAATGACTGTTTATCGGAATCCTCGGATTTCCATCCCATAGCCTGTATAGCTCGGACTTTAGCTCCCATATCCTGATCTAATTGGTTCATCGATTCACCAATGCTGCAAAGGTAGTTCCTCTACCTTCCCAGTCCGGTAACACTACCTTAAGCATTTTGGACAGTTCTGGCTTTAGACCTGCCACGAAAGCTGCTTTCAGGGGTCCAAACACTTGTTCATCCATTTCCTCATCCGTATTATTCATACCCGAATGTTCTAGCCACGTGCATCTAAACCGCTCGTCATACTCCAGGACCTCCTCTGTTCCTTTCTGTTGGCAGGCTGCAATTTTTCCCCAGTCTGTCTTAGCTGGACTGAAGGCTTGCAGCCAGTGTTTAATTGCCTCCCATCCTGCGTCTAATTCTTGCTCATCCTGCCCCAAAGCTTCTTCTACCTTGTCGTGCAATTTTCTTCCCTGTGTTTTTGGCAGCATTATGGTCAAAATTTGCACTCCATCCCAGGGATGAAGTTGATATATATTTCTTAAGCGGTCCAATTGGTCCCACGTTTTTACTCCCCCTTTCTTTGGATTGGGCAATTCCTTGGACCATTTATCAATTTTCTCTGGGTCTGCCGGATCATGAAATAAGTATTCTGCATACACCCTTTTCCTCGTTTTTTGGTTCCGCCCTCATCCGCAGTCTCTTCTGATTTGACTACAATTCGTCTTTTTTTAAACAGGGCAAAGCGCACCCCTAATTCTTCATCATCCTCCGACACTGTATCGTTGGAGGATTCAGAATCCGTATCTATTCCTCGGTCGTGTCTTCGGGTTTGCGCTTTTAATTTATCCAAACATGGGTACCCTGGGAATTGACTGATACATTTTCCTTTTCCTATTACTGTCTCTTGACCTAATGATTTTTTCCATTCTTTCATTTCACCTTTAAGATCTTTAACTTCCGCTTCCAGCTTTTCAAGTTCAAGCTTTTTTTGTCGCAGCTGCGCACAAACAGTTTGCAATTGATCCTTTGTACTGGTCAGTTCTCGATCATGTTGGGAACGCATTATAATTTCATTCCGCTTTTGAATCTGTCCCATAACCGCTAGGGACCATCTGATTCGCTCTTTATTTTTCATACAGGCCGTTTTTCCCCAGACCCTTTTAATCTCGTCCAAGGACCATTGTCCTTTGGAGGTTCCATACTTTTGTTCGATCTTAATACAGGTTTTAGATAAATTGAATTGTTGCTCTATGTATTCTTTCAACTGTTCGAGAATTTCATCTAGCGAAACCTCAGGTGGTGCCTGCCCACCTTTAACAGTTGTAGGCAATTCTTTGCTCTTATCTCCTGCTGCCATAATACTGATTTCTTTACTGGGGTCTCGAGTCGTAGGCTTTCCAGCCGATCAGTGGGTTGGTGATTAATTAACTAACACACCGCCAAAGTTAGACGTCTATGGGACCTCGAGCCGACTACCAACCGGAGGGTTCGCAAACCGGAGGCTTTCGGAATCGCATAGAAGGAGAGGCGAATTTAGACTTTTGACCGAGGACTTTTATAAAGAGGAGTCCTTACCTCAGTATGTAGGTCCGATATCCAAAATTCAGTTTCTTTCCTCAGCAATCGTGTTCGTGACGCCAAAATTGTTAGATCTCTTAGTTTCCAAAGAAATACGAACTCCGATTGTAGTTTTAATGTAACTTTATTTTAGCAGCAGTAGCAAGCTCTTGGCTTTAAGCCAGGTCATTGTCCTTCTGATATCACATGGCCAAAATGGCTGTGTTTATACCGGGTTCAATTTACAGAAAAGAACTCGCCTTCTTTGACCTTATTGGCTCAATTAATAGTCTTTTAGCCTTTTAATTGGCTCACTACCCAAGGTCCTAAAATGTCAAGTTGATTGATGACTTAATGCAACATGCTCCCACTCACGTAGCATCTCTGACTTGGTGTTTGTGAATTTTCACAGCCTGTCTAAATGCAGCCTGTTTGAATTCTCTATCAGCAACTATGCAACTCAGATCCCTTTACTCCCATATCATTGGTGCTGCTCAGCCTCTGGACATGCCTACATTCGTAAATGTTAGCGCTTTATTAGAACTAGTTAATCTTCTGATCAATTTAGAGTAATAGTATATTATATTTAAACAATCTAGGTAAGTCTAGAGAAAGGATTTTCCTGGGTCTGTGTTCTGATCGCCCAGGCGCAGTGAATATTGGAAAATTGTATGATTTCCTTTACAGATGTACGCTCAGACCCTCCATGTTCTGATACTCGTCACACCCAACAGACGGGTGCCTAGCCAACAGACCCAGGGAAATCTCCCCTCATGACTCCCAATCACTGCCCACTACCCTTTCACACTAGGGTTCGACTCCAATCCAGACTGATGGGACGAAAGTCTCTTTTGTCTCTTTCTGTCGGAATCCAAGGTGGCATGAGTTTGCGACTGTCTCCATCCAGCTCCCACTGGGTGCAGTTCAACAGCATAAAACTGCCCACAATTTATCCCAAACTGCCATTACATTGCGAGTCTCATTCAGGGAGGCTACAAAGATGGCTGGTGAGAGAAGTGGAAATCAAACAGGTGTGGTGGAGCTGCGCTTCTCAGCTTGATGATAAAACACATTGACTAACATTCGCTCTTAGCAGTACTCCTGCACGGGCAATGGCTTCTGAAAGGGCAGGATTGTAATTAAGAGCGTACCAGTGGAACTATCAACCCCATCACTAAAATTCTTTTGGTTAAACACAAGCAGAAAGAAGATCACATAGAGGTGGATTTCACATTGCTAATCCCTTCTTATTACTGATACATCAAATCCAGGAATAGAAAATTTTTTCTGCTATGAGCTGTGGCTAAATTGGTAGATGCTTGCCTCTGAGTCAGCAGGTTGTGAGTTCAAGCTCCACTCCAGAGACCTGAGCACAAAATCTAGGCTGACACTCCATTGCAGTACTGAGGGAGTGCTGCGCTGTCGGAAGTGCCGTCTTTGAGATGAGACGTTAAACCGAGGTCATGTCTGCCCTCTCAGGTGGCCGTAAAAGATCCCATGGCACTATTTCGAAGAAGAGCAGTGGAGTTCTTGCTGGTGTCCTGGCCAATATTTATCCCTCAACTGACATTAAAACATTTGGGGGCCGAAATTGCCCACCGCCGGAAACGAAGTGCACCTATTGTTTTCGATGTGTTCTGGTCACCTAACCATCGAAATTCAGCACTTGAGATTTTTTTGAAGCTGGGCAGAAGTGACCTCATCATGAGGGTGGAAGTGGGGGTGGGGCGAAGTGGCCGTCACTAGCGGGGCTGAAGTGGGTGTTGGGTGGAGTAGCCGAGGGTGTCAGGCATCAACACCACGCTGACTGTTGTGTATGTAAATAAACAGTCTTACTGAACCAGGAGTAAAGTAACTAACTGTGTCCTTTACAGCAACTCCCCAAAATGGTGTCCCAAAACCAGCATGAACCAGCTTGTTTATAACAGTGTGTGAATAGCTCCCACATGGTCCTAATGCCTGTCTAGTGTCCTGTAACAAACAGAATATGAACACACCATATTTCCTCCCTTCTGAAAACACAGTCTATGAACAGACAAAGTCCTTGAGATAGCCAGACCGTGTTCCGATACGCTGAGACCGGCGTGGAGCTTGCGGTGTTTGATCGAGGTTTTCGATTGGGAAACAGAACGGTGCCTCTGTTCCATCCTGCTGGTCTGTTGGCCTGTGAGTTGGGATCAGTCTACGAGCGTTCCATCGAGTTCCATCATTGAGCTCATAGGTGTGAGGGCTGAACTTTTGCCCGATCTGTTTTGGATGCTAAAGTGAAGATGTGAACTTATGACTCTGGTTTGGGCGGTTAACTCTGACCCAATCTTCGTTCTTCAGTCGGGGCTTTTGAGCGCGTCGTTTTGTGTCAGTGTACGACTTCGCTTTTCATTGGCGTTTCAAACTCTGGGATGCGAGTGTGGTTATCTTCGTGCTAAGTTTGACTGGGGGTTTGAGAATGTCCAGTAGCCAGCGAAGATTCCGCCCAATCATGAATTCAGCAGTGTCTTCCCCATTAGCGAGTGCTTTGTCAAATGGTATGAATCGCTTCGTCGAATGTTCGGCCTGCTGCGAGGTTGACTTTCAAACCCTCTTTGATGGCGCGGTTAAATCGCTCAACACCTCGGTTACTTTGAAGATTGTACCAAGCAGTAAGGCGCTGCTTGATAGCATGACGAGTGAGGAAATCCGTGAACTGGTCGGACACAAACTGTGGTCCATTGTCAGTGATTATGACCTCTGGGAGGCCCCACTCGTCAACATACCCTGCAGAATAGTGATGATCGTTGACGAGGTCACTGAACTTGTCGCGATTTCTGGCCATTTGGAATGTAGGTCATGTACTACAACAAGGAAACGCTGGTGCTCTAGATCTGCTTCAACTGGACTGAAGATATCCAACTGAAGTTGTTGCCATGGTCTTTGTGGCCATGGAATGGGCTTTATTGGCGCTGGTCGGATGTTTGTGGTCTTTTTGCTCAGACTGCATGCTTCGCAGTGTGAGACAAACTCCTCGATGCGAGTGTCAATCCCAGGCCACCATACTGAATCGTGACATCTCTGCTTCATGCGGACAATGCCAGGGTATCCATCATATGCCAATGAGAGAACGCGCTGTTGAAGCAACTTGGGAATTACTACTCTATCACCACGAGCTAGGCAGCCATCGTTCCAAATGAAAAAATCATCGCGAAGTCTGTGGAAGGTTTTCAGCTCTGCTGGAATTTGCTTAGGCCATTCAGTCTGGAGGCACACGTGCTGGAGTGTAGCATCACTCTGTGATTCGGTTTTGAGTTCATCGCAGGAGACAAGGTTTCTGATGGACTGAGTGATGATCGACGTGACATATGTGTTGTCACCTGTGAACAAGGTAGCACCAGAATCCGAAGCAGGTATCGAGCGGCTAAGCATGTCAGCTACGTGGTTGCAACTGTCAGCGATGTACTGTACATCAAAGTTATATTGAAGGCGGCGATCTGACCACCGGCTGATTTGTGGTGGTCTGTGCCCAAATCCAGTTGTCGAGAGTAGCATAGTTAGCGCTTGGTGATCGTATGGAGGGTAAATTTCCTGCCATAAAGGTAGATGTGCCAGTGTTCACATGAGTAGATGCAAGCGAGTGCTTCACGTTCCCCTGTAGAGTATTTCCAATCTGCAGACGAGATTGTGTGAAGGGAAGGTGACTGGGCGTTCCAGGCCGTCAATCCATTGTGAGAGCACAGCACCCATGACGGTGCCTGATGCATCCGTGGTGACATACGTAGTGGCATGCGGATCAAAGTGCGCGGGGATAAGAGGGCATGTGATTTTCTCCTTAAGCGTGGTGCATGCCTGAGCCTGGGAATCTGTCCATTCCCAAGGAAGGTCCTTACGCAGCAACTTGCGAAGTCGTTCAGCAATGTGCGCGTAGTGCGGAATGAACTTCAGATAGAAGTTGCAAGTGCTTTGATGTTGGTAGCCTCCTGCATTTGCTGGATCGTGTCAATGTTGTCAACCGTTGGCTTGACACCTTGTGCTGTGACTCTGTAGCCCAGAAAGTTTATTTCTCCCACAGCGAATGTGCACTTATCGGTATTAAGTCTAATGATATGTATAGCAAGTCTAGCCATAACTGCGTGAAGTCGCTGGTCATGTTCTTCCATTGTCTGTCCACGGACAACGATATCGACAAGCAGATTGAGGTCTCCCTCTATGCCTGTTAGCATAGTAGTGACAATCTTCTGAAATGTACTTGGTTCAGAAGATAGTCCATAGGGCCTGCGTCGATACTGATACAGACCATCATGCGTCGTGAATGCCGTGAGCGGTTTGTTGTTCTCCGCTAGGGGTATTTGCACGTAACTACGGCGCATGTTGAGTTTCATAAAATCTATTGAGCCGTGGAATTCTGAAGACAGTTTGTCGATGGTGGGAAGAGGGTACTTGTCGGGGATGATGGCCTTGTTGACCTTTTTCGGGTTGATGCATAGATGGATCTCCCCATTTTTATGCCAATCAATGACTAAGTTTGAGAACTAGGGTGAGGAGTCGATGCTCTCAATGACTCCCTGATATTCGAGTCGTGTTAATTCTGCGGACACTTGATCGCAAACCACGAATGGGAGACGGCGAAGCCGCTCCATAACCAATTTGACGGAAGGTTGAATGCGGGGACGATGGCAGAATTTTTGTTGTCACTCCAAACCCTGTGAAGATTGAGGGATACTGTTTGTCAAAGTTCACCGTGTAGACAGGTGTGTCAGTTGGGTCGTAAACTTTGAACCTAAGCTTGTCAAAAAGTCAACACCCATGGGGCTTCGTCCCTTCGCGACATGAAAGGAAAAGTTCTCCAATGTTATTTCCTTGTAGTATATCGGAACAGATATGACCCCAAGTACCTCAATTTTGGAGTCGGAGTACGCATGTAGAGTGGAAGTTGCGGGCTGCAGTTGACAGTGCGTGAAGTGGGTTTTGTACACAGCCTCGTTCAATATGGAGACTTTGGCTCCAAGGTCAATGAGGAGGCATATAGGCGTGCCATCAATGTGTACCTCACAGTCCTTGAATTTTCCAGGACCGATGTGAGAAATGTCACTAACAGTTCATCACTATCGGGTTGTCGAATATGCTGCGATGAGCGACAGACACTAGCAAATTGGTTCATTTTACCACAGGCAGAGCATTTCTTCTCACATGCAAGGCAATTAGGATTCTTTGCTGAATGTGATTTGTCCCCACAGTTAAAGCAGTGGGAGTTATGCCCGCGATCCATAGTGAGTGGGTTATTACTAGCCCTGGGTCTCTGCTGTGATTTCTGCTTTGGACGAACGCCTTGCACATGGGCTGTAGCTGAAGTCTGCTGCACAGGGGGAGCAGGGGATCTGATCGCTTTTGAATCGGAAAGCGCTGATTCGATTTGGATGGCCAAATTAGTTGCTTTATCCAATGTCAATTTGTCATCCTCCATTAGCAAGCATTCCCGAATGTGGGGGATCGTTGTTTTCTCAATAATTTGATCCCTGATCATTTCCTCTGTGAGTGCTCCAAAGTTACACGTAGCGGCCAGTTCAGTTAATGAAATGATGTACTGTTTGATTGGTTCACCGTTCCCTTATCCCCTTTGACGAAATTTGTATCTCTCCATCATACTTTTCTTTGGTCCAAAATATTTCTCTAGGGCGCTTACTGCTTTGTCGTAGAACTCCGTGTCTTCGATTTGGCCAAAGATGCGTTGGCCTTCGGTGCCGAGGCAGTGGATAAGTATTGCACTGCGGCGAGCTGGTGTTTGGTTGTCGCTGTCTAACCCACTTGCCATGATCTACGTAGAAAAGCTTTTTATCCATCTTGGCCACGGGATTGGAGAGTCCCCCGGTGTGGAAAGGAAAGGCAGGGGGGTAAGGAGGTTAATTTGATTCATCCTCATCGCCAAATTATGTTGTGTGCGTAACTAAACAGATTTACTGAACCAGGAGTAAAGTAACGAACTGTGGCCTTTATAGCAACTCCCCAAAATGGTGTCCCAAAGCCAGCATGGACTAGCTTGTTTATAGCAGTGTGTGAATAGTTCCCGCAGGGTCCTAATGACTGTCTAGTGTCCTGTAACAAACAGAGTATGAACACAGTTAAAGGGGAGGGCCGCTGTGAACTCTGTAAACAGTTTAGTGGCAAACACTGAGCCACCAGGGAGGGTTTCGGCCGGGCCAGCGGCCTGGCATTTAGGGGGTGCCAGGCTGCCAGTTGGTGACCAGGCCGAACGCGCGGCCATAATTGTTGGACTGACCTGGCAGGCGGCCGCCAAAAACAAATAACATGGCAGCTGCAGCAGTGCGCCCTCCCCTTTAAGTGGGGCCAGGCCGCCATGCCACAGAGAGTGTACCGACAGCAAAAGCTGTCGGGGGCACCAATGGGCGGGGGGACCGTTCCTGCGGGGCAATACCAGGAAAGGGGCAATTTAATGAGGGGGTCCCTGGCAGTCGGTAAGCGGTTGATGCGTGCATGCCGCGGTGAGAAAACGGGCAGAGCTGTCCCGGACACCGCTACAAAACTCACAAGGGGCAATTTCAATAGAAATGCAAGTCCTTCAAGTCTTTTTCTTTTTTTTTTGACAGTGCCAGCTTCAGGTTAAACCCAATACAATTTAGCATGTGTTGAGTGTGAAATAAAGCACCCTCGAAACTGCCCCATCAAACATTCCCAAATTAGCTACAGCACAGTTAGATCAGCCAGTTTTCCCTACTGTGTATGGCTATCAAATGACTTCTACTGGAAAATGGACATCAGTTAAGGACAGGATCTGACTTGACTGTGATGTCCCTCTTCCATGCGTGAAGACCCTCTGGGCACTCGTACACAAAGAATGGTCACTTGAACTAGATATCAGAGGAATTACAGTGTCTGTAGAATCATGTAAGGGTCACCACCTTCAGGCAAACAGTGGAGGAAAATAGAAAATAGAAAATGCACTCACACTAACTGCACTATATATCATAATTAAATATTTCAGGCCTTCTATTATTCATGTCAATCTATTAATTATTTCTTCATTCACGTTAAACATACAAGGCTGTAAGAAACAAATGAAAGAGTTTGACTATTAATTTCCTTAACCTACTGTTTTAATATTTGTTTGTTCAAGGTGTTTACTTTGAGTTGATCTATTTGTTCCTGTAATGCAAGCGACTTTAGTACTTTTACCTTGATGAGGCCAGCGAGCAGCAGTTTATTGATGTAGAGCACTGAAGGATGGCAGAAGTAGAATATAAGGGGCAGCCGCAGTCTGTCTGGGCATAAGTAGAAACTGGACTCATCTAGTGGGTTAAACAAAGCCAAAGGATGAAAATCAATTTACTGATGCTCCTCCATATTTATATTGGATAAACAAACATTTCAAATATCATTGCATATTTTTGTAATAAGTTTGCATTCCTGCTTCCTGCTCTCCCTCCATCACTGCTACTTCCTGCTCTCCCTGGATCACCACTGCTTCCTGCTTTCCCTCCATCACTGCTACTTCCTGCTCTCCCTGGATCACTACTGCTTTCTGCTTTCCCTGGATCACCACTGCTTCCTGCTCTCCCTCCAACACTGCTACTTCCTGTTGTCCCTGGATCACCACTACTTCCTGCTCTCCCTCCATCACTGCTGCTTCCTGCTCTCCCTCCAACACTGCTACTTCCTGCTCTCCCTGGATCACTACTGCTTTCTGCTTTCCCTGGATCACCACTGCTTCCTGCTCTCCCTCCAACACTGCTACTTCCTGTTGTCCCTGGATCACCACTACTTCCTGCTCTCTCTCCATCACTGCTGCTTCCTGCTCTCCCTGGATCACCGCTGCTTAACAAATTCAAAACATCAACCTCCAACAATCTCCAATTTCAAACAAATGCCTGACAACAACAATTTATATTTAAATAGCGCCTTTAACATAGCGAAATGTCCCAAGGCACTTCACAGGAATATTACGAGATTTAAAAAAATTGACACCGAGCCGCATAAGTAGAAATTAATGCAGGTGACCAAAAGTGCTGTATATGGAACTCGATCGGGGAAATGATGCCCTCTCTTTGCAGCCGGTCTAGCTCAATCTCTACCCTTTCTCTCATCATGTATGGTACTGCTCTCACCTTGTGATGAATGGGTCGTGCCCCCGGAATTAGGTGGATCTGCACTTTTGCTCCTTGGAATTTCCCGATGCCTGGTTCAAACAGCGAAGGAAATTTGTTTAAGATCTGGGCACACGAAGTGTCGTCAGCGGGCGATAGCGCTCGGATGTCGTCCCAGTTCCAGCGTATCTTTCCCAGCCAGCTCCTACCGAGCAGCGTAGGACCATCGCCCGGTACCACCCAGAGTGGTAGCTTGTGCTCCATCATAGGAGGCCTTTACCATAGCACTGCCGATTACAGGAAGCAATTCTTTTGTGTAAGTTCTTAGTTTCGTGCGAACTGGAGTTAAGACTGGCCTTAAGGCCTTGTTGCACCACAACCTTTCGAAAGCCTTTTTGCCCATGATGGACTGGCTCGCGCCCATGTCCAGCTCCATTGACACCGGGAATCCATTTAGTTCAACATTCAGCATTATCAGGGGACAATTCGTGGTGAATGTGTGCATCCCATGTACCTCTGACTCCTCTATCTGAGGCTCTGGTTTGGTCGTGATCCTCCGTGGATCTGTCCTCCTCTGCAACATGGTGGTTTGCAGGTTTAACAGGCTTAGCAGCTCGCCTGCACACTCATTGGAGGTGTCCCATTGTTCTACAGCCCTTGCAAACATACTCTTTGAATCGGCATGAATGGAAACGCTGATCACTCCTGCAGCGCCAACAAGGTGTTAATGGCCTTGCATTCATCACCCTTGATGGTGGACTGACTCATCTGCGGACGTGCAGCTGCAGGTATGTGTGACCTGCCCTGTACGTTACGATTCGAAAACAACATCACTTTGTTCACAGTACTTGTAGCAGCACTTGTGTGCTGAGAGATTTGCTTCATATTGTTACTGGTGGCAATGAACGCCTGGGCTATCGCTATGGCCTTACTCAAGGTTGGGGTCTCTACAGTCAAAAGCTTGCGAAGTGTGGTTTCGTGGCCAATGCCAAGTACGAAAAAGTCTCTGAGCATGTGCTCCAAATGTCCTTCAAATTCGCAATATCGTGCAAGGTGTCTTAGCTCGGCGACATAACTCGCCACTTCCTGGCCTTCAGACCTTTTATAGGTGTAGAACCTCGCTATCAGGATGCTTTCCTTCGGGTTCAAATGCTCTCGGACCAGTGTGCACAAATCGTCGTACGATTTCTCTGTGGGTTTCGCTGGAGTGAGCAGATTCTTCATGAGGCCATACGTTGGTGCCCCACAGATGGTGAGGAGGATCGCTCTACGTTTGGCAGCGTTCTCTTCCCCATCTAGCTCGTTGTCCATGAAATATTGATCGAGTCGCTCCACAAAAGTTTCGCAATCATCTCCCTCCGAAAATTTCTCCAAGATGCCCACTGTTCTCTGCATCTTTGGGTTCGCTATCTGTATCTTGTCGCTAGTTGTTGTGTATGGAGAAAGAGTCAGACTGAACACTGTGAGCTCAAAGTAAAGTGTGACCTTAGTCTTTTATTGCAGATCTCCAGAGTGCCTCTCCAACCTGTGAAGCCTCCTTAAATACCTGTGCTCCCAAGGGATTATGGGATCCCTTGGGACACCAGGGGATGAGCCCTCTGGTGGCTGTACAGAGTAACTACAAGTCCACATATATAACAAAAGGCTTGGTCAAAGAGGTATGTTTTAATGAGTGTCTTGAAGGAGGAAAGAAAGGTAGAGAGACGGAGAGGTTCAAACAGGGAGTTCCAGAGCTTGGGGCCTAGGCAACAGAAGGCACAGCCACCAATGGTTGAGCGATTATAATCAGGGATGCTCAAGAGGGCAGAATTAAAGGAATGCAGATATCTTGGGGGTTGTGGGACAGGAGGAGATTACAGAGATAGGGAATGATGAGGCTATGGAGGGATTTGAAAATAAGGAGGATAATTTTGAAATCGAGGTGTTGTTTAACCGGAAGCTAATGTAGGTCAGCGAGCACAGGGGTGATGTGTGAGCGGGACTTGGTGCGAGTTAAAACACGGGCAGCCGAGTTTTGGATCACCTCTAGAATGTGGAGTGCATTGGAATCGTCTAGTCTAGAGGTAACAAAGGCATGGATGAGGGCTTCAGCAGCGGATGAGCTGATGCAAGGGCAGAGACGGGCGATGTTACGGAGGTGGAAATAGGCGGTCTGAGTTATGCTGTGGGTAGGTGTTTAAAAACTAATTTCAGGGTCAAATATGACACCAAGATTGCGAACAGTCTGGTTCAGCCTCAGACAGAAGTTGGGGAGAGGGATGGAGTCAGTGGCTAGGGAACGGAGATAGTGGCGAGGACCGAAAACAATGACTTCGGTCTTCCCAATATTCAGTTGGAGAGAATTTCTGCTCATCCAGAACTGGATGTCGGACAAGCAGTCTGACAATTTAGAGACCCTGGAGGGGTCGAGAGAAGTGGTGGTGAGGTAGAGCTGGGTGTCATCAGCGTACATGTGGAAACTGACATTGTGTTTTCGGATGATGTTGCCAAGGGGCAACATGCAGATGAGAACTAGGAGGGGGCCAAGGATAGATCCTTGGGGGACACCACAAGCAACGATGCGGGGGCGGGAAGAGAAGCCGTTGCAGGTGATTCTCTGGCTATGATTAGATAGATAAGAATGGAACCAGGCGAGTGCAGTCCCACCCAGCTGGACGACGGTGGAGAGGCGTTGGAGAAGGATGGAGTGGTCAACTGTGTCAAAGGCTGCAGACAAGTCAAGAAGGACGAGGTGAGATTGTTTGCCTTTGTCACAGTCACAAAGGATGTCATTTGTGATTTTGATAAGACGCTGGCGCTGAAACCGAATTGGAGGGATTCAAACATGGAATTGTGGGAAAGATGGGCACGGATTTGGGAGGTGACTACATATTCAAGGACTTTGGAGAGGAAAGGGAGGTTGCAGATGGGGCAGTTGTTAGCAAGGACGGAGGGGTCGAGGGTTGGTTTTTTGAGGAGGGGGCGATGACGGCAGATTTGAGGGAGAGGGGGACAGCACGTGAGGAGAGAAAACTGTTAACAATGTCAGCTAACATGGGAGCCAGAAAAGGAAGTTGAGTGGTCAGCAGTTTGATGGGAATAGTGTCAAGGGAGCAGGTAGTGGGTCTCATGGACAGGATGAGCTCGGAAATGTCATGAGGGGAGATCAGAGAGAAACTGGAGAAAGTTGAGAGGTAAGGGCTAGGGACTGGGGGGATCCTTAGAGGAAGTTTGGCCCGGTGAGCTAGGGGAAGGAAGGGAAGAGGCAGAGGTGGCTGAACGGATGGTCTCAATCTTAGCGACAAAGAAATCCATGAGTTCCTCACACTTATTGTCGGAGGTGAGGGTGGAGAGGGGTTTAAAAAGACCTTAGCAATGGAGAATAGAAGCCGGGTTTTATCTTTACAATCCAGAGTGATTCTGGAATAGTGAGCGATTTTTGCAGACGAGAGCAGGACCCGATAATGCTTTATGTGGTCCAGCCAAATCTGGCGGTGAATGGCTAAACCAGTTGTCCGCCATTTCCATTCAGGTCTGTGTCCCTTGGACTTAAGGGAGCGAAGATCAGGGCTGTACTGGGGAACCAGCCAGGCTGAAAACCCTGGATTGTTAACCTCCAACAGCCTCCAACTTAAAGCCACACACCTGAGAAGCTGCATTTCTGCTCACCAGACAGTTTCGCACCACAGTCTCTGAACTCTTCCTCATGACCCTTATCCTTTGGACATCCAACAGTCCTGGATCATCACACTGGCCCTGTGCTTTACCCTCAACATAGGCAAAGAACTTCCTCGCTATTCGTTTATTCCACTTTTGGATTTTTACTCCTGTTAATTCTCTCAAACCCTCCCATATGCAAACTCTCGCTTCTTATGATCTGCAGCATGACTTTATCTCGGTACATTTTAGTGAGCTCAGGTATCGCACAGAAAGCTTTCAGTACCGTATTTCAGCTTACTGATTATATCACTTGCTCTTACATAATCTTCCTCAACTCCGGAAGAATAAATATTATACTAGATCATGGCTTGGACTAGAAACTGCCAAACAAATATATTAAACAGTAAATTGATAAGTGAACAGGAACACACTGTAGATTGGCAGTAGGTTCAGGATTAAACATCGCCCTTGAGAGATAGAAAATAACAAACTGCCAAGTCTCCTGTGTTAAACTGGACCGTACACAAGATCCCTAAATATTAAGTTTCACTTGGCAATTTGTTACTGACTGCCATGGAATCTCTTTGGGCTGCATATAGTGACACGACTATTCCGGGACATTTTACCTCGACCAGAGAGAGAGGAAGGAACCTCACTTTAATGTCTTATCCGAAAGGCGGCACCTCTAGCAGCGCAGCACTCCCTC
Organism: Pristiophorus japonicus; assembly: GCF_044704955.1. Taxonomy (NCBI): domain Eukaryota; kingdom Metazoa; phylum Chordata; class Chondrichthyes; family Pristiophoridae; genus Pristiophorus; species Pristiophorus japonicus. The sequence goes on along the minus strand of NC_091984.1, from coordinate 102,195,942 downwards.
AGCACTGCACTGATGTGGCAGCCTAGGTTATGCACTCGAGTCTCTGGAGTGGGGTTTGAGCCCACAACCATCTGACTCACTGCTACCACTGAACCAAGACTGGCGCCTAAATGGGAACTAACTCCAGAGTTATTTCATCATATCGATGGTTATATGCAGCCAAACAGTTTCAGATCAATGCATGAGCGGCAGTACAACTGCAACTCAAATCGCATGATAAAATGGATCAAGTCATAAATTTAAGTTTAGTCCTTTCTGGAGCCATTCTTTTCAGTGGGAATGGATTTATTAGTGACTATTTTATAATTATAGATTTATTAGCGATATTCTTATATTTATGGATTTATTAGTGACTATCTTATATTGATTATCTTATACTTTCTAGGACACTGGGAGTAAAAATTTCCACCGTGTGTGTGTGTGTCTGTGTCTGTGTGTGTGTATGTGTCTGTGTGTGTGTATACATTTGTGAGACTGTGTGTGTGTGTGTATACATTTGTGGGACTGTGTGTGTGTATACATTTGTGAGACTGTGTGTGTGTATATACATTTGTGAGACTGTGTGTATGTGTGTGTGTGTATACATTTGTGAGACTGTGTGTGTGTATATACATTTGTGAGACTGTGTGTATGTGTGTGTGTGTATACATTTGTGAGACTGTGTGTGCCCCCATGTGGATATCGGGTGACGCCAGGATCACACTCTATTGTGACGCCCTCCACTGATGAATATCCTGCTGACACTCACTGTCTAGGCTAACACATAAAAAGAGGTGAAGTACCAGTGGGCTGCCCATGCAACAGTCCCCCAGCAGAATCACTGCCTTCAAGAAAAAGGGTAGGCAATTGTTCAAAAAAAACTATCCTAGGTCTAAATTTCTTTGCAATCAGCAGTAATCCAAAAAGTGTTTAGCAGAAGATTGAGCTGCAGGAAAACTTGATGCTGAAAGTGGTCAGCCTTACCTTTGAGTGCAGTGAACAGCGTTTCATCCAAATCGTAAGTGTTCTCAAAGTATTCCAAGATTTCCCTAAAAGAATTCGGAATATAATATTATAACATTAACAATCTAAAGTATCCTTCCACCAGGATCCTTTAATATAACAAAAACATTGGTGGTTTCTAATTGAAAATGAAACATCTTTTAACTCAATATTCTAATTTGTAGAATGATTTAAAAAAGAACAAACCCAGTAATGTGAGGGAGACAAGACAACAGAATCCCAGCCCCCGTTCACATGAGTCCACACTGGTATGTAGGAATCTTACATTCTTACCACAATACACAGCTCGCAAGGTACAAGGATAGATATACAAAGCACCACAGATATATATACACTTACTCCTTTGTGCACTTGGCGAGGTCACAAGGCTTAAGGGAGGTCAAACAAAACTTTCCAGTTAGAATAGATTTCATCTTTTTAGATCTCCTCTAAGCAAAATTGCCGTCCAACAGGGTGAGCTTTTATAGTGAATGTGGTGTGGGAGGGTCTGAAAACCTGGTGTCCAGTTATCACTGACTAATGGGCAGCATCCAGAGCCATGTGTAAATCATTGGAGAGCATCCAGCACAGGATTGGACAACCTTGTGTGTGCCTCAAATATACCTTCTAAAGCAGACTCCCAGTGGCCTGTCCATCAAAGCAGTGGGGCTGCATCTGGGGGAGGGGAGGAGGAAATTGGTTCATGCTCCACCTCACTGTTTCTTTTCTTTCTGCTCTGCATTTAAAACTGTCATTCTCAGAGCTGGGAAGGAGAAGGGGTGAGGCGGCGGTGGCGGGGTGGGGGGGGGGGCGGGGGAGGTTGGTGATGAGATTGAATTTCAACTGATAGTGGAAGTTTCTTGATCTGGAAGGTTTTTTGTATTACTGAGAAATCGAGAGGAAGGGTTAAGGGTACAGGAACTAGGCTCAAAATAGTAAAGGCTTTATTGATTTATAAGCTGTGCCAAAAAGGGCATAGGTGATAGGACAGAGAGGACACATAGAGATAAAACAACACACAACCAAACAGCCACTGTCATTACATAGTTATTGTTATGAGCTGGAAGGCACTGGCTGAAAGGGTGGTGGAAGCTAATTCAATAGTAACTTTCAAAAGGGAATTGGATTGATATTTGAAAATAAAAACATTGTAGATCTGTGTGGAAAGAGCAGGAGCGTGGGACTAAGTGGATAGCTATTTCAAAGAGCCGACATGGATGTTCCACGTCACGCTGCGTAGTTTCAACGCCTCTCCCCTTCGCTTATAGTGGAGGGCCACTGAGCAGTCTGCACAGCCTCTGATGGCCTCCACCGGACCGCCAGGGCAGTGTGGTACCGAGGCCACAGCCCAGCACCCAAAACGGAGTGCTGGGCTACACGATGGCATCCCGGACCATGCAACAGAGGAAGTCGTCGGGCCGACCCGTGAGTTGGCCAAAAAGATAGGATGGCAGCGCGGGGCGCTCCCAAACTCCACTTTAACTTCCACTCCGCGAACGGATGTTGACCCGGTTCGCAACCCGCTGACCCTGCTTAGTGTAGGGCAATATCCACCGCATGGTGCTAAGGGGTCGCCACGCACTGCGACAACATCATCGTCGGTTGCGCGCCGGCCCAGGGCGCTACCGTGGGAGCCCCTCTGCTAACTCCTGTGCAATTTCACGGGAGCCAGTAACGCCCACGCCCTGCCCCCCACCCCCACCCCCCGGTCGAAAGGTGTTTCGCGCCCCGTTAGCGCCCCCGGAGACACTAATGGGCGTTGCAAAAAGGGGCAATTTTGACCCCAAAATGTCAGAAATGCAGAGCAGGTCAATTTGCATCTGAAAAGCAGACAGAGAGGGTGATTCCAGTTCTGATGCAAGGCCTACACCCATAATGAAATTTACGCCCAAGGCACTTTTTTTCCGCCACGCTCATTTGCACCATCTTTTCAGCTGCTGACAGACTGGATGTGCATTTCCAGCATCTGCAGTGTTCTCAAGTGTCACTTCAGCAATTAGCCAGGGAGCTTCATCTGTTCCTTGATGCATTTTCAGTTGTATGGAAAAATACAAGAAAATAATTTGGGAATCATAGAGACACTCTGAATTTGTTACATTTCGAACTTTTGCCAGTTCTGAAAAACGTTAACTCTGTTTGTCTCCACAGGTGCTGCCTGACCCGCTGAGATTGCCAGCGTTTTATGTTTTTATTTCTGTTGTGTATGCAATAACTGTTAGACTGAGTACTGTTTAACTCCAAGAGGTATAACCTTGGCTCTGTTTTATTCAGGCCCGAAGTGACTAATATACAAAATGGCTGGCCTTTTATACTTGGGTTGCACATACATGCGTGCAGCCCAATGGCCTCCAACAGTGACGCCATCTAGTGGCTAGTGATCCCAAAAGTACATACATGACAATACCTCCCTCTGAGATATTAACACAGTCTTTTACAAATTGAGACGGTCAGGTGTTTTACACTCCCGGGTTGACCGTCTCAGTTCAACTCCAGCCTTGGGTGAGTGTTCAGAGTCTGTTGTGACTGGTGGTTGGGTGGCTGACCTGGGGGGAGTGGCAATGGCCATGTCAGGGATTGAAAATCCATTTTCATTGAACATGTCAGTGATTGAACGTCCCGATTCACTGATGACCAATGAGTCCTCTGATGACAAGGGGTAGGTTGGTTGGTCGTCGATTGTCTCTTCCTCCGACTGTTCTGGTTCATCTGTGTGCCGCAACTTTGTCTGATCCATATGTTTCCTGTATGTTTGCCCATTTTTGAGCTTGACAATAAATACTCTGTTGCCCTCCTTGACCATGACAGTACCAGTGATCCACTTGGGACCCTGACCATAATTGAGAACATATACAGGATCATTTACAGAACTATCGCGTGACACAGCTGTGCGATTGTGATACCCTTGCTGACCTTGTCTTTTATATTCAACACGATTATTCAAGTCAGGGTGTACAAGAGATAGCTTGGTCTTAAGACCTCTCTTCACCATTAGTTCAGCAGGTGAGACCACAGTAAGCGTGTGTGGTCTTGTCCTGTAACTAAGCAGTATGCATGACAGGCAGGTTTGCAGTGACCCTTGGGTTACTCGCTTCATACTCTGCTTTGTGATTTGGACTGCACGTTTTGCTTGCCCATTGAATGCAGGTTTGAATGGTGCTGACCTTACATGTTTGATAACATTGAGTTTCATGAAGTCTTGAAACTCCTGACTGGTGAAGCACGATCCATTGTCGCTAACAACGATGTCAGGCAGACCATGTGTCGCGAACATGACACTGAGATTCTCAATGGTAGCTGTGGATGTGCTGGATGACACGAGTATACACTCTATCCACTTCGAATATGCATCCACCACAACTAAAAACATCTTCCCCAGGAAGGGACCTGCAAAGTCTATGTGGATCCTGGACCATGTTTTGGACGGCCACGACCACAGACTCAGCAGCGATTCCGCTGGTGCTTTGCTGAGCTGAATGCAAGTGTTGCACTGATGCACACATGATTCCAGCTCAGAGTCAATTCCCGGCCACCATACATGAGACCTGGCGATGGATTTCATCATTACAGTGCCGGGAAGTGTGCTATGTAGCTCACGTACAAATTTCTCTCTCCCTTTCTTGGGCATAACAACACGATTGCCCCACAGTATACAATCCGACTAATAAACAGTTCGTCTTTGCGATGAATGTAAGGTTTGGTCTCCTCGCACATTTGCTTGGGTATGGCAGACCAATCACCTTTGAAGATGCAACTCTTCACCGCCGATAAAATCGGGTCCTGGCTGGTCCAGGTCTTAACTTGTTGAACCGTGACAGGGGTTCCTTCACTCTCAAAAGCATCCATAACTAACAATAGGTCCGCTGGTTGTGGCATTTCCACCTCCGGTGTGGGCAATGGCAGACGGCTCAAAGCATCGGCACAATTCTTGGTGCCAGGTCTATGGCGAATAATATAATCATAAGCCGATAATGTCAGCGCCCACCTTTGGATGCGGGATGAAGCATTGGTATTGATACCTTTGTTTTCAGAGAACAGTGAACTGAGCGGCTTGTGATCTGTCTCCAGTTCAAACCGAAGACCAAACAGGGACTGATGCATCTTTTTAACCCCATACACACAGGCTATTGCTTCTTTCTCTACCATGCTGTAGGCTCTTTCCACTTTAGACAAACTTTTTGAAGCATACGCGACTGGTTGAAGTTTACCCGACTCATTAGCTTGTTGGAGTACGCAACCAATTCCATATGACGAAGCATCACAGGCCAATACTAAATGTTTACACGTGTCATAATGTACCAGCAGCTTGTTAGAGCAAAGCAGATTAGTGGCTTTCTCAAAAGCTCCATCTTGAGACGCACCCCACACCCAGTTGTCACCTTTTCTTAGCAGCATGTGCAGTGGTTCTAATAAGGTGCTCAATTTAGGTAGGAAGTTACCGAAGTAGTTGAGTAGACGCAGGAACGAACGGAGTTCTGTCACATTCTGCGGCTTGGGTGCATTCTTGATGGCCTTGGTTTTCGCCTCCGTGGGCCTGATGCCGTCAGCAGCAATTTTCCTCCCCAGGAATTCAATCTGTGGTGCCATGAAGACACACTTCGAGCCTTTCAGTCTGAGTCCCACTTTGTCCAGACGATGTAGAACCTCTTCCAGGTTGTTCAGATGTTCCTCGGAGTCACGACCTGTGATCAGGATGTCATCTTATAACACAACGGTTCTGGGAACAGACTTCAGAAGACTCTCCATGTTCCTCTGAAATATTGCTGCAGCCAAGTGAATTCCAAAAGGGCACCTGTGATAAATAAACAGTCCTTTATGGATGTTAATGCACATAAGTCTCTTCGACGTCTCGACCAGCTCCTGTGTCATGTAGGCTGATGTCAAGTCCAGTTTGGTGAACGACTTCCCCCCAGCTAGCGCTGCAAACAAGTCATCAGCCTTCGGTAATAGGTACTGATCCTGTTTCGAAACCCTGTTGATCGTAGCCTTGTAGTCTCCACAGATTCTGACTGTGCCATCACTTTTCAGCATAGGAACAATGGGGCTGGCCTATTCATTAAATTCAACCGGTGACATGATCCCTTCACGCTGGAGTCTGTCCAGTTCGATTTCGACCTTCTCCTTCATCATATACAGAACTGCCCGAGCTTTATGATGGACGGGTCTCGCATCCGAGTCCACGTGGATCTGCACTTTGGCTCCCGTTAAGTTGCCGATGCCTTGTTCGAACAGCAAGGGGAACTTGCTCAATACTTGGGCACATGTATCTTCCTCCGACGACAACACCTTGATGTCGTTACAGTCGCATCTGATTTTTCCAAGCCAGTTCCTGCCGAACAGTGTTGGGCCATTGCCTAGGACAATCCATAGCGGTAACTCGTGAACCGCACCCATCATACCACACTTTAATTGTGGCACTGCCAATCACCGTTATGAGTTCTTTGGTATACGGCGCAACTTGGCGTTGACTGGACTCAGCCTGGGCCTCACAGCCTTAGTATCCTACAGCTTGTCGAATGCCCTTTGGCTCATTATCGATTGACTCGCCCCCGTGTCCAGTTCCAGCGATACCGGCACCCCATTAAATTTCACGTTGATCATTATCAGTTTGCTCTTAGTTAGGAATGAGTACAGTCCATACACTTCCTCCTCTGATATCTCGGATTGCATATCTGGATCTGCGCTAGTCTGACCATCATCTTCCACGTGGTGTGTCGCAGCACGCTTGCTCATCTGCGGACATTTGCGCTGGAGATGCCCCGCTCTCAGACAGCCTTTGCAACTATATTGCTTAAATCGGCGCTGTTGGTGCCGGTGATTTCCCCCACAATGCCAACACGGAGAAATCGGATGCATTCCCGCTGGCGGACTTTGGGCAGCCACAGATTTCGGGTACGCAGTCTGGTAGGCCCTGCCATGTGCTGCTCGGCCGAGCGTCGGATCAATCACATTTACAGTACTTGCTAAGTTTCGATTTTTCACTGCTATCTGCTTTATCCATCGTCATGCATGCCCTGTTCAAGTCCAACATCTCCACCGCCAGTAGTTTACGCAGGATCACCTCGTGGTTGATGCTGATTATAAAGAAGTCCAGCAGCATGTCTGCCAATGCAGCCCCAAACTTACACAGTCTCACTAGACGTCTCAGGTCGGCAATGAATTCCTCCGCATTCTGGCCCTCTGAGCGAACGTGCGTGTAAAATCTGTATCCCGAGATGATGATGCCTTCATCTGGCTTAAGGTGGTCCTGTACCAGTGTACACAATTCTTCATACGTCTTCTCTGTTGGACTCACAGGCAGGAGTAGATTCTTTATCAGACCATACATTTTTGGACCGCAAATAGTGAGGAACACTGCCCAGCACCAATCTGCGTTGCCGACCTCCTCCATTTTGTTGGCCACGAAGCACTGGCTCAAACGGCTCACAAAGTCTGCCCAATCTTCTCCTCCCACAAATTGCTCCAACAATCCAATTGTGCTCATTTTTACATGCAAAGGTTCTTGTTGCCTTGTTGCCAAATGTTGTGTATGCAATAACTCCAAGAGGTATAACCTTGGCTCTGCTGTATTAAGACCCAAAGTGACTAATATACAAAATGGTTGGCCTTTTATACTTGGGCTGCACAAACATGTGTGCAGCCCAATGGCCTCCAACAGTGACGCCATCTAATGGCTAGTGACCCCAAAAGTACATACATGACAATTTCAGATTCCAGCATCCGCAGTATTTTGCTTTTGTGTCGATAAAAGGAATATGTGCGAGATCTACAGCTGGTGATTTGTCTGTGGCTCAATGAAATCTGCAGGGAAAGGAGCAACTCTGGGGAACAAGAACAAGTGGAGGCAGACCAACCCTCCTCAAACCGATCCAAACACTGGTTCTGTACGCAGGGCCATCTTTGTCTCCCCTGATGTGGTAAACTCAGTAAATAGCAAAATGTGGCAACGTGCTACCCTGATGACTCAGTTGTTTCATGTATCAAGTAGTATTGTACTGAGCCACATGGATCAGGGTGATCCTAGTTTAATCCCTAGTCTGTGCTGTTAACTGATCTAAGCCAGAGTAAAGGTGGGGCCACTATAAATGGGCATAGGGCCATTGGAGCAGTGAGGGGGGAAAATAGACAGTGTTCCCTCTTCTAATTACTATTGAATGATCCATTTATGGACAGTAAACAGGCAGATGTTGGATGAGGTCAGAGTCATGCTTAGGTGTGGTTGAATTGCCTACCGATGTTCACTGTGTAAATTCACACGTGAAAGAATGGCAGCTTGGGTGGAACCTGTTCAACTTGAACCAAGCAGGAGTTAGTGCCCTCAGGAGAAAAGAATGATAAGGGCCAAGGACATCAGTCAGTCAAACATTCTGTTGTCCTTTAAGACGAGTTTCATTGTTTGTTGGTAAAACAGATGTAACCCTGGTCAGAGAATAACAAATATACACAGAATCCTTCTACTGACAGTCCACTAGTTAATTAATAATCTATTAAAAGCCATAAACATACAATAACCATGCAGTAAATTCCAGACGGGAATATAAGGTGGTGATAGCTGCAGGGAGCAAAGGGTGCTTATGGCCTGGATCTAATTAATGTAGATAACCAAGACAGTATTGTGCACTCAGTCTAACTGTGAATATTAATGCCAACCCTCTGGACTGCCAGTAACTCTAGGGAATTGGCCATATCCCTTGTTTTGTGTTTTGCTCGTGAAACCAATACAAATCCTGTCATATTAACCCTAAACCAAAATAAACATTTCCATTGGTAATATAGAGAGTGTAGAACTGCTGTGGAACTTGTGGTTGGCCTCAACTTTCCTTGCAGGCCTGATTTTGCTGGTAGGCCCTCACACTCCATGGTGTAGGTTGCAAACTAAGCATTGGATCTGGAGTTCCTGATACACTCCATGGCCGAGTCGGTGAGGGCAGTTTTGGGAATGAGTTTGCAGCCTGTGTTTCAAGTGTGCATAGACCTTGGAGAAATATGTTAATACCTCTGTCCAATTGTGAGTGTTCACACAAAGCTCCACCCACAGCAACAGCCTTGCCTATAAAACCTGGGCACACAGGGGCTCTTATCGATGAGTCCTGCTTATATGGCCTTCTCAGAAGGAGAAGATATTTTTTTTTCTTGATTTTGTCCGGGTGCTGCGCTTTTAGATATCCTTATCGCTCCATTATTCAGGTATTTTTCTGGCAAGGCTTCTATTTTTACATTTCTATTAAACCATTGAAATGGGGTTTGTGCAGCCCGTTTCGGGCGGGGGCAATTTCTACCCCTCTGTTTTAATCGCTTCAGCTATTCTAACAGCTCTGAGAACACCCTGGCCAAAGTCACAAATTACACACGCATTGCTTATAACCATGGTGTGCTATCACTCCTTGTCCTCCTGAACTTCTCCACAGCATTTGAAATGGCTGAACCGACGTCCATCGCCTCTATTCTGCTGTCCAGATCCATGAGACCACCCTCGCATGGTTCCATTCCTACATTCAAACACACCTGACACATCTCTACCGATGGCTTCTTTTCCCTCCCTTACATCTATACCTTTGGAGCAATGTTCCTTCTTATTTTTGTTTGGGTGCGTGGCCCCTTTAAGCAGCTGCACAGCCCATTCAGTTTCAGTGCATGAAACTTAACATTGAAAAAGCTGGTCCCAAGCTGCGTGGGTCAACAACAACAACAACTTGAATTTATATAGTGCCTTTAATGTAGTAAAATGCACCAAGGTGCTTCACAGGAGTACCATAAAACAAAATTTGACACCGAGCTACAAAAGGAGAAAGTAGGGCAGGTGAAATTTGGTCAAGGAGGTAGGTTTTAAGGAGTGTCTTGAAAGAGGAAAGAGAGGTAGAGAGGCGGAGAGGTTTAGGCAGGGAGTTCCAGAGCTTGGGGCCTAGGCCGCTGAAGGTACGGCCACCAATGGTTGAGTGATTGTAATCAGGGATGCTCAAGGGGGCAGAATTAGAGGAGCACAGACATCTTGGGGGGTTGTGGGGCTGGAGGAGATTACAGAGATAAGGAGGGGGCAAGGCTATGGAGGGATTTGGAAACAAGGATGAGAATTTTGAAATCGAGGCGTTGTTTAACCAGGAGCCTATGTAGGTCAGCGAGCACAGGGGTGATAGGTGAGTGGGACTTGGTGTGGGTTAGGACATGGGCAGCCACCGGGCCGAAATTTCCCCTTTCTATAAGCGCCGAGATCACGAGTTGGTAAGGACTCACCGCTCGGTCGGCGCGGAGGGGCCGCCATTTTGAAAATGGCCCTCCTTTATTTTTGGAGCAGTGTACGGGACCGTCCCGGCCATCTTCCCGCCCTGTCAGGCACGCGCTGACCCCTTACCAAACAGCGGTGACCTCCTTTCCGCCCTGCATGGGAAATTGCTCCGCGAGATCGGAGCGGCTGCCGCTCAATGCTCCCGACAGCTTTCTCGGCGGGAAGCTTCTTGTGCCTTGGGGGCGGGTCCGCCCTTAAAGGGGAGGGCACATTGCCACGGCCGCTATTTTATCTTAATTGTCAGCCAACTGCCAGGTCGGCCTAATAATGGTAGCCATGAATTCGGCCAGGCTGCCAGTAGGCAGCTCGGTACCCCCTCTTGTGTATCGGGCTGCTGGCCAGGCCGAAACCCTCCCTGGTGGCCTAGTGCTTGTCATTAAAGTGGCTGCAGAGTTCGCAGCGGCCCTCCCCCTTAACTGAAGGGGAAGGACGCTGTGACGTCATCAGCACGGTGCTGATGACTCGGAGCAACGGCTGTTCTGACTCGCCCGCACTCCCGCCCTGCTGACGACACCACATGCGCTCTGCTGCAAAAAAAAAATTAAGAGCTGAATATTGCATTGGGGCGGAGAAAACACTTAAAAAACTGTAAGTGCGCCCCACTTGGGGCGGAGGGCAATTTGGCCCCCTCAAGTTTAAGTAGGGTAGAACGTCGGAGGCCAGCCAGAAGTGCATTCGGAAAGTCAAGTCTAGAGATAACAAAGGCATGGATGAGAGTTTCAGCAAAAGATGAGCTGAAACAGGGCGGAGACGGACGATGTTACAGAGGTGGCGATAGATAGTCTTAATTATGCTGTGGATATGTGGTTGGAAGTTCATTTCAGTGTCAAATATGACACCAAGGTTGCGAACCGTCTGGTTCAGCCTCAGACAGATGCTAAGGAGAGAGATAGAGTAAATGGCTAGAAAACGGAGTTTGTGGCGGGGATTGAAGACAATGCATTCACTCCTCCCAATATTTAATTCGAGGAAATTTTTTCCTCATCCAGTACTTGATGTCGGACAAGCAGTTTGACAATTTAGAGACCATGGAGGGGTCGAGAGAAGTGGTGGTGAGGTAGAGCTGGGTGTCGTCAGCGTACATGTGGAAACTGACGCTGTGTTTCCGGATGATGTTGCTGAGGGGCAGCAGATGGATGAGAAATAGGACGGGGACAAAGCTAGAACCTTGGGGGACACTAGATGTAACGATGCAGGAGCGAGAAGAGAAGCCATTGCAGGTGATTCTCTGGTTATGATTAGATAGGTAAGAATGGAATCAGGCAAGTGCAGTCCCACCCAGCTGGACGACGATGGAGACGGGTTGAAGAAGCATAGAGCGGTCAACCGTGTCAAAGGCTGCAGTCAAGTCAAGAAGGGCGGGGAGAGATAGTTTACCTTTGTCAGTCACAAAGGATGCCATTTGTGACTTTGATAAGAGCAATTTCAGTACTGTGACAGGGGCAGAAACCTGACTGGAGGGATTCAAAACATGGAAGTTCTGGGAAAGATGGGCACGGATTTGGGAGAGGAAAGAGAAATTGGAGATGGGGCGGTAATTTGCAAGGACAGACAGGTCAAGGGTTGTTTTCTTGTGGAGAGGGGTATTGGTGGCAGATTTGAAGGAGAGAGAACTGTTAACAATATCACCTAACATGGGAGCTAGAAAAGGAAGTTGGATGGTCAATGATTTAGTGGAAATAGGGTCAAGGGAGCAGGATGGATAAGATGAGCATAGCGAGGTCATGATGGGAGATCGGAGAGAAACTGGAGAAAGATGTGATGTCACGGCCAGGGCGGGGGGAACCTTCGTGAAAGTTTGGCCCAGTGGGCTAGAGGAAGAAAGGAAGGCAGAGACAGCTGAACAGATGATCTCAATCTTAGAGACAAAGAAGTCCACGAACTCCTCGCACATGTTGTTGGATGTGAGGGTGGAAGAGACAGGGGAGAGGGGTTTAAGAAGACGGTTAGCAGTCTAAAAATAAAGCTGGGGTTTGCATTCCAGAATGATCCTGGAAAGTGAGCAGTTTTGGCAGATTCTGTAAAGTGAGCACTTTTAGCAATGAGAACAGGACCCAATCGTGGTCCAGCCAGATCTGGTGGTGAATGACTAAACCAGTTGTCCGCCATATCAGTTCAAATCTGCGCCAATTGGACTTAAGGGAGTGAAGATGAGGGCTGTTCAGGGGAATGGCCACGGTGAGAGAAAGTAATGGTCTTAATAGGGACTAGGAGTTGTCCATGAGGGTCCTGACATTCCAGGTCCCGAATTTCATATTGAAGGGTGGAAGATGCCTGTGCGTGAGTTCTTTTAACGTGGGGTGGCCGTTGCACACCAGCTACTACACGGGCTTAGCTGAGCACGGTCTTGGTCCAATGGCAAGGGGGTTCAAGATGACTGGAGACCAGGCACCACTGTATGAGCGTAATTGCCTACGGCGAGATGCGGGCCGTAAGTCGGCATTGAGCAACACCCTTTGGAGAGATGGTAAGTGATCCACGGCCTGGCTGGGAACAGGCATTGGGAAGGTCAGAGATTTATTTTGTGGAAGGAGGAGAGGTCAGAGTGTTCAGAGTGGAAGGAGGAGAGGTCAGAGAGGTCAGAGTGACCACAGCCATTGTGCTCACTGCATGCTGGAGGAAGAGAGGCCAGGTCATCGCTGTAGGAATGCTATAGTTGGGGGATGGGGGGTGGGCAGTGGGCTCTTGCAGCACGGTTTAAGGGACAGGTAGAGTACTTTGAGGTTAACAGCTCCCTAGGGAGCTCTCCCCAAACAAGCCCTCATCTGACCATCTGATGCCATCTTCCACCTCTCTCTCCCTCAAAACTCCCGCACCCTCCCCCCCCCCCCTCCACTGTCTAAGCCCCCTCTGATCCTAACTCCCGACCCTCAAAGGGACTAGGGCATCAAAGGTGAGGGTGTGATTGAGCAGATCGGTAACTGCAGAAATGTCATGGTGAATGGAGGGCCAAAGGCTGAACAGTTGGGATTTTTTAAAGTGCAGTTGTAAATGAGTTGGGAGAGAGAGCTTTTTCCAGGGGCGGATACAGAAGGAAATAGGGTTGTGGGGGGAGGGGGATGTGGGCGCAGAGAGATACAAGGAACTGGTCAGAGATGGCCTTATCTTTGATTGACACAATGGGAGTAGTGAAGCCACGAGAGATGGCGAGATCAAGTGGATAGCTGTGAATGATACAATGCTTGTCACATAGCAAAGCATCTCAAAGTGCTTCACAGCGGCATTATCAAAAATATACACACCAAGCCAAAGTAAAAGATATAAAAACTTGTTTAAAGAGCTGGGTTTTAAACAGGACCGTAAAGGTGGAGAGGAAGTTGGAGAGGCAGATGGGTTTACAGAAGGAATTCCAGGGTGTGGGGCCTAGGCGACTGAAGGCACAGCCGGCAGCAATGGGGTGAAGGGAGTGGGCAATGCACAAGAGATCAGTTAGAGGAATGGAAACTTTGGGAGGCTGTGGAGCTAACGATGTGGGGGCAGGAAGAGAGGCCATTGCCGGATAGGCTCTAATTAAGATCACAGTTTTCTGCAATTAAACATTGCAGAACAAAGGCATAATTTTAGGCAACCTCCACAAACCCTGCTCCCATGCCACTGACTCAATTCATCTCCTGCCCATTTGTTTGGCTGAATCAAGTCATAGACAAGCTCATCATCTTGCTTAACCCTGACCGAAGTTTCAAAACTAACATCATCAAGACTACTTATTTCCACTTTCAGAACACTATCTCCCTGAGCCCCTCTGCCACTGAATCCCTTATCCATGCTTTTGTCACCTCTAGATTCAAGAGGTTAGGCCGTGCTTACCCCCTGCTGATTTTGTAGGCAATCTGGGGCAGAAAGAGGTGGGAAAAAGTGGAGAGATGCACTTCACAGTGTCCCATGCCACGATACCCCTGCCTGTTTCCCAGTGTCCAGGCTTGGTGGTGTGCCCATCTATATATGGCTGGGCATATATGAAACAAATACAAATGAAGGAAGATGTCCTCTGACATAAATCCTGGCATTTGCATCATGCAAGGGGTGCCTGAAGGCCCAGGTATCCAGTGTTCAAAGGTAAATGGGGAGGAGGGGCCTAAGTAATTTTCAGCAACCAACCCTGTGCAACTGGTAAGTGCTCACAGACCACGGCCAGTAGATGCTGAATTCCTACATTACAACAGTGATTACACTTCAGTTGGCTGTAAAGTGCTTTGGGATGGCCAGTTGTCATGAATGGAGGGCGCCGAAAGTCTCCAAATGCTGGCCTCCCCTCCTCCAACTTCTCCAAAACTCAGCTGCCCACAATAAGTCCTATTTGCTCATCACCTCTGCCCTCGCTGACCTACATAGGCTCTTTATCCCCCAACCCATTACATTTTAAATCCTTGTCCTCGTCAACAAGTTGTTCTATGGCCTCACCCCTCCGTACCTCTGCAATATCCTCAAACTCTATATTCCCTTTCCACACCCACCAGTCTCTAACTCTGGCCTTCTGTGCTTTCCTGTCCCTTCGCCTCACATTTGTTGGCAGGGCACTTCAACCGCCTCGGCCTTACTCTCTGGAACTCCATCTCTAAAGTTCTCTGCCACTTTCCACATTTAAAAACCTGCTCAAAATCCATCTTAGCGACAAAGGTTTTGATCACCCCATCTAATCTCTCTCTTTATGTCTTGGCACCCATCCCGCTTTGCCTCCATCTGTGAAGTGTTTTGGGATATTTTTGTGATAAAAGACACTATAAAATGCAAATGAATGCTGTAGCAATTATAGATTAACAGCAATTTGCACACAATTGGGAAGCTTGCACAATTATCTTCAGGCAGCTTTATCAAGAGATAAGTGTTGAAGATCGTCTTTAATGTTGTGTATCTGTGGAACTTGGACATTTCATTTAAACAGGAGACTACTAGAGAAAGTAACAGGACAGACAGAAAGAAACACTGTGTGTGTGTGTGTGTGTGTGTGGAGTGCTGCATGGATGGTGTATTTTTTAGCACTGTGGGAGCTTATATAATTGTCCAAACGGTAACCAGTCATTGGTTTGAAGAAATTGAAAAAAATGTCCATGTCACCTGGACCTAATGGCATCCAGATGGAAGGTGGTCTTCATTTAATCTTTTCTTCATTTGAGCATTCTTCCTGGCATGCAGTGTTTGGAATCTCTACAGTTATCTGCACAGACTGTTACTGTTGCGTATCATTGCACGTTTCTTGCGCATTCCAAGAAAAACAAAATGATTGCTTTTTACCAAGGCAAAAGACGAAAGTTGTGAGGCACAGTTTAATCCACCATACTAAAACTTTCAGCAGACATTAGAAACATTATAATTAGTTTTGAAATGAGTTTGCAAAATGGGCATATCTTCATAAAAAGTAGTTTGCAAACTTTTTTTTGTTTACAATCGTGCAAGATGCTGACTACATCGCACTGAGAAATGTAACTCTTTATTTACAAGGGATGTCAGCACAGTGAACATGAACCACGATGCTTCTGGGGGTGGAGGGAAAGAAAGATTTCTCTGGTTACTTTGGCCCCGATATTGGTGGCCTTACCGCCCACTGCCACTGCTGCCGCCGACTGCTACCGAGTTGTCCTGCTATTTTCCTCTCCTCGACATTTCCTCTTGGGCTGGAGTGGGCGGGAGGGGAGCACTGCTGGGAACCGCCCGCTGACGCCCTCTGGCGGCCAAGTCGTGTAAGTGACCTCCCACCCGCCGAGATGCCAGATTAGTGTGGGTGGGAGTCGATAGAATCGGAGCCAGCAGGGAAAAGGATTACTGCGTGGAGGTTGTTCTTACCCCGATGTTAAGTATGAAGACATGCAAAAGAAGGTTAGTGAACATCTTTTAATTTTTGTTTTTACAGCAACTTACCTACATGGGGTCCCCTGAAGGTGTACTGGTGATTTTTTTTTTGTAATTTTTTACTTTTCAGGTCTTCCACCCTCCCTGGGCCCGACTCCATCCTCGGCGGCACTTGGGTGGCAAGAACGTTTACTGCCGAGATTGAGAGCTCCCGCCCGCTGCCGCCCAGAATGATGACGTAAGTCGTTATTTTGCCACCGGGCGGTACTGCCACCTCTTTTAGAGGAATCTTTCAAGCAAAGTACCAGCCGGTCTCTCGGCGGCCATCAGCGGTCCTTTGGGCGGAAAATAGATGGGATTTGTAGCTCATGAAAACTGGGACCATGGTGTTGTAAAGTCATTAACATTCTTTTAGAAACATTTACGATATCAGCAACCAACAACAACTGGAGCAGTTCATCCTCTTCTCCCCCTCCCCTGGTATTTCTCCTTTAACGAATAGTAAGAAAGGTTTGCCACATATATTCTCGTGAGGCCAATGTGCCTTTAAGTAAGGCTGTAGGAATGTAAGAATTCCTCTAGTCAGTTCCTCACCGACCAGTGCAAGCCATTGTATTGTGAACTTTACTTTACTAGTTTAATCTCCTGGGAAAAATATATACATAAATAGGCATTTGATAAGATTCTACATAAAACTGTTTACAAAAATGAATTGGAGGCAATCTATTGACATGGGTAGGGAATTGGTTAGGAGTTCGGAGACAGAGAGTAAGGATCAGAGAATGTACTCAAATTAACAGGATGTGACTAGGGATCTGTACTGGGGCCTCAGCTATTCACTATATTTATAAATTACTTAGATGAAGGAATAGAGAATTGTATATCCAAGTTTGAAGATGACACTAAGCTAGGTGGCACAGTTAAACGTGTAGCTGGGAAAGTTGCAAAGGGACATTGATAGATTAAGTGAGTGGACAAAACAAAGCAGATGGATTTCAATGTGGGGGAAATGTGAGATCATCCACTTTGGATCTAAAAAATATAGATCAGTGAATGTTCTTGTGTATCTGTAAAGCATGCACTCCCGTTCCGCAACCAGGGAGCGCATCCCCTGAAGTCCCAAGGGATGCTGGAATCCCTTGGGAGCACTGTATATAAGCCGGCCTTTAAGGCCTGTTCCTCACTCTGGAGGCTTAATAAAGACTGAGGTCACTGTTACTTTAACCTCCCTGTGTGCAGTCTCATCTGTGTTAGGAACACAATAACTGGCGACGAGTATATGAATCCAACGTAAAGATGCAGCAAACTGTGGGCATCCTAGAGAAGTTCTCGGAGGGTAAGGACTGGGAAGCCTATGTCGAATGGCTAGACCAGTACTTTGTAGCCAATGAGCTGGACGGTGAAGGAAGCGCTGCAAAAAGGAGAGCGGTCCTCCTCACAGACTGCGGGGTACCGACCTACAGCCTCATGAAGAATGAAGAATCTTCTGGCTCCAGTGAAAGCCACAGATAAGTCGTATGAGGAGCTGTGTACACTGGTTCGGGAGCATCTTAACCCGAGGGAGAGCGTGCTGATGGCGAGGTATTGGTTCTACACGTGCCAGCGATCTGAAGGTCAGGAAGTGGTGAGCTACATCGCCGAGCTAAGGCGACTTGCAGGACAATGTGAGTTTGATGGTTACCTGGAGCAAATGCTCAGAGACTTTTTTGTACTGGGCATTGGCCACGAGACCATCCTACGAAAACTTTTGACTGTAGAGACACCGACTCTCAGTAAGGCCATTGTGATAGCACAGGCGTTTATATCTACCAGTGATGACACCAAACAAATTTCTCAGCTCACAAGTGCTAACAATGTTCATAAATTAACTGGAACTGTGTTTGCGAGCAGAAATGTACAGGGCAGAACCCACGAGTCTGCAACTGCCAGCAGGCCTCAGGTGACCCAGATGACCCAGAGTCCCCAACAAAGGATGAATGCAAGGCAATTCACACCTTGTTGGCATTGTGGAGGCTTTCATTCAGCCTATTCATGTCACTTCAAAGGGTATGTTTGCAAGAGCTGTGGAACAATGGGGAACCTCTAACGAGCTTGCAAATGAGCTGCAAGCTCTGCAAAACCTGCTAACCACCACGTGGCAGAGGATGATCGGTCCATGGTGGATCAAAGCAATTTCGAGCCTCAGAGAGAGGAGGCAGATGCTGAAGTACTCGGGGTGCATACATTTTCGACGAAATGTCCACCTATAATGCTAAACATAAAATTGAATGGCTTACCCGTAGCCATAGAACTGGACACTGGTGCTAGCCAATCCATCATGAGTAAAAAGATGTTTGAGAGACTGTGGTGCAACAAGGCATTCAGACCAGCCCTGAGCCCCATCCACACAAAACTGAGAACGTACACCAAAGAGTTTATCACTGTCATGGGCAGCGCCATGATCAAGGTCACCTACGAGGGCACGATGCATGAACTTCCACACTGGATTGTCCCGGGCAATGGCCCCATACTGCTTGGAAGGAGCTGGCTGGGCAAAATCCGCTGGAACTGGGATGACATCCGAGCGCTATCACATGTCGATGAGGTCTCATGTACCCAGGTTCTTAACAACTTTTCTTCCCTTTTTGAGCCAGGCATTGGAAACTTTTCCAAGGAAAAGGTGCGGATCCACTTGGTCCCAGAGGCACGACCCATTCACCACAAGGCGCGAGTGGTACCTCACATGATGAGGGAGAGAGTGGAAATTGAGCAGGACAGGCTGCAACGCGAGGGCATCGCCTCCCCAGTGTAATTCAGCAAGTGGGCCAGCGATTGTTCCAGTACTCAAAAGTGATGGCACGGTCAGGATTTACGCCGATTATAAAGTAAATATTAATCGTTTCTCGCTACAGGACCAATACCTGCTACCTAAGGCAGACGACCTATTTGCAACGCTGGCAGGAGGCAAGACGTTCACCAAGCTCGACCTGACTTCAGCCTACATGATGCAGGAGCTGGAGGAGTCTTCGAAGGGCCTCACCTGCATCAACACGCACAGGGGACTGTTCGTCGACAACAGATGCTTGTTTGGAATTCGATCGGCTGCAACGATCATCCAGACAAACGTGGAGAGCCTACTCAAGTCGGTACCACACATGGTGGTCCTTCAGGATGAAATATTGGTCACGGGTCGGGACACCGCCGAGCACCTACAAAACCTGGAGGAGGTCTTCCAGCGACTGGATCACGTAGGGCTGTGGCTGAAGAGGTCAAAATGCGTCGTCATGGCAACAGAAGTGGAGTTTGTGGGGAGAAAGACCGCGGCGGATGGCATTCGGCCCACAGATGCCAAGACAGAGGCTATCAGGAACGTGCCCAGGCCACAGAACATCAGGGAGCTACGGTCATTCCTGGGACTTCTCAACTATTTTGGTAACTTCCTACCGGGGTGAAGCACCCTTTTAGAGCCCCTACATGTGTTATTGCGCAAAGGTGAGAACTGGGTATGGGGAAAAAACCAAGTAATTGCTTTTGAGAAAGCCAGGAACATTTTATGCTTCAACAAGCTGCTTGGATTGTATAACCCGTGTAAAAGACTTGTGCTAGCATGTGACGCATCGTCGTACGGAGTCGGTTGTGTATTACAACAAGCTAACGTTGTGGGGAAGTTGCAACCTGTCGCCTATGCTTCCAGGAGCTTGTCTAAGGCCGAGAGGGCCTACAGCATGATTGAGAAAGAGGCATTAGTGTGTGTGTGTTCGGGGTAAATAAAATGCATCAGTACCTGTTTGGCCTCAAATTTGAGCTGGAAACCGATCACAAGCCCCTCACATCCCTGTTCGCTGAAAACAAGGGGATAAATACTAATGCCTCAGCCCGCATACAAAGGTGGGCACTCGCGCTATCAGCGTATAACTATACCATCCGCCACAGGCCAGGCAGCGAGAACTGTGCGGATGCTCTCAGTCGGCTACCATTGCCCACCACGGAGGTGGAAATGGCGCAGCCTGCAAACTTGTTGATAGTGGCGCAGCCCGCAGACTTGTTGATGGTCATGGAAGCATTTGAAAATGATAAATCACCTGTCACGGCCCGCCAGATTAGGACTTGGACCAGCCAAGATCCTCTGCTGTCCCTAGTAAAAAACTGTGTACTGCATGGGAGCCGGGCCAGCATCCCCGTTGAAATGCAAGAGCTAATCAAGACATTCCAGCGGCGAAAGGACGAGCTGTCCATTCAGGCAGACTGCCTGCTGTGGGGTAACTGCGTAGTGCTACCCAAAAAGAGCAGGGAGACGTTCATCTCGGATCTCCACAGCACACACCCGGGTATAGTAATGATGAAAGCGATAGCCAGATCTCACATATGGTGGCCCGGTATCGACTCTGACTTAGAGTCCTGTGTACGGCAATGCAGCGTATGTGCTCAGTTGAGCAACGCGCCCAGAGAGGCACCACTAAGTTTGTGATCCTGGCCCTCCAGACTATGGTCGAGGATCCATGTCGACTATGCAGGCCCGTTTCTCGGTAAAATGTTCCTGGTGGTGGTGGATGCTTTTTCAAAATGTATTGAACGTGAAATAATGTCAGGAAGCACCGCCATCGCCACCATTGAAAGCCTGAGGGCCATGTTTGCCACCCACGGCCTGCCGGACATACTGGTCAGTGACAATGGGCCATGTTTCACCAGTGCCGAATTTAAAGAATTCATGACCTGCAATGGGATCAAACATGTCACTTTGGCCCGTTTAAACCAATGGGCAGTCAGAGCGGGCAGTACAAACCATCAAACAGAGCCTTAAACGAGTCACAGAAGGCTCACTCCAAACCCGCCTGTCCCGAGTACTGCTCAGCTACTGCACGAGACCCCACTCGCTCACAGGGGTGCCCCGGCTGAGCTACTCATGAAAGGGATACTTAAAACCAGACTCTCACTGGTTCACCCCAACCTGCATGATTAGGTAGAGAGCAAGCGGCAGCAACAAAATGTAAACGATGGTTGCGCCAGTGTGTCACGGGAAATTGATCTGAATAACCCTGTGTATGTGCTAAACTATGGACATGGTCCCAAGTGGAGCATGGGCACGGTGATAGCTAAAGAAGAGTTTAGGGTGTTTGTAGTCAAACTAGACAATGGACAAATTTGCAGAAAGCACCTGGACCAAACGAGGCTGCGGTTCACAGACTGCCCTGAACAACCCACAGCAGACACCACCTTTTTCGAGCCCACAACACACACCCAAAGGATCAACGACACCACGCCAGACCAGGAAATCGAACCCATCACGTCCAACAGCCCAGCAAGGCCAGGCTCACCTAGCAGCCCTGCAGGGCCAACAGCACGCCAGCCCAGCGAGGACATAGCCAACACACGAGAACAGATATTTGTACCGAGGCGGTCCACCAGGGAAAGAAAGGCTCCCGACCGCCTCACCTTGTAAATAGTTTTCACTTTGACTTTGGTGGGGGAGTGATGTTGTGTATTTGTAAAGCATGCACTCCCATGTTCCGTCACCAGGGGGCTAATCCCCTGAAGTCCCAAGGGATCCCAGCATCCCTTGGGAGCACTGTATATAAGCCGGCCCCTAAGGCCTGTTCCTCACTCTGGAGTGGCTTATTAAAGACTGAAATCACTGTTACTTTAACCTCCCTGTGTGCAGTCTCATCTGTGTTCGGAACACAATAGAATGTATCCAGATAACACAGTTCTATCAACCTTATACGTCACGATTGCTCCCTGGCCAGTGAGCCAGCAAGTCATTTTGCAGCCTATGCAGCAATTCATTTGAGCATTTATCAAGTGAAAGCACTTCCTGCTGACAAATGCATTTTTATTGGATCTCGAAGCTCGTAAGTAGGAAACAATCAACTGCACAAATTACCGTGTTCTTCATTAATGTAACAGAGTCTGCAGGGAAGTGCATATAATTTAGATGATGAATTTAGCAAGAGTGCCTCAATAAATCGACTAACACAATGACTTGCAGAGCACTACCTGTTCCCTCTAACCTCTGATAGTTGTTAATGGAAATACTCACACAGAATCTTAACTATCTGGGCTTTCAAGTAGTACTGTGCGAGCCTGTAGAATGGATGGATCCAAATATTCACCAGACATATGTTGACAATAGCCTTCTTGACAAACCTGTACCCTTAAGCTGCTGTCCTGTTCCAATACATTTGCTTCAGTAATGCAGGCATCCGAGAAATAAATGTCATCTGCGCCTGGTTCTGCTATGTGGCATGTGATGATGCCTAACTACAGGGAGCAGTTGTTAGAATCATTTATTAAAATGCTATCCCCTCCCCCCTCATTTTCTCCTGTTTCCACATGTCATCCACTTGAACACTTTCCTGTAAGAATCACTAGATAATGATCAGGAGCCGGGACACCAGCTACCTTTTCTTCTCCCCAAGTCAGAAGCATCGAGGCCAATCGTAGTGTTCCCACTGCTGCCCGAGAGTGATCAGCTCACCTCGAGGCTCAACTGATTAAGCCATACCAACCTGATCTCATACACAGATCAGTGATCCCTGCTGGCCTGTTGGGGGAGGACAGGATTTGGGCTTGCTGGTCAGCACTAACCACCTGGACTCACACATCAAGAATGCCCATTCAGTTTGGAACCAGAGAGTGCATTTTACATCCAGTTTTAAAATGTCACAATGCTGATGGTCATTTCCAAAATTGAATTGTGTGTTTACTAATAATGGCCTTTTTGGAGCTCTCCCATTGCCTCAGCTGACTGCCGAATGGGAACCTTAGCCATGCATACTAGAGCTGATGCAGCATCATTCCAATGTCCAAGTGCAGGTTTTAATGCCATTAAGGCTGCTGAATGTTTGATTTCATAGTATAACTATGGGGCTCGATTTTCCACATAGCCGATTTTTGGCACAGTTGAAGAGGTATGTCCTATTTTTTAGTGGCCTGACTACACCAAAAAAAAGTTCCAAGTTTCGCCGGAATTAACTTTGAATTTGGAGCAGCACAGTTTGTCCTTAAGCTCTGTGGGTGGAGCTTACGGTTTGCGCCGAAAAACTGATGTGGCCAGGGTAACGAGGGTCGCTCTGAAGGGCTAAGGCTAACTGACAAAGGGCTGAGGCTGGAAACTGAAGCTGACGCTGCTGCTATCCCGGGCCGAATGGCCCCCCCCAGCCCCCCTGCTCCTATCCTGGGCCGAATGGCCCCCCAACCCCCCCTCTCCCCCACCGCTCCTACCCCAGGGCAAATGCCCCCCCCGCCGCTGTTATCCCGGGCCGAAAGGCCCCCCCCCACCCCCGCTGCTCCTATCCCGGGCCGAAAGGCCCCCCCCCCCCGCTGCTTCTACCCGGGCCAGATGGCCCCCCCACCCCCCCCACCGCCGCTGCTATCCCGGGCCAAAAGGCCCCCCCCCCCATACTTCTGCCGCTCCTATCCCGGGCCAAATGGCACCAAAAAAAAATTCCCGCTTTCCACATGAGGGGTGTCGTGTGCCTGCGCACTTTCTGAGCTGCTTGTGAGTAGAAAAATCAGAGCTGTAATATGGATCATGGGATAAAGACCAGCGGGCCAAAATTGATGAAGGCTAAGTAAGGCCCATCCAAAGGACCGCCGATGGCCGCCGAGAGATCGGGCGGTACTTTGCCTGGAAGATTCCTCTAAAAGAGATGGCAGTACCACCTGTTGGCCACACAACAGCTTACGCCATCAATCTGGGCGGCAGCGGGCGGGAGCTCTCAATCTCGGCGGCAAAGGAGCTTGCCGCTCAAGTGCCACCGAGGATGGAGTCGGGCCCAGGGAGGGTGGCAGACCTGAAAATAAAAATCATAGGAAACAAAAAAACACACGGGAACACCTTCAGGGGACCCCATCCAGGTAAGTCTCAGTAAAAAAAACATTTAAAATATTTTCACTAATCTTTCTTTTCCCTTCTTCGAACATAATCGTTCAAAGGTGTTCGCAAAGTGATGTGGATACAGCCAATCGCACCCTGTATCTTGGGGAAGCCAGCAATCCTCGAAATGACCACAGCCCTGTCACGCATTGCCTGGGCGGTCATGGGGAACTTGATGTAGTTGTCCCTGCAGGCATACAGTGCAGTAGTCACCTGTCGAATGTAGCTATGTTTTGCATGCTGCGAGATGCAGTATACATTCCCAGTTGATGCCTGAAAGGAGCCGGAGGCATAGAAGGCAAGTGCTGCAGTCACCTTGACCTCTATGGTAGTGCAGTCCTCCTCCTGCTTCTAGGCTGCAGGTCTTCCCTGATAAGTTTGCAGATCTCTGTGATCACCATCTTCCGAAAACACAGCCTGCGAATGCAGTCTGCCTCATTCAGGTGCAGATATGAGCACCTCTGCCTGTACACCTGATGCGGGTAAGGCCTCCTTGCATCATTCGGAGAGCTCACTGGTTCCTGAGATATTGTTGTCTCATTAATCTTCTCCTTTGCATAGCCATGATGCAAAATGTTCTTACTACACGAGGCATTGCGAGGGTCGCCCTCATTGTTTTTTCATAGTTGCAAACGAAATGAAACTACTCAGACAAAGCACTCCCACCTTCCCTCTCCCTGCAAAAGGTTGACGCCCTAGTCCATGGACCACACCCTGGTATGCGCATGCACATCACTAGGCTCGGTTTCTATGGTGATGCGACACTCAAAGCAGAGATTTGGGGCACAAAATACACGGGATAAAATGAAGACTAGGGGCCATATTCACTATTTATTATGTTAGCTCTGCAACAAACTGATTTGTCCCCTCGCCGATGATCACCGGGCTCGAGGCACGGAGTGCCGTCCGGCAGGATTGCTGGCCGAAAGGCCGCCTCTCCCGCACTGCTGCCATCTAGGGCCAAATGGCCCCCCTGCCCCTGGTGCTGCTGCCATCCCCGGGCTGAAAGGCCCCCGCCCCCTGCTGCTGTGTCTTCAGCTCTGCTGAAACAATAGCGTTTTCTCTCCGCCGATTTTCTCTTCTCGGCACTGATTTTCTTAAGTGCAGGTAAGGTTTTTCAGAAGGGTGCAGTGCGATGTTTTAGAAAAAATCGTACTTGGCCAAACTCACCTAAATGGCCAGAAATAGCGTACCCGGCAGGTTTCGCCCCCAGTGACGTCAAAAAAAATGGGAATTAAAAAAATCAGATGTACCTACTTTAGAATGGCACAGAAATTTTGGCGATTTTAATCTGTTCCAAAAAAAACAGCTTAGGTCAAAAAAACGGTGCAGATTGGTGGCGAAAATTCAACCCATGATGACTGAATAACATGTAACATAATTGCAAATGTCAATATAATCTGCAGCTTGAAAGTAAAAAATTATAAATGATGAAATAAGTAGAAAAATATTCTAATGTTTAATCGAAAATGCAACTCAATTCATTTAAGTTATTGTGGTGTTGGGGTCCTTTAAAATGGGCAACTTGATGTTTCTGGAACAAGTGAAAAAGGTTTCATTGACCAAACAAAGAAGCCGTCTGAAGGGTCACACATGAATTGAGCTCTCAATCTCCTTTTAGTGCCCAAATTTGACAGATTTAATCAATTGTGATGGCCTTTTTAATTTTATGAAGACATTGCCTCATGTCATACAACAGCACCATCTATAAATGAGCTGCAATTTCTCATTGGTGAATGTTGGATGTGGACAGGATGGGGCTTAGCTGTAATGTCTTCATATCAACAAGAAATTGTGCTAAGGAATTTCTGTCAGCTAATCTTTGCTATGGCATGACTTTATGACCATGTAAAGAGGCATACCTGGTTTGGAAACTCTAAATGATTAAGACATTTTGAAGCATTAATTAAATTTTTGCAAAAGAACTTTGGGGGCAGAAGAGAATTTTTTTTTATGCAGCGAGTTATGATGATCTGGAATGTTCTGCCTGAAAGGGTGGTGGAAGCAGATTCAACACTAACTTTCAAAAGAGAATTGATAAATACTTGAAAAGGAAAAATTTGCAGCGCTATGGGAAAAAAGCAGATGAGTGGGTTTAATTGGATAGCTACTTCAAACAGCCAGCACCAATGGACTGAATGTACACCTACTTCTGTGCTCTATAATTCTACGAACAATATAACACCAGTTTCTGCTTATGGGCAGTATGGCAGCATGGCATCACGTTGGTCTAACATGCTGATTCGCAAAGAAGTAGAGCTGTGGTTGGCATCTTCAGCCCTTTCATACTGCATTCCTGATCTTGCGCATGCCACTAGAGTGGGGATGGCAAGTAGAGACAAAATATATCTTACAGGACAGAATTGAAAGATAAGCCACATCAGACTGCTTCCTCCTAATTGTCCAGAGTGGCCGAGGTAGAGAACTAGACGCAATTTGCTATCATCTAGGAAATGGACCATTGTAAGAAATCATGGATTGGAAGAAATAACTTGAGACCAAACAGTCCCTTCAGACTGGTGTCAGAATTGAATGATTCATTCTTTGGTATAATAGCTAAAGTGACTTGAACAGTGTGAACATCAATAACTGATAACAGGCAGCTCCAAACATCTGAAGGCCAAGAATGGCCTGTCTGACTCCCACCTTGGGAGGATGTGAAGAGGAGGGTTTCACCCAAGAGCTGAGACAAAGAACCCGACATATTATAGATTAAATGGTCCTGCAAATACCCAACTCCAGGCCCACCCCTAAAAAGAGAATAAAAGGCATTTCAGGGCCAATGGTGAAAATAAGA
The DNA here is from genome assembly GCF_044704955.1 of Pristiophorus japonicus. NCBI lineage: Eukaryota > Metazoa > Chordata > Chondrichthyes > Pristiophoridae > Pristiophorus > Pristiophorus japonicus. The sequence continues at coordinate 102,169,242 of NC_091984.1, read as the reverse complement.
ACTATTCGTGCCACCAGCCATCTGTCCGATCGGGACTAATAACAGCTACTTGTCACGGTCGTATGCCTACTATGTCGATCCTGATTGTGTGCTGTGTTTGACTATTTTTGAACTAACGCTCCCTTAATAAAATGCCTTTTAACTCCTAAGACCCTTTGGGTGTGTGTGTGTGACCTGTGATCCCAGGTTATCCGAGGACCACCATGTGGATACTGGTCTTTAGTGCAGACACCCGATCGGCACAGACGATGGAAGCCCAGAACTCCTGGTCTCAAGCAATCCTGCAGCTTCCCAGCAGTGGGATCACAGGTGCACCACTGCACCCAGCGGTGCAACAGCACATCCTCACGTCTCGCTGACTGATTCTGGAGGTGGTGTGGGGGGGGGGGGGGGGGAATCAATGGCCCTGCTGTCACAGGCAGGCCAACCTCGCTCTACTTTTGACCATTACTCTTTCCAGAACATAACCTCCTCCAGCCCTACAACCCTCTGAGATCTGTGTGCTCCTCCAATTCCAGCTTCTTGTGCATTCCCATTTTAATCACTCCATCATTGGCAGCTGTGCCTTCAGCTGGTGGGCCCCAGGCTCTGAACTTCCCTCCCTAAACCTCCGCATCTCTCTCTACCTCTCTCCTTCTTTAAGATGCTCCTTAAAACCTACCGCTTTGATCAAGCTTTTGGTCAGCTGTCCTATTATCTCCTTCAGTGGCTCGATGTCAAATTTTGTCTGATAACACTCCTGTGAAATGCCTTGGGATGTTGTCCTACATTAAAGGTGTTATATAAATGCAAGTTGTTGTTGTTGTTGATAACTTGCTGAGAGACTCGAGACTGATGCAACCTGATTTTATTTAAGTTGCTGTGGAGGACGGGGTGTCAGGCAATAGGTTGGCCATCTTCCCCCACTCCTTTACACCAATGATCGAGGCCCTGCTTCTGCTCTTGCACTCTTACATTCAACTGGCCAGAGTACCACAGCACATGCTCCAGAACACGTGCTTCTCTCTTGCCTTAAGCCCACTATTTCATATTTGCCGCTTCTGCTTTTGAACCAATGCTTCAATGGCCATTATTGTTTACTGTCCTGTTTGTCAACTGTTCAGCGGCCCATTCTCCTCATTTTGCCCCCTCTCCCGATCGATGTTTGCTCATTCTCTGCTGCTGCTGTCCTCTCAGCCAATTCGCAGCCTATTCAGCATTAAAATGTTACTGATGCTTCGTACCACCGCTATCTTCATACTGCTTACATTTTTTTCACTTCAAAAATTGCAGGACGCATGCACAGCATGAAAGACTGGAATTGTGCTTCCCATTGTGCTAGAGAAATTTCCCTGATGCAGATCCGTTGTTAGCAAACGTGTCCAAAATAAATTCCCAAGATTTCGGAGTTCCATTGCTCAAAAATCGGGTTTGGGCAATACTGAGTATCTGTGGCTGGTGGGGTGGGTTGTTGCTGATAGCACACACTTGTACAGTTAGTCCTACAGTGAGGAGGCAGATGTGTGGAGTGGCAATCTAAGAGGAATGCAATTGTTGGATCAAATAATTTATCCTGTTCCTAAAAATTCTTATTTTATTTGTCGTTATAATAAGGTTGCATCTCTGAATTTAGGAAGAAGTGGTCTCACCCCACCTCCATAAAGCTTGGGAACATTTTGGTTATATTAAGGGCACTTGTTTCACATTTGAAGAGTTTGCACTAGATATTTTCTTAGGTTGAATGTCACTGGTCACTCACGTAAGTAGATCTAATGTAGCCCATGATCCGGAGTGCACTTTTATTATCCAGTATCTGGTTAAATGATAGCGTAACTCAGTGGTTGTAACATAGAAAGAAAGAAAGAACTTGCATTTATATTGTGCCTTTCACAACCAATGGATGTCCCAATGAAGTACTTTTGAAGTGCAGTCACTGTTGTAATGTAGGAAACAGGCAGCCAATTTGCACACAAGGTCCCACAAACAGAAATCAAATAATGACCAGATAATCTGTGTTAGTGATATCAGTTGAGGGATAAATAGTGGTCTGGACACCGAGGAGAACACCCCTGCTCTTCTTCGAATAGTGCCATGGGATCTTTTACATACACCTCGGTTAAACGTTTCATCTGAAAGAAGGCACCTCCATCTGTGCAGCACTCCCTCACTACTGTACTGAAGTGTCAGCCTAGATTATGTGTTCAAGTCTCTGCACAACCTTCTGAACCCACAACCTTCTGAATCAGAGGTGAGAGTGCTTCCCACTTAGCTTTGACTGGCATAGCACCATTATTGTGTATACCAGATATTCTATACACGTGCTGCAACATTTGTTCTCCTATCTTTAAGGAGCATGACTGAAGGCACTCTAGTAAGATGAGGCATGATCGCAAATCAGTAAACTGGTTTATTTTACATAAAATTATTTTACATGAATTACTGAGTACCGTTTTTCAGTGAGAATCATCCAGTACCTACCATTCATTGTACCATTGAAATAAATAAAAGCAACTCTTCCTACCTTTTAGACGAAACTCATTTACGAGCTAAGTAATCTCAAGCTAAGTGGCCATATTGTCCTCTGGCGCAGGCTGCCCATTCGTTTGCCTTCCCCGAGTCTCTATCTTTCTGACTGACAGAGAGAGACAGAGAGAGCGATCTTGGCTAGGTCTGTATGTGGACAAATAGCTTTTCTCATTTAATTAACCCACAAGGGGTCTTCCACCCATATTGACTGAAAACAATCTGTGTTGATGGCCAAAAATGATTCTTTAATGATGTGATCATTTGCTGTTTGACCCCTGATGTTCCTCCCATTGCTTCGAATGTACAGTAAGGTACAAAAGTAAATAGTTGGGTGGCTGTTCCATCTGGTGACCTAATCAGGAATCATCTATCACCAGGGTGGAGACATCTATGGAATGTATTCAACAACTTCATTGCTTTCTAATTGCTATTCTAAATTACAGGGGCAAAAATCTAGATTTCATGTTAGCTGGTGTTAATGTTAAGTCAACAAAAATACTGAATTTAATATACAAGAAATATTATAAATTAACAAAATTCCGCTCAGGCAATGCCAGTAAAACCCAAAATGCTGCAGCACTATAATTGTTCTTGTATCCATTTAATTTCAGCTCAAGGACAGTAAACTCTCACCAATAGATGCCCCTGTTTTCCAATAAAACTTTGCAACACATGTGAATTTGAAGAGATTACAAGCATATACATATTCTTGAAGTACATTACAGCTAATGTAGTTTGTATTTTCCTTTGTTCTATTGAGAGTGTTGCACCTGAATGTTTTTGTCAGAATTGAAATGGGATTTACATAAACTAATGCAATATTATGTGAATCATTTCTTTTTGAGCATCTCACCTATTAAGACATTGAGAAATCATCATACAACATTAACTGTGTAACATACACACAACTCAGAATTTAGCGTCCATCTTGTTTGAAACAAAGTAAGATTTTTACAGAATTATTACATAAAAAGCTTTGAATGTTTGGAGCAATCAGGTACACTTATTAAGATGGAGAAATTATGACTTGGGGAGCAATTCAAGACAAGATATCAGGCATAAACACAATTTATTTTAAATGGGTGGTTAAGGAGGAGAAGTTAAACCATGTACTAAATTACTTGGGATAACTCGCTCGGTTCAAAGGGTTGTGTGACTTTACAAATGAGTAATTAGGAGCTGTGAGGTTGTGGCGGTCACAGCTGCTAGTTCAGAAATAAGTGTCTTCACTGTTTGCTTGTGATTGTGGAGGAATAAGGGAGGCAGCAGTGAATGTAAATCAAAGGGTGGGAGAGATGCCACAATCCATGTGGGTGCTCAACAGCACAACAATGTCCTTCTGCCCAGCTTGCTGTGCAATGGCCAAAGCAGTACTGCCATCCTGCAGGGAAAGTAAGAGAGAGAAGCAGACGATGAAACACTGAACATGTGATAAATAATTCGTCAACAACTTTTTGTAAAAGGCCACCTTCCCTGCCAACGTTATGCTCCAGGGCCATTCTCAGGAATGCCGCACTAGAGATATGGGGTGCAGGTCTGCGCCTACCACTCTCTATGTGTGAACTTCATGGCTTTAAATCACACAGCTGTGGAGAATTATCAAGTGGTGTCGAAGCTTATTCCCAAAGGAAAGAAAAAATAAAACTGTGGGACCAATAGTTCTATTAGGTAGCTTAATTTTAATGGGATCTGTTCATTTGATTCATACAAATTGACATCGTCCTCCTTCCTAATAAAATGGCTGCGTCTTCCTGGATAGCTTAAAAAAAGGACTTAATGGCAGTTTGGTCACAAGGCATGTGACACAGTAAGTGTGCCAAGGGCCAGAGTGAAGGAGGAGGCAGATGGTAACTGGCTCCCCTGAACCCTGGGGCAGCATTATGAGCACAGAATCATTGTATGTCACCGACAACCACTACAGAACTAACAGAGGTGCTTGAAATAATCCCTATAATTATTTTAGACATAGACAGTTGGGAACTATCATAACAATCCTCCTTTGAAATAATCTTTCAATAGCAATTAACATGTTACCAAGAAATACAATAAACTATTTGCATCTAATTGATGTTCATGGAAAATAAAGACACTAAAAAAACTGCAATATCACTTCTAATCACTAACCAATCAATTTAATATATTCAAAAGTAACCAGCAAGTGTACTCAGGCAGATCGTTGCAAGAAATGTAAATTACATTTAAATATATGTTTTTGGTGAATTTTTGTGCTCATCTCGCTGAAGGATGTAATGGAACACGTTTCTGCTTTGGGTACTCAGTGTCATTATCAAGTATTCCCAGGTCAGTATATTGAAGCAGAGTAAAGTTCCCTCTACTTTGTCTCAATAATGTGGCTCATCCCAAACCTTGGAAGAGCACACCTCACCAGCACCACTCTGACATTTCCCAAATCCCCACACCAGCTGTTTATGTGCCCTCTCGAAATGACCACATTGTAAGCAGTTTTGTGCTGTGGGTCTGGGCTGCGACAGGTTATTGGAGCTGACAAAGAGGGGAGAGCCTTGATCCCATCCGTCTAAATGCCAATTCAAGTTCCAGAAGTGAATGAGTAACATGAAATCCTCTGCACCCCATTTTTGAAAAAAAACTTATATCAAATAATTACAGAAATTTAAGCAGAGAACAATATATACTTTGATTCTATTAAAGCAAATAATTAGGTGTATAAACAATTAGTAAGATATAACATGGACATTATAGTGGCAGGTTCTTGCTGTTTATCAGCAGTTAATAGGGAGGAAAGATTTGGGGGAACCGAGATGAAAGGCAGGCCAATGGTGTAGGCACCAAGGTTTAAAAGAGTAAAAAAAAAGAAGGTAACTCAGGAATTGCGATTAGGTGATGATAAGGTTTGGTTTTAAAATCCCGAAGACTGTAGGAGGAAGGAAGGATTAAGGGAGATGGGAGGCAAGCATTCCACAGCTTTGAGGTCCTGGGAATGAGAATAGAAGACAGCTGCAAGAGTCTTGATTTCAACATAGTATAGATGGAGGGAGGAGAAAGAATGTGTTGATTGGTGTATTGGGAGCTTAGGAAAAACAAGAGCATAAAATAACTAAATGTTTCAATAAAATAGCAAAATACACGAAAGGTTATGATGGAGAAAGAGATTGGAGGCTAGAGGGGAGTGAAAACTCAACAATCAAACGCCAAGTCTTTTCTAGTATCCTGTATGAGATTGGCATTAGGAGCCATCCTTTGGGAGCATTATTCAAGTTGGGATCTATAGAGATGAAGAGTTGCTGATGCTTGAAAGAGGAAAGATAGCTTCTTGTAGGAAACTTAGCAATGGAAATAATTGAGTATGAACAGACGAGATACTGAGGCCAACAGGGTTAATAGATAAAGAAGGACCAAAGGTGGAGCCAATGGTAAATAACAGTAGTTGCATTTTCATTGCCCCATGAAGGGAATGGAGATGAAGATTAACTGATTTATCTATTGTATTGAGAGGAGTGAAGATTGTGTGCACGGAGGATATGTGCAACCTGAGGTAAGTTGATGAAGGAAGAGGGGAAACAATCAGCAAAAGAATGAATAGGGATGAGCAATAAATTAAAATATGGAGAAGGAAGATAATGAAAGAAAGAAAAGACCTCAAACTGTATGAGTCTGTACTCACTTTATCAGTGAGTGCTGTATTACACCCAGGCTGAGCCAAGAGAAGCTTGACGATCTCCACATGACCATGCTCACTTGCACACATGAGTGTTGTGGATCCGTCATCATCTTGGATATTCATATTAGCTCCATATGATAGGAGGGCTTTCACCATATTGATCCTTCCGTGACTGACAGCCAGCATTAATGCTGTCTGCCCTGCCTGTAAAAAGCCATTAAACAGTTATCTTTGGTAGTTATCATTTAAAAAATGATATTTTGGTCATGAATTAAAATAATCGTGTTATATCAATGCTTAAGGCCTGAACACCAAGGTCCTGCTGAGAATGAGCTTAACTTTGGGGCCACAAAGGATGGCATAGAGTAGGTGCTGCCGAGGACTCAAAGGAGTTTCTACCCTTTCATGTTTTGAAAATATTTGATTCATCTTTATTTCCTGGACTGGTTTTGATCACCTGAGGGTGTTGGAGATTAATTTTCCAGAGTATTTTTTCCCTTATAGGTCCTGGATTTTTCTCAGTTTTTTTGCCTCTCCCAGGAGATTACATGGCTTGGTGGGGGGAGCGGGGTGGGGGGCGGCGGCGGGGGTGGGGGGGGGTGGTGCTAGCGTCTAGTTAAGATGCTCCAGCCATCATGAGTGTGGGGCAGGCTTGATGAATCAGCTGGTCTTTTCCTGCCCATCATTTTCATATGTTCGTCTGTTCTTTGTCTATTCAACATGTAAAGCCAAATAGTCGATTCAGGATCGATTTTCTTCTTGACAGCAGTTGGGAGCAGTTCTACTTAGTCTCCTACTTGCTAGAAGACAGTGTTAGTTCTGTTTACCAGAGTTCTGACCTTAGCTTCCTCACCTCGGAGAATGGCAGCAATGGAGTGGCTACAGGACGCGATGAAAAAGGGGTCAGAGGTGCAAACAACTGACCCTTGCTGACCACCGCCTCAGTGTCAGCCTCCAGCCATGCAAGTCACAATGTATTTAAATAAATGTAATCCTCTGCACCTATCGGATTAACTAGCCTCAAGACTAGTCTGACTGCCCACTAATCACCAGCAGTTATATTTTGCAGCAGTCAGAAAATACCTCAGTGCATTAAATCATTTGTTTGTGAGCCTTTTTGTAAGTTTCCGTTCACTTTATCAAAACCTCATAATTTTCTATTTTTATTTGTTCCTGGGCTGTGGGCCTCGCTGGCAAGGCCAGCATTTATTGCCCATCCCAAATGGAGGGATTTGAAGACAAGGATGAGATTTTTTAAATTGAGATATCGCTCAACTGGGAATCAATGTAGGTCAGCGAGCACAGGGAAGATGGGTGAAAGGGACAGAGTCCGAGTTACGATATTGCAGTCCATGCTGATAGGTAGTGAGTTCCAAGGTTTTGACCAGCAATGTTGAAGGAATGGTGAAGTATGCCCAAGTGCATTACTTAGTAGTGAACTTGGAAGTGATGGTGTTCCTATGCACCTGCAGACCTTGTCCTTCTAGGTAGTGGAGGTCGTGGGTTTGAGGAGGTGCTGTTGAAGAAGCATTGGCAAGTTGCTGCAGCGCATCCTGTAGATAATATATAACGCAGCCACAGTATGCCTGTGCTGGAGGGGTGGATGTTTAGGCTAGTGGATCAAGTGGTGGTTTGGATGGTATTGAGCTTCTCAAGTGTTGTTGTTGTAGCTGCACCCATCCAACAAAGTGGAGTACTGACAATCACACTCTTGATTTGTGCCTTGTGGGTGGTAGAGAGGCTTTGGGGAGTCAGGAAGTGAGCCACCTGCTGCAGAACATCCCTAAGTAACTGTGTCTGAACCCATAAGTCACTCTTCTCCTCTATTATTTTTAAAGTTTCATCATTTAATGTATATGTCCACTTATTCTTCCTACCAAAATGTGTCATATTTCACATTTCCCACATCAAATGTCATTTGACATCTATCTATCCGACCAATCTACTAATCTGTCAGTGTCCTCCTGAAGTTGCATATGGTCCTCTTCGCAGTTAGCCACACTCCCGATTTTTCTGTCATCTACAAATTTTGCTATTGTGTCCTCTAAACCCAGGTGCCAATCATTTTTATATTGTATATTTAATGAGAAGCGCAATGATCCCAACGTTAATCCCTAAGGGACCCCTCTGTTTACATCTCTACAATCTGTAAATATCCATTAACCACTGCTCTCTTTTCTGTCTTTTGCCCAACTTTCTAACCATGCTGCCATTAATACTGTGTGCCTTAACTTTATAGAAACATGGGGAGAGAAATTGGGCTACTTTGTGCCTCCCCATAGCATTCCAGAGGGTGCTAACGGGGCGCAAATGAGTTTGTGACCGGGTGTGGCACTGCAATCGACTCCTGCTAAATTCGGCGGGAGTTTAACGGCGGCGCTACGGTGCTGCACCCCGACCTCCTGCGCCCGGAGATCATGTCAACATCACCGTGCATATCACCCCATTAGCGCCCGGCCCCTAAACTGAGTTTCGCCACCTGAAGCAGCGGCGGGCGAGAACACTGACAGCTTCAGGGGTCGCGTACAAGGTACTTTTTCGTTGCTGCTCCGGATGTGGTTTCTTCGCAGGTTCAGGGCCGTGATCGCTCAGCCTGGCACTCTGCGTGTGTGTCGGGCTGATCGCATGGCACCCCCGCTCCCTGCTGGTCCAGGTAGGTGGCTTCTTCTTTGGCAGAGTATGCAGCATAGGCCCTTCCCGTTACTTGAGGGGCGACAACCCTCAAGCGGCGCGGGACTTCGCACCTCCCGGAAGTTACCTCCCCCAAACGGGGCGATAATCAATTTCTAGGCCATAGGAATTGCTAGACAAAAAAAGCCCAAGGTCCATCTTGTTCCCCTTCAACCACCCTGGTAGTCACATGATACAATTATATTGGAGTTGTTGACTGATCATGGCAATCAATCTCGATCAATCAGTCTACAACAGACCCAGACATGATGCGAGGAAAGCCCTAGTGATGGAAAACTTTGGGAACCATAGGTCCGAAGTCACTCAAGCATGCTACACTTACCATACGCCATGTCTCAAATTAGTCATATATTGTATCCCAAAATATTATTTTCTGAAAGAAATCTATCTAATTTTCATTTGAAATAGTCACTGCTATATGCTTCCACCATCTCCTGAGGGAGCCTGTTCCATAGATTGACCACTCGCTCACTGAAATATTGTTTCTGCAGATAAGTTTTGAATTACCCTTTAATCTGCTTCTAATGTTCTGGACAGGTGAAAGAGTTCAACATCGCGATGTGCATACAGTCTATTGCTCCCTCCAACTTGGTGAAGCTTGCCATTCTGGAGAATCCTAGAGCCCTCTCACTCTGTGCCTCCCTGGTCATAGGGAAGCTGATCAAGTCCCTCCTGCATGCGTACAGAGCTTCAGTAACCTGTCCAATGCAGCGATGTGTGACATGCTGAGAAAGTCTGCAAATGTTGCCAGCTGTGGCCTGAAAAGAACCTGAGGCATAGAACGACAGTGCCGCGGTGACTTTGACCTCGACGGCCAGTGCAGTTCTGATGGTGCTGGCAGGCTGCAGATCTGCCCTTATCAGCTGGCATACCTCAGTGATAACCTCTTTGTGGAAGCGCAGTCTCCAAAGGCAGGTGGTGTCAGGCAAATCGAGATAAGACTGCTTCTCACGACCTGCAGAGTACATCCGAACTCCACCGAGGTTGAAGCACAGCAGCCTTTTAAAGGACACGACATATGATCTAAAACATGGCGTCCATAACGCTGTGATTCGTTCCGGTTAGTTCCACTTTTTCTGGGCGGTTTTTTGAGCGAACGATATTGTGGGCAAAATGTGTGCGAAATGTGTGCGAGTGGTGAAATTGACGATGGGCGATCTCCATGGCCGCTAGTTTGGGTAAATATGCTCTTTACGACAAAAAACAGTCGGCGGGCGTTAATATTGAATCTCGGCGTTAATTCCATCCGGAAAGTAACGCTGGGCTATATTATGGGCGTTGAATTTGCCCATTCTGCTGAATTTGCCCATTCTGCTGATTCCGCCCAAAAAAGGTGGGCAGGCAGTAATATTTTTTCTCGGCATTAAGCACATGGGGAAAGTAACGCTCGCCGATAAGTTTCTGAAAAATGTCTGTTAGTTTCCATTTTGTGCCAAAATGGGAGATATATGGGCATTAAACATCATTTCAGCAGTAAAATGGGTGCTAAGTGGGTGTTAAGCAGGCAAAAAAAGTGGAGGTTCTAGCCCCATAAGTAACAATGATATCACCTCTCAACCTTCTCTTTGCCAGTGAGTACATTGCCAATTTACATAATCGGTCCTTATAACCAATCCCTCCAACCTCTCAAATCATTCTGGGTGCTCTCTTCTGTATCCTTTCAACAGCTGCCATATCCTTTCTGTACTGAGGCGGCCAAAACTGGACACAGTATTCTAAGCGTGGTCGCACCAATGATTTATAAAGTGGCAGGATTACTATTTCAGCTCAATGTTGGCCTTTTAATACATCTCAACATCCAATTTGCTTTACTCACTGCCACCGAGCGTTGTTGCGATAGCTTCAATATATTGTCAATCAGGAACCCTTATGGTAACTAAACTCGGTATTCCAAAGTATTCCTTCTTACCTCTTCAATGAAAGAAAGCAAGGGAATAGAGCTGGGGCCAGTGCTGTGAATGACATGTAGATCACAATCCATACCTGAATGGCTTGGACGTTGACATTTCCCAAATGAAGAAGCTGCATGACCACCGCCAACTCCTCATCGGTTTCAGCAGAAGCCAGTGAAGCTAACATAGTAGCAGTGTATCCCGCCTTATTCTGATGGTCCACATTGCACATACCTGTTCAGCAATATGATAAGAATAATTCAACAAGCAAGCACAGCAAGTTCCTCATTCAATGCTTCTATCACCATCTTTCGAGAGCGCAAAGGCTTTTATAGGAGTGGATTTACATAGAATTTGTGGTCTCGCTTCCCCGGTGGCTGGGTGGGAAAATGCACCATGTGGTGTAACATAACATAAAGGCCAGAAAGGTGTCCGGTTCCTTTCCTTGTCTTTTCTGAGCTAACTAATCTCAGCTGGGGCAGCAACAATTAGTCCAGGTCTAGGGAATGGGAAAGAAACCAATCAGCCAGACTGCTGCTAATCATGATCCAATGAATCTTGCTGGAAAGTGTGCGTGTATGGATGTCGGGTAAGGACAGGATCAAGCTCAGCTGCGATGACCCCCTAGAACAGCCTGCCGACACTCTGGGCCCCTGTGTAAAGAATGACAACACAGATCAACGATACCCCAGCATGCATCAACGCCTTCGAGGAGAGGAGGAGTCATTTGGAGATGGAGAAAAGGCCCCTTGTCATCTTGCTTAACTTCTTCATCTGTTATTGGTGATGATAGCTGTAAGCACAGAAAACCATCGGGGTAGATTTGAACAGATTTTATCCGGCAGAAACGGACAGGTAGTGGCCCAAGAATGGTTTAACTGCCGCATTGACACCAGCGCTCCATCCAGTGCCAAATTCAAAGAGGCCTTCCTCAAAGCGTGATCCAATGACGTACATAAGACCAAAGTGGCAACTTTGATGGACGTGGGCAGAGAGTGTGCCTTGCACGCTCTGTCCAGTTATACTAGGTGGTGCAACAAAGGAGGCACCAAAAGGTGATGTACAAAATTATTTTGGTGGGGCCAGGTGAAGCTTCACCAGAATAATGTGGGCTCCTCCCGCCCCAGGCTCCCACCCCCTCCATGATGGCCCCTGTTTTTTTTTTTGATTCGGTCATGGGATGTGGGCGTCGTTGGCAAGGCTGGCATTTATTGCCCATCCCTAATTGCCTTCGAGAAGGTTGTATGAAGCTGCCTTCTTGAACCACTTGTGGTGAAGGTACTCCCTCTGTGCTGACTTTGTCATAGTGGTTTGGTACAACTGAGAGGCTTGCTAGGCCATTTCAGTGGGCAGTTAAGAGTCAACCACATTGCGGTCTGCAATCACATATTATCCAGAAAGGGTAACATCGGCAGATTTCCTTCCACATTAGCGAACCAGCTGCGTGTTTACGACAATCCGGTAGTTTCATGGTGAGCATGATACTAGCTGTTTTTTAAAATTCCAGATTTATTTAATTAACTGAATTTAAATTCCCCAGCTGCCGTGGTGGGATTTGAACCCACATCTCCGGATCATTAGTCCATGCCTCTAAATTACTAGTCCAGTAATATGACCACTATGCTACTGTACCCTAACCAGCAGAGTAATGAGACTCAGGCCTCAAACAGCACCGGTCTCCCACCGGAAGGATCAGGTGCCCAGCTGGTGCACACTGCTGGTTGTGGATCAAATAGTTAAAACCTACGCCCCCACACCCCGCCATATCTATCAAAAACAACAATCTGTTCCATTGACCATACAAATAGGCTGAACACAAAACCTCACAAGCCAATTTACAGGCTTGTTCTTACAATGCTGTAGCAAAGTTGCATCTCACTGTACACAGTGTAGCAGAATTTGAAGTGAATATCGAACAACCTTTGATTCAAACCTTGCAATATGCAACATTAGGGAACACTGCAGGGAACAGCTTCCTCTGTATTGCACCTGGGGAATGCTCAGTTTCCATGCTTAACTTTGAGAAAAATGGCAGTGGATCAAATAGTTAAAACCTACGCCCCCACACCCCGCCATATCTAGCAAAAACAACTGATGTGTTAGGCATCCGCCACCACTACATTGCCCTGGGATTTCCAGGGTTGCCCAGCTGCAGCAGTAGCCAGGAAGCCCTGATGTCGGAGGATGCAAGTGGGTTTGGGGCAGGAAAACTGTGCACCCCTCCCCTGCAGATGCAGCACCTTTCAGGTAGGCTGCATGTGTCAGACGTCAAGCAGAGGCCCAATGAAGAAAATATACACACAGGTTTCACACAGCAGCAGGTCTGTACAATCCATTGTTCATGGTTTGGTTACTCAATTTTCTCCTTTCTTTTCCTGAAGACTCTGATTCTTGCTGAGATACAGTTCCATGGATGTGGCAGCTCTTTGGTACCTTGCTCAACCAGCCATTCTTTATGTGTGAACCTAAACGCAGCATTGGCAGGCCAATCCACTGTGGGGGCATCATAGCCCGGCCGTATCTTGTCCACCCGATGTCCAAATATACACAGTTACCACCAACGGTTATTGGATAATGATCAAAAGTGGGAGCCCTGATGGATTGTTCCCATCTCTAGACTAAGGGCACTGAGATCATAGCAACATAGGAACAGAAGTAGGACATTCAGCCTCTCGAGCTATTCCGCCATTCAATTAGATCATGGATGAGCTATATCTTTGCTCCATTTAGCCGCCTTGGTTCTGTAACCCTTAATATCCTTACCTAACAAAATTCTATCAATCTCAGTTTTGAAATTTTCAATTGACCTAGTCTCAACAGCTTTTTAAGGGAGAGAGTTCCAGATTTCCATTACCCTTTGCATGAAGAAGTGCTTTCTGACATCACCCCTGTTCGGCCTAGCTCTAATTTTAAGGTTATGCCACAGATCATTTACGGTGCTCCCAGCACCAGTGCCTTGGCTGAGATCAGTCACCCCGGCACAGACCTGCCACCAAAGCAGAGGTTTTCCTGGTTTGTACGACTTAATGACCTGACACACTATGCATTTACCCATTAAGACATCAGGGAGTCAAATTTGTATTATTCTAAATAAAATGTTTCTGAACTTCAGCACTTCAAAAAAAATCTTTTGATACCTGTGTCCAGTAAGAGCCTCACAATGTGGAAGTTGGAGTGGGAGACACTGTAATGGAGAGCGGTGTTCTGATTTTCATCTGTTAAGTTTACAATAAAGAGAAGTAGTTCTGGTGACATTTCTCGGAGTTCGAGCAGAAAGTCTTGAACTGTGGCAGAAGCTGCAGATTTCTGACTGGAAATCCTGAACCATTCCCACTGAACTGTGTTTAAACTCTGCCTCTGCAGAAATAAAACAGAGATTAAAATGTCAACTTTACAATCGAAACCTTTGCTTTCTTTATTATGGCAAGTTGAGGATATTCCTTAAACTATAATCTTTTTATTTCCTCAAAATTTTCCCTTCTCTCCTAAAGGAACTGAGGGCATGGCTCCCTCCAGAACTTCACTTCAGCTTTTTGCCTCAGAGGTATCACTCTTGCCTCTGAGTCAGACGGTGGCAGGTTCAAGTCCCACTGCAGAGACCCGAAATTGGTGGACTTACCGTCCCGCTGCCGCCGAGTTTTCTCGGCAGTCTTCCTGGTTTCTGGGCGGTCTCCCCGCCGAGCGAGTTTGATGGAAGCCTCCTGCCGGCGGGGAGAGAAGGCCGCTGGGCACCGTCCGCTGATGTCCGCTGGCGTGCGCCGGTGTGCAACGCCCAGAAGAGTCCTCCTGCCTGCCGAGCTGCCAGTTTGGTCCGGGCGGTCCTCCGCTCCAGCAGGGGAAAAGACCGCTGCGTAGAGGCAGGTCTAACCTCAACGGTAAGTAACAAGACCTGCAAAAAAAGGTTAGTCCACTTCTTTTCTTTATTTTCAGCTGGATTTGGATGGATGGGGTCCCCTGAAGGATTATGGTACTTTGCCGAGGATTGCATTTGCCGCCGAGAGTGGGCCGCTGCGATTCAGCACATAAGTCCCATTTTTACCTCCGGGCGGTCTTTTCCAGATTTTTCCATGAAACATCTGCCCAAAGTACCGTCAGGATCTCAGCGGTTCTTTGGGCGGTACTTGGGTGGAACTTAGCTTTCACCAATTTCGAGCCCTAATAATGTAGGCGGACACTTCAGTGCAGCACTGCAGGAGGAGCTGTCTTTCAGGTGATAAACAGAGGTCCTGACTGCCAGTCTAGGTAATGCAAGAGATCCCATGACACTATTTGAAGAAGGGCAAGGGAATTCTACCAGTGTCTTGGCCAACACTCTTCTCTCAAACAAAACTGATTAACAGGTCACTTATCTCATTACTATTTGTGGGATCTCATATTGTGCAAATTAGCTACCAAGTTTGCCTACATTACAAATGATTACATTTTAAAAATATGTCTGGCTTGAAAGATGTTATATAAATGCAAGTTCTATCTTTCCATCAGTACTTTGGATGCGGGTGATGCTGGCAAGGCCACATTTATTACCGATCCCTTGATGCCTTGTGAAGGTGGTAGTGCGTTAGACACTTCAGAGAACATTAAGACATTAAGGGGGAGAAATTAGGTGTCTTTGTGCCTCCCGTTAGTCCCCCTGGGGGTACTAATGAGGCATAAATGGTTTTGTGGCCGGGCGCAGCGTTGACATTGACTCCCGCCATATTCGACGAGAGTTTGTTGGTGGTGCTACGGAGTTGCGCCCCAATCTCCTGCGCCTGGAGATCATGATATCATTGCCGTGCATATTGCTCTGTTAGTGCCCTGGACCCAAAGCACCATCAGCCACAGGAGGCGAACATTGGGCAGCCGGCCACTACGGGGCACTGATTAAAGGTGAGGTGACCAATGTAAGTAAAAAAAATACTTACCTTTCTTGTTGCCGTTTTCTTCGCAGGTTCCTGCCCGCAATCGTTCAGCCCGGCACTCTGCTTGACTGCCAGGCTGATCGTGCGGGTTCCCTGCTGCCTTGGTGTTCCAGGTAGGTGACTTTTATATTGCAGAGCCTGCAGCGATGGCCCTTCCCACAGCCCATTGTGCAGTGCTGCTGAGGTCTTTGCCCCGCCTGCTGCTGGTAGCGCAAATGGCAAATATTTTAAAAGTTTGAAATCTGGTGCTAACCTTTCAAACTTTTAAAAATTAGCGGTCCAAACAGGGCGATAGTGCATTTCTCCCCCTAAGAGTCAACCACGTAGTGTTGGACTGGTGTCACATGTATGCCTTACCAGACAAAGGTGGTAAGTCCCTTTCCTTGAAGGACAGTACTGAACCAGATGAATTTCTACAACAATCGACAAATGACCAGATTTATTGAATTCAATTTTGCAACTTGCTATGGTAGGATTTAAACTCACAGCGGGAGAAATATGCCTAGTTTATACCTCCCATTAGCGCCTGCGGTGGGCAGTGACGGGACACTAAGGGGTTACCGACCCGACACGGTAAAACCACCGACACCCGCGAACTTCCCTGGCAATTTTGCGCTGCTGTTAAGACTTTTTGCCTCGATCTCTTGTGCATTGTAGATCATGATATCATCCGGTGTGCAGCGTCCCGTTACTGCCCCGGATGTAATATTCGCTTCCGTCCCCTGCAGCATCGCTGGGCGTAAACAACGGCAGCTGCCGCTTGGGGAGTGCTAATTAAAGACAATTGTGGTCAGGTAGAGCAAAATTTATTTATGTCCCCATTCTGGTGCCTCCTGCTTTCTTTTGCCCCTGCGATTGCTCAGCCCTGCACTCTCTTAGAGAGCTTGGGGCTGATATGCACGTCACACAGGTGCCATAACCCAACACACACAGCCAGAAGATTCCTTCAATGCAGCATTGGCCCTTCTCTTTAAGGGAGGGAAGGAATCTGTAAAGACGGCAGCGCTGCCCTGAACATTGCTCAGCAGTCTGCCGAAACCGCCCCTCTCACTCCCTTTAGCGCTCTAAGGAAAGTGGTAGCGCTTAATTTTGTGCTCCACTTCCCTCTTGGAGTGCTAAAGAGGAAGTTCCTGGCAGAATCAAATCTTAACTGCCCGGCGATACTTTTGCGCTCCCTGAAAAGTTATCATCCCAAATGGGACGCTACGCAATTTCTAGACCACAATCTCTGGGTTGCGAGCCCAGTACCATAAGCACTACACGACCATATCGCCCAGTACCATAAGCACTACATGACCATATCGCCCAGTAACATAAGCATAAGCACTACACGACCATACCCATAACTCAGTATCATAAGCACTACACGACCATATCGCCCAGTACCATAAGCACTACATGACCATATCGCCCAGTACCATAAGCACTACATGACCATATCGCCCAGTAACATAAGCACTACACGACCATACCCATAACTCAGTACCATAAGCATTACATGACCATATCCATAGCCATTCAACTTAAGAATTAAAGGAGACGATTCAACAGCTGAGCCCAATCCTGCTCTCACCCAAAATCTACATTATGTACTCGGGATCACTGAGTGGTAATCAGGAACTGTGAATGCTTCTGTGAACCCCCTTCCTAGCCTAGGGGTATTGAGTCTGATTGTAATATTCCTGTCTGAGATCAACTACTGAGAACTGAGATTCCAGTTCTAAACTTACGAGTTGCTGAGACCCTCCATTTTGGGAAACCTCGACATTCATCTTTCCTAGATCAGACAAACAATGCTGCAGATTTAAATTCATTGACAGATTATACTCCATAGAGAAAGCAAAGACACTCGCACTCTGATGTCTACAATGACTTCTCCACTGGCCTTACTGGCCATGCCACTGGCTCACATGGATCTGGAAGACCAGTGGCGAACCCCAAGATAAACTTGCCAGATCCGCTAAACCCGGCTGCTACAAAGACCTGCTTCTCACCAGTAGGGCACATTGAATTAATCTGACAAGCTCACATTGGGGTTGCCACATGAGACATGCACGTGAGGAACTGATGGCACTCAAGACCCTACAAGGGCCAGTATACAGGCAGCAGGACTCACAAACGCGGGATCAAACTTGGAACCTTGTTGGTCTCTGTGGGTCAGTACCACAATGAGCAATGACTCATCACTCCAACAGTGCAGTACTGCCGAAAAACATACCGATAATAAAGTTCAAAAGTCAGCACAAGGCTTTAGCTTCAAATTCTTTACATACAATATTGATTCTAGCCGTTAAATTTAAAACAGGGAAAAGTACCATACCACGCCTTTGTCATTTGTGGCCCCCAATTCGCTGAGGTGGTTCTTCAGATGATGACAAGCAGCGATGAGGCTCGGCTTCAATTCATGCCTGCAAGAAAAAACAAACCAACTAAATTGTATTAATTACACGTGAATAGGCTCAGGATCTGGTAACGTTATGTTAATGATTTGGTATGCTGGTTAAAAAATTGATGTACCCAGTGATTAAATGTCTATTCTGTTACACACTGGATAACATGCAGGTTGGCATGGGTTATACACAGCCTAGAATGAGTCCATTCGTCTTGTAAAACATTCTGTAAATCGTAATGTATTATAACACGACGTAATGTATTAGAACATTCTATTATAGCATAAGAGTAGGGCAGGAGTTTTTTTCATCTGTTCACATACCAGGAACTACAAAAAAACTCAGCTACTATAGATTCCAGTTCTAAACTTACAAGTTGCTGAGACCCTCCATTTTGGGAAACCTCGACATTCATCTTTCCTAGATCAGACAAACAATGCTGCAGATTTAAATTCATTGACAGATTATACTCCATAGAGAAAGCAAAGACACTCGCACTCTGATGTCTGCAACCGTGAGCCTGGGCTTCCAGTCGTCTGCCATTTTAATTCTCCACCTCACTCCCACACTGACTACTCTGTCCTTGATCACCTCCACTGTTCAATTGAAGCTCGAGGAGCAGCACCTCATTGTTCGATTAGACACTTTACAACCTTCCGGCCTCAACATCGAGTTCAACAATTTCAGATTAGAACCACTGCTCCCATTTTTTTGGACAGCAGGTGCTGGTAATGATTCTGCCATTTACACTTTCTCTCGACCCCATCTTTTGTTTCTTTGCTTGTCCAATTACCACCCCCCTTTCGCCTTGCACCATCATCCCTTTTGTCATTTAATCTCTCCTGTCTTCCACTCTATCATAGATCTTCCCTTTTGTTCTTTCCTCCCCTCCCCCTTTCTCTGTCCCTACACTTGCTTAAAACCTGTTGTATCTCTAACTTTTTCCACTTCTGATTAATGGTCATCAACCTGAAATGTTAACTTTGTTTCTCTCTCCATAGATTCTAACTGACCTGATGAGTATTTCCAGCATTTTCTGTTTATATTTCAGATTTATAGCTTCTGCAGTATTCTACATTTTCAAAGTAGCATATCCTGTCAAACATAACTAATTTGTATGATTACATCACCTATTTTGTCACACAAAATTGCCTGTTGTTCATTATATTAATCAAAGGGAACCCATTTAATCTACTAGTTAAAATATATAAAGTCCACTCTTTAATTAAAATTGAGAAGGAAATCCATATTTTACTATGTTAGAAGGCAAATTATGGATGCGTCTATTTGTACTAACTGAAATGCAGCCATTGCTCTGATTGGCTCTCCAGACCTATTGCTGATTGGTCCCCTTGGAGGATAACCCACACCCTGAAGTTGCTCTGGAATGTGTAACTGGAACCGCCTAGCCCAAGTTCTGAGTGAATTTCCAATTTGTAATTCGATCAATTTTGACTTCAGAAGCCACAGAAGATACCAAGTTCCAGCCGAAGTCCATTACCCCAGCGCAAGTGTATCGCTCTGCCAGCTGAAGACCCTTACCCAAGCGCAAGACCTTACCGCTCCCCCCCCATAGATGGAGCATTGTGTACGGATTGTTAATATGTTTATTGGGTATGAAGTGAATAGTGACAGTGTCATGACGTCTGGATTTCATCCACCCCAACGATGTCCCTTGTAACACACGCACCAAGCTTGCACGTACCAGGGGGGTCAGAAGAACGTGATCCGTCTTCTCTGAGTTCCCTCTCTCCACTCTGATCCCCACCCCACCCCCACCTGTGTGTCTCTCTCCCCCTCCCCTAGGCTCTCTCTCACGCCCCAACTCTCTCCCTACCCCCCCCAGCTCTCTCTCTTCCCTCTCCCCTAGGCTCTCTCTGCCGCCCCAACTCTCTCCCCACTCCCCCCCCCCCAGCTCTCTCTCTCTCCCCCTCCCCCAAGCTCTCTTTCTCTCTGCCCCGCTCCAGCTCTCTCTCCCCTCCCACAAGCTCTCTCTCCCCTCCCACAAGCTCTCTCTCCCCTCCCCCCACCCCCCAAGCTCTCTCTCCCCCCCAACTCCCCCCATGCTCTCTCTCCCCCCCCTCAAGCTCTCTCTCCCCCCCCTCAAGCTCTCTCTCCCCCCCCTCAAGCTCCCTCTCCCCCCCCCAAGCTCTCTCACTCTCTGCCCTGCCCCCACCCAGCTCTCTATCCCCCCCCAAGCTTTCTCTCTTCCCCCACCCATTCCGCCTACTCTCCCCGCCTGACTCTCGCTCTCCCCAGTGCTGTGGGAGGCTCAGCGGATGCGTTCGGCTGCTCAGAGGAGGCAACGTGGTGTTGGACGTATGCGTAGAAAAGGGTTGGTGGGAATTGCGCTGGTGGGGGGGGATGGAGTCGGTGATATTTGTCCTAACTCTCGCTTCTGTGCATGCGTCAGGAGACACATGTGCAGAAGGGATGCTTAGTACAAATAGTTACTCCGGCAAATTATATATGCCTTGAGCAAGTTTCCCCCAGCAGGATGACAATGAGAGGTGACACATTTTGTGACTTCAGTGATATTGGGTTTTATTTCACTGCATGTTACAAAAGGAACAGCAGACTATTCCATCTGTATTACAAGTGTTGGGATCTCCTGTTTGCATAACCCTTACTTCCTGCATCATGATTTGGCTGGCACATTACTTTCAGTGCACCCCAGTGTTAGTTTTAAACCTCATGAGCATACTTATCATTATACTAACCTGTCAGTCCGCCAGCAGCTAGGTGGCGCTATGTCCCACAGTACCACCCGCTTTATTGTGGCTCTGCGAGCTTGGCCTGGAGAATTGGCTGGATGCCTTTCTGCTCCTGTGAACCTGGAATCTAGCGTCTGGCCATGGATGGATTCCCCTCCCTGCACCCGTCACGTGTCACTGGCCCATGGCCATGTCCTGACGGCCTGAAGCCCCAGCCTGCTCTCTCCTTTATCAGTGATCCTGTTGGCCTTGGCTGGATCCCTCCTCCCTACTGACTACCTGTCAGACATGCTGTCCCAGCCCAAATAAAGAAAGGAAAAACATAGAAGCGCACACGAGAAGAAAGAGGAAAAGGAAACCGAAATAGAAAAGCAGATCAAGACCAATAGTATAGGAAAGAAAATAAACCGATATCAGAAGTCAACAGAAAGAGAGACTGTACACAGGAGCAGGAGTTGGCCATTCAGCCCCTCAAGCCTCTTACCATTTTATAAGATCACGGCTGATCTGTACCTCAATTCTATATA
Organism: Pristiophorus japonicus; assembly: GCF_044704955.1. Taxonomy (NCBI): domain Eukaryota; kingdom Metazoa; phylum Chordata; class Chondrichthyes; family Pristiophoridae; genus Pristiophorus; species Pristiophorus japonicus. The sequence goes on along the minus strand of NC_091984.1, from coordinate 102,147,982 downwards.
CCTTCCTCTGCTCCATATCTCTTGAAAACCTTGCCTAACAAAAAAATCTATTGATCTTGAAAATGTCAATTGACTCAGCATCTACAGGTGCACACACTCTCCTACTTCTCAGTTCACCACTGATGTCCCGTGCACCCAAGTTCATGACTGACCCCTCTCTGGCCAGTCGTTTATCACCGGTTTGGCTTCACTGCCGTATCACTGATAATCCTTCTCACGTTATTAATAATTGATGAAATATATGACTTTAAGTAACTTACTGGCTGGCTGTGAATGTTGAATTTGCCATTAGGAGCAGGTGGCTGTCTCAGGGAGCAGTCGTGTTCAGGAACTGATGCAATTACAGACAGTCACCATTTCCATCTATATAAATTACCTGGATTCAGAAATGCAATGCAAATTTGCAAACGTTATTAAACTGGGGAAAGGGAAGTGGAGTCTGGTGGAGCAGCCAATGAGCCATACAAGGACTGCAACAAAATTTGTTAGTCACTCCCGTAATTGGTCTGAGTATCTTGCGTTCGGGGGTGATCCCATACTGCGAATCTCGAATTATACAATAGCGCAACCCAGGCGTGTAACACTTGTGATCTGAACCAGATATCGGCCCCGATTTTGAGGTCAGCAGTGAAGGAACGGCAGTCATCGTTCACTTCGCTGACAGCTGCCCACAGACTTTTCACGGGGTCTTGAGCGGCAACTCACTGTCATTAGGCATCTGATCCAGTGCAGCGCCCTGTACAGGGGATCTGTGGTGTGTGAGAGCAGGGTAAGTAACAGCGTGTCTCATAAGAAGATAGGAATTAGGAGCAGGAGTAGGCCATACAGCCTTTTGAGCTATTCGATTAGATCATGGCTAATCTTCGACTTCAACTCCAATTTCCTTCCTGATCCCCATATCCTTTAATCCTTTAGAGTCCAAAAATCTATCTATCTCATCCTTGAATATACTCAGCAACTCAGTATATTCAAGGCTCAACCTGATTGAAGAATCCTCACTGAGCCACCAGGAAGTATAAATTAGATTTAAAACATGTACAGAAAACAAAATAAAGAGAGGGAAAGGAAGATGGAATTGAGAAAGAGAGATAAAAGAGACAGAAAGGAAAAGAAAAATATATTTAAAAATAAAATCTCCAACATAAATTACATTCTGAAGGAATGAGATTGCACACATAAAATTAAATTTTCAGTGACCAAGAGGTTATTTGGCAGTAATTATGACTTATACACCGTTAAAAAATCACTTCCATCTGAATGCAGTAGCCCTAATTTTTTCTGGAGTGTTTAGTGGGTAGCTACAGCAACTTCATGCCCTTGCATTGATTTCAAGGTCAGGTCTATCGGCGAGGTACTGTTAAAGCGCAGTGTATGGAGGAACAGGGCAATGCGGACAAATACCAGATTGCTGCGTTTAACTGCGCATGTGCAGACTCCAGAAGTTGCTGTCTGATTTATTCCAGAATAACATTGAGCTCTGTTAGTCTCACCGTTATTCTCAACGCAAAATCCGGGCCATCATGTCTTTCAAACGTGTCCTCAAGTGTTTCTCCAAATTTTCAGTAGGCAGACTAAAGACAGATTAATGAAACGAGGTCTGATGTGGATCATTGAGCTGTTTTATCATACTGACAGCAAGTGAACATAGAGAGTAACAGTTGTAAATAAACTGTACTTCCTCCACTCACCGTTCACTTTTCTCCTAAAAAAAATGAATAAAAAGTAGTGAACCGCATGCCTTGTTCCTTTTGTGGGTTGGTTTACTTGTTTTGGGGATTTCATTACACATCTTTTTTCTAGACAACTTTTAACTGCAAAAATTGACCAACTGCATCTAAGCTTCCAGGCCCAGTCCCAGGCCTGCACCTCACAGTTTCCAGTTTAACACCTGACTGACTTCCCATGTGTCCCTTTATCCTTTTTCTTCCCAGCAAGCAGGTGGGCCTTTTCTCAGACTTCTTCCTCATTCAATGATTGGCCAGGAGGCTTGTCAATAAAGCTAGCTAGCTCTCCTCCCCATCAAGAAACCATTGCTTGTTATTCTCAAGGAGTGCATAATGGGTAATGGCACACCTTCAGCCTGTGATTCTCTGATCATTAGATTAATGGCTGGAAGGTTATGTGTACAAAATATCTTGATAGGCACTCCCAGCATGCATCAGGAGCACCAATGTGGAACATCTCCCTGGTGTTCTGATTGTCTAAAACATCCAAACTCTTGTGTTTGATTGTTTTTAGCAATATCATCACACCCGCTGTTATGACAATGAATGTACCTTTTACTGCAGTGCTGCATAACACTGACTGTAGCATCCATTTCTGTTGGTTGGCTCTCATCATGTCCTATGCCCTCTGTATTCTTGGACATTTCTGCTTTGTTGTCAGTATGTTGGGTTTGATTTCCTGAGTTGACGCATTCCTTTTCCAAATCGCTGTTAGAACTTTCTTCTGATGAGTTGGAATCTTCACTCGATGTGGTTTCATAGCTAAAAAAACATTACTTGTTCAAAGTACCATCACTCAAACATAATGTAAAAATTGCACACATCACAGATCTTGAGCAACCGTAAAACTTTATTTGATGCTCACCCGCCATTTACACCAATGAACTGAAGATTTTTTTTGGCTGAGAGACCACTTGATTTGAAATTTCCATTGTTCTTTTTCATAATAGATTTAAGGGCCATGGACTGAAACACAGCTATGGGTAAAAACAGAAAGAAATGAACATGGTAATAGCTGTAGTTATGTTTTACAATTGGATTAATCTTATTTACTCTCCACAAGGAGAGTCAGACCTGCATCGCTGTTATATATTTCTTGCTGGAGATTAGTTTTGAAATTCGAAGGTTCAGAAGATGATGGTAGTGGCTCCACATGATGCACATTTTCAGCTTCTGTAAAGTCAATAATTACAAACCACTTTAGTGAGTAAATAAATGGGTTGAAAGCCTTTCAATTGAGCAGCACTGGTTCACATATTTCTGAACAGCAGATGGAAATGTACCAAGCAATTTGAAGTTTGAACAGATCTGTGCTCTACCCCTTGTTGTCACCCCTCACCCACTCTTGTCACTCCTGGACCCAATTAAGCTTGTAATGTTAAAAGGTCTGATTTTCACACAGAACACTGGATACGTTGAACTGCCCAAATGTCTTGCTTATACTGAAAGAACTATCTGGACCGTTCAGACCTTACATTGTCCCATGTTCAGTCCTGGTCTGTGCTGAATTTACTGATCTCTCCTAGGATGGCAGATAAGGTGTTAAAGCTTGGTCTCAATACCCCTGGGAAAAAGAAAAGGAAATTACCGAGTGTCTCTCTCCTGATCGCTACCAAGTGACTCTTGGCTAGAGAAGTAGGTGAGGACCTCATAGTTGGCTATGATGTCCTCTCAATGATACTTTATACCAGACAATTGTCCACGCATATTCCTATTTTTATCATTGATCATTAATAGCTCCAAGTAATTTTTTCCTGGTTAGTTTTTGCGCTTCTCAAACAGGTTATCTCAGTGATGGGAATGGAATATTTCCCCATGTCAGGCATCCAAGGGCCAATTTTAACCCTGCCCGCCCGGTGGGAACCAGGCCAGTGGGCAGTTAAAATTCTGACACGCTGGTTGCGATCATAACCTGCTGTTCTGAACGGGTGAGAAAGACAGGCAGCGATAATGTCATCGGGATCCGACTGCGATTTTAACCGAGGCCTGTGCAGGGAAACCTGACGATAAGGTGAGCCGTTACTAGAAAAGACCTAGTGGAGTTTTTTTAGTGTCCATGAAGGCCAAGAGGAACAGCAGTGGTCCTCTGGGCTCCACAAGGAAACCACGGGCTTCCCCAATACAGGACTTCCCTACCCTGATCGTGGGGCCCTCATGACCTGCCTCTCAACCACTTAGCCGAGTGCTGGGTCCGTTCCTTTGGGTCTCTAGTAGCGGTCTCCTGCCGCACAAAATCCAGCTCCCATCCACCAGGCAGCTATGGCTTCTGCCAGGTTCAGGCTAGAGACCGATGGGATCTATGTAGATAGTCCGGGAGTTAAAATCTCCCTGGTCCCACGGCAGAGGGCCAGGTGGTTTTCAGTCAATTCATCCCAACCCACATGACTCCTGGCCCCAGGTTAAAATTGGGGCTCCAGAGTCAATGTCAAACACACCATAGCCAGGAATAACACAGGCAGCTCCACTGTAAAGTTTCTGCCCCAATATGGTGCCTTAGGAGTCCCAAACTCAGAAAATAAAAGTTCACTATGACACCCATCCTTGCAGCCTCGCTAACCAAGATGGCTATTTTAGTGACAATTACATTTCTTGTGCGCCCATGGCCACTAGGAACACACTTAAATCAACTAAATTAATTTAATATAGAATCCTTACACATGGCAGAAAGAGACATTTACCTCACTAATATTGAAAAACTGAGGCTGTTTTCGTTAGAAGATATTACAGGTGATTTGACAGAGGTGCTTAAAATTATGAAGAGATGGGATAGCGTGGATAGAAACAGACTGTTCCCAGTGACTGAAGGTCCTAGAACAAGAGAACATAGATACAGAATTAAATGCAAGAGATCTAGGACAGAGAGCAAGAAAAAAACTTATTTACATAGAGGGCTGCGGAATGCACAGTTGGAATTAGTGATTGAAGCAATCAATGTTTAATAGGTTAGAAAGTTGACAAAGGAAAGGGGAATAAGGGGATACGGGACCAGGGCAGCACTACAGCTGATGTGGAGGAGAATCAACATGGACTGGTTGGACCAGCGGCTGGTTTCTGTGTTGTAATTTCTATGTCATTCTACATAATCTAGTCTGGAATCTTGTTTCCAGAGGTGGAAGGTCATTGAACTAATCCAGTGTACCATTCTGTGCCCCAGCTGTAAGCAGTTTTGCAATCCTTCAATTTTTAGGCATTGTTTCTCTGCTATATCAAATCATTTTGACAGTTTAATTAATGGCAAAGATATTGGCTAATCAAACTTTAGGTAACTAGAGCAAATGCACAATGAATAGACTCCTTGCTGGAACACAACTCGTCCTTTTTTCACCCCAGGTCCTGCAAAGATTCCACTTCAGTTAATATTTCCCAAAATGGTTGCACAATTTCACCTAGCTGCCTGAAGGCCACAGGCACATTTACTGGGACATGCGATAAAACGCAAGCCACATAGCATCCTCAGTGATGCTCCTGCTGACAGGTAGCTTGTGCTTTTAATCACTTCCGCAGTGGATCTTTGCCCGAGTAACCATGCATTGTGCCTTCAGGCTCTTATGTTGTTACGATAGAAACAATGATTAACAAAAGCTGTACGAGAATAGTTTAATATTATGATGATCAGCAGCCACAGACAAAGTGTCTGGGAATGTTAGGGGGCAACAAAGTGGGAGCCAGAAACCTATTCAAGACCAGAATAAGGGTTGAACTGTGAATGAAATGAAGTTGGTCAATCTTCTGTTTGAGTTCAGCCTCAACATGATTGTTGAACATGATTGTGTTTGGAGCAGGATGAAGGAAGGTCAGCTGAATAAAAATGTATTATGTCTGTGTCACAATTGAGCCATAATATTTTGGGAGGAGGGCACAAAGAAAACCTTTTGAGGAGAAGTGGTGATATTTTACACAAATGCTTATTGCATCAAGAGGAATCTGTAAGAAAACTAATTTACAGGAATTCCTCGTTCCTTGAAATGTTTTAATCTATTGCAGTTTTTGTGATCATTAAGGTGAGGGATGTCAGTACTTTGACCAGCTTTGTACATTTCTGCTAGAATAGAGTTTGTTCTACACTGCCAAACAATGGGTGAAGATTTCCTCTGTTCATGATGTAGATTGAGAGATCATTTCCTCTGATTACTCTATCTTGTAAAACAGGAAGTTAATTATTTTACAACACTTTCATGATTTTGCAATAAATTGCAACCAGACAAAATATTTCCGCTAAGTACGATATCGCTGACAGATAGAACCAGAGGAAATCTTCCCCCAATGTAGCTTAACTTCACCTGCATGTTTTTCATTGTCACTGAGACACGATGGCACTATGATAATGTGCAAATTGAGCTGAAAAGTGCTAGAACCAAAGCATAAATCTGTTTGACATAGATAATGAGAAGTCAAACCACCATATATCATTTGGCAATTTAAAGTCGACAAGGCTGGGCTCTGATTATAGCCTTAGGTAGTCAATTGCATTTTTTGTCTGTTCTTGGTGTGTGCTATGTAAATAAAATGACTAGGACCCTACACTTCATGTAGTGACACTGGGGAATCTGCAAATAATTAATCTATCTCAATGAGTAAGGACATCTTCACAGAGGTCTCAGCTAACAGGGCCCTTTTAAAAATATAATGACATGATTTGACCACTCTGTTGCTAAATGAATAAGCCAAATACCTTTATCTGAGGAGTTGAAAGAAAGGCAGTGTATTTTTGAAATTTCCAGCAGATAACTTCATTTTTTTTTACAGTGAAACCAAACCACCTGCTGATAACTGTTCTTCGATCAATTATTGAGCTCCTGAAGTTCAGTGATCTGTGAGGAGCTGCCTCGCTTCATGAATAGCACCACTGATTTTACTCATCCTCCGATGATGCTGTCGAGGCCATGCTTCTATTAATTAGCTTAATTAGGAGATGTGTTTGACCACCTCCTGAACAAAGCTGAAGTTAACCTGCTGTTTATGTGGCTAAATGAACACTCTCTATCTCTATCAGAAAGCAAATAATCTGTCTTCATCTCTGTTTCAATGCTAGCTGTCTGTTGCCACAGAAGAGATTTCACAATATCACAATGCACAGGTTGCAAAAGCTAAATAAATAGTTTCTTATTAAATTCAAAATTTGATTTGTTTGTATAATTTGCCAAAATGTACAAATACATTGCACAAGATCGCTATAGGGTATAGTAGCATAGTGGTTATGTTACTGGACTAGTAATCCAGAGGCCTGGACTAATGATCCAGGACATGAGTTCAAATCCCACCACGGCAGCTGGGGAATTTAAATTCAGTTAGTTAAATGAATCTGGAATAAAATGCTAGTATCAGTAATGGTGACTGTGAAACAATTGGATTGTTGTTAAAAACCCATCTGGTTCACTAATGTCCTTTCGGGAAGGAAATCTGCTGTCTTTACCTGGTTTGGCCTATATGTGACTCTGGACCCACAGCAATGTGATTGACTTTTAACTGCCCTCTGAAATGGCCTAGCGAGCCACACAGTTGTACCAAACCGCTATGACAAAGTCAGGACTGAACCGCTGCAGTCCTTGTACCTTCACCACAAGGACTGCAGCGCCACCACCGTCTCAAGGGCAATTAGGGATGGGCAATAAATGCTGGCCTTGCCAGCGACGTCCACAACCTGTGAACGAATACATTTTTTAAAAAGATCACTGATAATTATTGCTCTAATCTTGGCCTTTCTGCCGTATCACTTCGTTTGATGCAGTTTCAGTAGTTTGCCAATTACCTTTCTTTCTGATGGAATTTGTCACTGTTGTTGGTATCTCCAGGAATCATGGTTAAGGATCCTGAAGAGCATTACAGACAACAGATGATACCAACATTTGCAGATGATACCAAACTGGGGGTATTTCATTCTTCAAATGTTTAAAGAAATAATTCTTATTTTGTATAATCAATTTGGTTATACTTGGATTTTCAAAAGGTCTTTGATAAATTACCACACGGTAGACTCATGACAAAGGATAGGGGACAACTAGCCAAATGGATAGCAAATTGGTGAAAAGAATAGAAAGCAGAGAATAAGGGTAAAGGGTAGTTATTCAGATTGGAAGAAGGTAGAAAGTGGCATTCCACAAGCATCAGTGCTGGGATCACTATTGCTCATAATTTACATTCATGATTTGGACTTAATAATTAACTCAATAACAAAATTTGCTGATGATACCAAACTGAAGGTATAGCTACTATTGAGGAAGAATGCAACATAATAGAAGATCACATTGGAATACCTGCAAACCGGACAGTTAAGTGACAAATGGACTTTAACATACATAAATGTGAGGTGATGCACAATGTTGGAAAAACAAAATCACCTACACCTTAGTAAATAAGATACTGAATGGGGTAGAAGAGCAAAGTGATCTATGGATACAGGTGAACAAATCATTAAAAGCAGCATCAGCAAAACCATTAAAAATGTTAACCAAGCACTGAGATTTATTTCTAGAATTCAAAAGTAGTGAAGTGTGAGGGTCGAAAATCCAGTGCTACACAAAAAAAAAAGAAGGCACCCAGTAACAAGGAAACAGAGCATGGGACCATTCCATACATCCTTTTAATCGAACTTTGGCCAAGGCAAGCCGCAGGAAGAAAGGCAGGCTAGGAAATATGTCTGTGGCCAGACACTATGTGAATTCGGGGGCCACAGGCAGGCTGAGAAGCCAGCCAATCCCGGGAATGTGCATCCTGGGCCGGCCAATCAGTGAATCGAGCCGGGCCAGAAGCAGGGAAATTTCGACCAATGGGGAATACCCGGCCCATTTTGTAAAGAACAGCTTACCTGGATCTAATCAAGGAGATGGGCCTATTACCAGCCCATTACCCATGTACATAAAGACAATGGGAAAGCCTCACACCTCAGTACATCCCGACCCTGACACAATAGCCAGCCAGACGATTAGGCACTGAGGTGCACAAGAAACAATGCTTTACATTTAACACCTCATCCCCACCGCGACTCAAACAATGAGACATTGATTCAGTTTGGGCGCAAAAGGGGCCGGAACCGAACCGGATATAAAGGCAAGAGCAAGAAGGACACACAGGCGGAGAAGGAGAGGCACACAAGAAGGACACACACTCGGAAGGAGACACACTCAGGCAGAGACGGAGACCTAACGACACCTCGAAGGAAGAGAGAGGGACTCAGCCTCGCAGCAGATAAAACTTCCGAGGACGACTGGAGAAGCCCGATTTAAGGTGGGACCCACTATACCTGTCAAAAGGGAAACTGAGTATCACCCTGGAGTCTTTTCCCAACTGTCAGCTTAGGCTAGTTAGGTGTAAAGGAGGGGGTGGGTGATAGAGTGGGTGTAAGGATTTTAAACTTGTGTAAAACTTTCGATGAGTCTGTTCCTCCCATAGACCTTTTCTTAGTTCAAGGTGGTTCAACAAGTGCGTCGACCTTGTATTTCACTTGGTCCACACTTTGGGGGCTCATACCAAATATACATGTGTGTATTAGCCTTTGTGTTGTTTTAGCAATGTAATCTTGTTTAAACGCTCACCTGGGTTTTAATAAAGTAGGACTTACCTGAATTTTCCAGGAACATTTCTTGTCTTTTGCATCTCTGAGTGTTTTATTGTGGGAAGCTCACTATCCACCTAAATTCTGAGGTCAGAACCAGATAGGGGTACAGGACGCCTCAAAAACGTCAAGGTTGCGATTGGATATAAGCGGCCGCAGACATATTGGTGGTATCAAACATATCACTAAGCTGTAATTGGATATAAGCAGCCTCAGTCATATTGGTGGTATCAAACATATCACTAAGCTGTAATTGGGTATAAGCAGGAAGAAAAAGGTCCACTGGTGATAGCAACTCAAATCACCATAGTCTGAAGGTTGCGCCCGGTCACCAGCAACCATAGAAGGAAAACCCCCAAGTACAGAAGTTATGTTAAATTTGCATCGGATCCTGGTCAGGCCGCACCAAGCACTGTGCACAGTTCTGGTCACCGTACTATAAAAAGGACATCGAAGCACTGGAGAACATGCAAAAAGGATTTGCAAGGATGGTACCAGAACTGAGAGATTACAGCTATTGGGAAAGATTGAACTGGTTGGGTCTTTTTTCTTTAGAAAAGAGAACACTTAGAGACAACCTGATAGAGGTCTTTAAAATTATGAATGGGTTGATGTGGAGAGTGTGTTTTCACTTGTGGGAGAATCCCAAGCTAGGGGCACTAAAGACAAGATAGTTACTAATAAATGAGGGAAATAAGGAGAAATATTTTTACTCAGAGGGTGATTCGAATGTAGAACTTGTTACCACAGGAATTGATTGAGGCAAATCGCTTCGATGCTTTCAAAAGGAAACAAGGCGAGTACATGAGAGGAAAGAGAATATGCTGAAAGGCTGAGATGAGGTAGATGGACTGGGAGGGGACTAGTGTGGAGTATAAACAAAGACTAGTTGGGTCGAATGGCCTCTTTCTATACTGTATATTCTAAGTAATTCTATGTCATCACTTTTCTGGCACTGTTTATTATTTCACTGCAGCCAACTAGGTGTGGCAGATGATCCATTTCCAAACTGCCCCTCTTCCTTGCCCATTAGGGAACATGACCCACAGCCCACTGAATGGAAGTTCCTCTCCTGAAGGGAAGTGTTTTTTCTCCAAGTACTGTCCCTCACAACCATCAGATGGAGATCAGAAATTTAGCATGGGTAGAGATTGAAGCTGCATCTCATCATTGAATGGTTCTATGGGCTAGTACTCCAATGCATCATATTGGTCAACATTCCTCCCTTAATCTACACTACCAAAAAAATACCTTAACCAAACAAAAATAAAAATATTGCAAGTGTTGGAAATCTGAAATAAAAACAGAAAACATAAGAACATAACAAATAGGAGCAGGAGTAGGCCATTCAGCCCCTCCAGCCTGCTCCTCCATTCAATAAGATCATGGCTGATCTTCTACCTCAACTCCACTTTCCGGTACTATTCCCAAATCCCTTGATTCCATTAATATCCAAAAATATATTGATCTCTGTCTTGAATATACTCAATAACTGAGCCTCCATAGCTCCCAGGGGTGAAGAAATGTATCTTTATCTCAGTCCCAAATGCTCAACCCCTTATTCTGAGACTGTGACCCCTGGATTTAGACTCCCCAGCCAGGGGAAACATCCTCCCTGCATCTACCCTGTCATGCCCTGTAAGAATTTTGTATGTTTCAATGAGATCACCTCTCATTATTCTAAATTGGAGAGAATATAGGCCTAGTCTATGCAATCTCTCCTCATCGGACAATCCCCCCATCCCAGGAAACACTCTATGGCAAGTATATCCTTCCTTAGGTAATGAGACTGTCATGTATTCAACCAGCATTGTAACCCATATATAATCTGACCTAAGTTGTACACTGTGAGAACAGTGACCACTAGGTGGGAGACACTCCTAACCTGGACCTTCAGATATGAAAGGGGAAGCTCCACCCACCTTCATCACTTGAGTGCAAAGGAATAAAGGACAGGTCACAGACTGATCTTCTCTCAAGCATGGGCTTCGCGTGCATTTATACTGTATAGTAAGGACGTATCAATGGCGACGAGAAACTGGGATTTAAACCACGCGAACATGGCCACTAGCAGAACAGATGAGAGGTACTGTGTTAAGGAATGGTTGGGACAGAGATTCAACATTGTTAAAGCAGCACACAGTTCTCCAGGCAGACAAGAGCAGTCGGGCACGCCCCAACATGTAGTCGAACCCAGAGGGGGAGTTCGACAGAGACAATGGCAAGTTGAACGCGATTCACGCCATTGCAAGGGACAATGCAACCAGTAATGGGGCCATCAACACCTGTTAATGGCGCAGTCAAGGACAGTCACAGGGGCAGTCAGGGATGATCGACTGGCAAGGGATCTTTTGTTTCCAACAGCAGCTCAAGTTGGAGGCGTGGAGGCACACACTCAACCAGAGTTTGCAGAGATGAGCAAAATACCTGCAGAAATTGCAGAAATGAACGCTGGGGAAAATCGCTGGAAGCTGAAGTTCAGCGAGTTCATGTGGAGCACGTATACAGTTCATACACCAGGACGCCACCGATAATGATGTAAGTGCTCCTCAATGGCATCCCAGTATCAATGGAGCTAGACACGGGGGTCAGCCAGTCCCTGATGGGTATCAAACAGTTCGAAAAGTTGTGGGCGTCCAAGGCCAGGAGGCCAAAATTATCGCCGATTGACGCACAGCTACGGAATTACACAAAGCAGATCATTCCGGTGCTAGGCAGCGCCACGGTAGTCGTGACCCACAAAGATTCGGAGAACAGGTTGCCACTCTGGATTGTCCCAGGGGATGGTCCCGCACGACTGGGGAGGAGTTGGTTTGCTGTCATGAATTGGAAAAGGGGCGATGTCAATGCAATTTCCTCTGTACCCCCTCCTAAGGTTTGGCAGATGGAATACAATGTCGGAAAGTGTGAGGTCATCCACCTTGGGACAAAAAACAGTAAAAGGGAATATTATTTGAATGGGGAAAAATTACAACATGCTGTGGTGCAGAGGGACCTGGGGGTCCTTGTGTATGAATCCCAAAAAGTTAGCTTGTAGGTGCAGCAGGTAATCAGGAAGGCGAATGGAATGTTGGCCTTCATTGCGAGAGGGATGGAATACAAAAGCAGGGATGTCCTGCTGCAACTGTGCAGGGTATTGGTGAGGCCGCACCTGGAGTACTGCGTGCAGTTTTGTTCACCTTACTTAAGGAAGGATATACTAGCTTTGGAGGGGGTACAGAGACGATTCACTAGGCTGATTCCAGAGATGAGGGGGTTACCTTATGATGATAGATTGAGTAGACTGGGTCTTTACTCGTTGGAGTTCAGAAGGATGAGGGATGATCTTATAGAAACATTAAAAATAATGTAAGTGATAGGCTAGATAGAGGCAGGGAGGTTGTTTCCACTGGTCGGGGAGACTAGAACTAGGGGGCACAGCCTCAAAATACGGGGGAGCCAATTTAAAACCGAGTTGAGAAGGAATTTCTTCTCCCAGAGGGTTGTGAATCTGTGGAATTCTCTGCCCAAGGAAGCAGTTGAGGCTAGCTTATTGAATGTATTCAAGTCACAGATAGATAGATTTTTAACCAATAAGGGAATTAAGGGTTATGGGGAGTGGGCGGGTAAGTGGAGCTGAGTCTACGGCCAGATCAGCCATGATCTTGTTGAATGGCAGAGCAGGCTCAAGGGGCTAGATGACCTACTCCTGTTCCTAATTCTTATGTTCTTATGTTCTGTGGAGCGAGTATCATGCTCACAGATCCTGGACAAATTTGACTCATTATTTCAACCCGGCATCGGCACTTTCATGGGGGCCAAGGTAGTGATTCACATAAATCCGGAGGCCAGGCCAGTACACCACAAGGCCAGAGCGATGCCATACGTGATACGGGAAAAGATAGAAGGCGAATTGGACCGCCTGCTGAAGGAAGGCATCATCTCGCCAGTCGAATTCAGTGACTGGGCGAGCCCGATTGTGCCGGTGCTCAAGGCGGATGGGTCGGTCAGGATATGTGGTGATTACAAGGCCACCATCAATCGGGTATCACTCCAAGACCAGTGCCCACTACCGAGAGCGGAGGACCTCTTTGCGACGCTATCCGGTGGCAAACTTTTCTCAAAATAGGACCTGACCTCAGCTTACATGACCCAGGAGCTGGCGAGTGAGTCAAAGAAGCTGACCAGCATCACGGCACACAAGGGGTTGTTTGAGTACAACAGATGTCCATTCGGGATTCGCTCGGCCGCCGCGATCTTCCAACGAAATATGGAAAGCCTCCTCAAGTCGATTCCAGGGACGGTGGTTTTTCATGACGACATCCTCATCACGGGTTACGATACTGAAGAACACTTCCACAACCTGGAGGAGGTGCTCCGCAGACTGGACCGGGTAGGGCTGCGACTGAAAAAGGCGAAGTGCATCTTCCTAGCTCCAGAGGTAGAATTCCTGGGGATGAGGGTAGCAGCAGACGGGATCAGCCCTACTGCGTCCAAGACGGAAGTGATCCAGAGAGCACCCAGACCCCGTAACATGACGGAGCTGCGTTCATTCCTGGGGCTCTTGAATATTTTGGTAACTTTCTTCCCAAATTGAGCACGCTGCTAGAGCCGCTACACGTGCTCCTACGCAAAGGTCATGAATGGGTCTGGGGGGACAGCCAGTAAAGGGCTTTTAATAGAGCATGCAATTTGTTATGTTCCAACACTCTGTTAACACTATATGACCCATGTAAGAAACTTGTATTAATGTGCGATGCGTCGTCCTATGGTGTCGGGTGTGTGTTGCAGCATGTCAATGCCAAGGGTCAGTTCCAGCCAGTAGCTTATGCCTCCAGAAGTGTGTCCCAGGCAGAAAGGGGTTATGGGATGGTAGAAAAGGAGGCGCTCGCAGGTGTATATGTGGTAAAGAAAATGCACGAGTACCTGTTTGGCAGGAAATTTGAGCTGGAGACAGATCACAAACCCCTAACGTCCCTTTTGGCCGACAACAAGGCCATAAATGCAAACGCATCGGCCCGCATACAGAGGTGGGCACTCACGTTAGCCGCCTATGACTATACAATTCGGCACAGACCGGGCACTGAAAACTGTGCCGATGCACTCAGCAGGCTCCCACTAGCCACCATTGAGGGGGCTACCGAGCAAGCTGCTGAGATGGTCATGGCTGTTGAAGCTTTCCGAAGTGAAGGCTCACCCGTGACAGCCCGTCAGCTTAAAGTCTGGACAAAGAGAGACCCGCTATTGTTTCTAGTCAAGAAATGTGTCCTGAATGGGGACTGGGCAGCCACATATAGGGCATGCCCTGAGGAATTTAAACCATTTCACAGGCGCAGGGATGAACTCTCGATTTAGGCCGATTGCCTACTGTGGGGAAACCGTGTAGTCATGTCCCAGATGGGCAGAGAGGTGTTCATCAGAGAACTCCACAATGAGCACCCGGGCATTGTCATGATGAAGGCAATTGCCAGGTCACACGTTTGGTGGCCAGGGATAGACGCAGATCTGGAACTTTGTGTTCGCAGGTGCAACACGTGTGCCCAGCTGGGCAATGCACCCAGGGAAGCCCCCCATAGCCCCTGGCCATGGCCCGCCAAGCCTTGGTCACACATCCATGTGGACTACGCAGGTCCTTTCATGGGAAAAATGTTTTTGGTTGTAGTAGACGCCTACTCCAAATGGATCGAGTGTGACATTTTAAATTCAAGCACATCCTCTGCCACGGTAGAAAGTCTACGGGCAATGTTCGCCGCCCACGGTCTACTGGACGTCTTGGTCAGCGACAATGGCCCGTGCTTCACAAGCACTGAATTCCAGGACTTCATGGCAGGCAATGGAATTAACCATGTCAGAACGGCACCGTTCAAGCCGGCCTCAAACGGCCAGGCAAAACGAGCAGTGCAGATAATCAAACAGGGGGTGCTCAGAATCCAAGGGGGTTCCCTACAAAGGTGCTTATCACGCCTCCTGTTGGCCTATAGATCCCGACCACACACGCTCACAGGGGTTCCATCCGCAGAGCTGCTAATGAAAAGGACACTCAAAACCCAGCTATCCCTTCTACACCCCACCATGAAAGAAATTGTCGAGAGCAGGCGCCAGCCACAATATGACTACCATGACAGGAATGCGAGGGCGCGATGTATTGATGTAAATGATCCTGTTTTTGTCCTCAATTACGCTGCAGGGCCCAAATGGCTTGCAGGCACTGTGATTGCCAAAGAGGGAAATAGGATTCTGGTAGTTAAACTTACCGATGGACAAATCTTCCGCAAACACGTGGATCAAACAAAAAGGAGGTTCAACAACCCCATAGAAGAAGCAGAGGAAGAACACGATGTAGAGTTCACTCCACCACAGGTGACCGCACACCGGAACCAAAGGGAGGAGAGCCCAATTACTGTGGGCAGTCTGGATAGGCCTGAGGCACCGCAAACAGCAGACACTCAGGCCAGCGCCCAACAACCGGAGCCCCAACTCAGGCGCTCTACAAGAGAGCGTAAACCACCAGAGAGACTCAACCTGTGATCCCAATAAGACTTTGGGGGGAGGTGATGTCATGTATTCAACCAGCATTGTAACCCATGTATAATCTGACCTAAGTTGTACACTGTGAGAACAATGACCACTAGGTGGGAGACATTCCTAACCTGGACCTTCAGGTATCAAAGAGGAAGCTCCACCCACCTTCATCACTTGAGTGCTAAGGAATAAAGGACAGGTCACAGACTGACCTTCTCTCAAGCATGGGCCTCGTGTGCATTTATACTGTATAGTAAGGACGTATCAGAGACCAAAACTGTACACAATACTCCAGATGTGATCTCACCCAAGTCCTATATAATTGCAGTAAGATATCTTCAAATACTCTTGTAATAAAGGCCAACATACCATTTGCTTTCTTAATTGCTTGCTGTATCTGCCTATTAACTTTCAGTGATTCGTGCACAAAGATACTACCAAAAAAATAGCTTAACCAAACAAAAATAAAAATATTGCAGATGTTGGAAATCTGAGAGGAAGCTTGCAGGGAACATAAAAACTGACTTCAAAAGCTTCTATAGATATGTGAAGAGAAAAAGATTAGTGAAGACCAACGTAGGTCTTTTGCAGTCAGAATCAGGTGAATTTATAATGGGGAACAAAGAAATGGCAGACCAATTGAACAAATACTTTGGATCTGTCTTCACTAAGGAAGACACAAATTACCTTACGGAAATACAAGGGGTTCAAGGGTCTAGCGAAAAGGAGGAACTGAAGGATATCGTTATTAGTCAGGAAATTGTGTTCAGGAAATTGATGGGATTGAAGGCCGATAAATCCCCAGGGCTTGATAGTCTGCATCCCAGAGTACTTAAGAAAGTGGCCCTAGAAATAGTGGATGCATTGGAGAACATTTTCCAACATTCTATTGACTCTGGATCAGTTCCTATGGACTGGAAAGTAGCTAATGTAACACCACTTTTTAAAAAAGGAGGGAGAGAGAAAACAGAAAATTATAGACCGGTTAGCCTGACATCGGTGGTAGGAAAAATGTTGGAATCA
Organism: Pristiophorus japonicus; assembly: GCF_044704955.1. Lineage (NCBI taxonomy): Eukaryota > Metazoa > Chordata > Chondrichthyes > Pristiophoridae > Pristiophorus > Pristiophorus japonicus. The sequence continues at coordinate 102,131,182 of NC_091984.1, read as the reverse complement.
ATTATTAAAGATGAAATAGCAGCGCATTTGGAAAGCAGTGACAGGATCGGTCCAAGTCAGCATGGATTTATGAAAGGGAAATCATGCTTGACAAATGTCCTAGAATTTTTTGAGGATGTAACTATTAGAGTGGACAAGGGAGAACCAATGGATGTGGTGTATTTGGACTTTCAAAAGGCTTTTGACAAGGTCACACGCAAGAGATTAGTGTGCAAAATTAAAGCACATCGTATTGGGAGTAATGTAGTGACATGGATAGAGAACTGGTTGGCAGACAGGAAGCAGAGAGTTGGAATAAACGGATCCTTTTCAGAATGACAGGCAGTGACCGGTGGGGTGCCGCAGGGCTCAGTGCTGGGACCCCAGCTCTTTACAATATACATCAATGATTTAGATGAAGGAATTGAATGTAATATCGGCAAGTTTTCAGATGACACTAAGCTGGGTGGCGCTGTGAGCTGTGAGGAGGATGCTAAGAGGCTGCAGGGTGACTTGGACAGGTTAGGTGAGTGGGCAAATGCATGGCAGATGCAGCATAATGTGGATAAATGTGAGGTTATCCACTTTGGTGGCAAAAACAGGAAAGCAGAATATTATCTGAATGGTAACAGATTAGGAAAAGGGGAGGTGCAACAAGACCTGGGTGTCATGGTACATCAGTCATTGAAGTTTGGCATGCAGGTACAGCAGGCGGTGAAGAAGGCAAATAGCAAGTTGGCCTTCATAGCTAGAGGATTTGAGTATAGGAGCAGGGAGGTCTTACTGCAGTTGTACAGGGCCTTGGTGAGGCCACACCTGGAATATTGTGTACAGTTTTGGTCTCCTAATCTGAGGAAGGACGTTCTTGCTATTGAGGGAGTACAGCGAAGGTTCACCAGATTGATTCCCGGGATTTCAGGACTGACATATGGGGAGGGACTGGATCAACTGGGCTTGTATGCACTGGAGGTTAGAAGAATGAGAGGGGATCTCATAGAAAATATAAAATTCTGACAGGATTGGACAGGTTAGAGGCAGGAAGAATGTTCCCGTTGCTGGGGAGTTCCAGAACCAGGGGTCACAGTCTAAGAATAAGGGGTAAGCCATTTAGGACCGAGATGAGGAGAAACTTCTTCACTCAGAGAATCGTTAACCTGTGGAATTCTCTACCGCAGAAAGTTGTTGAGGCCAGTTCGTTAGATATATTCAAAAGGGAGTTAGATATGGCCCTTACGGCCAAAGTGATCAAGGGGTGTGGAGAGAAAGCAGGAAAGGGGTACTGAGGTTGAATGATCAGCCATGAACTTATTGAATGGTGGTGCAGGCTCGAAGGGCCAAACGGCCTACTCCTGCACCTAATTTCTATGTTTCTATGTTTCTATGACACCCAAATCCCTCTGAACACCAACATTTCCCAATCTCTCACCATTTAAAAAATACTCTGCTTTTCTATTTTTCCTACCAAAATGGATAATTTCACATTTCTCCATATTATATTCCATTTGTCATGTTCTTGCCCACTCACTTAGCCTGTTTATTTCCCCTTGAAGCCTCTTTGCATCCATCTCGCAATTTACATTCCCACGTAGCTTTGTATCATCATCAAACTTGGATATATTACATTTGGTCCCTTCATCCAAATCATTGATATAGATTGTGAATAGCTGAGGCTCAAGTATTGATCCTTGCTGTATCCCACCAGTTAGTCTGCCAACCTGAAAATGATCCGTTTATTCCTACTCTCTGTTTTCTGTCTGTTAACCAATCCTCAATCCATGCTAGTATGTACCCCCAATCCCATGAGCCCTAATTTTGTTTAAATAGCTTGTGGCTGAAATTGCCCCCCTCTATAATCACCATGACCGCCTCTAAGAGGAGGGAATGGAACGGAAAGACCTTGCCGACCAGAGACAGACTGATGGGCTGACCCATCCGAAATTGCCCCTGGGCCGGAAGCAGCGGGAATGGGTTACCCACACCGACCATTTTCCCGCTGCGCCAGGCATGCACCGAGCCCTTACCAGCCGGCGACCCGCTTTCTGAACCCCTGCCCCGCGGGAAATTACCCCGTGCAAAATTGCCCCACGGGAGCCGCCAGTCCGTGTTACTGACAGCTTTCACCAGCAGGGAGCTATTTGTGGCTGGGCGGTGCGTCCGTCCTTAAAGGGGAGGTCGTGCTACCGGCGACTGCATTTTATTTTTTGTCGGCTGGCTGCCAGGTCGGGCCGACAATTATGCCCACAGGTTTGGCCAGGTGCCGATAGGCAGCCCGGCACTCCTCTTGGGTGCCAGGCAGCTGGCCCGGCCGAAACCCTCCCTGGTGGCCCAGTGGACCTAACTAAAAACTTTGCAGAGTACACAGCGTCCCTCCCCTTTAACTGAAGAGGAGGGATGTTGTGATGCGCCAGCGTGGCGCTAATGACTGGTCAGCGCGGCCGACCCACTGTAAGGGCACTTCCGCCCCGCAGCCACCACAACATCCGCCCCGACACACAAAAAAAAACAGGAGCTGAATTACAATCCGATTTCTGCTCCATGGATTGGGGCGGAGAAAAACTTAAAGAAACGGTAAGCCCGCCCCAAACTCGGCCCCCTCTTGTGTAGCACCTTATCGAATGCCTTCTGAAAATCCAAATACATGACATCCACTGGTGCCCCCTTATCTATTCTATTCGTTACAACCTCAAAAATCTCCAACAGATTTGTCAAACATGATTTCCCTTTCATAAATCTGTGTTGAGTCTGCCCAATCCTATTATTATTTTCTAAGTGCCCTGTTACCACGTCTTTAATAATACATTCTAGCATTTTCTCTATTACTGATGTCAGGTTAACTGGTCTGTAATTCACCATTTTCTCTCTCCCTCCTTTCCTAAATAGCAGGGTTACATTAGCTACCTGCTAATCTGCGGGAACCGTTCTAGAATCTATGGAATTTTGGAAGATGACAACAAATGCATCCACTATCTCTGTAGCCACCTCTTTCAAAACCCTCGGATGTAGGCCGTCAGGTCCAGGGGATTTATCGGCTTTCAGTACCATTAATTTCTCCAGTACTTTTTTTTACTAACACTAATTTCTTTCAGTTCCTCATTCTCGCTAGACCCTTGGTTCTTTACTATTCCCGGGAGGTTTTTTGCGTCTTCTTCCGTGAAGACAGACACAAAGTATTTGGGCTGGACTTTCCACTCCTGGCCGCTTCTGTTTTCAATGGCGGCGGTGAGCTCCTCTGGGCAGGCGGCCAGCTCCCAAAGCCTCGCCGGGATTTTCCGGGCCGCTTTCAGTTTTATCGCACGGAAGAGGAGAGCCGATGTGCAATGCCCCTGCTTGCAACACTGAATCGATTTTTGACTCCCACCCAACCCGTTGCACTGCGTAGAACGCCTTTCTGGGAACGCCTGTGAAAATGGGTGTTCCAAACTGTAGTGCCTGAAATGAGGTAAATAATGTCGACCTCAGGTTAGTGTGATTGTTTTTTCATTTTTTTTGCAATTTATGTTGCGGTGGCATGGGCTACGTTGGGAATGTTTTTGATGGGTTTTTTCAGGGTTTTTTTTCCTCCCCAGGCCTCTTTTAGCGCGCTCCCAGGCCAGCTGTTTAGCTCTGGATTTTCACATGCTCAGCCTGCCTAGCGTCCTAAGAGAGGTATGCAACGCCTCTCTTATCGCTCCGCCTCACACTCAGTGCCAAACTGCCCAATTTTGCTTACTGAGAAGCAAACTTTTTCCAGGCGGTATCAGGACCGTCCCACCATCATTAATGCCCCAAAATCCTAAAAGCTGAAAATCCAGCCCAATGTGTTATTTCTCTGCCATTTCCTGATTCCCCATTATAATTTCTCCTGTCTCAGTCTGTCAGGGGCCCACATTTACTTTCACTAATCTTTTCCTTTTTACATACCTATAGAAGCTTTTACAGTCTGTTTTTATGTCTCTCTCATATTCTATTTTCCCTTTCTTGATCAATTTGTTGGTCCTCCTTTGCTGAATTCCAAAATCCTCCCCATCCTCAGGCTTACTGCTCTTTTTGCCAACATTATAAGCCTCTTTCTTTGGTCTAATACTATCTTTAACTTCTTTTGCTAGCCACGGTTGGACCGCTTTTCCTGTGGGGTTTTGTGCCTTAAAGGTATGTCTATTTGTTGTAAATTATGTATTAATTCTTTAAATGCTAGCCATTGCTCATCTACCGTCATGCCTTTTAATGTATTTTCTCAATCTACCTTAGTCAACTCGCCCCTCATATCTACGTAGATTGCTTTGTTTAGATTTAAGACCCTAGTTTTGGATTTTACTAAATCACTTTCAAACGTAATATAAAATTCTATCATATTATGGTCACTCTTCCCCAAGGGCCCCTTCACTACAAGGTTATTAATTAACCCTTTCTAATTGCACTATACTAATTTTAAAACAACCTGTTCCCTAGTTGGTTCCTCAACATACTGATCTAGAAAACGATGAATTCGTCCTCCATATTATTACTGCAAATTTGGTTTGACCAGTTTATATGTAGATTAAAGTCCCCCATGATTACTGTATTCCCCTTGTTACATGTGCCTCTAATTTCCTGAGTTATACTCTGCCCTCCATTACAACTGCTGTTTGGGGGCCTATAAACAACTCCCATCAATGTGATCTGCCCCTTGCTGTTTCTGAGCTCCACCCAAACTGATTCTACTTCTTGATTTTCCGAGCTAAGATCCTTTCTCTCTTCTGTCTTTATCCCATCCTTTATTATCAGGGATACCCCTCTGCCTTTTCCATTTTGCCTATTTCTGCTAAAAGTTAAATATCCTGGAATATTTAGTTCCCAACCTTGGTCACTTTGCAACCAAATCTCCATAATGGCCACTAGATCAAACCTATTAATTTCTATCTGCGCTATTAATTCATCTATTTTGTTGCGAATGCTTCGCACATTCAGATATAGTGCCTTCAGCTTTGATATCTTTCTATTTTTCCCTGATGTCACCTTAGTCACTGATGCCCTATTACTTTTGTTACTCTCTCTGTCCCTTCCTGAGCCACTCTGCTTATTTTTACCCAAAACTTTATTCTGCTCTCGAACCTTGACATTTCTCTTGCTGCTTTTAAATGTACCCTTTCCTGAATCCTCCCACCTCCCCCGCTTCATTAGTTTTAAACCCTGCCTACTGCCCAGGACACTGGTCCCAGCCCGGTTTAAGTGGAGCCCATCCCAACGGAACAGCTCCCTCTTTCCCCAGTATGGGTGCCAGTGCCCCACGAAGCAAAACCCTTGCCTCCCACATCAATCTTTGAGCCACGCATTAAACCTGCTAATCTGCTTATCCCTATGCCAATTGGCGCGTTGCTCAGGTAACAATCCAGAGATTATGACCTTTGAGGTTCTGCTTTTTAATATGGATCCCAACTCATCAAACTCTCTCAGCAGAACCTCATTCGTAGTTCTACCTATGTCATTGGTTCCTACATGGACCACGACAACTGGATCGCCCTCTTCCCACTCCAAGTTCTTCTCTAACTGTGAGGAGATGTCTTTAACCCTGGCGGCAAGCAACACAACCTTCGGAACTCCTGGTCGTGGCTGCAGAGAACTGTATCAATCCCTCTGCAGAGAGGTAAGTAATGTCGACCTCAGGTAAGTGTGATTGTTTCTTAGTTTATTTTTTTTGCAATTTATGTAATGGTGGCGTCAGGTATTTTTTGGGAATGTTTTTTTCAGGTTTTTTTCTCTCCAGGGCTCTCTTAAAGCGCTCCGAGGCTGGCACTTTAGCTCGGGATTTTCGCATGCTAAGCTGGCCTATTGCCCTAAGAGAGGTGTACAACACCTCCCTTAGTGCTCGGCCCACACTCAGGGCCCAGCTGTCCAATTTTGCTGACTAAACAGCCGGCCTCAGAGTGCTCTAAGAGAGCCCTGGGGAGAAACAAAACCTGAAAAAACCCCACCAAAAAGTTCCCCATTGCTGTTTGTGGGAGCTTGCTTGTGCTCAAATTGGCTGCCGTGTTTCCCACTTTACAACAGTGACTACACTCCAAAAGTACTTCATTGGCTGTAAAGCACTTTGAGATGTCTGGTGGTCGTGAAAGGCGCTATATAAATCCAAGTCTTTCCTTCTTTTTTTCTTATAAATTGACTGCCATACTTGTCTACATAACAACAGTATGTCTATGTCTACATAACAGAAGTCATTCTTGAGCTTTGGGATGCCTCGAGGCCATAAGGTGTTATATAAATAAGAGCTATCCTCCCAATGCATTGCGATAATATACACCTGCACACATGCAACTTAGCACTTTATTATCCTTGGCACTTTTATTGTTGGATACTATGTAATAAGTGGTTTGGTTCTGTCAGTAATTGGAAAGTGTTGGCTAACTTACCAGTCACTAACAATGCTCATCTGGGCTACAATGCAGGTAACCAACAAAAGTATATTACAATAATCATCCTGTGATTCATTGGGAAAAAAAGGAACAAGAATGGGTCATTTGGCTCATCAATTCCTTTCCTTCCACAGATCATGTTGTGTGCCCTGCCTCATCATTCATGAGAAAAAGTTCTGCAAAAATTTCCATGACCCCCAAAGGTAATCAAGTAGACGTTCACAATGTTGATTGATCTTCACATTTCCACAACTCAATTTAGGACTAAGGCCCTAATTCCACTTCCAACCATATGTTGATCCAGTTCCTTGTTAATTATCTCAGTTTCAACTATAGTTTCCCACATGGCATGCCTTGACGACCCCGAGACGCAGAATGCCCACAGAACTTGGTCTGCCCTCCAGGCCTCCATAACCAGTGCCTGAAAAGAGATGCTCGGTCACTCAACCAGCAAACACCAGGACTGGTTTGATGAGAATGATCATGAGATCCAAGAGCTAATAGATTGCAAGCGCAGGGCATTTCTGAGCCTTAAACAACATTATAACAATGAGAGTGACTACACTTCAAAAGTACTTCATTGGCTGTAAAGCGCTTTTGAGACTCTAGTCATGAAGGGCGCTATAGAAATGCAAGTCTTTCTTTCTTTCTTTTGCTGGGAATTTACATAAGAACATAAGAATTAGGAGCAGGAATAGGTTATACAGCCCCTTGAGCCTGCTCTACCATTCAATAATATCATGTCAGTGCGGCCCCCGGCCTGCGAGCACCATCGGAGCAGGCCAGGGAGCGGAAGGAACAGCGTGGCGGCTACCACTCCAGGGAGCAGCACGTGCTGGAGCAGGAGAGCAACGGCAGTGAAGAGTGACGTCATCATGGTCCAGGTTGGTGATTGGAACGTGGGCAGGTACAGCAGGAGCGGCAAGGTCAGGGCGAAGAAGCAGCGAGAGATTGTAGAGGGACGTGAACGGAGCCCAGGAGAGGCGTGAGTTCGGAGCCCAAAAGAGGCGAGGGCCCAGGGGCAGCACGGGCCAGCCCACACTGCGATATGTGTGCGCACTAGGTCCGTGCAGCAGAGCTGGTCTCCAGTCGTTTTGGTTAATCTTTGCTACTGGACCAAGACCTAGCTCTGTGAAGCCCGTGTGGTGGCTGGTGTGCAACGGTCACCACACGTTAAAAAAAATCCAAGCACAGGCATCTCCCACCCTTCAAGATTTAGTTCGGACCTGGAATCTTAGGTCCATCATTGAAACACCGGAGAACTTTTTGACGAGGAAGCAAGTCATCCTCGATTCGAGGGACTGCCTATGATGATGATGACTGATCATTGTCCTCAACTCCACTTTCCCACCCGATCTCCATATCCCTTGATTCCCCTAGAGTAAAAAAATCTATGGATCTCAGCCTTGAATATATTCAGAGACCCAGCAACCACAGCTCTCTGGAACAGAGAATTCCAAAGATTCACACCCCTCTGAGTGAGGAAATTCCTCCTCAACTCTGTCTTATTTGACCGACCCCTAATCCTGAGACTCTGCCCCTTAGTTCTAGAGGCTCCAGCCAGGGGAAACAATCTCTCAGCATCTACCCTGTCAATCCTCTTCAGAATCTTGTTCCACGGACCCAATATTCTATAGGGGGGAAATTCTTCTAACGTCTAGATTCACTTGAGTCTTGTCTGGAGCCCTTCAGCTCTGTGCTCACAGTCCATTTCTATCTAATGTTATCCCCGCCTGTCAGCATCTTGTTCTTCATAACCTTCATAAACATTTTTCTCCAATTTGTGGAGTATATGCAGTCAGGAGATAGAAGAGAGAATAGCGAATCAGGGTGTTAACTTAATACAAGCAAGAGTGCTCTCCAAAAGTGGCCTTGGTACTGTAGCATTTAGAATAATGTGTCCACTTTTGGTCCTCTCACACGTTAGGTGACATCAAGGTCGTGGAGAAAGTCCAGAGCAGGACAAACAGAATGATTCCTAGTATTTGGGCTCTTAGCTATGAGGATAGCCCCAGGGAACTGGGGCTTTTTTTATTGTGGCGTATAGACTTTGCGGTGATATGATTGAGGGTTTTAAAATGAGGAAGTGAATAGATTATGTCTAGGTGGAGTTAGATACAAGAATGGAAGAATGAGGGGACATCAGCATAAAATATGAAAGCAAAAGAGTTAGATTAGATGCCAGGTAGTATTGCCTTTTAGAAAGAATCATTGCCTTCTAGAATTGATCATTAAAACCTGCAGGAAGTATGAATTCACAGCTGTCCTTTGAAAGGGAGCTGAATGATTTCCCAAGAGTCAGGGACATCTCCAGTTATGGAAGGTAGGTGAGGGGTAGCTGGAATCATTGACGAGTTGCTGCAGTCTCCTGGAGCTTGCTGCACTGTCTTGGGGGTTACCAGGAATTTCCCAGAGTGTATTCCCTTATTTTTATGTCTCCCAGAAAATTTCAAGAGTGGGAAGGGAAGGATTGATGGTGGGTGTAGGTGGTGGATGTAGCTTTCAACGTGCTGGGATGGTGGGCTTGATTGACCAGTTGGTCCACTCTTATCCTTCTCTTTTGTATGTTTGATTGAGTGATGACTCATAACTGTGTTTTTTGAAAGGTCTGAAACATACAAAACTGATGAGTCTTTAAAGTACAACTGAAAAAAACCACACCAGAAAATCCAACTCAAAATCTATTTATTTTAAGGCTGTGCATCTTCCAACCAGATACTATGTGAGCCTTTGAATTCTTGAATAATTCCCACTGCTATTGCCAGTTAATTGTAATTTCAGATGAATGATAACTTTTTCATTTTAATTGACTGTCAGTAGGTTATTCATCTGTTCCCTTAGATATACATTCATCGGCATCTGAAACAGTTATGCAGCATTTTCCACTGCTTCTTTTTACCACCAACTTTCTTTTTTGGGTACTGATTAAGCAGATGTAGATTAGACGGTAGGGATGGGACAATTATTCTCAGCTTCCTTGGCCTGCGAGTGGAAAATCAGCCTGTGGTTGCTAAATAGTGACCCTTGCTAGAAAATTAACATCTGTGGGTGGCATGCAATGAGAGGATCAGGCTCAGCTGCGATGCTTCTCATGGTCAAACAACCTAGCAACATTCAGCATCTCGGCTCACACATCAAAAATAGTCAGTTGAGGTGTGGGACCAGAGTATTACAGGCGCCCATGGAACGAGACCACCTTAGGAAAGAAGAGCAGTAAACAGGAAGAAAACTAGAGAGTTTTCTTAAACTGCTGATTCTGAGGTAAAAGTAAATATTAATTATGCCATTTTGTATTAGTGGGCTTACCTGGCTCGCATTCATTTCCAGGAGAGTTCTCTTCCGATTGGTTAAGTGTGGAATGCGATGAGGACAATGGTTGAAGAGAGTTCATCAGTTGACTACTGAGGGACCCAATACTAGAACAAAGTTTCTTAAAGTTCTGTGCCAATTCAGGATAATTTTGCTCCAAAAAAGATTGTTGTTTGCATAAAAGATCCTCAATCTTTTTAATACACTGCCCTAGCTCAGGCTTTGTTGAAATTAACTGGGATTCAGGCTGCAGAAAAGCATCCAAAGTCACATCTTGGGAATGTGAATTTTGGGAATCTTCTTCCTTTTCACATGCACTGTGTTGACTCTGTACAATAACTGAACATTCTTTCGCATTTTCTATCACAGCACTGGTACCATCCGCAGACCTGGTTTTATTGTTTAGATTGTCAGAGTTACTGTCTGTATTGTCATCTCTTACTCCAATGTGTTCTACTTCTTCATTCACTCTGTTAGACTCAGTGATTATATGAGAGATGCATTGCAAGGATGGTGCATGCTCAGTCTCAATAGCTTTGCTGCACACCCTGACTGCAGCCTCCATTGCTTTGTCGTTTGTTTCAACTGCTGCCATAATGTTCGCACCATTGACAGTGATGTGATCTGTATTAACCCCAAAACTTCGCGTCTCTTTTAATGTTGTGACTATTACATTTACAGTGCAATCTCCAGAACCTACTGACTGGGTGGATGGTCGCAGGTCTGATGTAATGTCACGTACACACCTTTCCTTTGGTTCACTTGGTTCTGTGACGCTAAGTTTCGGCTCAGTAGAGCCATGAATACTTCCATCTCTGAGCTGATTACTTGTCATCCGGATCTCAGATTGGTCTTGTGCATGTTTCCTTTCCAAATGTATAGATGGGTCACCTTGTAGTGTCTTTGGGCAAATGCTAGCCTTACTAGCACCAGACACTCTACTGTACTGCTCCAGCTTATGTTCTCGCGTTCCACTTTCAAGCTGCTTCTCCAATATGGTGTCTGTGGTTCTTAATTCTTCAATAGTAAGTCTCTCTTTGCTGGGGTGTACCACAAGTACTAACCCCAACTTCTCTTCAGTAATTCGAACACCTACATCCTTCATTCGGTGTTCACTGTCTCCTACAGCATAAGAATTCTGAAGTAATTCCTTATGGGGAATGGAATCAAATTTCTTGTTTTCACTTACAGTAAAATTTGAAGCAAATTCATTTTGATAATCAAGTTCTGTTGTTTTTTCATGTTCAAACTTGTCATCTGACAGAAGGAATTCAGAGGATGGACTTATGCTTGAAAATGGCACCTGCCCTTCTTCCATTTCAGAGCCAATTGTTGCTGTTGCTGAATTACACTGACTCCCTGCATTGACACACTCAGTTTTATCCATAACATGACTTGTATTCTGCACTGTGCTCTGCTGATTTTTCATTTGAATATTGAGCTGTTTTTTTTCTTCCTGCAACACAAATATTTGCTGTTTAAGTTCAGAAATAGTTTTTACTTGTTCTTCCATCTCTTTGGTTCTATCTTGGCCAATGCTAATTTGTCGCTGTATCTGATGGATCTGGGCTGGTGTCAGATTCAACTGTGGCGTTGCTTCTGAGGTGGCAGAGTTCTCCTGGACAACCGGATCACTAGGTGTACCGAAGACATCATTTTCCAAGTACTTTAATTTCTGCTGGGGTGAGGAAAGGGTCTGATGTTGTTCTTCTAAACTCAATTCCTTGAAAGCAACTGGCATGCTGGCTGCCCTAAGAAAAGGAGGTTTTACCCATCTTTGAACAGATTTCCCATTCTCCTCCAACCTTTCCTTGGCGTCAGATAAAGTCTTTACAGATTTGCAATCATGCATGTTGGGTTGTGATAACACTGGGCCTATGTCACATGGAGAACTTTTAAATAATTCTTGGCTATTGGCCACTTTACATCTATTGCTAGGTGCCCAGGAAGAAGTCGTTGTCCACTTATCTCCACAGTTCCTGCAGGAACGAGATTCAGCCGAGGGGAACCGAGTATCGGGGACACTGAAATTTTTTGGCAATGTGCTATATTTTGGTTGTTTAGATTTCTTGTGAATGTAAACCTTCCTAATGGTATTTCCTTTCTCTATGTCATCCACATACTTCAGAAAGTCCAGGTCCAGGTGGAAGCCATAAGGGGTTTCCACAGAATATGGAGACTGCTTCCTTCTGTCTGCACTGGTGCACATCTCAGACAACTTGATGTTGGCTTCAAAACAATTAAGAAAATTACTCTTAACTAGCAAAGATTTGCACTTCACAATGCATACATGTAAATCCAGTTAATTCTGTCTCATGAAAGCCGTCATAAGATATCAGTATAGAATTACATTCAACCTGTACAACTTTCTAAATATTTGCTGTTTTTATTAGTTCAATAAAACAAATGCACACAAATGAATTGAAACTTAGACTGCTATTTAAGTAACAAGTACAATACATAGCAGCTAATATTGGAATAAAGTTTACATATAATATCCCCACCCCCCAAACCCCCTATACACCCAAACCCTCTACACCCCCCCAACTCCAACTCCACCCCCCATGCCCCTCCCCCCACCCATCCCATACATTATCATCATAGGCAGTCCCTCGAAATCGAGGAAAACTTGCTTCCACTCTAAAAGTGAGTTCTCAGGTGACTGTACAGTCCAATACAGGAATTACAGTCTCTGTCACAGGTGGGACAGACAGCGGTTGAAGGAAGGGTGGGTGGGGAGTCTGGTTTGTCGCATGCTCCTTCCGCTGTCTGCGTTTGTTTTCTGCATGCTCTCAGCGACGAGACTCGAGGTGCTCAATGCCCTCCCGGATGCTCTTCTTCCACTCTGGGTGGTCTTGGGCCAGGGATTCCCAGGTGTCGGTGGGGATGTTGCACTTTATCAAAGAGGCTTTGCGAGTGTCCTTGAAACGTTTCCTCTGCCCACCTGGGGCTCGCTTGCCGTGTAGGAGTTCCGAGCAGAGCACTTGCTTTGGGAGTCTCGTGTCGGGCATACGGACGATGTGGCCTGCCCAACGGAGCTGGTCAAGTGTGGTCAGTGCTTCAATATTGGGGGTGTTAGCCTGATCGAGAACACTGACGTTGGTGCATTTATCCTCCCAGTGGAATTTCAGGATCTTGCAGAGGCAGTGCTGGTGGTACTTCTCCAGCGCTTTGAGGTGTCTACTGTATATGGTCCACGTCTCTGAGCCATATAGGAGGGCGGGTGTCACTACTGCCCTGTAGACCATAGCTTGGTGCCAGATTTGGGGTCCTGGTCTTCAAACACTCTCTTCCTCAGGCAACCGAAGGCTGCGCTGGCACACTGGAGGCGGACCTCGTCATCGATGTCTGCCCTTGTTGATAGTAAGCTCCCGAGGTATACACCCCCCTCCCTCCCTCCCCCCCGCCCCCGCCCCCCAAGCCACCCACCCCACCAGACGGCTTGTACGACTCAACTGGTGCATTTACTCACTCAGGCACTGGGGGGAAGCCCTTGAAACTGATCTTAACTAAACATTGCAAAATAAATATTCCTACCTGGATGATGTGTGGACTGAAGCGCTTCTGACATTCTGTCCCCTTTGTTAGCAAAATAAAGCACGATGAAGAAATGAATCAAACTGACTGAGCTATAAACAAAAGTGGAAGAGTAAAATTTTAATCTTTCAAATATTTATCTGTTTAAATTAGGAGAACATTGCTCAATATTTTGTGTTTCACCAATAACACATTCACATTACTGATTCACCGCAAAATGTTGTTTTCACATTTGTAATACTAGCTACCACCTGGTACCATCCTCGACACAGGAACTGAAGGAGGCACAAAGTCCATGTTTATCTGTACTGGTGAATCAGTTAGTGTACAAAACAGAAACTCGAGATTTATTGACAAAATACAATGGATTTAAATAAAATACTGTACTAAAAAAAAAGTTGTTTGACATCGGGTAGTTTAAGTGATCGTGCTTCTATTCAGAGCTCCCATTCTTATTCGTGCTTTATATTAACCAGAATACAAATATTAGGAATAATGCACAATATTCTAACATAAGGTGGAGCCATTTACAAAGTTTCTGATCCCACTAGCAACAACATGCATTTCTATAAGTGGTTGGGCAATTGGGAGTCAATGTGGATCAACAACGGCACAGATGATGAGTGACAGGACTTGATGCAGGACAGCAGAATGTTGGATACGTTTTTGGAGGATGGGGGGGCCATCCAGAAGAGAACTGGAATAGTCAAATCTGGAGGAGATAAAAGCATGGATGATGGTTTCAGCAGCAAATGGGTATATGGAGGGGTAGAGGTGACCAATGTTAAGAAGGTAGAAGTAGGCATTCTATGTGATGGAGCGGTCAGAAGCTCAGCTCGAGGTTGAGTTGGATGCTATGGTTGCGAACAGTCTTGTTCAGCATGAAACACTGGCTAGAGCTGTTGGCATGAGTCCGAGGTTTGTGGCGTGGGTCGAAAACAGTGGCTTTGGTCTCCCCAGTATTTAACTGGAGAAAATAGCAGCTCATCCAAAACTGCATATCAAATATGCATTCTGACAGCACAGAGACAATAGAGGGATTGGGACAGATGGTGGAGGGGTAGATAGTGACATCAGCCTACACGTGGAAACTGGCACCATGTTGCGGAAGGGGGTCATGAGCCAACTGGCCCTGAGCAGCCATTCCCTTTAGGAAGCGCAGCCTTCTCACACACTGCTCCTCAGAGAGCTGGAGGTATGAGCATTGGTGCCTGTAAACCCATGGGGGGTAAGGCCTCCTCCCCAGACATCTTCGGCCTCACCTCATCTGTGGGCCAACATGGCCACGAGCCCGTCTTCTAACCTAGCATTAGCATGGAGCATGATATGCTGGCAAACTAGTAATGCCCCCCATTAAATTCTCTCACTGAAGCTATAAGGACACTGTAATGGCAGACAAAATTGTCACTTCCAAGTCAGAGCTTCACGCAGCATGCTGTGTGCAATCGCTGCAGTCAATGTGACCTGCGATGTAGGATCCTCTTACCTCAATTTAAATTTGCGGCAAATACCGGCTGGTTTTTCAGGCGTCTTTTGAGGCGGGCATATAATGCGGCGTTAGGGCCCAATTTTGCAGCCGGGGCACTAGCAGAGCGTTGCATGACGATTGACGTCATGATCTCATTGAAACTGAAGGCGGGGCAGTAAGTATTTGCACCACCGCAAACCCTGAGCCGAACTTGCCGACCGGGTGGTAAAAGCTGAACGCCTGCTGTTACGCCTTAAAATGCCCTTTACTGCCCCTCCGGGGCGCCACCAGTAGCCACCTTCATAGCACAATGGAGCTGATAATCCAGCCCCTAGTTTGTTTAATACACTTTGTGGTGTATTACAAAGCCATATAGACCAGAAAGTCTCAGGTTCAAACTCTCATCTGTGCTGAGTTAGATGATCACTCTGGACTAAGTAAGAGGGTAATATTTGCTTCTGAAAGCTGTGCAGTGATTGCTGGAGAGTGCATGTGCATGGATGTTGGGCAAGGACAGGCGTGATCTTGGCTGTAATACTCTCCGTGGTCGAATAGTTTGCACAATTGGACTTGGACGATCTACGAGAGGCTGCTTGTACCTGTAGCGCGCGCCATAGCCCAGGACAAATCATTGTCTTGACCAAAGAAGAAAGAAAATTGAGGGGAAGGCTTCCATTAACTGACACCAGCAGTCACATCTTATATAACGGTTCACCTACTCAGTGTCAAAAGTTTAAACAGTCCTTGAAAAATCAATTGATTTTTCCAGTCAACAAGAAGCAATTTTGCAATATTGACCTTTCTGAGATTTAGTCATAGCCCTGATAGAATATCAAGTCAGAGGTAATTTGAATCAGTGTTTTCAATGCATCTAATCCAACTTGGTGTACATTCAATTGGCATAAAGTTGTGGTAATGGGATTGTTTTGTTGCAAATGAGACTTTTATTACAAAGGGTCAGGAACTATGGGCTAGAAATACGGCTCCATCGAGCCCGTTTTTTTGGCGCTACATGTGCTGTTTTTTGACCAAAATGGTGTCCTAGTTGCGCGTGCAACTTCTGACGTGGGCCGCGCTAGACGCCATTTTGCTGAGGGCATTAGCGCCGGCGCTGGAAACGTGCGGCGTTAATACTCAGAGTAGGCAGACCGCCGGCGCTGTCATTTTCAACCTCAACACTGGAGCTAATGCTCTGTCTTAACCTCACACAGCTGAACGTGTGTTCAGCAGCAGGAAGGACCCCACACCCCACCAGCGCTATTTAAAGGGACCATCACCTACTTACAGGTTATTTGCTGATTGATTTCTACTGGCTGTTGCTGAGTTTTTAAGAAGTGTTTGATGCTTTCTAGACTTCTTTAAAGGTGCCTAAAGTCTACGAGGTGCGGTGTGGCATGTGCTCAAAGACTTGCAAGGGGTCTGCTCAAACCAGTTGTTTCCAGATGTGGTGCAGTAGTTTGTACCCCCCTTGGCCTGTAGCATGACAGGGAGAATGAGCAGAGGCGACACAGAGCAGGACAAGCTGCTAGAAGAGGCAGGAGGAGGAGGGAGCAAAGGGCTCTCAGCAGGAGGCCATTTCCACCCAGGGTCTTCAGGGAACAATCCCCCTACCTTAACCTCAGCGAGGAACAGTCTCTGTTTTACTAAGGGCTGAAATCTGCCACTGGTTGCGGGTAGACCTGCAGCCTTAGTCCAGGGTGAGGACAGCATTGCCAGTGGCTGTAACGATGACCGTGGCCTTGAACTTCTTCGCGTCGGGCTCCTTCAGGCAGGAACAGGTGACATCTGGAACATCTCCCAGTTCACCGTCCACTCCTGCATAAGGGAGCTGAGTGAGGCTCAGTATGCAAGGAGAGCTGAATATATTTTATTCTCTCTTGCCAGTGAGAAGCAGAGGGAGCGAGCATATGACTTTGCCGGGATAGCAGGCTTCCCCATGCTGCAGGTGCCATTGACTGCACACATGTCGCTTTGCGAGCACTGCATCTCAACTCGAAGATGTACTGCAACCCCAGGGATTCCAGCTTCCTCAATGTCCAGCTGGTGTGCAACCATATTCAGTGTATCATGCAGGTCAATGCTTGGTATCCGGGCAGCAGCCATGATTCCTTCATTGTCCGCTGTCCCATCAACATTTGAGCAACCACAACAAACCAGAGGGTGGCTACTGGGTGACAAGGGCTATCTGCTGACCATCTGGCTCATGACTCCACTGCTCAAACCAACCACACATGAGTAGCATGCATATAACAAAAGCTATGCTGCCACACCGAATCTGATAGATTCAGGACCACTCGGCTCCAGACCTCATTACAGCCTCGGTCCAAACATGGACAAAAGAGCTCAATTCCAGAGGTGAGATGAGAATGACTACCCATGACATCACGGCAGCATTTGACTGAGTGTGGCATCAAGGAGCCCTAGTAAAATTGAAGCCAATGTGAATCAGGGGGAAAACTTTCCACTGGCTGGAGTCTTACGTAGCACGAAGGAAGATAGTTGTGGTAGTTGGAGGCCAATCATCCTAGCCCCAGGACATCACTGCAGGAGTTTCTCAGAGCACTATCCTAGGCCCAACCATCTTCAGCTGCTTTATCAATGACCTTCCCTCCATCATAAGGTTAGGAGTGGGGATGTTCGCTGATGATTGTACAATGTTCAGTTCCATTCGCAACTCCTCAGGTAATGAAGCAGTCCATGCCTGCATGCAGCATGACCTGGACGACATTCAGGCTTAGGCTGATATTTAGCAAGTGACATTGTGGTTGACCTCAAGCAGCTCTGGGCCTAGTAGGTGCGACTTCGAACTGCACCACCTCGGCATAGGCGGCAGCAGTCTGGGCTGGCTGACTGACAGGCAACAGCAAGGGCACTGGCGGAGTGGCGGTGGTGGGAGGACCAATGCTACCATCCTGAGAGGGGACAGCAGGTTTGTCCTCCGCAGAACCGCTGCCACTTCCCTGGGCTGGCCCCTCAGCAATCCTAGTAATCTGCTGGAGGACAGATTACTGGATTGTTGGAACACCCTGCAAGCCCCTTTCAACACTGCTAATTGCAGCCACGCTGGCAGCAGTCTGAGCATCCGTGGCAGCAAGCTGAGTTTGCAGGACTTCAGTCTGAGCTTCCATTGCAGCAGCCAGAAGTTGGGTAGCTTCTGTTTTGTGCTGCAATGGAAGCTGAGACTTCGACCATCAGACGCTGCATGATGGTTGGGTCCACATCTGTGTTAATGGATCTGTTAACCCTTCCACGCTGGAAAGGATGGGCTCCACACTCTGTGCAAAGCTCTGTGCAAAGTTGGTGCCAGACTCCTCCTTGCTCCTTGAGATTGCTTTCTGGCTTTCTGGCAGGCCTGCCAATGCACCAAGCTTTTCATTGGGCATATCCATCAGCGTTCTTCTGTAGGCTGTCCCATCGAAATCCACATCTCAGTCCTCTGCAACAGAACTCGTGAGCGACCTCTCCCTTCAGGGAGCTGGCACCTACACTTTCCCCCTGCCCTGGCTGCAGCCCACTTGTGCCCGGTAACTCACCATGTACAGATCCCGTCTCTAAGCTACCCTCTAAACTCCACGCAATGCAGTATCTGAGCTGGTGGTTGTGAATGTCAGATCCAGTGACGGTGTTTCTTCTTCATCATCACACTCCCCTCCCTCTTCCTCTTGCTCCACAGTCTGGCCAGGTAGGATTTCTTGGGTCCCTGAAATGAGAAAGGCACAAGGGTAGGGTTGTGGTGAGGGAAAAGCAAGAGGTGCATGCTTACACCATGTGCAGCTTGTAAATCAGAGAGATTGTGGGTTATGGGGAAAGTGGGATTTGAGAAGGAGGTAATTGCAGCGGTGGTAATTGTGAGAGGGTGAGATGGAGCATATGAATGTGAGGTATGAGTCGTGAATGATAGAGATTGCTGGTAGGTGAGTAGTGGGGTTGTGGTGATGAGCAGTGTAAGAGGCTAGTGGGGCAATTTGTGGAATATGGCATTAGAAGCTGAATTCACAGACCTTGATCAGTCATGTGAGGTCATTAAATGTCTTGCGGCATTGTATCCAGATCCTCGGGGCTACACTGCTCGCATTGACCGTGATGATTATCTGCTCCCACTGTCTTCTCATAGTTTGTCTGCCAGGCCTCCTGGCCCCCTATGGAAAGAGGACCTCTCTTCTCCTGTCCACCTCCTGCACCAAGGCCTCCAGTATTGCGTCTGAAAACCTGGGAGCTCTCTCTCTGCTATGTTGCGCCACTCAGTTTTCTTATTCCTCAGGCTGTTTCCCAGCCACTACCACCAGCACCTGCTGAAGCCAGAATGCACCTCCCCTTAAAGAGCTGTAGGCTGCCTTTAAGAAGTGCAGGCTAGCTTTAATTGGTGCTAGCCTCGCACGAACTTGGGCCCCTGCTGAGGCACTGAACAGCGCGCTTTGCGCTTCCTTATCACTGCAATCATTTTAAAATTAGCACAAAGTTTGCGTGCTGCCTACATCGGGCTCAACGGGCATGGGGCTAATTGCACATCATAATACCGCGCCCATTTTCGGGGCTTATCCAATTCTAGGCCAATCATTTGGCCTCACACGTGCTGGGGCCAAGGTATCGCAAATTCAAAATGAACATGGTGTCCTACTTGAGTACATTTAAGGACATTATTTTCCATGATATGAAATGGGCAAATATTATTTACAATTCAGGAATTGCAGTTGCACATAATCACTAATATTATTTTCTACACAATTTTCAGCAAAGTCAGTGTTATGATTGAAGCGCACTTTTCTTGTCCACAACAACTTGCTTTTTTTGGCATCTTTAATGTAAAAAAAAAATCTCAAGGTGCTTCCCAAGCCAAATGTAAGTACATGGACACCTAGGAGAGATTATGAAGATTGGAAAATTTAGTCAAAGAAATGGGCTTTGCAAAGCTTTTTTAAAGGGTAGACAGTGCGGTGTAGAGGTAGAAGGTTTCAAGGAACAAGTTCCAGTGATTGGGGATGAAGATACCCTTTCCACTAATGGTGCGATGAGGGGAGGAGAGATGTACAGAAGGGCAGAGTCAAAGCAATGGAGTATTCCAGAGGGATATAGCGCAAAGAAAATTACAGATATAGGAAGGGGCAAAGCTGTACAGGGATTTTGAGTGGGTGAGTAGCAGTGAGAATTAAAACCTCCCCCGCAGCTCCAGACTGAGGCTCGGGCTATTTTACCTTCCAGGCATCGTTTTAATCCCATCAGTCAACGTGCCACCTGTTGTGGGCAGGAAGTGGTGGAACGTTGCACAGCCTGGAGATGGCCCGCTGACTACAGGTGAGTGCCGGGATCGGCTTCTGGACACAGTCACCCAGCAGTGTGCCACTCACCAGATAAATTGCTTAATAATATTTGTTGCCATCTTCATCCCTGCGAATCATTCTTTTTATAGAAGTGAGATTACACAATGGACTTGTACATTTTTCCAGTGTTAATTTGAGGTTAGAGCTCTGTGGGTGAAGTTCTTCAGCAGACCAAAAAAATAAACTGTATTTCCAAGACTATCATTCAGAATTGGTAATCAATTACCCTAAACGAGCAATCTGCCTACTTGCCCTACACCTCCCACCTCAAATCCCCATCCCAATCACTTTACCCCCAACCATTCCAGCTACCTTTCCTGAATTATCCTAATTCACCAATAACCTTAACCTCCTCCTATTATTCTGACTCCAATCACCTGTACTATCTCCTCAATCACTCTAAACCCCCCTCACTGTAACATCTCCCATTATCCAGTTCCAACAGCTCACCATCTCCCACAAAGAATAAAGAAAATGCTTTCAAGATGGAAAACGGTCCAGTTCCCAAACTCAGTCTCTATTCTTCTGCTCATCTATAACATGCTTGAAGTCAATGCATTCTTTGCAATAATGTCAATATTTCCAATGTGTTTTGTGGCTCTTTTGCACAACAGAGGCAGAGAGAAAACGGGTTATAAATTATAGACCAGTTAGCCTGACATCAGTAGTGGGGAAAATGTTGGAATCAATCATTAAGGATGAAATAGCAGCACATTTGGAGATCAGTGATAGGATTGGTCCAAGTCAGCATGGATTTACGAAAGGGAAATCATGCTTGACAAATCTTCTGGAATTTTTTGAGGATGTAACTAGTAGAGTGGACAAGAGAGAACCAGTGGATGTGGTGTATTTGGACTTTCAAAAGGCTTTTGACAAGGTCCCACATAGGAGATTGGTGTGCAAAATCAAAACACATGGTATTGGGGTTAATGTACTGACGTGGATAGAGAACTGGTTGGCAGACAGGAAGCAGAGAGTCGGGATTAACGGGTCCTTTTCAGAATGGCAGGCAGTGACTAGTGGAGTGCCGCAGGGCTCAGTGCTGGGACCCCAGCACTTTACAATATATATTAATGATTTAGATGATGGAATTGAGTGTAATATCTCCAAGTTTGCAGATGACACTAAACTGGGTGGTGGTGTGAGCTGTGAGGAGGACACTAAGAGGCTGCAGGGTGACTTGGACAGGTTAGGTGAGTGGGCAAACGTGTGGCAGATGCAGTATAATGTGGATAAATGTGAGGTTATCCACTTTGGGGGCAAAAACACGAAGGCAGAATATTATCTGAATGGCGGCAGATTAGGAAAAGGGGAGGTGCAGCGAGACCTGGGTGTCATGGTTCATCAGTCATTGAAAGTTGGCATGCAGGTACAGCAGGCAGTGAAGAAGGCAAATGGTATGTTGGCCTTCATAGCAAGGGGATTTGAGTATAGGAGCAGGGAAGTCTTGCTGCAGTTGTACAGGGCCTTGGTGAGGCCCCACCTGGAATATTGTGTTCAGTTTTGGTCTCCTAATCTGAGGAAGGATGTTCTTGCTATTGAGGGAGTGCAGCAGAGGTTCACCAGACTGATTCCAGGGATAGCTGGACTGACGTATGAGGAGAGACTGGATCAACTGGGCCTTTATTCACTGGAGTTTAGAAGGATGAGAGGAGATCTCATAAAAACATATAAGATTCTGACGGGACGGGACAGGTTAGATGCGGGAAGAATGTTCCCGATGTTGGGGAAGTCCAGAACCAGCAGACACAGTCTTAGGATAAGGGGCAGGACTGAGATGAGGAGAAACTTCTTCACTCAGAGAGTTGTTAACCTGTGGAATTCCCTGCCGCAGAGAGTTGTTGATGCCAGTTCATTGGATATATTCAAGAGGGAGTTAGATATGGCCCTTACGGCTAAAGTGATCAAAGGGTAGGAAGAGAAAGCAGGAAAGGGGTACTGAGGGAATGATCAGCCTTGATCTTATTGAATGGCGGTGCAGGCTCGAAGGGCTGATTGGCCTACTCCTGCACCTATTTTCTATGTTTCTGTGTCTCTGTGTCTCTGTGTTTCTGTGTCTCTGTGTCTCTGTGTCTCTATGTCTCTATGTTTCTGTGTCTCTATGTTTCTATGTTTCTGTGTCTCTATGTTTCTATGTCTCTATGTTTCTATGTCTCTATGTTTCTGTGTCTCTGTGTCTCTGTGTCTCTATGTTTCTATGTCTCTATGTTTCTGTGTCTCTGTGTCTCTATGTTTCTATGTCTCTATGTTTCTATGTCTCTATGTCTCTGTGTCTCTGTGTCTCTGTGTTTCTGTGTCTCTGTGTCTCTATGTTTCTATGTCTCTATGTTTCTATGTCTCTATGTCTCTGTGTCTCTGTGTCTCTATGTTTCTGTGTCTCTGTGTCTCTATGTTTCTAGGTCTCTAGGTTTCTATGTTTCTGTGTCTCTGTGTCTCTGTGACTCTGTGTCTCTATGTTTCTATGTCTCTATGTTTCTATGTTTCTGTGTTTCTGTGTCTCTGTGTCTCTGTGTCTCTATGTTTCTATGTCTCTATGTTTCTATGTTTCTGTGTCTCTGTGTCTCTGTGTCTCTATGTTTCTATGTCTCTATGTTTCTATGTTTCTATGTCTCTATGTCTCTGTGTCTCTATGTCTCTGTGTCTCTATGTTTCTATGTTTCTATGTTCTATGTTTCTGTGTCTCTGTGTCTCTATGTTTCTGTGTCTCTGTGTCTCTGTGTCTCTATGTTTCTGTGTCTCTGTGTCTCTGTGTCTCTATGTTTCTATGTCTCTATGTCTCTATGTTTCTATGTTTCTATGTTTATGTGTCTATGTTTATGTGTCTCTATGTTTCTATGTTTATGTGTCTCTATGTTTCTGTGTCTCTATGTTTCTGTGTCTCTATGTCTCAATGTCTCTATGTCTCTGTGTCTCTATGTTTCTATGTCTCTATGTCTCTATGTCTCTATGTCTCTATGTCTCTGTGTTTCTGTGTCTCTATGTCTCTATGTCTCTATGTCTCTATGTCTCTGTGTTTCTGTGTCTCTATGTCTCTATGTCTCTATGTCTCTGTGTCTCTATGTCTATGTGTTTCTATGTCTCTATGTCTCTATGTTTCTATGTTTATGTGTCTCTATGTTTCTGTGTCTCAATGTCTCTATGTCTCTGTGTCTCTATGTTTCTATGTCTCTATGTCTCTATGTCTCTGTGTTTCTGTGTCTCTATGTTTCTGTGTCTCTGTGTCTCTATGTTTCTAGGTCTCTAGGTTTCTATGTTTCTGTGTCTCTGTGTCTCTGTGACTCTGTGTCTCTATGTTTCTATGTCTCTATGTTTCTATGTTTCTGTGTTTCTGTGTCTCTGTGTCTCTGTGTCTCTATGTTTCTATGTCTCTATGTTTCTATGTTTCTGTGTCTCTGTGTCTCTGTGTCTCTATGTTTCTATGTCTCTATGTTTCTATGTTTATGTGTCTCTATGTTTCTGTGTCTCTATGTTTCTGTGTCTCTATGTCTCAATGTCTCTATGTCTCTGTGTCTCTATGTTTCTATGTCTCTATGTCTCTATGTCTCTGTGTTTCTGTGTCTCTATGTCTCTATGTCTCTATGTCTCTATGTCTCTGTGTTTCTGTGTCTCTATGTCTCTATGTCTCTATGTCTCTGTGTCTCTATGTCTCTGTGTTTCTATGTCTCTATGTCTCTATGTTTCTATGTTTATGTGTCTCTATGTTTCTGTGTCTCAATGTCTCTATGTCTCTGTGTCTCTATGTTTCTATGTCTCTATGTCTCTATGTCTCTGTGTCTCTGTGTCTCTATGTTTCTGTGTCTCTGTGTCTCTATGTTTCTAGGTCTCTAGGTTTCTATGTTTCTGTGTCTCTGTGTCTCTGTGACTCTGTGTCTCTATGTTTCTATGTCTCTATGTTTCTATGTTTCTGTGTTTCTGTGTCTCTGTGTCTCTGTGTCTCTATGTTTCTATGTCTCTATGTTTCTATGTTTCTGTGTCTCTGTGTCTCTGTGTCTCTATGTTTCTATGTCTCTATGTTTCTATGTTTCTATGTCTCTATGTCTCTGTGTCTCTATGTCTCTGTGTCTCTATGTTTCTATGTTTCTATGTTCTATGTTTCTGTGTCTCTGTGTCTCTATGTTTCTGTGTCTCTGTGTCTCTGTGTCTCTATGTTTCTGTGTCTCTGTGTCTCTGTGTCTCTATGTTTCTATGTCTCTATGTCTCTATGTTTCTATGTTTCTATGTTTATGTGTCTATGTTTATGTGTCTCTATGTTTCTATGTTTATGTGTCTCTATGTTTCTGTGTCTCTATGTTTCTGTGTCTCTATGTCTCAATGTCTCTATGTCTCTGTGTCTCTATGTTTCTATGTCTCTATGTCTCTATGTCTCTGTGTTTCTGTGTCTCTATGTCTCTATGTCTCTATGTCTCTATGTCTCTGTGTTTCTGTGTCTCTATGTCTCTATGTCTCTATGTCTCTGTGTCTCTATGTCTCTGTGTTTCTATGTCTCTATGTCTCTATGTTTCTATGTTTATGTGTCTCTATGTTTCTGTGTCTCAATGTCTCTATGTCTCTGTGTCTCTATGTTTCTATGTCTCTATGTCTCTATGTCTCTGTGTTTCTGTGTCTCTATGTATGTCTCTATGTCTCTGTGTCTCTATGTCTCTGTGTTTCTATGTCTCTATGTCTCTATGTTTCTATGTTTATGTGTCTCTATGTTTCTGTGTCTCTATGTCTCTATGTTTCTGTGTCTCTATGTCTCAATGTCTCTATGTCTCTGTGTCTCTATGTTTCTATGTCTCTATGTCTCTATGTCTCTGTGTTTCTGTGTCTCTATGTCTCTATGTCTCTATGTCTCTGTGTCTCTGTGTCTCTGTGTTTCTGTGTTTCTGTGTCTCTGTGTCTCTGTGTCTCTATGTCTCTATGTTTCTATGTCTCTATGTTTCTATGTTTCTATGTTTCTATGTCTCTATGTCTCTATGTTTCTGTGTTTCTGTGTCTCTATGTCTCTATGTTTCTATGTCTCTATGTCTCTATGTTTCTGTGTTTCTGTGTCTCTATGTCTCTATGTTTCTATGTCTCTATGTCTCTATGTTTCTATGTTTCTATGTTTCTATGTCTCTATGTTTCTATGTTTCTATGTCTCTATGTTTCTGTGTATCTATGTCTCTATGTTTCTATGTCTCTATGTCTCTGTGTCTCTATGTTTCTATGTTTCTATGTCTCTGTGTCTCTATGTCTCTGTGTCTCTATGTTTCTATGTCTCTATGTCTCTATGTTTCTGTGTTTCTGTGTCTCTATGTCTCTATGTCTCTATGTCTCTATGTCTCTATGTTTCTATGTTTCTATGTTTCTATGTCTCTATGTTTCTATGTCTCTGTGTCTCTATGTCTCTGTGTCTCTATGTTTCTGTGTTTCTATGTCTCTATGTCTCTATGTCTCTGTGTTTCTGTGTCTCTATGTCTCTATGTCTCTATGTCTCTGTGTCTCTGTGTCTCTGTGTTTCTGTGTTTCTGTGTCTCTGTGTCTCTGTGTCTCTATGTCTCTATGTTTCTATGTCTCTATGTTTCTATGTTTCTATGTTTCTATGTCTCTATGTCTCTATGTTTCTGTGTTTCTGTGTCTCTATGTCTCTATGTTTCTATGTCTCTATGTCTCTATGTTTCTGTGTTTCTGTGTCTCTATGTCTCTATGTTTCTATGTCTCTATGTCTCTATGTTTCTATGTTTCTATGTTTCTATGTCTCTATGTTTCTATGTTTCTATGTCTCTATGTTTCTGTGTATCTATGTCTCTATGTTTCTATGTCTCTATGTCTCTGTGTCTCTATGTTTCTATGTTTCTATGTCTCTGTGTCTCTATGTCTCTGTGTCTCTATGTTTCTATGTCTCTATGTCTCTATGTTTCTGTGTTTCTGTGTCTCTATGTCTCTATGTCTCTATGTCTCTATGTCTCTATGTTTCTATGTTTCTATGTTTCTATGTCTCTATGTTTCTATGTCTCTGTGTCTCTATGTCTCTGTGTCTCTATGTTTCTGTGTTTCTATGTCTCTATGTCTCTATGTTTCTGTGTTTCTATGTCTCTATGTCTCTATGTCTCTATGTCTCTATGTCTCTATGTTTCTATGTCTCTATGTCTCTATGTCTCTATGTCTCTATGTCTCTATGTCTCTATGTTTCTATGTCTCTATGTCTCTATGTCTCTATGTTTCTATGTCTCTATGTCTCTATGTCTCTATGTCTCTATGTTTCTATGTCTCTATGTCTCTATGTCTCTATGTCTCTATGTCTCTATGTCTCTGTGTCTCTATGTTTCTATGTCTCTATGTTTCTATGTTTCTATGTTTCTATGTTTCTAAGAATGTTACAGTAGACGTGGCTGGAAGGTATAAACCACTGAAGAAAATGACTGATTTAAAGCTGCATGCATCATGTGACCGATAGCAATAGATATAGTGTGAAAATGGTCCAATTTGTTTGTCTACTGTACTTGCAAATTTTCTTGTTGGTCTATTTTATTGATAAAACTATGCTCATTGCTTCTCTTGGGGCAGATATTCTGGTGATTTGTGCTTCTTTTTTCGCCCCCGAGGGGCGGCATGATGGCGGTGAGCTCTTCTGGGCGGGCAATCAGCTTCCAGCGCCCCGCGGGGATTTTCGGGGCTGGATTTGCGGGGGCGTTGAACAGTACCGCCTGGAAGAGTTTAGCCGGCGTGCAACGCTCCTGGTTGAGACACCGGCTCACTTTTTGACTCCCGCCCGACCAGTACACCCCGCAGCGTGCCCTGCGGGGATCGCCTGTGAAGGTAAGTAATGCCGACCTCAGGTAAGTGTGTTTGTTTTTTCTTTAAATTTTTTTTTGCAATTTATTTGTGGTGGCGTGGTCTATGTATTGGAAATGTTTTTTGTGGGTGTTTTTTCAGGTTATTTTTTTTCTCTCCAGGCACTTCCAGGCCGGCTGTTTAGCTCGGGATTTTTGCATGCTCAGCCGGCTGAGCGCCCTGAGAGAGGTGTGCAACGCCTCCCTTAGTGCTCCGCCCCATACTCAGGGCGGAGCTGCACAATTTTGATGACAGAGGCGCAAACTGTTCCAGGCGCAAACTTTACCGCCCCACCGCCATTACCGCCCCGAAATCATCAAAGCCGAAAATCCTGCCCAGCTTAACTTTGCTCCTACTCATTCTTCCACCTCGCTGCATTCTTGTGGTGTTAAAATTAACACCATTGCACTGTCTCCCATTCCAACACATTTATTTCCCAGCAGCTTCCTGCCTCCTTCCTACCCCTTTCATCCAAATTTGAAAGACTTTTAAAACTGAAGCTTGTTGTTTCCAAACTCCCACATCTTGATGCAAGACTCCCGAAACAAGCGCTCTACTCCAAACTCCGTCACGGCAAGCCAGTCCCAGGGGGGCACAGAAAATACTTCAAGGTTGCCCTCAAAGCCCCGTTGAAAAAAATTACCATCCCCACTGACTCTTGGGAATCCCTGGCCCAAAGTGGAGGAGAAGCATTCGAGAAGGCGCCGAACACTTTGAGTCTCTTCGCCAGGAGCACGCAGAAACCAAGTACAAACAGCGGAAGGCGTGTACGACAAATCAAGCATCAAGCACCTCACCCACCCGATCCTCCAACCACCACCAGCCCAACCTGTGACATTGGACTCATCAGTCACCTTGGAACTCATTCGTGTGGAAGCAAGTCATCCTCGACTCCGGGAACTGCCTAAGAAAAAGACAACATTGTGATTCATCCCATCTTCTCTCCTGCTCTTTGCAACCTTGCTGCTATCCTATACCTTGGCCTTCAATGCCATTGACAGTGGGGAAACGTTGGGAGAGACGTATGACCAGAGAGGGAAATTAATTGCAAACCAATTTAATTAACAGAGCTCTGTTCACTTTCAAGACCGACTTACACATAAATATATCATATTTTTAAACATGTGTGAAGAATTAATTCCGCACGCCAAAGTGTGGAAGATTTGATCGGTCTATCGTGGCCCTTGAAATGGATTTTTTAATTTGAATAATTTACTTTAATCACGGTTAACAGTATCTTTAACACAAATAGGAATTAATTTTGAAAATTCGCACAGGGCTGAGCCTATTTCATGTTACACTATGTAAGGTTTAACTCTTCCATAAACATCTAGAATCTTCTCAGTATCTGTTCTCTACAAGCCATACATAAGGCACCACTAATCATTCAAGAGCATTTATTTATTATACTGTTTAAAATTTAGTTAAGAAATAGCTGCATTATTCATTGTTTCTAGACCTTATTCTTTCAAGTTCAACTTGTGACCCAAAGATACTGTTCTATAAAGTCAACCAACTGCCTGCAGCACCACAAAGGATCTAAAAATACTCATTGCATTGCAAGTTCGACAGATATAAAGGCACTATTCTGGTGGTTCTAAAACTGAAAGCGTGCTTGCTTTTCTTTACCTAAATCGAATTTGGGAATTATATCTACCGGCAAATGTAGATAAAGCTGTGGCTTAAGTGACATCCTCACCGAGACCTGGGAGTCCCTGGCCAAAGACCGCCCTAAGTGGAGAAGTGCATCTGGGAGAGCGCTGAGCACCTCAAGTCTCATCGCCGAGAGCATGCAGAAATCAAGCGCAGGCAGCGGAAAGAGCGTGCGGCAAACCAGTCCCACCCACCCCTTCCCTCAACGACTATCTGTCCCACCTGTGACAGGGACTGTGGTTCTTGTATTGTACTGTTCAGTCACCTAAGAACTCATTTTTAGAGTGGAAGCAAGTCTTCCTTGACTCCCAAGGACTGCCTATGATGATGATGAAGTGTGCTACCCCGTTACCCTGCTCATTTATGTGTGTCAGCTGATTTCTGACTTTGTCAGCATATCCACCCCTTAACACAGCCAAACAGGTATTTCCAACCTCTTCAATAATTATACCGGATGGGGCTTTTGGGATCATTTTGATAGCTTATGTTCATACAATGAGGAAACCCAAGAACAAAGAAATTCTATTTAAACATTCTTTAAAAAAAAGTCAGTGCATTCACTGACCAGGACAATAGCTGGAGCAGTAGAATTGGCCTCACTACCCCCTCCCCCACCCCAGGCTAGGCTGGGGAACCAGGGGGTGGGTGGAATTAGCAATGGTTCTTGATCCAGATTACTATCTGGTGACCCATGCTGTAAAGTACACATATTGACATCAGGCAAAGCCACGATCAAGTGAAGCTGTGATGCCCCCTTGTGTCAAATAGTCTGTGATCACTCATTCCCTAGATTTATAAGTGCAGAATGGCCACTTATGTCAGCTAATCCGGGGCTGCTGGTCCCCCGATCATGGGGTCAACTCCTTCCGGAAAGGAGGGAGGAAACTTTTTTTTTGGTGGGGGGGGGGAGGGGGGGCAGTGTTGAACTGTGACTGACCTTGTTTCTCAACAAACTTACCATTGGAAGTAAATATTTAACGGACATTAACTACTATGTTGTTTAACAACTCTTTCCACCCGATCAGAGGACTCACCTCTGCCCATGGACCTGAACAGTGACTCACTGCGTAATAATAAATTCCTTGTACTACCGACAGGACCTGTTATGTCTTGAATAAAGAGTCAGACTAGGTACTGCAAGCTCAAAGTAAGGTGTGACCATAGTCCTTTATTGCAGATAAGAGCAGTGCCTCTTCAGCCTGTGAGGCCTCCTTATATACAGGTGCTCTCAAGGGATTGTGGGATCCCTTGGGACTCCAGGGGATCAGCCCTCTGGTGGTTAGACATGGTAATTACAGGTTTACATACATAACAACACTCCGCCCACCCCCCCCCCCCCCCTAGTCAATAGTGTAACTATTTACAATGCGAGTCGATCTGGGGCCTTCCTTTCCCTGATTGATCGCCTCGGTGCAAATGCTGGTGATGGCGAGTCGTTTGTTGGGCCTTCGCTGGGCTGCTGCGCAGCTGACCTTGCTGGACTGCTGGGGGTGGCGAGCCTTACTGGGCTGCTGCAGGTGATGGGTTCTGCTTCATGGTCAACCACTAGGTCGGTTGCCACTTGTGTGTGTGTTGGAGGGTCGAAAAAGGTGGAGTCTATTGTGGGTTGTTCTGGATAGTCCGTAAGTCTGACTTTGGTTTGGTCCAAGTGTTTTCTGCAGGTGAGTCCATCTGTGAGTTTGACCACAAACACCCTACTCCCCTCTTTGGCCAAAACAGTGGCAGCAATCCACTTGGGACCTTGTCCATAGTTCAACACAAATACAGGATCATTTACTTCAATTTCGCGTGACACATTTGCGCGATCATGATATGTATTCTGTTGAAGCTGCCTGCTCTCTACCTGTTCGTGTAGATCAGGGTGGACTAACGAGAGCTTTGTCTTAAGTGCCCTTTTCATGAGCAGTTCAGCGAGAGGGACCCCGGTGAGCGAATGGGGTCTTATGCGGTAACTAAGCAGGACTCGGGATAAGCGAGTCTGCAGTGAGCCTTTAGTTACCCTTTTCAAGCTCTGCTTGATTGTTTGAACTGCTCATTCTACCTGACCATTGGACACTGGCTTAAACGGGGCAGACGTGATATGTTTGACCCCATTGCGGGTCATGAACTCCTTGAATTCGGCACTGGTAAAGCACGACCCATTGTCACTTACAAGGACATCAGACAGACCGTGCGTGGCAAACTTGGCCCGTAGGCTTTCAATGGTGGCAGCGGACGTGTTTGCCGACATTATCACACATTCAATCCATTTGGAGTACGCATCTACAGCCATTAAAAACATTTTTCCCAAGAATGGGCCTGCATAGTCGACATGAACCTTGGACCACAGTTTGGAGGGCCAAGACCATAAACCGAATGGCGCCTCCCTGGGTGCATTGTTTAATTGGGAACATGTGTTACATTTGTGCACACAGGACTCTGAAGTCTGCATCGATACCGGGCCACCATACGTGGGATCTGGCTATCGCTTTCATCATTACAATGCCTCGGTGGGTCCTGTGGAGATCACTAATGAAAGTGTCTCTGCCCTTTTTTGGCACAACTACCCGATTGCCCCATAGGAGGCAGTCTGCCTGTATGGACATTTCATCTCTGCGCCGCTGGTACGGCTTTATTTCTTCCTGCATCTCTAACGGGACACTAGACCAACTCCCGTGGAGCACACAGTTTTTTTTACTAGGGACAGTAAGGGGTCCTGGCTCGTCCAGGTTCTAATCTGTCGGGTGGTAACAGGTGATTGCTCACTCTCGAGTGTTTCCATTACCATAACTAAATCTGCGGGCTGTGCCATCTCCACCCCGGTGGTGGGCAATGGCAGCCTACTGAGAACATCGGCACAGCTTTCTGTGCCTGGCCTGTGGCGGATGGCGTAGTTGTATGCGGACAACGTGAGCACCCATCTCTGGATATGGGCTGATGCATTTGTATTTATCCCCTTATTTTCAGAAAAGAGGGATATCAGCGGCTTATGGTTGGTTTCCAATTCAAATTTGAGCCCGAACAGATAGTGATGCATTTTCTTTACCCCGTAAATACGCGCTAACGCTTCTTTTTCGATCATACTGTAGGCCCTCTCAGCCTTAGACAGATTTCTGGATTCATAAGAAACCGGTTGCAATTTCCCAAATTCATTAGCCTGTTGCAATACACACCCGACCCCGTACGATGACGCATCACATGCTAGTACCAAACGTTTACATGGATCGCACAACACAAGCAATTTGTTTGAACATAACAGCTTCCTAGCTTTCTCAAAGGCATTTTCTTGGCTTTTACCCCATACCCATTCATCTCCTTTATGTAGTAAAGAGTGCAGGGGATCTAACAATGTGCCAAGACCCGGTAAGAAGTTACCAAAATAGTTCAGGAGTTCTAGAAACGACCGCAGCTCCGTCACGTTCTGTGGTCTCGGTGCGTTCTTGATTGCCTCAGTCTTTGAATCGATGGGCCTGATGCCGTCCGACGCAATTCTTCTCCCCAGGAACTCCACTTCAGGCGCCAGGAAAACGCACTTCGAGCGTTTTTGCCCGAGCCCCACATGATTGAGCCGATAAGAACCTCCTCCAGGTTCTGCAGTTGCTCGACGGTGTCCCGACCTGTAATCAAGATGTCGTCCTGGAAGACCATGGTGCGCAGGACCGACTTTAGCAAGCTTTCCATGTTCCTCTGGAATATCCCCGCGGCCGATCAAATCCTAAACGGGCATCTGTTGTAAACTAAAAGACCTTTGTGTTGATGCAGGTGAGGCCTTTCGAAGATTCCTCCAGCTCCTGCGTCATGTAGGCCAAGGTCAAGTCCAGCTTCGTGAACGTTTTCCCTCTCGCCAGCATCGCCTTTGGTAGCGGGTATTGATCCTGCAGCGAGAAACGATTGATAGTTACTTCGTAATCACCACAGATTCTGACAGTGTCATCTCCCTTGAGGACTGGAACGATCAGACTGGCCCACTCATTGAATTCGATCGGCGAAATGAAGCCCTCTCGTTGCAGCCTGTCGAGCTCAATTTCCACCCTCTTTCTCATCATGTAAGGTACCGCTCTCACCTTGTGATGAATGGGTCGCGCCCCTGGAATCAAATGGATCTGCACTTTTGCTCCTTGGAACTTCCTGATACCTGGTTCGAACAGTGAGGGAAACTTGCTTAGGACCTGGTTAGATGAGGTGTCGTCGACGGATGAAAGTGCTCAGACGTCGTCCCAGTTCCAGTGTATCTTTCCCAGCCAGCTCCTACTGAACAACGTGGGGCCATCGCCCGGTACCACCCAGAGTGGTAAATCGTGAACCGCTCCATCATAGGAGACCTTTACAGTAGCACTGCCAATTACGGGAATCAGTTCCTTTGTGTACGTTCTGAGTTTGGTACGAATGGGGGTCAGGACAGGCCTTGAAGCCTTGTTGCACCACAATTTATCGAAAGTCTTTTTGCTCATTATGGACTGGCTTGCGCCCGTGTCCAGCTCCATGGACACTAGGAGCCTATTTAATTCAACCTTCAGCATTATTGGGGGACACTTTGTGGTAAATGTGTGCACCCCATATACCTCTGCCTCCTCGGTCTGAGGCTCTGGTTCGTCATGACCCACCGTGGATCTGTCCTCCTCTGCTACATGGTGGTTTGCAGGATTAGCAGGGTTTGCAGCTTGCCTGCACAAACGTTGGAGGTGTCCCATTATTCCACAGCCTTTGCAAACGTATCCTTTGAAGCAGCATGAATGGAATCGATGATCACCCCCGCAGCACCAACAAGGTGTTAATGGCCTTGTATTCACCAACCTTGATGGTGGACTCTGAGTCATCTGCGGACATGCAGCTACAGGCGTGTAAGTCCTGCCATGTACATTTTGATTCGAAAACAACGTTACTTTGTTCACAGTACTTGCAGCAGCACTAGTGTGCTGGGAAATTTATTTGGTATTGTCACTGGTGGGGATAAACGCCTGGGCTATCGCTATGGCTTTACTCAAGGTTGGGGTCTCTACTGTCAAACGTTTGTGAAGTGTTACTTCATGTCCAATGCCAAGTACAAAGAAGTCCTTCAAATTCGCAATGTCCTACAAGGCGCCTTAGCTCGGCGACGTAGCTCGCCACTTCCTGGCCTTCAGACCTCTTGTACATGTAGAACCGATACCTCACCATCAGAATGCTTTCCTTCGGGTTTAGATGCTCCCGGACCAGTGTGCACATCTCATCGTATGACTTGTCTGTGGGTTTCGCTGGAGCGAGCAGGTTTTTCATGAGGTCATACGTTGGTGCCCCGCAAACGGTGAGGAGGATCGCCCTTCGTTTGGCAGCGTTCCCTTCTCCTTCCAGCTCGTTGGCCACGAAGTATTGGTCAAGTCGCTCCATGAAGGTTTCCCAATCATCTCCCTCCGAAAATTTCTCCAGGATGACCACAGTTCTCTGCATTGTTGCATTGGGGTTCGTTATCTGTATCTCGTAGCCAGTTTTATGTCTTGAATAAAGAGTCAGACTAGGTACTGCAAGCTCAAAGTAAGTGTGACTGTATTCCTTTATTACAAATCTCAGAGTGCCTCTCCAGCCTGTGAGGCCTCCTTATATACAAGTTCTCTCAAGGGATTGTGGGATCCCTTGGGACTCCAGGGGGTAAGCCCTCTGGTGGTTAGACATGGCAATTACAGGTTTACATACATAACCGGACCGAGCAACTGGACTGACTGATGACCAGCACTGTTAGTAATCACTGGCTTTGGGGTTATGAGCATACAATGGATGGAGGTGGGCAGAATGCAATGTGTAGGGTGTTAAACTATGGATGGTTAACATGTGTATTGCAAGACATAAAAAAAGCACAGTCTTAACAAAAGTGTTCGGCTGACCTTTTTTTGTTTGGGCAGTAAGAGAGCCAGGGAATTTGTGTACTCTGATCCTATCCTGTGTAAGTATTCCTGATCATGTGTTTTGGTGTGATTTACATCATTGGCTCGGATTTTGAGGTAGTAATAATGGTGAGGCTCTTCTCGCTCACTGTTATTAAAGAGTAAATCGGACAGCAACGTCCGGCGACCACACAAACGCAGATAAACGTGGAAATCAGGAAGTTGCTGTCCAAGTTGCCCTGCTCCTCCAGAAGTGTTGCTATACCGATATCTCGCGAGAAACTCAGCATTCACATACATGCAAGCGTGTGAATTTGCGGTACTTACGAGATCTGTACCACTAAACACGGAAGAAAAAGTTAGGGCTTGTCCATTCAAGTGTAAGTGAATTTTTAATGCTGTAATAACTCTTAATTACTGCCAAGCAACATCTCTGGCACTGGAAATGTACTTTTACAAGTGTGGAGTCTCATTCCTTCAGATTCATTATTATTGGAAATTAAAAAAATTAAAATGTTTTATTTTTTTAACTTTTTTTGTCTCTTTTATCTCTCTCTCTTAATCCAATCTGTCTGTCCCTCTCTGTTGTACTTTGATTTCAATTTGACATTGAATTAACTATTCTAACTTACACTTCCTGGTTCAGACTGCGTGTGTCAGTAAGGATTCTTCAATCTGATTGGTTAAGGAGACACACCATTGCTTGTCCTGTTCACACGGGTCCCAGCTCCCCTGTAGAGGGTGCCACATCGTTTCAGTTTTCAAATAACCACAAGTTTTGGTACAAAATCCCACAGAAAGTCTGTGGGCTAGTGTAAGTGTAATGAATAGCTTTCGCCTCTGACTGCACAATCTGTGTGACAGCAAACAAAGAAACTGGGCACTTTTACCATGAAGGCAGCACTCTTTTAAAACCACAAGAAAAAAATTCTCTCTCAGCAAAAAAAATCAAATTGGATAATAATGTAACATAAATATTTATCTTCTCTTTAAAATATGCCAAACTTTTAGAATGTGGTATGTTCTTTTAACTACCTCTAATCTCTTGGGGGACTGTGAATTATAAATAATTTCAAAACCAGAAACGCTACGTACACAGAACCATACCCAATTTTCTTTCCATCTCTTGCAATCCTCCAGTGGCCCAACCAAGTGGCTATTCTTCATGTATGAGCTTCGACAATATAAGTGGACTATTCTACCACAGGAGCATCACATCCGGTGCTCATCTAATGTCTACACACAAAAGCATGAACCCATGCTTCACCCCCTCACCTTGCCCAGGGGCACTCAGGTTAATTGAAGTCCCTCCACGGAGAAAAGCTAGCTCTTGGATTGAACCTGGGCCCTCGGTAGTTTGTAACATTCAGTGCCACATCAGTCATTGTAGTTACCTACCTAGCCATCAGAGAACAGTGGGACAACACGTTGTGAGAAAGGTAAAAGGGCTTTTTGATATTAAACAAGCCCATGAAAAGACTAAAATATATATATATATACTGTATATTATGCTAGGTTGACTAAACTGCTTGTCAGCATTCTATGGGTCCCAAATTTCCCCCTGCTGGAAATGGGGCACACGCACTTCGTTTCTGTTGTTTTCACTGCTGTGGTGGATCAGGTGGCCTCTTGAGCAAAATTCCGCTCTTTGGCTTTTTTTCCCCGGCGGACCGGAAGTTGCACATAATGGGGACGGTAGTGCAGCGGTGAGCACATTTGTGGGGCGGAAGTTGGATGGGGGTGCGGAGTATCTGCCACTGTCAGTCATCAGCATAGCGCTGATGATGTCATCATGGAGCCGTGTCACCACGGCTCTCCCCTTCACTTAAAAGGGGCGATCAGTGCGATTTTTAAAGTTCGGTCCACTGGGCCACCAGGGAGGGTTTTGGCCGGGCCAGCGGCCTGGCACCCAAGTGGGGGTGCCAGGCTGCCTGTTGGTGGCCCGGCCGAACCCGGGGGCATAATTGTCGGCCCGACATGGTGGCTGGCTGACAAAAAAAACATGGCAGTAGTGGCAGTAGGTCCACTCCTCAAAAAAGCAGGTTTTGGCATCGCCCAGCAGGAGGAAGATTTTCCCAGTGGAACTTTCCACCGAGGGGGAACATCGGCAGTGTGCACTCTGATGACGCACTTAGGACAGCTCGGCAGCAGCGGAGCAGTAGGAGGGGGGGTACGGGTCACCGCCGAGATACCGCAGGGGCGGTATTTTGATAAAGGCAGCCGATACATGAAAAATCGGCGGCCTTTGCACTCCGCAGTGGATATCCTGAAAACTCTTGCGCCTGATAAGAGCAGGCGCCTAGCCTACTTTTACAGGCGTAAGAGTTTTAAAACACACAAAAACATTATAAAATAAAATTTTAAAAACAAATGTTATTGTTAAAGATCTTCCCCACTACGGTAAGTTTATTTTAAACCATAATTTTAAAAACTTTTTTAAAAATCGGAAAAATATATATTTTTTATAATACATAAATAACTTTAATTTAAATTAATAAAAATATGTGGTGTATTTTTTCTATTTTTAGTTAGAGTTTTGCGTGTTTGGGGGGCGTTCTCATTCATAATAATGGAAACTCCAAATTACAAAGTTCCCAATATGATGAATGAGAACATACTTTACCTGGATTGGCTGCCCAGAGACATGTGATTGCAGCTCCAGCCCTGCGCACCTCCCAACGTGCACGCGCTGCGATGCGCAGTCAGTGGAGGCCTCAGGACTGGGAACTCGTGTGGGCGCAGCAGGTTCAGGTAAGTGCGCATCTTTTTTAACTTTTTCCCTCGATCGCCCGACCAGGATTTCTGGGCCAATATGTTTCATAACTAATAAACAAAAGTGTTCAAAGAAAATAAGAAAAAAACCCACAATTTTTTATTGCCCCTATGATTTTTCTCCAGGGTCGCACACAACAGTTCCCTGGAGATTACTCTTTAAATCCTAGAGACTCCAGTTTGTGGCGATGAGGAGACATCTTTTTATGCCCTCTTTACAACTGGTAATCAGCATAACCAATTGGATAGTTTACCCTCACCTCTGAAACCGGTTTCTCACTCCAGCCCGTGCTAGTGGGATGGTAGTTTCCTCTCAGCTACTATGTGTGTCCTTGGAACCAATTTGGGCAGGCTGAATGCTGTAGCCAGTTGGAGTGGGCCCAAAGCACAAAACTGCACATGCTTCAGTAATCTCACTGAGGCCCCAGGAATGCTTGGTGTGGGATAATGACTCACTGGTGCAATAGGGTGCTCCTCTAAACAGTTTTTAAGGCATATTGTTAAGGCA
This sequence comes from Pristiophorus japonicus, assembly GCF_044704955.1. Classification (NCBI taxonomy): domain Eukaryota; kingdom Metazoa; phylum Chordata; class Chondrichthyes; family Pristiophoridae; genus Pristiophorus; species Pristiophorus japonicus. The sequence goes on along the minus strand of NC_091984.1, from coordinate 102,093,638 downwards.
GAAAGGAGGGAGCTTTACTCTGCAATTACCCTGTGCTATAATTGATCTCAGATTGCCATCATTTCTCCAATCCAATACTGTACAAGACTTTGGACAAGGAGTGGGCCTAGGCATGGAGTTAATTTATATTTATTTTGTTCACTTTTCACCAAATCTTCTGTCCCTCCCTGTGCTACTGCAACTCCCTATTTTATTTTATAACCAAATTGCACATTTAGTAAGTACTGAAGCTTTGGCTCTTTACACACAAGGAGTTGTTTTACACTTTTTGGGCCCAAGTTTCAGTTGAGGATTAGAGCAGCTCTGAGAGATCCGCCGATTTCCTGGAATAAAAAGCGCACCTGTTTCCTACCTTGCTATTCTCGACTGAAATGAGGCCTCCTGTGGCCTCAGCACAGCACAGCGGGGGCGGAGCTACAGCCCTGCGCCTAAAAGACTGCCGGCAGCTGCGCGCATGCGTAGTGGAGTCTGTGCACAAGAGCAGTAGCTTCTGGCCCCCAGATTCTGTGTGCGTGTGATGCAGGCTATGTGAGAGGTGCCTGAAGCACGCTGCCCCTAGCCCAATGCTGCAGGCTCTGCAATTTAAAAATTACCTAGTTGGAAGCGTTTGCGTGCAAGAATCCGTGAAGAGAGCAGCAACTAAAAAGATATATATTTTTTTACTTACCTCAGCCACCTCATCGTAAATCATTACCCCAGTAGTGTCCAGCCGCCCAATCGACGCCGCCCCGAGTCCTGGGCGAATGGCTCCCCGCCGCGAACTGGTTTTTATCCATGTTTATTAATTATTCTAAAACTGCTCAGAAAGTAATCAGTGCTCCTCCTAGACTCGAAGTGCCTTACAGGCACCACAGAGGCACTTTGTTCCAATGTTGATATGTTTGGTAATTTGGTAAAGTCATCTGTTGCGTCTTGCTGTAGTCGGAGCATCGAAACACTTACAAATAAAAAGGATAACTCGCAGTAACTGAAGCCTCCGACTGCAATTTCTGCACCCACATCTTTAAAATGTAGTCTGAAGGAAACTAGCTGGAATTTACCTGAAGAACTCCTCTGTTTCTGAACTTCAATATCAAAAAATTAACTGCTTTGAAGTAATGAAACATTTCTACATTGTTGATTATGTAGTACGCGATTATATTTACATATAAATCTAATTTTCTTGGAGGTGTTCAAACAGGTTCAATTTAATGTAAGTCAATGGCAGAAAGTCTTGATAATTCAATTGTGCAATCATAATATTCAGAATGTAAGTGTGTGTTGTTGGTAACAAGAATGCTATTCTAAGGTTGAGTTACTACACTGCTGCTGGAGGCTCTCACACCTAGCCCTGGCCAAAGGGTATTGCCAGTGCGTGCTCCAGTCAGGAAGGCAAGACTCTTTACTAATTATTACTTGAGTTATTTTACATTTTCTATTATTTATTAAATGCTATGGTTTATATGGTTCTTTATTGGTTACAGTGATGTGTTTAATGCTTCCCATCCCCCGACTCTGGCTACCTGGGCGCTGAACTCTTAACTCACTGCAAGGTTTTTCAGAACGTACAAAAGTGGACACTTGCTCTGGCCTAAGTTAGTTTGGTGTAAGTTTTAACTGTCGAAACTTGCATAAGTGGCCAAAACAGAGGTAAGTGGTTGGTAACGCCCACTTTTGAAAAAAAACTTGAACTGAAAAGAAAACCTAACTGACTCGATTACACTGAAGCAACTTAAGTGGAGAATTGCGATTTTTAAGTTACTCCAAAAAAATCGAGTTACTCCAAAAAAAGCAGAGCAACCCCAGTTGAAACTTGGGCCCTTTATATGGTGGCTCCAGCCATTCGATAGCAAACTTCAGGCCGTCATCCAATTCATAACTCCGTTAATCTATAAACCCACACAAAAGAACCTTTTACAACTACTGAAACAGTCTACTAACCCACAGCTATTAGTGGAATGTGAAATTCCAGTAGTATTTACACAAGTTACTCAGCACCTTTTAAACATTCTCAGTCTATTTTAGACCATATACAACAATATACGTTTGGTTGTTTACTCACCATTTACTGTGATATAATCTGATTTACAAACAAACTGAAAATATGGCTTTTGTTCACTTAACTAACATAGCTGAACAAGATAATTCATTACCCATTCAGGTTGGGGGTACATACAGTTTCATATTTATCACTAATTTCAATGGTGATTTTGAGTCCTTAGCAGTAAGCAGTATTTGAGCTTTCTTTCCCTGACTGTAGAGTTGTGTAGCTTTGCAAGGTTGGGTTTTCCTCTTACCCCAGATTCTCAACCGCAATGATCCAAGAAGCTGTATAATGGAGTGGGTATGGGGCCAAAGGGATAGCAATGAGATAGAGATGCAGCCCTATGGGAATGGAGTTGGGCTGGGAGGTAAGGGTGCTGATTCTGGCTGGAGATTTAATCACATTACCTCCTGCCCCCAGCCTCCACACTCCTGGCGGACTGGGTCGTTAACAAAAGTACGAGCACTAGTTGATTGCACGAATCTATTGTCAATCAAATTGATGCCATGGCCTGATTCAATAACATCACAGTCAATCAAAATGGGGGCATGACCAGATTGGATGTTGAATTAAAACTGCCTTGATGACAGCTTTTTCTTGATTTTAAAATGTTCATTTTTCAATTAAATATTTTGACAGAATAATATTTTTAATTTTTTTGTAGAATTGTAGAATTCAAAAAAATATTAAAACATTTAAAACAAACCTCACAGGTAATAAATGATGTCTGATTGGTCGGGGTTTTGACTCTCTCCACCCCCACCCGCCACTGAGCCCCTGCTCCATATTCTGATTGGTTGTCAATGAGAGTGGAGGCAGGTGGAGTTGTGACTTTAATTGAAATTAGTGATGAAAGAAAGAAAGATTTGTATTTAATTAGCATCTTTCATGACCACCAGACGTCCCAAATCGCTTTACAGCCAAGGAAGTACTTTTTGAAGTGTAGTCACTGTTGTAATGTAGGAAATGTGACAGCCAATTTGCACACTGCAAACTCCCACAAAAAGCAATGTGGTAATAACCAGAAAATCTGTTTTTTGTGATATTGATTGAGGGATAAATATCGGCCAGGACACCGGGGATAACTCCCCTGCTCTTCTTCGAAATAGTGCAAAGTGAGCTTTTACATCCACCTGAGAGAGCAGACAGGGCCTCAATTTAACATCTCATCCGAAAGACAGCACCTCGGACAGAGCAGCACTCCATCAGTACTGCATTTATGTGCTCAAGTCTCCTGAGTGGGACTTGAACCCACAGCCTTCTGACTCAGGTGAGGATGCGACCAACTGAGCCACAGCTGACACATTGAACAGGAAACTGTGTGCTCCATCCCATCAAAATATGAATTCCCTTGTTGGACAGCTATTTTGTTGTTGGTTAAGTGTACAAAAGGTATATTTTTAGTTTGACTGTTAATCAGATTATAGCATAGCAAATATAAGTAAACATTAAGTAAACAAGGCTCCAGGACAAGCAGGGATGGCAAGCCTATTGGGAGTCAGCCCCAAATGGGTGGGACGTCAGATAGCACAAATCGAGAGGGAAGGTCTTTGCTTCAACTCTCTCCCGCCACATATATTGGAATTTAAAACAAGGAGACTCAGAAAAACTCAGCGAGCCCATGTTCCTTTAGAAATTTGTAGTCTCCAAGTTAAATAGGACAAGTTGTCGTTTGTGCGTGAGATCTGTAAAACAGGATGAAAACCACTCAGATAATAGATTTTTGCTGGATTGTTGAATGTTTTTATTATAAAATAAACAGACCACTAAAGAAACAAGCCATCCAGCTGATAAACAGGTGAAAAGCAACTCTAAACTGACCCAGAAGTGTTTGATATTGGGCGCCTGTAGTGGAGAAATGCTCCAGTCCCAGTACCGATATATGCCTTGAACAGCAGAAAAATCCATCAAAAACGTGAATATGAAAAAATATTACACTGATTATCCTACACGATCCAACAGCAGTCGGGGAAAGCGGTGATGCACCACTCTGCAACTACACGCCCCACTTCCCTCTTCTACATTCCTCTGCATTACACCCAGGGTAAGAAAGCAAGCAGACTTTGACTTGCTCCACAGAAATTCTTGGCCTTGGCTCCGCGCCTCTCTAGGACTGAGGCATGTTGTGCTACCACAACATCCTTGAAATATTCAACAGTCACTGTGCTCAGTCTTCAGCTTAAAACTTGGGTAGGAAAAGTGAGCAGTAGATTGAGTTGGGACATGCACACCACAATTCATTGGGCACAGGTTTGGGTTCAGGATTCCTTGAGCTCATCCAAAAACTCTGTTGACCGCATCCTGACTCGTACCAAGTCCCGTTCCCCCATCATCGCTGTGTTCGCTGACCTACATTGGCTCCAGGTCTGGCAATGACCTGATTTTAAATTTCTCATCCTTATTTTCAAATCACTCCATGGCCTCGCCCCTCCCTATCTCTGTAACTTCCTCCAGCCCTACAACCCTCCGAGATAGCTGCGCTCTGCCAATTCTGGCCTCTTGCACATCTCTGATTTTCAACGCCCCACTAGTGGTGGCCATGCCTTCAGCTGCCTAGGCCCTAAACTCTGAAGCTTCAGGATGCAGCACCACCAGCTCATGATTATGAAATGCGTAACTTGCATTTATATAGCACCTTTAACATAGCAAAACATTCCAAGTTGCTTAACAAGTGCATTATCAATAAAAATAATTGACACAGAGTAACAGAAGGAAAATACAGGACAGATCACAGAATCATAAAAATTTATGGCACAGAAGGAGGCCATTTGGCCCATTGAGTCCATGTCGGCCGAAAAAGAGCTATCCAGCCTAATCCCACTTTCCAGCTCTTGGTCCATAGCCTTGTAGTTTGTGATTAGGGTTTCTGCCTCTACCACCCTTTCAGACAGTGAGTTCCAGACCACCCTGGATAAATTCTCCTCAACTCCCCTCTAATTCTTCTATCAATGACTTTAAATCTATGTTCCCTGGTTATTGACCTCTCTGCTAAGGGAAATAAGTTCTTCCTATCCACTCTATCTCGGTCCTTCATAATTTTATACACCTCAATCAAGTCTCCTCAGCCTCCTCTATTCAAAAGAAAACAACCCAGTCTATCCAGTCTTTCCTCATAGCTAAAGTTCTTCAGTCCTGGCAGCATCCTCATAAATCTCCTCTGTACCCTCTCTAGAGAAATCACATCCTTCCTGTAATGTGGTGACCAGAACTGCACGCAGTACTCGAGCTATGGCCTAACTAGTGTTTTATACAGTTCAAGCATAACCTCCCTGCTCTTATATTCTATCCCTCGACTAATAAAGGTAAATTTCCTATATGCTTTCTTACCAATCTTATCTACCTGTCCTGCTACCCTCACGGGTCTGTGGACACACACTCCAAGGTCCCTTTGTTCTTTACATTTCTCAGTATCCTACCATTTAATGTATATTCCCTTGCCTTGTTAGTCCTCCCCAAATGAATTACCTCACACTTCTCCGGATTGAATTTTATTTGTCACTTTTCTGTCCACCTGACCAGTCCATAGATATCTTTCTGCAATCGACAGCTTTCATCTCCACTATCAACCACACGGCCAATTTTTGTATCATCTGCAAACTTCTTAATCATTTCCCCTATATTGAAATCAAAATCATTGATCTATGTACAACAAAAAGCAAGGGATCTAGTACTGAGCCCTGCGGAACCTCACTTAAAACAGCCTTTCAGTCACAAAAACACCCATCGACCATTATCCTTTGCTTCCTGGCGCTGAGCAAATTTTGGATCCAACTTGCCACTTTCCCTCGGATCCCAGGGGCTTTTACTTTTCTGACCAGTCTGCCATGTGGGACCTTGTCAAAAGCCTTGTTAAAATCCATGTGGATTACATCAAAAGCACTACCCTCATCGACCCTCCTTGTTACCTCCTCAAAAAATTCAATCAACAATAACAACAAGGCCCATCATCCCTTTTGTCTCTCCAATCTCTCCTGTCTTCCACCCCATCACAAATCTTCCTTTTGTTCTTTCTTCCCCTCCCCCTTTCAGTGCTTGTTAAGAATCTGTTCTTTCCGAACACTCTCCAGTTTGGACGAGGGGTCATCGACCCAAAACATTAACTCTGCTTTTTCTCCACAGATGCTGCCTGACCTGCTGAGATTTCCAGCATTTTCTGTTTTTATAACAACAACTTGTATTTATATAGTATCTTTAATGTAGTGGAGCGTCCCAAGGCACTTCACAGGAGTATTATGAGATTTTAAAAATTGACACCGAGCTGCATAAGTAGAAATTAGCACAGGTGACCAAAAGCATGGTCAAAGAGGTATGTTTTAAGGAGCGTCTTGAAGGAGGAAAGAGAGGTACAGAGGCGTAGAGGTTTAGGCAGAGAGTTCCAGAGCTTGGGGCCTAGGCAACAGAAGGCACGGCCACCAATGGTTGAGCGTTTACAATCAGGGATGCTCAAGAGGGCAGAATTGGAGGAGCACGGACATCTCGGGGGATTGTGGGGCTGAAGGAGATTACAGAGATAGGGAGAGGTGAGACCATGGAGGGATTTGAAAGTAAGGATGGGAAGTTTGAAATCAAGGCATTGCTTAACCGGAAGCCAATGTAGGTGAGTGAGCCTACATTCACTCAGGGATAATGGGTGAGCAGGACTTGGTGCGAGTTAGGACATGGGCAGCCAAGTTTTCGATCACCTCTAGTTCACGTAGACGATCTTGGTTATGCTGCCGATATGTGGTTGAAAACTCATTTCAGGGTCAAATATAACACCAAGGTTGCAAACAGTCTGGTTCACCCTCAGACAGGAATTGGGCAGAGGGATGGAGTCAGTGTCTAGGGAACGGAATATGTGGCGGGGACCGAAAACAATGGCTTCGGTCTTCCCAATATTCAATTGAAAAAAATTTCTGCTCATCCAGAGCTGGATGTCAGCAAGCAGTCTGACAATTTAGAGACCGTGGAGGGGTCGAGAGAAGTGGTGGTGAGATAGAGCTGGGTGTCATCAATGTACATGTGGAAACTGATGCTGTGTTTTCGGATGATGTCGCCAAGGAGCAATATGTAGATGAGAAATAGGAGGGGGCTTAGGATAGATCCCTGGGGGACACCAGAGGTAATGATGAGGGGATGGAAAGAGATGCTGTTACAGGTGATTCTCTGGCTACGATTAGATAGATAAGAATGGAACCAGGCGAGTGCAGTCCCACCCAGCTAGACAATGGTAGAGAAACGTTGGAGAAGGATAGAGTGCTCAACCGTGTCAAAGGCTGCAGACAAGTCAAGAAGGACGAGGAGGGATAGTTTGCCTTTGTCACAGTCACAAAGGATGTCATTTGTGACTTTGATGAGAGCTGTTTCGGTACTGTGACAGTGCCAGAAACCGGATTGGAGAGATTCAAACATGGAATTGCGGGAAAGATAGGTTCGGATTTGGGAGGCGTCATCACGTTCAAGAACTTTGGAGAGGAAAGGGAGGTTGGAGATAGGGCGGTGGTTTGCAAGGATCAAAAGTGGGCTTTTGCTGCACTATTGGGGAATTGCCCTGGAGTCCTCAGAAAAGAAAGGGAGAAAGTTGGAAGAAAAAGAAGCCCCATCACAAAACAGTAGAGGAGATGAGGTAAATGAAAATGATTTGAATGCTGGGTTATAGCTCCATGGTTCCAGGTGCCCGCTGACATGACACGTCAATGATTAGAGAAGCAAAAAGAAAACAAAAAATTCCTACATCTGAGACCCAATAAATAAACTATCCTCTCAAAATCTGCCCATGTCAATGGCTGTTACATAATTTACATCCATAATCTGATCAACTCTTTCTGTTGTCATAGACCACCTGATGAAATGACTAAGCAAGCAACTATACAACGGTCTGAAAAACACTCTAAACACTGCGGTCTGTGAATGCCAAAGGCATACAACTTCCTCGTCTCCTCTGTACCTAGCAGCATGGGGCGAAACATTTCTACCACTACTTTACATCCAGCAGATCATGCTCTGAGTCGTTCTGCACCAATGGCCTTTTCTACATGGACAGATCATTTGCCTGATTCACAATTCCCTGCTCGGAGAATCAGCTAGATGTGATGGGGGGGGGGCAGGGTCGGGGCCGTCACTCCACTCCCATCGGACATAATACCCAGCTGGATGTCAACCCAGAATTCAGAGGCCAGAGCTTTGGTCTACGGGGCCACTATTGAGGGGGGAGGGGGTGGGGGGAGGGGGCCACCCCGTTCCCATCAGAGATGAGCACCCTGTTCCAATCAACGCAGTATACAGAGCATTCGCTAGGGCATAAGATATCTAGAGAAACAAAACTGTTTTAACTTAGTTTAACATGCCAATCTTTGCCTTAGGGATGCTAACATCATATCACTCAATTGTCAATGTATACCGTAATTAAGTCAGCATTATTTGTATAAAATGTGCCTGATGGACTGCATCCCAGAGTACTTAAGGATGTGGCTTTGGAAATAGCGGATGCATTGACAGTCATTTTCCAACATTCCATAGACTCTGGATCAGTTCCTATGGAGTGGAGGGTAGCCAATGTAACCCCACTTTTTAAAAAAGGAGGGAGAGAGAAAACAGGGAATTATAGACCGGTCAGCCTGACATCGGTAGTGGGTAAAATGATGGAATCAATTATTAAGGATGTCATAGCAGCGCATTTGGAAAATGGTGACATGATAGGTCCAAGTCAGCATGGATTTGTGAAAGGGAAATCATGCTTGACAAATCTTCTGGAATTTTTTGAGGATGTTTCCAGTAGAGTGGACAAGGGAGAACCAGTTGATGTGATATATTTGGACTTTCAGAAGGCTTTCGACAAGGTCCCACACAAGAGATTAATGTGCAAAGTTAAAGCACATGGGATTGGGGGAAGTGTGCTGACATGGATTGAGAACTGGTTGTCAGACAGGAAGCAAAGTGTAGGAGTAAATGGGTACTTTTCAGAATGGCAGGCAGTGACTAGTGAGGTACCGCAAGGTTCTGTGCTGGGGCCCCAACTGTTTACATTGTACATTAATGATTTAGACGAGGGGATTAAATGTAGTATCTCCAAATTTGCGGATGACACTAAATTGGGTGGCAGTGTGAGCTGCGAGGAGGATGCTATAAGGCTGTAGAGTGACTTGGATAGGTTAGGTGAGTGGGCAAATGCAAGGCAGATGAAGTATAATGTGGATAAATGTGAGGTTATCCACTTTGGTGGTAAAAACAGAGAGACAGACTATTATCTGAATGGTGACAGATTAGGAAAAGGGGAGGTGCAATGAGACCTGGGTGTCATGGTACATCAGTCATTGAAGGTTGGCATGCAGGTACAGCAGGTGGTTAAGAAAGCAAATGGCATGTTGGCCTTCATAGCGAGGGGATTTGAGTACAGGGGCAGGGAGGTATTGCTACAGTTGTACAGGGCCTTGGTGAGGCTACACCTGGAGTATTGTGTATAGTTTTGGTCTCCTAACTTGAGGAAGGACATTCTTGCTATTGAGGGAGTGCAGCGAAGGTTCACCAGACTGATTCCCGGGATGGCAGGACTGACATATCAAGAAAGACTGGATCAACTGGGCTTGTATTCACTGGAGTTCAGAAGAATGAGAGGGGATCTCATAGAAATGTTTAAAATTCAGACGGGTTTAGACAGGTTAGATGCAGGAAGAATGTTCCCAATGTTGGAGAAGTCCAGAACCAGGGGTCACAGTCTAAGGATCAGGGATAAGCTATTTAGGACCGAGATGAGGAGAAACTTCTTCACCCAGAGAGTGGTGAACCTGTGGAATTCTCCACCACAGAAAGTTGTTGAGGCCAATTCACTAAATATATTCAAAAAGGAGTTAGATGTAGTCCTTACTACTAGGGGGATCAAGGGGTATGGCGATAAAACAGGAATGGGGTACTGAAGTTACATGTTCAGCCATGAACTAATTGAATGGCGGTGCAGGCTCGAAGGGCCGAATGGCCTACTTCTGCACCTATTTTCTATGTTTCTATGTTTCTATGTTTAAAACAATGTAACTTCAGAGAAAGAATTGATTATATAACTGAAGTCAGGCATGTCTTTCTTCCATGTTACCATATGGTCTGAGATTTATCATTATTTAAGTTGTGCCGGTCTTAAAATCTAAGCAGATTTTGTATAGTAAAACCATTTCATTCGTTGCACCACAAGCAGACATCCAAAAATACTCTGTCAACATCAGTCCTTGGGTTACAACAGCTTCCCAAAACAATTCATTCTTCCCGGGAATGTGTATTCCATTCGCACATTTGGCGCAAAACTGAGTGATGAGAGTCACATTCAGCAAAACATCTGCAGCAAGGACATCGCCAATCACAGGAACAAGAAGGTAATTATTTGTTAAATGTATAAATTGGAAACACCATGAAACAGCTCTTAAACAAATATGGATTGTTCTCCCTTTCTCTGACCTCTGCTCATTGCCCTCATCAACTAACTCTATTGCCTTTGAAACTACTATTATCACTCCCTTCTCAAAAAAAAATCACCCCCAACTCACACACTCCCTCCTCCAACACGTACACACAATTCTCTACAACCACTACTCACTTTCAGCCAATCTTTTCGGTCCAAGGTCCTGGAATACATTGTTGCCCTCACCTCTGCCTGTTCCAGTCTGTCTCTCACATTTTGGGGTTTGACTCTTTCAACTATAGAAGGATCTTGGGATGATTTATGTCAAAATGCTACCTGAAGTTAAATTTAGCACAGAAGTACTGGGGGCTGTGTACTAAAGCCAAGATGAGGAATTGTGCTTCTTGCATGTCACTCCAGGTTTAGACAATGAAAGTCTATTCAGATATTCTAGTGAACTTCCTTACCCATTATATCAGATGATTATACTGGTATAGTTTCTTTCTTGTGAACTCACCTGGGAGTGTTGCAGGGGAGGTCCCTCTCAAAGCAAGTCGGGGGAGGGGGGAGAGGGGCCAGCAGCTGGGTAAAATGGCAGAAGATCAGTGGGAGGTATTCAAAAAAGAATAAAACAGCCATGGATGACTTGAGTTTCTTCTACCACAAATGTTTTGCTTCCAAGACCACTTTCTTCCCCCTCTGTAATATCATTTGCTTCTGCTCCACCTTTCCTTTCTTGTTTCCAAAACATTAATGTCCCCTTTTACCAGCTCAAAGGGTCGACAGTCTCACCACTTCTACCCTCCACAAGTATAGCTCAATCGAAGTCTGCAACTAGCTGTCACCCTGTCTTGTCAAATAACAATGGGCTCAGCAAATCTAGTTCATCCATATAGCCTCCTTTCCTCGTCTCCTGCTCCCTGTGCTGGACCCTCAGTGGTCACTCTTTTGGCCACTCGGCCCAGCCCTCTGGAACCCCGGCCCTAAATTGTTGCCAGCTTCCTTCCCAGCTTTTTAAAGCTCCCAAAAAACATTTCTCTTCGATTATGCCTTTGGCCCCCTAACTCTTTCTTCCTTCTTGCTTGGTGTCCATTGTTCTCCTTTGCCCTGTCTTCAAATTTATGAGAAGTGGTGTGGGAATGAAAGAGTGCGAGACACAACAGATTTCACATGCACGTATCAGAGGATCAGAAATCTCGATTAATTTTCACTGCACTCTCCCTCAACTTACCCCACCATTCCTACAATCGTTTCAGCATTTTTGGTGTTTTCTTTTAACGCTTTTCAAAATTTCTTTGTGGACTGCCTACAGCCTTTTTAAAAGTGCTCAGGATAATCATCAGAATAAAATCACAACAGTGTGCACTGTGACTGTCCAATGTTCTTGTTAAATGTAAGATTTCTTGCAGATGTGGTGCCTTTTTGTGTACACTGTAGGTCTGGGCCCTTCGAAGACCAAGGGATAATTAATCAGGGTGAACATGTGATGAGTAAGATATAAAGAGCTGGATTTTCAGTCTTCAGCTGCCCCCCTTAGCACCCCGGAGGGGCAGCAATGGCAGCAGAAAGCACTTACGCTCGGCTGGTCAGCTTCCAGCAGCCTGCCGGGACATTCGGTGTCGGTATCGACAGGGCGCAGAGCATTACCGCCCAGGAGAGGCGAGCCAATGTGCAACCCCCCTGGTTGCGACACCAGCTCAATTTTTGGCTGCCGCCCAACCCATATAGCTCCATAGCGTGCCCTGGTGGGAACGCAGGTGTTCCAAGCTGTAGTGGCCGCAGTGAGGTAAGTAATGCCGACCTCAGGTAAGTGTGATTGTTTTAGAACTATTTTTTTTTGTGATTTATGTTGTGCTGGCGTGAGCTATGGATTGGGAATGTTTTTGGTGGTTTCTTTTCCCACCAGGCCTCTGTTATGGAGTTCTGAGGCCGTATGTTTAGCTGCGGATTTTCCCTTTGCTCAGCCGGCCTAGCACCCTAACAGAGGCGTGCAACTCCTCCCCTCGCGCCCCACTCCAAACTCCGGGCCCAGCTAATGAATTTTGCAGCTGCAGGCGCAAACCATTTGCCGGTGCAAAGTTTACCGCTCCACCCAGGACACCGCCCCAACTGAGGCATGACCGAATTTCTCTCCCATAGTGCTTTAATTTACTATAATTGTTAGAGCTATTGTATGGTGGAGTGGCTGTGTGCAGCTTCAATCACAGTTGTACTGCTAAGGGACCAAGCTTCTGAGCCACAAGAGGTGTACAGTCCATGGCAGACTAGTAAGGTAGGACTAGTGATTCCAGGAGATCATGTGGCTTTTGATTGGTTAGGGAGTGTATATATTGTGATGCACAAGGCATCGCAGTGTGTGGGTCAGGCTGGATGGACCAGAGGGTTTTCTTCTCTCCGCATTGTTCGTCGAAATTTGAAAGCAAGACTTTTTGAAGGAAACAGAGAGGAAGGGAGGATAGGATGGGAACAGTTTGAGGGCGAGAGGGCTTTTGACTCTTATCACCTGCCCTTGGAAGGACAGAGAGTGGGGGGAGTGGGTTCAGGTTGAAGTGAATGACAGCAGAGTGAGGGGAAGGGGAGCATACAGGGATTGAGGTAGAAGTTCAAAGGAGAAAAAGTAGTGATGGGAGTGAGGGGGTGATAGGAAGGCGAGTGGGCAGTGGGAAAGTGAAGGGGTAGGGCCACAATACAAATGAGGGGGTTGGGAAGGGAACTGCTGAGCTCTGTATTTTCCTCAAGCATCCATCCCAAATATAGCCTGCAGGCATTGGTGACAATTTCCCAGCCATAATACCCACCACCTCCCACCCAGAAGGAAAGAAGAAAAAGACAGGTGCTGGATTTTCAGCTTTTAGTGTTTTGGGACGTTAATGACGGCGGGACAGTCCTGATATCGCCTGGAAAAAGTTTGCCCCTCAGTCAGCAAAATTGGGCAGCTGGGCCCTGAGTGTGGGGCGCAGCGCTAAGGGAGGCGTTGCACACTGTGATGTATGTAGCACACACATCACTGACTCCACACATTCTGGTGTTGATCTAACTGCTGTGACCTTGGTCCTTTATTGAACAGCTCCAGAGTGACTCTCAGGTGTGGTGGTCAGCCTTTTATACTGTCTCTTGCAAGTACTTTCAGGTCTCCCACCACAGCGCCCTCTGTGGTGTACCATTGTGCTTATTATACATTTAAGGTACCAGGACGATACACGCATCAATACATAACTTCTCACTTCCCCCCCAGGACGCAGGACGATACACACATGGATACATAACATCTCACTTCACCCCCAGGACACAGGACGATACACACATGGATACATAACATCTCACTTCACCCCCAGGACACAGGACGATACACACATGGATACATAACATCTCACTTCCCCCTCCAGTCCTGAAGCCGTTGCCGGGGATCTCGGCCTTGTTTGTCCAACGGAAGGCAGGTATGCATAGACAGTGTGTTTGTATGGTACATGTTATCTGGTACAGATGTTGCGTCAGCGGGTTGTGGGTACACTGAGCAGTTATATTAAATCGTTATTAAATCCCAGCTCCTCTGGGTGAGATGCAGTGACATGGTAACGGATCCCTGATTTCTTTATTAGCTCTTATCATTAATTGTACTTCATATCCATTATTTTACACAAACACAGTGACCATTCAGCATTAAAATATTAATTCTTATTATAAATCCGTCATCTCACATTAACATAGCTCATTTTAGACTCACTCTTGCCTTACAAAAGTCACTTTGTGTGGACCACCACATGATAAGGCCCTTTTAAGACGCCCAGGTGCATTTCCTTTTTAAGGCGCCATCTTGGATTCCACGAGGCTTCTCCTTGGGCGCCGCCATCTTTGATGCTCTGCTGCTCTGGACACGAGGCCGCCACCATCTTGCTCTCTGCCGCTCCGGATGCCCTCTGCAGCCTTCGCTCCCTTCCGCTGCCACCTGACTTGCCGCCTCCCCTGCAGCCGTCGTGGTCTCTCCAGCCACCGCAGTTGCCGCCTCCTCTGCGGCCGTCGTGGCCGCCGACCTCCAGCTGCTACCGCCGCCCGACTCTCCCCCTCTGCGTGGGCCCCTCCGATGCGCCGGCCATCCTGGATCTCTCGCACCCCGCCCGCAGCGCCCTGCCGGCTCACGGAGGCTGCGGGATCTCTGTGGCTTGAGGTCCGGGGCTGGGGCTTGCTCTGCTTGCCTGTGGGTGGATTGAGGCTGCAGCTCTAGCTCGGTCGCCGCTGCTCTCTGGGAACCCGGGGCACGGCAGCACCCCGGGGAACAGCAGCCTGTGGAGTGATGAAGTCTTCCCAGCTCCCATGGACCGTCCCCATCCACCTCCGGCCGAGGAGTGTCGGCCCATCGCCTGCAATGAGCCATAAAGGTAAACCGTACGTCTCGTCCCCGTGGGATACCTGCACCTCCGCTCTGCAAGAACAGGTATCAGTTCCCTGGTGTAGGTACGCAGCTTCGCCGTGACCGGGACCAGTTTGGGTCGTGCAGCTGGGTTAATCCACAGTTTATCAAAAGTTCTCTGACTCATCAACGACGGACCCGATCCCGTATCCACTTCCATACTCACTGGGACTCCGTTGATTTTTACTTCCATTATCACTGGGGGCGAATCGTCGGTACACGTATACAGTCCCAACACCTCATCTTCTTCTGCCTGCTCCTTGCTGAACAGTGGATCATCCCCCATCTCCTCAGCAACATGGTGAGTCCGATTTCTTTTACACATACGCTGAAGGTGGCCTTTCAGGTGGCAGGTATTGCACGTATACTCCACAAACCTGCACCGGTGAGCCCCATGGCTTTCTCCGCAGTGCCAGCATGGTGCTGCTTGATTGGTCCATGCTCTCTGCCCAGGGCAGAGCCACGTTCTGCAGTTTTGTCCATGGTGGGCGCTATCCTGTGGACAGTGCCTGCCGGATTCGAGACTGTGTGGATCATTTGTTTGGTGCTGCAAGTCGAGGTCATATATGCCCGGCTGATGGCGATGGCCTTTGTCAGGGTGACTGTGGGTTCCGTGACTAGCAGCCTGTGAAGGAGGCCCTCGTGGCCAATCCCCATAACGAAAACATCCCGCAACGCCTCGTCAAGGTGTGCGCCAAAATCACACGGCGCCGCGAGTTTCCTGAGGTCCGCAGCATATTTGGTGACATCCTGGCCCTCAGATCTGCAGTGATGGTAAAATTTGTATCTGACCATGAGGATGCTCTCCTTTGGTTTCAACTGGTCACGAATGAGTTCAGTCAGCGCCTCGTATGACTTGTCCCTGGCGCTCCCGGGTGCCAGCAAATCCAGTTGTCCAGCAATGTGTTCGGACATATGTCCAGCAATGTGTTAGGACATAGTACAAATACAGGTATATGCAAATTTCCACGTATGTTCCTCTATTTTACAAAAAGTTAATTAGAATGTGGAAAGACACTCTCTTTTACTCTCTCTGCGTAATAAACTGTTTAAAGTTTATAGAACACAAAACAAGAGGTACAATAGGTATATAGCTACATTATCATTGTCATTTTTTCCGAGTCTCACACACACAGTCTCTATTTTTTTTGTTAAAAGCACTGAATATAAATTTTATCTGAATAAGGTTTTTTAAATTTGTGTTCTAGCTTTTCTTCAAATAATTTTGAAAAACAACTCAAGAGAAACTGCTCGAATCTTAAAAAAAAATATTCAGTAGTTTAGCTACTGAATGGTGTTGATGCATCCTGGGAAAGTCGGGATGCTGCACATGCTCAGAATACACAGTCTGAATTCAGTTCACAATGTCACAGCTCTGGCCAGAAATATCGGGATTGAAATTCAGGGTCCGGATAAGGCCCGTTACTGCCGTTTTGCGGCGGCCATGCAGTTGAATTGGATGGTCTCCACGTTGCAGTCCATTGGCCGCCATGATCCAAATTCACCTTGGTGATTTTTTGGGCGGTCCCAACTTCCATCCTGTTGCTGCCAACCGTGCCAAACGCGTCATCAAAGTGCGCAATGCCGTTCTCCCGCACCTCCAGCCCACTCCGCCCCAAATTTACCTAATAAAATCCATGAGCCACTGCGCGGTGACCCCAACAGCTTTTTCTGTCGGTGCATCTAGTTTTTTGTGTGTGAGCCACAACAGCACAGTGGCCCTTCAAGGGACAGGCGCACTGCTGCGGCCGCCATGTTTTTTCTATTGCCGGCAATTTCCCCCGTGGGGCGCGATGGGGTCGGTGCGGGGCAGTACGAGGACGGCACGCATGGCAATGATGTCATCGCCGGGTGTGCGCCAGCCCAGGGTGCTAATGGTGGGGCACGGTGCTGCTGGCACAGCGTCCCCCAAACCTCTGGGCAATTTCCCCAGAGGCACGAGCACCACCACCCCCTCCCCTGGGCGATAACACCATTGCACCCTGTTAGCAAAATTCTCCTCGGTATTTTTCCGCTGGTCCCCACTTCTGCCCCACTGCCGACCCCTCCTAACTGTGTTATCAAAGCCGATCCCCCGCACCGCTATTGAAATTTACCTGGAAAAATCTTCGGGCCGCCGAGCGGTGCCCCTGACAGGTTTTTCTGTTGGTGCACTGTGTTCGAAGTGTGTGCGACAAGGCTTTACGGCAGTTAGTCAAGGAGAGGGCGCACTGCCGTGGCCGCCATTTTATTTTTTTGTCAGCTGACTGCCGGGTCAGGCTGACAATTATGCCCCCGGGTTCGGCCGGGCCACCAACAGGCAGCCTGGCACCCCCTCTTGGGTGCCAGGCCACGGGCCCGGCCGAAACCCTCCCTGGTGGCCCAGTGGACCTAACGAAAATAATGAAAGTGCTCACAGCGGCTCTCCCCTTTAAGTGAAGGGGAGAGACATGGTGACACACAAGTATCATGACATCATTAGTGCCAGGCTGATGACTGACAGTGGCGGAGACTCCGTCCTGCCTCCACTCCCGCTGCTTTACTGTCACCGCCGCACTTCCGTCCCCATTATGACCAACTTCTAGTCTGCTGGAAAAAAAAGCCAAAGAGCAGAATTTCACTCAAGAGGCCGCCACCTCATCCATCACGGCAGAAAAAACACTTCAACAGCGGTAGATGCGACCCGTTTTCGGGCGGACTTGAATTTCTACCCCCATGAGTACAAAGTAGAAATCATGTTTTGAATACTCACCCTGACATTTTCTCTCAGGTTGTCAACAGGAGCAATTCCATCCTCTTGTGTTGCTGCCCTGTTTCTTCTTTTTAATTCTGTGCTTGAAAGATCATTTTTCCTGTAGCTTTCTTAATCTGCTCTAATTCTTACTGCTTTCTGCACAACGGCCATCCTCAGTGCAGTGTCACCGCTTCAATTCTCTCTCTTTATCTGTGATATTTGATTATTTTTTACTTGCAGCTTTTTTTGTGCTTAGATCATTTCTGTTTCATCTGATTCAAATGATAGGATTGCTTCGCCACTATAATCTTCCTATTAACTTGCATCTTCATGCTTAGTTTAACTTGCCTGCTTTCCCCACATATGCTCTTATTTTAGTTATTCCAGCTCCTTCAATTATTTTTAAACTCCCTTTCTACACCAGCTTGTTATGTATTGCCAATTCAAAAATGAACTTGATGCTTGTATATCTAACTGACCTTTGCTCCCAACAACTGATGGTAGGGGGTAAACACAGCACACAGATTGTTCTCTATAAATACCCACTCCAGTTCTGTTACACAGCAGTAACTGAGCACCAGATGCAATTTGTCTGAATTCTGCTACCTACCTTCACATTAATCAGTCAGAGTTGTCTGCTCATAATTCCAGCATCAACACTTCACGTTCCCCTTCTCCGAGCATGGAGCTCTCTCCCAGACAGTTGTCAATGCCTGGAACTCTTGCCTTTGGTATGCAAAAGCGGAGGCACTGACTCTGTGTGAGAGTGCTAACCACCCTCCAGTACCTCACACAAGAGCTCATTCTTCATGTATTTGTTTAGATAGCGAGTGTGGGAAAACCAAGGGATAACTCACAGGTAAGCTGAAGCCTGTGCTCACGCAACATCTATTCATGCACGCTTCACAGCAGTCGCGAGAGGTTGACATAATTTAGGAGCTGGAACCCTGCTTGATTTCTTCGTAGCCCAAGGATTGCCAGACCAATTATAGTGCCCCAGCTAACTTGACAGAGTTTGGGTGTGTCACTTTCTTGGTTTGCATGGGTCAGCACCACACTGGGCAATGTCATTGGGAAACTGAAGCTGTAATTCCAAAGAAGCTCAAATACAGCAACCTTAAGAGGCAGAAAAACATACACAGGAAACATCGCTAGTTTAAAACCATAAAATAGGCAAAAAGCACTTAGTGAAAGTGAATCAAAATACACAGTTGTACATATTAATATTTGAGGATGAATTACTGAAGTTAGTTTAAGAACTTGGAATAAATAACATGCTTCTGACTAATTCAAGGCACTCCCCCAGAGAGTACAGTATTTTTTTTATAACCTGGGGCATGGGAAATGTTATAGTTCACTGAAACTTGTTTATCAAAGAGCTGATCCCCAAACTTTATAGAAATCATTTAAAGGACATGATTAGTCTGTCCAATGTGTGCATAAGAGAAGCACTTTACAATAAATGTAACTGTTTACCCAATTTGTTATTATTTTGCCCACTTTTGTCTTATTCTTCCCTGATTCTGCTGGAGGCCTACTGGTACTTTGCCCAGATGACCAGGCATCATGTGTGAGCTTTGACAGTGAGTGTTGGCAGATTATTTGATCATATAAAGAAAGACTTACAGCTAATGAAGTATTAGCATGTAGTCATTGTTGTAATACAGCTAAGACTCTGTCCTTACCCTGCAACCTTTTGTTTTCTTTTGAACTTTTTCTTGGAATGTAGGTGGTACAGGCATGGCCACATTCATTACCCATCCTAAACTGCCCTGGAAATGTGGAGATGACCCTTCTTTTTGATGCGAATACTTTACAACTGTAGCTTGATAAGCCACTTCAGACGGCACTGAGAGTCAATCGCGTAGTGCGGGACTGCAGTCACATATAGACCAGACTAGGCAGGGGTGGTAGGTTCCCTTCCCTGCAGGAAATTTAGGAGCCAGTTGAGTTTTTAAAGACAAAATGACTGCTTTCATTGTGTTAGCCCACAAATGACCAAACTTATTCAATTCATTTTCATAACTTGCCAAGGTAGAACTTGAACTCACAACCTCCAGGTTAGTAGTCCAATGCCATAACCACTAGACTGCTGTACCCATATACATATACTGTCCAGTATGTGCTGCTGGTCAGTGATCAACGACTGGAAGCATCGGTTGATATTTCTCAGTGATGGATGTTCCTCCCCCTTCTCTGAGCTGCTTTTGCCTCATCTTTCCCAATTCACTTGCTTTTTCTCAATTAAATTATGTAAATTAAATGAAAAAAGTTATCCCCTCCCAAGAGCTCATGGAAGAGTTGCTCTTCCTCTTCCTCAAACAAAATCCTCCCACCCCCTTCCTGGGCACCCCTGGACCTTCTGTTCCTGATGTAGAGATCCTGAGACCAATTGTAGAGCCAACTGGCAACTTCTGGTCGGCACTGCTCAGTAACACAACAACCAATACCGTTACCCAATAAACCACCGGGGTGATCCGGATTAATCAGTTAATATGATAGCTGGAAAAACAAGGCTTTTATTTTGAAATGAATGATTTTCTGCATACATCCTAAAGGACCACCACACATGATGGAACTGTACAAACTCTAACAGATGCACTACACTGACAGAAAATAAAATAATGAATTATACTGCTACTACATTTTACTGTTATAACAGATTCGATTATCATTAAAACTACAGTTTACTCAAACATCTATTAACTCCTTCTTTGATGATAAAAATCGATCTAAATATTTATTTAGAAAAATGTTCTCTTGATGGCTCAATAGCTAAATGCACAGTGTGGTGCAATACTCAGATCAGAAAGGTCCTAAATTGATGTTTTGTGCTAAGTTAACTGATCTCTGTTGAGATGGCAGTGGAGTATTGCAATTGGTCTCAATGCCTCTGTTTAAGGATGAGGGGAGGGGGAGGGGGGTTAGGGGGGTGGAATCAGCCAGGGTTGGGTGCTTGTCACTCACGATCATTATCCAATGATCCTGACTGCAAAGTGAAGGTGGACAAGAGCAAGCTTGGCTGTGATGCCAATCCCATCACGATTGGCCAGTTACTGTCCAGATTCACACATGGAGAATGGCCTGTTGGACCAGGTATCAAAGGGCTGTTGGTGTTTGTACCCCACTCACCTCCAGGACAGGAAGGGAGATCAGCCATGATCATATTAAATGGCGGAGCAGGCTCGAGGGGCCAAATGGCCTACTCCTGCTCCTATTTCTTATATTCTTATGTAAAAACTCATATATGTTGCAAAGAGTTAATCATTAAACAACAGCATTATCGACGCACCACAGTCAAGGAGGCATAGGACCATATCCCTACAGTGCCTCCTGTCATATTCTTGGCCTGCTTACAGGCATCTCAACTATCTCTGCTCACAATCAAATCTCATTTTGTTGATCTCTTCACCTGAGCCTGCAGATTAAACCCACAGTATGTTTATGTTGCAATGGACAGTTGGAGGTCAAGTTACTGTACTGACTTCAGATGGAGTATTTCCTTTATTCAGTTTATAAAAAAGAATTTGTACATCAATCTCATTTCAGTCTCCAAGTATCCCAGAGGGGATAGCGCACAGGTGAAGCAAATGAAAGCAATTAACAACATTTCCATGACATTACAAGATCATTGTATGAAGTTAGAAAAGGCACAAATTTAACAGTCATAAAAGTAAAACATAGCCCGGCAGACACTATATTCCAAGGCAACTGATTAAACAGACTCCTAATGTAGTCTGTTTTCAGAGGGAATCATGTGGTGAATTATTATTACATGATAAATGCTAAATAATCTAATATATGGGACAATGGATTTAACTATAAATGAGTATTCTTGAGCTCTCTTCAATGCTGTTTGATTAAATGCATCACATGCTGTTGCCCAACTATACAACTCAGGGAGGCCTCATGTACCACTGCAGTCTGTACTGAATTAGAGAAGGAGACTGGGAATTGGCAGCTCGGGGGTGGTGGGGGAGGGGAGAGAGAGACATCAGAATGGGGTTAGGGAATGAGGGCTTGGGTCTGAGGCTGGGGACCCGGGGAACAAAGGGAGATGGGAGCTCGAGGATGAGGGCTCGGGAGACAGAGGAAGACAACATAATAGGAGTTTGGAAATTGGGGCTTGGGAGAGGGGAAGAGAAGGAGACTGTGGATCGGGGGGATTAGGGCTTGGGTAGGGGCAGAGAGGGAGACTCAGCATTGTGGATTAAAGGGATTGGGGCTCGACCATTGGGGTGGGGGGGGGTGGGGTTGGAACAAAGGGAGGATGGAGAATGGCGTGGGACCCAGCATTTCCTGCAGAGCCAGGAGCAGCAGCTGCAACATGGTGAGCACGAGCGGCAGTGAGAGAGGGACAACCAGTAAAAGGGTGCGTGAGACGTGGGGACTTTATGTGGATTGTTTCCACTGGTGGGCCAATGGAGAACAAGAGCACAGAGACTGAGAATTCTTACTGGAAGAACCACAGGAGAAGGAAGGTTTCCAAACTGAGGGCTATTAGACCATGAGATGCTTCACCATGCGGCCATTGAGGTTGAGAGTAGAATGTAATTTAAAAGAGAATAGACTAACTATTTGAAAAGCAGGAATATAAAAGGATGGGGGTTGTGGATGGGGGTGTGGGATGGTGTTCCAGGGGAGAGCCGCAGTACCAGCATAGGCACCTGGGGCTGAATGGCCTCCTCCTGTGCTGTAATCTCTATCATTCTGTGAAAACTCGTCTTCATCAAGTCTGAGCTCAGGGAGAAATATTGGTGCTGAGGTGAGTTTAGCACGGTGCCCCAAACACTGAGCCCACTACCCTTGTGGGATCTCTCAATTTGGTTC